>NC_136409.1:143228333-144619166 GCF_051521515.1 Lactuca serriola
TTCATAAATCTTAAGATTGGAGACACATCCTTGGTAACACTCCCCCGGATACGAGAGTGTAGGACTACCCATGTAACCAGAATCTCCTGGAGGGAGAACGTGACTTGAGTGTATAGATCTATACGGGATTGACTACCCTGCACCTGGCTGCTAGCTACAGTCGGACCGACAGGTCTACGGGTGACAAAAGTCATAACAACAATTTTGGCCTAGTACGAGCCTTATCTAGTCTAATGTACGGTTATGGAACTCGCAACTTAGATTATGAAAACTTTTCTACTTATTAGTTTTATACGTGTTAAAACTAATGTACTTTTCAAGGATAACCAGGTTTTCAGAATACTTATCTTAACACTGCAAGTATGGTAGATACTTGTACATTGTATTCCGAATTGACAACCAACTACAAACTTTTAAGGAATATAAGGGTTTTTCCTGGGATAACTGAACTGTCCTTAACCAGATTGTGTAACAAACAGATAACTAAACCTTACTTATAAGAAAATATGGGATTTTCTTGGATAACAACTTTTTCAGAAAACCAAAGGAAACTTGCTCTCTTACTGAAACAAACCGCTTATGAACTCACCAGCTTTATGCTGATATTTCTAAAACTGCTTGTATTCTCAGGTCCTCGTCAGATAGGTACCCCGCGATATTTTGGAGAAGACGGAGCATTTTAGCAGTCTCGTCTTTACTTTTGTTCATTTTGGATGTATGTATCTATAATCATGTGTAACTTTACTTTCAAAAAAATGTAAATACTTCTATGTAATGTAACGGTTGTGTTTACTATGCTTACTAAGTACATTGGTTGTGATACTTTAGATGACGTCCTCCGCCCCGGAATGTTTCCGCCATCGGTTTCGGGGTGTGACAGATTGGTATCAGAGCCCTTGTTTATAGTGAACTAAGTATACCGAACCTTACATGGTATAAGACTATAAACACTAAGGGGCCGAAGTGCTCTGAACTAAAAGTATACTTTAAAATATAAGTATTTTTCAAAAGTATACAAGAATACGTAACCGCCAGAAACCGTAACTACGAGTAGAACAAAACATAAGTAATTGGGTGTTGTGTACTGCGGTTAAACATGGGCAGTTATGTAGTCGTGTCTAGGGTCAATATAGCCTGATCAACTATATTCATTCAAGACACGGTCGACATGTGCTTGGGAGTGACTGTGGTGTGCAGCATGCCTAAAACTTACCTAATATCCAAACAATGATTCATCGTTGCAGCGAAACATAAAATACTATGGGAGTATTTTAGCCAAAAACCGAATACGTTGTAGAAATTCATTCCCAGTGTTGCTACTCACTCCTTCCTTAGTGATAGTTTATCTGCTTTGATAACTCTTTCCTGTATTATCGATTAATAGAACTCTATATCTGCTATAATGAGATGTATCATGTTCCATATCTCTTGATTCCATTTAGAGGACTTATGATCCTCTCTTTCCTGGCTATTTTAGATCAAGATGCCTCCAAAGAAAAGACCCAGCTCAATGAACAACAATCCTCCTCCACCACCACCTCCCTCTCCATTTCATCTCGCCATGTTCCAAGCAGTTGTTACTGCTGCAGTGGCTGCTGCTATGTCACAAATGAACGTCGATGGTTCAGGCGGGCCAGGAGGTGGTACTCAGCCTTAAAACATAGAAGGTAGCCAAGGACACCAGAAGGAGTGTTCCTACAAAGACTTTATGAAAGCAAAACCCACACCCTTCAATGGCACTGGAGGTGTCATTACCCTAACTCGATGGTTCGAGAAAATCGAATCTATCTTCGAAATCTGTGCCTGCTCTGAAACTAATAAGGTGAAGTTCGCCGCCTGCACTTTCAAAGACAAAGCCTTGACTTGGTGGAACGGCCGAGTCAAATCCTTAACCCTACTTGTAGCCAATGCTATGGGTTGGGAGAGCATGAAAGAGCTCCTAGTTGCAGAGTACTGCCCTCGGGGCGACATGCAGAAGCTAGAACACGAACTCTGGAACCTAAAGATGAAGGGTTTCGATATCGCCGCTTACACTTCAAAATTTGATGACTTGGTGATGTGCACGAAAGTACCCACTAATTTTAATATTTATAACCTAACAAACTTAGACTAACTATGCACTTATAGGCAGTGTACCTAGTCAGATTACAGTATAGCTTAGGTAAGTCGGGTGTCGATCACAGGGAACGGTGGATTAATTTAATATATTTGATTATAGGTTACAGGTCACACGAAAAGAATAAAGAAATAAATCTTAAACTAACAATTAATTAAATACTCTCGATAAACTAACAGGAAATCAAATCTCTTCAGGTACTTTGGTTTAGACAAATTACACCTTGAAAACATAGACAATTGCATACACATATTCATTTATTCATGTTCACCGATTCCTAAAATGATTAGATTTGCGTTCACTATAACTAATCCTTTAGCAAGCAAATCAATTCAAACAGTGATCAGTTGGTTAAACTAACACGCTTCCTAGTGTTAAGTTCGTATCAAGCAAGACTCGTAAATATAGTTAATCAAATTAGACATTTAATTAACCTCTTGTTGATGGTCATCAAACAAGGCTCACACATTAACTTACTTACTCCCAAGTTAATCCTAGTTTCACATTCGTTATTCCTAGACTTATAATCTTGATGGTCATCAAAAATCATAAGTGACAAGCAATCAAGCAGATGTTCATGCAAGTTAATTCACTTAACAATTAACAGGAAATAGTCATCATTAATACATAAGGATCTTTTAACAAGCCTGACAAGATAAATTAAACACAAACAAACGATTCAATATAGCAATTAGTCTAATAATCAAACCTTCATTCAATCATAAAACCAAAGTAAAAGGTTTTTACACCCAAATCAGAAACTAAATACAGAATAGTACCACAATGGAATGCTAAACATGGTCACGTTAGCAATCCATATGATTACCTACATGTATCCGCTCTCCAACCCTTCCGATCTCTGCTTCCGTTAGCTTAACGGCCTTCCGGTCACCTTCTAAACCCTCAAAACGGCTTAACAGAAGTTTAATATCGACTAAATTAAGTTGGAAGTCGAATCCCCCCTCCTGGTTAGCTGAAAATCGACTTTTATAACCTTTGTAGCCGACTTACGTATGCTGGGCGTAAGTCGGATTACGCGGGGCGTACTAAGGATCACTACGCGATTGAACTTATCCGAGGCCAACCAGTACGCGGGGCGTACCCTTAAGTTACGCGGGGCGTACGTCAATCTGGTCGTTACGCGGGGCGTAATTGCTCTGTACGCGGGGCGTAATCGATCCTTCAACATTTTTAATTTCTTTTAGCTTCTAAGTCTGGTTTCCGCTTCAGTCTTTTCTTTTGTGCTTTATCGACAACGAATAGCTGCAAAACATAATTCAAAGCATTATGAGTGATTTTTAGTTCTAAAAGAGAATAATTAAGGCCAAAATATTAAGATAAAGTGCATAAAAATATATATAAAAATACAGATATCAAAATACCCCACACTTAGCCTTTGCTTGCCCCCAAGCAAATTTATTTTTATTTTACCAATATCGCACTAAACAATCCATTTAAAACTCAGCCATTATGCCAAGACCTCAACGCATGCATTTGTGTCTAAAATTTTCCTAAAGTACCCCCCCCCCCATACTATAAATACTCACAATCTTCATAAACACTCGCCCACTTTTTCCGAACAATGCTCATTTTATGCAACCCTCCGAATCCATCCGCAGAAAACCTCCTAACCTCAAGGTATTTTTAGTTGAGCAACCTAAACATACATAATCTAGAATTAAAATTTATGATACCACTATGGAGCTCTTTTGAATTCTTCACTTCTTTGATCATTTGATCTTTGATTTCTTTGAATTCACCACCTTTATTGTTCGATTTCTGGTATCTTCAACTTTTTAAAATTTTGATCTTTTGATCTTTAGTATATTTGCTCCAAAATTCTTCAAACTTTTCTTGTAATTCTCTTTTTTTTTAATATTACATGTGCCTCACTTTTTTTTTCACTCAAAACCTACATGCTTAAGTAGAGGCGCTCAACCTCAACCTTTATTGGCTAACGATAATAATTTTCCTGGATACATTTCAGGTTTAGGCTGCTAAACATATTGCATCCCTCAAACCAAGCGGGGTTATGTTTTTGTTCCATGATTTCACTAAAATAAGGGAGGCCACAAATGCACTATAACGTGTATTGGCTCAACTAACCATTTGAGTTCTCAACGGATCATCTCATACAATATAGCAAAAATTAAAATTATCACTAGATTTTTCTAAATTAAACTATTATTTCAAGTTTTTAAATTTTTAAATTTCCCAACTCTAGCAATTTTATTTATTCTTTTAATTTTAATTTACTTTTACCGACCCCCTACCCCACACTTATTTCATACAACGCCCTCATTGTATGCTAAAACAAATTAAGAACATAAAAAGGGAGAAAAAGGAACAGACTCCCCTGGGTAGTTGTGGTGAGATCGAATGGGGATGCTACAAGTTGCTTCAAATATTGTTGAAAGACTGAAAGCTGGAATTGCTGCGTCTGAATGTGCCGAAAAATAAAATCAAGACCGCCGTCTTCAAAAATGTGGTGCACAAGATTGCAAACAACTGCAATGTGTGATAACCATGACGTGGGAAAGTGTCGACCACGTCATCTCGTCAAGAATGACATCCTCTTCTCGCGATGAAAAATCCCCCACAACATAGGAAAGTGTCAACCATGTCGTGGCAGCCGGGATGATACTTCTTCCTCGTGTCGAAATAAAACTCTATGGTGTAGGAACTGCTCATCCATATCATAAGAGTCAAAACATCGTAAAAATGCCAATCTTCAAAACGATCGCTCACGAAATAAATATGCACCCCACACTTATGCCAAATTGTGGGTCTTGACTATAATCTTCAACTCTCATACTGCTCTCTCTAGCAACAGTCGGACCTAGCTGCTGAACTTACTGCCAGCTTTCTAAGGGCGAAAATTCTGCAGAAATCTAAACAACCAAAGAGCATCAACATGGAAAATAAAAGTAAAACAAACTAAATTAAAGTTTAATTACATACCAAATACTAAAAAAAACTAAACTAAAAATAACACAAAATAAAAATAAACAAAATAAAAAGGATCACTCATCATCTCCATCATCATGTGGCTGTGTCCCAGAAGTACCGGCCCCATCATGTCGTGACTGGAATGGTGGTGGGTAGGGAACCGAGTACTGAAACCCCTAATGGGCAAAGAATGCGTTCAACGCATCCCCATACCACTACTGTTGCATGTCCACATGTGCAACATACTCGCTAAGGTTCTGGACCCTCATGTCAAGACAGTCAATGCCCTGAGCTAGGTAGCGCATGTCAATCTCCGGCTCAGGTCCCTGCTGCGCTCCCCGAGGAGCAGGTCTACGCCACTGGACCCGTCTCGGCTGTGGCTCGGCGGCACCCTCCTCGTCCGCCACATCATCTGCTCGTACCCTCAAGACACCATCTCCACCCCGCTCTAATACACGCATCGACTCTAACAACTGAAGACTCATCGGCCTCATGTCGTGAAACACCATCGATCTCGTGATCTCACGCGTCAGCAACTGATATGATCGAGCTAACCGCGTGATAAAATGCCCTCCGCAAATCGGGCTGTCCCCCCGAATTCCCCTGGCCCTCCGTCCCAAATATGCAGCTAAAGCAACTAGAAGGTTCAGGTGCCTCCCTAGAGTAACAAGTGCCCATAGGAAATACAAGTCCGTCGACAGCACTCTCTCACTGTTCTTGTGATGCGTGAGAGACATAGAAATCAATCGGTGCAACATTCGGTATGTAGTAGACCGAATCATCCCCCCTCGTGCGGTAGATAGCGTATAAACTCCTCCCGTAATCTCGACCCAAAAAGTGTTCTCGTTATCGTCTTCTGGCCGGTCCGTGAGACAATCAGCAAGGAATTCCGGGAAGTGGACACTCCTCGTCTCATCGGCTGTGTAAATACCCACTCGAGTCGCAAGCTCTATCACACTGCATTCCCGGCTCACTCCCCCCAGTCTGAAGGCAAAGGTTGTCCTGTCATCGGGTGCCTTCCTAGGATCATAGGAAACTGTAGCGTAGAACTCCATCAAAAATTCCCGATAAACAGGCTCCTGGATCTTGAACAAACGTGCCCATCCCTGACACACGAACAAATCCACTCCACTCGCGTCCGAGTGCATGTATTGCAAAAAATCTTGGATCAGTGCAGCAAGTCCAGTCCGGGTAGCCAATTCCCAATCGAATGATGGTGCTATATCGATCTCTTTGGTGAGAAGCAAGCTCAAGTTGGTGACATAACGCGCCCGGGTTGCATCGTTCAGCGTTTGTGGAAATTGTAAGAAACGGTGATCAATCACATCCTCGGGTGGGTTGGTCATTTGCGTTCTTCGGGCCATAATCTGCACATATTAACACAAACACAAAACCAAAATATAACAGCATTAATAAATTTTTAAACCAAAAAAATTGGAGCTGGACATGGTCTGTATGTTGGGCGTACATCCAGCGTACGCTGGGCGTACATCCAGGTTCACGACTCTGTGTCCTGGTTCCCTTACTTGTGCTAAAGTCACAAACCATATCAAAATAAACACAGCATGGGCAACAGCACAGTTAAGTTTTTAATATTGCATGGTCCAAAGTCAGTAGGAGAGAATCGGGACCACCTTTAAAAATCAATTCCCCGTAATCTCTTATCTATTCAAAATTAGTAAACACTTAACAGGGAATCTGCATAGAGCAGTCAAAAATCGAAGTCAACAGGGTTACGCTTGGCGTCCATCCCTGAGCTCAAATCGATGGGTGTGGGACAGGATTAAAACCAAATTAAGTCCTAGGGTTTAGTTAATTGACAGAAATGATCCATTCAAGTGGTAATCAGAACATATATTTGCGAAATCGGCCCTAATTCAAGAACCCTATAAACCCTAGATTTCGAACAAAGGCTTTTTGCAACTTATTCCATCGATTGAAACACAAATGCATAACATTGAGTACCCGAAAAACATACCTGTGTGTCGAATTTGACAAGAAAGGAAGCAAAATCGAGATTATTGGAGATACGTTGCCGTCACAGTTCGTGTGTGCGAAGAAAGGAGTTGTGGAAAGAATAACAAAGAAGTCAAAGGGTCAAGAGATATACCTAGTCGCTAATTTACGCAGGGCGTAAAACAATGTTACATTGGGCGTAACCCCAGCTCCATGAAAATCTATACGCGATCAGTTGTTAATTACGCTTGGCGTAATCAAACTTACGTTGGGCGTAATTTTAAATGAAAATTTCCCTTTTTCTTTAATTTAACTTCCTTTTCTTTTAATTATTTAATTAAGGGACTTAAAACTTAATTATTTTTTTTCTTTTTAATTTCTTCAGCAAATGACTTTTCGATGAGTGAAAAAAAAATGAGACGTCACAATCACTTATCTTTGTCAAGATCAAACAACAATGGTTGATTAAAAACCTTTGCATGCAAGAATCGGTTTGCGAAAATACCCACTTTCGGGACCCGTTAGAATATTTCCTTTGTTTTCCTTGCACCTTTGACTAAAAGCGGAACAAGAAGTGACTTAACTAGTCAAGAACAGCAAGAGCTCGGTCTTCCACTTAACCACCACAATACGCCTTGATATACTACGCCTCATGGATTGAGTTGGACAAATCAACAAAGTAGTAGGCTAAGCAGGTCAAGAATTCCCTAATCGCTTTCATCCTCGAAACCCATGCAAAAAGTAAAGTCAAGTAATGTGTACAACCCCAAATTCCTGCAATTAACAACAAGAACCTTCCCGACAAGTGAAATGATATCAACGAAAATCAAACTAAAAATAAAAACTAACTAAAAACAAATAACGAATAATCAAATAAACTAAATTAATGACAAACCGTTCCCCGGCAACGGCGCCAAAAACTTGATGTGCACGAAAGTACCCACTAATTTTAATATTTATAACCTAACAAACTTAGACTAACTATGCACTTATAGGCAGTGTACCTAGTCAGATTACAGTATAGCTTAGGTAAGTCAGGTGGCGATCACAGGAAACGGTGGATTAATTTAATATATTTGATTATAGGTTACAGGTCACACGAAAAGAATAAAGAAATAAATCTTAAACTAACAATTAATTAACTATTCTCGATAAACTAACTGGAAAGCAAATCTCCTTAGGTACTTTGGTTTAGACAAATTACACCTTACAAACATAGACAATTGCATACACAGATTCATTTATTCATGTTCACCGATTCCTAAAATGATTAGATTTGTGTTCACTATAACTAATCCTTTAGCAAGCAAATCAATTCAAACAGTGATCAGTTGGTTAAACTAACATGCTTCCTAGTGTTCAGTTCGTATCAAGCAAGACTTGTAAATATAGTTAATCAAATTAGACATTTAATTAACCTCTTGTTGATGGTCATCAAACAAGGCTCACACATTAACTTACTTACTCCCAAGTTAATCCTAGTTTCACATTCGTTATTCCTAGACTTATAATCTTGATGGTCATCAAAAATCATAAGTGACAAGCAATCAAGCAGATGTTCATGCAAGTTAATTCACTTAACAATTAACAGGAAATAGTCATCATTAATACATAAGGATATTTTAACAAGCTTGACAAGATAAATTAAACACAAACAAACGATTCAATATAGCAATTAGTCTAATAATCAAACCTGCATTCAATCATAAAAACAAAGTAAAAGGTTTTTACACCCAAATCAGAAACTAAATACAGAATAGTACCACAATGGAATGCTAAACATGGTCACGTTAGCAATCCATATGATTACCGACATGTATCCGCTCTCCAACCCTTCTGATCTCTGCTTCCGTTAGCTTAACGGCCTTCCGGTCGCCTTCTAAACCCTCAAAACGGCTTAACAGAAGTTTAATATCGACTAAATTAAGTTGGAAGTCGAACCCTTAAGTTACGCGGGGCGATTGAACTTATCCGAGGCCAACCAGTACGCGGGGCGTACCCTTAAGTTACGCGGGGCGTACGTCAATCTGGTCGTTACGCAGGGCGTAATTGCTATGTACGCGGGGCGTAATCGGTCCTTCAGCATTTTTAATTTCTTTTAGCTTCTAAGTCCAGTTTCCGCTTCAGTCTTTTCTTTTGTGCTTTATCGACAACGAATAGCTGCAAAACATAATTCAAAGCATTATGAGTGCTTTTTAGTTCTAAAAGAGAATAATTAAGGCCAAAATATTAAGATAAAGTGCATAAAAATATATATAAAAATACACATATCACTTGGCGCTTCTCTGTCCGGGAATGGTTACCCCGGAGAGTAAAAAGATTGAAAGATTTATCTGGGGGCTGACCCAACCAACTAAAGGAAATGTTTTGGCTGCCAAGCCAGACACCTACGACAGCGCCAAATGCCTAGCACAAACTTTGAATGACCATGGTGACGACCTCGAGGAAGTGACCATTGCTCCTGAACCGGCTAAAGGGAGATCCTGGAGCAAACAGAAGAGTCAGAGTTCACAAGGATCTTCCAAGAAGCAGCAAACTGTGGCAGTCCACACTGCTACTACCCCCATTACTATTTCTGCCGCTGCTTCTACAGCTCAAACACCTACCAGTAGGTATGCTGGTACCCTTCTCCGATACGACAAGTGTAACTTCCACCATAACCCCGGCCCATGTCGTGAACCGTCATGCTCCAACTGTGGCAAAAAGGGGCACACGACACGAAACTGCAAAACACCAACCCAATAAACAAATCAATCTTCCGGAGCGAATGTCGGATAGGCCTGCTACAGATGTGGTGAAGTTGGGCATTTCAAGAGAAACCGCCCCAAGGCAGCAATAGCTAGTAACACCGGGAGAGTCCTAGCTATGGGACGAAAGGAGGCAGTCGTCAACCCCACCGTTGTCTCGGGTACATTCCTTCTCGACAACTCTTATGCTTGTATCCTTTTCGATTCTGGTGCTGAAAGAAGTTTTGTTAGCCATTTATTCAAACATCTCCTTAAGCATAATCCCCAACCATTAACCGAAACATTTACCGTCGAGATGGCTAACGGTGAGAAAGAAAGCGTTAGCGATATATTCATAGGCTGTACTAGGGGTGAGCATTTGGACCGAACCGGACCGGACCGGACCGGACCGGCTCTTGGACCGGACCGGTTATGGATAATATTGTGGACCGTGGACCGGACCGGATGAGTCGTGTCCGTGTCCAGGTCCGGGTTTTCCGGTTCTTGGACCCGTTTGATATGATATAACTTGTAAAAATGATTACGTTTCCGTTTCATGCATAGAGTACAACTGATTCGAATATGTTTTTGGGTTTGATAGAACTCGTTAAAACGAATATGTTATTGGGTTTGATACGATATAACTTGTAAAAATGATTACGTTTCCGTTTCATGCATAACTAATCTACCTTGATGTTAGAATATTATAACTTGCAAAATTAATTTTCCAAATAAAAACAACTAACATATAAATCAAGTTCACCATGATCCCTTTCATATGATTTATCTTTCAAAGATACATAAAATTCATAATTATAGTCTAAAATAATAGTTAAAAAGTTGAAATATTTCAATCTTGATAACTTAACTTTGAAGGATTGTAACTCGCTGCATATAATACAAAAATCAACAAAATTATAGTCTAAATTCATCTACAAATAGCAAACTAAATGTTGGAAAAAAGCGGAGGTCAATCCGACTTAAAACGAATGAGTTATGATTGTTTAAAAAGTTTCACAGATTACAAAATTTTAAAAATCTTGCTGAAAAACTAAAAATTTTTAGTTTTGATAGCTCAACTTTGAAAGACTGCAACTCATTGAATATAATACCAAAATCAACAAAATTATAGTCTAAATTCATCTACAAACTGTAAATTAAACTTTGAAAAAAAACCGCGTGTTAATCCGACTTAAAATGAATGAGTTATGGTTGTTTAAAAATTTTCATAGATTACAAAGTTTTAAAAATGTTGCTGAAAAGCTGAAATTTTTCAGCTTTGATAGCTCAACTTTGAAAGACTGTAACTCATTGAATATAATACCAAAATCAACAAAATTATAGTCTAAATTCATCTACAAATTGTAAATTAAACATTGGACAAAATCGCGTGTCAATCCGACTTAAAACGAATGTGTTATGGTTGTTTAAAAAAAATTCACAAATTACAAATTTTTTTAAACCGGGTCCAACCGGTTCTAAACCCGGTAAAAACTGGACCGGACCGGGAAAAAAACCGGACCGAACCGGGATGGATTCCTAGAACCGAGAACCGGCCCGGGGGTCCAAAAAACGGTCCGATCCGGTCCAGTTCGGTCCGGTTCACCGGTCCGGTCCGGTCCACCGGTCCAAATGCTCACCCCTAGGCTGTACCATTACCCTGAACGATCATTCCTTTCCCATCGACCTAATGCCAGTTTCCATTAAGAGCTTTGATGTTATCATTGGCATGGATTGGTTGAGTCCCAATCATGCTAATATCCTTTGTTATGAAAAAGCCATCCGTCTCAACCTCCCCTCTGGCCAGACTCTCATGATCTACGATGATAAACTTAGTTCCAATCTTCGCATCATTTCTTTCATCAAAGCTTAAAAGCTTCTGCGAAAGGAGTGTTACGCATTCCTAGCCCATGTAATCAACGAGAAACAGGAAGTTAAAGACCTCGAGAACATCCCCGAAGTCTGCAACTTTCCTGATGTATTTCCCGAAGAGCTCCCAGGAATTCCTCCCGAACGTCAAGTCAAGTTTCGCATCGACCTAATTCCTAGAGCTAATCTTGTAGCCAAGTCGCCGTATCGCTTAGCTCCAGCAGAAATGCAGGAGTTATCCAGCCAGCTCAATGAGTTGCTCGACAAAGGGTTCATCAGACCGAGTTCCTCACCCTGGGGAGGCCCGGTATTATTTGTGAAGAAGAAAGATGGATCCTTTAGGATGTGTATAGACTACCGTGAGTTGAAAAAATTGACCGTCAAGAACCGATATCCTCTTCCTCCAATAGACGACCTTTTCGATCAACTTCAGGGAGCCAGTTACTTCTCGAAGATAGACCTTAGATCAGGGTACCATCAGCTTCGAGTTCATGAGAATGATGTTTCCAAGACAGCATTCAGGACTCGATATGGTCATTATGAGTTCGTAGTGATGCCCTTTGGTCTAACCAATGCACCGGCTATGTTCATGGACCTGATGAATCGGGTGTGTCGTCCTTTTCTGGACAAGTTCATCATCGTGTTCATTGACAACATACTTGTCTATTCCCGAAGCGAAGAAGATCACAAACAATACTTGAAGATAGTGTTGGAAACTCTTAGAACGGAGAAGTTCTACGCAAAATTCTCCAAGTGCGAATTTTGGATTCAGAAGGTAGCTTTCCTTGGTCACGTGGTAAGCGAGGAGGGTATACACGTGGACCCGTTCAAAATCAAGGCGATAGAGAATTGGTCGGCACCGAAGACACCCACAAAAATTCGTCAATTCTTGGGTCTCGCTGGCTACTATCGCAGGTTCATTTAGAATATTTCCAGAATCGCCAAACCCCTAACCACTCTGACACAGAAAGGTGTACCCTTTTGTTGGAGTGAAAAACAAGACACTGCCTTTCAAACACTGAAGTGAGCCCTGTGCAGCGCACCTATCCTGTCCCTGCCCAAGGGAACAGAGGATTTCGTTGTCTATTGCGATTCATCCAATCAGGGTTTAGGCTATGTGCTTATGCAGAAAGGAAAAGTTATCACTTATGCCTCGAGACAGCTAAAGACACATGAGGTTAACTATACGAGTCATGACCTCGAGTTAGGATCAGTGGTCTTCGCACTAAAGATTTTGAGACATTACCTCTACAGAACTAAGTGCACAATCTTCACCAACCATAAAAGCCTACAGCATATCTTCGATCAGAAAGACTTAAACATGAGATAGCGGCGATGGGTAGAGCTACTCAGAGACTACGAGTGTGAAATCCGCTTCCATCCCGGCAAGGCCAATGTGGTAGCAGATGCCCTTAGCCGAAAGGAGAGTTCCAGCCGCAAGGCGAAGTCATTGACGATGACCATTCATTCCCACTTATCCGCACAGATTCGAGAAGCCTAGTTAAAAGCCCTAAAACCAGAAAACGTGTCGAACGAAGCCTTGAGAGGAATAGAGAAGAAACTTGAGATCAGAAGTAATGGAGTCTACTGTTTCATGGATCAAATCTGGATCCCAAAGTTCGGAAGTTTCAGGGAAGTTGTCATAAACGAAGCTCACAAGACCAAATACTCTGTTCACCCAGGTTCGGATAAGATGTACCTGGATCTCAAGAAACAATACTGGTGGCCAAACATGAAAGCCGAAATCGCTACCTTCGTGGGCAAGTGTCTGACTTACGCCAAGGTAAAAGTCAAGTATCATAAGCCCTCGGGTCTGCTCCAACAGCCCGAGATACCTGAGTGGAAATGGGAGATGATTACCATGGATTTCATCACTAAGTTACCCAGATCTCCGAGTGGGTACGATACCATTTGGGTAATTATCGATCGTTTGAAAAAATCCACTCACTTCCTTCCGATTAAAGAATCATTCAAGATGGAAAGACTCATGCGAACCTACATCCAAGAGATAGTCCGACTGCACGGTGTGCTTGTGTCCATTATCTCCGATCGAGATAGCAGGTTTACCTCAAGGTTTTGGCAGTCCCTTCAGAAAGCTCTTGGAACCAAGTTGGATATGAGTACAGCTTACCATCCTCAGACTGACGGACAGAGTGAGAGAACTATCCAGACCCTGGAAGACATGCTGAGATCATGTGTCATCGATTTCGGAAAGTCGTGGGACACCCATTTACCCTTGATCGAGTTCTCGTATAACAACAATTACCAAACCAGTATCAGGGCTGCCCCGTTCGAAGCCCTCTACGGTCGCAAGTGTAGATCCCCTATGTGTTGGGCCGAGGTAGGGGACACGCAGCTAGCCAAGAGTAGAGTCCCCGACAGTGCTCTCACTGGTCTGGAAATCATCCGCGAAACCACCGAGAAGATCATCCAAATCCGAGAACGACTGAAAGCTTCACAAGACAAACAAAAGAGTTATGCCGATAAACGAGCGCGGAAAACTTAACCCGAGGTACATAGGACCTTTCGAGATCCTCGCTAGGATCAGTCCTGTAGCCTATAAACTCCGACTACCTCAAGATCTTAGCAACATCCATCCTGTCTTCCACGTCTCTAATCTTAAAAAGTGTCTAACCGATGAAACCCTCATGATCCCTCTTGACGAGATCGAGATCAACGAAAACCTGAACTTTATGGAAGAAACCATCGAAATCATGGATCGAGAGATCAAACGTACGAAACAAAGTCGCATCCCGATAGTGAAGGTTCGCTGGAATTCCAAGCGGGGACCCGAATTCACTTGGGACCGCGAAGACTCAATGAAACAAAAGTATCTGCATCTCTTTCCAAATCCATGATTTGTATCTAATTCTAAATTCCGGGACGAGATTCCCTCTAACGGGGGGATAATGTGACAATTCGTCACTGTAACCCATTCCCGTTAATAAAACCGTTCGTATTCCAATTTTTCCGTTAACTTTTGATTTAAATTAATTAAATCAAGACTTACATTATGACCTCATGAGTGTCCAAACCCATTAGAAACGCATGAAAATACCCTCGTTATTTATTTGGAAATTTTTTAATTACAACTAAGTCGGACTACGACAATTTAATCGGGTAAAATTGTAAACCCCATTTAACGTCGTTATCGGGTAGATTTCCACCGGGCCACAAACTCAAGGCTTATATAAAGGATGAGTGAACTTCAATTTAGCTTTTTACCACCACCTCATAACTTTCTCTCTCTACTCTCTCTCTAAAACTCGAGTTTGATCCAAAAATGCCTCTTCAAGCTCCCAAAATCGTAAGTAAACTACCCTACCTTTTTGTTTAACTTGTTTAGCTTGCAAATCTATGTTTAAATCACCCAAA
Organism: Lactuca serriola; assembly: GCF_051521515.1. Lineage (NCBI taxonomy): Eukaryota > Viridiplantae > Streptophyta > Magnoliopsida > Asterales > Asteraceae > Lactuca > Lactuca serriola. The sequence goes on from NC_136409.1 coordinate 143,243,325, forward strand.
ACACTCAAGAACTTGTGTTTACGGTTTGGGGAACACCTCCCAAAACCGTAAACTCCCTTAAAGGGGGTTTTGAAGCCCCAAAACCCTTCCATATCCTTTCTAGTGCTTAGATATGACTTATCGACTTGCATGAAGGAGCTTAGAACACCAAAATCATGTTATTTGGGTATTAAACATGATTTTATGGCCTAAGAACATTCTTGTACCGTAAACACACCTTCATAGGCCATAAACACCTTTTTGGGTGTTAAATTACCCCTTAAACACCTCCAAAGGCTTCCATGTGTGCCTAGAACCTTATATTCCTTCATGTGATGCACCAAACCATACACAAATGAACCATATTTGAGTTTACGGTTTGGGAAGGTCTCCAAAAACCTTAAACACCTTCAAGTGGGTGTTTAAGTGCCCTTAACACCTTGTATGGCTTAGATTTGGGTCTAGAACTTTGTATGCTTAACCTACAACCACCAAAACACATGAATCATCGACAAACATGAGTTTACGGCCATAAACTCATGTGTTTATGGTAGTAAATTCCCCAAGTGTCCTTCAAGAACCGTAAACCCTTTTTCCAAGGTCAATTCAAGTCCCGATCACTTCCCAAGCCATGGAATCAACCCTAGAACCTTCCCTTGAGCAATGTAAGACCTTTAAACATCCAAGAACACACCACCCATGATTTTACGGCCGTAAACTCATGGGGATATGGTCTTTGGACTGTAAACACCCCTAAGGGCTTACTCTCGAAGAGTAAACTCCTTATCTAGGCCCTACACATCCTTACATGCTACCCGAATCACTCCTAACACTTGAAATAAAGTGTTTTCGCGCCTCGGAGTGTATTGTCTTACTTAATTGGTAGTTAAAAGTCTAATTAGATACAATTATGTATCTCTTCATATTACATAGGAGCCTCGCGTGTATTCAAGCCCCAAACTGACACTTAGCATCCTAACCGGCACATTTCTCGTCTGGTGAGTTCATACCCCTACACTTTTTTCATGTTTTCAATGTTTTCAGGGGGAATACAAGCAAAAGTACAAGAATATATTGTACTCAAACTTATGATTTCTTATGAAATGTTTGATATTTTGTATGCTTTTAACACTGGAAACCGTATTAACCAACCGTTTAACATGCAGAGTTAGTTTTCAAACTATTTGTAAAACTCATTATAAAATGCTATATTTTATATTTCACAAATGACTTTCCACATTATTACTGTTAAAAGCATCAACTTCAGAACTTTTGATACGTCCTTGGTAACACTCCCCTATATACGAGAGTGAAGGACTAATAAACAGGATTTTCTAATGTCCTCGGTAAACACTCCCCTGGATACGAGAGTGGAAGACTAACCAACAAGATTTTCTAACGTCCTTGGTAACACTCCCCAAGATACGAGAGTGAAGGACAAAATTTCATAAATCTTAAGATTTGAGACACGTCCTTGGTAACACTCCCCCGGCTACGAGAGCGTAGGAGTACCCTTGTAACCAGAATCTCCTGGAGGGAGAACGTGACTTGAGTGTATAGATCTATACATGATTGACTACCCCGCACCTGGCTGCTAGCTACAGTCGGACCGACGGGTCTATGGGTGACAAAAGTCATAACAACAATTTTGGCCTAGTACGAGCCTTATCTAGGCTAATGTATGGTTATGGAACTCGCAACTTAGATTATGAAAATGTTTCTACTTATTAGCTTTATATACGTGTTAAAACTAATGTACTTTTCAAGGATAACTAGGTTTTCAGAATACTTATCTTAACACTGCAAGTATGTTAGATACTTGTACATTGCATTCCGAATTGACAACGAACTACAAACTTTTAAGGAAAATAAGGGTCTTTCCTGGGATAACTGAACTGTTCTTAACCAGATTGCGTAACAAACGAATAACTAAACCTTACTTATAAGAAAATATGGGATTTTCTTGGATAATAACTTTTTCAGAAAACCAAAGGAAACTTGTTCTCTTACTGAAACAAACCACTTATGAACTCACCAGCTTTATGCTGATATTTCTAAAACTGCTTGTATTCTCAGGTCCTCGTTGGACAGGTACCCCGCAATCTTTTGGAGAAGACGGAGCATTTTAGCAGTCTCGTCTTTACTTTTGTTCATTTTGGATGTATATATCTATACTCACGTGTAACTTTACTTTCAAACAAATGTAAATACTTCTATGTAATGTAATGGTTGTGTTTACTATGCTTACTATGTACATTGGTTGTGATACTTTACATGACGTCCTCCGCCCCGGAATGTTTCCGCCATCGGTTTCGGGGTGTGACAGCCTTAGTATATTTTTTGTATGCTTTATGTATCCTATAAATAGGATCATTTACTAGAGTTAGAGAACTTAAACAGGATTGTCTATTCTCTCTGTAAAACTCTTAAAGCGTAATTGAGCTGAAGTGTAGATCTTATTTACATCGTGTGTTCAATTACTAATTGATTCATAAAAATTTACTCTAATTCATTTCATACTCAATTCTTTGTTCCATCAATTGATATCAGAGCAGGAATCATTTTTGTGATCTGATTTTCAATTGTTCAAAAAGATTTTGAATCAACTTTTTGGTTCAAAAGTTTCCACACTTTTTGAAATTGAAAAATTCTTTCAGATATAAGATTGTGATTAGATTCTGATTTTGGATTGTTGAATCGAGTGATTTATTGAAATTTCTGAATCATTTCCGATAATCGTTTCTCAAATTTTTGTTGTTAATTCAAAAATATCGAAAAACTTCATCTGTTCATCAATGGCGAATTTCAATATCAATTCGATGACTTCTTTTTCTCATCTGCTTGGATCATCAACCAAAATTCCTATGTTAATTCTTGAATACTATGATCAGTGGGTTGATCGTATGCAGGATTATCTCAATGGGATTGATGAAGAGTTATGGACTTGCATCAATGGATGAGTTCAACCACCTGCAAATCTTCAAACTTTGGGTTCGTCTGGAACTACATCTGCTGTTGGAGATCAACATGCAAGACTGGACAACAAAGAAAAGAAATGCATGAGAGAGTTGAGAGGTGCTTTTCCACCTGTTGTTTACAACTACATTCGTGGTTGTAAAATAGCAAAGGAGATTTGGAATACTCTTAAAGAGAAGTATCAAGGTAGTGAAAAGACAAAGATTAACTCTGTAAAGAAATGTTTGGTTGAATTGAAGGTGTTCAGATAGAAGGAAACAAAATCAATTGAAAGCTATTATGATCCTCTGAATGAACTAATCTACAGATGCAACCGCTACGGAATAACAAGGTCCTTAATGGAGTATAATCTTACTGTTGTGATGGGACTGACGAAGGAGTGGAGAAGTGTAAGCATGATGATCAAAAATCAGCAGAGCTTCGATTGTTCGTCTTTGAATGATGTTTACAATCAGCTAAAGACACATGAAAGTGAAGTTTCTGAAATAGCTGAAGAGTTGAAGATGAGTCTTGGAGGAACACTGGCATTAGTTTTGAAGGTATCTGAAGTGGAGGCTGCTGAAAAAGAAAATTCGGATGAAGAAGGTTTTCTGTTGAATTCTGATGATGAAGCTATAGCTTTTTACTCAAATAATTGAGTTAAAATGTTTTTCAAAAATCCGTTTAATCCTAAAGGGAAGAAGAGTGAGCCGAAGGGTAACTCTACGAAGATTGGTGAAGAAGAGAAGAAGAAGTTTGAAAAATCTGAGAATAAGGATGATAAGATGAAGGAGTTTAAAGGTGAAAAGAAGTTGAAAGGTGATTCAGGCATCGACTATCATTATTGCAATGGTTCGAATCATTTTGCAGTTGACTGTATGCTTCGTAAGAAAGTGGCACATATCAGATCTGGTCATCTGGTTCTGATGATGAAGAGATGAGGCATCCGACTCATGGTGCCATGTTCGCAAGTTTGCAAGAGGAAGAAGAGGAAAAGATTATTGGACATTGTTTTGTAACGAAGACAAGTGACAAATCTCCGATGACAACCAAGGTACGTTCAATTCTTGAATCTTTTAATATTCCTTTACATGCATATGATTCTGAAATAATTGCATTTGATGATATTGTTGCATACTTTGATGTTATTGTTGTGTCTGCTAGTAACGAGGCCAAGAAACTTAAGAATCAATTGCTAGAGACACGAAAGTTGTTAGACACAAAAAGAAGCAGAGTAGAATATCTAGAATTGCAATTACAAAATGTCAATAAGGATAGGGAAGAATTAGATAAAGAGGTCAGGTTGTTGTTGAAACAACGAAACATTTATTGTAATTCAGCCAAACATTTATATGCAAAATTAACTACTTTACATCATTCTTCTGACATTAGCAAAGAACAACATCGTAAATTGCTACCTTTTCTTGCATTCGAAAGAGAAAAAGTTGATGTCATGACATATGATTGTGAACATACAATAGCTGATTTTGACAAAGTACCAGATGATAGGTTTGCATATGGCATTGTTAAGATAGATGAGTTTTTAAATGCAGACGAATTGGTTAATATTGTTAATGAAATTTTAAAAAAAGATGAACAAGTGAAAATTTTGAAAAGAACTGAACATTCGAAACTTGATTCCCAAAACAATTTTGCTGATGTCGATGAGAATTCAGATATTCTTAGCGAAATCAGTGAAATTGAAGAAGAAGAAAGTATTGATTTTTCTCAGTTATCTATCATTAATATCACATCTAAGATCAAAGGTGTTGGGAATAAAACCCTAATTGAAATCTGATGAACAAGATGTGGAAAATAAGAACAAACACAAATATGCAGATTAGGTAGAATGATCACTCGGTTTATTCAAACAAGAGGAATAAATTACACTTTCAGCATAGACTAAAGAATCTAACACTACATAAGAAACCTCACGTGGAGGCTACATTTTGCCTCATTCTTAACCCTAATAACGAATAATACATGACTATTTATAGGGAAAAGACAAGTCTTGGGCTTTTAACCTACACTTCATCAAAGGGGCCCATTGACATCATCCATGGAGTGCTTTGAAACCCTACAATCTCCCCCTCAAAGTATGGAATGGATGACAATGCTTTAACTTCCAAAACAAGCATCTAGCAAATAAAAAGATCTTGCAACGAGGAATAGATGAAGAAATCCACGAATCTTGATTCTTGAATAGTCTTAAAACACGGGCTCTAGGATATATAAATCAAGCACTAAAGTAATGTCTTTAAACTTCATTTTCGAATGTAATCCCAAAAAAATCTTCATGAAAACCAAACCCGCCATAAAAACTCATTTCAGAACAAAGAAACCGAATCACTTCTTGTCTTTGAAGAGCTCCCCTCCAAGTCACAATGATCTTCAAATAAGCTAATGATGTAAGCCATCAAAAAATATCATGTAACAACCCAAACTTTAAGATTCGTAATGCCACTTGATCGAGAAAATACTAGAAGTCGGAGATATAACAAGTCCTTAGCAGAGCTCGATAAAGAACTTCCGCTGTAAAGGATACTTCTCTGTAAAAGTTTTAGTAGAGCTCGATGAAGAACTTCCACTATAAAAGCTACCTTCATAATTCTACCACAAGCTTTATCAAAAATCTTCAACTTTGAAAAGTTACAAATCCAATTTCGAATGGCCATACCAAATTCTTCCCCGATTTATAATCGAAAACGTGATTATAAATCCTTCTTATGGTCATGAGAATGATCTTGAATGGATAAAAAAATTATTGTGCTCCCCCGCGACAAAATGATATATACAATGAAGTATAAATCCGAAAAAGTCGTGAAAATTTGACGTTATCACGAAAAACGACTTTTCGAACGGCCAAGACTTGATGAAATCTTTATTTTTCTGTTCACAAAAAAAAAATATGTGCGTTATAAAAATCCAAAACTGTTCACCAGCCCTCAAATTTGCAAACTTTTTGAAAAATGGGCTGAAACTGTCACTTTTCTGAAATTCAGGGACAAAATTAATAATTCCGCACCATATTCCCCTTTATTTGTAACAAAATCTGGAATGGTCCAAGAATGCCAAACTTTGAAAACAACAAGGATCAAAAGTGTCGAATCATTGAAGTTTCAGGGACCAATAACGTAACTTGATAACTTCATCCCCAATAAAACGTCTGATTAAAGAGAACCACTAGAACCGTGAATCAAATTATCGTTCGCGTACGAAACCTCAAGCCCGATTCCACTCAACCAATAACAACGTTCGATCCTTTCGTTCTGTTCCTGATGTTCATGCCTACTGGGACTCTGAATCCGAGTCCAATAGTGTCACCGTTCGTTCTAAATACACCCAAATCACAGTCAATTTTGACCTTTTGTTTTAGCCCATTGTTCATCCCAGTGAGATTCGATTTCAATCGTTCGTAAGTGAGATTTTCAAACCAATTTTTACTTTCATTCGTTCGTAGGAACTCATCATTCTCTCGTTCTTCATCACAATCCTTCTTGTGCCGATTGAGATTGTTTTGCTAAATACAATTCTGAGACCAAGTTCTAAACTGAACACTTTATCAACTTAAGTTCTGATTTCGATTGAGATATCTTCAATTCCGAAACCATTTGCAAGGTTTGATTTTGTGTAAATTGCGATTAACTCCTTCTGTTCCGATCAATACCAAACACGACTCTAATTCAGATTTGAGCAAATAAACTGATTCACGTGATATCAATATTAAGAAAAAATTCAAATACTTGACAAACACCAAATTGATTTTCACAAATCGATTTCCATATCAAATCCACTTTCAATTAAATTCATCACCATCTTCATCTGTTCTTTATCAGACTCTTCAAACTCAAAACATCGAATGACAATTCTAAACTCCAAGATCACAATCGACCATAATAACAGAAGGCGATTCATGTTCAAGAAAAATCATCATTAATTAACAAACAGAGTCGATTTTGGAACATGATAGATTAGATCGACTCAATTCAAACATATAATCGAATTACAAAATCAAAATCGATTTTGAGAATGATAATTTTCAGAAATTTCGACTCAAGAACAAAAATCTATTAATAAATCAAATAAGCGTAGTGAATCAAAATATAAGAATGAATCGCTTAATTTGAACAAAAGATTTTGAGATACAAGATGATTCGACTTGATACGATTTCAAAGAACCATATGTGGGCTAAACCACTGAGCAGTAATCAATAAATATGGGCTCAAGAAGGGAACAAATGAACATGAGAAAAATAATAAGGATCGGCTGAATGCATAGTGATTAGATCAAGAATATGGATAAAAAAACAATTCGGCTAGACGATTTGGTTTAGGGTAAGAAAGCAGATCAGATCCAAAAACAAATTAAGAATGAAAAGAGACTTGGATCGAAATTATACCCAGATGAACAATAGAAAACATCATAAATCTTCATGAACAAGCTCAAACAAAAATCTTAGATTCCAAACCGCCAAAACACTAAAATCTTTAATAACTTGTGCAAAAAATTATCAAATCAAGAACCGATACTTCAAAAATCAATAGATTTTCAAAGACCCGCTCTGATACCACTTGTTGGGAATAAAACCCTAATTGAGATCTGATGAACAAGATGCGGAAAATAAGAACAAACACAAATATGAACAAGATGCGGAAAATAGATTTTCAAACACAAATAGATTTTCAATGATCACTCAATTTATTCAAACAAGAGGAATAAATTATACTTTCAGTATAGACTAAAGAATTTAACACTACATAAGAAACCACACGTGGCGGCTACATTTTGCCTCACTCTTAACCCTAATAATGAATAATACATTACTATTTATAGGGAAAAGGCAAGTCTTGGGCTTTTAACCTACACTTCATCAAAGGGGTCCATTGCCATCATCCATTGAGTGCTTTGAAACCCTATAAAAGGTAAAGAAATTGTTAATGATTCGATGGTTGAGGATGACATTGGAAAACCTCTACTTCAAAAAAAAAATTTACCTTGATGATGTGGAAGTACGAGACAGTCAGACTGATAGTAGTAATGATGAGGAGGACGAAGATCAAGCTTCAAATGTGTGTAAGGAAGAAAAGAAAGTTTTAAACGAAACTTTAATTCCAAGAGTTGTAATTGAACAAGTGTATGGAGACACTGAAAAGTTTGAAAAAGTGCTGAGTGACAAAGGAGCACATTTTCTGGAAACTAACACAGTTGTATATCCAAATTTTACATGCACTGATAATGTAGTGTTTCCAAATCAAGTCTTCGTCACCACTGGCAATTCAGAGAATATAAAGCCAGAATTCAACAAGTTGGTCGAAGAGGACAACAAACGTTCCACAGACAAAGGTATCTATGCAAATCAGAATATCGTTGAAAACAACCTCACTAAAAATTCGTATGTTTTTCAAAAACATAAACCAAAACAAAAATGGGTTGTTAAATCTGAAAAGGAAAATGAAGTTGTTACAAAAGAAGTTGTTAATTCAACTCCAATTATGAAACTTAATTCAAATGAATTCAAAGAGCTTGTTGATAAGTTTTCGAAAAATCATAGAGTTTCAAATAGAAAAGCACAAAAGGTAATTTTTTGGCAAGTTATGTCTAAGGAAAAATTTTCTTTAACCAAAACTAAAGTTTCAGAAACGAAAAATAGTGTTTCAAAATCCAACTCAACATATGTTGCAAAATCAACGAATGTTCAACAGAAAATATTCAAAGAAAAACCAAGAAACACATCTTTTCATCAACCAATGAATTTAATAGACACTTTTCCAATTAATCAAAAGGTTGAATATGTTCGAAAACCTGAAAACATTCGAAAGAATAATACTTCACAAAATGTTGTGAATGATCGAAAACTTAACAATGTTCGAAAATCATCGAATACTCAACCACCTTTGCACGAAGCTTTCAAATCATCAACAAAATTTACTCCACAAAAGCCAAATTTTCCAAATCCTTCAATCACAAAACCAACAAAAGTTTCAAGCACAAAAGGAAAATCAAAAGTTCATTCAGTGAATTATTGGCTTAAGGGACAAGGAAAAAGGTTTAAGTTTGGAAAATTTACACAAGGTCAAATCAAATCAGCCTATGAAAAGTATTTGAATGAGTCCTCAACTGGAAGTTTATCTTCTCAAGATTCAAATACTCCAATTCAGCAATGGAAACCAATCAACAAAGTAATAGAAACTGAGAATCCCGAGGTGCAATCTAGTGAAAATCCAAAACTATCGAAAAATTACATTTCAATATCTTTAGAAAATGATGTTGATTTAATTGATAAGATCAAAACACAAGTTCGAACATGGGCTTTCGGTTCTAAAATTCATTCTTTGTTTCAAGCAAATAACCAAGGACCCAAAAAACCTTGGGTACCTAAATTTTTTCAATAATTGCAGGTACTTTGTGACGAGCAATACGATAACAAATGGTACATTGATAGTGGTTGCTCTCGTCACATGACTGGAAAGAAGGAGAACTTGCGAGATTTTCAAAGCTTGAAGAATGCTAGAGTGGTTAAGTTTGGAAACAATCAAAAGTGTCAAGTCAAAGGATATGGGAAAATAACGAATGGTCAATTTACAATGAATCGGGTTGCTTATGTAGAAGGTCTTCAACATAACTTGATAAGTGTATCACAACTTGTGGTGGGCACTAGTAATCAAGTACTTTTCAATGAAGAAGGAAGTATTATTTCGAATGTCAACACAAACGAAATTTTGCTTAAATCTAAACGAAAATGTGATATGTTTACATTAGACATCAATCCAATTGTGGGTAAACCAACTGTATGTCTACTTTCGAAAGCTAAATCAGATCTAAGCTGACTTTGGCATCGAAGACTTTCTCATCTCAACTTTCGAAATATCAACAAACTTGTTGTGCAAGATTTGGTAAGAGGCTTACCTATACTTAAATTTGATAATGATTCTTTATGTGCAGCTTGTGAAGTTGGAAAACAACATAAGCAAGGTCATCCAATCACAATTGATTCGAAGATTGTTGAACGTCTGGAGCTTTTACACATTGATTTGTGTGGACCATCGACTATATCTACTTTCAACAAGAAACGATACATTTTAGTAATTGTTGATGATTTTTCAAGATTCACGTGGGTTTATTTTCTCAGGCTTAAATCCGAAGTTGCACAAATCATGATTGACTTTATCAAGGAAATGGAAACGACGTTGAAGAAGACGGTTTGAAAGATAAAGAGTGATCATGGAACTAAATTTAAGAACAATGTTCTTGATTCGTTTTTAGTGGATGAAGGAATTTCGCATAATTTTTCATCTCCCTATACTCCACAACAAAATGGTGTTGTTGAACGAAGAAATAGATCTTTATGCGAAGCCGTGAGAACAATGTTGGCATATGCGAATCTTCCACAATATCTTTGGGCTGGAGCTGTATCTATTGCATGTTTTACTCAAAATAGATCTTTTATTCATCGCCGATTTAATATCACTCCATATGAAACAATCAATAATATAAAGCCTAATGTGAATTTTTTTCCATGTTTTCGGATGCTGGTGCTTTATTATGAATCTTAAGGACAACCTTTTGATATTTCAAGCGAAAGCTGATGAAGGGAATTTCCTTGGATATTCGCATAATTCAGTCGCCTATCGAGTGCTAAACAAAAGAACATGAAAAGTGGAAGAAACATTCAATATTACATTTGATGATTATTATATCAAACAATCTGAAAAACATTTTCAAAATCATTCTATTTTGAAAGAAATTCCTGATGAATCTGAACCTATACAATCATTGGATATTGATTATGATTTGATTTTTGGAATTTCAGGTCAGGCTGCTGATGCGGAAATTAATGCCAATGACAATAACATACCTGAATCAACGAAGTTCAATAATAATTTAACATCACATCATCAACCAATGGACGAAAGTATGCATATTAATCCAGTGGAGGGGGAGCACTTGGATTCGAACACTATTGTTGAGGGGGAGCATTCTTTCTAGGGGGAATGAGAGGGTGAATGCTGATGTTGAGGGGGAGCAAATTGAACAAAATGAACATTTTCATGATCTTAATGATGCATGTTCAATTGCTGGTTCAGAACACGATGATTTGTACGAAGATGCACCTTTGGAATTTGATTCAGCTTATCCACCAATGGAAAAATGGACAAAAAATCATCCGAATGAGCAAATAATTGGTAATCCACAAGAGGGAGTCTTAACTAGAGCTCAAATTCGTGCGAAGAATGAGGTATTAAATACTCATCAAGAATTTTGCATGTTCAATGTCTTTATCTCTAAAATTGAACCAATAACAATTAAGATTGCAATGGAAAACCCAGATTGGGTTGTTGCATTGCAATCTGAATTGTCTGAATTTGAACGAAATAAGGTTTGAAGAATAATTCCTAAGCCAAATAATGTTTCGATTGTCGGGTTAAAATGGATTTTCAAAAATAAAACCGACAAAGATGGAAACATTGTTAGAAACAAAGTCAGGCTTGTTGTTAAAGGATATTCTCAACAAGAGGAATAGATTACGAAGAAATTTTTGCCCCTGTCGCAAGACTCGAGGCTGTTCGTATATTTTTGGCTTATGCAGCTCATAAAGACTTTGATGTTTATCAAATGGATGTGAAGTGTGCATTTTTAAATGAAGAGCTTGAAGAGACTGTTTATGTTGAACAACCCTTGGGTTTTATTAACGAAGAACATCCTAATCATGTTTATATCTTAGATAAGGCAGTTTATGGTTTGAAACAAGCACCACGAGCGTGGTATGCAACATTAACTTCATTTTTGAAACAATCTAAATTTAAACAAGGATTAGTTGATCCCACATTATTTCGAAAGAAAGTTGGGAATCATCTAATGCTTGTTCAAATTTATGTTGATGATATTATTTTTGGCTTAACTAACCTTTCCTTGTCTAGTGAATTCGAAAATTTGATGAAAAGCAAGTTTGAAATGAGCAAGATGGGAAAAATCAATAATTTTCTTGGATTGAATATTCGTCAAAACAGAGAAGGTATTTTTATCAATCAATAAAAATACACGAAGAATTTGCTAGATAAGTTTGGATTGACAAATAGCACAAAGTTACGAGTTCCACTGGCAACTGGCATAAAGCTGACACCTTTGATAGAAAAACCTGCAGTTGATCTAACTCTTTACAGAAGCATGATAGGTTCGTTGCTTTATCTAACTGCTAGTAGACCTGATATCATGTTTTTTGTATGTAATTGTGCTAGGTACCAGTCAAATCCACGAGAACCACGTCTCACTATTGTAAACAATATATTTCGTTATCTTAAAGGAACAATTTCGTTAGGATTGTGGTATCCTTCGAAAACTGGGTTCTTTGTTCAAGCATATTCGGATGCTAACTTGGGAGGTTGTAGTCTGGATAGGAAAAGCACAAGTGGTGGTTGTCAATTTCTGGATGGCAAACTGGTGAGCTGGGAGTCGAAAAAGCAAACATGTGTCTCAATTTCAACTGCTGAAGCAGAATATGTAGTTGTTGCTTACACTTCACAAATCATTTGGATTCAAATCCAATTATGGGATTATGCAATTAATATGAAAAAGATTCCATTATATTGTGATTCTCAAAGTGCTATAAGAATTTGTCATGATCCTGTGCAGCATTCGAAGACTAAACATATTGCTCTTTGTTATCATTTCATTAAGGATCATGTGGAAGATGGAAATATTGAAGTGCATTTTGTGAAAACAACACATCAGTTAGCTGATATTTTCACAAAACCATTGGATGAAAAATCGTTCGTGAGAATTTCGGAAGGACTTAGAATGATCAATAGAAATTCTGTTCCATGCGAAAAAGGAGACTGATGGTCATAAAGAATTGGTTCAGAGACACGTCACTAAAGAAAAAGGTTATTGTTCCTAGTCAACTCTTCGAATCCTTCGTACTCGTATAATTGTCATTTTCTTGAGTGTTTTAAATTTCGTATGTTTGCAACAAATACATTTTTTTTTCTTCGAAAAATCAAAAATACCAAAAAGATTTTTTTTGTTTTCAAAAATTCAAAAACAACAAAAATATTTTTGTTCTTTCTCTCTTTTTAGTTGTTTGTTGCAGAATTTCATACTCAATTTCTTGGAGCAGTGCTTGTAGTTCTAGGGTCAGGTATTTTTCACACACATTGAACTAGTTAAGATGTCCCTAGAAGCATGCTGCAGCATGTTGACTAAAGCCTCTAAATGACTCAATGTTCGAAAGCCTTAATGAAATTTTCATACGAAGATTTCTACCTAATCAGGCTTGCATTCACATTAGTCTTCTGAGCTACCTGACTCTTCTCACATGAGTTAAGAGTTTAGTGTTTGGTCCAAACTAACAGAGGTACATGTTCTTTCTTATACCAATCTTTTTCATCTCAAACTTCTTACACTATCACACACGAAGACATATGTCCAAGAGGTTTCTGGTCAAACCAATCGAAACCTCGATATATCACAAATATGTGTTTATGATCAAAAATCATGAGACCGTGATGGAAGTGAAACCCAAATCAATCAACCTTTAAGGAATTGACGGGGAACTTTGTTCCAGATTTTAACGAATCATTTGTTTTTGTACCTTTATTCGAAACTCCAAATCATATTCATTTCTTATGAGTGGTCTTGATCAAACATTCGAAACCGACGATGTTTGTTACCCAACAGGATCCAGAATACAATTTTTTTTCTTGAATATAATTTCAGTGTGAGTTTTATCAGAAATTCCATGTTACTTAAAAGTTTTTCAAAGAAAACTTGTCACTGACTACACTGGTCAAACAAGTAATTTTTGTTACAATTACTCACCTTATGTTTAGGTTGATATGTAACGAAATTCATTAAACCACCTCAAAAGCCTTTTAAAAGAAGCCTTTCGATACTTCTTTACAAGTATATGATTGTAATTCACAGGAACATACACAAGCTGTTGATTATCTCTCTTGATAATTAATGAAGCAATCTTTGCCCGGGGTTTTAACTACCTTCGTGTCAAATTGAATTTTTGACATCACTGAATATGCAAAAAAAAAATTGCTTCTCATCTATATTCTTTGAAACACGACACACACAAAATCCTTGAGGTTCTAAGTAACACCAACTCAAGCTGGTGATTTCAAGAATCTGGCAAATGAATTTACTTTGAAACCCTAAAGTAAAAGAGCCTTACTTCCATCTGCAGGGTTTCGACGGTTACTATTCCATTAGGGCAAACAATCCAGCCTATTTGAGGGGACTGTTTGAATTATGTGCTGGTTTTGAGGAGACTTGACAGTTACTTTATCACGCATGGTTACTTTTTCATCATCATGACGCGATTTTCTCGATGACACGTCACAAATCATTAAATGCTTATCCCGCTTTGATTTCAAAATCAAGAGTTACATATAAAAGGGGATTCAAGGGTTCATTATCAGTTTATGCTTTCATATTCCCAAATACTCTCTGATAAAAATCCCGCTCTCAAACCCTAACAATGGCGACTACTAATCCTGATGCAAATCTGTCTCACACCACAAATGATGTTACCTCGTTGCCAATAATGAAGATTCAAGGTACAAATTACCAAGTTGAAGAAAATGTCTCTCTTTATCCTGAAGAACTTAAGATGCTCGTCGTTGCTTTGAAAAGCTCTGTATTGTCTAAAGCCATGTTCAACTCCATCTCTATTCCTCTTACATGGTTGTCTCAAGCTGGATCAACAGCTACTTATTCGAAAGCTTTGGATGTAGTTTTGTTTAATCTGGTGATTGATAAAAAGGTTAGACTCTCAAAAATTGTTCATATGTTCAATGAAATGGGTCATCAACCCTAATTTTCCAATTTGTGAAAAGCTCTGTAGTTATCCAAGATAAGTGATTTCAAGAAGTCAGGACTTCCAAGTGCTTGGAATTTTTTGTTTGGTATTTTCCTAAGATGTTTAACTGGAAGAATCGTTGGGTTAGACAAGGGGAGAATGGAGGCTTATGCTATGGTCGCAGGCTTATATTATGATCTTCAAGTTGATTACTCTACTCAGTTATGGAAAGAGTTCTTGAAGAGTATTGAAAACACGAATGGTCTTCATGGCATTTCGTGTGCCCGATACTGGAGCTTGATTCTACAATATTTCTATGAGAAGGAGGGGATTCTGGTTCCTGCAGATGAAGAAAAAGTTGTGTTCCATGTGTATAGTTATCCGAAGGATGCAACTGATGATACTGAAGAGTTTCCAGCTGTTGCTCGTATTCCTGATGCCATGCTTAAACAAGTTGATCCTACCAACACAGTTCTAGTCACTTACTTAGCAAACCATCGATACCTCTGTTGAAACTGGAGTTCTTTTGGCAAAAGAAGAAGAGACAAATTCCAAGCGTTGGAAGAAGACTGCTGCTGGATCTTCTGAGAAACAAGTCAAAGAATCTAAATCTACAAAGAGTCCAAAGAAGTTACCGATTACAGAAGCAGAGCCAATCAAACCCGAAGTTTTCTTTGCTGATACACCATGAACTCAAAAGGAAATCATTCCTTCGAAGACTGGTGTCTTTCGCAGAATCAAAATGAAATCCAACCATAAGAGTCGATCTCCAATAACAAATGTTATCCGAAAACCACAGGTTTCGCATCAAGGACTTCTCTTTCGTGAGATTCCTGCACCTGCTTCACCATCTTCTAAGAAACGAAGGGCAACTGATATGGCCAAACACATCTCAAAGAAGAAGAAGAAGAAGAAGAAGAAGAAGAAGAAGAAGAAGAAGAAGAAAAGTAAGATGGTCATCGCCTCTGAGTCTACTGCTGATGAAATTGAAACAATTCTAGAAACTCCAGAAGCCGATCTTCAGAAAGAATCTTCTCATCCTGCACCAACTGATGTTATACCACCCGAAGATTCAGTTGCCAAATTAGTTTCTGAGGAGGCACGAACTTCTAACATTTTTGTAAACGTATCTCATACGGATGCAAATGTCACAATGGGTGAGGATGCTTCGCATACATGAGACCAAGGTAAAACTTCGGATGTTACCTCAAACATTATTGTTTCTTTACCTCCACAACTCACACCTATCATTCCTACTACATCCACCACTAATTCTCCTACCTTCGAAAAAATTATCAAACAACCAATTACATCTCTTTTTTCTTCACAATCCACTGATCCACCTACCACAAATTCATCAATTGAAGATTCTTCTTTTATGGAAACTGAGCATGAGTCAGAAGGTTTTGGAGGAACATTTGAAAAATTGGAGTTTGATGAAGAAGAAACGGACTTCCAAGATCACATGCTCATGACAATGAAGCAGTTCAAGATATTGAATACAAAGCTCAATTCAATTCTTCAATCACAGGCTGATCTTGGGGGAGGAAATTCAGTGACCAGACTAGAAGTGGATGGTCTGTTAAAGTTGCTTGAATGGAGGATTACTTCAAAGGTTTCGGGAATGATAAAAGATTATGAGTCTTGGATAAAATTGATATTTGTGATCATAGCAATGAGATGAGGGTAAATTCTCAGAAATCTACTTTTGAAGGTGACTTGAAAGAATTAAAATTGGTGGCAAAGGAACGTCATGTCTTATTTGTTCAAGATGTGAAGAAAGTGCGAGAAGATGTGAATTTTAAACTCCAAGAGCTTCGACAAGACATGGAGAAAGAGATTGCAGTTGTTCGCACCGAATTTGCATCTCTCAATCAGAAGGTGGATATAATCTATGATGCAGTTACCAAATTTGCCAAGTTGTATGAAAGTCTGAGTCCTCAAATTGCTCAACTTTCTACAACAGAGAACAAGAATTTTATGGAAGTTTTTACACTGTTAAAGGAGCTCAAAGCACTATCTTCAACAACAGCTTTGTCTTCTCCGCTATCTTCCGAAGATCTTATCCAGAAATTTTCTAAATTCGAAGCCTTACTTCTTCAATAATTGGCTCCTCTTTCATGTATATCCAGCCTTCTTCCCACAATGAATGCCCCACCTGCTAGTACAATGGTGCAAGGGGGAGAAAGGAAAAGCGAAGGTTCGAAGGCTGGAGGTGAAGATGTAAAAGTGGTGGGAAAGGTGTTTCCTTCAAAGTTCCCAGCAACAAAGCCAGTAACAACAACTGCTGGTCCTACCTCTTCAACAGCAGTAACAACTATGCCAATCACAAGACCAATTTCGAAAGGAATTGTGATTGGTAAATCTGATGACACTAGTGGGAGTGATTCGAAGGCAAAAGAAGTGATTGAAGAATCAGCTTCGAAGGCAAGGGGAAAGTCAATTCTTATAGAAAAATCTAAAGAAGAAAAGAAGGCTGAGGCTGAGGCAGAACTGGAAAAGATGAGACTGATTTAAAGCATAATGAATCAAAGGGATAGTGATCCTCCTGGCATGAACAAGGGTGATCCATCAAAGCACTATAATTATAAAACAATTGAAGTGAGCCGTTGGTTGTGAGCCGTGAGTATTCCATCCCGAGGATGATTGGACTCGCAGTATGTGGGCATTACAACCTGTTGGTTGTGGGCCTGGGGTATTCCATCCCGAGGATGATTGGACCCATAGTATGTTGGCATTCCAATCGTATGGTTAAGGACGTGGGGTATTCCAACCCAATGGTTGAATGGACCTATAGTATGCTGTTTGTGATTATATGTGTATTGTTGTGTGTATGGGTATTTTGGGGTAACTCACTAAGCTTTGTGCTTACGGTTTCAGTTTATTGTTTTAGGTGCTTCAAATATCTCGGCAAGGCGAAGGTGTGACCGTACACATCCTCGTATTTGGGACTTATGGTTTCTGGGATACTCTGATATCAAACTATTTTGAAAACATTTTGTAATAAGTAATGGTTATTAGATGTTTGAAATAGTTTTAAACTGGTTTGATTTTTATGGGTGTTACAAGTTGGTATCAGAGCCTTGGTTTGAGTGAATTGGAGGAACACTTGTGTGAATCCAGTCCCAAATCAAGGAAAGGATTTTCAAAATGATTTTTAAATGGTTTTCAAAATATTAAGGGAGGATGCAGAGTGTACGATCAGCCGGAGCCAGTAATTAGACCCCAAAATACCAAACAGTTATTTGATATTGTGATATGTTAGAACAACATGCTAGTATAGTGCTAGGGATCTTCAGGAATTGCATGATAGAATTGCCTGCTTATATGATGCCTGATAGCCTAGGGATTTCCTTATATGAAAATGACATCATTATTGTAGTTGCTTACTGTTTTCATCATGATTGTACATAATTAAGATCTTATAGTCTACGAATGTTTGGTTCGGGTTTATTTCCTATTCCTTGTTTGGTTGTGGGCTTAGAGTGGGACCGAGAATTCGGATGTCTATGGGGTCTAGCGTTATGTATGGCTAGCATACACTAGTGCTGCAAGGTTGGTAGAAGTTTGAGGGGTGGGTTATGTGAGGCCGGGAGCCCAGTTACGAGATATTTAGCATTCCTCTAGGAGTGATGAGTGAGCACTCACTATGATTATGTATAGTGTTAGGCATTGTGATGATACTTGAGACAAATATGGGTAAGTGTCGAAGTTAGTATGGGCCCGTACTACTAACAGCACAGGACCCATACACGTAGCAAGGAAGTCACAACCCCTAGGGTTGGGTTGGGAGTTGGTCCCCTGTCATTATATGGATTATCAGAGATCTTTCTGGTGTCTTAACAGAATGATGGTTACGAGACGTCTTGAGACCAGATCCAGGTAAGGATCAGGAGCTGGCATCCAGGATAGGCCAGCATTGTCAAAGGACCGTGTCAGTGATATCATCCGGGAGGAGGTGATCAGGGTTGTCCGGGGACAGTTTTCGGAGATGTTTGGGTCTATTAAGACCGCCATAGTTGAGTATTTCGACGAGTGTTATGTAGCCATTGACGAGATGGTTGTCGCGGCAACTATAGCAGTTGTAACGATGGCAAGGGGAGGAGCTGGTCTAGCTTTCCAGTACCGGGACTTGTTACTGGGACATATTCTGATGAGCAGAGGGCTGCAGTTACTTGGGACCAGGGTGATATTCTTTACTCATTACATTCTGCGGGCTGAGCGGGAGTGGCTATCATAAAAGTTTTTGGAATTGAGGCTTTGGGGGTTTGCTCAAGGCCTGAATGCGAGTCGCAGGGACTCTTGAGGGGAGTGATGATTATGTTCAACTGGATTTTTGCAGCTGGAAGTAGAATGGTTAATTGATGGATTGGAATGTCGTTTTATAGGGAAAGGATTGTACTCTTTCAGTCTTCGAGCTCGAATGAGTGAGCAGGATTGTGACCCCATGATTAGGTTGTATTCCAGCTCGGGGTTAGCTAGTCGCAGGGGTTGGCGATAGTATTTCAATGCTGGTGGGCGCGGGTGAGTCGATGTGGCATGAGTATCTTGTGAGGTGCACATGATTACCACCCCTACTCATAGGAGCTAAGATTCGTTTCACCTTGGATCTCTTGTATCGGGCGGTAAGGATTGATTGTGCGATTTATTGCACTTTTCGGATTGGAGACTATGTCATGGGAGTAGTTGTAGCTGGTTTAGGGAAAAGGTTGTTTCAGCTACTGTAGTTCAGCTATGGATGATTGAGCTGCTGAGTGAGTCAGGGTGCGAGGCCCTGAATGATATGATTTCTAGAGCCAAGAGCAGCAGAATTATGGGAACACTTTGGGAAGAAGGGTATTATGTGGGAGGTCTATGGACAGGGTCCCAAATGATGGTTATTCAGCATTGTCAGGATTCAGTGGTTTTAATAACCGTTATTGATTGGCGGATGAAAGCGCCAAGGGAAATAGCTTGTTGTTGAGGTATTAGTTAGAGCATCTATCTTTTGGACTTCAAGATTTGAGTATGGGAGCATTCAAGCATTAGGAACTATCGGTTTCCCTGGGATTCTGGAAGTGTTCATGTAGTTGTATGAAGAAGTGTGATCATTTGGGATTAGCTATCAATGGAGCACTAGTTGGAAAGAGTTGGTTATCATTGGATCGATCGTTGGAAAGCGAGGACGATTGGAATTCTCCAACTTTGATGTATTGTGAAGACTTAGTCAAATCTAAGTGGGGGAGGATTATCCTGGGATTCAGAAGTAGGAGCATTTTGAAAATGGGATAAGTTTTGCATCGTTGTCAGGAAGGAAGACAACCCAAGTGGATGTTTGGTTCGAGGGTTGTGTGAGTTGGGAGTTCGGTAAAACTCCCCAGCATCAAAATCGCGTCATCTTGGTGCCTGATAGCAGAATTTAGGGAATCAGGTTGGGATTCTAGCCATGAATTAAGTTAAGTTGTGTGTTAGGTCAAGTGTGTGTTCGACCGGTATGGAAAGTGTTGTAAGACTACGGGGGTAGTCGTAGCATTCACTATAAATCAGGTAGTATGGAAAGTGTTGTAAGACTGTGGGGGTAGCCGTAGCATTCACTAGTGATCAAGTAGTATGGAAAGTGTTGTAAGACTGTGGGGGTAGCCGTAGCATTCAATATCGACCAGGTAATATGGAAAGTGTTGTAAGACTGTGGGGTAGCTGTAGCATTCACTAGCATCAGATAGTGTTGGAAGTGTTGTAAGTCTGCGGGTGTAGTCGTAGCATTCACCAGGATAGTGTGAGGAGTGTTGTAAGTCTGCAGGTGTAGTCGTAGCATTTACAATGTTAGCAGATAAGTGATAGAGTGATGTAAGTCTGTGGGTGTAGACGCGGTAATGGTAAATAGCATGAGTGCGTTGTTAGGACGCGGAAGGGACAGTAGTACCCACCAGTTCGAGTGTAGCAATGAGGATATGAAAATCCACGGATTGGTTTATGTGTTTCCCCAGAGAGAATTAAACCTGGTTAAGCCATTGATAAGACTGTAGGAACGTCACTACAGTTATGAGATCAAGGAAGCAATGTATTGCATAAGGTTGCTTGTGATGTAAGGCTACCATTGGTCATGTAGTAATCACTTTTAGCCATGGATTTGGTAACGACGGGATTCGACACATGGATCCGATCGGTTGGATCAAGAGGTTGTTAGAGTCGCAGTGGCATGATAACTAGTGGCAACTAGTTCCAGGGAAGGATTTCGTTTGGAAGTTGTGTGAGGAAACTATGTGGGAGTCCTTTAGCTCCGTGACCGGGCCAGAACCCGATATGTCAGATGATTGGTGAACAAATTGAGACCAGGGAGGTCTCGGTAAATTTTGGAAAGCAACCATGTGGCAGCATACTACTTCAGGCAGATCAGTTTTTAGGCAATTTCCATGTTTAGTGCGGTATTGACAAATTGGGTGTTCAGGTGTATGAGAAGTATCTAGATGTTGGAACCCCCCAGATATCAGAAGTTGAATAGTTAGATGAGAGACAAGCGGACTAGGCTCAACAATAATGATTTGGTATGAGAGGTCTGTTAGGGAGCTACTCCATCTCGAGACATCAGATTTCGGATCGAGTAAATGTGATCATATTGCAAGGGATTCGTTTATTTTCAAGTTTTAGAACCCTGTGAGGGTCGGTTATGGTTGCCTTGGAAAGGATAGGCTTATGCTCGGGATTGTAGTTCAAGTTGTTTGGCATGTAGGGAACGAGAAGAAACGATTTTGAGGACGAAATCAAATTTAAGTGGGGGAGAGTTGTAACATCCCATTTTAAATATAATAATTAAATAATAAACCCGAAACCCCGAGAAGTAATTTTTATTATTATTATAATCCAAAACCAAATAATAATTAGTTGGGAGTTGGTTTCAGGAAGCCAAATGACAAGATTTGAATCTCTAGGGGTTAAAGTGTAATTTTGGGATCTATTTTGAAAATGATTTTAGAAGTCGGGGTGTGTTTGGTATCATTTGGACTTCTATTGAATAGATTCTTGGGGGCAGGGACTAAATGGTAAATTTTGGACTCAAAATGAAAAGGGTTTTGTATAGGAGGGGTTGTTTGGTAAGTTTGAGGGTTGAGATGAAAAAGAATTTATGGGGAGGGAATAAAAATGGAAAAATGGACCAAAGTTGTATGAGGACACGGGATATACCCGGTGATCCCTTCCCCATCGTTTCCTGGAAACAAACCCTAAGCCTCACTTGTTAGATCAGCCACTGCTACCCTTGGTACACCTCCAGTCATCGTTGCTCGCTGAGGATCTCCGCCATCAAAGCTTCGCCACCGGAATCGTCGTGTACAACCGGAATGGCCGCCAAAGACCGACAATTGAGCTAAGATTGTTGTTGTGGGAGTCGTGCACGACTGGAAAACTACTGGTAAGGGTCGTCTGCCACCTCTCCTTCTCCATTTTCAGTGAGTCAACGTTGTGTACGTGTCACACCCCAAAACCGGATCGGCAGAACGTTTTGGGGTGGATGACGTCGTGTCAAGTATCACAACACATGCATTATAGTAATCAAAGTACAACAAAACATTGCATTAATAGTAATAGTTTTACATGGTTACATTACAATACATCGAAGTAATACAAGTAATAGAATGAATACAGCGTGGTACTAAGCTATCTTCATCAACAGCTCCGGGGATGTACATGTCTAATGCTAACCTGAGAATACAAGTTATTTGAAAAGCGAGTATCAGCATTTTTACAAATGCTGGTGAGTTCATAAGCATTTAGTGACATTTATTCAAATAACTTTATAAAGCAGTAGTTTAAGTGTTTACTGTGTATTAGAGTTCTTTCCAGAAAATCCTATATTTTCTTTAATAAAGCAGCCTTCTACCAAGACTGGTCAGTGTTATGTGGTAAAAAGTAGTTTTCCCTAAATTGCTATCATTATCAAAATACTGATTTTGATTATTGAGGAAAGCAAACGACATCAGGGAATATCATATGCCTCAGTAGTGAGGACTGCTGACTAAGGCAAGGAATCATAGACTACAAGAGAATATCGAGCTAACGATATGCCTGGTTCAGTCTAACAAGTGGAGACACAGACCCCAGAAGGTACCAAATGAAAGGTACAACTAGTAGGGTCTAACACAGTGAATACAGACCGCAAACAATATCAAATGAAAGATTCGTCTAGCAAGGTCTAAAACAGTGAATACCGTGAATACAGTGGATTCTGTGAATACAGTGGATACAGACCCTAGACAGCATCAAATGAAAGATACGTCTTGTAAGGTCAAAACAGAGATAACAGACCTCAGACAGTATCAAATGAAAGATACATCTTGTAAGATCAAAACAGTGATAACAGACCCCAGACGGTATCAAATGAAAGATACGTCTTGTAAGGTCAAAACAGAGATAACAGACCCCAGACAGTATCAAATGAAAGATACGTCTTGTAAGGTCAAAATAGTGTGACTCTGAAAATGAACTACCAGCATACAGTGTAAATAGTTGGCGAAATATCGTTACCTTAAAGCCATGAATTATAAGGTAACACGGGATACTCGTAACCATACTAACCGACACTAGAGAACCAGACGCCCTACAAGCGTCTTGAGAATGTGACATTTGTCACCCCTTGGCTTCGTGGGCCGTGGACTGTAGCTAGCAGTCAGGGTGCGGGGGTGTCAATCCCGTATAGATCTATACACACAATGTCCGCTCTCCCTACAGGAGACTCTGGTTACCAACTAGACGACGGAGAAGGTCGTGTCCTGAAGATGCATCCCAAATAGTGGGTAGAGACTTCCAAATAGTGGGTAGTGTGTAAGTGTTGAACTAGAGATAGAGACTTCCCAATAGTGGGTTTCTAATGTAAGTGTAGACTAGAAGTAGAGACTCTTAACTGAACTGACTAGAGAATTCCTATATGTCCATACTTATATACATAATATATAACTAATGAGTCAAACGACCTCCGGACGGCCATCCGATCCCACCAGACCACATCTCAACGAAGAAAAGGAAATAGGGCAGATGAGCCTTCCTAAGTCTCTCAATCATTACTTGTATGTACCTATATAAGCACAGACATACATCTAACTACAACTGAGAGGGTATTAAGTAGAAGTGATCTTTGTGAAGTAGAAGTGTCTAACAAGTGAAGTAGAAGCGGTCGCAAGTGAAGTAGAAGTGTCGAACAAGTATAAGCGTATCACGAAGTAGAGGCGACAATAAGTGAAGCGACGAAGTAGAGCCGACAATAAGTGAAGCGAGAGCGTATCAAGTATAAGTGAAGTAGAATCGTATCACTAAGTAAGAGCGTGAATAAGTATAAGCGTCATCAGGTATAAGCGACTACAGGTATAAGTGAAAGCGTTACAGAGTAGGAGTATGAAATAAGTATAAGCGAAGCAGTAGTATTTAACAAGTAAAAGTATACGTCGAAAAAGGAAATCTTTGATGAAAAGCCTTTATGTATAGAGAAAATCACAAATTGTATTCTTTTGTAAAAATATGTTTAAAAACCTTAGAGAATCTTTCATAAACCAATTTAAAATGAATTTGGATAAATCAGTATAAGTAAAAGTTATGAAATAAGTAAAAAATCATTATAGTGTCCTACTCGGTACAACAGTGTAAAGTGGTAAAATCTTGTGCATGCGGGTTATCAATCACATGTGATTGATATGATAACTGGCATGCGTAACTTCTTTTCCCCCCCTATAAAACATTTAAAAACATTAAAAGGTTCATTTAGGGGTATGAACTCACCTAGTGTAAGTAGGTCCGACGAAAGTGCCGTTTGGGCGTTCGGTGTCACGCAAGGACTTGAACACACACAATGACCTATTTAACATATGATAACATATGTTCACATACAATTAGTATATTTAATACTAATTAAACAAATATACGCGCTCAAAGGAGCGGAAAACACTTTGGCTAAGTGTTTGGGTGTCCTGGGTAGCGTTTAAGGGTGTGAATGGCTAAGGAATGGAGTTTACTATCCAAGAATACCCCCTTAATACATAGTTTACGGCCCAAGGACTTCCCACCATGAGTTTACGGCCGTAAACTCATGGTGATGAGTTCTAGGGTGTTTAAGGCTTCTACTTGCATCATAGAATTATTCTAAGCATTTTTCCTCAAAGGCATGAGTTGATTCAAGGCTCCTAAGGGCTCTATATGGGAGTTTACGGCCTAGGGACACTCCTAAGGGAGTTTACGGCCGTAAACTCTCACCCTTAGAGTTTTGGGAAGTTTAAAGCCCCTAATGCCTTTCTAGTGATTTCTAATGAAGTGTGATGCTATTTTGGAGGATTAAATCTACCATTTGAATGAGTTTTGGGGAGTTTACGGCCTAGGTACTTGCTTGGGCTGTAAAACTCCTTTTTACCCCTCCATTTCATGTGTTTAAGTCCTTAACTCCTTCCTAGTATTTTATAGAAATAGTCTAAGGTCATTTGGGGGATAAAAACCAACATTTTGGCTTGGTTTGGGGAGTTTACGGCCTTGACACATGTCTGGACCGTAAACTCTTATTAATCCTCCAATTCCTAATGTTTAAGTGATCTAAACCCAAGAGAATAAGCCCCTAATTTATGTGTGAAGCCTAAGGGTGATTTGGGAGTGTTTTTGGAGCATTTTTACAAGTTTATGAGGGGTTTACGGCCTAAGCATGTGCTTGGGCCGTAAACTCTCATTTATGCCCTAAATCATTGTGTTTTGATGTGTAAACACTCCTAGGCAATTCCCTTAATATATTTCCAAGCTTAAAGGCATGTTTGGCACCATTTTAGGGGTTTACGGCCCTAGAGTGTTCCTGGGCCGTAAACTCCTTATCCCATGCCTTCTTGGGTGGTTTTTGGGCTATAACTACAGCTAGTAATGTTTAGAACAAGCTAGGGTAAGCAGACTTACAATTTGGAAGCGTTTCGTTGCGGCTTCAGGGCGAAAACGAGTCTAGAGAGAGAGTATAGAGAGAGAGAGGGTGGAAAAGCTCCAAATGGAGTTTACTCCCCTTTATATATGGGTGGGAGTTGGAGCTCAGTGGAATCCTACCCAATACTGCCGTTATACGGGGCTTTTGGTCGAACCCGATTTAGTGGTCGTAATAATAAAACTTGACATTTTCCAAATAAATGGAAATGTGTGTCCTGTGTTTATATTTCCTTTTATCACGACTTAACGGCATGTTAATTGCAACCAAATGGAATGTTTATTAAATTGACGCCCTCTAAGTAACGGAACTTTTATACAGTGGAATATTCTGTTAACGGTAACGGGGAAATGTAACGGAACAACTTGGGTTGTCACAGTATGTTAATTGCCACCATCGGTACCCTTATGGTCGCTGTTTCCGCTGTTCCAGCCTCCTCAGCCACCTAGTCGGTGGTTGGGAGCTATTAAATCATATATGGAAGAGTTGGAGCTACTATTAGAACATGGAATGGTTGTGGGAGCATGTTTGGACAGAGAAAACTCAAGAGAAACCCACCATGGCCGGCAACCATGGTGGCTGCCACCATATCATACTTTTATGCCGCCACCAGCCACCATGCGAAGGTGGCTGTGTACACGATTGGTTGTGTGTATGCCCATTTTCGTAAGGTTACTGATGTGTAAGTTTTTTTTGGCTAGCAACCAGAGGAAAACTCATTACCACCGCTTGTTGTCGTCGTTCCGCAACTTGCTGCCAATTTTCCATCGCCACCAGCCACCGTAGGAGGTGGTTATGTGTGTGTTTTACAATGTATTTAGGTGTGTGTGCTGCTATTGTATTGCATGGAGCGTGTGTGTGTTTATTTTGGTATAAAACATTGTAATATGTAATTAGAAAGTAGAATAATGAAAAGAAACTCAAAAACACCACCGTAAGGTGGTGGCTGCCGCCGTGTTGGGTAGCGGTGTGCCTCGTTTGCGTTTTGGACTTGTTTGGGATGTTTGGACAAGGGGATTAAAACCCTAATGGGACCAATGAAGCCCTAATTTACCTAAAAGCCAAAACATGTGACTAATGGGCCTAATGAACCCTAATTGATCAAAAGACCTAGCTATTAGGCCTATCACCCAATCACACCATATGACTTATCCAATAGAGTGATCGACTTAATGGATTAAGTCCGTAATGGGTTAAGTGAGAAACACTTAACCTTAATTGTCATTTTATGTGAAACCCTAATTTTGGTAATTTGATTGGGACCGCACTTGAATTATTAACTAAACTTAATATATTAATTAATAACCATTTGCAATCAACCTAAGTCAATATTGGACTTAATGGATTAAGTCCTTAATGGGTTAAGTAGGAAAACTTAACCCTAATCATCATTTTATGTGAAAACCCTAATTTCAATTGGGCCTTGATTTGGGCCTTTCCATTGGGCTTTGGTAATTGGATTATTAATGGCCATCCAAGAATAATCATATGGACTAGAATATGTTGATGGGCTTAGGGTAAGGCCCATATGAGGGTTTGGGCATAATTTGGAAAATTGGGCCATAGATGGGCCATATTTTGGGCCTTAATGATTATATGATATCGGGCCATTAGAATGTCAAATGTTGGATTGGAATAAATGGTTGGGCCTTAGAGTGAGACCATGTAAAGGTTTGGGCCCAATTTGGAAAATTGGGCCATATGTTGGGCTTTGACTCATAGTTGACTATTGGGCCTTTGGATTGGGCCTTGGGCTTACATCAAGCTAAGATTGGGGTAAAGCGGTCTTTTACCCCAAGCATGGACTTATGGTTATGTATTGGAAGCCAATTATTAAGTGGGTGTTGTTTGATGCTGACAGCTCGGGAATTTGTCAACCAGCAGCTAGAGTTTTATCTGCGGGACTTCAACAGTGTGAGGTGAGTTATCCTCACTATACTTAAGGGTCTAAGGCACCAAGGCCAACCCTTTTGGATTGCTATGTATGCTCGAGTATTATATGATCCGTTAAGTCAGTATCCTGGTAGATGGGTTGTTATATGATGTTATGATTCGTTAGATCAGTATCCTGGTAGATAGGATGTTATATGTTGGTATGATCATGTAGATCAGTATCCTGGTAAATGGGATGTTATATTCTATTATGGTCCGTTAGATAAGTATCCTAGTTGATAGGATGTTATATGTTAATATGATCCATTAGATCAGTATCCTGGTAGATAGGATGTGTTATGCTGTTATGATCTGTTAAATCGGTTTGTCTATCTATAGACTGCTATGTGATTATTTGTTATATGTGGACATGTTGTTTGGTGGTTGAGGCTTATCTGTTTTATGCGAAAGCTAATAGACCTAGGCATTCCAACCTGTTGGTTATGGGTTATGAGTATTCCATCACGAGGATGATTGGACTCGTAGTATGTAGGCATTCAAACCTGTTGGTTGTGGGCCTGGGGTATTCCATCCTGAGGATGATTGGACCTATAGTATGTTGGCATTCCAATCGGATGGTTAACGACCTGGGGTATTCCAACCCGATGGTTGAATGGACCCATAGTATGTTGTTTGTGATTATATGCGTATTGTTGTGTGTATGGGTATTTTAGGGGAACTCACTAAGCTTTGTGCTTACGGTTTCAGTTTATTGTTTTAGGTGCTTCAGATATCTCGGCAAGGAGAAGGTGTGGCCGTACACATCCTCATAGTTGGGACTTAATGTTTCTGGGATACTCTGATATTAAACTATTTTGAAAACATTTTGTAATAACTAATGGCTATTGGATGTTTGAAAAAGTTTTAAATTTGCTTGATTTTTATAGGTGTTACATACACAGCGGCCAACTCATCGAGTTTTCCTCTCCTACTCGGCGAGTTAGCCCAAAAAGATCCGCAACCCAAAGCCTTTCGATACGTGTTCAGGCCATCAACTCAATGAGTTCCAATGGAAACTTGGCTTTTTAATAAAAATATCATACCTAGGAAACTGGATGTTACAACTCTCCCCCACTTGAACTAGGATTCGTCCTCGAAGCCTGCTGTGGTGAACAAATCCGGATAATGCTCCTGTATCTCAGCTTCCGGCTCCTAGGTTCACTCAGATCCCCTCTGATTCTGCCATTGTACCTTCACCACAGGTACCTCCTTGTTACGCGGAGCCTTTACCTTCCTTTGCAGAACAGCCACCGGCCTCTCAACATAGTTCAGGCGCTCATCAACCTGAATGTCATTGAATGATACCACTGCATCCTAGTCCAGTACACACTTTCGCAACTGCGAAACGTGGAAAGTGCTATGAATCTGACTGAGCTCCATTGGAAGATCCAATCTATATGCAACCTTTCCAACCCTAGAAACAATCCGGAATGGTCTGATATATCGAGGGCCCAACTTCCCCTTCTTCCTGAAGCGAATCAGACCTTTCCAAGGTGAGACCTTCAGCAACAGCATGTCACCGACCTGAAACTCCAACTCAGATCGGCATCGGTCAGCATAGCTCTTCTACCGACTCTAAGCAGTCTGCAATCTCTATTTGGTCTGCTAGATCATCTTCGTAGTCTGCAGAACCACCTTGGTCCGACCCATGAACCAGTTACCAACCTCGTCTCTACAGACTGGGGTGCGACATCTCCGCCCATACAGAAGCTCAAAAGGCAGAGCACTAATGCTGGAGTGGAATCTGTTGTTGTAGGAGAACTCTACAAGAGGTAGGTACGAGTCCCAGATTCCAACAAAATCAATGACGCATGCTCGCAAAATATCCTCGAGAGTCTAAATGGTCCGCTCACTCTGGCCATCGGTCTGTGGATGATAAGTTGTGCTGAAGTGTACCCTTGTGCCCGGTTCCTCATGGAACTTCTGTCAAAATCAAGAGGTAAACCGACCATCAAGGTCTGAAATAATAGAAACCATAACCCCATGGTGAGCGATGATCTCGCAAATATATAAATTGGCCCTACATGAAGCGAGATGTAGCATGGTATGTAGAGAGATGCCTGACCTGCAGGAAGGTCAAGGCAGAGCACCAGAGACCCCTGAAGGTTTCACCCTGTAAGGTTAAGGCAGAGCACCAAAGACCCCTGAAGGTGTCACCCTGACATACAGGAAGGTCAAGTCGATAAGCGACGCTCGGATTTGGAGTTCCAGGTGGGCGATATGGTCCTCCTAAAGGTGTCACCCTGGAAGGGTGTCATCCGATTTCAGAAGCGGGGCAAGCTGGGCCCTAGATTCATTGGTCCCTTTAGGGTTTGGGTCCGGGTGGGTCAGGTTGCGTATCGGTTAGATCTTCCGGCAGAGCACGGCCAAATCCACAACACTTTTCACGTTTCTCAGCTGCGAAAGTGCCAGGTGGATGAGTCGGTAGTTGTACCATTGGAGGATATTCAGGTTGATGGCAGCCTGAATTACATCGAGAGACCTGTTGCGATCTTGGATCGGAAGACAAAGACCTTGAGGAACAAGGTGGTTCAGCTAGTAAAGGTGCAGTGGCAGCACCTCAAGGGCTTGGAGTGGACGTGGGAGCCCGAGGAGGAGATGAGAGAACACTACCCAGAGTTGTTTACCGAGACAGCAGACTTTGAGGACGAAGTCTAAGATAAGTGGGGGAGAATTGTAACGCCCCGTTTCTGGTACGTAATTGATCTACTTTTATATCATTTGTATTAGTGACTCGACGAGTAGCAGCCTCAACTCGTCGAGTAGATGCAAGGATGGGACGTGGGTTTAAGTAATCTACTCGCCGAGTCCACGCTTGGACTCAACGAGTAAGCCGGTCTGGATGAAACCCTAATTAAAGGGTTTGCACCCTATTTAAACAACATTATGGGCTTCAAGTCTAGCCTCCATCACCTCCAGAGCATTTCCTTCGAAACCCTAATTTCCTTTTGGCAAGATTGAGCTTTCTTAGTGACTTGGAGGGTTTTTGGTGCATTGTGTATTTAGTAGAAGAGTTGGAAGAAAGAAGGATCAATGGAGAAGGACTAGATCCAGGAGCAACATCAGTTTCTTTTCACTTTCAGGTAATCAAGCTCAAAACTTGACTTGTGGTTTTATAGATTTTCTCCTTTGCCCCTTTATGGAGTTTTGGGGTCAATAAGCTTGATCCTAAGACTTGGACATCCCAAGTCGATTCACCTTTAGATCTAGACTCTAGAACTGAGTTCATGGCATAAAGATGTAAGCTTTATGGCCATATTAGCCCATGCACCCCTTTAGACTTCATTTTGGGTCCTTAACGCTTATACTTCCACGCATGCACGTAAAGTTCATAACTTTACATGATAGATCGATCTTCGAAGCCCATATCTACCTTTTGGATTAGATTTGTACGCTAGAAATCGAGATTTTAGACTTGGAAAATAGGCAACTCAACGAGTTGTTCTTGGATCTCGGCGAGTACGGGGATTCAGTCCCCAATATGTTGTGGTTCAAGGGGATCCACCTGAGTGATAACAAGCATTTAGTTGAGTCCAGATGAGTGATTCTACATATTGAGATATAGCCACAATATGGAAATCACGGGACTCGACGAGTGTTAGAACACACTCAGCGAGTCCAAGGTAATCTCCTTACCCACATGAACAGACTCGACGAGTTGTTCATACAACTCGGCGAGTCATAGTCTGGACGTGTTCATATGATGAAGGAGGACTCGACGAGTTGTTCCTACAACTCGGCGAGTTAGATGAAGGTTGATTAGATGTCATTATAGAAGGAGAACTTGTCGAGTCTTTTCTAAGCTCGACGAGTAGAGTCGGATAGAAGGATAAAAGAATGGACATGGACTCGACGAGTTGGCGGCCCAACTCGGCGAGTCAGGTCAATTAGAAGTTGACTTTGACCAAGATATTGACTTTGACCAGAGGTAAAATGGTCATTTTACCATAAGATTAGTTATCCGTGTTTGATTAAGTGTCTTTACGGGAATTGTAGCCAGGGAGTTACCGGAGCAGCAGTCAAACAGTTCCCGATCATCATTTAAGCAGTCAGCCTTACGAGGTGAGTTTCCTTCCGGTAGGAAAGGGTCTAGGACCATAATGTCGGCCCATTTAGATAGCAATAGTTCAGTATGCTTGATGTCTTTGTGATTCAGGCATGTCTATGTGTTATGTGTTCCGGGCTGCGGTCTGATGCAGTATGCAGTATATGTGTTATTGTTATATGTTGTGATATGTTCAGTCAATTCCAGACTCTGGTTCAATGCAGTGGGCAAGGCCCTAGTCAGTTTCGAACTTCGGTACGATGTAGTGGGCAAAGCCCTAGTTAGTTTCGGACTTCAGTCCGATGCAGTGGGCAAGGCCCAAGTCAGTTTCGGACTCTGGTCCGATGCAGAAGGCGAGGCCCTAGTCAGTTACAGACTTCGGTTCGATGCAGTGGGCAAGGCCCAGTATGTGCTTTATTTGTTATTGCATGGTATGTGCTAGTTTGGGGGAGCTCACTAAGCTTTGTGCTTATAGTTTTTAGTTTTGGTTTCAGGTACTTCAGCTAGAAAGGGAAAGGGCTCGGGTTGATGGCATGGTACACACCACAGTTTATCCTGGGAGTTAGACTCTGATATTTTGACATGATCATGACATCAGATTTGATTTGATACATTTATTATGACATTTTGAGATACACAACTTATGGTTTTGTTATATGACATTTGGATATTATGGTCTTAGTAATGTTTTCAAATGAAATTTTTGGCTTGTATTTTTGGGTTGTTACAACTGCTCCCAATCCGGTGATGGATGCATCCCAAAAAACCAAAAAATCCTTAATTCCCTCTGGGATGGTCAACACTGGGGCCTCGCAAAGTCTCTGCCGAAGGGTCTTAAATGTGGACTGTTGCTCAGGGCCCCACCAGAAATCCACCGTCTTCCTCGTTAGACGAGTGAGGGGTACTACAATCTTGGACAAAACCTGAATAAATCTCCGGTAGTACCCTGCCAAACCTAGAAAACTCTTGATATTAGGGAGACTTCAGAACATCCTACTGCATCGCCGCCTTGATTTTAGACGGATTGACCAAAATCCCATCTTGGTTAACAAGGTGTCCAAGGAACTGAACCTCTTGCTACCAAAACTCACACTTCGAGAACTTAGCATAAGGTTGTTCTCTCCTCAAAACCCCCAGAAGCTTGCGAAGATGCTCCTCATGCTGCTCTCTAGTCTTGGAATACACCAAGATATCATCAATGAATACAATAACTGAGCGATCGAGCATCGGCTTGCATACCCGATTCATCAAATCCATAAATATTGTAGGCACATTGGTGAGCTTGAATGGCATCACCATGAACTCGTAATGCCCATAGCGAGTCCGGAACGCGGTCTTCTCCACGTCCTCCTCCCTCACCCTCACCTGATGGTACCCATACCTCAGATCAATCGTAGAGAACCAAGATGCTCCTTGCAACTGATCAAAGAGATCATCAATCCACGGAAGGGGATAATGGTTCTTCACCGTCAACTTGTTCAGCTCCCTATAATCAATACACATCCGGTGCGAACCATCCTTCTTCTTGACAAAAAGAATCGGCGCTCCCAATGGAGAACTGCTCGGTCGGATGAACTGCTTGCCTAGCAGCTCCTGCAGTTAAGATGAGAGCTCCTGTATCTCAGGCGGTGCCAATCAGTATGACGCCTTGGCAATAGGGGCCGCACCTGGCACAAGTTCGATCCTGAACTCGACCTGCCTCTCAGGAGGCACACCGGGTAACTCCTCCGGGAATACATCAACGAATTCCCTAACAACTAGAACATTAGCAACTGACACCTGATCCCCACCCTATGTGTCAGGGCCATCCTCTGCTCCCTCAACCGAAGCTCTATCTCAAGCTCATGTTGCCTAGCGGCCTCATGCAACTCCAATAAAGTATCACACCGTTGGGTAGAAACAAACTGTAGGATATCTTTCTTGAGCATGCTTAAGTAACGGTTCATCTGAGCCTACTCCGAAGCAAACTCAGGGCAAAACATGGCCCTCTCAATAAACATTCAGGTGATCTCCGTCACCGACTCCGATCTCTGCCTTAAATCTAAAAGTTCCTGACACAACCTCTCACGCTCAACCCTTAGCACATAACGAGCACGGAACATCTCCACGAACTGATCCCAAGATAATGCAGCCCTCTGCTCAGCAGAATATGGTCGAGTGACAAGTCTATCAGTCGCTTCGGAACTCAAAAGGTTCAGAGCGCACCTAACCTTTTGGTCATCTGGGCATGAACATGTGAAAAAGCATCCCTCAATGTCAGATAGCCACCTCATGGATATAATAGGGTCCTAAACTCCCTTGAAGGTCGAGGGCTTTGTATTATCGAAGTCCCGATACTGAAAGACCCGACCTGGTCCAACACCTATAGGGGCTACGGCTGCAGCAGCAGTAGTCTCAGCAATGGCTGCATATCTCTCATCAAAAAGCTCCATCATCGTGGTCTTAATAGACCCAAACAAATTTGGTATCTGATCCCAAACGATGGCCACAACCTCCTCTCGGAGGATCTCCCTGATCCTGGCATCCAACTCATCTGACCCAGTCTTCCTACCGACTCTCGACCCTGATCCAAACCCAATATCAAATCTTCTCGTAGTCACCATACTAAAAATACACCAGGAAGATATCAGATAATCCACATATCATAACAGGGAACCTACTCCTGATAAATCCCTAAGGGTTGTGACTACCTTGCTACATGTACTGGTCTTATGTGTTCAATAGGACGGGCCCATACTACCTTCCACACTTACCCATATTTGTTTCAAGGATCATTACAACACCTTAACAATACTCATAATCATAGATGAACACTCAATCCTCACTCCTAGAGGAAAGGTTAAACATCTCACGACTGGCCGGCTAACCCCACACGACTCATCCATGAAACTTCCACCAACCCTGCAGCACTTGTGTATGTTAGCCATACATAACATTGGACCCTATAGACATTCGAATATCTGATCCTAACCTAATCCCTTCATCAAACAAGAACAGGAAATAAGGCTAAACCAAACATTCTCAAGCTATAAGATCTTTGTTATATATAATCATGATGCATACACTAAGCAACTACATTAATGATATCAATTCAATAAAAGAAAGGTCCTAGGCTATCAGGCATCATATACTCAGGCGATTCTATCATGCAACTCCTGAAGATCCCTAGCCTATCACTAGCATGTTGTTCTAACATATAACAATATCAAACAACAATATGGTTATTTGGGGTCTACTTACTAGCTCCAGCTGATCGTACACTTCGCATCCTCCTTGATTATTTTGAAAATAATTTCCTTAGTTTGAGATTGGATTCACACGAGTGTTCCTCCAATTCACTCAAACCAAGGCTCAGATACCAACTTGTAACATTCGAAAAATTCTTGAAAAATTAAACTTTTAAAATAAACCACAAATCATCATTGTTTACAAAATTTTTTCAAAATAAATTCAACATCAGAGGAATCCCAAAATCATGAAATAAAAACATGAGGAGGTGCACGATCACGCTTTCACCTTCCCGCGATCCTTGGAAGTATTTCAAACATAATCCAAAACTGTAAGCCCAAAGCTTAGTGAGTTTCCCCCAAAATATCAGCACACAACAAAACTAGAAAAATACAATAAACAACATGCATATAGAGCCTTCATCCTAACTGAAATGCCCCACTGGCGTTCAGTCTAACGAGTACGCCACCTTCAGCCTTCAGTCTATCTGGGACGCCCTGGGTCTGTTGGCCTTCAGCACAATACAGGACCGCCTCAACCCAACCACGCATAACATAACAACATATATCATATCAAGGACTAGCTAGCATGCACAGTCAGACAAACAGATCTAACAGATCCCTATACATAGCATCAGACAATAACTGGGGTAACAATCCAAAGGGATGGCCTTGGTGCCTTCAACCCAGTCAGTATAGTGAGGAAAATTCACCTCACAAACAATGCTGGCTGATAAGATCCAACTCCCAAATCTAAGCTCCTGACTCAAATGACTACATCCACCATGTAACCAATTCCATCAAACTCCATAAAACCCAAAATGCCCTAAAAAGTCAAACTTGGTCAACCATGGTCAAAGTCAACAGTCAAGGTCAAGAGTAAATGTTGACCAAACTCGTCGAGTGCACCTACCAACTCGTCGAGTTCCTACAATATTCAGAGAATCGGGAAAACCCTAGCCAACTTGCCGAGTTGGCTGGAAAACTCACCGAGTTTTCCCAGCTTAACACATCCAGTCCTTTTTCATCAAGTCTAACGCTTTAAAATGTAGATCTGATACCTAAGAGTTGGAAAACCACGTAAAGTTGCTAACTTTACGTCCATGCATGATACAAAGAGGCTCCAAAACTCAAGGAAAACTTAATAAGGGACCCAAAGCATGAAGGAGGCCTAGAACTTTATAAACCTTGAAACTTTAAGTCATTGAGGCCATAAAACATCCAGATCTGAAGTGATAACTTCATGAAATACTCAACCCATGAACAATCCCAAAAATGAGCCAAATATGACAATAAACTTCCAAGGAAGAGATCTAAGCAATAGATAAGCAAGTTGTCAGCTTTTTATCTCAAAAGAACTGCAATACTCAATGAGTTTCTGGATCTGAACACTTCCCTTCAATCTAGACACTTCCAACCTCAAGTTCCTTCAAAAGAGCACCAAGAAATCACTCTTCAAGCTCACTCACACCCAAATATGGGAGAGGATGCACGAAACTAGGGTTTCTGGACAAAGGAGGCGATTAGGGAGGCAAACAATAGGACTTAAAGCCTTTAAATAGGGTGCAACACCCTAAAAATTAGGGTTTCTTACACCGCCGCCAACTCGTCGAGTTTTCCTCTCCAACTCGTCGAGTTGGTCCAAAAAGATCCACGACCCAAAGCCTTTCAACATGTCGAGTTGAGGCCATCAACTCGACGAGTTCCAATCTAAACTTGCCTTTTAAATGAAAATTCTCATACTTGGGAATCGGGATGTTACATCTTTGATTGATCTAAACTCGGAGCATCATTCCTTGTAACCAAAAGAACATTCTTGATCTTTAAAATTCATCAAAATAACATAAAAAGCATCAAAAAGAGGAGAGAGGAGAGGGGAGGTGCTCAAATCTTGAAGGTGGAGGCTAGGGTTTCTCCTAAGGGGTTCTAGAGGTAGTGGAGGCTGATAAAATGCCTAAAAATGTGGAACCTTATGCTTATATACATTGAAAACCCTAAAATCAAGGGCTTGGGCCTGAATGATCGTCATGCCGTGGCAACGATTCGCCGTGGCGATTCTCGCCGTGTCTTGGCAATGGTTTTCACTCAAATCCACCTCAACTTCAAATAGCCATAACCTCTTTGTTTCGACTTTGCTTTCAGTGATCTTTATATCCACAGAAAGGTATTGACGATCCCCACACTTCTATCTATTTACTTTTGACTTAAAACACACCGAACTAAAATCCTTAATTCATTAAAGATGTCCAAAACATCATTTTTTCCCTTTTACCCTTTGACTCCAAACACAAACCAAGGGCTTAGGTCACATAACCAATTTTATCAACATCTAATAAGCTCTAAATCCTATTCCATTGAAGCCCAATGCTTTTACTTGATCCATTTATTGTCCACAATCTCAAAATAAGAAACTTCTCAAATATGAGGTTACATCTCGTTACCCAATTGAATATGTTTTCTTCATTCGGTGATAATGCGTTCTCTTTCCATTCAGCTGAGTCGGCTATTGTTCATTAGTCTGCTCGCAATTAATGTTATATATAATATACATAGCTCATTAGTCTGCACCCGATTAATGTTATATATAATGTTATATATAATATATATATAATTAGTTAATAAAATGAAAGTTTAAAGGTTTTTCATTCGGCATGATAAATAGTGATACGAAAGTGCCATACACATCTAAATGAGGTCCAACATTCGAGTCTTAGAGATAGTGATAATTAACAGGATGATTACTTATTAGGGTAAATAAAGTTACTTTTGTTATAATATTTACCAATGAATTTTTAGTGCTTTAAAAATATTATTATGACCGGATTTAGCTGGTTTTTTTGCGACTTTAACATCCTGGCGACTCTCCTCCCAGCATGAGTTCCGACAACTTCTCGGCACATCACATCAGCCCTTCAAGGGTTCAAACGATTCACCAAAGATTTCGTTTATGATGTGTCAATAACTCGCCGGAAAACTCATGTTGGGCAGAGGCTAACCGAAGAAGATGAAGGAAGAGTCGTCGAAGATACTTTTGGAAACCAGCTAAAGCCGATTATAATGGTTTTTTTATAACTTAAAAAAAAGTTAAATGATAAATAATTGTACAAAAAAAAATAACTAAATACTAAACAAAAATAAAATTTGCTTCACTCTACCTAACTTGACATGGATTAAAAAAAAATAGACAAAATTACAAGAATGGTCATCTGTTATATTACAACTCGTAAGTTTGGTCCAAAAAGGGCTGGACTCGTGCCAGTGATCCAAAATTTTGATTTTGATATGAATTTATTCGAAAATTTTCAAAACTTTTTATAAAGACATACTTTCCCTTGGTATTTTCCATTTTCAATTTTTTATTACGGAAATTAAAAAAGAAAAAATAAAAAATAATATACTCATACCACCTCTATCTCCCTCTCTCATGAAGAAAAGGGCGTAATACTTATCCCCAATGAAATTGTCGCTCCGACTAACCACATTTATCCCCTCTTTCATCTTTCTAACCCAAAATTCATCAAGAAACCAAATTCAACATATATGGTACACTTTAATCATCGATTAGTGGCTACCTGGAGGTCTGAAACGAGTTGCAGATCGGAGCGGCGGTGGTTTCCAGCTGCTAGGGTTTGCAGCAGAAGATCAAAGTCTATCTACAGGTGATAGGAAAGGGAGTGGGATTATGGATCAACATATGAACTGAGGAACCGACCGGAGCCGGTCGGGCCGGGACAATATTCTTGTGGATTTTTAGAACCAATAACCGGTAGGAACCGGAAACAGTAGAACCGGAAAAAACCGATAGAACCGGCAAAAACCGGCACCGTATGTTGCTATTTCTTAAGGACTAGTTCCAACATTTAAAGACACAGCAAGAACCGGTAGGAACTGGAAATGGTAGAACAAGAATCGGTAGAACTGGTGGTCCGGTTCGGTTCCTATTTTCCACCAAGTTCGGTTCCCGGGTTGGTTCCGATTCGGGTCGGTTCCTTTGCTCATCCCTAGGTGGGATCTTCCTTCTTGTTTGAGCTTGCAAACCCTCGTTTTAGAGTTGGAACAACAATATTGATGGAGAAGGAGAGATATGGGTGGCTGAAACCCTAAACAGCGGTGGATCTGAAAAACTGAACTGTTATACGGTGAATGTCTCTCTCCCATCTCTCTAAGAAGGTCGTATGGTGATCTCGTCGGATCTTGGTACGACCTCGTCTCCTCCAGCTCTAATGAATGCTTTGGCGGGTGAGAAATTCAAGGTAGGTTTCAAGTTCAAGAGCATTGTGGTGGATTTGGGGTAGGAGGATTGTCATGGATTTGTGTTCACACAGTAAACACACACTCAAATGTGTGTATGTTTGTGTGTGTGTGAGAGATAGAGAGATAGAGATAGAGAGAGAGATAGAGAGAGAGAGATGTATTTTCTTTTTGTTTTATTTTTAATTTTTGTAATAATAGAAATTTGGAAAATAAAATAATAATGGGCAAATCCGTCACTATAAACAAGTTTAAAATAATTTGTACCAAACTCGCAACAAAAACAAACTTTTGGACCACTTACGTGAGTCCAAAATTTTTTTGGACCAAACTTATAAGCTGTGACATAACATATGAACCATTCTTACAATTTTGTAAAAAATTATGCTCTCCTGTAATTGGTAAAGCAAATAGTGATTACCTAAAAAGGAAAAAGACAGATGCTCTAAGGATTAGAGGTGTTCGTTTGGATGAATCGGTTTAATCCGATCCGATCAAGTGAATCCAAATCAATTTTGATTTTCAAAATATAGATCCAAATAGTCCAAACTAGATTCAAACCCGATCCAATCCAACCAAATTATAATTCGGTTTGATCGGTTTTTTATAATTCAATTTTCAATAATCAAGACATTTCAACAAATATATAACTTTAGTATTAACTTACTCTATAATATAAATTAAAAAATATTGTTCTGAATTAAAACTTATAAATAACTATTAAGAAAAATATATTATAGTTTACTATTTTATAGATAATTTTTTTTATAAGAAGTACATATTAAAGTATTATAATAGATAAAAAGGTTTAATATATTAAAAGAATAATTTAGCAAATTTATAATTTATTAAAGATATATATTAAAATAAACAAAATAATAAATTACAATTAGGTGTTTTTTTGGACTATTCGGTTTTTATTTTATAAATTAAAACCAATCCGAAATCCAAAATAATAATTTGATTTTATTAAAAACCAATCCAAAATTTTGAATATCCGAACCAAATTATCTGATCCAAATTGTCTAATTTGACAATTTGATTTTATCTAAATAGTGAATGTCCTATTGATTTTCTATCGCCCACCATTGGATGTTGCTAATAAGACATCCCTTAAACATCTTATTATTATTTTTTAAAAAGTCAACTATGTTTAATTATTTATAATTAGTTTTTTTCGAAAAACAATGAAATTTCAACCAATAAAAATATTTAAAAATAAAATTAAGATGTGTATATGGTAAAATATAGAAGGTGTTTTTTTAACCCATCCATTTTCTATTTTATTGTATGTCGCGAGGCTATGCATCTCGTAAGTCCTAACGTCTGTATAATGATTAGTTTATTACGCGTATGAGTGATTCCAACGTTGAACAGAGAGCAATTCCCAATTTCAAGATATGAGGAGAGCAGAGGTAGCAATCATCGCAACACCCTACATGGGTAACCTTGTTCCTGCCGTTGAGTTTGCAACCCGCCTCATCAACCACCATCCCGATCGTATCTCCGTCGCAATACTCACCATCTCCATGCCGCAAATGCCACTCATCGAAGACTACATCCAATCACGCACCTCCATCGAACATATCCGATTCATCCAAATCCCTCCGGTTGACTCACCACCGTCGGATCAATACAACTCCAGGATCGAGTTTACTTCAATCTATATAGGAAACCACAAACCAATAGTCAAACAAACACTCAAAACCCTCTCAACCTCGGTTCCACTCGCCGGATTGTTCGCGGATATGTTCTGCACTTCCATGATTGACGTCGCCAACGATCTCAACATTCCGTGCTACCTTTTCTTCGCGTCTCCGGCAGCTTATCTGGGTTTTGTACTCCACCTCACAACCTTGCCGGCTAACGAGTCAGTTGACTCAGCAAACGAGTTAATAGTACCTAGTTACGCCAAACCTATTCCTTCAAACACCCTTCCAACGTTCTGTATCAAGAAAGACGAATTTGGTTACTCGAGATTTGTAAGTCACGCGCTAAGGTACAAAGAGACGAAGGGTATTATTGTAAATACCTTCCAAGAGCTCGAACCCTACTCCATTGACTCTCTGTCTTCCAGTTACATGGATTTGCCACCAATTTACCCGGTTGGACCGATAATTGATCATGTTGGACCGGCTAAGTGGCACTCAAACCGTTCTAGGCATGAAAAAACCATCGAATGGCTCGATCATCAGCCTGAATTATCAGTTGTTTTCCTGTGTTTTGGTAGCATGGGGAGTTTAA
The DNA here is from genome assembly GCF_051521515.1 of Lactuca serriola. Classification (NCBI taxonomy): domain Eukaryota; kingdom Viridiplantae; phylum Streptophyta; class Magnoliopsida; order Asterales; family Asteraceae; genus Lactuca; species Lactuca serriola. The sequence continues at coordinate 143,284,674 of NC_136409.1, forward strand.
CCCCGGTTCAGGTGAGAGAAATAGCTAAAGGTTTGGAGCGAGCCGGGTACCGGTTCTTATGGGCATTACGTGAACCGGCGAAGGAGAATTTAAAGCTTCCAAACGATTATGAACATCTTGACGAGTCTTTGTTTCCAGATGGGTTCATTGATCGAACAGCTGAGATAGGATTGATCTGTGGGTGGGTCCCGCAGGTGAGTGTGCTGGCACACAAAGCAATTGGTGGGTTTGTGTCCCATTGTGGCTGGAACTCAATCTTGGAGAGCATTTCGTACAGTGTACCGATTGCCACGTGGCCTTTATATGCAGAGCAACAGTTGAATGCCTTTGAAATGGCAAGAGAACTTGGATTGAGTGTGGAGATAAGACTGGATAGTAGAGATAAGGGTGGGGATCTGGTGTTGGCGGAGGATGTTGAGCGGGGTATAAGGGAGTTAATGAACGGTGGTGATGGTAAGTTGAGGGAAAAGGTCAAGGAAATGAGTGAGATGAGCAAAAAAGCTTTGATGGAAAATGGATCATCTTTTAGAGCTATGGAGGATTTGATTAATATTCTTCTATCAAACGTATAAATACCCTATTTGACATAACCTACTTTATATGTTTGTACGGATTTAACAATCCACTCTTTCATGTTGTATTTTACATGCTTCACATAATATTTAACTCAACTAAACGTCTTTGCATTGTTTTCTCCACGTGCACCACCAACATATAAGACTCATAATCTTGCAAACTAAAAGGTTCAAGATGTTAGTCCATACAAATCTTAAAAGAATGCTAGATCATTATTGTTATACGTGAAGTCAATGAACATATGGTAGCATATACATGGAATAATAAGAAACTACAAAAAGGTAATAAGCTTTGCAAAACATCAAGCATTTAAGTGCAAGTTAGTTCATACATATCCATCTACCATCACGAGCCTAATTTGCTTACCACACTCTACAACCATGTTTCTTCTTTTAGGGTCTAGGAAAATACAAAATATTCATGATTTTCTAGCTTCTAGTGCATCAATTTCATAATTGTAGAACCAAATTAGAATCCTTACCTTATTATTCTTTGTACTTTGTATCAAGGGCAGATTTAGCATGTAGCATAGGGTAGCATGAGTTATTCATCAAATTTTCCCGTCAAATATAAATTTAGTGAAAATTCATCGAAATTTCATCACAAATCCGTTGGAATTTCGTCACAAATTCATCATAAATCCGTTGACAATCCATCACAAAGTATGATAATTGTGAATTTAGTGTAAATTCGTCGGTTTAGTGACAATTTTGTGACAGAAGAGCGTTATATGAGCAACCCCTTAAAATTTTGTGCAATCCTTAATTTTTCTTTTTGGGTCTGTCACTGCCTTGTATATCATAACAAAGCCTCCATCGAAGAGCACTAGTGTTTGTTTGAGGAGGTGATATGAAGACGATGATGGCACATAAAAGAAAGTAGTATGGGAAAACCACCGCAAGAGACAAAGAAACTCTGACAATGGTTCTCCCTTCCGGCTCGACGAGCCAGTCTAGGGTGACAAATATATTTAGAAACTGACGCTTGAAGAACGTCAAAACATGTGCGTTAGTCACATTAGCATGGTTGTAACGACTCACATAGAGAAGGATTATATTATTTTGTGTATTGTTCTTGTGTAGGTGTATTATCTTGATGGAGAATCGATTTTAGAGGTGACCCTTTGTTGCTTTAGTTCACTGACACCGAGGATATGTGAATTGATTGTTCGATCGTGTTTAGCAAGAGGAATACTTGTTTGTTGTCTTTTGATTTCGAGGATTTTGGCTCTTGTTATTTCATGAATGAATATTGATGGTTTAAGATCAACCGTTAGTAGGAAGTTGTTTAATATATAAGACTGACATTTTTTTTAATGGTATACACATGAGCACTTTATATATATTTTTTTGAACAATTGATTTTCTAAAGGCAAAAACAAAGTGCAATGACTTTTTTCACACTACCATTGGAGCTTTAGACTATGTTTGTTAAATACATTTTATATATGTTCGTATATGTAATTTGATGTTTTCAAAGTAACCTATCAATTATTTTTACCAAATGCTATTTTTTATCGGTTAGCTTATAAGCTACCAACTAACTTTTTAGCTACTAGCTAATATTTAAGTTAATATTTAAGTTATTCTGTTAAATATAGCTTTTAACATTGCGAGACTATGAGCGATCAATAATTTTTACGGAATTTTAGTTTATTTTAAAATAAAAAAATGTTTAATTTTTTTGTAATCTTAAAAACGATAAAATTTGTAATAACTAATAAATAACATAAATTGAAATACTCAAACTATATATGATTATACGTAAAAGAGAAAGATAAATAGATAATATCTCTTAGTAAAATATTAACTTGAGATAGATTTATTAATAATTATAATTATAATATTTTTAATTTAGTAAGGGAGAAAAGTCCAAAAATATAGACAGTTAAAAAGCAAGTAAGGATTAAAACGTCTGTGAATTAGTTCACTTAATTTCTTACTATACAACACAAGGTCACAAGAAGACCCAAGAATCTAGAAGCGACATCCCACATCGCCTCCGAAGTGCAAATAAATCGGCGATATTTGAGAGTTAGAGAGACTGATAAGCACGACCTTACTTGAACAGGATCTGTTCTATAGGCTCGTACCTCTGTATTCTTGATTCCTAAGAAGACAGAAACCCATGTCTGGTTGATGAACCACGACCATGTTGCCAGAGCGATTAACAGAGCTTCATGGTCTCGGCTATGGCTCAGTAGATGATCGTTGCCAGCCTATCTGATGGGTCTTGGCATGGCTACATGGTTGTCTGACAGACAACTGAACCTTTTTTTTGTTGCCCGGTAAGTGTTCGATGAAATGCCTGAAAGAGAATAATCACAGTTTATTGAGAATTGAGGCCTTGTCGATGGGCTACACTTGCAATATACTGTGCAGGAATATGGTATAATGCAGAAGTAAGTTAACAAAATCGCAAATTACATTATTACCCTTTTTGCTGATTCAACATTTCAAACTCCACAAATTACAATTTACTGTGCATTAACTTTGTTCCTGCTACCATTCATCTTCTATCCACTTTACTCCATGGTCATTTACAACCTATGCTTCAATAGTTTCTTTTTTATAATCTAGAGAAAATTACATTTTTGGTCAGAGTGTAACTTATTTCTTTTGCAATTTGGTGCTTATTTAAGGTTCTTGTAATGTTTTTTGGTCCATAAGTATAGCTGATTTTTCCAAATTTGATCCCAAGAATATAGTCATTTTATTTTAAACAGGAACCAACAACGGGACAAAAATCTCACATAAGGACCAAAATTGCAAGAGAACAAATTTGAAAAATTCAGCTATGTGCAGGGACCAAAAATATAACTTACTCTAATCTATAGTTTTATATCTTCACTTATGGATATTTTTTACTTTTAGAGAAGCAAAATCTCAAACCAATAAAGGGTATTGTGTCCCAAATATAGTGATTTCAGGAAACAAGAATACTCAAGTTGTAGAAAAACACTTCACATGTCAAGATAGCATATTCGCTGTTTTTGAGTAGGGGAGAAAAAAAAAATGTGATGGGTGGGATAATATTAGAAAAGATGATACTAACTGTTTTCTTTACAAAAGATTAGTCATGCTTACATCTTTTATAATCTTAAAATCAATGAAATTTGCTATAAATATTTTTTCTAATTAGAGATTGAGCTAATAAGTTGGTTGATAATAACAAATACGTAACAAAAATAAAAATATTTGAGTTACACACAACCTTTGAATGTACAATGGATGAACAAATCACAAATGACTCCACATTTCACATTTGCAACAGAACTATCAAGAAACCAAATGGGTAAGAAAACACCAAGAGAGCTTTTTCCTTTTCACTCACCAACATTATCATGAGAAAAAAATGGTGTAGAAATAGTAATCTAACTAATAAAAAAAATGTAAAACTTGTATACATGTCATACGAACTCAATCTCACCAACAAAATAACCACAATAAAGTTCTTGAAACAGTTTGATTAGTTATTACATTACACAAGAAACATTTCCAAAATTTCCAACTTCTTTTTCAAGTTCCAATAATCTACGAACAATCAGCAATGGGTCCCATTTTATCAAAGTAAAGAAATTCCAAAATTGAACAATGTTTAACCTATCTTGCTTGTGTCACACATCCTATGCTTCTATTTTTTGTAGGAAAATTGTAAATGGGGTAACAATTTATTTTATTGTATCTTCAAAAATTGATGTCTCATCTCTCATTCATGAATCATGTCTATCTAGAAACTTCTCAATCACAACAGAAAAAGCAGCAAATCCTGCACAACCAACACAAGCTGCCTTTGGACCTCCTGAAAAAATCACCAATACATTAAATTAACACACAAACTAATTTTCGTATAAAAAATATATCAAAATAAATAAATAAATAATACCCTTTGCAGAAATTGCACCCCCAGTTACACACCCAGCTGCAACTGTGTTTGTCATGTCATGTTTTGCTCGTGCCTTTAAAGAAACAATCAGCATCAATGGAGATGAAGGAAAAAAGAAAGGAAGAATATATTGCTAAAAAAATTGCATCTTGCCTTTTCAACAACACATTCAGCAGCTGAGAAGATAAACCCCATAACTGCAAAAGCCTTACAGGAACCCCAGCTCCTTCTACCCATCTGTTTTGCAGTATAGATAAACTGTTGTCTACCACTCATCTCATCTTGCATTATTGGATTATCCAATGCACCAAGAAACAACCCCATAGCTAGCCCTAGTCCACCTCCTGTACCATTTATCACAATCCAGTTTAGGTCATGGTGTGTTAGAGATCTTAAGTTTGTTGATCTGAAACAAATTGGAACTAGAACTGGAATCGCATCAAAAGTTGAACTTTATTAGCTTGAATTTCAGTTCTTATCGTTGACATCAATGCTCTCAAATGTAAACAGAAAATCAGGTTGATTTACAACCAGCAATTATCGATTTGTAACCCTTGCTAAGATTATGCAACAATTTTACTCTTGACACAGGTTACCTTATGACGTTAGAACAAAAATAAAAATCTATTCGGTTTTCTAGCAAATTGAAAAGAGGAGCTTGTTTAATTTGGGGCTAATGTAAGAAAAAGGATGAAGAAAATACAGAGAGGTGAGAAAGAGAAGAAGGATGAGGGAGACAAACCCATGACGCCGCTGGCAACGCTACGAACAGCACAGTTGTTCCAAATATCTTGGCCCCTTACTTCTTCGATTGTAGGCATTCGAATTGGTTCTATTGTACTCTTCTCAGCTTCATTTGTGTTTGCAGCAGGAGGAGGAGGAGGAGGAGGACTAGTGGATGAATCTTCGCTCATTTTGTCGTCGGCCGAGTGCTTAGCTGATTGTTATGCTCTGCTGCCAACGAAGAAGAGATCAAATTACTCGGAGGAGGCGGAGATGGGTGGGAGGATCCAAGGAGGTCTTGGATTTGGAGGGTGGGTTTCTTTTTCTTTTACTAAAAGAAAAAGAAAATCCGACAGAGCACTGTTAGGGTTTTTGATCGTCTTTCAACTTTGAATAAGACCAAAATTAATGAGGATTTTTACGAAAATGGTCGTGAGATTTTAGACGAAAAAAAAAAAAAAACTTATTTTTTAGGCATTTGTAAAAATAATTATAAGATTAAATCTGTTGTGGTTCGGAAAATATCACAATTTTAACCTAGGTTTTTAATTTTGTATCATTAGTCCTTTTGTTTTTGAATTTTTGCAATGTGAGTCCCCCTCCGTTAACGCATACATATTCTGTCAACCTGTCCATTGTTGATATCTCGACAATCAATCACAAATTCTGGAAAATCCACACATTGTGATTCCAATCAAACACACATACACACGCATTGATTCCAATCAAACCCAGACATTACGCTTCCAATCAAACAGACATATTGTGATTCCGATAAAAAAAACACAAGCATTAACTTCGAGTCAAGCACAGATATTCATTCTAATCAAACACACATATACACATTGTGATTCCAATAAAACACATTCACACATTGATTCCAATCGAACACATAGAGACATACACAATGATTCCAACCAAACACACAGACACTAAGTCCAATCCATTTTGACAAGCTTGTTTAAAGGGAAAAGTTTGAGAGTAATGCATTATTTCTAATTGAATGTCTACTTACATGGAAAATACGAGTAGAGGGTTCGATGAATAATTAACAACAAAAGATTTACACCCCGTTCCCGAGTTCAACTTAACGAGAGAAAAGAAAGGAAATGGGAGGAAATTAGAAGAAAATAAAAGAAATTGGTGTTCCCGAGTTTCATTAAAGGAGAGAAATGGAAGGAAGTGCAGGGAAATGGGAGGAACATTTTCCCTCTTAACTTTCCTTCCGATTTGGGAGGATTTGGAAAGAAAGAACAAAATGATTCATTTTCGTTCCACTTCTCTCAAACTCGGGAACACAAAAGAAAATTTTATTTTCCTTTCCTTTCTCTTCTTTTCTCTCATGACTTTCTTTTCTCTTCTCTTCTTTTCTTTTGTTAAACTCGAGAACGAGGCGTTAGGAAGAAAAGACAAAAATAAATAAAATAAAATATAAAATAAAAAGGGTCTGAAATTCTATAAACTTGCGACAGTTTTCTTGGAGAGCATGCATAGAAATTTAGAAATAAATTGATCGGGAAATAAAGTTGATTTGTGTGTCATTACTTTATTGCATCTTTAAAACCCTACAATTCTATAAAATAATTTGGTGTTAAAGACTAAATCACCGCCCAATTATGTGGGGGGGGGGGGGGGGGGGGGATGATCCGATATGCATACAAAATATTGAAACCTTATGGTATATGGAAATTGTGTAATATATTCATGTTTGTAAGGATAATATGTTTAGTGCTGCAAAACGAACCCTTGCCATCATACATCATATGATGGGTCTCTCATGATTAATGAGATTGTTCATTAGGAGAACTTTTAAAAAAATGATGTTTTTTAAAGCTAGATTTCGAAAAGCATATCACTCAATCTCTTGGGAGTATTTAGATTGTATTACGGAGGTTATGTGATGTAGCTTTTAATTTATAATTTTAGTCTATCACATTTAAACCGCACCTTACACGCAGTGAACCTAACCGAGTATAATATAGTTTTGATAAGCAAATGTATTGAACTCAAGAGGAATGGTTGTGAATTAACATTAGAATATTTGATTATAGGTTATACTAAATAAAAGAAAAAAAATAAAAGGTGGGGTTTTCTTATTAAATCTTAATTAAATCAACAACTAAACTAACTAGATCAACTGACTGGAAACAAATCACTTCAAGTATTTTGGTTTAGATTGGATTTCATCACAAAATATTGGTTAACTACTATGTGCAATGGATATTTATTCATTATTCATTGATTCTTAAATTGACTAGTTTCCGGGTTTAGACAACTAATCATTTGATTTATGAGACTTTTCATTGCAGTGATCAAGTAAACTAGTTATCCTAAAAATCAATGTTCAATTTGTATTGTGAGAGACTTGAATTATGAGCATCAAAGATCATGAAGTTGCTACACATGAATGGTCATCATATATATTTTTATACATTAAAATTACAAACTTTATTATTTAACCTTAGGTTTTGATCAAACACTAGTCAAACCAAGTTTATAATTGTAAAATTAATATGATTCAAGCAAACTTAGATATATTGATTGTTTAATCTATGAATTACTCAACAATAAATAGTATATCAATTTATGTAACGTCTCAAATATCATGATAAAAATTTTTAATTTTTCAAAAACCATTTTATAAACCACACGTCATACAGAACGATATTTCCAAAACATAGTCATGAAAATCATAGTATCCAAAAAATTCATTTGCTTTCACCTTGCCCCGATCATCTGATGTACTTGAACCCATGAAACAGGTCACCTATACAACAAAAAGGGACCAAACCTCAATCTACGACTCAAATTACTTCATTTGACCTAAAGTCAAACTTGGTCAAAGTTAACGGTCACCGGTCAAACAGTCAAAAGTCAACATCCAACCATATTACATAATGCGTAACAACTCTACGCAAGGTGTGGAGCATAATGTGGAAAAAACAGGGGGAAAATGGAGTTATGCCCCGCATAAGGAAATTTACACCATGTACTCCCAGAAATTCTAACTTAATCATTAAGTTCTTAATACAGAAAGTTAAACCACCAAAGTTCCAAATCTAAACTAGATATTTGTATGCATACCAAGGGCACAAAATCATAACCTATGTAAAAAAAATTCACCCAATGCTCCATAACTTGTGCATGGTTGAATGAGAGTGCCCAAGCTCTCAAATTTATAACTTATTGTAACAATTGGTAAAAATCGGTCAGGGTTCGACGGTCAAACCACCGCGAAGTACTATGTATCAAAAACCAATTGTGGATAACTTTGTGTTTATAATGTATATTAAATATATTATATTCATAATTTCTTTTATAACATATCAAAACATATATCGTTGAAGATCGAATCGAAATCACCAAAAAAAATAATTTATTGGTGACGTTAAAAATAAATTTTTGCATTGAGTATTTTTGAGAGTTATTGATGAGAATTTTGAATAGATTATGTTCTCCTAATTTTGTGGATATAAAGAACATCCAAAATGGAGATCTTATGAGAAAGTTATGCCTCTTTAAAGTACAAAAATCAGTATTTATCTGATTTTCTTGAAACGAACCGTACACTGCTTCGTTTGCGATAGCTATAAGCCTCGTAAAGTTAGGGACCAAACGTGATATTTTGACCAAACCATAGAGGCGAAAAATGCAACGAAATCAAACCATAGGGACGATCCGAGTGCAAAAAAAAAAAGTTAGGGACCAAACGTGTAATTTTGATCAAACTATAGGGATGATTTTAGTAATTTACTCAAATATAAAACAAGATAAAATCAAATTTTTATTTATTTATAAAATGCGGAAAAACTTTTTCCTTACAGTGCAATTACAAATGAAACCTATGTTTCTAAACATTTCCTAAGCAATTTATCATAACTCCTAGCAGCAGCTCAGGAATCTGATCATCGGACCATGCGATCAAAACCCATCTCTTCGCGATCAGACTCAACTTACTCTTCCGTTAAGCTTCCTTTCTTTTCTTCGATCCTACAATAACATCAAAATGTAATTACATTACATCATGTATTAAGAATCTCCAAATAGGAACTTAATAGAGTTAGAGAGTGGACTTACTGAAGCAGAGTCAAACTCTTTGACTTTACCATCCTTATGATCCTTCAGGTAGATTCGACAGCTTCATAACCAATGCCCTTCTCTTGGCAATAGAAACATATGGACTATTTGGGAATGATACACGGGACTATCTCAGACTTAGCATTTCTCTTTTCCATTTGGTCAAATGATGTGACCATGACCGATCCCTTTCTGTGGGGAAGAGAAAACTTTTCTGGACTTCCAATGTTACCATTGTCAATGTCCATGGAAGTTTGGGAAGTATATTTTCCAATCAAATTTTCATGACCAGTGCGCCAAACCATTGCTGATTCAGCAACAATTAGCAAATATGTAAGATCGATAAGGGTCATGTCGCGGTAAGTCATATAGTAATCTTTAATGAACTCACTATATGACTCAGGGAGTGACTGAAAAACCAAGTCAACAGCTAGCTTCCTTGAGACATCGACTCCTAACATTCCTAACTTGTCAATGTGTGACTTCATCTCCAAGACATGTGCACACACAGACCTTCCATCTTGGTGTTTGCTTGCCAATATGTCTTGACTCTTGAGTGACCTTGAACTTTTCAAGTCTTTGAACTTGTGGGTTAGGGAGAAATATTGGAGGAGGTGGAGGAAGTGAAGTATGATTTCTGCGAACATCATCTTCACGAGGAAGGCTTTTTCCAAAAGATTCGGTGTCACAACTAGAAATTTTTGGTGCCTTGTAACTACAACACTTATGTCAACTATGAATCAAAAACATGAAAGCATGCATGATGCTTACTCTATGGCAACAGAATTTCAATCAAACACTTCATACAAGCACTACAAATAGTCAACAAATAATTGGAAACCCTAGAAGTCCTTGTTTAAGTCCATTTTGGACTAGGACTTCCTTATTGGGCCCAATGGACCAATAAGCTTCCAATTGGAATATCATGGGCTTAGAGCTCTTGAATGGGCTCTAATTGGACTCACTTTCATTTATTTTAATATTTTGGGCCATATTGGGCCTAGAATGAAACAAAATATTTAAATGAACCTCATTGGGCCATAACTAACCTAATTAGCCCTAATGGGCCATAAAAATCATTTCTTGATTTATTTTGGGCAAATAGTTATCTAAATTATCTATGATTTGGACTTAGGCATTTAAGGGCCTAATTCTTTCCTTTTTTTTCTCTCCAAATCTCGGCCCAAGCCCAAATGAAAGAAAGAGTTGACTTCTCATGGCCACCTCATTTTTGCCTAATGGTTTTCCATGCAACTTATCCCATATCTCCATGCACACATCACCTCAAGACCTCTCTCTTCTCTTCTCTCTTGCTCTCGGCCGAATCGAAACACGCACACACACACACACACACTTCATTCAAAATTCTCTCACAGAAACTCTCTCTCTCCATTGTCTCCAAATTTTCGAGATCTAAGTGGTGTTCAAGGAATCTCTTCCATAAAAATCATCATTCAAGGTAAGTTGGTGCTTAAATCTATGATCTAACTCACTTCTTTCCATCAAAAATCATCTCTTAATCCATTCAAGTTCATGATCTTGCATCTTAGAACCCACCAAGTTTGAGATCCATCCAAGGATCTTGATAGGGCCGAAAATAGCACCAAACTTCTCCAAATCTACTTCAAAACCGATCCACAACTCAAGGTGAGATTCATACCCTTTCCTTTTCGGTTTTTATGAGTTTTATGGGGGAGAATACAAGTAAATGTGTAGATCTATGTGTAAATGTATGCTATGTGAGATTTGATGCATGTATGTGTGTGATATCATGTGTTTTGTGATGAATATGTTATCAAAAATTGTGTAAAAACCGAGATCTAAGGCATGAGAAAAGAAATAAACATAACTTAAGTTATTATACACTAATCAAGTCAAGAAAAATGGCTTATAAGGTCTTGCTGAACATAATCTAACATTAAACCCATCTTTGGGCTTAAAATGTCAAAATACAAAACTTATGGTACAAACCGACAAATTTATAGTTTCTGGATGGTCAAAAGGTTCCAAACAGTTTCTATAATAATTTTTCTGAACAACAACATTTTTAAGGGACTTAAAGTGTAAATTTTGAACCTAATGGGCTAGATTTGGGCTTTTCGGCCCAATAAGCCTCAAAATGCGAGATTTATAAGTTTGAGGGGCTAAAAATGCAATTTTATGTAAAACAGGGGATTTGAAGAGTATTGAAACTATTTCAAAGGTCGAAAATGCTTTTCAAATTCAAAAAGGATCAAAAATGTAAAAATTTTCTATTTTGGGCCAAAACTGTAAAAGTTGCGAAACTGAGGGTTTTAACCGAGAAAACATCATTCTAGAAGGGCTAAAGCTGTTTACAAAATAAATTTGGGTTAAGAATGTCTTTTCAACAAGTTTATGATACAAAAGTGTCAAAATAATGTTTTAAGGACTAAAATGAAATTCTTTTATATAAAGGACTAAAAGTGCTATTTTTATAAAAGAAAGGTTGTGAAAAGGTAAAAATCTTACTTTTAAACAAATTAATTCACTAAGACAAAATACAAGATCCACGACTACCGACAAAACGGAAACACAAATACACTCTCAACAACAAATATCGTTACAAAACGAATTGATTCGATCTCGATTCAATAACAAAACAAAAATCAATAAACCAAAGTATTTCAATAAACACGCGATAACTATGATGAGTCAACATTCAAACTTTGGGCTTGAAAGTTTCAAATCATGCTTGTTGGGCCTTGCTATCCCAATAACATGATCTTTGGGCCCGAAGGGAACGCGCTTACATGTTAATGGGCCTCCTATGACCCAATTCCATGTAAAAGGACTATCAATAGCTCTATTGTGCTATTGGGCCCTAATGTTCCATTAGTACTGCTAGTGAGGTCGAGAAGTCAAATGCGAGTTGGGCCAAGTGCCTTGAATAACTTATGGAAATAAAGGGGGCTTCGTACCCTCCTTTCTCCTCGGTTGACCGGCTTATGAGAATTCGAGTAAACAGATTCATGGCGTTAATCAAGAGAAGTCAGGGTGGTTGGATTATGTGAGTAGTACGGACGACGCCTTAAGGATCGTCCGTAACCTGTAGTTATAAACTAGTCATTTTCATTAATGCGTGATTGAAACAACTCACAAACCTTAATTAATCCAATGTCACCTGGGTAATGAAAAACATTCGTCGTATCGGTATAACAATAAACAAGTCATGTAATTTGCGTATTCGGAAAACATCGGGTTTTCTCGAAAAGTTCAACATTTTCACCTATGTGATGTATACAAAGTTCAACAATTATACATGTTTTCAAAATCGACAAGCATATTTACGGATCTTCACACTTTTTATAAACAAATACTCTTTTCAGAAAATATCGGATTTTCTGGGTTTTTCAAACTTCACAAAAATCGTTTTTCCATAACATTACTTATGAACTCACCAACATTTCATATGTTGACGTTTTTCCAAAATAACTTGTATTCTTAGGTAACAGGTAAGCCGAAGAATAAGTATCAGGAAATGTCATGGTGTTTTGCTTAAATTATCTATCAGACAGTCTATGATATGGTATTGTAATGTTTAAAACAATGTACTGAATGTAAACAATATCATTTGTAATATTCCAATGCATGGTGATTATTTGTGTTATGATTCCTGTATATTCATTGTGATGGTATTCAATTTGAGTCACAAGAGCCCTCGGACGTTTCCGCCGTCCGGTTCGGGGGTGTGACAGGTTGGTATCAGAGCTCTGTTTATAGTGAACTAGCATATCTAACCACACATTGATATGCAACTATAAACCAAAAAGAGGGACTAACACAACTCTGAACAAAACAAGTAAAACATAACAATAAAAACATCCTTGCTTGTATTAGGAAAACGAACATAATACCGAACCAAACAATATAATGCTAGTATCTCGGTTAAGCCAGGACTGTTCTTAGTCGTATCAAGGAGTGGATGTAGCCTGATCAACTACATTTCCTCCAAGTTACAACTATCACATGTCCTGAGGAAATCATGATAGCTAGGGAACCTAAAAACATACCCCTTTACCCCAAGAAGGGAACCTCAACTCAATCTGTGCAATAGTTGTAGAGTCATAGGAGTAACGATAGTTTATTCATATACCTTCTCCCAGTCTTCATGGAGGGAGAGCAGCAGGGCATTCGGTTTCATCAAGTCTTACTGGCTCACGGGATGCTTGAAGATGAACCTGAAGGGAATCAAGGGGAAGCACACAACGTCGAGCCTGACGAGTACACGGACACCGACTATGAGTTCGAGGAGGCCGATGATGACGTGGAGGAAGAAAAAGACTCGGGCAAAGATCACGCCACGTCATTTGTTAGCGAGGCGCAACAGGACCACCCCACCCCACCAGTGAACCCCGCAAGGGAGAATCGCTCCCCCGAAGCTGAGATTGCCGCCCTGCGGCAACAACTATTCGCCATCGAAGCACGTGCAGTGCGAGCTGAGCATGAGAGGGATGAGGTCATTGGAGACATGACGGAGATGGCTCAGTTATTGGCTCAACACTTCGGCATATGATCTCACCCCTATCTTAGGACACTTCCTAGAGTGTAGGGATAGACTTATCTTACCATGTCATTAGGATCCATGCTATGTACCCCGACTCTATGTTTAAGTGACTACACTACTCATAGAGCCGTTATGCTGTCGAACTAGTATCATTTATGTATGCTCTTTCGAGCAAAATTTTCATGTATCAAATGCGGATAATATTAGTAAAAATTCTATATGTTTTACTTTGATGTTGTAATCTGCTATGTGTTACATATCCATGATGTGTGCCAAATTGTGAAAGTACCTAAGTTCTTGCCACACACCTAGCTCATAGGATCACACTCTCACAAAAAGCACAGATACTCAACATCTTTCTGTTCCATGGCAGAAAGATGCCTCGACGACCAACCCGCAGAAACCCTGAGCCAAACCCTCCCGAGTTCAACTCTGTTGCTTTTCAGGCATCGGTGTCGGTTGCGGTCACCGCGGCTATGGCCCAAATTCACCAAGGGAACAATGGAGGAGTCAACGGACCAGGCGCCGGAAGTTCAAACAACGGGATGAATCAAGGACCTACCAAAACATGTTCCTACAAAGACTTCACCAACGCCAAACCACGAAACTTTAACGACACTGGAGGAATGATCACCCTGAAACGATGGATCGAGAAGGTGGAATCGGTATTCGAGATATGCGATTGCCCTGAGGAGATGAAGGTGAAGTTTTCCGCATGCACTTTCGTTGACCAAGCGCTCACTTGGTGGAACGGACACGTGGAAGCCATGACACTCCCCGTAGCCAATTCCATGCATGCCATGGACAGAGATGAAAGAAATGTTGATGGCCGGGTATTGCCCTCGAGGTGAAATTCAGAAAATGGAACAAGAGCTGTGGAATCTCACTGTCCGAAACGCGGATATAGATGCATACATATCAAGGTTCAGTGAACTGTCTCTGCTATGCCCTGGCATGATCACCTCAGAAGGAAAGAAGATCGAGCGATTCATCTGGGGACTAACCTCCTCGATCCAAGGAAATGTGATAGCTGCAAATCCCGAAACTTTCGACAGTGCCAAGAGATTGGCCAAGAAGCTGTATGACCACAACAACAAGAAGGGTGAGAAGCCAGTGGAGACTGAAGTTAAGAAGGAAAATGATAGCAAGAAGGGGAAGAACAACAAGAGGAAGGGGCGTCAAGGCTCCGAATCGTCCAAGAAGCAGCAAACAATGGCAGTTAATGCTGCAACCACTCAAGTTCCATCCACACCACATGCTCCAGCCTCAGCTGCTCCAAGTGCTCCTAGACCTTATTCCGGTAATCTTCCCAAGTGCAAAAGGTGTGGTCTCCATCACAATGGAGAATGCAGAGAGATGCAGTGCACCAGTTGCAATCGGAAGGGACACACGACAAGTTATTGCAGGACCTACCCTCCTTAGAACCAACAACAGGGAAACAACAACAACGATAACCGCAACAACAACAACACCAACACTGGCGGCAACAATGCAGGACCTAGCCACACCTGCTATGGATGTGGAAGGACTGGACATTTCCGTCGAAATTTCCCCAACAACAACAATCCCGGAAATGGAGGAACAGGAAGGGTGCTGACCATGGGTCAGAAAGAAGCGATTCAGGATCCCGCTGTTGTTACCGGTACGTTCCTCCTAAACCACACTTATGCATGCATCCTATTTGATACCGGAGCAGAGCGAAGTTTTGTGAGCAATAAGTTTAAACATTTGTTAAAACAACAACCCCAGAAGCTCAATGAAACCTTTACGGTAGAAATGGCCAATGGAAAAACCGAATCCACTGGGGAAGTCTACATCGGATGTACCCTAACTCTAAATCAACACGTCTTCCGAATAGACTTAATGCCTGTTTCCATTAGGAGTTTTGATGTGATTATTGGCATGGACTAGTTAAGCCCCCACCATGCTAAAATTATGTGTCACAAGAAGGTCGTTCGCCTTCACCTTCCCGATCACGAAACCCTAGTTATTTACGGAGACAAACCTAGCACGAACCTTCGCCTCATCTCGTGCGTCCAGGCACAGAAGCATCTGCGAAAGAACGATTTGACGTTCCTGGCGCATATAGTGGATAAAACCAAGGAAGAGGTTAACGTTCGAGACATTCCAGTAGCACGTGAATTCCCATACATATTTCCTGAAGATCTTCCTGGAGTACCCCCAAAGAGACAAGTTGAATTCCGAATTGATCTTGTTCTAGGAGCAACTCCCCTCGCTAAATCGCCTTACCGACTAGCTCCTGCTGAGATGCAGGAATTGTCCAGCCAACTCAGTGAACTCCTGGGCAAAGGATTCATCCGACCCAGCTACTCGCTATGGGGAGCTCCGGTTCTCCGGATCTTTTAGGATGTGCATAGATTACAGGGAGCTAAACAAGCTCACTTTCAAAAATTGCTATCCACTCCCACGAATCGATGATCTATTTGACCAGCTCCAAGGAGCCAGTTACTTTTCTAAGATAGATCTACGATCTGGGTACCATCAACTCAAGTTCTGGGAAGAGGATATTCCCAAAACCGCTTTCCAAACTCGTTACGGACATTATGAATTTGTCGTAATGCCCTTCGGTCTAACGAATGCCCCTGCCGCATTCATGGACCTAATGAATCGAATATGTCGACCATTTCTCGACAACTTTGTTATTGTCTTCATTGACGACATTCTAGTCTATTCCCGAAGCAAAGAAGATCATGGCCAACATCTCCGACAAATCCTGGAAACCCTACGAACTGAGAAGCTATACGCAAAACTCTCCAAGTGTGTGTTCTGGCTCCGTAGCGTGAACTTTTTGGGTCATGTTGTTAGTCAGGAAGGAATACATGTGGATCCTTCTAAGGTCAAAGCCATCGAAGGATGGGGAGTTCCGACAACACCCACAGAAATTCGCCAATTCTTAGGCCTAGCAGGTTACTACAGGAGGTTCGTTCCAAACTTCTCTAAGATCGCCAAGCCACTTACCTCGCTTACATAAAAGGGCGTACCATTCAAATGGACGGACAAACAAGAATTTTCATTCCAAACTCTGAAGCAAGCACTCTGCAGTGCCCCGATACTATCTCTACCAGAGGGAACGGAAGATTTCGTGGTCTACTATGACGCGTCAAATCAGGGTTTAGGTTGCGTTCTCATGCAGCGTGGAAAAGTGATAGCTTACGCATCCCGCCAACTAAAGACACACGAAGTGAATTATACAACCCACGATCTGGAATTGGGAGCAGTGGTCTTCGCTCTGAAGATTTAGAGACATTACCTCTATGGTACGAAGTGCACCATCTTCACGGACCACAAGAGTCTCCAGCACATCTTGAGTCAAAAAGAGCTGAATATGAGGCAACAAAGATAGGTTGAACTATTAACGATTACGAGTGTGAAATCAAGTACCACCCAGGCAAGGCCAACGTGGTAGCTGATGCCTTGAGCCGGAAAGACTACTCTAATCGTCGTGTGAAATCTATCTCAATAACCATCCAATCTCACCTAACCACTCAGATCAGGGCAACCCAGTCAGATGTCATGAAGGCGGAAAACAAAACAAGCGAAGCATTACACGGAATGGAGAAGAATCTCGAGGTGAAAGAGGACGGAGTATACTATTTCATGAACCGTATTTGGGTCCCTAAATTTGGAGATTTTAGGGAGGTAGTTATGAATGAAGCTCACAAGACGCGATACTCCATCCATCCAGGTTCAGACAAAATGTACTTGGATATTAAACAACATTATTGGTGGCCTAACATGAAGGCAGAAATTGCCACCCATGTCAGCAAACGCCTTACTTGCGCCAAAGTGAAGGTGGAATACCAAAAGCCCTCGGGGTTATTACAACAACCAGTAATTCCCGAGTGGAAATGGGAAGGGATTTCTATGGACTTTGTGACCAAGCTACCCAAGACGTCAGATGGATTAGACACTATATGGGTAATAGTCGACCGACTGATGAAATCCGTCCATTTCCTACCAATAAAAGAATCCTACAAGATGGAGAGCCTGACAAGAATATACATTCGAGAAATCGTGAGGCTTCACGGAGTGCCAGTATCTATCATCTCAGACAGAGATAGTAGGTTCACTTCACGTTTTTGGCAATCACTTCAGAAAGCACTGGGAACCCATCTCGACATGAGCACTGCTTATCACCCACAAACGGATGCTCAAAGCGAACGAACCATCCAGACGCTCGAAGACATGCTTCACGCATGTGTGATAGACTTTGGGAAGTCCTGGGATACCCACTTACCCTTAGTTGAATTCTCGTATAACAACAGTTACCATTCGAGTATCAAAGTCGCTCCTTTCGAAGCGCTATATGGACGTAAGTGTAGATCACCGTTGTGTTGGGCTAGGTGGGCGACACCCAGCTAGCAAAGGAACTAGCATCAGACAAGACATTAACGGGACCGGAGATCATATGTGAAACCACGAAAAAGATAGTTCAAATCAGAGCTCGATTACAAGCATCGCGCGACAAAAGAGCTATGCTGATAGACGGCAAAAGCCATTGGATTTTCAAGTCGGGGATCGAGTACTGTTAAAAGTTTCACCCTGGAAAGGGGTCATTCATTTTGGAAAACGGGGAAAACTGAACCCACGATACATTGGACCTTTCGAGATACTTGCCCGAATTGGTCCAGTGGCGTACAGACTGCAGCTACCCGCTGAGCTCAGTAGTGTAGACCGCGTGTTCCATGTTTCCAATCTAAAGAAGTGTCTATCCGATGAAACTCTCGTCATTCCCCTTGACGAAATTGAAATCAATGAGAAACTCCTGTTCGTTGAAGAACCAGTCGAAATCATGGACAGGGAGGTGAAGCATACTAAGCAAAGTCGCATCCCAATCGTGAAAGTACGGTGGAACGCGAAGCGTGGGCCAGAATTCACGTGGGAACGCGAAGACCAAATGAAGCAAAAGTACCCTCATCTATTCTAGCATTCTCAAATCTAGCTTTCAAAAGAATTTCGGGACGAAATTTCCTCTAACGAGGGGATGATGTCACAACTAGAAATTTTTGGTGCCTTGTAACTACAACACTTATGTCAACTATGAATCAAAAACATGAAAGCATGCATGTTGCTTACTCTATGACAACATAATTTCAATCAAACACTTCATACAAGCACTACAAATAGTTAACAAATAATTGGAAACCCTAGAAGTCCTTGTTTAAGTCCATTTTGGACTAGGACTTCCTTATTGGGCCCAATGGACCAATAAGCTTCCAATTGGAATATCATGGGCTTAGAGCTCTTGAATGGGCTTTAATTGGACTCACTTTCATTTATTTTAATATTTTGGGCCATATTGGGCCTAGAATGAAACAAAATATTTAAATGAACCTCATTGGGCCATAACTAACCTAATTAGCCCTAATGGGCCATAAAAATCATTTCTTGATTTATTTTGGGCAAATAGTTATCTAAATTATCTATGATTTGGACTTAGGCATTTAAGGGCCCAATTCTTTCCTTTTTTTCTCTCCAAATCTCGGCCCAAGCCCAAATGAAAGAAATAGTTGACTTCTCATGGCCACCTCATTTTTGCCTAATGGTTTTCCATTCAACTTATTCCGTATCTCCATGCACACATCACCTCAAGACCTCTCTCTTCTCCTATCTCTTGCTCTCGGCCGAATCCAAACACACACACACACACTTCATTCAAAATTCTCTCAAAGAAACTCTCTCTCCATTCTCTCCAAATTTTCGAGATCTAAGTGGTGTTCAAGGAATCTCTTCCATAAAAATCATCATTCAAGGTAAGTTGGTGCTTAAATCTATGATCTAACTCACTTCTTTCCATCAAAAATCATCTCTTAATCCATTCAAGTTCATGATCTTGCATCTTAGAACCCACCAAGTTCGAGATCCATCAAAGGAACTTGATAGGGCCGAAAATAGCACCAAACTTCTCCAAATCTACTTCAAAACCGATCCACAACTCAAGGTGAGTTTCATACCCCTTCCTTTTCGGTTTTTATGAGTTTTATGGGGGAGAATACAAGTAAATGTGTAGATCTATGTATAAATGTATGCTATGTGAGATTTGATGCATGTATGTGTGTGATATCATGTGTTTTGTGATGAATATGTTATCAAAAAGTGTGTAAAAACTGAGATCTAAGGCATGAGAAAAGAAATAAACATGACTTAAGTTATTATACACTAATCAAGTCAAGAAAAATGGATTATAAGGTCATGATGAACATAATCTAACATTAAACCCATCTTTGGGCTTAAAATGTCAAAATACAAAACTTAGGGTACAAACCGACAAATTTATAGTTTCTGGAGGGTCAAAAGGTTCCAAAAAGTTTCTATAAAATTTTTTCTGAACAACAACATTTTAAGGGACTTAAAGTGTAAATTTTGAACCTAATAGGCTAGATTTGGGCTTTTCGGCCCAATAAGCCTCAAAATGCGAGATTTATAAGTTTGAGGGGCTAAAAATGGAATTTTCTGTAAAAACAGGGGATTTCAAGTGTATTGAAACTATTTCAAAGGTCGAAAATGCTTTTCAAATTCAAAAAGGATCGAAAATGTAAAAAATTTCTATTTTGGGCCAAAACTGTAAAAGTTGCGAAACTGGGGGTTTTAACCAAGAAAACATCATTCTGGAAGGGCTAAAGCTGTTTACAAAATAAATTTGGGTTAAGAATGTCTTTTCAACAAGTTTATGATACAAAAGTGTCAAAATAATGTTTTAAGGACTAAAATGAAATTCTTTTATATAAAGGACTAAAAGTGCTATTTTTATAAAAGAAAGGTTGTGAAAAGGTAAAAATCTTACTTTTAAACAAATTAATTCACTAAGACAAAATACAAGATCCACGACTACCGACGAAACGGAAACACAAATACACTCTCAACAACAAATATCGTTACAAAACGAATTGATTCGATCTCGAATCAATAACAAAACAAAAATCAATAAACCAAAGTATTTCAATAAACACGCGATAACTATGATGAGTCAACATTCAAACTTTGGGCTTGAAAGTTTCAAATCATGCTTGTTGGGCCTTGCTATCCCAATAACATGATCTTTGGGCCCGAAGGGAACGCGCTTACATGTTAATGGGCCTCCTATGACCCAATTCCATGTAAAAGGACTATCAATAGCTCTATTGTGCTATTGGGCCCTAATGGTCCATTAGTACTGCTATTGAGGTCGAGAAGTCAAATGCGAGTTGGGCCAAGTGCCTTTCGCATTCCCGATAGCCTTGAATAACTTATGGAAATAAAGGGGGCTTCATACCCTCCTTTCTCCTCGGTTGACCGGCTTATGAGAATTCGAGTAAACAGATTCATGGCGTTAATCAAGAGAAGTCAGGGTGGGTGGATTATGTGAGTAGTACGGACGGCGCCTTAAGGATCATTCGTAACATGTAGTTATAAACTAGTTATTTTCATTAATGCGTGATTGTAACAACTCACAAACCTTAATTAATCCAATGTCACCTGGGTAATCAAAAACATTCGTCGTATCGGTATAACAATAAACAAGTCATGTAATTTGCGTATTGGGAAAACATCGGGTTTTCCCGGAAAGTTCAACATTTTCACCTATGAGATGTATACAAAGTTCAACAATTATACATGTTTTCAAAATCGACAAGCATATTTACGGATCTTCACACTTTTTATAAACAAATACACTTTTCAGAAAATATCGGATTTTCTGGGTTTTTCAAACTTCACAAAAATCGTTTTTCCATAACATTACTTATGAACTCACCAACATTTCATATTTTGACGTTTTTCCAAAATAACTTGTATTCTCAGGTAACAGGTAAGACGAAGAATAAGTATCAAGAAATGTCATGGTGTTTTGCTTAAATTATCTATCAGACAGTCTATGATATGGAATTGTAATGTTTAAAACAATGTACTGAATTTAAACAATATCAGTTGTAATTTTCCAATGCATGGTGATGATTTATGTTATGATTCATGTATATTCATTGTGATGGTATTCAATTTGAGTCACAAGAGCCCTCAGACGTTTCCGTCGTCCGGTTCGGGGGTGTGACATTCGGGAAGACCATAGTTGTTTGAACTAGACATCTACACGGTAGAAATTCAAGTTTAGTTGATTTAAGTCCTTAATATAACACCCAAAATGAAATATTAAGGCTAGGACTCAACATAATATTTTACAATTTGGAAGAGTGATGTCGTAATCCAATTGCAAAATATTTGAAGGTAGGTAAATGATGATTTACCAATTTCCACCATGAAAAACAAAAAAAAAAGAATATTAGGTTTTAAATGGACTGAAATTCCTAGATCTTTTGAGATTTATTGAACTTTTCAATGACATGTTTAATCTCGATTACGCCCTCTCAAGTTTGTGACTGTGATGCCGAGAATCACAAACAAGGTGTGAATAACCATGCAAATTAGCTTGGTACTCTCAATGTTACAAATCACCCAATAAATGTGTCGGTTAACCACACACGCTCCATTGATCCATGATTAACATCAAGCTACCCTTTTCCACCCTTGTTAGTCTCAAATTAGTGTGTCAGTTAACCACACACGCTCCATTAACGACTTAATAAGGTGCAAAGTGCAATTTCATGGAATAGCATCAAATTCACATTTTTCCTAAGTAACTAAGATTGGAAATTTATAAGTGTTTAGTTACTTAGTATTTTCATTATCCTTTTAATGAAAATTAATGTCCTATCCTACCCGTTCGGCTAACGACCCTCCACCAGTCAAGGAAGCGGTGGGTGAGGGTGGACACCCATTAAACCACCATTTTATAGGCAGTAACCTTATACCCCCTCATAGACCGGCTTCGTGAATGAGGCCTACTAACGATAAAACTGACCTTTTAATTATACATATTTAATATATTAGACTTTTAATTTTATATAGTATAAGGGTGTATTTTAAACTTTTAAAATACTTGATGGTTTAATTTATTAAAAAATTATACTCTTAATTCAATTAAACTTAAACCACATGATTATGGATTTAATAATACTCCTTTGATTAAACATTTAATTAACTATTAATAAAATCCATAAGATTTAATTGAACTTATTCAAAAAACATCAAGATGCTAAATCGAATTAAAACTATTTAATTAATTTTATGTTATGAACCTATGAGTTATATTTTTGAAAACTTTTCAAATTCCTAGGGTTTCTATGAATTCAATGTTTCTTAACCGATACTTTTTAACTTTTAAAACTTGAGGGAAAGTTTTGTAATTCTTGAAAAACTTTTGAACTCCATAACTTAAGGAATTAATTTGTTTTATGAAGATGAAACTTTTCAAGTTCCATAACTTATGGAACTCTTCAAAAAAGCTTTTGAGTTGCAAATTTGATGACAAATATTGTAACTCCTTAAAAACTTTTAGAATTTCAAAACTTAATAACAAGTTTTGTAACTCTCCAAAAAAACATTTAGATCAAATTAAACTAATCCAATTATCATATAATTCATCATTTACCAATTTGACCTAGTTTATATTCAAGATAGTTTCAAACTTTACCAATAATTAGATTTTCACAAAATCAAGTAATTATCTTAAAATTTGACAAACTTCATGTTTTTGGATGGGGATAAACATTACCATATCATTAAAACCAAATTTTATGAACCTAAACAGTTTGTGGTAATGTTCCTAATCCAAATCAGACCAAAAACTAGAAAATTCTACCATCAGATGCATCAACTCGTCGAATTCCATTATGGACTCGTCGAGTTCAAGGCAAATCTCATCCAACTCGTCGAGTTCATAGATGGACTCGGCGAGTTGGCCCTGGCAGAATCCCGAAATGTAGTTTTTTCAGCTTTGAAAATTACACAATTGCATCAATACAATAGAAAACACCCATGTCTCTGATACCACTATTGGGTTTAATGTATTCTAGCATTCCTATGGTGCATATACAACCCTAATGCTTTGGATCTAAGTTTTCTCTAATTATACATGCAATAAACATTTTCCAAAGCATGAAGCCTAAACTAACATGCAAGGTAACATTTAAATCATAAAAACAGTTAGAAGAATACCTTGTGCAGTAGCTTGCTTGTCTTTGACCTTTAGGAGCCTAGCACCTCAAGTGTGATGCCTCAAATATATTATAACAAACCAAGAACAAGAGAATGGACTTGAGAGAGAGGTTTGGGAGAGCAAAATCGGCTAGCTACAACTAGTGTGCATAGGGGTGCGATTTTAGGTGTTAGGGTCTTCTTATATAGCTTAGGATTACAACCATGCAAACCCTAATGACTCTTCACATTTCTTAGTCTTTTGGGCTAAACCTTTATGGACTTTCACATATGTTTATTCCAACTCTAATCAACATGATTCATGAGCCCAAATAAG
Organism: Lactuca serriola; assembly: GCF_051521515.1. Taxonomy (NCBI): domain Eukaryota; kingdom Viridiplantae; phylum Streptophyta; class Magnoliopsida; order Asterales; family Asteraceae; genus Lactuca; species Lactuca serriola. The sequence continues at coordinate 143,308,826 of NC_136409.1, forward strand.
AAGTCTTATTGATTTACTTAATCAGTCCCTATAACTTTAATTAGTTTCTTTTGATCACTAAATTAATACCAAATTAATTCTTGATTAATACTAATTAAATAATGTGATTCCTCAATTAATATATTATACTTACAATATATTAATAAATCACAATAACCTCTTTCTCAAGTATCCATCCTATCAAATTGTTCCAGAGTGTTACAACCCAAATGGATCATGCTATTATCGGGTCAAGTACATACCAGTTATAGTTATGTGCTTAGAAACCTAATCCAACAATCACAACCAAGACTAATACGAAACGAAGGGAAAGTACAACAGCTGACGATGAGCTTGCCGCGAAACCAGAAGATTTGACAGCTGCGTAAAAATATGGAACTTAAAGAAATCTGAATGGAACTAAATCTTGGCACAAAGTCTTCCAGCTGTGAGGTTCATATCAGTTATAGTTATGTGCTTAGAAACCTAATCCAACAATCACAACCAAGACTAATACGAAACAAAGGGAAAGTACAACAGCTGACGATGAGCTTGCCATGAAACCAGAAGATTTGACAGCTGCGTAGAAATATGGAACTTAAAGAAATCTGATTGGAACTGAATCTTGGCACAAAGTCTTCCAGCTGTGAGGTTCCAGTCTCCCCCACTTGATATTCCGACTAACTCGAACTCTATTACTTGATCTCAACCACTTATATCCACACACATAGGAGAATCTGATTTTACACCACATTCATACATCCCAACTCGCATACAGTCAAGGTCAAAGATAATTAATCCATACATATCAAGAGATCAATTGAAGCTTATGAGTTTTACATATTGTAACATCCCCCTCTGGCACGTATCACAATATTGTCCGCTTTGGGCCACTCGGCACGAGGACTTCCCAGAGGGTCACCCATCCTGGTACTACTCCCGCCCGAGCACGCTTAACTGCAGAGTTCTTATGAGATCTGCCTGCCCTCACGGCTTTAAAACGCGTTGTGATAGGGAAGGTATCCACACCCCTTATAAGGAATGCTTAGTTCTCCTTCCCAGTCGATGTGGGATCAGATCTAACCCACTTTCACCCCCCATTATAGGGTTCGACGTCCCCGTCGAACACATCGACCCGTGCCCTGGCTCTGATACCATTTGTAACATCCCCCTCTGGCACGTATCACAATATTGTCCGCTTTGGGCCACTCGGCACGAGAACTTCCCAGGGGGTCACCCATCCTGGTACTACTCCTGCCCCGAGCACGCTTAACTGTAGAGTTCTTATGAGATATGCTGCCCTCACGGCTTTAAAACGTGTTGTGTTAGGGAAGGTATCCACACCCCTTATAAGGAATGCTTATTTCTCCTTCCCAGCCGATGTGGGATCAGATGTAACCCACTTTCACCCCCCCATTATAGGGTTCGGTGTCCCCGTCGAACACATCGACCCGTGCCCTGGCTCTGATACGATTTGTAACATCCCCCTCTGGCATGTATCACAATATTGTCCGCTTTGGGCCACTCGGCACGAGGACTTCCTAGGGAGTCACCCATCCTGGTACTACTCCCGCCCGAGCACGCTTAACTGCAAAGTTCTTATGAGATCTGCTGCCCTCACGGCTTTAAAACGCGTTGTGATAGGGAAGGTATCCACACCCCTTATAAGGAATGCTTAGTTCTCCTTTCCAGCCGATGTGGGATCAGATCTAACCCACTTCGGGTGTGGATACCTTCCCTATCACAACGCGTTTTAAAGCCGTGGGGGCAGCAGATCTCATAAGAACTCTGCAGTTAAGCGTGCTCGGGCGGGAGTAGTACCAGGATGGGTGACCCCCTGGGAAGTCCTCGTGCCGAGTGGCCTAAAGCGGACAATATTGTGATACGTGCCAGAGGGGGATGTTATAAATGGTATCAGATCCAGGGCACGGGTCGATGTGTTCGACGGGGACGTCGAACCCTATAATGGGGGGTGAAAATGGGTTAGATCTGATCACACATCGGCTGGGAAGGAGAACTAAGCATTCCTTATAAGGGGTGTGGATACCTTCCCTAACACAACGCGTTTTAAAGCCGCGAGGGCAGCAGATCCCATAAGAACTCTGCAGTTAAGCGTGCTCGGGCGGGAGTAGTACCAGGATGGGTGACCCACTGGGAAGTCCTCGTGCCGAGTGGCCCAAAGCGGACAATATTGTGATACGTGCCAGAGGGGGATGTTACACATATAAACTATACAAATGCTTGTATAAGGTTTCTAGAGTAAAGTTGGTTATTTTATGTTTTTCACAATATGCGATATGACTTTATTTTATATAAATTGACACGCAAAGACTTATATAAAAACATTTTGGTCATGGGAACTGTATAATTTTGATATAAGTCTGAATTACTTATGTGTATTTTTCCAAATTTTGTACTTTTGGATTTGAACAAATGGTATTTATGAATGAGCCCAAATACATTTTTATAACTCAATTATTTTATACTTTTGATAAAAAAAAGTGCGTATTTATAAAAGCCGGTCAACCAGATAAATTTTATAAAACATTTTTTGTTATAAAAATACTTTTTGTCAAAACTTGTGGAGCTCACCAACAATTTTGTTGACGTTTTTTAATGCAGGTATTCTAAGTTTTACTCTATCATTGTAAACGTCGATCTGTTAGGTGTGTGTAGTGATTTATCAATAGTCATTGTCAATATAATTTCTATTTTAGTAATAATAGAAGATTAGATTTGTATTGTTCAATATATGTTCAATAACTGTGATTACTGATTTACGTCGCGCACCTCGGCGTTTCCGCCGGCGGTCGGGGGTGTGACACTTATCAAGCCTAAAAACTTTTGAAAGTAGAGTATGATTTCATGAAAATAAAGTATGATGTAACTCACTAAACCTATGGTATGATGTTGTAGATTTTCATGTTTTGCAGGTTCTAGTAGTAGCCATTGTACGTAGGAGATATGAGACAAGGACTTGGACTAGAATTACTTTTTATACTTGATATTTCCTTGTTGCTTTAAATTATGGTTAGGATCTATTGTAAACCCGATTATAACTTGGGATTTAAAGTGTTTTTGAGATTTAAAATTTCACATTTTTATAGAAAACTCTAATAATCCCTAGAATATTTATTGAGAAAAGTTGGGTCGTTACATTGATGGTCAATGGACAACTCGGTTATGTAGGCTGATCATGGAGACAATTTGTGTTACTTTGATATGGGTTTTGTGGACACATCAGAACGCGATTGTTTTTGGCAACGTGAAGTACAACAAAGAGCTCATGTTTGATTTAGTTGTCTCTATTTCATTAAATTGGTTTTGTAATAGCAATCAAAAAACTAGAAAAAATTGGAATGAGTGGATGCAAAATCCCTGATGAACTATCTGTTTCTTCTTGATAACTTTTTCCAAGCCTTTTAATACATGTAGACTTAAAAAAAATCATACATATATGAAAATGTAACCATAGATAACATCTACATTATTATAATAAGGTAATTAATATATATATATATATATATATATATATATATATATATATATATATATTAAAAATGTCTTAAGTTATGAACAGGAAAGTTCCTAGGCAATTGTCAAAATTGGTCCCTTATATATATCTATATGTTGAATTTTATCTGTTTTCTGCTTTTCTTTCTGAGAGGTCCTTTTAGGTTATTTTTGAAATTAGTGCTACACACATGTTAGTCCTATATGCCTTTCACCGTCTTTGTAAGCCAATCAAATTAAGATCGGTGTCATTCTTCTTCACCTCCTATCTCTCGGTTACTTTAGTTTGCTCTCAGATTTTACTTCCCAATGTTTCCACCACCGCTCACTTTATCCTCCCCAAATTGAGTCTCTTCCCTTCTTCAAACTTCTGCTACCTCCACTGCTTCTCAGCTGCTCTGTACTTTGCCGCTACAACATCTTGCTCTGTTTTTTCTGTTAAATAGATTGGGGGTCATCGCCCACATCAGCCCCGTCCCCAACTCTGGTCATATCTCCTCCAACAGGTTTGGTTATGTGTAGATCCTCCCACCGCCTACCAGCGACGGATCACCGACTGCCTCCACCTTTGTTGGCCGTCGTCAGCCACCATATGTGCCGCTGTTCGTTGGGGTGGTTTTAAACTTATGCATATTTGATTAGAGGTCTTCGACTTTTCCTTTTTCCTGCTTATTTCTACTCAAGAGGCGATTAGACCAGATGGCTCTCGGAAGAGCAGGGATAGATGTGTCGGCTAGGGAAGAGCCGACACAGAGTTCTAATTTTCTGTTCTTTCTTCCGTTGCTTTCTAATTTTTGGTCTCCATAATTTACCGTTGCTTCTGTTCCGTCTTTACCTTCTCTAAAACTTAACGCCTTTGATTTATTGTAGCCAAGTTGTCCTCTCCATTTTAGGTCTTCACAACACGAGTTAGGGTTTAAATTTGACGGATTTGATTTTGTTTGTTCCTAACGCCTTCCATCACCAACCCTCGAAAACATGCTTCAGAGGTAAGTCTTCTTTTTTTAAATATCTTTCTTCGGATTTGGGACTATAACTACGTTTTAAATTTGATTTTAGGTCTCTTTTTAGTTATGCTATGGTCTGGACAAGGAATGACCCTCGAAAACATGCTTCAAAGGTAAGTCCTTTTTCTTAAATATCTTTCTTCGGAATTTGGGACTATAACTACGTTTTAAATTTGACTTTAGGTCTCTTTTTAGTTCTGCTCTGGACAAGGAAATAGGCAGAACTGATTCATTGTAGGTCTGTAACATCCCAAATTTCGAGTCCAAAAATTTTGTTTTTAATTAAGTAAATTATAAAATTGTTTACTGATAACATTGTCGATATCAAATAAATCCATAAACCATCATAACATGTCTCAAAATCATATCATAAAATAATAATAAAATCAGAGTACAATCCCATAGATCTCAAAGTGCGGAATCTTGTGTGAATGTGATGTGTAGCTACCGCGTCGGCTCCTTCCCCTTCGCTGAGGAGGTACCTGAAACAAAACTGAAAATTGTAAGCACGATGCTTAGTGAGTTCCCCCATCATAACACATACCATACAATAGCATAACACATCAGACATATCTGGGTGTCGGCCTCCCCTTCGGTCTATTTCAACCGGATAACTGCCTAGCATATCTGGGTGTTGGCCTCCCCTTCGGTTTATTCTAACCAGATAACTGCCTAGCATATCTGGGTGCTGGCCTTTGTTGGATTAGTGTCTAAGTCCATAACTATTTTGGTATGTACTTGACCCGATGGTGCATGGTCCTTTTGGGTTGCCTTCACCAAAGCAACTTGATAGGATGAATTATGGAGAGAAAGGATTAAATATGATTTATTAATATATTATGGGAATAATATATTAAAGGAGAAATCATATTGTTTAATTAATATTAGTCAATAATTAATTGGTAATTAGTTTTGTGACTAAAAGAGATTAATTAAACTTAAGGGACTGGAATTGTAATTATAAGATAATTGCAATTTGGGCCATGGATTGCCTTGAATCAAGAGGTGGACGAATTCTATGGGGAAACCCATAAGGAAATCGTCCATGGGCTTGATTAAAGGAGTCTATGGGTTGCTTAGGGCTTAAGCAACCAAATTAGGGTTTCCTTGTTAGATAACCCTAATAGCCTCACTATATATAGAACCCTTAAGGCTAAAAAAAACATGGGGGAACTTCTTTTCTAGGGTTAGAACACGTTTTGGGCAGCCTCCATCCTCTCTCCTCTTCATCCTCTTGCTTATGGTGTTTGTGAACCATTAGAGGAGTGACACTTGTGACTCTAAGCCTTCCAAAGTCAATTCAAAGGAGGAATTGGGATTGTTATTACTACATAACAATTAAGGTAACTTTATAATCCTATTCTAATATCTAATATGATTACTTGAATGCTAGAAATAGGGTTTATAGTCTTGGATTCAAAGCATGTACAATAGAGAAACCTAGATCCAAGCATTAGGGTTTGTATGAGCACATAGGATGTCTTATGACCAAAACCCATCAGTGGTATCAGAGCCTAGCTTGGTTTCAATTGTATTGATGCATTGTATAACTAAAAAAATTCGTTTTTTGGGTTTCTGGAGGCTAGACTCGCCGAGTCCATGGCTGAACTCGCCGAGTCCATGCAGACTCGCCGAGTCCAAGCCTGACTCGCCGAGTCAGCTCGTCAGATGGAGGGTACTTCGGGATTTCTTGCCGTTTTTGCTTATGGATAGTTACCTTATCATGTTAGATCAATATTAATCCGATTATATGATATTTTTGACAATATTTTTGATCTAATTGAAGATATTTATCAATTAATAAGATAATTGTTTCCTTATAAGATAATTGATTAATTATTTTGAGTAAATTGATAAATTGTTTTGCAAGAAATCATTAAATAAATAAAATATGGATAATTATTTGATTAAATGTTAATTTGAATTATTTGTTATTTGATCCTTGTTGTTATGAAAAGTTTCATATTTTACCCTTTAGGTTTTATAGTTTAAATTTGAACCCAAAAGTTTTGTTGTTTTGAAATTTAAATAGTTAAAACTCTAATGTTTTGAAAAAGGTTTCAAAAATTGCCCTCAAGTTTTGGAATTTAAATTTTGATTAAATAGTTTAATTTTGATGTATATTTAAATTCTAAACCCTAATGTGTTGAAATGTTTCAAAACTTGCCCTCAAGTTTTGAAATTTAAAAGTTGATTAAAAGTTTAATTAGGAATGTTAAATTCTAAAACTCTAGTATAGTTTTGAAAAAGTTCAAATCACACCCTTATGGTTTTATTAATTAATTAAGGTGTATAATTAAAAGAGGTTTAATAAATCCATAAAAGCTTAGGTTTACAATTTAATTGAATTAAAAGTATAATTGTTAAATTAGACCACCTAGTATTTTGAAAGTATAAAATACACCCTATACTATATATAACATTAAAAGTCTAACATTATATATATGTATGAGTAAAAGTCAGTCTTACCATTAGTAGGCCTCATTCATGAAGCTGGTCTATAAGGGGCGTTTAAGGAAATTGCCTATAAAATGGCGATTGAATGGGTATCCACTCTTACCCACCGCACTCTTGACTAGTGGAGGGTCGTTAGCCGAACGGGTAGGATAGGACCAATCCTTCCATTATAAGTATAATGAAGTATAAAGTAACTAAATGTTTTCATAAAATTCCCAATCTTGGTTACTTAGGCAAAAGTGAATTTATGCAATTCCATGAAATTACACTTTGTGCCCTTGCGAAGACGTTAGTGAAGCGTGTGTGGTTTACCGGCACACTAAATGGTTCTAAGCAAAGGTAGCAAAGGGTGACTTAATGTTTGTCATAGTTCGGTGGAGCGTGTGTGGTTTACCGGCACATCGAATAGGTGACTGTAACATGTGAGGGCACCATGTAAGTTTGCATGGTTATTCACACCCGCTTTGTGATCCTTGGCATCCCAGTCACAAACAAGAGGGGCATATCGAGATTTAAACATGCCATTGAAATGTTCAATGAATCTCAAAGGATCTAGGAGTTTTCATAGATTTAAAACTTAAATTCTTTTTCGTTTTTCGTGGTGGAAATTAGTGAATCGTCATTCACTTACCTTCAAATATTCTGCAATTAGGGTTACGACATCCCTCTCCCGAGTTGTAGAATATTGTGTTGGGTCCTAGCCTTAGTATTTCATTTGGGTGATTTACTGAGGACTCAATAAATCAACTAACTTGAATTCGTTTTCTCCCGTATTGTAGATGTCAAAGTTCGACAACTATGGTCTTCCCAAATCCCGTGGAACAAGCATTCCACATGAAGATGATATTCCACGATTCGATCGAGGAACAAGAGATCATGCTTCACTTCCTCCTCCTCCTCCAATTATTCTCCCTAACCCACAAGTTCAAAGGCTTGAAAAGTTCAAGATCACTCAAGCCCTTTTGGCAAGTAAACATAAAGAAGGAAAACCGATGTGTGCACACGTCCTAGGGATGAAGTCACACATTGATAGGTTAAGAATGTTGGGATCCGTTGTCTGTGAGGAAATGGCTATTGATTGGGTTCTTCAGTCACTTCCTAACTCGTATAGTGAGTTCGTAAGAGAGTACTATACGATGAACCGCGACGTGACCCTTATAGATCTCACCTATATGCTTATTGCTGCTGAATCAGCAATGGTTTGGCACAATAGAAAAGCAAAGTTGATCGGTGAATCTGCCTTCAAGACCTCTATGGATAAAGAGAATGGCAACGAAAGACATGCTATGATCGAAAAGTTTGATCATAAGAGAAAGGCAATGTTTGAAGTAGTTCCATGTTCTGTTCCAAAAGAGTCAATTTGCTTTTATTGCCAAAAGAAGGGGCATTGGAGACGAAGTTTCCCTATTTACCTAAGAGATCTAAGAGATGGGAGAGTCAAAACGTATGGCTTTGCTTTAGGTAAAATCCATTGACTAACTCTTTTAATCTTCTATTCTAGATTCTTAATACATAATGTGATAAGATTACAATTGATGTTTTGTAGGATCAAAGAAAAGAAAGAAAGCTTAAGGGAAGAAGTGAGCAGAATCTAACCATGAAGGAATAGATTTCGATCGTATTTCTCAAAGATTAGATTCTTAAGCTACTACTTAGAGTTAGAGTTAGATTGCTAAGAAAGATGTATTAGCATAAGTTTTTCAATGAATTGCATTGTAAGGACAAATTTTTCCGCAATAAAATAAATTTTGATTTTAAATTTTATTTATTTATCCTTATAATGGCGTGTATGAAAAATTGATGTTAAAATGTTTCTATTATTAGCAATAATGGATTTGGTTCTTATGATGTTATTTATGGAAAGTCGAGAATTTACCAAATAGGGAGAGTTTCTCATCGCCCAAAGTTTCAATTGGACATAAATTTAGAATCACGCAACTTGGTTGCACGATGAATGAGAAATTTCATATTTGGAAATTAGACAAATTCATTGACAAAGTGTCAAGTGAAGGACTAGGAGATCGAGTACACAAAGTTGCGTATTGATCAAGCCCACCATAAGAGTAACAAAGATATTCGTCATGATTTACTAAAGGTTTAGTAAATATGATTATAATTACAAGATTAAGTGTAATTCTGAATTGATTAAAGGGTTTAGATCAATAGCAGAACGAATAAGAAGAATCAAGTAGGCAGAAAGATAAAAGTTTCTTCATTCTAAGAAGATGGGAGAGTACCTTTTATGCTTTATGATAGGTCTTAATGATTAAGAACCATATCTCAATTGATCCTCTAAGTGAGTCTTAGTACAATTGTATGTCTAAGAAGAGGAATCAAGAATTGAAGAAATGGTGAAATCAAGAAGTCAATCATACTTCGTTCCGAAAACAAGTCTTAAAGTTAAGATTGTGACAATGAGTGAAAAGTATTAAGAAGGTTTATAACATTCATCAAATGTGGAAAGTTGTGATGTCTTGGATAAGACAAAGACCAACTAGGACCAATTTATGAAGAGTTTTGATAAAAGCTACACTAACTCTTGAATATTTGTTTGTCAAGAAATGCTTATTGACAAGAGAATTGTATATGTCAAGGAGTCAGTGGGAGTCCTAATAGTCTTGAAAGGTTTCAAGAACAAATCAAATAAACCTTGTCGATCCTCACTAGCACACGAGTTGAGGTTTACGACCTATCGTGTTGACATTATTTTGATTCTGTACCAATCCAATCGAGTTAATTATGCATGTGAGTTCTATGAGATCTCATTTTGAACGCATAAAAGGCAAAGCACCTTAATCAATGAAAGGTACATTGATAGGAAAGGGTGAGCTGCTTAACTACTTGGAAGACATGGTGGGAAGCTGTGCTACCATAAAGGCAAGAAATCGAGATCAAGAAAGTTCGATCCATAAGAGTTTGAATTTGTCGTAAACTTTGGTTTTGACAAATTCACATGGATAGGAACAAATACACTGTTTAAATCTAAGTGTCATAAGATTTCCTCCTTCATGAAAATGATTGTGAGGAAATGCTTTCACTAAGATAGATTGTAAAATTGCATTCTCGAATTCAATTATGGTTACGACATCCCTGTCCATAATTTGAATTGTGAGGTTTGGCAATTAGTCTTAATTGTTTAGACACACATATGAACTATTGAAGGCAAATGTGTATAAGTTCAAGAAACCTTGATAAAAGATTATCAAAGCACTAAGTATTAGAAACATGAACTTAAGAAATTCAATAAGCATTGTTTTTCTGAAAGTTAAGATGTTTATGAATACATGTCGAAGCTAGTGGGAGCATAAGTGTTATGTTTTATAATAATCATCAAGATAGTGGGAGCACAAAAGTTATGATTGTATGATTATTAAGGAAAGTATTGCAAGGTTAGCAATATTAATTATAGAAAACAAGAGTCATACTTTGCAAAGTCGCAATAGTTGAAGAGTTGTTTTGCTATAATTAAGGGAGAGAATATTATGCTTCATTTCAAATATAAAGGTTTAGGTTGAGAAATGTTAATAAATTTAGTCAAGGGTACATAGTGTGTTCTTAAAATTTCGATTATGATTACGACATTCCTTTTCATAATTCGAATTTTGAGAACATAGCAAATAAAACATTGTGCGTCGTGTCCCATACGCTTCGGGTATAGGATCGATTGCAAATGCTTTAATGTTTGACCATTCTAAAATTTTCCAAATGTCGAGCACATTTAGAGGTAAAAAGGACTAGAATCGGTTTAGACTAAAATAATTAAACAACTATCAAAGGACAATCCAAGTTCGATGAGGATTGGTCGCTTGTGAGTAGTTGGAAGTATAGTATTGGAAAATATGGAAATGTTTCCATATTGGATAGACCATATCGACATCATTACGAATAGATAAGATTCTATTAAGAATGAGTTGTCATATGGAAAATATGGAAGCGTGTCCATATTGGGAATTGAATATTGAAAAATCTATGACTAGATTAGAAACCTTTATGCAAAGGGATGTTCGAAGGAAAGTACTTTGAGTGAGAAACATCATATCTAAGGAATTGTCTTGCAACAAACTCCGATAGAAGACTTTGTAATATCATTGGAAATAGTCTTTGTGACTTTGGTGCAGTGACATTATGAAAGGATCATTGCATAAAATGTTAGAATCTAGCATATTCTATAAGTAGCAAGAATTTGATATTCTTAAAATTATGAAAAATGGATTTGGAGTTGTGAAATGAGAATGATTGGAAATGTGTCCAATTTGGTCTATTTCACAAATTAAGAACCGTAGGTAAACATTGTGTGCATGCTAGGAGCATAGGACAAGTGTAATAATTCAAGTAAGAAGTTGATTACCCGAAACGACAAATAATGAGTAATCAATATGGTGATAAATAAAAGGTGTTTTATTTATGCTCAAAGGATTGAGGCCATATGGGATTAGTATTATTCTTGTGTTTCACATTTGCATGTTTTGACTTCCAGAATAATTTAGTTTATTAAGAATAATCGAATTATTCAAACGGGCCACAGTTGTTCATATGTTGGAAGTAGATATGAATGAAAACTGTCGTGAATTGGTGTGTGGATTGTCTAAAAGAGTATTAGACATAAGAAAATGTTTGTTGCAACGTTCATGAGTGCTTATGAATATGATTTGAGCATTGGATTAAACCCACGCTCACTTGGATCACTCCATGAATTGTATCACGAGTGATTGGTGAGACGATAACATCTTATATTCTTGAAACCGAGATGTGTGAGTTGTATCTTGCGAATCGGTTGCACATTGATAATATGAAAACGCACCAGTAACTTGGTGTTATAAAACATATTGTTGTGTGTAATTCGGTGAGTGAGTGCAAGCAAGCATTGTATCAAAGTTTATCTGTTCCTTTTATCCAAGGTAGGATAAAAGCGATATCTTTTGGTCCCCTCGATGATTTAGTGATGACAAACGTAAATGCTCGGCCGGGCTAGGGCTAATTTGATTTGTTCAATTAGTTAGTCGTCATAAATCGGGAATCGAGATATAGTACAAAGAGAATGATTTGAAATCATATCTCATACGATATCTAGAATGGAGGAATATATGATCCCTTATCTAAGGACACGCGTATCTGATAGGATCAGAGTTGACAGCGGCTTTGGAAAGCTACGATTGCAGATCAGGATCTGAAGTCATACGCATAATAGTTATTAGACTTATCCAAGTGGGAGACTATTGGATTAGTGTCTAAGTCCATAACTATTTTGGTATGTACTTGACCCGATGGTGCATGGTCCTTTTGGGTTGCCTTCACCAAAGCAACTTGATAGGATGAATTATGGAGAGAAAGGATTAAATATGATTTATTAATATATTATGGGAATAATATATTAAAGGAGAAATCATATTGTTTAATTAATATTAGTCAATAATTAATTGGTAATTAGTTTTGTGACTAAAAGAGATTAATTAAACTTAAGGGACTGGAATTGTAATTATAAGATAATTGCAATTTGGGCCATGGATTGCCTTGAATCAAGAGGTGGACGAATTCTATGGGGAAACCCATAAGGAAATCGTCCATGGGCTTGATTAAAGGAGTCTATAGGTTGCTTAGGGCTTAAGCAACCAAATTAGGGTTTCCTTGTTAGATAACCCTAATAGCCTCACTATATATAGAACCCTTAAGGCTCAAAAAAACGTGGGGGAACTTCTTTTCTAGGGTTAGAACACATTTTGGGCAGCCTCCATCCTCTCTCCACTTCATCCTCTTGCTTATGGTGTTTGTGAACCATTAGAGGGGTGACACTTGTGACTCTAAGCCTTCCAAAGTCAATTCAAAGGAGGAATTGGGATTGTTATTACTACATAACAATTAAGGTAACTTTATAATCCTATTCTAATATCTAATATGATTACTTGAATGCTAGAATTAGGGTTTATAGTCTTGGATTCAAAGCATGTACAATAGAGAAACCTAGATCCAAACATTAGGGTTTGTATGAGCACATATGATGTCTTATGACCAAAACCCATCAGCCTTCCCCTTCGGTCTATTTCAACCGGATATTGGGGACTATTTCACCTCCTACCACTACCATATAAAATCATAACATGCTGGCACATAGAACATATCAGATAATGGCACACCAGACAATTATCACACAGACAATCATCTAATTACAATCTCCTACCAGTGGGCCGACATTGTGGCCTTAGACCAACTTCTACTGGAAGGTAACTCACCTCGAAAACCTGAGTGTCGAACGGGAAGTAACCTCTAACAGCCGCTCTGACTCCTGGCTATCATAATCATAATAATACTTAGTCAACATCTATAATGCCACTTAGGGTAAAATGACCATTTTACCCCTTCGTCCGAGTGGAACATGCTGGATTAGTGTCTAAGTCCATAACTATTTTGGTATGTACTTGACCCGATGGTGCATGGTCCTTTTGGGTTGCCTTCACCAAAGCAACTTGATAGAATGAATTATGGAGATAAATGATTAAATATGATTTATTAATATATTATGAGAATAATATATTAAAGGAGAAATCATAATGTTTAATTAATATTAGTTAAGAATTAATAAGAATTAAGTTTGTGACTAAAAGACATTAATTAAACTTAAGGGACTAGAACTGTCAATTGTATGATAGTTGAATATTGAGCTAATGGACTCCATATTAAAGGGGTGGACGAATTCTATGGGGAAACCCATTAGAAATCGTCCTAGGCCTTTAAGGAAGGAGTCCATGGGTTGCTTAGGGCTTAAGCATCCAAATTAGGGTTTCCTTGTTAGATAACCCTAATAGCCTCTCTATTTAAAGGACCCTTATGGCTCAAAAACGTGGTGAACTTGTTGATTAGGGTTTCCACACATTTTGGGCACCCTCTTTCTCTTCTTTTCTTCATCCTCTTGCTCTTGGTGTTTGTGAACCATTAGAGGAGTGACATTTGTGACTCTAAGCTTTCTAAAGTCAATACAAGAAGGATTTGAGATTGTTATTGCTACATAACAATCAAGGTATGATATAAACCCTAATTTATATGTTATGTTGATTATCATATGCTAGATCTAGGGTTTATAGTCTTGGATGAATTGCATGTACAATAGAGAAACCTAGATCCAAGCATTAGGGTTTGTATTAGCACATAGGATGTTCTTATAGCTAAAACTCATCAGTGGTATCAGAGCCTTGATTGGTTTCTATTGTATTGATGCCTTGTTAACTTGTTCATGCTTGAAAAATTCGATTTTGGTGAGTCTGCCTGATGAACTCGGCGAGTAGGCCCCTACTCGGCGAGTCCATAGGGGTACTCGGCGAGTTCGAGCGTCAGAAAGACAGGATTTCGGGATTTCTTGCTGTTTTACTCATGGATACTTGCCTTATCTGTTTTAGATCATTAAAATCTGATTTTATACATTTATGAGCATATCCTTGATTAAACAAAAGATAATTACCAATTGATTAGATAATAACTTCCTTATATGATTAAAGTTGGATTATTTGTATTAATTGGGTAACTTATTTTGCAAGAAATTGAAATTAGGTCAAATATAGATAATGATAAAATTAATTGTTTAATTTATATTATTTGTTATTTGATCCTTGTGTTATGAAAAGTTTCAATTTTCCCCTTTAGGTTTTATAGTATAAATTTGAACTCAAAAGTTTCGTTTTGAAATTTAAATAGTTGAAACCCTAATGTTTTGAAATGTTTCAAAACTTGCCCTCAAGTTTTGGAATTTAAAAGTTGATTAAAGGTTGAATTTAGGAATGTTAAATTCTAAAACCCTAGTATTGTTTTGAAAAGTTCATATCACACCCATATGGTTTTATTAATTAATTAAGGTGTATAATTAAAAGAGGTTTAATAAATCCATAAAAGTTTTGGTTTACAATTTAATTGAATTAAAATATATTTGTTAAAATTGACCACCTAGTATTTTAAAAAGTGTAAAATACACCCTATACTATATATAACATTAAAATTCTAACATTATATATATGTATGAGTAAAAGTCAGTCTTACCGTTAGTAGGCCTCATTCACGAAGCTAGTCTATAAGGGGTGTTTAAGGAAATTGCCTATAAAATGGCGATTGAATGGGTATCCACTCTTACCCACCGCACTCTTGACTAGTGGAGGGTCATTAGCCGAACGGGTAGGATCGGACAGAAACCTTCCATTATAAGTATAATAAAGTACAAAAGTAACTAAATGTTTTACAAATTCCCAATCTTAGTTACTTTAGGCAAAAGTGAATTGATGCTATTCCATGAAATTACACTTTATACCCTTGCAAAGACGTTAGTGGAGCGTGTGTGGTTTACCGGCACACTGAATGGTTCTAAGCAAAGGTAGCAAAGGGTGACTCAATGTTTGTCATAGTTCGGTGGAGCGTGTGTCGTTTACCGGCACATCGAATAGGTGACTGTAACATGTGGGGGCACCATGTAAGTTTGCATGGTTATTCACATCCGCTTTGTGACCCTCGGCATCCCAGTCACAAACTAGAGGGGCATATCGAGATTTAAACATGCCATTGGAAAGTTCAATGAATCTCAAAGTATCTAGGAGTTTTCAAAGCATTTAAAACTTAATCTGTTTTTCGTTTTTCATGGTGGAAAATTAGTGAATTGTCATTCACTTACCTTCAAATGTTCTGCAATTTGGGTTACAGCATCCCTCTCCCGAGTTGTGGAATATTGTGTTGGGTCCTAGCCTTAATATCTCATTTGGGTGATTTATTAAGGACTCAATCAATCAACTAACTTGAATTTATTTTTCTCCCGTTTTGTAGATGTCAAAGTACGACAGCTATGGTCTTCCCAAATCCCGTGGAACAAGCTTTCCACATGAAGATGATATTCCACAATTCGATCGAGGAACAAGATATCATGCTTCACTTCCTCCACCTCCTCCAATTATTCTCCCTAACCCACAAGATCGAAGAATTGAAAGGTTAAATGTCACTTAAGCCCTATTGGAAATGAAACATGAAGATGGTAAACTCGTGTGTGCACATATCCTAGGGATGAAATCACACATCGATAGGTTGATAATGTTGGGTGCGTCATTCCCTGATAAGTTGGCTGTGAATTGGGTTCTGCAGTCACTCCCTGAATCATATAATGATTTCAAAAGAAAGTATTATATGATGGATCATTATGAAAACCTTATTGACCTAACTTACATGCTCATTGCTGCTGAATCAGAAATGATTTGGCAAAGCAATGGAGCATATTTGTTGGGAAAGTCAACCAACCATGCTTCCAAGGACGTTCTAGGAGAACCGACATGCGTTTGCTGCCAAGTGAAAGGGCGTTGGATACAAGTCTGCCCTAAGAGCCTGAAGAGTCCAGAAGATGGGAGAGTCAAAGAGTATGGTTGTGCTTCAGGTAAAATCCACTATCTAACTCCATTAAGTTCCTATTCGTTGATTCTTAATGCATAATGTGATAAGATTGCATTTGAATGTTTTGCAGGATCAGTGAAAAAGAGAGGAAGCTTGATGGAAAAGCAAGATGAGTCTAATCACGAAGAAATGGATCTCGATCGCATGAATTTGAAGATTAGATTTTGAGCTTAGAAAGTTATGATAGAGTTGTTAGAAATTTTTCCTTATGACTACATAGTTTTCTGTTGATTTTGCATTATAAGGACAAATGTTTTCCGTTGCTTTTATGAATAAAATAAATTTTGTTTTGACTCATTTATTTATTTATTTCCTTGCAATGAAATCGTTATGAAAAATTGATGTTCGCATATTTCTACAACAAATGGATATGATTCTCAATTATGTTATTTATGGAAATGTCAAGAAGTTACCAAATAGGGAAAGTTTCTCATCACCCAAGTTTCAATTGGACAAAAACTTGGAATCATGAAACTTGGTTGCACGATGAATGAGAAATGTCATATTTGGAAATTAGACTAATTCATTGACAATGTGTCGAGTGAAAGACTGGGAGATCGAGTACACAAAGTTGTGTTTTGATCAAATCCACCACAAGAGTAACAAAGATATTCGTCATGATTTACTAAAGGTTTAGTAAATATGATTATACTGATAAGATTAAGTGTAATTATGAATTGATTGAAAAAGTTTAAATCAATAGCAGAACGAATAAGAAGAATCAAGTAGGTAGAAAGATAAAAGTTTCTCTATTCTAAGAAGGGATAGTACATTTTATCATGTTTTATGATAGGTCTTAATGATTAAGAACCATATATCTTAATTGATCCTCCAAGTAAGTCCTAGTACAATTGTTTGTCTGAGAAGAGGAATCAAGAATTGAAGAAATGGTTAAATCAAGAAGCCAATCATACATCGTTCCAAAACAAATCTTAGAGTTAAGATTGTGACATTGAGTGACAAATCTTAAGAAGGTTTATAACATTCATCAAACGTGGAATTGAAAAAGTTTTATTCTCGCACATTTGAAATTGGAAAGTTGTGATGTCTTGGATAAGACAAAGACCAACTAGGACCAATTTCTAAAGTGTTTTGTCTTGATAAAAGCTACACTAACTCTTGAATATTTGTTTTGTCAAGAAATGTTTATTGACAAAAGAATCTTATATGTCAAGGAGTCAGTGGGAGTCTTAATGATCTCGAAAAGTTTCAAGAACTAATCAAGAATAAACCTTATCGGTCATCCCTTTCCATGATTCGAATTGTGAGATTTGGCAATTAGTCTGAATTGTTTTAGACACACATATGAGATATCTAAGACAAAGGTGTATAAGTTCAGGAAGCCTTGATAAAAGATTATCAAAGCATTGGGTATTAGAAATATGAACTTAAAGAAATTGAATATGCATTGTTTGTTTGAAAGTTAAGCTATTTCTGAATGCATGTCAAAGCTAGTGAGAGCATAAGTGTTATGTTTATAATAATCATAGTGATAGTGGGAGCATAAATGTTATGCTTGTATGATTATTAAGGCAAGTATTGCAAGTTAGCAATATTAATTATAGAAAAACAAGAGTTATACCTTGCAAAGTCGTAAGGGTTGTAAAGTTGTTTTGCTATAATTAAGGGAGAGAATATTATGCTTCATTTCAAATCTAAAGGCTTAGGTTGTGGAATGTTAATAAATTTAGTCAAGGATACATAGTGCGTTCTTAAATTTCGATTATGACTACGGCATTCCTCTTCACAGTTCAAATTGTGAGAACGTAGCACATAAAATATTATGACAGAAGATTGATAAAGTATCAAATCTTTTTGTAAGACATTTTGCATCGTGTCCCATACGCTTCGGGTATAGGATCGATTGCAAATGCTATAATATTTGACCATTCTAAATTTTTTTCAAATGTCTAGCGCATTAAGAGGGAAAAGGACAAGAATCGGTTTTGACTAAGATAATTAAACAACTATCAAAGGACAATCCAAAGTTCGCCGATGATTGATCGCTTGTGAGTAGTTGGAAGCATGATATTGGATGGACCATATCGACTATATTATGAATAGATAAGATTCTATTGAGAATGAGTTGTCATATGGTAAGTATGGAAACGTTTCCATATTAGGAGTTGGATATTGAGAGTCTATGTATAGATTAGAAATTTTATGCAAATGGATGTTCAAAGGAATGTACTTTGAGTGAGAAACATCACGTCTATGGAATTGTATTGTAACAATCTCCGATAGAGGACTTTGTAATTCCATTGGCAATAGTCACTGTGACTTTTGTGCTATGGCATTACAAAAGGATCATTGCATAAAATGTTAGAATCTAGCATATTCCATAAGTGGCAAGAATTTGATATTCTTTCATTTGTGAAAAGGATTAGGAGTTGTGAAATGAGTATGATTGGAAATGTGTTCATTTGATCTATTTCACAAAGTAAGAACCATATGTTAGCATTGTGTGCATGTTGAGAGCATGGGACAAGTATAATTGTAATTCAAGGAAGAAGTTGATTACCCGAAACAACAAATAATGAGTAATCGATATGGTGATAAATAAAAGGTGTTTTATTTATACTCAAGGGTTTGGGACCATATAGGATTAGTATTATCCTTGTGTTTCACTTTGCATGTTTTGACTTCCTGAATAATTTAATTGGTTCAGAACAGTCAAATTATTCGAATGGACCACAGTCGTTCATATGTTGGAAGTAGATATGAATGAAGACTGTCATGAATTAGTGTGTGGATTGTCTAAAGAGCATTAGACATAAGCAAATGTTTGCTGCAACGTTCATGAGTGCTTATGAATATGATTTGAGCATTGGATTAAACCCACGCTCACTTGGATCACTTCATGGATTTTATCACGAGTGATTGGTGAGACGATAATATCTTATATTCTTGAAACCGAGATGTGTGAGTTGTATCTTGCGAATCGGTTGCACATTGATAATATGTAAACACACCAGTAACTTGGTGTTATAAAACATATTGTTGTGTGTGATTCGGTGAGTAAGTGCGAGCAAGCATTGAATCAAAGTTTATCCGTTCCTTTTATCCAAAGTAGGGTGAAAGTGATATCTGTGGGCCCCTCGATGATTTAGTGATGGCACCTAAGCGCTTGGCCAAGCCGGGACTAAATTGATGTGTTCAATTGTAGTCTGTTGTCAGTCGTCATAAATCTAAATTCGAGAAACAGCACATAGACAGAGAGAATGATTTAGATCCATGCCTCGGTCTATACGATATCTAGAATGGAGGCATATATGATCCCTTATCTAAAGGACATGCATATCTGATAAGATCAAAGTTGACAGCGACTTTGGAAAGCTACGATTGCAGATCAGGATCTGAAGTCATACGCATAATAGTTATTAGACTTATCCAAGTAGGAGACTGCTGGATTAGTGTCTAAGTCCATAACTATTTTGGTATGTACTTGACCCGATGGTGCATGGTCCTTTTGGGTTGCCTTCACCAAAGCAACTTGATAGGATGAATTATGGAGAAAAATGATTAAATATGATTTATTAATATATTATGAGAATAATATATTAAAAGGAGAAATCATAATGTTTAATTAATATTAGTCAAGAATTAATAAGAATTAAGTTTGTGACTAAAAGACATTAATTAAACTTAAGGGACTAGAACTGTCAATTGTATGATAGTTGAATATTGAGCTAATGGACTCCATATTAAAGGGGTGGACGAATTCTATGGGGAAACCCATTAGAAATCGTCCTAGGCCTTTAAGGAAGGAGTCCATGGGTTGCTTAGGGCTTAAGCATCCAAATTAGGGTTTCCTTGTTAGATAACCCTAATAGCCTCTCTATTTAAAGGACCCTTATGGCTCAAAAACGTGGTGAACTTGTTGATTAGGGTTTCCACACGTTTTGGGCAGCCTCCTTCTCTTCTCTTCTTCATCCTCTTGCTCTTGGTGTTTGTGAACCATTAGAGGAGTGACATTTGTGACTCTAAGCTTTCTAAAGTCAATACAAGAAGGATTTGAGATTGTTATTGCTACATAACAATCAAGGTATGATCTAAACCATAATTTATATGTTATATTGATTATCATATGCTAGATCTAGGGTTTATAGTCTTGGATGAATTGCATGTACAATAGAGAAACCTAGATCCAAGCATTAGGGTTTGTATGAGCATATAGGATGTTCTTATAGCTAAAACCCATCAGAACATTCATAAGTCCTAATTCTAGCTTATTAAGCCCAGCCCTCCCATGGCCCATCAAGGACTCCCTAAGGGCCCACTAATTTCCCAATTTCCGAATTGGTCCTCAACCCCCAAATGGGCCCAAAAAGTTATGAGTCCTAATATAATAATTCCAAAAGGTCCAATCATGGCCCAATAGGCCCAATACTATAATTCTAGATTCCCAAGTCCAAACTTATAGTTCACAGTGGGCCATGGGGCCCAAAAGTCCAGGCCCATTTTTTTAAGGCCCAAAAGCCCAAAACATCCATTTTGCATGCGTACGTGCAGCGTACTTGGCACGTACACCCAGCGTACGTTGGCCTTGACCAAAATGGGGAGTTGACCCAGTACACGAGGCGTACCAGGGAGTACGCCCAGCGTACTGTCCAACTTCTTTGGGACTTCATTTATGACTTAATCCGTTAAGTCTTTACGTCCAAAATGCAGATCCAGGTCCTTTAAGACCTCCTAAACCATAAAGTCACGAACTTTATGTGCTTGCATGCATGATTGGGGTCAAAACATGATTTTGGTCCTTTTAACAAACTTTAAGACCCACTAACACTTGCATGGTTGTGGCTTAACCATCAAGGTCTGATTTTTATGACTCTTAGTGCTTCTAAGAGCCCAAAAGGACAGTTATTATGGTTTGAACTCATTAAGATGCAAGAAGCCTCAACAATGGAGTCCAAAAGTAACTTTAAACACCCCTATAAACAAATCTAAGAATATAATGGCCAAGGTTGGAACTTGATACCTCAAATAAGCCAGGAATGGTGCTAATCTTTTGGATCTACAAGCTCTTGGTGGATCCTTGCTCCTTCTTCAAGTCCCTTTCTCTTCCAAAGCACCAAAACTACACCAAAATACTCTCAAATAGCTCCCAATTCACAAGAACACACAAAAGTAGGCTAGGGTTTTCGTGGAGGCTGTATAAGGGTGAAGGGTGGCCGAACAAACAGGGGTAATGTTCTTTATATAAGGAGTAAACCCTAAATTTTAGGGTTTAAGGAGCTACACACATACGCTTGGTATTTTGTGAGGAGACTCGGTGAGTTGGAGCTTAGACTCGCCGAGTAGGATCGCGGTTCTGGAAGCGGGTTCGCGCCTGGACTCGGCGAGTCCACGCTGTTTAATGAAACCCTAATTTCCCGGTCCTAAGCCCTATTTAAAGGACCTTATGGCCCTTCATTGCGGTTACCTTGTCCTTGAGAGCACCTAAACAGCTGAGAGTTCTTGTGAGTGAGATAACAGGCCATTATTCACCAATTTTGTGTGTATTTGCAAGAAAGGAAGGGGGAAATCAAGATAGGAGAGTTGGGGAGCTTGGATCTACTTCCATTTCGTCAGAGGAAGCTTATTGAGGTATCATTCAGAGCTTATTCTCGTATTTTGTTGATATGGTCAAATCTAGGGTTTCTTCATGCCTTGTTTGACTTGTATTTGGAGTGTGAGAGGTCCCATGGGGATATGGTACCTAGATCTGGACCTTAGCAGGTCCAGAGAGTCCCAAATGCCATGCTTTATGTCCTCCTTTTGGGTTTGGAGACTAGGGTTTCCATCTTGGAGGTCATCTCTCCAAAAAGAGCCTTGTAGGTGTTGCATGGTAGCCAAGACTGTGACTTTACGTGATGAATGAGCTTAGGAGGGTCAGATCTATGAGTTGATGGAGCGGATCTGACCTCAGAAGCGAGATTGAGTTGATGCATGGCATGGACTCGCCGAGTCCGAAGAACAGACTTGGCGAGTAGCATGAAGATTGTCCTTAACCGCCCAGCGAGTGGTCTTGCCGAGTTAAGGGTTGACTCAGTGAGTCAGGGAGAGTTAGAGAGGGTTGACAGGTGGACTGAGTCGACCTGGAACTCACCGAGTTGTTCTTGAGACTCGGCGAGTTGAGTCGTGGTGGCCCCGCGATTCATGCCAGGTGGGACTCGTCGAGTTGGGGTGTACTCGACGTGTCAGGAGGGGATCCTAGAGAGTCAGTGAACACGTATAGACTCGCCGAGTCGCCATAGTGCACTCGCCGAGTCCGGTCAAAGTTAACCGTTGACTGTTGACCAGAGTTGACCCGTGTTTACTTGATAGGGGTAGTCAACCTTAGTGGTAAAAGTGTTAATTAGAGACATATGATGTTATAGGAGGATCGAGCACGAGTGATTTCCGGGATACGCGAGTTATCGAGATATACGAGGTGAGTCTTCTCACTATACTTTACCTTGAGTAGGTAATCAGAGTTATGTGATAGAGTATTTGTATGCTATATGCCTGTTATGTGTTGTACTGCATTATTTCTATGTGATTTATGCTGTGCATGTTTATAGAGTTGGAACCGGAAGGTTCCCAGAGTTAGAACCAGTGGGTTCACAGAGCAGGGTCTACGGACCCACAGAGTTATAGCCTCGAGTGGCTAATATGTGTTATGTGTGGTATTTGAGGAACTCACTAAGCTTTGTACTTACAGTGTTAGTGTTGTTTGTTTCAGGTACTAGTGATGACCGTGGGAAGGCGCCGGCTTGATCTATACACACACATGGGATTTTTATAATATGTGATCTTGGGATTTTGTATGATATGGATTGGAGTTTTAAACTTGATGTTTTATGAACATTTAAATGAAAATGTTTTTATTTCATGCGAAAAATTATTTTGAAATTCACGGTGTTACAATTTGGTATTAGAGCCTTGGTTTGAGGGATTCGAGTACCCCTTCGGGCGTATTTGAACTCAAACTGAGGATTTGAAGAGCATTTTCAAAAAGAATAAAAGATTTTGGAAAAACGCAGAGCATAGTGTGTGTACGATCGGTTCGCGCCCGAACGGTGATTTCCCAAAATACCCTCATATTATGTGCTATTGATATTGATATGATGTATTCGCAAGCTAGAGTAGGCTAAGTATTCCTATTAGGACTAGAGTGGCCTGATTTGTGATGCCTTAGCCTAGGAAGAGGTGAGCTGCTATGAGATGCTTGAGAGTGAGTAGGTAGCAGCGAGAGGCTTATGAGAGATCTATTAGAGAGTAGCCTGTGCATGACAGAGTACTTGGAATTTGGAATCCGAAGAGGAGGACTTGGGGTGTATTCTGATACGGTGCAGACAGTAGTATTGGGCCCGTACTACTGAAAGCACCGGAGCGGTGTACATCCCAAGTAAGAATCTTTGGAATACCAAGGATCAAGGAGGGATGAGTTGTCGAGTGTGAGTATGCTCGAATGGATTCTAATTTATCGTATGTTGTATTTCAGAGGTAGATCATGGTGAGGACACGTTTGATGCCTGAGAGCAGTGATACCAGTGATGAGGAGATCCACCGGATCATCCACGAGGAGGTGGTTGCGGCCATCAGGGCAGAGATACCAGAGATGTTCGGGTCTATTAAGACCATGCTGATTGAGACTTTTGACGAGCGTTATGCCGCTCTTTCTGAGGTTGCTGTTGCAGCGGCCACCGCAGCTATTGTTGTCGCTAGGCCGCAAGGTGGTGATGCGTTGTTGTTCCGGGAGTTCAGCAACACAAAACCACCAGAGTTTGATGGGACCCAGGACCCGGTGGCAACTATGAGGTGGATTTCTGACATAGAGGGGTGTTTCTTCACTTGCTCATCTCCTGAGTATTTGAAGGTTCGGTTCGCGCTGAACCAGCTTCGCTTGGGAGCGAAGGACTGGTGGAAGTTTGTGACGGCGCACTTTACGCCTGCTGAGCTTGCAGCAATGAACTGGGAGAGGTTCACTGCCATGTTCCAAGATGAGTACGTTCCCCAGGTGGAGAGGGAGCGTTTGGCCCAGGAGTTTCTGACCCTCAAGCAGGGTACTGAGTCGGTTACATCGATCACCAGGATGTTCCATGAGAGGGCGATGTTCTGCCCTGAGCACGTGTCCACCGAGCAGGCACGTATGAGCCAATATCTGAGTATCTTGAGGCGAGACATTCGGGATTTCGCGTCGAACTCCTCGTACCGGACATTTGCTAAGCTTCAGGCAAATGCCCGGAAGAGGGAGATTGAGCTAGAGACTCAGGCCAGGGAGGAGGCAGAGTCTCAGGGGAGGGATCGACGACCGGCACAGTCTCAGCCGGCAGCCAAGCGGGCCAAGCCCGCTGATCCCAAACCAGTGAGCCAGAAGGGCCGCACTTGTGGGAAGTGTGGCAAGGGTCATGATGGAGTTTGTAGAGTGGGATCTTGCTACAAGTGTGGCAAGGAGCGGCACATGGCCAAGGGGTTTGCGGTGTGTTTTCAATGCAATCAGACCAGACACCAGAAGGCAGAGTGTCCGCAGTTGCGAGGATTATCTCAGGGAGCACCTCAGGGATCTGCCCCTGCCGCCATCCGAGCTACAGAGAGTCGGCCAGTGAAGGCCGAGGCGCCGAGGGCACGAGGGAGAGCTTTTCAGCTGACCGCGGAGGAGGTCCGCGCAGCACCCGATGCCGTGGCTGGTATGTATTCTTTCATATATTTATTTTGATGTTGAGATATTATGCTTATATTATGTTGTGCGTAGGTACTTTTCTTGTGAATTTTGTACCTGCATTGGTGTTATTTGACTCGGGTGCGAGTCGGTCTTTTGTATCTTTGGCCTTTTGTCAGCATATCAGTGTTAGTCGTGAGGCGTTGAGTCAGCCTTTAAAGAGTGTCCATAGCTGATGAGAGGGTGATATATGCCACAGAGGTTCTCCGAGGGTGCGTAGTCGAGATTTTCGGTGTTGAGTTCCCGATTGATCTAGTTCCTATTGCGATGGGTGATGTCTGTGTCATTGTGGGCATGGACTGGTTGAGCCGATTCGGTGCGGTTATCGACTACGAGCGACAGCTGGTGACCATACGAGACCCTAGTGGGGGAGTTCTTTCGGTGTACGGCGAGGGTAGACATTCAGGATCAGCGTTTTGTTCGGCCGCTAGGGCGAGGCAGTGTTTACAGCAGGGCTGTAAGGGTTTTGTGGCGTATGTGATGGATACGCGGGTGGATTCCGAGAGGCCGAGTTCAGTTGAGGAGGTTCCGGTGGTGCGTGAGTTCCCGGATGTATTTCCCGATGAGTTGTCGGGTGTGCCTCCTATGAGGCAAGTGGAATTCAGTATCGATTTGGTTCCGGGGGTTGCGCCTATCGCTAAGGTGCCCTATCGTCTTGCACCTCCAAAGATGCAAGAGTTATCCTTGCAGCTTCAGGAGCTGCTGGGAAAGGGGTTTATTCGGCCGAGCAGCTCGCTGTGGGGAGCGCCGATCCTGTTTGTCAAGAAGAAGGATGGTTCACCCAGGATGTGCATTGATTACCGGGAGTTGAACAAGCCGACGGTCAAGAACCGTTACCCATTGCCGAGGATCGACGATTTGTTTGATCAGTTGCAGGGAGCATCTTGGTTCTCCAAGATCGACTTGAGGTCTGGATATCATCAGGTTAGGGTGCGAGATGAGGACGTCCAAAAGACAGCGTTCAGGACGCGTTATGGGCATTATGAGTTTGTGGTGATGCCTTTCGGGCTCACCAATGCCCCGGCAGTGTTCATGGATCTCATGAACCGAGTGTGTAGGCCGATGCTGGATCGGTCAGTGATTGTATTTATCGACGACATTCTGGTATATTCGAGATCTAGAGAGCAGCATGAGGAGCACTTGAGAGAGGTTCTCGGAGTTCTGAGATCAGAGAGGCTTTATGCCAAATTCTCCAAGTGTGATTTATGGTTGCGGGAGGTACAGTTCTTAGGACATCTCGTTAACCAGGAAGGGATATTGGTCGATCCGGCCAAGGTTGAGGCGGTGATGAGTTGGGAGGTGCCTAGGTCACCCTCCGAGATCAGGAGTTTCCTAGGGTTGGCAGGGTATTATCGGAGGTTTATCAAGGATTTCTCTAAGATAGCAGTGCCACTCACCAGATTGACCCGGAAGGGTGTTGCTTTTTCATGGGGCCCCGAGCAGCAGGCCTCCTTTGAGTCACTTCGCCAAAGGTTGCGCGAAGCCCCGGTGTTAGCTCTCCCGGAAGGGATGGAGGACTTTGTGGTATACTGTGATGCATCGATTTTGGGGTTGGGAGCGGTGCTGATGCAGAGAGGGCATGTGATAGCATATGCATCGAGACAGTTGAAGCCTCATGAGACGAGATATCCCACCCATGATCTAGAGTTGGGGGCAGTGGTGTTCGCCCTCAAGATTTGGCGTCACTACTTGTATGGGGTTCGGTGTACGATATACACGGACCATAAGAGTTTGAAGTATTTGATGGATCAACCCAACATGAATATGCGTCAGAGAAGGTGGTTGGATGTGGTCAAGGATTATGATTGTGAGATCTTGTACCACCCAGGCAAGGCTAACGTGGTAGCCGATGCATTGAGTCGCAGGGCGGAGAGCACACCGCTGCGGGATGTATGTTTGAGATTGACCGTGATAGCTCCAGTGTTGGATGCCATTCATGGGGCACAGGCCGAGGCTGTGCAACCTGAGATGTAGAAGAGGGAACGGGTTGTTGGTTTGGTTTCAGAGTTCATTACTGATGGTCGGGGGCTTATGACATTTCAGGGGCGTATCTGGGTACCGTTTGTGGGAGGGACGCGTACCATTTTGATGGAGGAGGCACATCAGTCGAAATTTTTGATCCATCCGGGGGCCACTAAGATGTATTTGGATTTGAGAAAGGAGTATTGGTGGCCCTGTATGAAGAGGGATGTCGCGTGGTTTGTTGAGAGTTGCTTGACCTGCCGTAGGGTTAAGGCCGAGCAGCAGAGGCCGCATGGTAAGTTGCAGCCATTGGAGGTTCCCGAATGGAAATGGGAACAGATCACTATGGATTTCATCACCAAATTGCCAAGGACTACCAAAGGAGTTGATACAATTTGGGTGATTGTGGATAGATTGACGAAGAGCGCTCACTTCCTTGCTATCAGCGAGAGTTCTTCAGCAGAGAAATTGGCGGAGGTGTACGTGAGGGAAGTGGTATCTCGGCATGGGGTGCCGATCTCGATTGTTTCAGACCGTGATGTGCGTTTCACTTCCAGATTCTGGAAGAAGTTTCATGAGGAGTTGGGTACTAGACTGCATTTTAGTACTGCATATCATCCCCAGACAGACGGTCAGAGTGAGCGGACGATTCAGACGCTCGAGGACATGCTCCGGGCATGTGTGTTGGATTTCAGGGGTAGCTGGGATGCATATTTGCCCTTGGCAGAGTTTTCCTACAACAACAGCCATCATTCGAGCATTGGTATGCCACCCTTTGAGTTGTTGTATGGGAGGAGGTGTCGGACCCCCATTTGTTGGGGAGAGGTTGGACAGCGGGTGATGGGCAGTACAGAGATCGTGCTTCAGACGTCAGAGCAGATCTAGCAGGTCAGACAGAGGTTGTTGACCGCTCAGAGCCGACATAAGAGTTACGAAGACAGGCGCCGGTCCGAGCTTGAGTTCCAGGTCGGCGACCTTGTACTCCTGAAGGTCTCTCCTTGGAAAGGAGTGATTCGATTCAGGAAGAGGGGCAAGTTGGGGCCCCGATATATTGGTCCTTTCCGTGTGATCGCGAGGGTAGACCGGGTAGCCTATCGTTTGGATTTTCCAGCAGATTTGGGGCAGATTCACGACACTTTTCATGTGTCACAGCTGAGGAAGTGTATAGCCGACGAGTTAGCGGTGGTTCCATTAGAGGATATTCAGGTGGATGCGAGCCTGAATTATGCTGAGAGACGAGTGGCCATCAGAGATCGGAAAGTCAAGGTTCTGAGGAACAAGGAGGTACCCCTGGTGTTGGTTCAGTGGCAGCATCAGAAGGGGTCAGAGATGACCTGAGAGCCGGAGCGTGAGATGCGTGAGCAGCATCCGGAGCTATTTGCAGAGCGAGACTTCGAGGGCGAAGTCTAGTTCTAGTGGGGGAGAATTGTAACAGCCCAGATTTCCAGGTATCTTTTATTCATATATTTTTGGTATTTTGTGAGGAGACTCGGCGAG
Source organism: Lactuca serriola (assembly GCF_051521515.1). NCBI lineage: Eukaryota > Viridiplantae > Streptophyta > Magnoliopsida > Asterales > Asteraceae > Lactuca > Lactuca serriola. Next base: position 143,337,335 of record NC_136409.1, read on the forward strand.
TTGGAGCTCAGACTCGCCGAGTAAGATCGCGGTTCTGGACGCGGGTTCGCGCCTGGACTCGGCGAGTCCAAGGAATGGACTCGGCGAGTCTGCGCTGTTTAATGAAACCCTAATTTCCCGGTCCTAAGCCCTATTTAAAGGACCTTATGGCCCTTCATTGCGGCTACCTTGTCCTTGAGAGCACCTAAACAGCTGAGAGTTCTCGTGAGTGAGATAAGAGGCCATTATTCACAAATTTTGTGTGTATTTGCAAGAAAGGAAAGGGGAAATCAAGCTAGGAGAGTTGGGGAGCTTGGATCTACTTCCATTTCGTCAGAGGAAGCTTATTGAGGTATCATTCAGAGCTTATTCTCGTATTTTTGTTGATATGGTCAAATCTAGGGTTTCTTCATGCCTTGTTTGACTTGTATTTGGAGTGTGAGAGGTCCCATGGGGATATGGTACCTAGATCTGGACCTTAGCAGGTCCAGAGAGTCCCAAATGCCATGCTTTATGTCCTCCTTTTGGGTTTGGAGACTAGGGTTTCCATCTTAGAGGTCATCTCTCCAAAAAGAGCCTTGTAGGTGTTGCATGGTAGCCAAGACTGTGACTTTACGTGATGAATGAGCTTAGGAGGGTCAGATCTATGAGTTGATGGAGCGGATCTGACCTCAGAAGCGAGATTGAGTTGATGCATGGCATGGACTCGCCGAGTCCGAAGAACAGACTCGGCGAGTAGCATGAAGATTGTCCTTAACCGCTCAGCGAGTGGTCTTGCCGAGTTAAGGGTTGACTCAGTGAGTCAGGGAGAGTTAGAGAGGGTTGACAGGTGGACTGAGTCGAGCTGGAACTCGCCGAGTTGTTCTTGAGACTCGGCGAGTTGAGTCGTGGTGGCCCCGCGATTCATGCCAGGTAGGACTTGTCGAGTTGGTGTGTACTCGACGTGTCAGGAGGGGATCCTAGAGAGTCAGTGAACATGTATAGACTCGCCGAGTCGCCATAGTGCACTCGCCGAGTCCGGTCAAAGTTAACCGTTGACTGTTGACCAGAGTTGACTTGTGTTTACTTGATAGGGGTAGTCAACCTTAGTGGTAAAAGTGTTAATTAGAGACATATGATGTTATAGGAGGATTATAGCTCGGAGGATCGAGCACGAGTGATTTCCGGGATACGCGAGTTATCGAGATATACGAGGTGAGTCTTCTCACTATACTTTACCTTGAGTAGGTAATCAGAGTTATGTGATAGAGTATTTGTATGCTATATGCCTGTTATGTGTTGTACTGCATTATTTCTATGTGATTTATGTTGTACATGTTTATAGAGTTGGAACCGGAAGGTTCCCAGAGTTAGAACCAGTGGGTTCACAGAGCAGGGTCTACGGACCCACAGAGTTATAGCCTCGAGTGGCTAATATGTGTTATGTGTGGTATTTGAGGAACTCACTAAGCTTTGTACTTACAGTGTTAGTGTTGTTTGTTTCAGGTACTAGTGATGACCGTGGGAAGGCTTCGGCTTGATCTGTACACACACATGGGATTTTTATAATATGTGATCTTGGGATTTTGTATGATATGGATTGGAGTTTTAAACTTGATGTTTTATGAACATTTAAATGAAAATGTTTTTATTTTATGCGAAAAATTATTTTGAAATTCACGGTGTTACACTGGGCGTACTCCTGGTACGCTTGGCATACGTGCTTGGCCTCTACGCTTCCTTTCCACGAGTACGCTGGACGTACATGGCAATGTACGCCCCGTGTAAGCGGCTTCCTCAGCCCATTAGCAAGGCCCAAAGTCAAAGCCCAAACCAAACCATTCTACACTTCAGTTAGGATGAATAATACTAATACCTGGAAAATCTCGGATGCTACAAGGTCCTTTTTTTCCATTTACCTGTAACTCTTATTCAAATAAATGTGATTACAAAAGTGAAGGAACAATTCACACTTGATGAACATCTAAGTTCTAAGATGATATTCTATCAAATTGTAACTATGTTTAGATTGTTAACTGTGAATGTTCTATGTGCTACTATTTGGTCTAAAGGTATATTTAATTATACATATTTACTCAGTAACATGATATTAATCATCCAATATTTCTTCGGTCACTTTTTTCTTAATTTTTTTCAGGAGCTGCTATTAACACCTTTATTAAGCTTCATGAGAAAGCGTTTATCTGCCAAGGTATTCATCATTTCCATGTTGTTAGATCTTATCGTTGTTATCTGTTTTGTTTCCTTTTACAATTGGATAATAAAAAAATATTTAAGGTAACTTCTCATAAAACAAATATGGCATAACTTTTAGACCAAACCAATGTGACTAAGATCTTGTATTGATATGTTACGCACAAATAGGAAAATTTGTGTGGAATCTTGCTTGGAAAGGAAAAGTTCCCTTTACTCTTGGAGAATTCAACTGCCAATTATTTTATGAAAACTTTATCAAATAACTCATTTGACCATTTTTGATAAAATTTTTACTTATTATTGTCCATCCAGTTAAATGGAGCTAAAGCATCATCCTTCGAGGTCATACTTGCATCATAAATTGGGTGTTTTGCATTTTTATACATTTGTCTCTTTTGATTCAAGGTAACCAATTCTTTTATTGCAGCTCGAGACATTTTGGAAATGAAATTATTGGGATCGATTTGGGTACCACAAACTCATGCGTTTCAGTCATGGAGGGAAATGTAAGATCTACTTTTCACCTTTTCATGAACACACATGCGCTGATTTTGAATATTTCATAAAATAAAAATTGTTGTTTCTCTTTTATATAAAATTTGTCTCTTGTGATTCAAGCTAACCAATTCTTTTATTGTAGCTCGATACCTTTTGGAAATGAAATTATTGGGATTGATTTGGGTACTAGAAACTCATGCGTCTTTGCTGCCTTATGAGGCAATAGGAGCTGTATGGGTACCTGATTTGAGATGTTTTAGTGGCCAATTTTTATATTTGACATGCTTTAGTTATAAATTTTTATATATGTATGATTACTGTGTACATATTGGTAAATTGGTAATGAATTGAGGATTGGGTTATTATTGTGCAGGGAATACAACCTATCTCACATGCCAACTTCTGGCCTTAGCATGATTATTATGTACACCACCTCTAGATGTTCGTATGCAGATTATATTGCAGCGTGTAACCATATATTGATCCGTCTTTCAAGAAAATTTAAACCTAATTTAGTTCTATTTTCAGCAGGATTTCATGCAGCTTAGTTCTACTAACTGTCAACATTCATAAAGTTATGTCTTTCATACTATATATATTTTTTATTTGTATTTTTGAGCTGATCCACTTATAGCTTTTTCGAAAGGCATGTCTTAATGATTGATTTGGTTATAATAAAATTAAACGTGCGTACCCACGAAAGGATCCGGGCAGAAAAAGTGTAATTTTTAGAAGATGATTTTGGAAGTGTTCGATCAGGTGAACATAAGTAATTTTATTATATTAGAGTTTTTGTCAAAACTGACACCACATTTTTTTTGGTAAAAAATAGTGATTTTAGCGGTTTTTGTCCAAAATGGGTATGCATATTGTTTTTTTGATTAAAAAAATAATAATTTTAATAGTTTTAACCAAAATGCCACTATATACTGTTCTTTTAGTAAAAAAATCATGATTTTAACATTTTTTTTTTGTCCAAAATGTCCATGCATACTGTTTCTTAGATTAAAAAAAATTATTTTAACAGTTTTGACCAAATCGCCCCTACATACTGTTTTTTTTAATAGTTATTTTAAGAGTTTTTGATGAAAATGGCCCTATATACTTTTATTTTTTATTAAAAAATAATGATTTAAACGGTTTTTGTCCAAAATGCCCATATATAATGTTTTTTGGGTAAAAAATTATTAATGATTTTATAGTTTTTGACCAAACTACTCCTACATACAGTTTTTTTGGTAAACGTATTGATTTTAAGAGTTGGTGTGTATACTATTTAACTATATCTAATCTTCTATATTAATTGATCAATGAATTAGCACTTCTGTTTAGTTTAATATTATTACAAGGTTTCATGGAAGTCCTTAACCTAGGACCTTAATATTGAGATTCCCTTGTGGTTAGCATGTGGAGGTGATGGTTATGTGAGTGAATAAATATATAGAATCAATAATTCAATATACCATTGGTTCATTACAAGTCTGATTCTAGGATCCTTTTAGTTGGTTCCGATCTCAACTTTGCGAAGGTGGGTAAGATACTTATTTTTTTTAATTTTATTTGTATTTTTTTCAACAGGTTTCTTTAAATATATTTTCTTATTATGTGTGCCCACATCCTATATATTTTCTTTTAATTTTTTCATAAAAGATTCGTGTAACCGATGTATAATCTTTATATTTGGTTTGAATTTACGTAAGATTTGTTGGAAAGATGTAATTCGTTGAATACGGTCACTATTCAGTAAATATTGAGGACTGGGGTATATGGACAACTACATAGTTAAACTATGCTTCGTTGCCTTTCATGGTGATACGAATGAAAGACATAGAAAGAAGCACAAGTAATCGGCTAAGGTGTATTTCTTCAATTTCAGTCATTTTACTATGTTTCTTACATTCTCTACAGAAAATTCCAGCAGGTAGAAGATCTTAAGCTGATAAATAACAACGAACTTTTAAAGTCCAAGGAAATCACTAATGATTTAAATAAGGAAGTAGATGCAAAAAATATCGAACTATTAAATCTCCAAACTGCCCTTGACAGGGGCGTAACTATGTTTATACAAGGTAGGTCCTAGGACCTACCTTTTTTTAATGCAACAAATGTATATAGAAAAAATGTTATTTTTGTTAAAAAAACCTACCTAGTTTTGCTAAAAGACCTACACATTTTATTTTTATTTACATAAGGAACCCCGTGGTTTTTGGTTCTAGATTCGCCACTGGCCCTTGGTTAGTATTATGTTGAAATAGAAGCTAAGGTAATTTAGTACTCGGTTTTCTTTTTCTTTTTAGTTGGTGTGAATGTGATAACGGAAAGCTGTGACTTCATATGAATGACTAAATTGTAATGTCAGCTCTTAATATTGGTGACAAATACACCCCTGCTACTTTATTGTTGTTATGATCTTCTGTATTCCAAAGTCAATCGGCTTCACCCTTTAAACATTTTTTCCCTCCCGAATAATCAATCAACCATGTAGTGCATGTAAACCCCTTTTGGAAATGGTTTAATTGAATCCGACTCCCGGCAACACGGGGTCACTTTTCTAGTATACCATTAATTATACACTATAAACAAACCTATTAATGTATTACCTTTAATTTTTTTTACATATCCAATTAATAAATTTTAGAAACAGACTAACGAAACACATACTAATTATTATCCTTCTTTGAGATTAAATCAAGAAAATCGGTCTGATGCTACGTTCACACAAGTGTCTGCAAAAAACACATACGGAACCGAACTGCAAAAAACAACTAAATCTCCTTTAATAACCTATAACATTTATAACATAAAAGAAAAACATACATCAACTATTTGACACCAACTCAACATATTTTCTACATATTTCAGCGGCGAGGCATAGAAACTTTTTTCATGGGCATTCTTCAAACCTAAGTTACCTTATTTACACCCAACACCTAAAAATTCATTAATGAATGTAACATAAATGGCAACCATATTCCTATTACAATTATAAGCTAATTTATTTATACATACTAGGAATATTAGTTTCAATGACATGTGGAAAATCAATGGTTGCCATTAAACGACCAAATATAATCTGTAACAAGAACCAACTGAAGAGCATCTCCTAATTGAACCACACGACGGAAACAAAGGCTTCCCAAAGGATGTTCTTAAATAAAGAACCATTAGGCGTACCATGCAGCCTAGAAAAACATTTCTTTTTGAGAAATTAACAAAAATCATTTCAAGTTATATATGATATAAAAAAGATGTGAAACCTATGTATTACATGAGTTTATTAAAAATAAAAGTTTAATACAAAGTTAGAGTGACATAATCAATTGGATGTCTATGTGTGACATCAATGATTTAAGCTTTAATTCTAAAAGATTTGAAACACAAAGGAAATAAACAACTATCGAACATTTATTCAAAAATTTAATATAATTATATACCTTCCATTAGTAAAATGTGGATTTTAAATTTAAAAAAATGAAACACACAAGAAAAATGACATGAAAAAAATAATTCAAAAATCCTTTAATCCAGGTGCTAAAACGTGGGTGTTTTGTATCCATTGAAAAAAGATGGGTTGTAACTGTATAGCATTTGTTAAATTTAATTAAAAAATTTCAATTAAATTGTTAGTTACTAAGTAAGGAAGTGAGGTGAATAATTTTTTTTAGGTGCTTTGGTCCATCCCATATCGATTGGTGTAAGAAACCGGGAAAGGTGAAGGTGGCTATAAAATACAAGGAACTACATTACAAGCAAAAGTCATGGAGAGGTCTGCCAATTTAAGTCTGAGCTCCTTAAGGCATGGTTTCCTCAAGAGATAGGGCTTAACCTTTACTGAGTATTAGTCTTTTTTTTTTTCTTTTTTCTTTTAAGGTCATCTCTAATCAAATCGACCTGTTACAACTTACTGAACCATTCTCAATCGAGCATACAATTTCACATGTAAGACATAACATTTTCTCTTAATACAATTGTAACTAAATAATACCAAATAGAATCTACTCATAAAATTGATTTTCTTATAGCTTATACACCAATATATTATGTTAATAAAACAGAACAGATTTGACAAATAAATTACCCTTGCAAACATTCCAAATCGGGTATTTTATATGTTGGATAGAAGAACATCAATCAAATCCCCAAGAGCTTTAAACGAGGAACCATTTTCCATCAAAGCTTTATTGCTCTTCTCACTCATTTCTTTGACCTTTTTCCTCAACTCACCATCACCACCGTCCATCAACTCCCTCACACCTCGCTCCACATCCTCCGCCAACACCAGATCACCACCCTTATCTCTACTATCCAACCTTATCTCCACACCCAATCCCAGCTCTCGTACCATTTCAAAAGCATTCAATTGTTGCTCTCCATATAAAGGCCACGTGGCAATCGGTACACCATACAATATACTCTCCAAGATTGAGTTCCAGCCACAATGGGAGACAAACCCACCAATCGATTTGTGTGCCAGCACACTCACCTGTGGGACCCACCCACACAACAATCCTATCTCAGCAGTTCGATCAATGAACCCATCTGGAAACAAAGACTCGTCAAGATTTTCATAATCGTTTGGAAGCTTTAGCTTCGCCTTCGCCGGTTCACGTAATGCCCATAAAAACCGGTACCCGGCTCGCTCCAAACCTTTAGCTATTTCTCTCACCTGAACCGGGGTTAAACTCCCCATGCTACCAAAACACAGGAAAACAACAGATGATTCAGGCTGGCGGTCGAGCCATTCGATGGTCTTTTCATGCCCAGACCGGTTTGAATGCCACTTAGCCGGTCCAACATGGTCGATAATCGGTCCAACCGGGTATATTGGAGGCAAATCCATGTAATTGGAAGAGAAAGAGTCAAGCGCGTAGGGTTCGAGCTCCTGAAACGTATTTACAATGATACCCCTGGTCTCTTTGTATCTAAGGGTGTGATGTACAAACGTCGAGTAACCAAATTCGTCTTTTTTGATACAGAACGATGGGAAGATGTTCGACGGAATCGCATTGGCGTAACTAGGTACTGCTAATTCGGTGACGAAAGACTCGGTGGCTGGCAAGGTTGTGAGGTGGAGCATAAAGCCAAGAGACGCCGCCGGAGACGAGAAGAAAAGGTAACACGGAATGTTGAGATCGTTGGCGACGTCGATCATGGAAGTGCAGAACATATCGATGAACAATCCAACGAGTGGCACCGGTTCCGAGTCGGAAACAGTAGTTTGGAGGTGGTTGAGTGTTTGTTTGATTATGGGTTTGTGATTTTCTATATAACCAGAAATAAACTCGATGCCGGAGCTGTACTGATCTGGCGGCGGCGAGTCAACATGGTGGAGCTGGATGAATCGGATTTGTTTGTTGGCGATGCGTGATTGGATGTAGTCGTCGAGGATTGGCCGTTGCGGCATGGAGATGGCGAGAATTACGACGGAGATACGACTGGGATGGTGGTTGATGAGGTGGGTTGCAAACTCCACGGCCGGTATAAGGTTGCCCATGGACGGTGTTGCGATGATCGCTACCTCTGCTCGCCTCATTTCTTGAACTTGGGGTTTTTCTCCGGCGACTATGGGAAACTTCATCAATTGTAATACATACTCTGGAATTTAGATCGATGGTATTTATTATCTTATATTGGTACATGCAAATATCAAAATATGTGTGGACTGAATCACTTACGTGTTACGTGCTTTTGTTGTTTTGCGTTACAAAACTTTTAATTTGCATTTAAAATTTATGAAGTTTTCAACATGCAATAAAGATTTTAGAAACTAACAATTGCGTATTATAATTGATAATTAATAATACACAAGTATATATAATGCAAATATGTTAATTAATTTATTATTAAAGATATTAAAATTAATAATTTTTGTACATTTATAATTAAACCATTTAAAACAAAATTTTTTCAACGTAACGCTTTTGATCATTATGTGTAGGATCAAAAAAAAAAAAAAAAAAAGTACTAAAACCCATATAAAAAACATGTTTTGACGTTGGTGTTGAAAATGGCTCTATACGATATCGTAAAGCTATATGGTATATGAGGGTACTAGTTATAACCGGTGGAAACCATGATCGGTATATTTAAAATTTTTATATAGATAAAAAATAATAAATATAAAAAAAAACAAAGATATCGTCGCTTGTAAGTAATTATGAGTTAATTTGTTAAACAAAATAAACATAATAATGTTATTATGATATGATTTTGTATTTTCAAAATTTGAATTTGAATTGAATTTGATTTGTTACCATAAAAAAAAATAATAAAAATCATAGAAAAATGTCACGTGTCAAAAAGACATTCTAAAAAATTAACACGTGTTATTTTTAGGTTTTATTTATTAGAAAATATAGATTAATGATAAGATCAATTCTCTAAAGAATTCAAAATTTTGTTCACCATAGCGTTTCAATGATGTGTGTCAAGCAAAAAAGACATCCAAAAACACATGTAAAAAGAGGTTCAAAGTCAATAGAACCCTTTCAAAGTGTTTGCTAAGAAGTTTTCCTTCCCCCTTTATTAAATATTAGGTTATAACCCGTGGACACTACGGGTGAAAAATATTAAAATAATTTTTAACAAAATTTTATGGTAACTATTGACCAATAATAATAATAAAAAAAATAATTTATAAATATAGTTGTTTTGTCTGTAAGTTCATAATGATAATTCATAACAATATAATTAAAAAAATTAGGGATGTACCCCCGCGTCGCGGGGGCTAGACGATATTAAATGAGAAAGCCTAGAAAATAAATATAAGAAATAATCATTTAACAAATTCAACACATATATTTGGATAACTCTCATGGCTACAAATTCACCATAATAATTGACTAATTTATTTTGAATGCAAGGTGGAAATGCGTCTTTGACTGAAATATAATTGTACGCTTTCGAACAAAAACCAAGAGAGTGACCCCAGAAATCTACAAACGTTTAGGAAGATTAAAAAAAACTCCTCTATAATTTGGATGAGTGAAAGAATCTCAAAAGCCTCATCAACGCTACAAACAGTAAATAAACAAAAGTAAGATGCTATTTCATGCACCTTTGGCTTGCTACAAGAAGCAATTCTAAAATCTAAGAAGTTGTTCAAGTGATGACATTATTTTCATATCCTTTGGAAAAACTTGGATAACTGGTTTCTTGCCATCAAAAGAGTCGGTCCAAGATGTGGTAAAATTTACATGTAAAATTCAGAAAGCGCATATAGTTTTCCCCTAATTTTTATTAGTAATTCATTATTCCTTTTTCATACATGAGTGGTGTCTACAAGTGTCTTTTGGCACATTAAAGGTTCAATCTGATGTTACTATTAAAGATGAATATAGAAGGTTATTAAAATATATGTAATTGATATTTCAAAGTAACATGCTCAAATAAAAAGAAAAAAATAAAAGTAAGATGCTATAATAAACATATAACTGAAAAGTACATTACTATTTCTTTCCTTTAATAATGCCTTTTCACTTTTTCCGACTTTTTATAAATTAAAGTTTTAGCGTTTACCTAACAAAATCAATCGATTGTCAATCTGATTGCAAAAATTAAAGAAAGCATAGATTCTTTTTTGAGCAGCTTGATTATTGACCTGCTAAAATTACAGAAAAACAACATATGAAAAGAGATTCAACAACAACCTAGTATGGTACATATGTAGCATAATCCCCAACAGAACCATCCTAACTTTCAACAACATAGACAAAACCAGTCGTACTCATCTTAATAGTGTTAACAAAATGAAATTGCATGCATTCATGATTTTTTTTTTCAATTACACACACACACACACACACACACATATATATATATATATATATATATATATATATATATATTCAATCTCACTATGTTGTTAACAAAATGAAATTGCATGCATTCATGATTTTTTTTTCAATTACACACACACACACATATATATTATATATATATATATATATATATATATATATATATATATATATATATATATATATATATATATATATATTCAATCTCACTATGTTGTTAACAAAATGAAATTGCATGCATTCATGATTTTTTTTTTCAATTACATACACACACACACACACACATATATATATATATATATATATATATATATATATATATATATATATATATATATATATATATATATATATATATATTCAATCTCACTATGTTGTTATTTTCTTCATTAGGATTTGAAATTTTTTACATGTGGACAACAATAAGATTTTGAATTGTTAGTTTCCTTTTCCTAATATAGAGGATAATACATACAAAAAGAAGGGATGATACTATGGTAACTACTTTTTTATATCTAAGTGGATTATTAATCATTAAATTCCTTGTTTCGAAATAATGAAAAAAACATGTAAGTTCTATAAGTGCCTCAATTACCATTTTTACCCAAGACCGTTCACAAAAGGGACTTACATATTAACTTTTCCACCGTCACTGAAAAAACAATTTTTTGATGTACGTAAAGTTTACATTTCAAGTTGAAATCTCTATTTGTATACATGTTATTAACTAGTATAATTCATAAGGTGTTAAATCTTAAAATGGCAACATTAGAAATAGGAAATGTGGCAAAAAAGAATCTATGCGTAGAAAAGAATGGTGTTCCATTCCACTAATTTAAATTACACTATAAATTAATGCGAGTATGGAAAAACAGTAGTTCGGAGGTTGTTGAGTGTTTGTTTGATTATGGGTTTATGATTTTCTATATAACGAGAAATAAACTCGATGCCGGAGCTGTACTGATCTGGCAGCGGCGAGTCAACATGGTGGAGCTGGATGAATCGGATTTGTTTGTTGGCGATGCGTGATTGGATGTAGTCGTCGAGGATTGGCCGTTGCGGCATGGAGATGGCGAGAATTACGACGGAGATACGACTGGGATGGTGGTTGATGAGGTGGGTTGCAAACTCCACGGCCGGTATAAGGTTGCCCATGGACGGTGTTGCGATGATCGCTACCTCTGCTCGCCTCATTTCTTGAACTTGGGGTTCTTCTCCGGCGACTGTCGGAATCCTCATCAATTGTAATACGTACTCTCGAATTTAGATCGACGGTATTTATGATCTTCTATTGGTACATGCAAATATCAAAATATGTGTGGACTGAATCACTTACGTGTTACGAGCTTTTGGGCGTGTTTGGCAAAAGTAGCTGTTAGCTGGTAGCGGGTAGCGGTTAGCTGGTAGTGGATAGCTGGTAGCGTGTAGCTGGTAGATGGTAGCAGGAAGTTGTAGCTTTTATTTGTTATATGAATGTTTGGCAAAAGTAGCTGGAAGCTTTTGAAATATATAAAATTACATAAAAGGACAATTGATTAAAAATAAAAAAAATATATAAATATATTTTTAAGGGTAATTATGGAAATTGATTTTAAAAGCTCCGGAGCGTTTTGTTAAAAGCTACATGAAGTAGCTTTTAGAATCGGAGCGTTTTGATAAAACTAAAAGCTAAACGCTCGTACTGCCAAACGAAGCTTTTTGTTTAAACTAGAGCGTTTTGTCAAAAGCTAAAAGTTAGAAGCTCCCAAACACTTTCAAAAGTTCCGTGCCAAACACGCCCATTGTCGTTTTGCGTTACAAAACTTTTAATTTGCATTTAAAATTTATGAAGTTTTCAACATGCAATAAAGGTTTTAGAAATTAACAATTGCGTATTATAATTGATAATTAATAATACAAAACTATATATAATGCAAATATGTTAATTAATTTATTATTAAAGATATTAAAATAAATAATATTTGTTCATTTATAATTAAACCATTTAAAACAAAAAAATTTCAACGTAACGCTTTTGATAATTATGTGTTGGATCCAAAAAAAAAAAAAAAATCTACTAAAACCCATATAAAAAACGTGTTTTGACGTTGGTGTTGAAAATGACTCTATAGGATATCCTAAAGCTATACGGTATATGAGGGTATTAATGATAAGATCAATTCTCTAAAGAATTCAAATTTTGTTCACCATAGCGTTTCAATGATGTGTGTCAAGCAAAAAAGACACCAAAAACACATATAAAAGAGGTTCAAAGTCAATAGAACCCTTTCAAAGTGTTTGCTAAGAAGTTTTCCTTCCCACTTTATTAAGTATTTTCATTTTTTGGGTGATTAATACAAATGTGAGAAGGGAGAAATGGACATCGACAAGGGTTCAAGGTCCCCCCGACCATACTACTGATAGAAAAATGGTGCTCAAATCATGTGCAATGTACAAGACTACAATCATTAATGAAAGAGTACAAGTCATAGACTCATAGTAGCATTATTATCTTTTTTATCTTGTTGCATAAAAAAATCATATACCAGAAAGCTCTATATGATCATAATCTCCTTCAGGCATTTGATTGGACACTTGATTTGCATATATAATTTGGCCACATAACCTAATAAGCAAGAACAACACGAAAAGGATAGCACAAAAAAAGATTCAGTTAACAGTAATACATCTTTTACATATAATCATATGTATAGTTTGATTATTTCAATTTTTGTTACTTATTACCAACCAACATTAACCCAATCTTTTATTAGAAAAAATATTTATACCAAATTTTATTGTTTTTAAGATTATAAAAAAACTAAACATCTTTTTAATTTTAAAATAAACTACAGTTTCGTATATATAATGGTGACAATTTATAACACGACACGACATATATACACGATAAGACGGAATTGGAGTTTGAGTTCATGTTCATGTCATTTTTACGTCATATGTAAAAAACATGACGTCATATCGTGTTCAAGATTTTACACAAAATTGACAAGATAGTAATACGTGTTTGTAATGTTCTTGTGTTTATTGTGTTTTGTTAGATTTATTTTGAATTAAATAAACTTAAAGTTTATTGTATTGTACTTTTTTTTGTGTTTGTCATTTTAATCGTATTTTAATTGGTTTATTTTCGAATTAGTTAACAAAACACGAAATCATACCGTGATATCCTGTTTGTGTTATATAAAAATTGTTATTTTAGCAAAAAAAAAAACATGAGAAAAATGTCTATTTGTCACCCTTAGGTAGCGTTTGGTGGGTGAAACAGAACTAGACTGGACGAAACAAGATTTTTTTAAAAGGCGTTTGACATGTATAGAACAAGAACAAAAGAGGTTATTGACCAAGTTAAATGAGACTAATTCTTAAAAATTTAGTCCAACCAAAAAAGGTAGAACACAATGGAACAATAAATATTTGACCAAAATACCCACCCTAAAACAAATTCTACTCCTCGTTTAACATTTCTTCCATCGTTTTTTACTTCTATTACATTTTTGTTTTGCCTCTTACATTTTCAATTGTTTATTCAAAGGGGCTTCAAGTTGCAAAAATGATAGAATGAATAAACCATCTGCAAAATCGTAGGCTAATTTTGTAATTTCAATTGTTTTGCCTCTTACATTTTCAATTGTCCATCTGCGAAATCGTAGGCTAATTTTGTAATTTCAATTTTTTTTGGCTATTTTTGTAATGCAATTAGTATAAATGGCTATTTTTGTCATTTTCTCTTAAAAATATTATAATTATAATTATTAATAAATCTATCTCAAGTTAATATTTTATTAATAGATATTATCTATTTATCTTTCTCTTTTGCGTATAATCATATATAGTTTGAGTATTTCAATTTCTGTTATTTATTAGTTATTACAAATTTTATCGTTTTTAAGATTACAAAAAAAATAAAATTTTTTTATTTTAAGTTAAACTAAAATTTCATAAAAATTGCTTATCAATATAAAATCAGTATTAGGGACATTGGGAGTTTAATTGCTCACAATGTTAAAAGCTATGCTTGACATAATAACTTAAAAATTAACTAATAGCTAAAAAGTTAATTGATAATATATAAGCTAACTGATAAAAAATAACATTTGCTAAAAATAATTGATAAGTTAGTTTGAAAACGTCAAATGACATACATGAGGATATAGAAAATGCATTTAACAAACATAGTCTAAAGCTCCAATGGCAATATGAAAAAAGTCATTGAACTTTCTTTTTGCCTTTAGAAAATCAATTGTTAATATATATATATATATATATATATATATATATATATATATATATATATATATATATATATATAAAGTGCTCATGTGTATACCATAAAAAAAAATGTCAGTCTTGCATATTAAACCACTTCCTACTAATGGAAGATCTTAAGCCATCAATATTCATTTATAAAATAACAAGCACCAAAATCCTCGCAATCTAAAGACAACAAACAAGTGTTCCTCCTACTAAACACGATCGAACAACCAATTCACGTATCCTCGGTGTCAGTGAACTAAAGCAACAAAGGGACACCTCTAAAATCGATTCTCCATCAAGATAATACACCTACACAACAGAAACACACAAAATCTTATTTGGATGTGATGACGGGTCAGTGTTGACACCAGAGCCGCCCAGTGGAGTGTCTCCCATCATCGCTTAACAGGATGCAGTGTCCTGCTGCTCTGATACCATAAAGAACCGAATAAAGGAAAAACAATAATTACAAGAAATCGATATTGACATTGGATGAAGAAGGGATGTATATAATCCCAAAAGACAACCGGAGTACAACGAGATTTCAAATAAAAGGATAAAACAACTAGTAATTATCTAATGTGATTATCTAATAATGAAACGATAAACTCCTTTTTTATGAGGCTTTGCCAGATTCATGCACAGTATACGCTAAGTGTAGCTACTCGGGAGGGATTACAAACAACTATAAATAACACCACCACAAAATTCAATGAGGGAACAAGTAAGCAACTAAGTTGAGGCTCAAATTTCCCAAAGTAAACAAGAAGTCTGACTATAGGTATCATATGTCAAAAACTACACATTTGTTGGTATACCATGTTCTTATGTTATCAAATGTGGATTGGGGATATTTGTTCATCTATTCAACATTCAAAGGTTGCATATAACTCACCACACAATCAATTAATCATCAATCTTATGTTATCAACACCATCAAACTTCCTAGCTTCCATCCAGAAGAGTTGGTATATATTGAAATCTGGTGTGTTTATTTAAAGCATTCCTTTCCTTAAAAATCATTTATATTATTGAGAAGCAGATTATGTCATTGCGTATTTGCTTTCCTGTGTTTGTTTGTTTATGAGACATGTGATTTCTTAGAGTAATTTTACTTGTTTTAAACCCACATTACATGTTAAGTATTCCATTTTCTTTAGGTGACTACTACACATGCACAAAGGGAAAAACTTGCCATCGACAAGGCTTCAACTCTCAAGTATTCTAATCTGTTTGTTAATGGAACTTGATAAAGCCAAAATCATATACCAGAAAGCTATATCTGATCATAATCCACTTTAGGCTAAACCTTTATGAAATAACACACACTAAATCCTCAAAATCAGAAGGCAACAAATAAGCGTTTCTACAACTAAACACATCAAACCACCAATTCCTCAATCCTCGGTATCAATGAACTAAAGCATCAAAGAGCCATCTTTGACCTCTAAAAATCGATTCTCCATCAAGATAATACACAAACACAACAACAACAATAACAATACACAAAAATCCTATCCCACAAACACAAAGCTCCCACCACATTTATTTTATTTATTTCCACATTCAGCTCTTAAAAATGTGATTTCAACTCATGTCACAAGTGGCATATGAATTGGACTCGAGGGGAAAAATGGCCATACATAAGTACTGATAGAGAAAATGTTGCTTAAATCTTGAGCAATGTACAATCGCTTATACATGAATACAAGTCATAGTAGCATTATTGTCTTTGATTACCTTGTTACAGAAACTATGATTCCAAGTATCATAGTAGCATTGTTGTTTTTCTTAGCTCGTTACAATGCTAATGGAACTTGATGAAGCCAAAATCATACCAGAAAGCTCCAGCATCATAACCTGGTTCAGGCATTTAATCGAACACTTGTTTTGCATATACAAACTGGCCACATAACCTGGATGAGCAAGAATATCACGAAAATGACAGCATAATAAAGACTCTTTGATCATAATCTCCTTCAGGCATTTCATCAAACACTTGGTTTGCATTAGAAAAGGGACCAAAAAAAAGATGAAGTTATCTGTCAGACAACCATGTAGCCAAGCCAGGACCCATCAAGATGGATTGGCAACGATCATCTACTGAGCCATAGCCTAGACCATGAAAGCTCTGTTAATCACACTCTGGTTACATGGTCGTGGTTCATCAACCAGACATGGGTTTCTGTCTTCTTAGGAATCAAGAATACAGAGGTACGAGCCTATAGAACAGATCCTGTTCAAGTAAGGTCGTGCTGATCAATCTCTCCAACCCTCAAATATCGCCGATTTATTTGCACTTCGGAGGCGATGTGGGATGTCGCCTCTAGATTCTTGGCTCTCATGGAATAAAGGGACTGGTAAGAAAATTGAGGGGAACTCATTCACACACTTTAAGCTTTAGTTACTTTTTAAGGGTTTCGTTTTTCCGTTTAATATTTTATTAAAAGATCTAATTTATTTATCTTTTCCCATTTACATATAAAATCATATATAGCAAATTTTATTATTTTTAAGATTATAAAAAATTTAAACATCTTTTATTTTTCAAATAAACTAAAACTTGGTATAATATTGTAGAGGCGGCGGTTCCATGAATCACGACACAGAACAAAAATTGGGACGGAATTGAAATTATGAAATCATATTTGTGTTGTTTTCATGTTAAATGTAAAACATACTATGTCATGTCATGTTATATTCGTCTTCAAAATTCTACATGAAATTGACAAGTTAGTAACACGTGTTTGTCATATTTTCTTATTTTTCGTATTGTATATTTTTGGTGTTTGCCATTTTTATCATGTTTTAATTGGGTCATTATCAAATTTGTTGTTAGTGTCTCGAAAAGGATTGCGGTGGAGAACCGCATTTCCAATGGATCGTGTGAGTTCGCTTTTCAAGCTGATATTCTCACTCTATGTCCGAGTCATAGGAAATTCAGTATAGGATAATCCAAAAGGACATTTGTGAATCTAGTTACAAAGACACAAATCAAATTACTAGACGATTTTGAGTTCATTATAGAACAACAAGAGCTGAGAGACAAGGGCATAATCCACGACTCAATAGAGGAGTCGTATTTATTCTTTGACAGATTAGAGTTTTTGTCTTCTACATTAGTTAAAAGAATCACCGACAAGGGCTCTGCCCCTTAGATCTCGCTAGGAGGCGTTGCCCTTAGGACTCTGCAAAAGAGTGTGACCCCTTGACCTATGTTATTTTGTCGTATCGGCTTATAATTAAATCTTAAATGCACTCCGCATTCACTTATAAAATACAAATAATAAGTCATTCAGCTCACATAGTAGTTCCAATTACTCAAAATATCTTGCGATACCAAAATCACTAAACGTATAATATGGAATACAAATAATAAGTCTTTCTGTTTACATATTGGTTCCAATTACACAAAATATCTTGCGATACTAAAATCACTAACATTAATAAACAAAACACGATATCATATTGTGTTCATGTTGTATAAAAGTTATCGTGTCAGCAAAAAAATATAACACAAAAGCCTAATTTGCCACCTGTAATAATGCGTATGAAAGTCCAAGAAAAAAAATATCCATTTGAAAGGTAAAAACATCATCTTTTGAAAAGTAGATCATCAATGTAAAGTCCATATTAAAGAGCTTGGGAATTTATTTGTTCGTGGTGCTTAAAAGATCGCATTTTTTTCTAAGGTGTGGGGATCGGAGTATATCATAAAGTGATTGGACTTTGTTTTTGCCATTATGAGATCGGTTATTAAAAAAAATGTGCTCATGTGTATACCATAAAAAGTGTCACTCTTACATATTAAACAACCTCCTACAAGCAATTACTAACCATAAAACCCTTTACTACGAAATAACAAGGAACAAAATCACCGAAATTAAAAGACAACAAATAAGCGTTCCTCCTACTAAACACAATTGGACAACCAATCTCGTATCCTTGGTGTCAATGAACTAAAGCAACAAAAAGCCATGTTTTAAAATAAACTACAATTTTGTATAAACATAATGATGTCAATTCATAGCATGAAACGACAAATATGCACACGATAGGATGGAATTGGGGTTTGAGTTCATGTTCATGTCATTTTTATGTCAAATGTAAAAAACACGACGTCCTATCGTGTTCAGATTCTATACGAAATTGACAAGATAGTACCATGTGTTTGTCATGTTTTTGTGTTTATCGTGTTTTGTTGGATTAATTTTGAATTGAATGAACTTAAAGCTTATTGTATTGCATCTTTTTTGTGTTTGTCATTTAATTGGTTTGTTTTCAAATTAGTAGAACAAAACATGACATCATATCCTGCTTTGTGTTTGTGTTATATAAAAATTGTTGTGTTAGCATAAAAAGCACGACAAAACTGTTTGATTTGTCACCCCTTAATAATATGTATGAGAAGTCCAAGGAAAAAATTTATCCACTTGAAAGGTAAAAACCTCATCAATCCATGTGACACCTGGCATATGAATTGGACTTGAGCGCGACTCATCATCTGTACATAAACAATTACCATCATCTTTTAACAAATTGCCCCACCAATCGCCACATTTTTTTCTCCCCTAACACGCCCTTAGCCAGAAAACAATAGATATGCTCTTTTGTCTGTTGTTGATCGGTTTCATTTACTGTCCTTGAATTATATGAAATGGTGGTAAATAAAGTGAGGTCGTTTGGACATGTGAATTTGTCGTCCACAATTTTAGCATTCTTTCTCCATGCAATCGCTAAACTCGGGGGAAAATGCCCTTTATTGGTTTTAGATTTTCACTTGTATAAAAAATAAGAAATTTCCATCCAATCTCTACTCTTTAGTGGTACAAATTTGCTTCCCATATAACATGGTAATTAAGTCGCCAGGAGATACGTAACCATACAAAGCAGAAACATCCAAAACCTATAAACTGTTTTCCGTAAGTCATAAAATAAGAATATAGAGTATAGATTATAAACAACATTATCAAATTGAGAAAAGTGATCCTACAATTTTAATGATAAGATCCATTCTTTAAAGAATTCATAAATTTATTATCAACACCCACAAAGATTACAAACTTCCAAGCTTCAAACCAGAAGAGTTGGCATATATTGAAAAGTTAGGGTGCTTATTTAAAGCATTATTTTCCTTACAAATCATTTCTGTTCTTCAAGTACATAAGAAAGTTCATAAAAAATTGTCATATTTCTATTCCTTAAGCAAACAGATTATAACATTGTTTATTTGATTTCCTGAGTTTGTTTACAGGTTCAAAGTCAATGTAAAAATCATATACAAGAAAGCTGGGCATTTCATCGAACACTTGCTATGCAACCAAAAAGATATAGTTGTCTGTCAGACAACCATGTAGCCATGCCAGGACCCATCAGATGGATTGGCAACGATCATCTACTGAGCCATAGCCTAGACCACGAAAGCTCTGTTAATCACGCTCTGGTTACATGGTCGTGGTTCATCAACCAGACATGGGTTTCTGTCTTCTTAGGAATCAAGAATACAGAGGTACGAGCCTATAGAACAGATCCTGTTCAAGTAAGGTCGTGCTTAATGGTCTCAACAACCAGAATACAACGCCGATTTATCTGCACTTCAGGGGCGATGTGGGATGTCGCTTCTAGATTCTTGGGTCTCCTTTGTTACCTTGTGTATAGGGACAAATTAAGTGGAACTAATTCACACACGTTTTAATCTTTACTTACTTTTTAACTGTCTATATTTTTGTACTTTTCTCCTTTACTAAATTAAAAATATTATAATTATAATTATTAATAAATCTATCTCAAGTTAATATTTTATTAATACAAATTATCTATTTACCTTTCTCTTTTACGTATAATCATATAAAGTTTCAAAATCTGTTACTTATTATCTATTTAAATATTTATCTTTCTCTTTTATCCCACCCATCACATTTTTTTTCTCCCCTACACACCCTAGGTGGGAAACCAGTAAATATGCTATCTTGGCTGTTGATGATGAGTTCCATTTTTTTATTCTGATCAAAGACATATATATATATATATATATATATATATATATATATATATATATATATATATATATATATATATATATATGGTAGTTATACTCAATGACCAAAAATGTAATTTTCTCTATATTATTATTAAAGTATAGGTGGTAAATTACCATGAGGCTTTGCCATGCACAGTATATGCTATGTGTGGCTACTCGGGAGGGATTACAAACAACTATAAGTGGAGGCTCAAATTTCACAAAGTAAACAAGAAGTCTGACTATAGTTATCATATGTCAAAAACTACACATTTGTTGGTATACCATGCTCTTATCTCTTTTAAAATTGTAATTTTTAACATCTAGTAAATAACATAGCAAACTCCATGCTCTTATCTCTTTAAGTAAACAAGAAATCCGACTATAGTTAACATATGTATAGTTTTGAATATTTCAATTTTTGTTACTTATTACCACCAATCTTTTTATTAGAAAAAATTATTTAGAGCAAATTATATAGCTTTTAAGATGATAAAAAAATTAAATACTTTTTAATTTTAAAGTAAAGTAAAATTTCGTATAATATGTATGAGAAGTTCTAGAAAAAAAATATATATTTATCCACCGAAGTCTTACATATTAAATAGCTTTCTATTAGCAATCCAACATTTGATCTTAAACCATAAAACCCTTTATGAAATAACACGCAATAAATCCTCGAAATCAAAAGGCAACAAATAAGCGTTTCTACTACTAAATAAAGATTAACGTGATTGAATTTCTTGATCCGCTCAATAAACATTGACCATATAAATATACAATTGGGATCCTATAACTATGGAAAGTTATACAGATGCAATATGATCTATCCCTTATATATGTCGACTAAGAGTCCCCCGCAGTTTGAGCGGGAGGAAGTCAGATGCTCAAATTGTCACTGAAATCCAGGAATAGTTGTCTGGGTAAACATTTTGTGAAGATGTCTGCATATTGGTAAGCGGAAGGAACATTAAGAACTCGTATTTGGCCAATTGCAACTTTTTCACGAACAAAGAGTATATCCATTTCTATGTGTTTGGTGCGCTGATGTTGGACAAGAATACAAGATTACCGGATAAATAGACGGCAGAGATATTATCACAATAGATGATGGTGGCCTACTGCAACGGAGTGTGTAGCTCAAGCAGGATGTTACGGAGCCAACAAGCTTCGACAACTACATTTGCAACACCGCGATATTCTGCTTCAGCGTTGGATCGAGAGAGAGTGGTCTGTCGCTTAGCAGACCATGAAATGAGATTATCACCAAGAAATATACAATAGCCTGAAGTTGATCGTCTAGTGTCGAGATAACCGCCCCAATCATCATCAGTATAGGAAACAAGTTGTGTAGAAGGAGAACAATGCAGTATCAAACCATGCGTCAGAGTACCCTTAAGATACCGAAGAATGTGCTTTAGCGCATTAAGATGAGGGAGCTTTGGGGCGTGCATAAATAGACATATTTGCTGAACAACATAGGCAATATCAGGACGTGTAAATGTGAGGTATTGCAGAGCGCCTGCTAAGCTACGATATAGAGATGGATCAGACACTGGTTCACCATTATGAAGACTAAGATTGGAGTTGGTGTTAACTGGAGTAGTGACAAGCTTACATGCTTCCATGTTTGCACATCTAAGTATCTCTTCAATCTACTTGTGCTGTGACAAAAACATGCTATTGTTGGTACGAGTGACAGAGATGCCCAAAAAATAAGACAAGAAGCCAATATCAGTCATGTCAAATTTATGTTTTAATCCGGTGATGAGACGTATCTTGAGTGCGGTGGAGGAGGTGGTCAAGACGATATCGTCGACATATAGAAGTAGGTAGGCGATGTCATTTCCCTGTCTATAGATAAACAAAGAAGTGTCACTTTTGCTGCACACAAAGCCAATAGTTAGGAGATAAGATGCAAAACGTTGATACCAAGCACGTAGTGCTTGTTTTAAACCATAAAGAGACTTGCGCAATTTACAAACATGAGTAGGATAGCATGAATCAAAAAATTCCGGTGGTTGGTGCATGTACATCGTTTCTTGCAAGTTCCCATGTAAAAACGCATTTTTAACATCCAATTGATGAATGTCCCAACTTCGTCCCAATGCAAGACTAAGAACTGTTCATATTGTGGCGGGCTTGACGACTGGACTGAATGTTTCGTCATAGTTGATCCCAACTTCTTATGTTTTTCCATTTACAACGAGGCGCGCCTTGTATCGTTCCAATGTGCCATCCACCTTAAACTTATGGCGAAATAGCCAATGACAATGAATTATATTGTGATTCGTTAGTCTTGGCACAAACTCCCATGTTCCCTGTTTCAATAAAGCATTATATTCTGTTTGCATGACATCGAGCCAATTTTGATCCGTAAGGTCAGCCCTAGGGTTTGGTGGTATAGGTGAAACGTATTTGAGTGTGTAGAGTAAATATGGTTTTGGGTTTGACAATCACACTTTTCGACCGTGTTTACATGTATGATGTTGGTGGTGGTGGTGGTGACGGTGATGGTGGTGGTAGCGAAGATGGTAGGGGAGTAGGTGAAGGTGATTGAGGAGGTGAAGGGGGAAGGGTGGGGGAGAATTGGTTGATAGGATATTGTTAGTGGTTTGTGGACTAGGTGGAGGTGAAGGGGGATGGGTGGGGACTATTGAGGAGCCATGGTTGGGGTCTGAGGTTGGTAGTAGGTCAGGGTTAGTGAGATATGGAGATGGATCAGTGGCATCTAAAAAGTCGTATGATTCGGATCAGTATTTGGTGAGATGAGAATATGGAAAAATATGCTCGTGAAAGGTGACATGACGGGAGATGATAGGTTTGGCGGTAGATAGAGAGAGGCAAAGATAACCTCGATGGTTGTCATCATAGCCAAGAAACACACATGGTTGGGAGCATGGTGTGAGCTTGTGAGGGACGGTGGAGGAGGCATTCGGGTAGCACAAACAACTGAAGGTGTGTAGGTATTTATATGTTGGTTTTCGTAGGTAAAGTATTTCTACTGGTGTTTAATTTTTAGTTGCTTAGGATGGCAAGATATTGGTGAGGTAAGTGGATATGTGAAGGGCATAATTCCAATAGGAGGGAGGAAGAGAGGTGTGTATAAGGTAAGTTCAAATCATGTTATTTAGAGTCCGAATGATACGTTCGGCTTTACCGTTTTGAGAGGATGTATACAGACAGGTAAACCATAGTTGTATACCATGGTTTTTACAAAAATCTTTGAACAACCTGTTTTCGAATTCGCAACCATTGTCGCATTGGAAAGATTTAATGGTGGTGGAGAACTGGGTTTGAATTTGATTTTGAAAGTAAAGAAGTGTAAGAAAAGTTTCAGACTTTGCTTTTAAAGGGAATGTCCATATGTAGTGGGAAAAATCATCAAGTAAAACAAGGTAATATTTGTGGTTTAGTTTGCTTGTTATGGGTGACGTCCATATGTCGGCATATATGATATCAAAAGGTAACCGTCAATGTTTTCCCAACGAGCATGCATTACAAGAAAACGAATTGTTTTTAATGCTAGGTAATGAAAGACAAGAATTTAAATGCTGTAAATTGGAGACTGCAGGATGACCTAGACGGATGTGTCATATGTTGGGAGACACAGTGCGATGAACAATTGGAGGATGCTCGTGTGCGGAGGATGGTGTGAGTGGGTATAGGTCACCCGGGATATCACATCAGGTGATAGGTGTCTTTGTGGCTAGATCCTTCACAATAAAACCCGTAGTGTCAAATTCAACATATGTATTATTATCACGGTTAAACTTTTTTACTGAAACAAGGTTTTTAATAATGTTGGGAACATGGTAAACATTGTTAAGTTTGTAAGGATGGTTAAGGTGATAGCATTTCCACGACCAAGAATTGGGACTCGAGTGCCATTACCAACAAGAATATAGTTATTATTATTGAAACAAGAATAGTTTGAGATATTACCCGCGTCGCTTGCGAGGTGCGAAGTAGAGCCCGTGTCCATATACCAAGATCTATCCGGATGATGCATCTACATGGTGTGGAAGGTTGCGGCAAGCTCAGTGGGTGTCATCGGATTGCTGTGGGCCAACTGTTGGTTTGTGGTGAAGTTGGCGTGTGCCG
Source organism: Lactuca serriola (assembly GCF_051521515.1). Taxonomy (NCBI): domain Eukaryota; kingdom Viridiplantae; phylum Streptophyta; class Magnoliopsida; order Asterales; family Asteraceae; genus Lactuca; species Lactuca serriola. Next base: position 143,362,184 of record NC_136409.1, read on the forward strand.
CAATTTGGTCCGGTTGCTGTTGGGTTGCTGGGGATGGTAAGTGGGTCTAAGGCCCATAATTCCAGCCTAAGAGGATGCTATTGGATACGAGGATGGGGGTGCAGCCCAAGGGTAAGGTGGAAACCATTCAGGCCATTGTCAGGTTGGGTGGTAGGATGATGATCGACCGTTTCCTCGAGCGTGTCCTCTGCCGCCACGAGGCCACCTGCTACCGCCACGGTATCTGCCACAAGCTTGACCATGACCACTATAGCCAGAGTTTGGTGTAGATGATATGGTAGGTGTAGTCAGTTTAGATTGTTGAGTGACAAGAGCGTGGGGAGTGGTGGAATTGTGTAACACCCCGAGTTCAGAAGTGCAAGTTCAGGGTGCTGGGTGTAATTAAGGAGGAGCGACTCGGCGAGTCCATGGATAGACTCGGCGAGTCGAGTCGCGATTTTGGTCGCGTGTTAAGTGACCAACTCGGCGAGTCGGCAGCTGGACTCGGCGAGTTGGTGCTGAAGGGAGAAAAACCCTAATCAGGGGTTTGTGTCATATATAAAGCACATTATAGCCACCCTCAGCCTCTTTACCTTCCCTTTTAGTTCCAGAAAACCCTAATTCGTGAGGAGACCCCATTATTGAGTGAATTGGAGCTTGGAGGAGGATATTTGGTATTTGAAGCTTGAAGGTTTGGAGGCTTGTATCAGGAAGCTTGGGGAGATCAGAAATCTACAGTTGGTTGGGCTAATTTCAGGGGTAAGGAACCATTTCCTTAAGCTATTTCTTCATGGATTCATGTATGGTGATTGATATGAGATCTAATTCGAGATAGAAGCTTGGATCAGAGGATGCTACTTCAGATCTAAGCTTGTGATGGTCCTATATGTCATAAAGTTCCTGTATAAGAGTTGTTGGTGAAGCCCTTTTGTCCTTAGCCTTAGCCTTAGAGTGTTTTGAGCTTATATCTCCTTGGTTTCACGTAAACTTTGCAACTTTATGTGAGGGCTAGGCTGTAGAAGAGTGGATCTATAGATTTGAGTCCCTGCATGGATTAAAAAGCCTCTGTATGGAATGAGAACTGAAGAGACTCGGCGAGTTCCATGGGTGAACTCGACGAGTTGGATGAAGGTGTGCATGAACTCGACGAGTTAGAAGAACAACTCGGAGAGTCTGTTGAATATTGCCTTGGACTCGGCGAGTCTGGTCGTAGAGTCCTAACCTTTTTCTGGTTGAATGGTGAATCGGTGAGTCAAGGGATGACTCGGTGAGTTGAGCGAGAAGGAACTTAGAATTGTGGGACTCGGCGAGTAGGGTCACACAGGAAGGTGGACTTGGACTGAGGACTTTGACTTTGACCAAGAGTTGACCAGTTGACTTCCAAGGGTATTTTGGTAATTATTGGTATTTATTGAGTTCAGTCATTTGATATTGATCAGTGGTGGAGTTCGTGTCGAAGGTTGGAACAGCATGATCTTATCTCTTTAGTGAGCAGTTGCGAGGTGAGTTATCCTCACTATATCAACAGGGTCTATGGCACCAAGGCCGACCCTTTATCGGATGGAAATCCGGGTAGTTGTTATGTTATTGCTTTGCTATATGTTTGCATCCTGGTAGTTAGGATGGTATATGTTAGAGACCTGGTTAAGGTCGGAATCCTGGTATATAGGATGATGCTATGTTAGTGACCGGTTAGGTCGGTATCCTGGTTAGAGTGTGTTATGTATGTGATCTGCTAGATCGGTTGATTGGTGATAAATTGCTATATGATTATATGTTTATGTGCACATGGTTGGTTGACTGGGGTTGGGTTGAGGCGGGTCCTGCTTTGTGTTGTAGGCCAACATACCCAGGGTGAACCGGATATCCCGTAGGCCCAGCGAGCGGTCTGGATAGGCTGTAGGCCCCACGAGGGCGGACCAGACGTGCCGAGGCTCGGAGAGTGGACCAGGCTGACTGAAGGCCCGGCGCGGGCGAACCAGTCATACTGTAGAATTAAAGAGTTGACCAGGTGGGTTGAAGGCCCGGTGCGGGCGGACCAACCACACTGCAGACTCGATGTATGTTGCTAGACTCGGAGGGTGGACTAGGTGGACTGAAGGCTCGGTGCGACGGACCAGTCACACAGTAGACCCGAAGTGCATGGCTGTTCTGTTTATGTTATGATATGTTATGAGTAGGGTATATGTGGTTGGTATTTTGGGGGTAACTCACTAAGCTTTCAGGCTTACAGTTTTCAGTGTATTGTTTCAGGTACTTCAGGAGATCGTGACAAGGCGAATGCGTGATCGTACCGCTCCTCATATTTTATGTATTTATGATGTGGTTCTGGGAAATACTCTGATAATAAATGAATTGAAAACCTTTTTGTAATGAATTAATGAATATGGGTTGTTTTTGAAAAGTTTAAATTGGTTGAAAAATTCTGGATGTTACAAATTGGGTTTGTTGCACCGTGTTTCTTCAAGAAGGAGGGAGTATTTCGCTTTGTTGAAAGTGGGGAAGGGGTCATACTCACCTTTGGTGAGACCAAAAACAAGTTGAAGGACCATCTTGGTTTCGGATACAGGGTGCCCAACATTCTCCAGTTGATCTGCAAGGTTTTTGAGTCGAACACAATAATCTGTGATATTGGAGAAAGAAGAGAGGCGAGTATTATTGAATTGTTCCTCAAGATAAACGGCGCGAGCGGTTCGATTATTGATGAAAATTACTTGAAGGTGTTTCCAGAGATGAAGGGCCGAGGCACCTGGTTTCATGATTGTGTGGGCAAGTTCGGGAGAGATAGTGCTATAGTATTTTGTTTGACAAGAGCATCAAGACGATCCCATGTGGTGTTGTCAACATTGGTTGGTTTTTCTGCCTCTTCATCGATGTGATCTTTGACATTGTAAGCACAAACGTGAACGCTAAAGAATTCCACCCATGATGCATAGTGATCATCAGTTTGATTGAGGATGAGGGGTATAGCATTCTTGATGTTACTGACTGTGAAAGTTGAGTGGAAGTTAGTTTTGGGAATGGATATATCACTTTCTGTCACACCCCCGAACTGTCAGAACAGACGGCGGAAACGTCCGGGGGCAGGTGACGTCATGCGTAGTATCACAACAATCGTATCATAGTAATCAAGTAAACACAACCATTACATTTCATATGAATATTTACATATGTTTGAAAATATAGCTTGTATACATCAAAATGTGACAAAAGTAAAAGACGTGACTCCATGATGCTCCGTCTTCTCCAAAAGTTGGCGAGGGTACCTGTCTATTGATGTCCTAAGAATACAATCGGTTTTGAAAGCATATCAACATAAAGCTGGTGAGTTCATAAGCATGTTTTTGTATTGAAAACTAGTCACTGAATTTATACAAATGATTTATTATCATTGTAAGTAAAATATCGTTTGTATCAAAATCCTGGTTACCCCCAGTATGTAAAATGTATTTTGTTTGACAACCATGGCTACCACCAGTAAGTAAAGTATGCTCTGTTAGGAAACCCTGGCTACCACCAGTAAGTAAAGTATGTTCTGTTAGAAAACCTTGGCTACCACCAGTAAGTAAGTTCTTGTTTGAAAGACCCTGGCTATCACCAGTAAGTAAGGTAGTTTTATTACTTAAATTAAAACCAAATGTTGTATCCCTGGAATACCCTCCAGTGTAGTATGTAGGTAGTCTTATTACTTAAAATAAAACTATTGAAGAATGAAAATCCCGTAAACAAAGGTTAGTTTATACTATTGTGAGTTCGTATAACCATGTTAATATGACTGATGACCTCCATGACGTTTCTTCAGGCGTTGTATGTTACAAAATTTGTCACCCCAAGCATGTCTGTCTAACAGTAGCTAACAGTTCAGGTGTGGGATTGTTGGTCCCGAATAGATCTATTCACAAATCTCACGCTCTCCCTCCAGGAGACTCTGGTTATACTAAAAGTAGAGGATTTACCAGTACCCCGAATGGTACAATGAAGAGATGTCTCACAATCCTGTATTAACTAGTTTATGTGTTGTTCTGTTGTTCACATGTTTGAAATCATTTGTGTAATGTGTAGGGTATAAATAACTATACGCAAAGTAATTATTTTAGTATGATACTCTTGTTATCTGTGTGTAATAATAGATAAACCAAATATGTCATAGTTTATGTGTTCGACTTTGTACGTAGTTTGAATCTGTAAAACTGGTAATGAATTCCCTAAACTATACCTATTATAGTTTGACTGGTATGTTATGTTCATGTACTTGTTCTGAAAACTATGCAATTATGTTTAGAAAACATCCCTTATGCTTTGCATATTACAAAAGGGATAAAGTATCTAAATGTTTGATATAAAACAGTTGAAATTGCATCAGTTTTGACTTATGAAAACCTTTATGTTTAGCTTGTATTCCCCCCCCCCCCCACCCACCCCAGAAACGTTTTAAAACTATAAAAGTGTAAGGGTATGAACTCATAGTTTGTTGGTTACAAAGGATTGAACTGAAAGATCCTCGAGTCGATGCACATGGCACTTAACGGAATCCTAATATCAGTGAATACATATATGTATCTAAATTAGCGATTTCGTTAGATAAAATGTCAGGTAAACACTTGGTTTCGGTTAAGGAATGTTACCGGGACTTGGTTGAATCGAGGAAACAGGCTTTTCACCACTTAAGAGCTGTTTACGGCCGTGAACTGGGTTTGCAGCCGTGAACTGGGTTTGCGGCCGTGAATGGAGTTTCCGGCCGAGAACTGGGTTTGCGGCCGTGAACAGGGTTTACGACCGTGAACTGAGTTTGCGGCTTTTGAAGATTAAAGGGTTTACGACCGTAAACTCAAGAACAAGGGTGCTTGTTTTCGATGAAAAAGTGTTCCATATGCTCCCAAACGGCTCCAAATGACGATTTCCGGCGTTTTTCGGGTGAAAGGAGGACTTTTTGGTGTTTACGGTCAAGAGAGTTAGAGAGAGAAAGTGGGTGTTTCCGGCCAAGAAAGTTCAAATGAGGGTGGGGGTCCTATATTTATAAGTCAGGGGTATGGTCAGTAATGGGGTCCACCTGGCACCGATCGCAAACAGGTTGACGACTGTAAACTCGTTCTAGCCGTGAACACGTCGAATTTTCGAGAAATGTGGGTTTTTCGCGCGATTTTTGATTTTTCCGACTCGTATAGAATTATAACTATAACCTTAGTTGATTTTCTAACCCAAGAAGTTGACGGGAAATTCAATAAAATTAAATTTTATTAACGGAGATGGGTTAAAAATAACGGAAGAAATTTTGGGTTGTCACGCTTTCACCCATGATCGATCAAAGAAACAAGAGAAGAAGAAAGATGATAGAGGGAGATAGAGTGGGTTAGGCCAGAGAAAGCTCTAATACCATAAAGATTAACATGATTGAATTTCTTGATCTACTCAATAAACATTGACCATATAAATATACAATTAGGTCCTAAAACTATGGAAAGGATATATATATATATATATATATATATATATATATATATATATATATATATATATATATTATACAAATACAATATGATCTATCCTTTATATATATGTCGACTAAGACTAAACACATCGAACCACCAATTCCTGTATCCTCGGTATCAATGAACTAAAGCCACCTTTGACCTCTAAAATCGATTCTCCATCAATATATATACATATACGCAACAACAATGCCAATGGACCTTGACGAAGCCAAAATCATACCGGAAAGCTCCATCATCATAATCTCGTTCAGGGATTCAATCAAACACTTGTTTTGCATATACAAACTGACCACATAACCCGAATGACCAAGAACATCATGAAAATGACAGCATAAAAAAGACTCTCTTTGATCATAATCTCCAGGCATTTCATCAAACACGTGGTTTGCATTAGAAAAGGGACCAAAAAGATTAAGCTATCTGTCACACAAACATGTAGCCATGCCAGGGACCATCAGATAGGTTAGCAACGATCATCTACTGAGCCAAGGCCTAGACCATGAATCTCTGTTAACCACGATCTGTTAATCACGATCTGGCTACATGGTCGTGGTTCGTGCCTCTTGGCCAGGCAGCCTTGTCCAGCTCCTTTGGGTTGGCCCGAAGCGTGACCTAATTGTCCATTATAAAGTTAACAATACCTCCTCCATGGGGAGGGACCTTACCTTTGGGCTCTACCACCACTCTCCACCTTCAGCCACCACGTTTCTAATAGCTTTGCTCTGTGTTCTTAGATCCTCGTTGTAGCAGCAGTCCAGAATACCTCCTATAGGCTATATTCATGTGAATATATATAACATTTCGGTATCCTCAAGAGATTTGAGTCGCATCATTCGCGATATTTAAGACCAACTTCAACCTTAAGACACAATATTATGGATCTTGGAAATGGTCCAAGTCTCTTATGGTAATTTTGAAAGATCAATTTTTTTTTCTCAAAGAAGAGGGTGTGTAGGATCAAAATATATCATGAACGAGTTGGAAGAAAGTGATTGCACTTTGTTTTTGCCTTTATAAGATCAATTGTTCTAAAAAGAAATATATAATGTTCATGTGTATACCTTAAAAAATATGAGTCTAACATATAAAACAACTTCCTACTAGCAAATTGTTCTTAAACAATAAAACACTATGAAATAACAAGTAACAAAATCCTCGAGGTCAGAAGACAACAAATATGCGTTCCTCCTACTAAACACGATCGAACAACCAATTCCCGTATCCTCAGTGTGAGTGAACTAAAGCAACAAAGAGTCGCCTCTAAAATCGATTCTCCATCAAGATAATACACTTACATAACAACAACAATACACAAAAATCTAATTAGTTATATGTGATATTAATGATATTTTAATTGATAATATATAATCTTTAAGACTACATACCGGCAAACTATTTAAAAGAGCCAACATCAATGACACATGAAAGGTATTCACCAACTTCTCCACTACAACTGGAAAATACACAACACCATAAAACCAGACTGATAGTTTGTTACCCTAATCCAACGTGTCATTGACATCATATCACCTACAAACACAAAACTCCCACCACATTTATTTTCTTTATTTCCATACTCAGGTCTTGAAAATGTGATTTCAACCCATGTGATACCTGGCATATGACATATGGACTGGACTCGACGGCTCATCCTATGTACATAAACAATTACCATCATTTTTTTACCAAATTACCCCACCCATACCCACATTTTTTCTCCCCTAATATGCCATTGAACGGAAAAGTATAGATATGCTCTTTTGTCGATGATCGGTTCCATTTACTATTCTTGAATTACATGAAATTGTAGTAAATAAAATGATGTCATTTGGACATATGAATTTGTTGTCTACAATTTCAGCATTCTTGCTCCAGTCAATCAGTAGTACATTTGGGGCAAAATTCCCTTTATTGGTTTTAGATTTTCCTTGTATAAAAAATAAGAAATTCCCATCCTATCTTTATTCTTTAGTGGTACGAATTTGCTTCCCATCTAACATGGTAATTAAGTCGCCATGAGATAAGTAACCATACAAAGCAGAAACATACAAAACCTGTAAAATGTTTTTCCATAAGTCATAAAATAAGACTATAGAGTATATTATAAACAACATTATCAAATTGAGAAAAGTGATCCTACAACACCAGTGGAACTTGATAAAGCCAATATCATGCCTGAAAGCTCTATTAAATGAACTAAAGCAACAAAGAGCCACCTCTAAGATAGATTCTCCATCAAGATAATACACCTGCACAACAACAACAATACATAGAAATCTTATTAATTTATACACACTATTATTAATATTTTTAATTGATAATATATAATCATTAAGATTTAAGACTACATACCTGGAAAACTATTTAAAAGAGCCAACATCAATGACACATGAAAGATATTCACCAACAATTTCTCCACTACAACAGGAACACACACAACACCATAAAACCAACGAGACTGATTACAAGAAATGGAGGTAAATAAAGTGATGTATGTTCTTCAAGTATACATGAAGTTCATAAAAATTAGTCTTCCTACACACTTGGTTAAGTATTCCAATTCCTTTAGGTTATTAATACAAATCGTGCAAAGGGAAAAATGGCCATACATAACATAAGTACTGATAGAGAAAATGTTGCTTAAATCTTGAGCAATGTACAATCGCTTATACATGAATACAAGTCATAGTAGCATTCTTGTCCTTGATTACCTTGCTACAGAAACTATGATTCCAAGTATCATAGTAGCATTATTGTTTTTCTTAGCTCGTTACAATGCCAATGGAAATTGATGAAGCCAAAATCATACGAGAAAGCTCCATCATCATAATCTGATTCAGGCATTTCATCAAACACTTGCTTTGCATATACAAACTGTCAATCTCCTTCATGCAAGAAGATCATCATAATCTTGGTACAGGCATTTCATCAAACACTAATGAGCAGCAAAAAGGGACCAAAAAGATAAAGCTATCTGTCAGACAACCATGTAGCCATGCAAGGACCCATCAGATGGGTTAGCAACGATCATTTACTGAGCCATAGTCGAGACCATGAAGCTCTGTTAATCACGCTCTGGCAACATGGTCGTGGTTCATCAACCAGACATGGGTTTTTGTCTTCTTAGGAATCAAGAATACAGAGGTACGAGCCTATAGAACAGATCCTGTTCAAGTAAGGTCGTGCTTATTAATCTCTCCGACTCTGGTATATCGCCGATTTATTTGCACTTCGGCGGCGATGTGGGATGTGGCTTTTACATTCTTGGCTCTCCTGGTATAAAGGGACTGGTAAGAAAATTGAGGGGAACTCATTCACACACTTCAATCTTCAGTTACTTTTTAACGGTCTCGTTCATTTTATTAAAAGATCTATTTTTTTTTTTAATCTTTTCCCATTTACATATAAAAATCATATATAGCAAAATTTATTATTTTTAAGATTATAAAAAAAATTAAACATATTTTAATTTTAAAAGAAACTAAAACTTCATATAATATTGTAGGTGCGGCGGTTTATAGCACGGCACGACCAAAATACACGATACGAAACAAAAATTGGTAAGGAATTGAAATTATGAAATCATATTCGTATCGTTTTCATGTTAATTGTAAAACATACATTGTCATGTCATATTGTGTTCGTGTTCAAAAGTCTACATGAAATTGACAAGATAGTAACATGTGTTTGTCATATTTTCTTATTTTTCGTGTTTTGTAAGATTAATTTTGAATTGCATAAACTTAAAGTTTATCGTATTGTATCTTTTTCGTGTTTGCTATTTTTATCATGTTTTCACTGAGTCATTATCAAATTTGTTGTTAGGGTCTCGGAAAGGATTGTGGTGGAGAACCGAATTTCCAATGGATTGCATGAGTTCGTTTTTCGAACTATTACTTCCACCTTATGTCCGAGTTACAGAAAATTCAGTATAGGATAATCCAAAAGAACACTTGTTAATCTAGTTACAAAGACACAAATCAAATTACTAGACGATTCTGAGTTCATTATAGAACACAGGGATATGAGAGAGAAGGGCATAATCCACAACTCAATAGAGGAGTCATATTTATACTTTGACGAATTAGAGTTTTCGGCTTTTAAATTAGTTAAGAGAATCACTGACAGGGGCTCTGCCCCTTGGATCCCGCTAGGGAGCATTGCCCTTAGGACCCTGCAAAGGAGCGCGACCCCCTTACCCATGTCATTTTACCATACCGGTTTATAATTCAATCTTATATTATGCATGCACTCCGCATTCACTAAACGTATAATATAGAATACAAATAATAAGTCTTTCGGCTTACATATTAGTTCTAATTACACAAAATATCTTGTTATACTAAAATCACCAACACTAATAAACAAAACACGATAGCATATTGTGTTTATGTATAAAAGTTATTGTGTCAGCAAAAAAACATAACATAAATGCCTAATTTGCCAAAACATAACACAAATGCCTAATTTGCCATCTTTAATAATGTATATGAAAGTCCAAGAAAAAAATTATCCATTTGAAAGTAGGGATGAGCAAAAACCAAACCGAAAACCGAAACCGAAAAACCGAAACCAAAGCAATAACCGACGGTTTAGGTTTGAATTTTACAAAACCGAAAAATAACGGTTTGGTTCGGTTTTGACGTATAAAACTGCCCATAAAAACCGAACCGACCCACATATATAATATTCATATTATGACTTAAACTTTTAGTTTTAGACTTTAGACTTTATCTTTTTAATACTTTATGTTTATTTTCAATAAACTGTTAATGGTGTTAAACTTTGATCTTTTGAACACTTTTATGCTTTTATAATACTAGAATTTGTACTCTTTATTTTAGTATATTTAAAGTATATACAATACTATTTATCGCAACGTATTTTCACTAGGTTTGAACCAAAAACAAACAAAAAAACAAAACAAAACAGGAATTCATAAACTGTTTAAAACCGAAAACCCATAAACCCAACCCGGAAAAACGAAAAAACCCATGCAAAAACCGAACCTATATGGGTTTAAAAACCGAAAAACCGACTTTCTATGGTTTGGTTTGGTTTTAGCCAAAAACCGACTCATGCTCATCCCTATTTGAAAGGTCATCTTTTGAAGGTTGATGATCAATGTAAAGTCCATATTAAGTAGCTTGGGAATTTATTTGTTCGTGGTGCTTAAAAGATCACATTTTTTTCCACGGGTTGGGTATCGGAGTATATCATAAAGTGATTGCACTTTATTTTTGCCATTATAAGATCGGCTATTCAAAAAAAAAAAAAAAGTGCTCATGTGTATGCCATAAAAAGTCAGTCTTACATATTAAACAACTTCCTACAAGCAATTAATAACCATAAAACCCTTTAATACGAAATAACAAGAAACAAAATCCTCGAAATTAAAAGACAACAAATAAGCGTTCCTCCAACTAAACACGATCGAACAACCAATTCACGTATCCTCGGTGTCAATGAACTAAAACAACAAAGAGCCACCTCTAAAATCGATTCTCCATCAAGATAATATACCTACACAACAACAACAATACACAAAAATCTTATTAATTTATACACAATATTAATAATATTTTCAATTGATAATATATAATCATCAAGACTACATACCGGCAAACTATTCAAAAGAGCCAACATCAATGACACATGAAAGATATTCACCAACAACTTCTCCACTACAACAGGAACACACACAACACCATAAAACCAACGAGACTGATAATTCGTTACCCTAATCGAACGTGCCATTGATAATATATCACCTACAAACACAAAACTCCCACCACATTTATTTTCTTTATTTCCACATTCATGTCTCGAAAATGTGATCTCAACCCATGTGACACCTGTCATATGAATTGGACTCGAGCACGACTCATCATCCGTACATAAACAATTACCATCGTCTTTTACCAAATTGCCCCACCCATCGCCACATTTTTTCTCCCCTAACACGCCCTTGGCCGGAAAACAATAGATATGCTCTTTTGTTTGTTGATGATCGGTTTCATTTGTTCTTGAATTACATGAAATGGTGGTGAATAAAGTGAGGTCGTTTGGACATGTGAATTTGTTGTCCATGATTTCAGGATTCTTGCTTCCTGCAATCTCTAAATTCGGGACACAATATCCTTTATTTGTTTGAGATTTTTGCTTCTCTAAAAAATAGGAAATATCCATCCATTCTTTTGTTGTATGAACGTGGGCCCCGTCTAACATGGTGATTATATCACCGGGAGATAAGTGGCCATACAAAGGTGACTTACGAGAAACATCCAAAACCTATAAAATGTTCCAAAAGCGAAAAAAATATATGTACTATAGATTAGTGTAAGTTACATTTTTAGTCCCTGCGTATAGCTGAATTTGCAAATTTGGTCCCAAATTGTTCTCTTCCATTTTTTATTCTTATTTGTGGTTTTTGTAATGTTTTTGATCCATGTTTAAAGTAAAATGACTATACTTTAAGGACCAAATTTGCGAACATCAAGGACCAAAAATAGTCATTTTACTTGGAACAGGGATCAAAAACATTACAAGAACCTTAAATAAGGACCAAAATTGCAAGACAAACCTTTTTGGAACCAAAATTGCAAAAGTAATGATTAAAGCAAAAATGGTGAATTACCATGAGGCTTTCACCATGGGAGTAAAGTGGATAGACGATGAATGGTAGAAGGAAGAGAGTCAACGCACAAACAAGACATAACTGCAAAAATGGAGTCAACACATGTTGAATCAGAAAAAAAAAATCAAAAAGGGTAATAATGTAATTTGGTATGGTGTGTAATGTGTTAACTTACTGCTGCATTATGCCAGATTCCTGCACAGTATATGCGAAGTGTAGCTACACGTGGGATCATTTGTAGCAAATCATCATTGAAGGCAACAAGTGCACCTGGAAACAGAACTGCCAAAAACACGGCAGTGTACTCAATTTGTATGCCCTCACTGCTACCCACAAAATGGATGCCTACAGGATCAGTTATGAGATCCATTTTCTAAATAATAAATTATTTCAATATGTAAAGAGACATAACAAGAATGAGATTGATTTATAACCTTGTGGCAGAAAGTGCGTGTCCAAGTTCATGTATGGATACAGATATTATGGAAGAGATGCACATGTATCCAATATCAGCAACTGTTATGTTGTATAGTGAAGAGTAGGATCCGAAGATGGATCCATTAAGAATATTGTTGAGCCATGGGATCCCATTGTATAGATTCAAAGCTCTAGCTGATTCCAATAAGATAATCTGTTCAATAAATTGAAAGAAGAGTATTATGATTCTGATATTGAAGGAACATTTAGTAAGATTGTGTGTTTCTTACGAGTGTAACTCCAATTAAAGTGGTCAAACTGAAACCCATTCCGATAGAGAACCATATTCTTAACCACCTACAATTAGATGAGGGAGGAAGTAAGCAAGTTAGTTCAAGCTTCAATTTTCAGCTCAAGATAATGAATCTCAGAATGTGTATACAGGAAGAAATACTATGAGATTTTAAGTCGTTTTAGATTTAGAACGGAATAGATGAGCTATAATTTCTATTCCGATCATCCGATGCCTTAAACTCCATGTTTCCGAACCCTAATTGAATTTTTAATACCACGACTTAATACGACACTGACTGGGGATAAATATAGACCTGAAGTATTTTCGTCCGAATTGAAAGAGAGGTTCGTTGAAGACAGACGACTTGAAGTCACAGTACCTGAAAAAGCACCAATTGTAGAAATATAAGCGGAAACACGAATAAACATATGAGGATGATGATGGTGATAGTGATAATGATTCAATACCAGCAGGAAATGGAGTTGGAGAGGTGGGAGGAGACACGGCGGAGCGGAAGAAGAGTACGTGGGGTTGTTCCTCCCCCTGTTCTTCTTCCAGTCCTTCTCCCTCGTTGAACCTGAATGTTGCCTTCCGCCATTGATGGATTTGAGTACTGCTGAGCTGAAATTTCACAACTCGCTCAAAGGCAATTGGTTATATATAGATTGTCGTCTTTTTAGGGTTAATTGCAAATTTAGTCCCTGCCAGATTTGGTCCTCCAAAAATCCGAATTACCAATTGCAGTCCTTAACCAATTATGTCTAACTAGTTTTGTAACCCATGAAAGGTTCCAAGTTAAATTGTGTCATTGTCGCCCAATAAATTCTGCATTGGCAAAACGATTTATAAGGGTAAATATGTTTCAAAAATATTCAAAACACATCATCGAAGTTTTGCATGTTTTAAAAATAACATCCAAATAAAGGTTTTGTACAAAAAAACCATTGAAGTTTATGATTTGTTCAAATATCACTCACGGGTAACCGATTCTTGTAGGTTGATGACTTGGTTTAATAATTGCTGACATTGCATAACGGTGGATGAGATTGCATTTATTAACCAACAAAATTGATATTAAGATACACTGAATTCCATTCAATTTTCTTATTAATTGAAAAAATGGATGGAATCTGCCGTAGGGATAGGAAAACCTAGCACTAGAGTAGCCATGGATGATATGATGATAATAAGCAGTATGGTGTTGTTGAACTACCTAAGGAAAGAGGGATTCATTTCCTCCCAACCCACTCAACCCACTTCCACATCAATTTTTTTTTAATCTTTCTCCACCCACAACAGATGAAAATCCTATCTTTTTCAACTCATTCAATTATAAAAAATACAAAACAACTAAAATACAAGTCTCAAAACACATGGTATAATAGAAAAGGAGAGAGAGAAAGTAGAGAGAGGATGAAGCGGGTTAGTGAAACCAATTAAACAACCCACCACTCCCAACCCTCCCAACCGAGTGAAGAGGGAGTGGTATTATGGAGGTACCAACAGTAGCTCTATTGCTAATTAAGACTTGTACCTTAGTTTTTTTGTATTTTTTTAATTGAGTGGGTTGAAAAATATAGATTTTCTGTATGTTGTGGGTTGAGAAAGATGAAGAAAAAAAATAGAGAAAAACAGATGTGGTAGTGGGTTGAGTGGATTGGGAAGGAATGACTCCCTCCTTCATAATCATCGTGAAATTAGTCATCGACATCCTCAATCCCTTATTATTGTCGCCACAACTATCGTTAGAGATTCATTTGAATCTCTAGATGAAGACCTCTTCTCATCTCTCATATCTAAGCATCATACAACCCCAATCTCAAGAAGATGTAGCTTCCTCTCTTGACCATCTCTTTCATATCATCATCATCACGCGTTGCTACTAATGTTCCTATAACAAAATTGCATCGCATCACAATTGTCAACCACCATAGATTTTGCAAGTGTTAGTGATAGTAGAGGAGTTGTCCCCCATAACCGGTCTCTCTCATAAAGGATTTCCTCCACCATGAAGAAGAAGAAAGTTGGTCTAAGGATTGGATATGAAATATTAGCCCAATCACAAGATTTCCACCATTGATGTTGATGGTAAGTGGCCACATATTTGTCTCCTATTTCCATCCACATCCCCGTCTCCATCCCTGTCCCCCTCGCTATCACTTCCTATTGTTGCTGCTGAAAAAAAAAACCTTGAACCATGAGAAGAAAAGCATCAAGTCCTTCCTGATTTTGGAAATGATTTCGATTAAACTTTGTCAGAAGCAACCACCTCAGTAGTTGAAGAATGGATTAAGATAAACAAGCCCATTCCTAATTCAGAGTTTGTGGAATCTACATTAAAGAATACACAACGCGAATATAAGACTACAGAAGTACAAAGTAAGGAATATTTAGTGGAGTCTAAATATGGCCAAATTCATAAACAGATTGTTGAAAAACTCAATTGTTCATGTTATATCAGAGGAATAGTTTTGTCTTTTTTTTTTGTAATCAACATTCTTTTTCATAAATGGTATAAAAGGTGTAAGTTTATTTTTCTAGTTTTTTTGGTTATTATTGTTGTTGTGAGTGCTACAAATGGCTTAATCAACCAATTTCAAGAATAGCAACATACTTTCTTCTTAAATTAAAAGGATCAATCTGGGAATATTTCAGAAAAAAAAAAAGCAAAAGGGTAAAAAAAGTATTTGCAAACTTTTTTCAAATGTGCATATAAGCACATTTGAATATGCATGCATGCACATTTATATTTTTTGTGCTTTTTTAACATTTTCAAGGTGTGATTCTCTTAAATTTTGGTGTTAAAGTCTCATTGTTGTATTGGTTTTGAAACAAAAATACAAAATACGCATATATGCACATTTAGATGTACATACATGCACATTTCCCAAAAATTCAACAAATCTTTTTTTTAGCCTAGATATGGAGACACATAATTTAAAGACTAGTGGTGGTCTTTTGTTTTGAAAATGATGAGCGGATTATAAGTTCTCAAGTTCTCGTAATTTTTTTAAGTTCTTAAAATAACTTATATGTAACACTCCGATTCTCAGGTATTGTTCAAATAAGATTTCTTAGATTAAGCCCTACTCGACAAGTTAGTTGCCCTACTCGTCGAGTAGCAGCGGGGTGGGATAGCGAGTTAAGTGACCTACTTGACGGGTCCATATTGAGACTTGGCGAGTAGGAGCTGGCAGATGAAACCCTAAATTCCGGGGTTTGCACCCCTATTTAAAGGAACCTCAACCTCCTTGGGCCTCTTTACAGTTTTAGAGAGTCCTGGAGAGCCCTTATACATGTGTGTGCGTGCCATTATGTGTGTTTGAAGCTTGGAAAGAAGGTTGGATAGAAGAGAAAAGCTAGAAGTGCAAAGGAGTTGAAGCAAGAAAGGTGTGGGAAGCAGAAATTACCTCAGCTAGCATCCCTTGGAGGTATCAATTTTCCATCCTTACTTCCTTTTTCCTTTTGTTGAGTTTTTTTTTTTTTTTTTTTGGGGGGGGGGGGGGTTCATGGATTTTGAGGTTGATAAGGTGGGCTATGGGCTAGATCTGAAGTTGTAACTTCAGATCTGGACCCTCCTTAAGTTTTAGAATCATAAAGTTGTTGTATTGGTCGTGATTAAGGTCCCCATTGTGCATGAAGCCCCATTAAGAGCTTAGATTTGGCATTTAGAGCCTTTAAAGCCATGCATGCATGTAAAGTTTGTAACTTTACGTGATAAGCATGCCCTAGAAGCTTGGATCTGTGATTTGGAGCCGCTGCATGGCTCAAAACGGGTCTATATGGAAAAAGGACTGAATGGACTCGGCGAGTCGCCAGGTTGACTCAGCGAGTCACATGAAGATGTCCGTGAACTCGACGAGTTGGATGAACAACTCGGTGAGCCCGATGAAGATTGCCATAAGACTCAACGAGTTGAAGAACAACTCGGCGAGTCGGATGAGTTTTAACCAGGATATGTGTGTGTGTACATCCATCGAGTTGCAAGGAGGAAACTCGACGGGTGGCCTTAAGGTTTGATCGAGAATCGAAGGAACTCGACGAGTCACCCCGATGACTCGGCGAGTTGGAATGTGCTTCAAGGGACTCGGTGAGTAGCCGAGGGTACTCGACGAGTTGAGGTCAACATGGACTGTTGACCTGACTGAGGACTTTGGCTTTCATCAGGGGTTGACTAGTAGGTTATGGAGTACCTTATAAGGTTAAGGACTTATGAGTATATTGTACTATGATCATAGGTGGCGGAGCCTGTATCGAGTGATCCGAGAGTTGGAGTTTACCTTCCGAGTCGACATCTGCGAGGTGAGTTATCCTTACTATATCGATAGGGTCTATGGCACCAAGGCCGACCCTTTAGTAGTTTAGTTGTTATTGTTATGGTATGCTACATGTGATTATGATCTGTTTGATCGGAATCAGTGTAGATAGTATGTTATGCTTTTATGATCCGTAGGGATTGGTATGTTAGTGACCTGCTAGGTCGGTGCTCTAGTTACGAGAGGATTCTATGATTGATGATCAGTGAGATAGTTGTAACAACCCAAAAATCACTACTAAAAATTTCTTTTAAAGCATTACTAAAACGATATTTATAAAAACGTATCATAAGTCATAACATAATTTTCGAGTATTAATTTCCAAATCATAATCTCATTATTAGAGTAAAACATTTCCCAGGCTAACTGACTATGGTGTGTGCACTGCAATCTCTCCGAGCTCCTCTTTTGAAAACTGAGTACCTGAAACCAAAACTGAAAACCGTAAGCATGAAGCTTAGTGAGCTCCCCCAAACTTCCACATACCATACAATAACATATAAAACACATACTGGGCCTTGCCCACTACATCGGACCGAGGTCCGGACTAACTGGGGCCTTGCCCCCTGCATCGGACCGAAGTCCGGAAACTGATTGGGACTTTGTCCCCCTGCATCGGACCGAAGTCCGGACTAACTGGGGCCTTGCCCCCTGCATTGGACCGAAGTCCGGAAACTGACTGGGACCTTGCCCCCTGCATCGGACCGAAGTCCGGAACTAACTGAACAAAGCATAACATAAACATATCAACTAGCATAACACACATATACTGCATACTGCATCGGGCCGTGGCCCCGGGACACATAACACATAAATCCTGTCCGAGCCACGAAGGCTCCAAACATACTAACTACTGCATCAGACCGAAGTCCGGAAACTACTGATAGCTAAACATGCCGACATTGTGGCCTTAGACCCGTTCCTACTAGAAGGAAACTCACCTCGAAATGATGACTGCTGAAAACCCGAGTGAAAGATCCCCGACTGCTGTCCCGGCTGCTCTCCGGCTATCATGACTAGTCAAACACTAAATCAGAAGGGGAATCTTTTGATGGGTAAAATGACCATTTTACCCCTGCTATGGCATGGGTCACAATATAGCCCAAACCCTCAATTCCTTCCAAGTCCATCCATGGCCCCACTATAGGCCCACTAATGGCCTAGTTTGCTACATTGGGCCCAACCCCATTATTGGGCCTTACCTTAAGCCCAAAACATATACTTGGCCCATAAACACTGACTCCTGATGGCCCACTAAGGCCCAAAGACCTACAGTCCAAAACACACCCCACACCGAGGCCCAACAGCTCAAGGCCCAAATCTGGCAACGTACGCGGGGCGTACTCCTAGGTACGCTGAGCGTACTGGCTGATGGCTTGTACGCCGTGCGTACCTCCTTGTACGCCCAACATATAGCCTCATTAAGTCAACTTTCTAATAAGTTCTTAATACCCCAATTCAGAAGCTACAAACTCAAATCCAAGCCTTATTCCATGCATTAAGCCATAAAGTCACTGACTTGGTGACTTTATATGACCCAAACCAACCCAAACTCTCAAAACACTCTTCTACTTCCATAAAGGGGACTAGATCTCATGCATGGACTTAATAGGACCACAAAGGTTGAAACTTTACTGCTTCTGGGACTCATATGGCTCTAAGGGAGGCAACCCTGGTCTTAGAAACGAGCTTAAGTCATAAAGTCCCAATCTTGGGACCAAAAGGTCCATAAACTTGTACTAAGGAGATCTAAGAGGTTAATCATCAAGCTCAAGACTTTTTACCTTGCAAAGGTCCGAAATGAAGCACTTATCCCAGATCTACAAGCTCTAGCTTCAAAGGTTCCTCTTTGCCAACCTTCTTCTCTTTGCTTCCAAGCTTTAATCCACCAAAATAGGTTCTCCAAGGTCAAGATCTCACAAAATGAAGGTAGGGACGCTCTAGGGTTTCTTCTGAGGTTGGGGAGGCTCATATGGTGCTAGGGTTGGAACCATAATGTCCTTTATATAGTGCTCAATCCAAAATTAGGGTTTCATAACTTTTTAGCATACGCTAGGCGTACCTCCTGGTACGCTGGGCGTACGCCTTGGACATCCGCGACCAAGCTGCCTCATTACGCTGGGCATAACCCAGCTTACGCTGGGCGTACCCACGCGTGTTCCAAACATGCATGAATGGTCTTCTATGCAAACTTTTCTCTTTAAGGGCCATTCTTGCCAAATCTTCAAAGTGTCATAATGTGACAACCCGATATTTCGAGTCAATGTAATGTAAAACCAATCAAATTTAGGTCAAAATGTAACCTCCCTAAAATCTTATTCGGGTTAAATAAAGTAGTAGGAATCATATCAAGGTTTGCGTACATAAAAAGAACGTCCAAATCTGACTTCGGCTGAGGAAGTTATGAATTTTTGAAGAAATTCCTTAATCACGTCATTTTAATAAATAAATAATAAAAATAATTTCGGAATTTGCCAACGGAATCTAAACGAAAGTTATAGATCATGGTCTCACCTTCGCGTGGATATAAAGAACGTCAAAAACGGAGTTCGTATGAGGGAGATATGAATTTTTGAAGTTTATTTAAAATAAATATAAATTTAATTATAAACTCCCGGTATTATCCGAAGGGGAGTCATCGGATAGGACCGAAGTACGCCCTGCGTACCTTTGTACGCCCTGCGTACTGAGATCGAGGGTCTCGGATCGTCCACGTCGCCCTATCCGAGGTTTCCGACCCGGCCGACCCGTCCGAAGCGTCCGACCCGTCCGACCCGACGTCCCATCCGACTCGCTGTCCCGTCCGACCCGCCTCCCCAGCGACCCGTCCCATCCGAAGCCGAGGCAGTCGAGGCTTCGGTCATGCATGACGTACGCGTACGCGCTGCGTACGAGCGTACGCCCCGCGTACCGAGGCGGTTCAGCCTTCCTATAAATAGAATGCGAGGCTTTCCGAAAATTTTGCTCACTTCTCTCTTTTCTCTCACGATCTTGCCTCGATTTCCGTGCCCGTTAAAACCCGAAGCTCTGGTCTTTTTGCTCAAGTCTCGAGGGTCGATTTTACTCCCGAGATTCCCGAGAATCCCGAGAAAAATCCGTTTTCCGAGACGAAACTCTGCCTGGTTTTCCATCTCACTTTCTTCAATCAATCGAGTGAGTTCATACCCCTTAATCTACATTTTAAATACTTTATAAATTCTTTTATATGCTTTCAAGGGGGGGGGGATACAAGTTAAATACTTATAGTTATTGTTTCAATCACATGTGATTGCATTAATCACATGTGATTAATAACTAGGGAAACCAGTGATTTTATCACTGTTCAAACTGTCTATCAAACTGTTTTACTTCAAAATATTTTCCAAACCCATTTACTTTTCAAATTTATACTACAACTGTGATTTAAACAAATGTTCCTTATACTTAAACTGTTTTAATCAAATCTATGTCTAACATCCCCCTCTGGCACGTATCACAATATTGTCCGCTTTGGGCCACTCGACACGAGGACTTCCCAGGGGGTCACCCATCCTGGTACTACTCCCGCCCGAGCACGCTTAACTGCAGAGTTCTTATGGGATCTGCTGCCCTCACGGCTTTAAAACGCGTTGTGACAAGGAAGGTATCCACACCCCTTATAAGGAGATGTTTCGTTCTCCTTCCAAGCCGATGTGGGATCAGATCTAACCCACTTTCACCCCCCATTATAGGGTTCAACGTCCCCGTCGAACACATCGACCCGTGCCCTAGCTCTGATACCATTTCTAATGATATATACATATGTATATATATGTGTACGTATACATGATTTATACTTTATTTTAATACGTAAATATACTACTATAATTTGTAACTCGCTCATACGAACTCCGTTTTTGACGTTATTTATATCCACGCGTAGGTGGAGACATACTCTACAACTTTCGTTTAGACTCCGTTGGTTAATTTTGACTTTATTTTTAAAGTTATATTTTTAACAAGCCGGGACAGGATTGGTCTGTTTAAAATCTCATAACTTCTTCATACAAAGTCAGATTTGGGCGTTCTTTTTATCGATGTTCTTAGTTTAACATATTCTACGACTTTTGTTTAGAGCGCTAAGGCTAAATCTCTATATATCATAAATTTACTATTTACGCTTCCCGGCGCCGTGCCGGTTCCGACGCGAAACTTCGACGGGTCATAACTTCTTCGTTATAACTCGGATTTCAGCGTTCTTTATATGTACGGAAACCTTGTGACATATTCTACAAATTGGTTAAGATTATTTATTCTAAATAATCTTTTTGTCAAAAAGTCGTTTTCGACCCCTATTGCCTCTAAATTGACTAGCCCGGATCTGCGGGCGTTACAATTATCTCCCCCTTAGGATGATTACGTCCCGGAATCATCAACGAAACAGGGCTCGTATAATGACTCCATACGTCATCTTTTCATCCTAGTTAATAATTATAACTTCTATATTCCTTCAAGTCTATCTCTTAGACTCATTGACTGTAAGCAGTACTCGATCGTGCACCTGCTCTCTACCTCGGGCTAGACTTCAAATTATGACCTATCATCATGTGATGCACATTTAGACTTAGGTCTCTTAGAGTTAAATTCTAAAATAGACTATGCCTTCCTTCATGTTCTAATGTGATATAATCACACTTTAACATGTAGCGTTTCTGGCTACCAACTTCTTTAACAACGAACGCGATACTTCTATTGATTGCTTTGATTTCAATCGTTTGGTTTAAGTCGGACGCTACATCAAACTTGGTTCTCTGAACCATGCAACATACTCATCGTAGTCAGACTCAATTCGGTATGACCACTAGGGTCGGAAATCAACAATCTTTTTAGTCATTATCGAAACGATGGTAATGACATACTTGAAAAAAAAACAGAATCAGTTACTAGCTTCTTGGTAACCTTGTGACTTTCCCTGATCCAAGTGTGAGTCCTGTGCTTCCGGTAGTATAGGCCTCTACTACCATTCACACCTACTCATACTCGTCCCAAGTATTGTCCCGCAGTCTCTCCAAGTCACCATACACGAAAAAAAACAACTTAACACATCAGATAACAAAACAAAGGTTTCATATTATTTCTTGAAACGATTACATAGGTGTTCAAGTTCACCCTAGACTATGCCTCTAACAGGCTAAATCATATGATTCTATGGCTACATTATAACTCGATCCTTGGATGTCAAGCCGTCATTCCTGAATCCTCGCATTGTCATCTGCTTCGTCTAGGATCATATGGAATGCTCTTGCCTTCGGTTTTGGCGGAATGTTTGGTTTTTCTGCCTCTTTCTTTTTCGGGCAATCCTTAGCAACATGCCCTTCTTCACGGCATTCATAACACACCCTTTTGCACTCGTTGGCGTAATGTCCGGTCTTCCCACACTTGTAGCAAGTCACTTCTTCGCTACATTTCCCAAAGTGATTCTTTTTGCACTTCTCGCACCATTTCACTTTGTTTCCTCCTCCGCTAGACTCCTTTGAACCAGACTTGATCTTCTTATTGGGCCTCGTAGATTCCTCAAACTTCCTCTTTTCGCCAACCTCAATCTTGTTGGCAGCTCTTCCCTTAATCATATCTTCCACAGACTTGGCAGCCCAGATAGCTGCCTCCAGAGTAGGAGCCTGACGCACTGGCACCGCGTACTCCCATGGAAGTCCCTTTGCGTACTTGTCAATTTTCGTCAGCTCATCCGGAACAAGACGCAAGGCAAACTCCATCTTTTCTGTGAAGTTGTTCGTGTATTCATCGATTGACATGCTTCCCTTCTTCAGGGTTAGAAACTGGTTCTCTAGCTCAAGCAGGTTTTGAGCTGAGCAGTACTTTCGTTTGAATTGCACCAAAAATTCTGCCCATGTCAGTTGCAGGGGCTCATTAGGGCTCAGAGTCTTCCCCAAGGTATTCCACCAACGTACAACACTTCCTCGAAACTGACGCACTGCAAATGTGGTCTGTAGCTTCCCTCTGCAACCGCATGTCATGAAGGCTAACTCCATCTCCGAGATCCAATCCATGACCCCGATCGGATCCTCCTTTCCAGTGAAAGTCGATGGCTTGCAAGTCATAAAATCCTTGTACTTGCATCCATTCCTCTCGACTTTGTCATCTTGGTTGTTTTGTCGAACTATTGGTGGGTTGACTTGACCAACAGTCCCACTGTAGTTTCCTTCCTCAGTCTGCCCTTCGTTCAACTCGGGCTGTTCGATCTGAATAGTGGCTTCCTCACGATTTTGCTGGAGCAAACGTCTAGTTTCCTCCATTTGACGATCCAACATTGCCTGGATCATCGCTTGCACTCCGGCCATCGTTATTGGTCCGGCAGCGGCTTCCACAACTGGTATTTGCTCGATCACGGGGGGTTGGTGTCCGTTCCCATTTGCATTCACGTTTCCACTACGGGTTCTTGCCATCTTGATCTATACACCGAATAAGGTGAATCCAGATCTTTACTTAGGATTGACGGTTAAATCATCCTTATCACTTCGAAACGTTTATATGCTAGTTCTAATATCGTAGTCGTACGTTTAGAATCCTAAACACATAAGGTTTCCAGATCCGGTCGGCAACAGACCATAGATCCGAACAACTAACAGCATATCAGGCACAAGTATTTAGCACATAAAAGCATTTTAGGCACAATTCCTAAAATAAGCTAGTGCTCACACCTCACAATCATCGCTTAGCATTCTAAGTTTAAGTCTAGAAATAAATCCATATTCCTAGTTCGCTTAAACTAATGCTCTGATACCAACTGTGACATCCCCAACTAATGCTCTGATACCATTTCTAACATCCCCCTCTGGCACGTATCACAATATTGTCCGCTTTGGGCCACTCGACACGAGGACTTCCCAGGGGGTCACCCATCCTGGTACTACTCCCGCCCGAGCACGCTTAACTGCAGAGTTCTTATGGGATCTGCTGCCCTCACGGATTTAAAACGCGTTGTGACAAGGAAGGTATCCACACCCCTTATAAGGAGATGTTTCGTTCTCCTTCCAAGCCGATGTGGGATCAGATCTAACCCACTTTCACCCCCCATTATAGGGTTCAACGTCCCCGTCGAACACATCGACCCGTGCCCTAGCTCTGATACCATTTCTAATGATATATACATATGTATATATATGTGTACGTATACATGATTTATACTTTATTTTAATACGTAAATATACTACTATAATTTGTAACTCGCTCATACGAACTCCGTTTTTGACGTTATTTATATCCACGCGTAGGTGGAGACATACTCTACAACTTTCGTTTAGACTCCGTTGGTTAATTTTGACTTTATTTTTAAAGTTATATTTTTAACAAGCCGGGACAGGATTGGTCTGTTTAAAATCTCATAACTTCTTCATACAAAGTCAGATTTGGGCGTTCTTTTTATCGATGTTCTTAGTTTAACATATTCTACGACTTTTGTTTAGAGCGCTAAGGCTAAATCTCTATATATCATAAATTTACTATTTACGCTTCCCGGCGCCGTGCCGGTTCCGACGCGAAACTTCGACGGGTCATAACTTCTTCGTTATAACTCGGATTTCAGCGTTCTTTATATGTACGGAAACCTTGTGACATATTCTACAAATTGGTTAAGATTATTTATTCTAAATAATCTTTTTGTCAAAAAGTCGTTTTCGACCCCTATTGCCTCTAAATTGACTAGCCCGGATCTGCGGGCGTTACACTATGTCTTCAAATTGTTTTATAGATTGACATCAAGTCAATCTTTCTTTAAAAATAATACTTATGTTTCAAATGTCTTATAAATACTTATTTATGATTTTATATTATAAATTGCATGCCTATATATGTATAGATGTATAAATAATGTTTAAAGGGCTTAGGAAGGCCATCCACCCTATTTCCTTTTTCTCGATTTGGATGTGGTCTGGTGGGATTTCGGGTGACCATCCGAAGGTCGTTCCCATATTAATTATATATCAAATATACATATATAGACATAAAAGTACTTCCATAATCATACGTACTAGACGCACCGTTAACAAGTTACCATCGGGGTAACACAGAATCATACTATTACAACTGCTAGATAAATGAGTCAGTTCATTCATGAGTCTATACTAGGAAGAGAATATATATACAATTATACTATGAGAACATATACAACTATACTAGAACGAGAAACATTTCATCACATATGCAAGAATACGATAACAAATGTGATCCACTGTATCGGAGCATGCCTTAAATGTCATGGCCCGAGTTGTAGCCAGAATTCTCTTGGAGGGAGAGCGTTGAGTTTGCGTATAGATCTATACTGGATTGACTATCCTACACCTTGCTGCTAGCTACAGCCGGACCTGCAGGTCTGCGGGTGCCAAACGTCATTCCGTTATTACGACCGTTCTTTATGTCGTTGTTACCAGTCGATATCATGGTGCAATTTATCACATTATACCTTAATATAAATCCGGTTTAAGGTAGTAGTATTTAGTACAGCAGTAGTCTTATTATACCAAGCTACAGTACTACAATGATTTACCCATTACATATTTTAGTGATAACCGCACTTAAGCATTAATGTACAAACTATATTTTAACAAATGATAGTTATACTTGGGTAATTACACACTTTTGCAACAGACGAGTTTACAAAACAGTTTAGCCTTGGTAGAAGGTTACTTTTATAGAAAATATAGGATTTTCTGAGAGATTCAAACTTTTACAAACTCATACATTGAGACAGGTTCAAACGTTTTTGACAACAAACATTGACACTAAAATACTTATGAACTCACCAGCTTAATGCTAATCTACTCTTTCAAAATAACTTGTATTCTCAGGTCATCAGTAGACAGGTACCAATGCCAGCTTTTGAGATGATTGGAGCGCACTCAAGACTCATCATTTTATTATTTTGATTTACGTTATATTTTTTTGGTGTCTAAAACTGTACAGAACACGCATGTATTAAATTTATATATTTAATGCAATGGATGATGTTGTTTGCTTATTTACATTTACTGTGTTGTGATTACCTTACATGACGTCCTCCGCCCCAGAACGTTTCCGCCGTTCTTGGTTTTGGGGTGTGACACATAACTCCTTCATTATAGATCTGATTCCGATGAACTTTATATCCACGGAAAGGTGACGAGAAACCCTACGTTTCTAACAACACAACCCAGCCCGAAAACTTCTCAAACAATAACTCCAAATTAATAAAGGACTAAAATACCCCTGGCCTTGGCCTCTGAAATTCCATAAACGAATATTTTAGAACAGGGTGTTACAATAGATATGCTTGATGTTTGTATATGCCAGTATATGATTGTTATGCGCACATGGTTATTTGCTTGTTGGTTGGGTTAAGGCGGTCCTGCTTTGTGCTAAAGGCCAACATACCCTATGAGCGGTCCGTGGAGACTGTAGGCCCACGTGGCGGACCAGTCATGCCGAAGGCTCGGGATAGATCCAGACAGACTGTAGGCCCAGTAGGGCGGTCCAGTCAGGTCGATGGACCAGTATGCATGTTGATTGATTGATTGTTACTGATATGGTACTGTCAGTGTGGTATTGGTATTTTGGGGGTGGCTCACTAAGTCCTCAGGCTTACAGTTTTCAGTTTATTGTTTCAGGTACTTCAGGAGATCATGGCAAGGCGAAGGCGTGACCGTACCGCTCCTCATCCTTATGTTATGATTTTAGGACACTCTGATGGATATTGATTTGAAAATATTTTTTGTAAACAATGATATTTGATTTTATTTATGATTGAAAAAGTTTAAATTTGGCGTAAATTTATGGATGTTACAAGTTGGTATCAGAGCCTTGGTTTGAGTGAATTGGAGGAACACTCGTGTGAATCCAATCTCAAATCAAGGAGATTTTCGGAAAGTAAGTTTTTAAAATGGTTTTCAAAATAAGGATGGAGGATGCAGAGGGTACGATCAGTCGGAGCCTGTAAGTAAACCCCAAAATACCAGACAGTTATTTGATATTTTGATATGTTAGAACAGCATGCTAGTGCTAGGCTAGGGATCTTCAGGAATCGCATGATATATTTTCCTGATTATATGATGCCTATTAGCCCAGGGTTTCTTGTATATGGAATTGACATCATAACTGTAGATGTTTAGTGTATGCATCACGGCTGCGTATAGTCAAGATATTATAGCCTGAGAATGTCTTATTCGACCATAGTGTAGGATTGGATATTCGAAAGTCTATCGGGTCCAGCGTTATGTGCAGCTAGCATACACTAGCGCTGCAGGGGCTGATGGAAGTTTCATGGATGTGTGAGTTGTGCGGAACTGTAGGATCAGTTGTGAGATAGGCGATGTCCCCTATTAGTGAGGGTTGAGCGCATATTATGTTGAGTATATTATTAGGACGTTGTGGTGATACTTGAGACAAATATGGGTATGTGTTGAAGGTAGTATGGGCCCGTACTACTGGAAGCACAGGACCCATACGCATAGCAAGGAACTCACAACCCCTAGGGTTTGAGGGTATTGGTCTCCCGACAATATATTGTTTATCTGACATATTGAGTATATTGAAGTATGGTGGTGACGAGACGTTTTGCTGATGGATCCGGGTTGGGATATGGGTCAGGATCGGGGATGGGAGACGGAGGGTCGGAGGTGCCGGTAGCACTTAAGCCCATGGTTTAGATTGGGACTGAGGAGCCGGATGCCAGGATTCGGGAGATTCTGCACGATGAGGTCACTGCGGCTTTCCGAGCGCGGCTACCAGAGATGTTTGGGTCGATCAAGACCGTTATGGTTGAGTATTTTGACGAGCGATATGCAGCTCTGGCAGAGACAACAGCCACTTTGGCTGTAACTGCAGCAGGGGTTAGATGAGGAGCCGACAGGGCTTTCCAGTACCGGGACTTCGATAATACGAAGCCCCCGACATTTGATGGTACACAGTATGTGATCAAGGCCATATGGTGGTTGTCTGACGTGGAGGGTTGTTTCTTCACGTGCTCATGTCCTACTAACCAAAAGGTCAGATGTGCTCTGAACCTGCTTAGGCTCGGGGCAAAGGACCGGTGGAGATTGACGACAGTTTCATATTCTGATGATCAGTGGGCTACTATTACTTGGGAGCAGTTCTGGGATATGTTCCGCACCCGCTACGTTCCGTGCGTGGAACGGGAGCGACTTGCTCATGAGTTTTTGACATTAAGACAGGATGGGGAATCTGTGATAGAGATTACCCAGATGTTCACTGAGAGGGCTATGTTTTGCCCGGAGTTTGCGACAGAGCAGTCTCAGATGACTCGTTATCCGAGTATGCTCAAGACGGATATACGACAATTTATGGCTACACAGCATTGTGATACCCTCCTGGAGCTTTAGCAAGCTGTGAGGCGGCGTGAGTTAGAGATAGAGCTGCAGCTGAAGGAGCATCGTCAGGCACCAGCACAGTCTCAGTTGGCGCCTAAGCGGTCTAAGACCGCTGATACATGGTCTGGGGGTCAGCAGAGTCGTACTTGTGGAAAGTGTGGCAGGTTTCATTCGGGAGTTTGTAGAGCAGGAGGTAGGTGCCACATATATGGCAAGGAGGGGCACTATGCCAGAAACTGCCGTCAGTCCGCCCCTCCCGCAGATAGGAGGATTTGTTACCATTGTCATCAGGTTGGTCATGCGAAGACTAACTGTCCGCAGCTCGTCGCCAAGCCGACGCAGGGTTCTGTGCCAGCTATTGTGAGGATTGGAGATGGGAGGCCAGTGAAGGTGGAGCCTCCGAAGGCTCAAGGTCGCGCCTTCCATCTCACGGCCAAGGAGGCCAAGGCAGCACCGGATGTGGTTGCTGGTACATTTCTATTCTCTGTCTCAGTTATTGTATTTGTGTTATGCTTATTGGTTGTACGTGTGATTAGGTACGTTTTTAGTGAATTCTTTG
The DNA here is from genome assembly GCF_051521515.1 of Lactuca serriola. NCBI lineage: Eukaryota > Viridiplantae > Streptophyta > Magnoliopsida > Asterales > Asteraceae > Lactuca > Lactuca serriola. The sequence goes on from NC_136409.1 coordinate 143,391,215, forward strand.
TCTGCTTTGGTTTTATTTGACTCGGGGGCGAGTTGGTCGTTCGTATCTCAGACTTTCGGTAGAGGGTTTAGTGTGCTGATAGATGATCTTGAGTGTCCGTTGCGAGTTTCGATCGCCAACGAGCACGAGGTTTCTACTTCTTCGGTCTATCGGGGATGCGAGTTGGAGATTTTCGGGGTGTCCTTCCCGATAGATTTGATTCCTATCCCCATGGGGGATGTATGCGTGATTGTAGGGATGGATTGGCTTAGCTGTTTTGGCGCCATGATCGACTGTGAGGGACAGCGAGTGGTGGTTCGAACCCCAAGTGGGGGAGAACTTGTAGTATATGGTGAGGGCACCAGGTTATTATATGTATGTGGTTCGGGAACTAAAGGATCATAGTTAGCAATGTGGGATTTGTGATTCTGTTTTCTAGTGGGAACCCCAGGTTATTAGCAGTTGAGTAGCCAGTTGGGAGATAAGTGCAATGAACTCGGTAATGATCCTGTGTAGGAGGTCTGTCAAGGAGACGAACCATCTTGAGACTCCAGATTTCAGATGGAGTACATTCGATCACGTAGTAATGGATTCTCTTATTTTCCAGGTTTTACAACCCTGTGAGGGTTGGATATGGTTGCCTTGGAAGGGCTAGAGTTTTGCTCGGGATTGTAGTCAATTAGTTCAAGTTTTTTGACGTGTAAGGAATGATAAGAAACGATTTCGAGAACGAAATCAAATTTAAGTGGGAGAGAGTTGTAACATCCCGTTTAAAATAATATAATTAAATAATGAACTTGGAACCCGAGAAGCAATTTGTATTATTATTATTATTTGTTATTATTGTCCAAAATTAATTAATAATTTGTGGAGTGTTGGTTTCAGGGTGCCAAATGAGATACTATTGATTTCCGAGGGTTAAAGTGTAAGTGTGGGGGCTTATATTGAAGGATTTTATGGAGTCGGGGATTGAATTGTAAGTTCCGGATCTGGTTTGAAAAGAATTCATTATGGAGGGGCCATATGGTAATTACTTGGACTTAATATGTAAGGATTTCAGAAGGGAGGGTTTAGATTGTAAATTATGGGATAGTTTTGAAAGAATTGGGAGAAGGAAGGGCTAATCCTGTCAATATGGGATAAACTTGTATGGAACTCGGGGTATAAAACCCATCATCCCGGTGAACCCTAACCCTAGTAATGAGCAGCCGCTAACTTCACCTTCACCCTCCTTCAAACCCGGCGCCGCACAACCACCCGTTTCCTTCTCGTTTTCCGACCGACGACATGCCAAACGACCGTCTGCGGAGACGTCATCGCAACTTAGTCGTGCTACCCTCCTGTTGGACGTCGTGGATCACCGGGAGAGCCACCGAGATCAGTGGCAGTTATCATTTCGGTCGCTACTCCCTTTCCGTTGAGTCACAACCATCGTCGCTGGAGTTATCGAGCAACACCACAGCCCTATGCCGATTGTGACATCGTGAATGATCGGAGAACGTTGGAGCGTCATCGCATTTCTCGGATTGCCGCCGCCATTTGTTGAAACACTACCATCTCACTGTTGTATTTGCTGCCGTCATGCGCCCCCTATCGCCGCCATGCGACTGTGACATCGGTAGCCACTGCTGCTTGCCGTTTTCCTTGCTGCCGTCGCCACCGTGGGCCGCCAAGGTGGCTGGAGTGTGTTCTGAATCGGAGATGTGTGTGTTGCAGACGTATCTCGTAGATTGTAGGTGTCTAGGGTTGCTGCTGCCGGAGAAAAGCTAAGGAAAAACCACCATGGCCACCGAACATGGTGGCTGCCGCCTCAAGCACCGCAATGGAGGGTGTGTATTCTTCCGTAGGGTGTTATTTTGTATGTGTGTGTGTGTGTTTACTAGTGTTTGTGTGTGTGTTAAACGGATGGTATTGTAGATTGTAACATGTGGAATAATGGAAGAAAAGTCTAAACCACCACCGTAGGGTGGTGGTTGCTGCCACCGGCCGCCATGTCGGGTGGCGGTGTGTTTTGATTGCGTTTGGACCTCATTTGGGGGATGTTTGGACAATATGGGACCAATGAAACCCTAATGGGCCCAAAGAAACCCTAATGGACCCAATGAGACCTTAATGGGCCCAATGAGGCCCAAAGTGACCTAAAAGCCCAATCAATTGATTAATGGGCTAAGATTGGGTAGGAAACCTTAATTAGCGTTTGGAAAACCCCTAATGACATAAAACCCTAATTTTGAGAATTTATCGGAACACACACGAGATTATTTAATAACTTGAAATATTAAATAATAATCATTGGCAAAATTAACCTAAAAGCAATATTGGACTTAATGGATTAAGTCCTTAGTAGATTAAGTCATTAATGGGTTAAGTAACCCTAATCATCATTTCATGTGAAAGCCCTAATCTCACTTGGGCCTTGATTTGGGCCTTCCTAGTGGGCTTTGGTGATTAGACTATTGATGGATTGTCCACGAACAAGCTAATGGACCAAAATAAGTAGACGGGTTTTAGGATAAGGCCCATGTGAGGACTTGGGCCCAATTTGGAAAATTGGTCCATAATCGAGCCTTTATGACTATGTGATAATGGGCCATGGGAATTGGATTGGAATAATCGAATGGGCCTTAAGGAAAGACCATGTTGAGGTCTGGGCCCAATTTAGAAAATTGGGCCATATGTTGGACTTTGGCCTATTATTTTACTTTTGGGCTTTTGTGGTGTGAGTTAGACCTTGGGCTTGGAACCCAATTATTAATTAGGTATTGTTTTATGTTGACAGTGCGGGAATCTATCAACCTGCAGTTGGGGTTGTATCTACGGGACTTCAGTAGTGCCAGGTGAGTTATCCTCACTATACTAAGGGGTCTAAGGCACCAAGGCCCGCCCATTTGATATGTTATCTTGAGTTGTGTTAGATGATGAGTATGACTTAGTGTTGTATGCTAGTGGTTATGCCTGTTAGGTAGGTCTGTAGGAGTACCTGTGATGTTATATGGTTATTGCATGCTCGATTCTTATGATTTATGTGTTTGTCATATGGGGTGGGTTGAGGTTGTACTGATTTGTGCGGTAGCCAACAAACCCTAGGAGCATTCCAGTTACGGGCTAAGGGAGACCTGTATTGTGGGCTCAGGAGCATTCCAGTTACGGGCTAAGGGAGACTCGTACTGTGGGCTCGGGAGCATTCCAGTTACGAGCTAAGGGAGACTCATATTGTGGGCTCGTGGGTATTACAGTTTGTAGGGTTGTGGATCCGTTATGTGTTGTTCTGTTCAGTTTGTTATGATATGTTATTGCTGACATGGTTATGTGGACTGTATGTGTATTGGTATTTTGGGGGTAACTCACCAAGCTTTCGGGCTTACAGTTTCAGTTTATTGTTTCAGGTACATCAGGGGATCGTGGCAAGGCAAATGCGTGATCGTACAACTCCTCACTTTTTATGACTTTGTTTCTGGGATACTCTGATATGATACATTTTGAAAACAAGTTTGTAATAGTTAACGGATTTGAAATGTTTTTAAAAAAAGTTTAAATTGGCTTGAATTTTACGGGTGTTACAGAAGGGTTCGTTCTTCTGCAAGTTGGAGGGTTCGGTCGATTTTGGTTGCATTGGGGAGTTCGGTTATGTTCCGGATAATGGGTTGCGCTTCTCAAGCTAATTATTGGGATCTGGGTAATGACAAGGAGCGATTTCTAGGGCGAAATCTAATTCAAGTGGGGGAGAATTGTAACATCTTATTTCGAATCGTCCGTGATTTAGGGTTCGTGGGCTGCAACCTGGGCATAAGGAAGCCTTGGGGCTGCAACGAGTTGCTAGAACCGTAGGGCTTCTCACCACCTTTCCGTCTATATGAGGTTCATTGGAAACGAACTTATAACGAGGAATGTAACACCGAAATTTTCAAAACAAAAATTTCATTTAAAATTGCTTATCTCTTTAGCTCTTTTCATAAAAATCTCATTTTTTTATTTAAATTACAATACATGACTCTTTTGTTCAATCAATTAATAAACCAGGATCCTCAAAATAAACGCTTCCTCTGGTGTGTACAATTAAGCCAGTGCCGTCCCGTGATCCTGAGAAAACCTGAAACATATAACACAAAACACTGTAAGCACGAAGCTTAGTGAGTTCCCCAAAATACCACTCTAACACATATTAGCCACTCAAGGTAATAACTCTATTGACCCTCTGGTCAGTGTGTCTTAGTGGGACCCTCCAGTCCCAACTCTCTGTGGGCCCTCTGGCCCTAACTCTATGGACCCAAAGGTCCTAACTCTATGGACCCACTGGTCCTAACTTTGAAAACTCTGAATCATGCATATCATATATCGTAATAAATCTCAACACGTAAATAGCATACAAATACACTAGCACATAACTCTAAGATACACTGTTACATAACTTTGTTACCACTCTAGGTAAAGTATAGTGGGAAGACTCACCTCAACGAAGTCGGATAAACTCTCGTGCGCAACGTCCCGACCTGGCCTCCTCCTATTATTCCAATAACATCCCCGATCAATACTCTCTCATTGTCTCAACTCTAAAGATTGGGTAGAAGACCATTATACCCCTCCTAAACTCTCTTAAGTCAGTCTGACCAAAACCCTAAAGTCAATGAAAGTCAACGGCTAAACTTTGACCCAACTCGTCGATTGCACATGGGCGACTCGGCGAGTCCACACGTGTCGACGGAATCCTCCTCCTAGCCTCGCTTGACATGTCGAGTCAACCCCTTGCTCGACGAGTTACACCTGGTATGAATCTCGGGGCAACCCCGAATCGACTCGTCGAGTCCTCTTATGAACTCGGCGAGTTGCTCCCATGACAACACTCATCTGACCTTCTGAGGTCAGATCCGCTCCTCTAATCCATAGATCTGAGTTCCCTATGACCAATAACCACATAAAGGTCGAATCTTGGTACACATGCAAGGCTCTTTATGCTTATTTTGGTGAAATCCTTAATATCATGACAACCCTAGCTCATAACTCCAAGGAAAAGGCATAAAGCAGAATGGAAGGGACTATCTAGACCTCTTAAGGTCCAGATCTAGGAATCATTTCACCATGGGACCTCTCATACTCTAGATTCAAGCTAAAAAAAGCTGGAAGAAACCCTAGATTCATGAAATCTACTAAACAACGAAGATGGACATGAATCCTTACCTCTCACAGCAGCTCTGAACGAAATGATGGGAGATTTGAGTCCCACAAGACAGCCCAACTCGAAATCCTTCCTTCCCTTTGCTAAGACACTCCAAAGGATGATGAATTAGCCATCCTCTTGCGCTACAAGCTTCCTCTCTGATCTCCATGTTTTCTCAGGGTGTAGTGGCCGCAAATGAAGGCCATAAGGACCTTTAAATAGGTCCCAAACCCGAGAAATTAGGGTTTCTCTGCCCAGCACCTACTCGGCGAGTCCCTCCTCTGACTCGCCGAGTCCACTCATTAAACCCGCGTGAGAAACCCAACTCGACTCGACGAGTTGGATCCTCAACTCGCCGAGTCTCTCCTTTAATCAAAAGATTAAACTACACAATAATAACCCTAAAATCTGGATGTTACAAGGAGGCTATGAGAGTTTGTAGTTTTAACAAGTTAGGTCCCTTAATTGAGAAATGTGGCAGCTGAGTACGCGGGACGTACGCGTGTGTACGCTTAGCGTACTTATGTGCGTCATTTTGAAGCGAAGCCACCTAGTACACTGGGTGTACCAGAGGGTACGCTAGGCGTACTAGGCACATGGTGGAAACCCTAAATGAGGGATGTGTCCCTATTTAAAGAACATGATGACCTCATTTCTGACCACCATTTCCAGCCTTCAACCCTCACAAAACCCTAATATCCGCTCCTCTAGCTTGAGTGTCCATTTATGAACTTCTAAGTGTTCTTTTGGTACCCTTGGAGTGAAGAAGGAACATGGAAGAGAATGAAGTTGGAGTCCAGGCTTTGGATCTGAGCTTTTTTGTGGTTGGAACATCATTTGAATGTATAAAGCTCAAAGCTTTATCATCCTTTTGATTTGAGCATATTATGGTCCATTGTAGGGTTTTTTATCCCAAATTTCGAGGCTTTATGAGTTATTGAACTCTAGAGCCTAATATCTGTCCTTTTAAGTGTTTCTAGTGGAGAGGATTCATAAAAATGAGGCCTTGACTGAGATCAGTCAAGTGTTGGGGGCTCGGGCCCGACTGAAATCGGTTTATGAGCGTGAGCTCATGGCCATTGTGTTGGCTATTCAAAAGTGGAAGCCATATTTATCGGGTCGTAAATTCACTGTTCGAACCGATCAGCGTAGTCTGAAATTTTTACTCGAACAACGTGGCGTTACGGAAGACCACCAAAAGTGGTTATCGAAAATTATGGGGTTTAATTTTTATATTATTTATAAGCCGGGCAGCGAGAATCTGGTAGCAGATGCGCTGTCACGTATCGAACCGAAGGTGGGATTGATCGCGATTACGACATGTGGCGTGGATTGGGGAGAGCTGTGGTCAGATTTGGACGCTGATTTGGAGATGGCGGCAATTAAAAAACGTGTTCGGGATGGGTTGGCTCCAGTGGGGTATTCAATTAGGGGTTGTGTTTGACAGTCGGCTGGTCGTTCCGAAGGGGTCGCGTTGGGTGTCGTTTCTTTGCAAGGAATTCCATGAAGGTGCTCTCAGGGGTCATTCCGGGGTACAAAAGACTTACCAACGGCTTGCAAGAGAGGTCTATTAGGTTGGAATGAAGGGCGATGTGGCTAGGTGGGTGGTGGAGTGTGAAACATGCCAAAGGCATAAGTATTCGACCATGTCACCTAGTGGGTTGCTTCAGCCACTTGAATTACCATCGACGGTTTGGTCGGAGCTCACGATGGACTTTATTGATGGTTTCCCAAGATTGGAGGGTAATACCGTCATTTTCGTGGTGGTGGATCGCTCGAGTAAGTATGCCCGTTTTCTGCCTCTCAAACACCCGTACACGGCCAACACGGTAGCGAATGTGTTTCTACGGGAGATTGTTCGTCTTCACGGGGTGCCGGAGTCCATTGTGTCGGACCAGGATAAGGTGTTTCTTAGCAAGTTTTGGAAGGAGCTTTTCCGGATGATGGGTACTAAGTTGCGGAGTACGGCTTACCACCCGCAAACTGATGGGCAAACCGAAGTGGTGAACCGGTGTTTGGAGACTTACCTCCGGTGTTTTACGGCTGAGACACCGTCTCGTTGGGTTTCTTGGCTACCGTGGGCGGAATATTGGTATAACACTTCCTTCCACACCTCCGCGAAAATGACGCCTTTCCGGGTCTTATATGGGCGGGACTCGCCTCACTTGGTTTATTATGGTAAGGTGAAGACGGTGGTGGGTACAGTGGAGCAATACTTGGAAGAAAGGGATCGCATGTTGCAGGAGCTGAAAAGACACTTGCTCAAAGCCCAACAACAAATGAAAAAGCATGCGGATGGGCATTGACGGAACAAGAACTTTGTTGTGGGAGATCGTGTGTACTTAAAATTACGACCCTACCGGCAGCGAACTGTGGCTAGACGGGTAAATGAGAAGCTGGCACCTCGATACTTTGGTCCTTTCGAAGTCTTGGAAAAAATTGGACTCGTGGCATACCGGTTGTTGCTGCCCGATACAGCTCGAATCCACAATGTTTTTCATGTGTCTCAGCTTAAACGTGCTATCGGTAACCGGGTGGCTACTCCCAACTTACCGGCTACTTTGACAGAAGAAATGGAGGTTTTGTTGCAGTCGGAGGCGGTGGAGGGTGTTCGCGAGGGGGCAGGGATAAGGAAGTTCTAATTCGTTGGCAAGGTTTGCCAGAGTATGAAGCAACATGGGAGGAGTTTGTTGTTTTGAATGGGCAGTTCCCCAACTTCAACCTTGAGGACAAGGTTCAAAATTAGGCGGGGAGTGATGATACGCCTAGAAGTTCAAGTAGGTGGGGCCAGGTGTATCAGAGGAGAAAAATAAAATTATTTTTATTCCAGTTTGGTATTTTTGGTATTTATTTGTTACTTGGGAGATAAGATATTATCTTTCCTATTATCTTTTCTATTTTTTAGGATCTGGGTTTGCAAAACATTATAAGTATGATTGCTTCTAGTTTTAAAGCATCGATGAATAAGAATTGAACCTTAGGGTTTTTTTTTTTTTTTGGAGTTTTTCATGTTCTCGAATTCAGGACCTATCAAAATATATATTATAAAAAAAAATTGTATAGTGATAATCATTTCCAAGGCTAGTGTGGTGAACATGTAGTGGGGTGATGTGGCGCATACGTGACATCACTTTTCTAGTAAATACATTGTGACCATACCCCATGGCCTGATATCATGAATGCGGTCTGTGGTATCTTTATCTGGTCTACTGCCTCTACACCCAATGGTTCTACTTCAGCTCAGTCGCCATCTTCAAGAAAACAACTGATGTATATACTTTAAAGTGTGACTTTTATGTACTTTATTGACCGTTCATCCTTTGACCATCTGGAATCCATTAATCTAATCCAATCATACCAATGTTTTTGAATCATGTACGAAGAATCCTGAACATCTTCTAAACATATATATGACTTCAGATCAATTATTCAGTAACCAAACACATGAACACCATAAATAAAAGGAAAACAAGAGGAACTCCAGACATACCTCATTCACAATTGACATATGAACATGTTTAATCGAGCCAAGGCCTGAATTAACCATGGTTTTTACAAGAAACATGTAATCTTCTATACACAGATTCTGGTTGCGTGCAACAATCTTCGCACACTGTTCGGTGTCCCCCTCGGCCAAATACCAACACTATTAATTAGGGATAAGTTGGTGTTGTCTGATTTTGCCCTAGAAAATGAAATTAACGGCAAGGTCTAAGTGAATCGAGGAAAAAGGAGGAGTGTAATGTAGGCGGTAGCCATGGACGTTAAAGAGAAACCGGAATCGACTTGGTAGAGAGAATCCACAGGTAGGGAATGGAAGGAAGTTGAGGTTTATTGACCGTCTCCAAAAGACGGAGGTAGAATAGACGAGAGAAATAGAAGGCGGTGATGATGAACGGTGAAAGAAACGTGGAAGAATAAGAAGCCAGTGGAGCAAGAAAGAAACAAGTAGCAATTGAGAAGCTGTGGCGGTGGATAGGAACACTAATGTTATTATTGGCTAAAATGGCGAAGAGACATCTTATTAGGTAACAAAGACGATAAAAAAAATTGAAGTGGTCAAATAGAAATCAACTCCTGTTCCTACTTCTCAATTAGTATATATATAAATTGATGTATCATTTATGACAATAATTTATATTTCCATGAAACGAGTGCTCATTTATAATATTTTTATAGACCTTGAGATATCTTTTAATGTTTTTACTTTGCTTGCATAGTGTATACTTATTGTAGAGTGGTGCTTCCAAGTTCCAATACAAAGTTAGTAAATGCATCTTGTTGTTTGTTTTGGTCGTTGATCATTATGTGTTTACGATCTCTTTGTGGTGGTTAACCAAAGAAGTTGACACCCAATGACGAATTAATACTAAACTTTTTGACAATGTGACTAATAGGGAGCAATGACCATCTCTTTTCCAGTTAACATATAAACACTTTTTACAAACTGATTGCATTCTTTTGTTAAACCTTTCATTGCTTCCTCTTTGATCCAAGAAAACTAAATTAAAAAAAGAAAAATAATGCAATAATACTACCCTATTTACACTTGTTTGAAGCTTAAGGCGTTCTTATCAATAATTGGCCAAATTTGTCATATTCTTCAAGATGGTAATTTTTTTTTGTTTTGATGATTTTGATTGGTATTGAAAACCAACAGTAAAGTGGTGAAAAACGTTTTGCATCTCATCAAGACAAAAAAAAAAGGTCAACTATTTGTAAAATCAGAATATAAGTCAAAGTAGAATTTTACTAGTTACATGACAAAAAAAAGGGGCAAACATGATATTTGCATTTTCATATCAGATACTTGAGAGTTGAGAGTTGACACATGCTGTTAGAGTCATGCTATATATTAAAGAATGAATCAAGAATTAACTATAATACTTGTTTAATCCTAATCAACCAATAAGAACAAAGTAAAAAGTAAAAAGGCATGGATTCATTTCAGTCTGTTATGTTAAAACATAACTTAGCCTCATCCCATGGACCATTAATCTCAAACTTATACTCTTGAATCCTAATCAACCAATAAGGACACACCAAATTCACAAAACTCAACACTCCCAACAACAACACAAACATCAGTTTATGCAAACAATAAACACAGCTCAAAGTCATCACCATCAACACCAATGAGAAGAACAGGTGCAACCTTACTGAGTATTTCTTAAGGCAATAAGTCACCAAAGGTGCAAAAAGAAAAACCTGCAATGAAAACAAAATGACAGCAAACACAAGAACCCTTGAAGGAAGCCTAGAAGCAATCAAAAGTGAAGCCACAATGGAAGCATTAAGTGAAATATTACTGGTTAAAGTCGGTTTAATTTCTAAAGCTCCAGGAGCTTTAATGGTGGATCCAGAATAGTTATGGAGGAAAAGATGGAGGATTATGAGTGATGTGGTTAATGCCCATATGGAATCTGAACTTATTGACCTGGTCAACGTGTGGTATATTGGGGATAAGACATAAAGACTGGTTGTGAAAAAGGAGATTTTGATTAAGTAGTTGATGAGGAGAGTGAATGAAAGCATTTTGGCTGTTAAGAGGAGGATAAAGAAGCCGGATGCAAGAAGGGCGACATCAAGAATTAATAAAAAGTTGTGAGAGATGGTGGAATTGAGAGTGTGGGTCCAGACCAAAACCACAAGTGCTACAATGCAAAGGTATTGAGATATGGAAATGGAATCTAGCATCACCTTAAGCATGTCTCTTTTGACAACATTTGCATTCATCACCATTTCTTGAAGGAAAGTGTTGTCTGTGTGATTGTCATCAAAACCAGGCTGCATACCTCCATAAGCAACTTTTCTCCATCTTCTTTGTGTCGAGGAGGGGATTTGACTGATACGATTCTCCATTGCCCCAAACTAGAAAAGCAATCAACATTAGATTTCATATCAAGCAACAACAAGAATACCCAAATCCCATAATATGGGATAAGGGGAGGTTAGATTTATTAATGAATTCTCAATTGTGGATGTCAATAGATCCAAAAATTGACGTATAATCTGAACAATTTTGTTCAGGCATTTTATCAAATAGCTAATGTGCATGTCAAAATGTTACATTGCAATAATCAAACTAAAACATAAACTCATACAGATCTTCAAAGAAATATGAGAACAAGCTAATTGATGGAGCACTAATAATATGTTAATATCGAGCATACTACATGATAAAAATCGGAGTCAAATACTGTGTAAAACATAAATTATCATTGCACATACGAAATCAATTACCTGTCCACAGCAACAGACCGAATAAAATCAATTTCTTTTCTATGTTTTCGGTTATTGACAAGCTGCTGAAGGATTTGAAACTCCAATTTGGATTGAGATTGTTCCCATTAAGGGTTTTAGGGCATTATGCAACGCCCGTTCCCACCAATTCGTGATCTAACCGAAGACATGGTCGATCGAAGCCTATTCAGCAGAATTTTGGGGGAAATACCTTATTGAAATTGGTGGTAAATTGAGCTAGTAATCTTCGCTTTTTCCCCTGATCTTCTTCTGAATTTTCGATAACGATATCATGAAATCTATGCATATGTTCGAAATCTGAGGATTCAACGAGAAATTAATATTATGATCTGTTTAAGCTCTCGAAGCTTAACCAAGCGCCTTTAAAGCGATTAGCACAGAGTCCACATGAGACAGATTGCAGGGGCGGAACACGAGCATCATAATTAAGGGGCCAAGAAATTATCATTTTTTGTGCATTTACAATCTATTAAAATAATAAAAATAAATAAAAATTAAGTTTGTATATCTTATAAGTTTTAATTTTGAGGGTACACAAAACTTTTAATGTTTTTTAAGTTGAATGAAAGTTTATTAGCAATAAATAGTTTTTGGCCTAAAGTTTAACAAAAAAAAAAAAATCATTTGAAATTAAAATCAAGACAAACTAATAATCTTAGACATTCATAGGGAACCAATTATATAAGTTATTTGAATTACTTATACGACGTTTTTTTTTTGAAAGGCAATATTTTATAACCTTCTTTATTTAAATAATATCTTGATGCATTGTTTCATGTATGAGCTTTATATCTAATCTGTTTTAAATAAATAAATAACAATGTTATATACTTATAATAACAATGAGATAAAATTGGATTCATATTTATAATAAATACTACGATACAATATTATTATTCCATATATCTAATTAAAATGTGTTTGATAATATTTCAAATTTCCTTTTCTATTGTTATAAGGATCAAATTTGTAAAAACCTTGGTTTTCATCTCTATATTAAATAAAATGATATATTAAGAGTATGAAAAAGCTGGGGGGCCATGGCCCCCCTAAGCCTCTATAGCCTTCCGCCCATGGACAGATGACGTAGGTAAGCGTAGCGTTAAGGTGGTAGTGGTCGTTAGTTCGTTATTTACCACCGATTGGTTTTCTCCCTATTGTGTTGTCTTTCTAGTGGTTTTAAGAGGTTTGGTTTGGGTTAATCTGCGTATTTCGTTTCTAAGAGCTTTTTCCGATGATCCTTAAGATATATTTTTTGTTACGCCTTTACTTTACTTCAAAGGGATAATGATCAATAAGGGTAATATATTTTTTGAAATATATACATTTAATTCTTATTTTTTTTGTAAAATAAATCCTTATACTTTATTAATATGTACACATTAGGTCCTTAGCACCGGATTCTATAGGTTTTGCTGACGTGGAAGGGTTTATTTTACAAAAAACAAAGAATAATGACTAAATGTGTACATTTCAAAAAGTATCTTACCCTATCAAGTCATTTTCCCTTTCTTTTATTTTGTTGAAATGAAATACCCAAGTGGCATCCACATATTCACAACGAGATTTTTCCAACTTTTATTCATCATGAAAAAGAGGGAGAACCCCAATCTTCGGCGACTCCTTTGTGTGTTCCTACACATCACTGGTAGCAAGGAGGAATGATGGAAAAAACAACAAGGTCGAAGGGGGAGGCAGAAGGAAGTAGAGACGGTAGTTGGCGGTGAGGAGCTGCTCTGGTAGCCCCCTCTTCGGTTCTTTCTTCTTTTTCTGGCAACATATCTCAAAGATGGAGGCAAAGAGAGACAGATCGGAGAAACACAACAGGTAAATGGTGTTTAGTTGTTGCTGTTTCACCAAAAGGAAGAGAGACGAGAAAGAGAAGGGTTGCCGCCCTTTTCTTGTTGTTGGAGGATCACCCACCTCCGGTGACTAAGCTAATTAATTGCTATTTAGTGCCACTTGTGCTTCCACATCAGCAAAACCTGTAGAATCCGATGAAAATGGTCTAATGTGTACATATTAATAAAGTATAAAGGGTTTATTTTACAAAAAAAAAAATAATAAGGACTAAATGTGTATAATTCAAAAAGTATCTCACCCTATCAAGTCATTTTCCCTAAAAGAAAATTCGTATATGACCGGTATACCGGGTACAGCCGGTCACAATGATTGCATTGTTACAAAAAATAAAGTATAAGAGTTTATTTTACAAAAAAAAAAAATTAAGGACTAAATGTATACATTTCAAAAAGTATATTACCCTATCAAGTCATTATCCCTACTTTTTACCATACCTAAAAAAATAAATTACCCTTATTTATTTCTTTTTTAACTTGTTTGTTATTTATTTATTAAAAATGTTTATTAATAAGACGGGACCACTTGTGTAATTTACTGTTAAATGTATTGCCTGTAATTATCCTTCCATTCATCTGATTTATCTCTTGCTAGATTAAACTACCACCCTTATGCCACCAGAAGTCACAACCACCTCTGGACCAGACTAATTACCACCATTTCTCCCACCGAAAAAAAAATCTAAAAACCCAGATGAACCTCGATACCTCAAATTGTAGAATGAATCAAGTCACATTCCACCCATCCGACACCACCCCTGTTTCCGGATGAGTTATCCGATATAAGTCTCCGAGGCAAATCAGACCACTAATTATGGATCGAAGCTTGGGTAATGTGGAGTTGTGGAACGATAGGGAGAATATCAGAATTAAGAGAGTGGTTTAGAGGTTAAATGAATTTTGGAATGGTCCGACGAGGCTAAACACACAGTGACTAGTACTCCGTTAAATTTAGATCTCACGATTTTCCCAAAACCTGATGTTCAAAAACCAATTTCAAAAGACCATATCTGCGAAACTCTTCTTTGTGAGAAATCGATAGTAAAAAACACCTTTAATGATTTTCAGAACCCCTTATATTTGAAACCCGATGAAACAACGCCTTTCATGATTTTTAGAAACCCTTATCTGTGAGAAATCGATTATCAAACCTGCAATAAATGAAAGGGATCGTGTAATCATTTGTGGGCGCATCGGGTTCATCGGTGTTCCAGAACGTTCGTCGGTTCCCCACTGTGATGCTCCGATGAAACCATATACCAACACCAATTGTATATGAGATTCTCGTTGGCAAGAAGATCGTTCAATAATGTATGGAGTTCTCGAAGATGGACAGAAGGGGGATAAGAGTCGCCTACGAGGGTACAGTCGCCGGAGAAGGAGGATTCCGACGTCTCCTAGGTCTGGTGTCAAGGTGTCAAGTAGGGTGGAAAAAAAATAGAGAGGTCGAGATTTGGGAGACTGAAGCGACGATCGGAGGGTGAAGGTAAGGGGTGGGAGTGGGCGCCATCTTATTTAATAAATAATTTTTGATAAATAAATAACAAATAAAGAATAAAGAAATTAAAAAAAGAATAAAAAGGGAGTTGGCCACCTGCCGTGAAGTCACTTGTTTTCTCCTGAGAATATGCGGCATGCATCACCTCGCGTTGTACATTGTCTCGACTGCCACATGACTCCTGTCTCATATACTTTCACTGCAGATCCTCATAACCCAAACTTCTGTTCCACATCAGAGTGAGGATCCTCCCCCACACAATACCCAGTTCTCCTCCACTTAAGGTTTGAACCATCGTCCATTGATATGTCAAACAGATCCTCATAACCCAAACTTATGTACTGTACTATTTTTGCATTTTATAATTCTTGATTTGCAGTGAAAGGCAAAGTTATTAAATTCTTTTGGGAAATAATGATTATAAATAAAGGATTAGAGCTCAGGTCTGCACAACATATACATAAGTAGGGATCATTCATCCATGAAAGGATTTATTACTTGAAGATGGAGAATGGGAAGAGGTTTGATATTTACAACCAGATATTTACACTCTAATGAGTGACGATTATACAGGGGTATATGTGTGATTGTCAGTTACAAATAGCATCATGCTTTTATTTTTCTTTTATTTTTATCACATAATAGCATCATAATTTCATTTTATACCATAATGGCATCATACTTACATTTTCAACCAATAATAGCAACATAGTTTATGTTTTTATCAGATAATTCCATAAAAAAACCAATGTGAATCCAATGATAACATTTAAATATGAATTATGATGCCACGTTACACAAATTCACAAACAAAAGCAACAGCAGTAGCAGGGTACATACAGTAATTCTATAGGACAAAATTGATTTTGCAATCTAACTTAATAAAAACAGTACAACAGTAAGAAAAAGTTGAAAATGGAAAAAAAAATTGTCGGCGTTTTTAGCAGTGACACGGGTAAATGAGACATCATATTTGACTACAAAAACAGATTATAAACTTTATAACTATCACAGGGGTAAAAATTATACTTTATAATTGTTAAAAATCAAAAGTTTATAAAATACAATGCTATATTATGCATATTCTCTAACGTTGCATTGTTTATGTAGTGACAAAGAACATGGTTTAGCATGCAGAATTTAAGTTTGCACAATTGAACATAGTGATTTGGGTGTTTAAGAGATATATTGAATGTATATGGTGTTACACAAAAAGGATCTAGATCTAGACTACATAATTAACACACACTTACACACTCACTTTTACATCTCTCAAGCACACCTCTACAAGTGGACAAACCCACTATTTATAGAGGTGTTTACATGTCTCTCTCTCACTCTCTATCTCTCATGAGTCAAAAGGAAAATACTCCACATGCAAGTGGGTCTACACAAGTCAAACATTTACAAAGTCATGAATGAATAACTTTGCACCCCAACATTCTCCCCTTCAAAGTTAGGAATGAATGACCCACTTCAAATCTTCCAAAATCAAGCACTACGCGGTTCGAGCCTCAAAGGTGACACATGTCGAAACGAACTTCAATCTTCAATTCTTCCATGACTCTTCAATTTGGGCTCTAGGATGTGAGACCATACAAACCAAGCAGCAACGAATGATTAATTCCAAATAATCACCCAAAAGTTGCGCATAAAAACACACCCCAAAAATCTTCAATAATTCCAAACCCATTTCGAATACATCACTTCCGAACTTCCAATTACATCATCTCATAGGCTTCAAAACTTCAAGATCACTTCGGTCATCAAATCCGCGTAATATGAAAAATTCAAGTTCGAATTTCCATATAAAACTTCTCCCTCTTTTTATAATCGAAATTTGATTATAAAACCTCCAAGGAAAAAGAACGTGCTCTATTCGGAAATTTTCATGTCAAAACTCCCCCTTAACATGTGGCATAAACATTGTGCTTCAATCCGAAAAATCCAAAAAATATTGAATTTTTAGCTTCATTCACGGATCGCCTTTGACAAAATTTCTCAAAAATGGGTAGAAATTGTCAATTTCAAAATTCTGCAGTGACCTGGTGCGCCAAAAACAGCCAAATATGCGAAACACACCCCCATTTGCGAAACTGGGTAAAATGTGTAAATTCGCACAAACTACAGGGACCAGATTTGAAAATTCAGCAATTTCAGCATTTTATGACCCCATTTGCGAAGTTGGGTATAAACTGTCAAAAATGCGAAACTACTGGTACTCGTTTTGACAATTTCTGCATGTTCTTCAAACTTGCGAAGTTGGGTAACTTGTGTTATTTCTTGAAAAGAGCAGGGACCAAATGCGAAACTGTTAACTTTCTTCTTCATTGAACTGGTAATAACAGGGAATGCTTCGCATTTTCATTCCCACACCCTTCGCATCCCTTCGCATGTTCCACCCAATTAATCAAATGCGAACTCTCAATTGGAAAATGCGAACCCGATTCATCAGACAAGTGTGTAAATCAAAAATAATTTTGAATAATTGCTGAAACTCATCCAAATGCGAACTCATGTTTTTGTTCTGAAAACAGTTTGCATAATCATCCATGTTTTTGAATAATTTTGAAATTCCAAATGTGAACTCAACTTTGATCTCATATGCGAACCGTTCTTGACTCCAAAATTGATTTCCTTTGGACGCGAACGAACACACATACAACATACAGATCATCGACTCAACCCCTTAAATCAAAATTAACAGTTTGCTTTAACAAATCATCGACTCCAATCATGCGAAGTCTTCAATCGTTCATTCACAGCAAAACATAGTCGATCATTTTTCGTTCATTCTATCATCACCCATCGACTCCAAACACTCGAACAGTATGCCCCAATTCCAAAATCAAATTTTCGTTTTACACGCCTCGATCATTCCAACTCATTCAATCAAAAGATTTCCAATTCTTCGATCACGATCACAGACTGTGGAACAATTATCCAACCCTAAAATTGAAAATCAAATCTTCGAACATCGACTGATCAATTTGTAAATCAAAGACTTTCAATTCAAAATCACAAATCAACAGTTAAAGGTCGAATCCACCAAAAATCTCGATCAACTAGGAGCCTTTGCTTTTGACGATGATGAAAGAAAATTTGATCTTAGTTTCAGTTCGTCAATTAGACATCAAGAACAACATCTACCAAAATTTCCATCATAACTCCAAGATCAAATTTGCAGATCATCAATCGATACTACCAATCGATTTCACATCCTTATTACTCTTTGATTTTACTTCCAAAACTGATATCGATTTTGATTAAAAAAATTTCGTTTGACTTGCGAACGATCTTTCTAATCGATCCAAGCAAAGAAATCAAATACAAATCATAACTACAACTTAGAGTTTTGAAGATAATCAGACTCAAAATAACATGTGAATAGATTCATATTTGAGATACTATCGAGTTCAAACACTGATTACGGAAGAAGAAGAATGAATGAATAAAAGATCTAATAGAGTATGAGCTCATGAACAGTAACTAAAATCCATTTGAGTATCGATGAACAGTAACATATTAATTGTTTTTGGGCTTGAATTTGGGCTAAATGCATTGATCAGATGAACATTGGACTTTCAAATGATATAACAATTGATTTTCAAATTTTGTTTTGAGTTTGATCAATTAAAAAAAATTGGATCATAACAAATGGGTTTTTCAAAGAAAATTTGATCCAATGAGTCAAACGATCACAAATCAAAAACGCAACGCACGAATCAAATATTACGAGAGATCATAGAGAGAGACTCACCAAAATTGCTCAAAATTGTGACAAAAATTGCCAAACCGAGAATCGTTCTTCAAAAATCACCTTGATCTTGAAGACCCGCTCTGATACCAATTGTAGTGACAAAGAACATGGTTTAGCATGCAGAATTTAAGTTTGCACAATTGAACATGGTGATTTGGGTGTTTAAGAGATATATTGAATGTATATGGTGTTACACAAAAAGGATCTAGATCTAGACTACATAATTAACACACACTTACACACTCACTTTTACATCTCTCAAGCACACCTCTACAAGTGGACAAACCCACTATTTATAGAGGTGTTTACATGTCTCTCTCTCACTCTCTATCTCTCATGAGTCAAAAGGAAAATACTCCACATGCAAGTGGGTCTACACAAGTCAAACATTTACAAAGTCATGAATGAATAACTTTGCACCCCAACAGTTTAATTCCATTTATGTTTAAAAAATTCAGAAAAAAGAAAGATAAAATGCAGAAATATGACTTATTATAAGGTAGATTTTATGAGAGGGGTAAAATAGTCAAATTTGTTGCAATATGTGTATTTTATTACAACACATGCAAATATGAAAATAGTCGAATCATATTTTTTTTTTATTTTATTGAAAGAACTGGTAAAATCTTTGGATTTGGTAATTATTGTGATTGGACAAAATTGTAATTTGTTTAAATTAATCAGAAATTTGTTATCTGAAGTGTCTATGTGTGTATTTGTTTTATTATGAATAATGTCAATTCTGGATAAAGGTCATTTTGGTCCTTCTATTATGATTTTTTTTATAAACTAAGTCTGGTCTAGATAACTTGTAAAACATTTTCTGTTTCATTGGGGATCTTCATGAAAATAAATTTATGCGACAAATCAAGTTGCCTAAGTAGCATGACAATTATAATACAATCCAAGTAAAAATCAACTATTTTCGTATAAAATTAGCTGTCAAGCCGGTTATAACAGTCTTTGTTTATACACCTAATTAAGACATAATAAAAACAATGAGAATGGTGTTTTAGGAAACTGAAAAAATTCAGGGGCAAATCAGTAAGACATAGAAAAAGTGTATACATTCTTATGAAAAAATAGTTAAAAGTAAAAAATTTATAAAGTACAACGCATATAATGCAGAAAAAAATGTTAATACGGCAAAAATGTGGCTTATTATAAAAAAAATTATGTAGGGGCAAAATAGTCAAATCTGTTGTAATTTGACTTTTACAAACATGTCGGGAGCATATTTTGGGTTTAAGAGGTTGAAAATAAAATAAATGTGTTGGACTTATAATATGCTAGTCATAATTTAATAATACTCAAATCTGTCTTTATATTTTCATATTGAAGATGCTTCCTTTTCGCAACATCTCCCAGGCTATTGGAAACTATTTTTTAATTGATTAAGGATGTTCAGGAGTTTGATTCCAAGGTAAAAATCATTCATACTTTTCTATAATGTATAATTTTATATTATATAAAAATTATATTTCTAACTTTTTGATTACTTCTCATGTTTTATGTTGTTTCTCTTTTTAGGTTCAACTGTTAAACACAATCTTTGTGTTAATTGCCTATGTTTTTGATATCATCCCATATGCTCTTGATTTGGTTCAATTTTTTTCAGAAGATATTTATTCGAAATACTACATGATCAACTTATAAGTTTATTCTTATTTGTCTAACCGAAAAACTCTCCCTTTTTATGTCTTTGGGAGGAATCTTCTGCTGAAAGCCTTCTACAGATACAAATTCTAACCGAACTCAAGAACTTCATAGTTGCACTTGGGTATAAGTCCCATATATGCTATAATGTTCTACTCCCTGTTTTAGTATTATGGTGTTTGGTATTGATTTATGGAGGGGCTGTTTAGTACTTATAACTTGAAAGCAGGGATTATTTTTGCGAATTTGTGTAGGGGTTGTTTGGTATTTTTCTATTATAAATCAAGGTAAATAAATATCATATGTTCTGCATGTACCTTTCTTTCAAATATGATCATGTTTAACATGTATATGCATGGTAAATCATTAAACAAACAACTTTGAATCAATTAGCTATGCTCTGAAGCAAAAATTTACTGAATTATATCAAGTAGAAGAGTAATTTGAGAAAAAAAAAGGTACAGGGTCATACCTGGTTTAGGTAGACAGACTTAATCAAGAAGTTTTGATGAAATTGACAATTAGATAAGGGTATTCCGCCTCCTGGCACCTGTGGAAGATTAACTGAGAGTAGAGAAAATATTTAGCAACTCAAATCGGAGAGACGAAATAGCTTGGAATCGATTAGGTTAAATGAAATTTCAATTAGCTATTATCGCTTGCCTTGAATAGAAAAGGTACGAAGATAACTAAGTCTTGGAGCCTTCAATGGTGTGAATCGAAACTTTGGAAACGAGATGAACAGTACCAATGAATGGCACTGTGAGCCTGCTACCTTTAATGGCAGTGATTGCCTGATTCCCGACTTAGGGTTGAGAGGAGTATGACGTCGATTGAAAGATCAGATGTAATTGGGTATAGCGTGCTTTTCGTTGAAAAGTCAAATATTGGAAATTATATTGTATGATTTAGTTACAGGGAAATAAACAAAATTTAGCGGGAATTGAAATAAAAGGTTATTTATTGAGAGGGAAAATGAAATTAGATAAGATATGTAAATCAAATTTTTTGAAAATAAATGTACGAAAAATATATTTAAAGAAAATTTGAAGTTTATTTGATAATAATAATTAATATCTTGGATATTATATTTAAATTATATATAGAAGTGTTTTAATTAAATTTTGTTTATTTTATTTTATAATTTAGATTTCAAAATTATAAAACATGGACCTTTACCCTAAAAATTGCATTCATGTTTTAACAATACAACCTTTGTAATAAAAGTTGCAATTTTTAACAAAATTTGTAACCTTTTAGAAAAAAGTTACAGTGTTAAATATAATTTGCAACTTTTTTTAAAAACAGTTACAATTTTTAATATAACTTGCAACTTTTATAAAAAAAGGTTGCAATAAATCTTTTAATGCAACCTTTTTGTTGGACAAGATCTTATTTATAATCAAATGCAACTATTGTTAAAAGGTTGCATTAGACTCATTTTGTAGTAGTGTGAAATAAGCCAACGGCCTCCCGTCTTGCATGAGAACCGCCCCCAAAGCATACCCCGATGCGTCCGTTTCCAATACAAACTCCTTCGAAAAATCCGGAAGAGCTAAAACCGGTAGCTCAGTCATCGCTAGTTGCAATTTCTTAAACGCCTCGGTAGCCTCATCGTTCCACTTAAAGTTATCCTTCTTTAATTCTTCGGTTAAAGGCCACACAATCTTCTCATAATCCTTAGCAAACTTCCGGTAATATCCTGTTAAACCTAAAAACCCACGCAACGCCTTCAAGGTTTTGGGCAGTGACCATTTCAACATGGCAGAAACCTTGCTCGAATCAGCCGCAACCCCATCCTTTGATACAATATGACCGATGTACTCCACCTGTTTTTTTATTGAAATAACATTTTTTTCGGTTTGCATAAAGACGATTTTTTTGCAAAACTCGAAGTACCGTCGAAAGATGATCCCGATGTTCGTGCTCGGTTTTGCTGTACACTAGTATATCATCAAAAAAAACCAGCACGAATTTCCGTAAAAAAGGTCTAAATACCTTGTTCATAAGCGACTGAAAAGTAGTCGGGGCGTTATTCAATCCAAACTAGGGATGTCAACAGGGGCAAACGGGAGCGGGAATAGCTGCCCCTGCCCCCGCCCCCGAAATCACTTTCTGCCCCCGCCCCCGGTCCCGCCCCCGGATCCCCCGTTTACATTGCCCCCCGTCCCGCCCCCGTTCCCCCGGTTACCCCAGTTTATAGGCTTAAAATTGGATTTTTTTTGCAGGCAAAAAAAAAAAAAACACTATTTTTAATAACTTTAAAAGCTTAAAACTTAATCTTTTAGAAGCAAAAAAATAAAAAAAAATCCAACATTACGAATCCAATATTACAAAACGACAATTCCAATAATATTACAAAAAGTCAATTCCAACAATCGTCGATTGATTCGATTCGTCGTTCACTGTTTGGGTCTTTGGAAGAGGAAGACGGAATAAAGCTTAAGGCAACCGTGATTTGTGAAGCCTTAATATTAAAATTAGTTTCCCATAACCCATTTCTATTTTACATTAAATAAATATATATTTTATATAAATATAAACGGGGCCCCCGCGGGAGTACGGGACGGAAATACTTACTCCCGACCCCGGTCCAGAAAATAAACGGGGGTTAATTTCGCCCCCGCTCCCGAATTTTTTTAAAAATTAGTCCCGTACGGTATCGGGGTCCCGCGGGGGTTTTTGACATCCCTAATCCAAACGGAATTACCAAGAACTCGTAGTGGCCCTCATGTGTCCGAAACGCGGTTTCCAGAATATCCTTCGTCTTCATGCGAATCTGATGGTACCCCGACTTAAGGACCAATTTGGAGAAAACCGTCGCCCCGTGAAGCTCGTCCAACAACTCATCTATGACCGGAATCGGAAATTTGTCGAGTACCATTGCTTTGTTGAGGGCCCGGTAGTCTACACGAAACCACCAACTACCATCTTTTTTCTTGACCAGCAACACCGGGCTCGAAAACGGGCTAGTACTTGGCTGAATCACTCCCGCCTTTAACATTTCCTTCACTAATCTCTCAATTTCGTCTTTTTGCACATGTGGGTAGCGATACGGTCTGACGCTGATCGGCCCGTTCCCTCGCGCAAATTAATGGCGTGTTCATGGCTTCTTGGTGGTGGTAACCCTTCCGGCATGTTAAAAACCTCCCCGAAACTGTCCAATATGATATGAGTAGTCCCCGTGTTCTGACCTAAATCGCCTTCATCTTCGATAGTACCCACGTGGATGACGAATCCCTCACCCTCCTTTTGCAACAATTTCCCCAACGCCTTACACGACACAAGGGATTTGGAGAGGCTCGGGTCCCCGCGTATGGTGATCAATCGACCGTCAACCCAGAAACTCATCCACAACTCCCTCCAATTCGATGTGACATTACCCAACGTTTGCAACCAAGTGATGCCCAAAATCAGATCTGAACTTCCCAAATCCAAAGGAATAAAATCTTCCACCACGCTACACCCCTGCAAATCTAGGGTCACTGCCTTGCAAGTACCCCGGGTCTTATCTTTCCTCCTGTTGCCCAACACGACCCTCACCGCTCCTGTATCAATAACCGTCAACCCCAAAATCTCAATTACCTGGTTAGAGACGAATGAGTGGGTGGCTCCACAGTCGATTAATACTACCACCGGGACCCCCTGAATGTTTTCCCGTACCATCATCGTGTGTGGAGGGGTAAGACCGGAAACAGAATTTAAAGACACTTCAATTGCCTCCAAATGCGGGTAGTCTCCATCGTCTTCCTCCTCTACGGTATCTTCTTCATCAACCAACAACACTTGCAACGCCTTGCTAGGACAGCGGTGACCCGGAGAATATTTGCCATCCCAACGAAAACAAATACCCTTAGCCTTTTTCTCTGCTAACTCGATCGGTGTCAGTCTTTTGAAAGTACCACCCTCGTTGTTCGAGCTCGTCTTCTGTTCTAGTACAATACCAGTCGGAGTCGGGGTTTGGGTGGCAATTGTCTTGGCGGCACCACCGTTGTTCCACTTACTTGTACCATACCCACCCACCTTAACCTCTCCCTACCCCTTGTTCTCGTCAATTTTCAAGGCCATGCGGATGGTTTGTGACAACGATTCTGGTTCAGCAATCCGTACAGCGGAACGAACACTTGGCTTAAGGCCTTTTATAAAAGTGCTTTCCTGGACAGATTCTGAGACACCACTTACTTGGACCGCAAAGCTTTCGAAACGATCCACATAATCTCTAACAGTGTCATCTTGTTGGAGAGCTAAGAATTGCTCCAGCAGTCTACCCTCCCGAGATGATTGAAAACGATCTAACAACCTGGTTTTGAACTTACTCCATGAGCTGAATGGTTTCCTGGAGTCTTGCCAACGATACCACGAGAGAGGTGGTCCCTCCAAACAAACCGCTACCACCTTAAGCCGTTCCTTCCTTTTGACCTCCTGGACCTCGAAATACCGTTCGATATGGTAAACCCAACCTTGCACGTCTTCCCCACTGAAAATAGGGATCTTCAATGTAACATCCATAAAATTTACGCCAAATTTAAACATTTAACATTAACAAAAGAAACAAATAGTAATTGTTTTTACAAAACATTTCCAAATCATTTATCATCAGAGTGTCCCAAAACAGATCATAAGGATGAGGAGCGGTACGGTCACGCCTTCGCCTTCCCTCGATCTCCTGAAGTACTTGAAACAATAAACTGGAAACTGTAAGCCCAAGGGCTTAGTGAGCTACCCCCAAAATACCAATACCGTACAGACAGAAACCATATCAATAACAATCAATCAATCAACATGCGTACTGGGCCATCGGCCTGACTGGTCCGCCCTACTGGGCCTACAGTCTATCTGAATCTATCCCGAGCCTCGGCATGACTGGTCCGTCACGTGGGCCTACAGTCTCCCCGGACCGCTCATAGGGTATGTTGGCCTTCAGCACAAAGCAGGACCGCCTCAACCCACCCAACAAGCAAATAACCATGTGCACATACTATCTTATACTGGCATATACAAACATCAAGCATATCTATCTCACTAATCATCAATCATAGAATTCTCTTGTAACTAGAGCACCGACCTAACAGGTCTCTAACATACCAATCCCTACGGATCATAAAAGCATAACATATTGTCTACCCTGATTCCGATCAAACAGATCATATCACGTATAGCATACCATAACAATAACAACTAAAGGGTCGGCCTTGGTGCCATAGACCCTATCGATATAGTGAGGATAACTCACCTCGCAGATGTTGACTCGGAAGGTAACTCCAACTATCGGATCACTTGTCACAGGCTCCACCACCTATAACCATAACACAATATACTCATAAGTCCTTAGCCTTATAAGGCACTCCATAACCCACTAGTCAATTCCTGATCAAGGTCAAAGTCCTTGGTCAAGGTTAACAGTCCATGTTGACCTCAACTCGCCGAGTACACTCGGCTGCTCGTCGAGTCCTTGAAGCACATTCCAACTCGCCGAGTCATCGAGGTGACTCGTCGAGTTCCTTCGAATCCCGATCAAATCTTAAGGCCACCCGTCGAGTTTCCTCCTTGCAACTCGACGGGTATACACGCAAACATATCCTTGGCTAAAACTCATACAACTCGCCGAGTTGTTCTTCAACTCATCGAGTTTCATGAACATCTTCATCTAACTCGCCGAGTTGTTCAACCAACTCGTCGAGTTCATGCTTCCTTCATCTGACTCGCCGAGTTGTTCATCCAACTCGTCGGTTTAATGCACATCTTCATATGACTCGCCGAGTCGGCTTTGCGACTCGCCGAGTCCCTTCAGTCATTTTAACATGCAGACGTCTTTAAGCCATGGCAAGATCCCAAATTGCAGATCTAACTTCCTTAAGCCTGCTTATCACGTAAAGTTGCAAACTTTACGTGCATGCATTGCTTTACAAGCTCTAAATGCCAAAACCAAACTTTTAATGGGTGTTCATGGACCAAGGGGACCTTAAACTCGACTAAAGCTGGAACTTTATGCTTGAATAATCCAAAGAGGCTCCAGATCTGAAGTTACAACTTCAGATCTAGCCCATAGATTGCCATACCAACTTGATACCCTTTCTAAAACCCTAAAACTCATTCAAAGATGAGGTCTAAACTAAAATAACTGAGGGTAATGGTCAAATACCTTCCCAAGAGATGTCCACAGGAGTAAAAATCGGATCTCCTTCCAGCTCCTTGCCTCAATCACTTGATTCCCCAGACTCTCACACCAAAATTCTTCTCTCAAAGCTTCAACACACAATGGGCACACACACACAAACACGAGTTAGAGGTGCAAAGGGGGATGCAAAGGAACTGAAAGAGGCTTGAGCTTCTTTAAATAGGGGTGCAAACCCCGGGAATTAGGGTTTCATTTTCCAGCTCCTACTCGCCGAGTCCCACAAAGGACTCGCCGAGTAGATCACTTAATTCACGATCCAACCCGCTGCTACTCGACGAGTATGGCAACCAACTCGTCGAGTAGGGCCAAAACCCAAAAATATTTTATTTAAATTATTACCTGAGAGTCGGGGCATTACATTCAATTTTCGATACTCTTGCCCGGTACTCCTCTTTTTCTCCTTTTTTTTTTTTATTTCTTTGAGCCTTGTGAAACGTCTGAATCTTCGCTGTCGCTGGTGGTGTCGCTCTGTGACTCCGCTGAAGAACTGGCATCACTTTTTTTTTTTGACCGATCTTTTCATTGCCAAGGCCAAATCGGAAATAGCCCTAGTCAGATCATCCATCTTCGTTGTTACCTCCTCTTTATGTGCCTCAGCCGCATCCAGGATCCGGTTGACAGTGGTTTCCAAAGAGCCCAACCTTTCGGCATTGGTCCCTTTCCTTTCTAGTTTATCGGCCATCGGAGCTTTGATACCAAGATGATAGGTCCTGAATTCGAGAACAGGAAAAACTCCAATAAAAACTCTAAGGTTCAATTCTTATTCATTGATGCTTTAAAACTAGAAACAATCATACTTATAATGTTCTGCAAACCCATATCCTAAAAAATAGAAAAGATAATAGGAAAGATAATATCTTGTCTCCCAGGTAACAAATAAATACCAAAAATACCAAACTGGAATAAAAATAATTTTATTTTCTCCTCCGATACACCAGGCCCCACCTACTTGAACTTCTAGGTGTATCATATTTAGATTAAAATTAAAATAAAAAACTAAATTAATAACATAATTAGATATTTCACATTAAATAAAAAAACATAAAACATAAAATTTCAAATCTAGATTCCGAATTTTAATAAAAAATAAAACTTGAAACCTAAATAACTAAAAACCATAGAAATTAAACATAAATATTAAAAACGTTAAAACCTAAAATTCATGCTTTTCCCGAACTTCTTTTTGGATTTTCAGAAACGCGGCTAAATTTTCCAGGTCGATATCTGGTTGCGGCTTCATGTTTAAAATTTGAAGATCGGTGAGTGCTTGTTTCCGGCGCCGAGCATTCTCCGTTGACTCATATTTTTTTATTTTTTTTGTAAAAAACTTAGAGTTTTGTCAATTTTGTCGGCAAGTATGTCTTCGTTAATCGCTTTTCCGCTTGAAGACGCCGCTTTTTTCCCTTTATCCCTTCCCGGTGGTCGACGAAGTTGGACTTCCGGTGGACCCTCCCCTTCGGTCCATCGAAGTCGTCATTGAGGTCGACACCAAAACCCACATCAGACTCCAAAGTTCTCGGCATTTTGTTGGAGCCGGTAGTCGATTCCGAATGCGAAGTCTCCGGGTTAAGGATCCATTTTGGACCCTTACGACAAATTTCCTACGCTTTTTGGTGGCCAAACGCTTTACCACCGGTGATAACTTTGAACTGTTGGCATGCGGTTGATAAAATATTGAAATTGTTGCTACCACTTTTAAGCATATTTTTCAGATTTTCAAATATGTCGTTAAACATGGTGCACGCCGCTCGTAGTTCACGCCATTTTCCGTTGATCGTGTCATACGTTCGACCCGTTTGCCTTCCCAAGAGCGAGTGAAAGTGATCTAAAACACGAACCCAAAAACTGCTACCCGTTTGCGCGTTGCCCGTCCTCGAGTCGCACGATATAGAAATCCAAGCTTTAGCTAAAGCTTCCTCCTCCTTTTCGATCCAAGTTGTTCCTCTTCTATTTGTAGCTTTTCCTTTTGATTTCCTACGCCTAGATGGTTGTGTTTCTTCGACTGGTCGTCCTCGTCGTTGTCCAAGTTTACACTTGGGGATGTTAGCATTTGAATGTAACCTTGATATTGATCATTTGGAGTGGTTGGGGTTGCTGGGTGTTTGGAGTGGTAGATGTATTTTGATTTTGCTCCATATTTCTGAGAGATAATGAGATAGTAGAGAGATATTATTTGTAGAGAGAGATGTGTTTTGTGTGTTTATGTGTTTGTGTATATATAGTAGAGGAAATACATTGAAAAGTTTTTATTTTTTATTTTTGTTTAATTAACCTAACGGTCAAAAAGGTTTGGCGAATCAGAATCCGCATAACCGTCCATGATACCCATCAATCCGCGTCACATTCACCGGTAGGTAGGAGGGCGATGTTCACGCGTGAATACCCAATACACGTCAAAATACACTCCATAGTCCATACCCCATGACCTTATAACCTCAAAAATGCCTGAGGTAACATGAATCATTCATTCTTTTTATTTATTTTCTTACTTACTTTTCTTTGTTACTAATTACTCCATATTCTAGAACTTGATTATGATGCATATAAAGAATTATTCATAAAATTAAAGAATCTTGCACTATAACTTTTGTGAAAACAATTTCATGATGGGGACCCTCTTCTGATTCCAATTACAACTACTGTCTTTTCACAGGCCTTTGTCATTATTTCGGTTGTAACCATATGGTAATTTTTAACATCATTAATTATACAGGAGTTAAAGTTTGCTCAGGACATATTCTAAAATTTTAAAGTATAACAAAACATAATGAATTATTACTTGAAACTAAAAATTACATTTGATATTGAAAAGCTTATATAATGTGACTTATGTTATTTATTTTTCTGAATTTCTTTATGGCATTTAAAGTGAAATATCTATCATTTTCTACATATACAAAGTATGTTGCAAGTCCTTCTCTGATTATAATTAAATATGATAAGTTTTTTCAGGCCTATAGAAATTCCTATGACTTTGGTAAGAAGGGAGAAGCAGGATTCAATGTGAAGATTTCAATTTTGGGGGCAATCTCATGACCAAAGGGCATTTTGGTCCTTTTGGGGTTATTGTTAAATGTGAAGGATTTATTCTAACCTACATGATGACTATGGCATGCACATGGAAAAAAGAGGTGAGTCTGATGCTTTGAGGATTAGGTGTAACAAAAATTTTAAGGGGTACTTTGGTCTTTTACACGGTTATGATATATAACAGGTTTTTATACGAGCAAAGATTGTCTGCCAAAATGCTTTTTTCTCAAGATAGTATTTAGAGTGGTTATATCCGCTGGGTTTTCCATTTAAATAACATAACAAGTGGAATGATCATTTTTATATCAATTCAAATAGGAACGAAAATTAGAGTAATCAAGAGTTAAAGGTCCATAATGGTAATTTTATGAGAAATGCTATGCAAAAGAAAGACGATGGACTCTAGCAATTTACTTTTTTATTTTTATTTTTTTTTTGTGTATTTTCGTAGTTAGCCATTATTTTTGTAATTTTTTCCTTTATTTAACAATTTCTTTTTTCACCGACTTTTATTATATAATACTGTACTTTATTTTTCATTTTCTTACAAGTCTTGACAAAGCAAATGTTTAGAGTTTTTAGTTTGTGTCTATGTGTGAAAGTACATTGTCCCCTCTTTAACTTTGTGTATATATGTTTAACTGTGTCAGTGTGTGTGTTTTTATAGGTACTGATATGTGTTGTTGATTTCATTATATAAATGCAGATATGGTTGCAGGTATAACAAATGCTTCATTATATGTACTTCCCCATTTTTTAAGGGTAATGACTAAAACTTGTATATATTTTTATAGGTATGGTTTCTTTATAAAGATGTTGACTGTTAAAATGGTATTTTGATAACTTGCGAAATTTGTAACTTTACTTGGGATTTAAAACTTAGGACTTTAAGAAAAAAAACAACTTTACTTCGAAAAATATTCTTCTATTATTTTTTTTTTTAAAAAATTGTTTGTGGTTAAATCCATTCCTTTGAGTGGTTAAATAAAAATACTGACATATTTTCATCAAAAGAGTATTTTCTTACAATGCTAAAAATTATCATTTTTGGTCTCATACACATATATGAAATTATTATCATGTTGCTTCCAATCTTTATTACAAAATGTATAAAGGCGTCTTTCTCTATGGGTTTTCAGTTAATTTTATTGCCAATACACTTGGTGGTTGCTTTTGTATCATATTACCAAGTAATTTGATCACATTTTTTGTGAAATAACCAAAATACCCTTTATTAGTTTTGAAGAAG
Organism: Lactuca serriola; assembly: GCF_051521515.1. NCBI lineage: Eukaryota > Viridiplantae > Streptophyta > Magnoliopsida > Asterales > Asteraceae > Lactuca > Lactuca serriola. The sequence goes on from NC_136409.1 coordinate 143,421,843, forward strand.
ATACGGACAATTTTGCTTTTCTAATAAACAAGGGAATCAAACATGGGTTTTCCAAATTTAGGCAGAATTTTGTTATGTTATTTTTACAACCAAACACACCATATATTAAAATCTCATGTTCCAATTCTTTAGTTTTTTTTTCTTAAACGTGCACCATAAGGAGTTCTTCAACAGCTGATGGCAGAGAAGTGTGGGAACCTAGGAAGAGCCTAGGGAGTGACCTTAGTAAGATGAGTATGCTAATAGATTAGAGTATTCACTGGGGAGCGACCAAGTTTAACGGGATTGGTGATCGAGAAGGTTGAGCAGCTACTTAGGAAATCTAGGACAATCCGTGTGGAAAGTATGGGTAGATGTGGCAGGTAGTACGGGCCCGTACTACTGAAAGCAGAGGACCCGTACTCGAAGCAGGGAGAGTTCCAGAGGTTCTAAGTAGTAGATCGAAAGGAGATAATATGGTTCAAGTACCATGATTCATAGCAAATCGAGAGGTGGTCACATGGTTTGAGTACCATGACTCATGGCGGTTAAGTGCTTCTGGTTTTACCAGTTATTCCATTGTGATTAATTAGACTAAGATCAAATGTGATAGAGTATGGGGCCAGAGGGACATGTTGAATGAGTTTCAATGGAACATACCTTGAGAGAGTAATCAAGTTAGTTTCTGAGAGATTTTTGGTGAGATGCCAGTTGGAGTCGCAAGGCTCAGGGATGAGTAGAGATGGTACTTTATGGAGGACTACGGTCTGTGTTGAGCAATCGGCCAATAGTGGAGACGTCACTTTCTATGACCAGAGTTGTGCTATTTCTGTTTCCTATGAGAAGCAGAAGAGCCATTGAGCTCCCAGTTTTTGAATTTGAAGGTAAACCCTATGGGGTAGCAATTGTTGCGATCTTTCACTAGAGTATTTGGACAGTATGTCTACCGCAGAGTAATATTATAGCATGAGGGAGGCATCAGTGGGGACTGAGAGGGTTACGGATATACCCTATTTGGGTATAGTAGGGCATATGCTAGCAACAGTGTCGGGCGATAAAGAGGAGTATATCGGGGCGGTGACCCTCATCGTCTATGATGGATATAGAGTGTGGGAGTAAGGTCTCTTCTCTCATGATAATTCTCATGACGGGACGTTGGTTGGGGAATCGAAAATGAGGAGTGTGATAGTTCATTAATTTTCAGACTAAGAACTGTGACTACTACGTGACAGTTGAGACGTCTGGTAGTGTATCAGTATGAGATTTTGAATGACGTTGGGAGACTGGTTGAGAAATCAGAAATGAGGTGCGTGATAGTGCATTATTTCCAAATTGAGAGTCAGGACTGTATCGGGACAGTCGGAGTATCCTGTGGTGTGTCGGTCTGAGGCATTCAAGATGACTAGAGGCAGTCATGTTGGGAGGATTCTGAGGTTTTGTCTGAGATGTGGGATATTTGGAGTTGCTTGGTTCCTATCGAGAAGATCATTGAATGATTACGAGGTTCATTTCAAGGGTCAAGTGTAATATACCTGGTGAAACAGTCTATGGAGTAGATCGTTGGTATGCCTGCGGTGATGGTTCGAACCCTGAGTAGGGGAAGATTCGGGTATTTTATTAAAAGGATCAGAGATTTGTTCAGGGGTGGTTAGAGAACTGGATATCGAGACCTGCAGTACGAGTGCATGAGACCAAGGTTATTGGTGGTCAAGGCGAAGTGCAAAGCGAGGTAATGCATGATGTATATGTTCATGAAAGGATGGGGGTATCCACGACAGGTGGCCGCCGACCAGGGAAATCTATTGAGGTCAAGAATTTTTCTATATTGCAAATGTTTGGGTTCAAGGCGGATGGGTCATTGAGGTTTGGAGTCGATTGTCGAAGTATTAGTTCGATGTATGGATTGTTATATGCATTTCGGGAAGGATAGCAGTTGTTTTGGGCAACCAACTTTAGGGACGTTATGAGTATTATTGCATAGGTTTTGAGCAATAGAGGAGGGAGTTTCGGATTGTCGTCAACGTGTTTCGAGTCATTGGCGATTACTCTGTGTTTCAAGTTGAGGGTTGGAGTATTTCGAAGTTGAGAGTTGTGCGAGAGGAAGATCGGTGGTGGAGTCGAGATATTGTGAAATTCTGGAAGGATACATTGCGGTATCCAAGTATGATGCCATGGGTGGCTGATCAGTGGTTGAGGCAATGCATCGTGAGGTTTTGTGATGGCGTACCGAGGTATTTGAGTATGAGGCCCTTAAATTTCAGGATTATTTTGAGACTTGAGTCATGATATGGCAAGTGGCGTATCAAGTGACGACGGTTCCAGTGGGAGCCCTTCAGCTAACTGTCATCAAGCGGAAGTAATAAAGAGTGTAAACTGCAGCAAGAAAGGTGTTGGTCACGACGATTGACGTCAGGAGTGGTGATGCTTAACCTGGGTGGGTGTGTGTACCTATCTATGTTGAGCCGTGGAGTATTCGATAGTGAACTCAGTGGGGGTTGTGACTCGAGGAGGAGATTATGGGGTGATAAGAGGGTGAGCGGATCCGAGTGGGAGTAATCGCTTCAGATTATCAAGGGAAAACCATAGAGTGAGCTCATGGTGAGTCATTGAGAGAGTGTTGTGATACTACGGGGAGCCGTAGTGTTCACTAGTCAGTGAGAGAGTGTTGTGATACTGCAGGGAGCCGTAGTGTCCAACAGTCCGTGAGAGAGTGTTGTGATATTGCAGGGAGCCGTAGTGTTCACCAGTTAGTGAGAGAATGTTGTGATACTGCGGGGAGTCGTAGTATTCATGAGTCAGTGAGAGAGTGTTGTAGGCCTGCGGGGAGCCGTAGCCCTCATGGGTTAGTGAGAGGGACTGTTATGATACTACGGTAAGCCGTATTATTCGCTAGTCAGAGCATGACGCAAAAGAGTTTTTAGCCTTGGGTAGCCTTATTCTTTAAGTTTCTGGAACCTGGTGGTCGGATCAGGAGCGAGACTGGGGTCTCCATATTCATCGGGAATTGTTATATTCTGAGTTGATGTAACACCCACGAAAATTAGGCCAAATTTTTAATTTTTCAAAACATTCCAATAGTTATAGTTAATATAATTTGTTTCCAAAATAGTCTTTATCAGAGTTTCCCTAGGAATGCATCACAAATATGAGGAGCGGTACGATCATGTCTTCGCCTTGTCTCAATCCCCGGATGTACCTGAAACAATAAACTGAAACTGTAAGCCCGAAAGCTTAGTGAGCTCCCCCAAAATACCCATACACGCAGATATACGAATTATCACAACACAGTATACAATGGGTCCAGTCAACCATCAGGTTGGAATACCCCAGGCCCTCAACCAATAGGTTGGAATGCCACATACTATGAGTCCAATCATCCCCGGGATGGAATACTCACGGCCCACAACCAACAAGTTGGAATGACCAGGTCTGTCGGCTTTCGCACAAAGCAGATAAGCCTCAACCGCTAAACAAACAAGTGCACACATAACAGATAATCACATAACAGCATATAGACAGCACCTGACCTAACGGGTCATACCACATAGCACATAACACCATCTTATCTATCAGGATGCCTATCTAACAGTTCATATCACATATCGTATAATATTATCCTACCCTCTAGGATACCGATCCAATAGACAACGTTAGCCTAACATAACCAGATAGCAATCCAAAAGGGTCGGCCTTGGTGCCTTAGACCCTTGAGTATAGTGAGGAACTCACCTTGCAATGTCGACTCACAGAAATAAGCTCCAACCCTCGGGTCACTGTCACGAACTCCACCACCTATATTTATCACAAACTGCACACGTAAATTTCTGATCCTTCCAGAACTATCCTCAAAAGTCAACGGGTCAACCCATGGTCAATGGTCAAAGTCAACAGTCCATGTTGACCTGACTCTCCGAGTTCCCTCAGCTACTCGCCGAGCTTCCTTGGCTTCCTGTCCACTCGTCGAGTCATCGAGTGACTCGTCGAGTTCTCCCTCGTTTTTCGATTGAACTCTAAAGCCACTCATCGGGTTTCCTAAACGAAACTCGACGGGTACACACGTGTGCATAACTTTGGGGGAAATTCATCCGACTCGCCGAGTTTCATGACGATCTTCATCGGACTCTCCGAGTTGTTCATCCAACTCGTCGAGTTCACGACTTTCTTCATCAGACTCGCCGAGCCATCCTTGTGACTCGCCGAGTCTGTTCGGTCCTTTTTCCATACAGACTTATTCTGAGCCATGCAGTGGCTCCAAATCATAGATCTAGGCTTCTAGGACATACTTATCACGTAAAGTTGCAAACTTTACGTACATGAATTGCTTTAAAGGCTCTAAATGCCAAATCTAAGCTCTTAATGGGGCTTCATGCCCAAGAGGGACCTCATACATGACCAATTATGCGACTTTATGTTGCTAGAGCTTAGAGAGGGTTCAGATCTGAAGTTACAACTTCAGATCCAACCTATTGTTCAACTTATCAACCCTTAAGGTTCATGAAAACCCTAGAACTCATTAAAAGAAAAACCCACAGGAGATATGGTGATTTAGGGTACCTTTGGAAGATGACAACTGAGAATAGTGTTGATTCCACACCTTACTCACTCCAACCTCCTCTTCCTTCAAGCCTTCTCCTTCCAACAATCTTCAAATCAAGCTTCACACACTCACAAAGGCATACACACTCGAATCAGACTTCTCAGGGGACTCTCTAAGACTGTAAATAGGCCCAAGGGAGGTTAAGGCTCCTTTAAATAGGGACACAAACCCCGAGAATTAGGGTTTCACTTGCCAGCTCCTACTCCTCGAGTCCCACTACTGGACTCGCCGAGTCGGTCACTTAATCCGCGATCCAATCCCGCTGCTACTCGACGAGTAGGGCCAAAACCATGAAACTTTATTTGAACAATACCTGAGAATCGGGGCGTTACAGTTAAGTTGTGGTTATCACAATCGAAGGAATTGGAGAAGTGATGTAAGCGTGGGTTGCGGTTCATGGGTCATGAGTTAAGTGCCTTATTGGGACGAGTGGTTCCAAATCTGTGTCGGTGGTGATTTGAGCAGGCGAATGAGATTCCAGATTTTAGAATGGGTTTGAGTTTGACTTGGGTGGTGATTTGAGCAGGAGAATGAGATTTCGGATTCAGAGATGGGTTTCATTTTGAGGAGTAATGGGTGTCATCTGATGTCTTAGACCTGAGTGGGCCAGTTTGTTTGTATGGGGAGGACAGCAAGGCGCACAGAACTAATGAGTAGTAGACGACAGAGGTCAAGGGTGAGACGATTTCAGTTGGGATTGTGGTATCCGTTTAGGGTAAAGTGAACTTCGTGACTTGTATGTCACCATAAAACCCATTTTTTTATAACATTTGGTCCGTGAACTACCCTAAAGGCCCAATGGGCTGAAAACCATTAAATTGGGCCTTATATAATCAGAATCAAACATTTAAGGCCTAATTCACTTCTTTTCCTTCTCCTTTTTGGCCCAACATATCAATATATATATATATATATATATATATATATATATATATAATGATAATAATAATAAAAATAATGAATGGATGATGAAATAAGATGATGACAACACATTATTATCTAGCAAATAACTAGATAAATCACATGTATCAAGAAACTCATTATCCATCATGCAAAAATTCCATTCTTCCCCCTCTCTTCTTATTTTCGGCCAACACACCTTCTCACCACCTCATTTCCTTCAAAATCTAGTAAGAAAGTCTCTCTAGAACACCTCCTTCCTCCTCCAAAAATTTCGAAGATCTAGAGTGCTTTCAAGAGGATTATTCACCAAGATCATTATCCTTGGTAAGATATTACAAACCTAAGTTGATTTATTTCATTTCTAAACTCAAATCACTTCTCTTACCACCTTGATTTCATGAATCATACTCTAAAACTTCCTAGAATTCGAAGATCCTATCAAAGAAACAAGCTAGGCCGAAAACAACATCATCTTCTCATAATTCTTCTTCAAAACCGAAACATCAAAGAAAAGGTGAGTTCATACCCCTTGTTTTCGGTTTTTAAATGATTTTTGGGGGATATTACAAGTAAAATATGTAGATCTATGTGTTATATGCATGTCTTGAGTGATTTCTTAGTTGATTTTGTGATTATGTGTTGTTTTCTTCATAAGTCTAGAAATATGTTAAGAATATGAAGTTTATCACTTGGATCTACAAGAAAACCTTGAGAAAAGTATGTGTTGTCACATCTAATACATGAAAACTTGTAGATCTGGGATTTATACACCTTAAATAGCAAAAATGAGTGTGGGATTCAAAGATCTATAAACTAACTCAAAAATCAGCCCTTGATAGAAAAGTTTTGGTCCAATATCGGACTGTTTTGATCACCTTAATGATAATATTTTTCAAAACTGTTTTACATGCAAAACGTTTAGGTTTATGCCTTTAAAATTACTACTCTCACGTTTTCATACGATTTTTCTACAATTTTTGGCGAATTTTACAAAACTGTCTATCATATTTGAAATAATTTCGGACCAGCCTGTGAAGGTGAGAAATTTCACACTTGTTTGAGGCCATTAAAAATTATGAGAAAAATTGTGAACAAAGTAGACAAAATTTCCAAATATCCAGAATTTACGGATCCAAATTTCGACTTACGATGATTTTCTACAAAATTTTCCAACAACTGAGTCGGAAAAGTCAAAAACCAGAAAATGTGAAATTTCACAAAGATCAAACCAAAAATGAAAACTTTTACCAAATAGGGGCTGAAAAATATCAAAAGTTGTATTTTGGGCTGAAATTATAATTTAAGATTTTATTTGGGCCGAAAATGCCAAGTTAAATAATCTAATGGACTAAAATGTCATTTTTCATCAAAAGGGACTAAAAGTGTCACTTTACACCATTAAGGGCTGAAAATGTAAATTTTGTATGAAAAAGGGACCGAAATGGTGAGATAAACATTTTGGGCCAAATATGTAAGTTTCTAAACAATTTGACCAAGGATATAAATTTTTATAACATGAAGGTTTAAAAATGGTATTTTTATAAAAACTAAGAATACCGTTATAAACCAACATTGAATATTTTAATATCGAAAGTAAACACTAAGTGTAAAACAAATCTCATACTACAACTTGTATCAATAAACCTATGAATGATACGATGGGGTGGCCCAATGTTTCCTATTCGTGCTTATTGGGCTTCCAGTGACCCAGTTACACGATTATTGGGCCCAATATAATCAACACATGTTTATTGGGCTTCTGGTGACCCAATTACATGCCTAATGGACCCTCATTAGCTTTTATATGCTATTGGGCCTTCGTGGCCCATTTGCATTGCTAATATGGTCCAAATCAATTATCATATGCTTGATGGGCTAACGTGTCCATCGCATACTCGACAGTCTGTAATAACATACATGATTAGTGGGCCACAGTTGTCCTTTTTCGTGTTTGTTAGGCTTTATTCATATTCATGTAAACATCAAACGGGTTGTAATCAATGTTATTCAAATTCATGGGGTAATAATAAGTATTTAGTGAGAATTATCGGTTGGCACCAATAAGTGTCGGTCGTAGCCTGTAGTTATAACCAGAATCTCCTGGAGGGGGGGGGGGGGGAGTTTGTGTATAGATCTATACGGGGGTGAATCCCCCACACCTGAGTTGTTCGCTACAGTTAGACTCGGCCAGTCTAGGGTGACAAAATCTTTAATTATCAAAACCGGCGTTTGTAAAAATTCCAAGACAGGCGAAATAGTCATTAGTATGCATGGTTATAACGACTCACATAGAGATCCATTACCATACCATCATTCATGGGAATTCAAATTCATACCTAGTGGGCATACAAAGTGATTCATGCGATAATACAAAACAATCATACTCTTCTAGATCGGAAAATATCGGATTTTCCGGGGAACAACATTATTCATTTTTTTTACATACATCAAATACCATTTAAGGAAAAAGTATAAAAGTCATTCATTTATACATGTTTGAAACCACACACGCACATACATATATTGGATCATCACATCGTATCGCGAACAGTTTTATTACAGAAAATATCGGATTTTCTGTGTTTTACAAACAATACAAACTATTTTATATCAAACGTGCTTATGAACTCACCAAAATTATATATGTTGACCATTTTCAAAATACCTTGTATTCTCAGGTAACCGTTAGAATGTAGGATTATTAAGTGTGTTTCGAAATTTCTTTTGTGAGATGTCAGTCATCAAACAATTTATGTTTTGGGATTAAGTAATGTAAACAATGTACTTGATGTGAACAATGACAGTTGTGTTATGTAACGTTGGTGATGTATGTGTTATGTTTCATTTATATTCATTGTGATGATATTTCAATTGATAGTCACACTAGCCCTCGGACGTTTCCGCCGTCCGGTTCGAGGGTGTGACGGACTTTGACTTGTTTCTACCAGTAGCCACATAAGAATCAGAGGGGCAGTGAGTTATCGAAGTTTGTTATTCAAGGAGCGAGTAACATCGTGATATCTTGAGAGGGTGGTTTGGCAGTGGGACAGGCCACTAGAGTTTCCAGATTCTGGAAAGTCAAAAGGGGTATCGTAGCGGCAGAGGGGTCGGTTTTATTCCGGATCTGGAAGTTCCTGTTTGAATTCAGGTTTCGATGGAGAAAGATATCGGTGTGGTATGAGATCCTTTCAGTGGTGCTTTTCAGGTTATTGGGTTCGATCTATGTGTGGTTGAGGAGCGATTTCGAGGGCGAAATCTAATTCAAGTGGGGGAGAATTGTAACATCCGAAATTTCAGGTATATTATTGTGTGGTTAAATTTTGAAATTTATGGAGCGACTCGACGAGTTGGGAGTCCAACTCGCCGAGTAGGGTCGAGTTGCCATGTGGGAATTAATGAGTGGACTCGATGAGTCAGAGAGCTGACTCATCGAGTAGGTGCTAGTCAGAGAAACCCTAATTTCCCAGGGTTGGTGCCTATATAAGGGAACTTATGCCCCCATTTCCACCTTACCAATTACCCTACACCCCTGAGAGAAAACCCTAATCGCCATTGGAGCTAGAAAGTGAGTAGGGAGCTAAGTTGGTGGTTATTGGTGCATTCTTTGAAGGAGGAGTGAAGAGTATTGAGGTTGGGACAAGAGGAAGCTTGGGATCCACAGGTTCATTAGTGTTTGCTTGAGGTAAATATGCTAACTTGCTCATCTTTTAGGGAGATTTTGAAATGGGAGTTTTTCTAGGGTTTTCTTCCATTGCTTAGAGTCTTTGAGCCTTTTGTGTATGATTTGAAGTTGAAACCTCAGATCTGAAGTGTGGAGGGTCTTGAGAGCCCAAAGGCCTGAACTTTATTGAGCTAGAGACCAGATTTTGAGCACCTAACCCTTTGTTAGACTTTGTATTGGCATTTTGGGCATATATGCCATGCATGAACGTAAAGGTCGAGACTTTAAGCCACTTTGTGCATTTAAGGGCTAGATCTAGAGTCTAGTGTGGTAGATCTGGCCTTGGACATCTGAATGAGAAATCATATCGAAGGAACTCGCTGAGTCCATAAGCTGGCTTGACGAGTCGGTGAGGGTTTGTCCCGATGAGCTTGAGCGTGCAATAACTCGGCGAGTTGGGGGTCAACTCAACGAGTTGAGCTAGACCTGTTGAGAGTTTTGAGGAAATGAGGGGACTCGACGAGTCACAAGAGTGCACTCGACGAGTTGGGTCAAACATGGACTGTTGACTCGAGTTGACTTCCGTTGACTCTAGGGTTTGGTCAACATGAGTAATGGAGACCATGGAGGGGTAAAATGGTCTTTTACCAAATTCAAGAGTTAGAGAGAGAAGGATAAAATTTGGTTACTTAGAGTCGAAAATCGAGTATTAATTAGAGATATTTACCCTATGTGTTAGGTAGTGGCTCGTTCGAGATTCGAGTTCGAGGATAATTGCTTGCTGCTTGCGAGGCGAGTCTTCTCACTATACTTACCATGTGTGGTATCTTTGTGTGAACGAGATGTCTTATGTGCTTATCTGTGTATTGTGATATTCTGCATTATGTCTTTGTGATTTATGCTGAGTATTATCATTATGAGCTTCCTGAGTTAAGTCCGGAGGGTCCACCTAAGTATTGGACCGGAGGGTCCCACTGAGACACATTCACCATAGAGTCTTACAGTGATATAGCCTCGAGTGGCTAAAAAGTTGTGTGTGTGGTATTTTGGGGAACTCACTAAGCTTTGTGCTTACCGCGTTATGTGTTATGTGTTTCAGGTTTTTCTCAGGATCGCGGGAAGGTACCGACTTGATTGTACACACCAGTGAAAGAGTTATGTATTTGAGGATCCTGGATTTTAACCAAACAAATATGGAGTTGCGAATTGTAAATTAAATAAATGAGATTTTTGTGAAATGCATTATGAGAATTATGTGATTTTAAATGCAAAATTTGTTATGAAAATTTTCGGTGTTACAACTATGCACTCACTTGTTGAAGTGATGACTCGAAATTCGGACAACGCTTCGCTTCTAATAATCGTCTTTTCCTTCGATGAATCCTAGTATCATTACCGCTAGATTTTAGTCTGATATTTATAACGACTATTTACGAGAAATATTGTTTTGTAAGTGTTAAACAACAGTTTCCAACTACTATGTATAGACAGGAGCCAGACATGAAACACCGGAGGGCAGGACCATTTTGGCATTATAGCACCTCTGAAATCCAACAACCCTATGCGGCCCTTCAAACTAGATTCTCCGTATCACGAATAGTTAAAATATATTATAGTAACACTTTGTATATTATATTTTATAAATATTTATTGTTTATACGTTATGCTATCAATAGCGCGCTATAGCGGTGCTATAACGACACTATAGCGTTTTGCGGTGATACTGAATCGCTATTTGGAAATAGCATTTACGAATAGCGGTGACACTATTATCGGAGCTATTGGCCGCTATTTACCACAAACCCCATCAACGCTATAGCGACGCTACACCCGCTTTTACAATTTTGTACATTTGGCTACTTTGACAAAGAAAAAACCGATTGTGGGCTATTTCAATATTACATCTGTATTTTTTAATTCATTCACTAAACTTGTTTTTTTAATAAGTCCAAATAATACGTCTAATTAATTGGAAACTACCAAACAACGAATGACAACTTCTCTTTCTCGTCTCTTTTTGTACTAAGAAACCACAAACGACTTGAGTGTAATGACACTTTGACACTTTTTAATTACCATATTACTATATTAGAATATTATATATATGGTTTATGTGATGTTTATATATGTCTTTTTCTATGATATTAATTCTATATTGTATTAATACTCCAATATATCAATTTTATATAAACATATAATATAAATTATATATAATATTAAAAAACGCTATATCACCGCTATACCACCGCGATAACCGCGATTTCAAATTGCGGCATGTGGCCACTATTGAAATTCTGACCGCGATAACTGCTTAGTTTATACGTTATAATAACGATATTGAACTTAAACATAAGCTATACTTGAAGTAGGGTAAGCATAACTCACTTACCGGGAGGTTTGGTTGGGAACCGGGCTCTGTGGGCGCAGAACTTCCGAGCCGAAAGCTCTTGTTCTCGGAGCCTTCTAGTACTCCGGGACTTTCCTCTAGCAATTAGGAGTTACTAGGGCTTTGGGAGAGGTTTAAAAAGAAGTTAGAGAGAGAGAAGGGTTATGGTGTGAGGAAAAAGGGTGAGCTTCACATGGTATTTATAGACTGAAAAATGGCCCAACTCATCGAGTTTGAGCCTACAACTCGTCGAGTTGGTGCCACATGTCACCATCTGGTGGCAAGGCGTGAGGAGAAAGCAATGGTCCAGATTAAAAACCACGTCACCCATTTCACAACAGCACCCTTCCGACTTCTAAATTTTGTAACATTCGCATACGAGCTCCGTTTTCGATGTTCTTTATATCCACGCGTATGTGTTGACAAGATCTACAACTCTCCTTTTGTCTCCATTGACTAATTCTCGATCAATTTTATATTTAACGGTATGAGAAGATTACATTGTTAACGGTCGTGTAAAATTCAAAACTTTTTACATACGGACTCCGTTTTCGACTGTCTTTTTATCGTTGAACTCCTATTTGTGAGATATTCAATTCTCATTTAGGTTGTTCGGCAAAAATCGCTCGATCTAAAATTCGATTTCCGGGTTGTATACTGCTATGCGAAATCTTAGAAAAATTATAACTTCTTCATACGAAGTCAGATTTTGACGTTCTTTTTGTGCACACTCTCGGTTTAACATATACTACAACTTTCATTTAGATCTCTAAGTCTAAAAAGTATTTTATCATAAATTCACTTTTTACGTTACGTGGTGCGGTTTAGCTGTAAAACTTTAACGGGTCATAACTTATTCGTTATAATTCAGATTTCAACGTTCCTTATATGTACGGAACCTTTGTGACATATACTATAACTTGGTTAAGATTATTTACTCTAAATAATTTTCAATCAAAAAGTCATTTTTGACGCTTATTGTCTCTAAATTGACTAGCCCGAATCTGCGGGCGTTACAATTATCTCTCCTTAGGATGATTACGTCCTGGAATCATCAACAAAACAGAGCTTGTATAATGAATCCATACGTTATCTCTGTTGGATTAGGTGTCTAAGCCCATAACTATAATTGGTACTTGACCCGAGAGTAACATGGTCCTTTTGGGTTGCCTTCATCAGAATAATCTGATAGGATGGATATTTGCAAAAGAGGTTACTTGTGATTTGTTAATATATTATAAGTATACCATATAAACAACCGAAATCCATTTGGATTTAATTAATTGAATTGGATCAAACCGATCCATCTAAACGAGCACTCGTGATCATCATGCCATTAAAGTTATGAATTGCCATTATAAATTGTGGCCATAAGCTATTTCCATCCATTTTTATTCTCCACCACCATTTTGAAACATTAAAGTTCCTTAAACACCCAATTTCAAGCCCTCTAATTTCTTGGGAGAAACAACTTTTTTCCATGCCACCCACCTGATTTTTCTATTGGACTCATCTCTAGCATTTTTCCTTGTACTTTCTATAGAACCAATGATGTTTAGTATAAGGGATCTTTATCACATGCTAACAAAATTATGATATTACAGGAGATGCATCTAAAGTTCTTCATATATTTATCACATGCTCTACAAAACAACTCACCAAGTGCACTTTCAATATTTTGTTGAGAACCACATCTAATTTCAAGATTCATGATATTATTGCTAGAGACTAGAGTAATCAAATACTAAAACCCATCTTTTAAATATCCATGATACCTTAAAAAAACATATCCAAGATTTTCTTAAAAAACTTCAACATGTTTAACACTTATGTCAGTACTATTTTTGGTAAGAACAATAAAGTTTTAACAAGTATGAAATTAAGCGTTGTTAAGCACACTAAACAAGTCATGAAATGATGGTCCAAATTAAGTATTTCATGTCTTGTAAAATTGTTTTTACATAACAAAAAGACTTGATATAAAGCCTCTTTTTACTATTTGAAAAGTAGTCTAGAAGACTTTTTTTTCGAAGTCCTCTTATATATTTCAAAGAAAAAAAAATCCTATTTGAAAAATAGTATAGAAGAACTATTTTTCATATTTGAAAAAGTAGTCTAGAAGACTTTTTCTTTTCAAAGTCGTCTTAGATATTTCATAGTCAACTATTAAATGCCAAAGTCAAACTAAATAACACCACTTGTCCTCCCTACTTTCTACGCACACCATTCACACACTATAAATGCACCTCCACCACCCCACTAATTAAATCATACAAACCACCATGAAAACATTCTCCATTCTAATTGTCGTCGGCGTACTTCTCGCCGGTATCCTCCACATCTCCGCCCAGAACTGTGGCTGTAGTCCGGATTTGTGCTGTAGCCAGTTTGGGTTTTGCGGCAGTGACGAAGCGTACTGTGGAGCCGGATGTCAGGAAGGGCCGTGCTTCGGACCTCCTCCGACGAATGATGTATCGGTTGCTAACGTCGTGACAGACTCATTCTTCAATGGAATCGTGGACCAATCTGACGCCAGTTGTGAAGGGAGAGGGTTTTATACACGCGCCGCCTTCCTGGAAGCTATTGGAAACTATCCTCAATTCGGTAGGGTTGGTACGGAAGAAGATTCCAGGCGAGAGATTGCAGCTTTCTTCGCACATGTCACCCATGAAACTGGACGTAAGCTCAATCTTCCACTTGTCTCCTTATGATTAATGGGTTATTTATCATGTAAATAAAAAATCCTTACTAAACTTACCAAATTTTTGAAAACGTTATAAAACCACACAATATTTAAAAAAAAAACGTTACAAAATCATTCAACCATGTAAATAATTTGAGAATTTAGTTTAGAAAATCGATAATAGCAATGTCTTCCAAATAGTACAAAAGTGCAATAGTCATGGTTATATTTTCGCAGATTTCCAAAGTAATATGATATTAATTTGAGTATTTTTTTTTTAAGTAGTAGTGTACATTAATATGCTTTGATAGAAATAAATAAAATGATGATATGCACAAATTAATGAAATTAAGTTGGTTTTTGTATTTAGCCTACTAAAAATTATTGAAGTATAGGACATAACTAAAACCGACATGAACTATTAAATTGAGTACTATATTAACTTTGAATTTGCATGCATGAATGAGCAGATTTTTGCTACATTGAAGAAATAAATGGTCCTTCAAGGGATTACTGTGATGAAAATAACACTCAATACCCATGTAACCCTAGCAAAGGGTACTATGGAAGAGGCCCAATTCAACTATCATGGAATTTCAACTATGGTCCAGCAGGAAGGAGCATCGGGTTCGATGGATTGAACAATCCTGAAATCGTGGCTACAGATCCAATTATCTCATTTCGAACCGCATTATGGTTTTGGATGAACAATGTCCAGTCAGTCCTACTTTCTGGCCAAGGGTTTGGAGCCACTATTCGAGTCATCAATGGACAACTCGAATGTGATGGAGCTAATCCAGATACAGTAAGTTCTCGTGTTAGGTATTACACAGACTATTGCAACCAACTTGGTGTTACGCCGGGTGATAACCTTAGGTGTTAGACTATTTGAACCTATATTTGTATACGAATTACAGATTTGACACTTGTACTTTGAGTTTATTTTTGTATCTCATGTGTTGTTTAACACATGAAAGTTATCTCTATTGATGTATTATATTTTTATTTATATCTTACTCATATAATAGCGGTTAATCTCTTCGACTTCCGGCATATATTGAAAATTTTCAAATGTTTCTTTTAGAGGTACAATATATGGTACTTTTATCCTATGCAAATATGTAACACATTGTGTCCACATGTATCTACGTAAATCAAAAGATCTTATGAGATCATATACATATTTTGTGCAAAAGAAAAATATAATATGCCAAGTGAATATCGATATGTTGTGCAGCTTAAACTTATATAGTTAAAATATGGTGAATACATGTTGAAAACAATTTGTTATTTATATTAACTATGAATAAAATAATATTTTACAACTAATTTGTTATATAAAATCGTAATGATTTTGATATTATTTTTGTACAACTATTATTTTTTGTACAACTACGTAACATACATAATTTATAACTTTATGTTTTGTTGAACTAGTATTATTCTTAACTAATTTAAAACTCATTTATTTGAAATTTTTTGAATTATTATAAAAAATATTTTTTGATATTCTTTTAGTTAATTTGACATGTCAATTTAGGTTTACACTTAAAATAGTTAAGCATTAAGCGTCAATGAAACATTTTATTATTTGTGACTAAAATATTGTTTTTGTGTAAAAACTATTCTAAGCAGCCCCAAACCCACACTATTTTTATGATATTGGTCTTTATTATATCACATATTAAAACAATTTTTTAATTAGATAATATTATTTTATTGAAGAATTTATCAAAATAGCCAAATTTCTTAGCTAAAAATAAAGAGGCTGTTTGGTAGCATCTGGAAGATTCATATCTGAATGATGCAGATACCTGGATGATATAGAGGCTCTTTATAAATCTGTATCTAAATAATAAATTGATGTTTGAATGTCTATCTCTTAATGAGGAAAATGACCATTTTAACCCTCTAAACTATATTTTGCATACAAATAAACATCATACAACATTCAGTTACATATCATACAACATCTAAATTTATCAATTTGATAATTCAAACTATGAATAAAAGATTAAAAGTAGATATAACTTGATCATAAATTTGGATTTCATAAAAATCGAATCTGTCAAAAACACCAAGCTTTGTTCATCAACCTGATCACAAGAAATCAGAACGTACCCGATAGAAATTGCACTGATGTCGACCAAGAATCTGTCAAAAACATAAAAATTGAGTAGAAGGAACACGATTAAAACACCAAACACATAGATAGAGCAGAAGGAACACGATTAAAACACAAATTTCATAGAAAACGAGCAGTAAAAACATGATTGAAACACCAATTTCGAGCAAAAAAACAAATCAAAAAACTTACCAGCGAAGGGGAGGATGCGAGGGGGAGGCGACAAAGTCAGAGATGGAGCAACGCTGCCTGAGGCTGGCAGGGGGAGGCGACGACGAAGCCGGTGGCTAGCAGGGAAGCTGTCGACGGGGATGATGAAGAGGGAGAATGAGGGAGGAGTGGTCGATATGTAGGAAGAAGGTGAAGAATAAAAAAGAGGCGGGCGATGTTTTATTGTTAGGGCAAGGATAATAGATGTAATTTTTTTTAATCCTTAGGTCTTACCGAATCAGATCTATTTTTTGGCACATCTTACTGGTTAAGAGGGTGAAAAAGGTTTAACCAAACACTCTGAATCTTAATCATTTAGATAAAGCCTCTTGATGGGATCATTAAGATGTCAAACAAACAACCCTTAAGACTTTTCCAAAACTAGCTAAAAGAATCCACATCGAGTCTTGCAAATCCCTTTCAAAAACAATTTGAATGCCACATAGGATGAGCCATTTCACTGTCTGCAAGGCTTGCAAAGGCAAACTCTATGGCCCACATGGATATTTAAAATTTAATACAAGGAATATCTTTGATTTTCTAAATATTTTATGAAGACTATTTTGATTTTAAATTGAAAGGCAAATCAATTAAAGCTTGATCACTCGAGAAATAGTGTACATATATTGTCCGATTAAATATAAAAAAGATCGTATTAAAACTATATTTACAAAAAAAGAATACGAATGATATTTGTATGTAAATATAATATTTTTATATTAGAACTTTTGTTACGTTATTTATTTTATTTTTAAATTGGTAAATTCATCTTATACAAAAAAAAACCAAAAACTAGTACTCTATTAAATGTATGGTTCTTGTTTTTTTTTTTTTACTTCAATAACCAATATATATATATATATATATATATATATATATATATATATATATATATATATATATATATATATATATATATATTAGTTGATGTGGCAGTGGGGACCATTTTTGAAAGATAAGTGTTATTGGTGTGAATAGTCATTGCAAAGTTGATGTGTTACAATTGAAAGATTAATGACATTGCACTGATGTGAATGACCTAAGTAAACTAAAGATAGTCAGATAGGGCAAACTCATCTGCAATTTCATTAAATGGATTGCAGAATTGTTGCCTGTTAACCGATTATATTTCAATTCTAGAAAAAGAGTTTCAATCTCATTTTAACATTCAAAGATAAAAGAAAAGTTCTCTTTGATGGCGGAAGACGAGGGTGATTAATAATGTTTTAAATATTTTATATATTGTAATATTGCTTTCTTGATTGGTTTTTATGGTATAGGCTGAAATGTAATAGTATTTTGAATGTCTTTGGCTTGAAATTTGCAAAATAAAGGACTCGTAGATAGCATGGCCACAACAAGTGTAATGCACATAATGTGCATTAACGACTTTTATATTCGCAGATGGCATGACCATCTATGATTTTGTTATTTATTTATTTATTTTTGTTGTTGTTGTTTCATTCTTATGTGGTATCTTCTATCATGTAGTAGTATTTTGGATAAACTCATTGTCCAAACATCAAATTACAAAAAAATTGTTGAAATCACAAGTGAGATGAGAGAAAAATGTCGATGATCTTATGCCATCTGTGATTTCATGTATGGAATAAATGACCAACCGATCATTTTTATAGAAAATATGGAACAATAGATGGCTCGACCATATGGTAGGCATGTTTGCCTCTTCTATGGTTTCATTGACTAGTTTTAGAAAAAAACCGTAATGTTTTGCTATTTTTGGCTAAATAATTAAGAAATTAAGTTATTTTTAAAAAATTTATCTATTTTAATTTGTTTTTTATTTTCTATAACTATCATAAATATTTTATTAGGATTTATAATATTAAAATATAATTTAATGTGATTTTTTAGTGTTTGAGTGTGTGTTTGGAGTTAAAAAGATTGGTTCGAGTTGTCTACTAATATTTCTGCAAATTACAGTTTTTACCTCTAAACTTTAGATTATTGATGTTTTTGCTAGTCTAAAATAAATTAAAATTTGTCTGAAAATTACAATTTTCCCATTAAATGAATATTCTAATTGATTTGTCGATATTAAAAATTAACTTTAAATTATCAAGCAAATATTAACAATTAATAATTCATGACGGATTGAAAAAAATTATAATTGTATACCATTTTACATTGTTGGAAATTAGGTTAAAACTACTTGATAAATTAACTTCAAATTTTCAAGAAAATGTTAAGAATTAATAATTCACGTTGGATTGAAAAAAATGGTAATTTCATACCATTTTACATTGTTTGAGTTTGGTTAAAACTACATGATTAATTATATAAAATTCTATACATTTTATGTGCGCCAAATTTAAGATATAGACATTATTTTATAGAACAATTTATTTTTGTTACAATTTGAATAAGTTATTTTTTAAATTGTTTGGTATTTACAACTTTAATTTAACTTATTTCACCCTTTTAAAATAATATATAATCAACATCTAACTTATATTAGTCACAAAGGTACCCAACTCATTCAACCCATTTAACATATTTGTGATATCATTCAACATTGGTTCTTCTTTATCATCATGTTCAACCCATTTGTCATATTAGTTTCACATCATTTCTTTTTCTCTTTTCTCTCTTTCATCTTTTTCAAGCTACAAAACAAGAAACTTATATTTTCCAACAATATATATATATATATATATATATATATATATATAATATTTTTCACTGCATATCTTTCAATTTGGAAGCATTTTGATGTGTTGAACGACCCGAACCCCCAAGCTACTGCTTAAAGCGATCCATAATCAGTCGTCAAAAATATGACGATTTATGTCGAGTAAGCTGACTATTTTCAAAAGTGTCGATATATGCTCTGGCCAACGTCACTTTTTGATTTCTGACTATTCTACGCATACAATTGGTCTAGGAATAACACAGTTTTAAAAAAAATGAATTGAAATGAGAAAGAAATTCAAAAAGTAAAATGGAATGGAATTGAAAAGAAGAAGACGTGTGGCTTTGAAATTGTATGAAGAGAGTATTTATAATGGTATAAAGAAAAAAAAAATTGAAAATGTAACCGTTGGAGCGAGTTCCACAACCCGCATTAACCTTCTTCTAGCGGTACTCTCTGTGCTTGGATCCATCTCCTCGGCGGTACTGCCCGCTATCCACCAGAGCCCACTTCCGTTACCCTCAATCCGTAGAGGTTTGAATACTGTTTATAAACTACAAACATGCTACTTTTCTTATATAGTACAGAGTTTTTATAAGATAAATAAAATTATTTTGTATAAAACATCTTCTCATTTATGAAACGTGCTATACTAATTTGTATCAAAAACAATTTAGTAAAAATATATATATTAATTTACTATTAAATATTTAACTAGTGCCGTATTAAGAGAAGGTTTTGGTAACAATATTGCATATTTCGGTCCTACAATTATTGACCCAAAAGAAACTAATCTATTTGTAAAAATTAGAGAAAAAACAACATTGCATAAAAAACAGTTGAGCATTAGTTTTGATAATTGGATACCTTACATAGCATAAATAAAAACATGTGTCATATGATCAATTCTCTGTTTGTACAATGTGCAGTTTTTTTTTTGGCGAAGGTGATAAATATATACTGTATAAATGAAATAGATCCAGCCCACTGTTGTATAATTTTGAACATGCCAGCTGGAAGATCCAACTTCCAACGCTTTGGAACAACAAAACACCAAAAGTATAAGTCTTGTTGGGTGACAAAGTTAGTTGGAAATATATTTATTTATGTGAAAACATATCTAAAATTAAACTTGTGACGGTTTGTGTGGTTTTATATTTAGTTATTTGATGAGAAAAGAGTTTTCAAGATATCAAATTACCTTAGGCGCCATCCTCCGCTACTCCAAACTTGCTTTGGGACAAAGCTTTGAACTTCACTCGCTTATCTAATGAAATGAAAAGAAATACATTAAAGGTTTGACAATGATTGCAGAAAAGCAAAACATGAACTATTTATCACTACAACATTATGGTATAGTTATTATCAGCTTTCGAACCCTAAAAAGTAATACATAAGAATGACATCTACATACCTTTAAAGCAAACGGCTTCTCTACCGAAACGTTCACATGATGGCATATATGAATCAAACTCACCCACCATTCGCCATTTTCTTAGGATGTATTCCCCTGTTGTTACCTGAAATCCGCTGAGATCTCCACCAATGATATGATTCCATGACTTGTAATAACCCAACACGTCGTCTTCTTCATATGTTTCTCTGTCATCATACACCAAATTCACCCCACACTCCATTGTAACATGATGACAAATAAATGTGTCTTTATTCATGGTAATAGTAACGTGGTCACCACATTCCATCTCATTCATCCCAAACATCCAATGACTTACCAAAGTGAAACTCTTTCCAATGACATCAACTCTACGAATGTAATGTTCGTATACCCAGATGCGGTTCTTTGTTATATTATTAATTGTGATCGCTGGCAAATAAAAGAACTCATCAGATAGATATGTTAGCACACAGCAGAAATTCAACCCTCTGAGCTTGAACTTGTTTGGTAACGATGGGACACTAAATGATATTGATGGCCCCTTGCTTCTATCCATAATCCAATTTGGCATCTCTCCACCTCCATAAATTGTGCTGAATATTCCAAATTCATAATACATCTGCCAGATATAACCATCTTCATTAATTATACATAAATAAACATTCAAACAAAAACAGATAGTTAACTAGAGCAAACCTGGATTTCAGATTCTTCTGATCCTATACCCGAAACCGAAACATCAGCCGACAAGCGCCTTTCGACGTTAAGGAAGTCTAGCTTAGTCCACCCCAAACTATGTAATAACTTTTCCTCAACACCTTCCAATGATTGGATCTTCACTATGCCTTCAATTTCAAACAATGAAGGTGCTAAAATCTTCCAGTCTATTATGAACTCAAGTGGTGACATTTTTGGATCAAATACAATTTTCCGTAGCAAATACTTATTAGGATAAGAATGGAGGTCCAAATATGTGAGTGATTGTGGAGGATGCTCGACCGATGTCAACATATTACAGTCTCTCATATTAAGTGTCTCGAGGCTAGGAAGACTTCTCACACAATTGGGTAGGGAAACCATAGGATTACCATTTAAATATAATTCCTTTAACATGGATAGACAACTGAAGTCCATGGGAAAAGATTTGGTGGATAAATTATTATTTGCAAGTGACAGACGTACTAAAGATCTCGGTAAAGAAATCGCAAATAACTTTGAATAACTTGGTATAGCCTCCAAACTGGTGGAAGGATAGGTTATTGTGTTTATGCCGATGTTGAAAGCCTTAAGCATATCCAATGGACTCGTATCCCTAATCTTGATTCGAGATTCACCAAGATGGCAACCGTTTAGCAATAGTGTTTTAACTTTTTTTAACATGCCTAAGCTTCTTGGAAATTTTTCAAGCTTGTTGCAGTAGCTCAGATCAATGAGGACAAGTTCAACGCATTGCTCAATTGATTCACAAACCTCAAGCAGACCAATACAACCTTTCAGTATTAACCTCTCAAGTTTAGGGAGATGGTCAAAGCCACGAAGACTATGAAGCTGTTCACAAAAACTTAAATTAAGAATCTTCAATGATCCAAGCAACCTTTTATCTTCCGAGGACGATCCAATCAATTGCTGAAATTGAGATAAGTTAGGATAGTAGTGAATTTTATAAACTCAAGATAGAAGAGTGATAAATGGAGATAAGTTACCTTTAGCCTCGTATGAATTCGTTGTGGATAACTATAAAAAATCCCAAATGATTCAATATTGCTATATGACATGTCAAGAGCAACCAGATTCTCCATCGGTAACTCTGAAGGTAAAGACTTCAAAGGGAACCCATGCATACACAACCATCTCAATTCTTCTGGAAAATTCTTGTAAGATCCGGTGATTTGCAGATAGTTGAGTTGTAGCAGCATTAGCATATCCATCTTACTCAATGCATCTGTTTTCAACTCAAGTGATCCTTGTAACTTCTCTTTCTCAAGCATGCTCATGTCAAGGGTGAGGCCAAGAACATTTTCTGTGCCCTAAGAAAAAAGGGGACACAAAGATATTTTAAAATGTTATAAACATGTATATAGAAAATGCTTTAAATAAGTATACACGACCTCTTACCTTTTTCTGTTTCAACACTCTAAATGAGTCATGACCCCATAATCGACTTCGTTCCCATGGCTTGTAAGGTGATTCTTCACAAACCACAAATTTTCCCATCTCTTGAACCAACTGATGCATCATCAATTCATTATTCCATCTAATACTAAGAAGGCATTTGTCGATGAGATTTGTGATCCCAGTTTTTGTTTCTATATCACATGCTTCTAATATTGTTTCAGTAGCCTCTCTATCCATTCCAACGAAAAAACAAGCAATATGCTTAAACAAGTCTTTATCATTTTTGAATGGCAAAGAGTCAAAACTCATTCTCAAGACATTACTTATAGGGGGGCCATTTTCGTTCTTTAGCCTTTCCATGTACCCCTCCGAGTAAGATACATCACGATTATATAGAGACCTACCCAAAACTTTAAGAGCCAATGGATGTCCTTCACAATACTTAACTAGCTTTTTTGACACCTCCTCATAACCTACCTTGGGATCGTTGCACATAAATGCATGAAAACACAAAAGTTTTTGTGAATCAATCTCAGAAAGGCCTTTAAGCTTGTACGTTGTATGTTTGGGTTTAACATTCTTTTTGAATAGTGCACAACTATTTGTCAACCATGCATCCTTTGTTGTTATTATGATTTTGGTTCCCGGATGAAAACCTTTGCTTCCAACTAACACATTTAATTGGTTGATAGTACCAATATCATCTAGAACTAGAAACATTTTTTTTCGGGCTACTGCGTTCTCTATCATTGAGGTGTATATAGAGCCATCATGAATTTGAACTGAACTCGGTTTTGAAATGTCATCATAGAGTTGTTTTTGTACATCAATCATCCCATTAGATTTTTCATCACATATCCTATTAATATCTTCAATGAAACTGCTTGTGTCAAATTCATGAGAGTGTAACGCATAGACATATTTGGCTAACGACGTCTTCCCGATTCCACCCATTCCCAAAATAGTGAGTATATCTGTCGTATGTGATGATGCATCTTTCAACCATGAAGTAACAAACTTAATGGAATCATCCATCCCAATAAGCTGAGGCAGTGGAAACCTTGAGGATATGTGTAATCTACGGAAGATGTCCTTAACAATTTCATCAATAAGCTCCACCTCTAGCCTGGAATATGACTTAAGTAAGAACCACAAAACCACAATCCAAAAAGCTAACATACCATATTGAGATTTAATTTTTCCAAAGATCCAAATCAAATTCTATCATATTAAGGTATTATTTTTTTTAAGTTTTTCACATCATAAACATTATTGTATTTGCAGCATATGATGTACAATGTCATAATTACTATCTATAATAAGAGCCGAGCTACCAATGTAATCCAAAATTTCATTAATAGTTCACCAAATTTCATCGTGTTTCTACAAAACCATCAAACTCAAAGATACAAACATGGTTTCGCATGATTCAAAACAAAATGTGAGTAGGTGGTTATAAGTTAACCTTTACTACTTACAAGTAAGAGAATTTAATTATCATAATAAAGGATTATATGCTTTGTAGGTGGAATGATAAACAAAATAGTAGATGATATAGAAACTAGATGCATTACCACCATTCTTCTTCTTCTTTTTTTTGTATTTGTTTTTGTTTTTTTTTTTTTTTTGGTAAAAAGCATATAAATAGATTAACCTACCTATGGGGATGAGCTTTATTACCATCGGAACCGAAACTAGACCGAATTTAGTAATAAGGCTCGGTTATCGGTTCTCCACTTTTAGAAAAATCGGTTTTGGTTCTACAAAACCCAATTAAAAATCCGGAACCGGAACGGAATTTTAGTTAAAATCCATGCAAATCTTTTTTGAAAATATCATCTCATTATCCTAATCTATTCCTAATATAAGTGTGTTACAATTTATGAGATGCCTTTGTAGAATTCAGCATCAAATGTATTACTTTCTTTTCCTGTATCATCACTTTTTTTTTTGGAATATGTCCATCTTTTTAAAACGTGCATATCTCTTTCATATTAAGTCGAAATTACTTGATTTTTTTCTAGCATTAGTTTTAGTATTTGTATTTCGTTTTTAAACCGTACAAACACATATTTTGGTTAGATACTGAATCAACTACAAGACCCAAAAGACAGCATATCGTTGCTGCATATTTTCTGTTTCAACACTTTTTGGTTGGAATTTGTCCCTCTTTTTGAAATGCACATAACTCACTCATCTGAAGTCGAAATTAATTGATTTTTCTTTCAAAATGTAATTTGGTGTTTGTACTTCATTTTAAACTGTACAAATACATATTTTAGTTAGATATTGAATCAGCTACGGGCCTGAAAGACAGCATATCAATGTTGCATGATTTTCTTTTTCAGCACTTATTTTTAATTTGGAATCTGTCCACCTTTTTAAAATGTACATAACTCACTCATATGAAGTCATAAATACTTGATTTTTTTTCCAGCATGTAATTTGGTGTTTGTATTTCACTTTAAACGGTACAATCACATATTTTAGTTAGATATTGAATCAGCTGCAGGCCCTAGAAGACAACATATCAATGCTGCATACTTTCAGTTTTTATAACTTTTTTTTTTGGAATCTGTCCCGCTTTTTTAAGATGCACATAATTCACTCATATGTAGTGGGAATTACTTGATTTTATAGTTGAAACTTGGTTATTTGAATTGTATTCAACTCAGTTTTTCATTTTATGGTGGTTGAAAGTGCATTATTGTTCTTGGTTCCATTTTGAAAGTGCATGGTCATTCTTGGTTCCAATTTTAAATAATTGAAAAAATTAGATTCAATTCTTAAGTGTATCTTTATCCAAATTTAAATGCATCAAAAACATGCCTATTTGATGATTATGAAGAAATATATTGAAATGCATAAAGAGGAAGTAGACAATGACTTTTCATGAACTATTTAAACAATATAAAAGGAGTTCAGAAATACGGGTAAGGAAGTAGTCACCTGCCATTTGCATCCACCCCTTTTAAATCAGCAACTTCTGTAAGCGCTTTATTCCATCGGTCCATCTTTTGAGCCCATTGATATCTTTTATCTGCATTTGTCTCCGCCTCCATCATCCGTGTATACTTAGCCATTGCATCTCCAAAGCTACTTTGTTGCTTCCTGACATCGGTCGGCTCAACATGATAAAATATAGGGATTACAATAAGTTTAGATGTCCTACGCTGCTTAAGAATCAACACCAATTCCTCAAGACACCAAGTGGAAGTAGCATAATTCTTGGACAACACAATAATAGAAGCCCTAGATGCTTTAATTGCATTCTCCAATTCTGGTTTCAAATCTTCCCCGGTTTCAATCTCTTCATCATCCAAGAAGGTAGTGATTTTGGCATGAATGAGGGCATTATAAAGGTGATTAGTGAAACTATGACGAGTGTCAACACCTCTAAAACTTAAAAATATGTCATATCTATGAGCTTCAGATGATGAAGAAGATGAAGCTTCTTCAGATATTTCATTGAGCTCAACCATTATGAGTTATAGGTTGATTCTTGTTTAATTCTTGTTTCTCCCAATAAGATAGTATTGTGTTACGAAGCTTTTGAATCTCACGCTTTCCTAAATCTCAGGATCCCACACATAATATCCCTACAAAAAAATCCAAAATTTTAATAACTATGCTACTTAAGTCTAATCAAACAATTTAAACCTTGCTAATGATACCTTATATTCTACAAAATAGAAATTTGAAGTGTTTAAATAACAACACATATGCACCTCATTACGTTTCCATGTGAATTTAATATGCTTCGGAAATAACCAACATATATACAGCTACATATTAATATACTCACCATAACATTAAGATGAAAATTATTTAAAAATTGATTACTCGGTGCAAGAAAAAACATCGAACATATCTACTCAATTAACCTACAAAACCTATATTTTTGATCTGATTAACCCATCATAAGCATTCCTAGAACTGTCTAAACAACTACAAGATCCAGTATTACATACATTCTATAAAAGGAATTGCAAAACGTATAGACCATTTCCAAACTTTCACTAGATATGAACAAACAATTAAAAGATTCAAACGCAAGAAAGAATAAGTTTCTCGACATGATTGTTTATAGATCCCCAATATTAGCAAGAACAATCTTTTCAAATTTGAATTCAATTATCCAGATTGATATGAATTTGAAACCAACTAATCATTCAGCTTTTCAACATTTGATTACAAAGTCTATAATACATGATAATTCGGAGGTATGCAATACTTGATTGATTTCGGATCTAGTCTTTGCCCTAGCAAAATCCTAATTTTGATTCAAAGAATATAACACCCAAAAATTCTTTAAAGGAACCCACGTGTCTTACAATATGGATTAACAGATCAGCAAGTTTTGAACAAGGGGAAAATCACCAGAAACCTTAGCATTATTACAATCGCATATTAAAAACACTCATATGTAGAAAATCTAATCATGTTTGTGAATTGGATTATATAGAGGAAGTAAGGAAGTACATGTTCGACTATGTACTACAACCCTAAAATGATATACAAAAATGAACAAAAGTAATTGAAATAATCAAAATAACAATTATCTGTTAACGAACAAGCAAATGATTATGATGTGAGAAGTACAGTGCGAACGGAGGTAATCCGACCGGTAAACGGCGAGTCAACGACGGATGAAGAGAGGGAGACGGTAGAATCAGAAAAGAAAAGGAAGGAAATATAAACAACTTGTTTAAAAAATACATAAATAAATATAAATATAAATAAATAAACAACAAAACAAACTAGTAAAAGTCAAGGAATCTTGATGAACAGCGAAGACTCCGTAAAACCCTTCAAAAAGAACTGGGCTTGCGGAAAAAATAAAGACTAAAACCTTTCAACCATTCTTTAATTAAACTAATGGATTATTTAAAATAGGGTGTTTTTATTAATCGATTATCTTTCTGGGACTATGAATATGTCATTAGATTTTGGTTTAGATGATTTGATTTTAGAAGGACTAAAAATATATTGTATGTTTGGTTGAATTTTTTTTTTTTTTTGAAAGGAATATATTGTATGTTTTAAAACTCCTCAACCATCCCTTTAAAGTGATTGTTGGTAATAATAATAATAATAAAAAAGATATGGTGTTTTATATTAATGGATTATTTTCCTGGGACTATGAAAGAATATGTTGATGGATTTTGGTTTTTAGATGATTTTATTTTAGATGGATTGAAAATATAATGTATTTTCTTTTAATGGAATTAAAATCCATGCTTTTTCGAGCTTGTTTGGCTTGTAATTTTTTTTTAATATTATATATATATATATATATATATATATATATATATATATATATATATATATATATATATATATTACCAAAATATGTATGTTAGGCAATTTACTATTCATTACCTGTAAGCATAATCATTTTTTAAGTTTTGATACTTATGGTTCTTTTTACATTTTTCTTCCTTTATTTTATTTGTTTTTATATTTTGTATCCTGAACAAATTTTGATATAACAATTTTTATCCTTATAGTTTTAAAATTTTATATATATTAATTACCAAAATAGGTATGTGAGGCAATTCACTATTTATTCCACCTAAGCATAATCATTTTTTAAGTTTTCATACTTGCGGTTCTTTTTACATTTTTCTCCCTTTACTTTTATTTGTTTTTATATTTTGTACTCTGAATTAATTTTGATATAACAATTTTTATCCTTATAGTTTTAAAATTTATATATATTTATATTCTTTCTCCTTAATTAATTTTTATTTAACAGTTTTCACCCATTATAATTTTAAAGTTAAATTATTAGTATTTTATACATTATAATATCAATTGTTTGTATCCATATTTTATTTTGATATTTTTGTGTTTCACTTTACATGATTTAATTATCTTAATGATATATATGGTGTCAAACTACATTTTTTAACATACCGGATCTTCTGCAGCAACGTGCGGATGGTCTAAACCCTAGTTTATGTTAAAAATAAAAATATTGATTTAGATTTTTCTTTTACGCATTTGTTGTTTAATAAATAACAAATAAAATAAGTTACAAATAAATATAAAAGAAAAAAACATTCTCTAAAAACATTCCAAAATATAAATAAATTACAAATAGTTGTTAGACCTCCTCGATCAAAAACTTACTTTTTGACATAATCAAAAATGATCTATATGATATGTATTTTTTATGTGTTTTTGTTTAAAGTATAACTTTTTTGGATTGTGAATCCTTTTTACTATTTTGTATATAAAAAAAGTATTTCCTCAAATTGAAAAAACTATTATATCCTTCTTCATTTTTTTAATAATTTTTTAAATTTCTAATAAATAATAAAATAAAATGGGTCTCTCTCTCTCTCTCTCTCTCTCTCTCTATATATATATATATATATATATATATATATATATATATATATATATACACACACACACACACACAAAACTTCATTCCACCATCATCTTTACATATCAAATAACATCATCATTCAAAATTATCTTCACTTCCATCGATTATCAAAAGAAAAATTCACAAATCTTAATCCATTTCAAGAATCGTCATCGATTATCATAATCATTGAATTAATCTCCAAATCGATTTCAAGGGTAAGGACTGAATGTCAAATCAGAACATCAATTTGAATTCAATCAAACATAAGAACAACATTTTATCAATCCAAGTACAAATAAAAATAAAGAAAAATATGATCCTTGTATATGAGATTAGTCTAACAGGAAACAATAATGAATCGGCAGATGAGGTAGAATCAATTTACAAATTGTAAAGCAAATTGTGAATGATAAAACAAATCGCGTGATCTAATGATGCATAGATGGAACAATTAGATATCATCATCAAGGAATCGATTGGGATATTTCTTTATTTCGAGATACAAGTTGCATAATTCAGAACATACGACTCAAGAACAAGAAAAGTCAAATAAAAAAACACCCCTCTTGTTACCATTTCATTAGAGGAAGAAGATAGGGCTCCACTGTTCATCATCTTCTGTGAACTATACCAAATTTTCTCGAATTAACCATCAACACTAACTGAATCCAACTAGTAACTTTAATATTTCCCTAGCTAACACCCATCCATATAGTTTATATGGCGTCCACGTCCCATTTGGTCAACAAGAACAAATCTCAACTTTTCATAAATTAGAAATTTTAGTCCCTCTAACAAAGTTAATTCAATTTGACTCTATTTAACATCTAATTGATTTTTACCATTAAGGGAAATTTCCACAAAAGTCCTAATATTTTACCCTAATTAACGAAAAATTCCCAAACTAAAACTTGTTTATGAAAAAGCATGAATTACTGATAAAAATGATGATTTGACCTATTTTTTCTCTGTTTACCGGTTTCATTACTTACCTGATTCCAACATAGTTCCATTATTTTACCATAATTTACGAATAAGTCCCAAAACCAAAATTAAGTGATGCTTTGGCCCTTTTCTCCATATAACATACATTTTATCGGTTTCGTTGTTGACCTAGACACTTGGTCATTAAATGAGCTAATGAGATGGATATGTTGGGTTATATAATGTTATGTTTACCATAAAACTTAATATCATGATGTATTGTATATTTTTTGGAATATAAAATGCATCCAACGAACACTACAATAATTATATAAGCTAGCAACAACTTCGTCATTTTTTAAGTTTATAAGAAATTTCAAATCATCTGTCTAATTTTATGTAATCCAGTATATCAATCTCATTGGCTCATCCCCCCCCCCCCCCCCCACACACACACACATATCTTACCGATCTCATTACTGACCTGGATACATAGTCATAAATTAGCTGATGAGATAGATGTCAAATTTAATGATAAACATAGCATTATATAACTCATCATATTTATCTCTTATCAGCTCATTTAATGACTAGACGTCCATGTCAGCAATGAAGTTTGGTAAAATGTATGTTACATGGAGAAACAGTTAAATCGTCACTTAATTTTAGTTTGAGACTTATTCATAAATTATGGTAAAATAATGAAACTTTAATGGAACCAAGTAAGTAATGAAATCGGTTAACTGGAAACAAGGGGACAAATCATCATTTCTACTGGTAATATGTTTTTTCATAAACAAAATTTAGTTTGAAATTTTTTCGTAAACTAGGGTAAAGGTTTAGAACTTTTCTGGAGATTTCTCTTATATTTATCATCAATATCTACCTAATTATATTTAATTTACTTAATTATTACTTTTTTATTTTATTAATTTATTTCTGAACAATATTTATTAAAAATGGCCCAAACTTCAAATGAGTTGTGGAATAATAAATAGGCCGAGTAAAAGTCGCATTTGATGCAGAAAAGCCTTATCAAGCTGTGAAATGAGCCTGTTGTGGTCATTCTATAAATTGTAAAAAAAATCATTTTCTCATTTTTTTACACTATCATTTTGTTTCACACATATTAAGAAATTCTCTCTCAATGGAACAAGACGACAACAATTTACCGGATAAAGTAGGTTTTTCTGTCTTTTAGGCCGGACGGAGTGGACTGCAGGGAACCCGCGGGATCGGTTCCCGCACTTAAGCACACCGCACCGTGGGTGCGGGAAAGGAACGGTGGGAAGAGGCTGGGGGAGAGAGAGTCCCGCTCTCTCTCTCTTCTAACCATTGGGTGACACGTTTTTTTTTACTCCAAACGGCTATATAGCCGTTATATATATATATATATATATATATATATATATATATATATATATATATATATATATATATATATATATATATTCTTTTTTCCTTCCCTTTTCTTAATCTATAAATACTCAAACATTTTATCATTTTTTTAACCTATAATCTATATTTCTCTCTAAAAAATATTACTCAAAATATCATCATCTTCATCAACCGATTTGACGGCGGTAGAGGATGTTAAGTTTATCGGTTCCGTCATGGCGAAAATGGTTGCATACTATCAAAACCGACTAGGTGAAACATCACGTGCATGACCTAACCTAAGAAAGCAGCTGTTACGTAGAAATCACGAAGTCGGACATGATCGTCTTATAGAAGATTATTTTGTAGATGACACCGTCTACGCTGTAAAGTTTCGACGTCGGTTCCGGATGAGGAAAGAACTATTCTTACGTATTGTTGGCGATTTGGAAGGTCGCTTTCCATATTTCCAATGGAAAATGGATGCAAGGCGGGTAAAAGGTTTCTCTCTCATTCAAAATGCACGGCTGCAATTCGTCAGCTAGCATACGGCATGGGCGCAGATAAATGGGACGAGTATTTTAGGATGTCAAAGCGTACCATGCGAGAGTGTGTGTACAAGTTCTGCAAAGCGATCTGTTTGGTTTATGGGCAACGATATTTGCTCAAACCAACTATCAACGATATCCACCAATTGTACACGGTGCATGAAGGCAAGCATGGATTCCCTGGAATGCTAGGTAGTGTTGATTGCATGCATTGGAGTTGGTCATTATGCCCCAACGCATGGCGTGGTCAGTACATGAGAGGTGACCAAAAAGTGTCGACAGTCATTCTAGAGGCTATTGCATTACATGATCTTTGGATATGGCATGCATTCTTTGGTCCAGCTGGTGCAAACAATGACATCAATGTGCTAGACAATCGCCGGTATTCAATGATATCTACCTTGGAAAGTCACACGATGTATCTTTTCAAGCAAATAGGGTAGCATATAAGCGTGGATACTATCTTGCTGACGATATATATCCTCCCTTGTCTGTTTTTGTGAAATCGTTTACATGTCCTAACGACCCGAAAAGGAAAAAGTTTAAAGAGGCACAAGAGTCAGCTAGGAAGGATGTGGAGCTAGCATTTGGTGTACTTAAGAGACGTTGGCAAGTACTAACGGTCGGGGCAAGGTCATATGAGGTGAAAAGGTTACAACACGTAATGTATGCATGTATCATATTGCATAATATGATTCTTGAAGACAAAGGAAGAGCGATATGTCGGTACAACGAGAATGAAGTTATTCCAAATGTTGAAGGAGTAGTCGTTGGTACACAAGAGTATAGGGTGAATAGAAGAGAAGTACACAATCGCGACATTCATCACGCCTTTCGTGCTGATTTGGTGGAGCACATTTATAGGGCTCATATTCAGCCCCCGTTAGAGTTTGTGACAACCGGCAAACTTTTGGTCAAAGTCAGAGTAAAGTCAAGGTCAACGGACCATCTGGTCAACTCAACTAGTGCTTATATGTTAGGAGATTCTTTATGTTTCCTAATGTTCAACTATAATTCCTAATGAAAAGTAACACTTGAAAGTCTCAAAAGTTCAAAATTTAAAACCCTGATTTGATTTGGGGAAGTAACAGCTCAATAAAGCACTATTGAGTGCCCTTCGGGGGTGTATAACACGCAAAATAGAATATATCTAAGTCTAAGGACCTTGCACTACGAAGAAAAACACTAATAAATGCTCCCGACCAAGTCTCTCCCAATCTCTCCCACTGTATCTCTCTCTCACAAATCTCTCCAAGAAAATGAAGTCTTTTCTCAAATCTCTCCAAGAATATCAAATCTCTCCAAGTATGTGAAATCTCTCCCAAATCTCTCCAAGTACGAGAAATGTCTCCCAAATCTCTCCAAGTATGTGAAATCTCTCTCAAATCTCTCCAAGTATGTGAAATCTCTCCCAAATCTCTACAAGTACGAGAAATCTCTCCCAAATCTCCCTACGTACCTTCCTTAATCGAAAACAACCCAAAACCGGAGGAGAGAACCCAAAAGGACCCTCTTGGTTCGAAACCCTCTTGGTCCTGAACCTCTTAGTCCAGAACCCTCTTGGTCCGGAATGCCTTCTAAGGAACCAAGAGGACTCGCTAGTTCAGAATCCCCCCTAGCTTCGGACTGTAACATCCTGTTTAGAATATAATAATTAAATGATAAACCTGGAACCCGAGAAGCTGATTGTATTATTATTATATGGCATTGTAGCCCAAAATCAAATAATAATTAGTTGGGAGTGGATTTCGGAAAGCCAAATGGCAGGATTTGAATCTCCGGGGATCAAAATGTAATTTTGGGATTTATTTTGTAAAGATTTATAGAAGTTAAGAGTTAAAATGTAAGTTCCGGGTTAGTTTTGCAAATATTTATGAAGGCAGGGGCTAATGGGTAAATATTAGGACTTCACTTGAAGAGATTTTGGAGGCATGGGGGCTATTTGGTAAATTTCGTACTTAGTGTGTAATGGATTTTAAGGCTGAGGGTTGAAATGGTAAATTATGGATTTGTGTGAAAGAAAAGATGAGAATGGGGGACCATTTGTGTCATTATGGGCCAAAGATTAATGGAGCCGGGTATATAGCCTTTCATTCCCGTTCATACCCTAACCCTAAGTCCTTAAGCACCAGCCGCCATCTCCATCCTCTTTCTTGGTCGCCACCTCCGTCTCGATGGCCTTCAGCGCCGACATCACCACCAATAACTGCTTGCTGCGTCGTTGTCGTCGCTACGATCATTCCGACGAGAAAGCGAAGTCACCACCGACTGTCACTGCTTGCGAATGTCCGCCCCAGCCGTGCCCGTCACCATCACAGCTCGAGTGGTTGTGTTCTGTGGTGCTCCGGTTGTCGCCATCTCCATTTCTGCGGCTGTTTTCCTTCCGGTGAAATTAAGAGGACACCGTGAACATCGCCTGCCACCATCCTTCTTCTCCTATTTCCGTTAGTTGTTGTTGCTGCTATTGGGTTTCGTTGTGGCTATCCACCACCTCCGGTAGTCATGGTTGTGGCCTTTTGGGCTGTTGCTGCCATCATTACACGCCACCAGGTGGGTGGCCGATCTTATCTCGCAAGCGGAGGAGTGTTTGTGTGCGTGTGTTTCACGTGTAAAGGGGCTGTGAGATCGTTCCTTGGCCGGAGATTCGAGGAAAACCCCGTTGCCGCCATGCACCACCGTAGGTGGGTGTGTTTTAGTGGCTGTGTGCTTGTCATTGGGTGTGTGTGTGTGTGCTATTAGTGAGTGTGTATGTGTTTATTAGTGTGTTTGTGTGTGTTGGTTAATTGGGGTTTAGCATTGTAATTGTAACAAAAGAGGAATAATGAAAAGAAGAACCCAAACCACCACCATAGGGTGGTGGTTGCTGCCTCCTGCCGCCACCAGCCGCCGTGTCAAGTGGCGGTGTGTTTTGATTGCGTTTGGACCCCGTTCAGTGGATGTTTGGACAATATGGAATCAAGGAAAACCCTAATGGGCCCAAAGAAGCCCTAGTGGGCCCAATGAAACCCTAATGGGCCTGTAAGACCCAATGTGACCTAAAAGCCCAACCAATGAACTAATTGGCTAGTATTTGATTGGGAAAACCCTAATTAAGGATTGGGAAACCCTAAGAGCATAAAACCCTAATTTGGGGAATTAACTGGGACACGCGGGAATTATTTAATAACTTGAGATATTAAATAATAATCGTTGGAAAATTAATCTAAGGCAATAATGGACTTAATGGATTAAGTCCTTATTGGATTAAGTCATTATTGGATTAAGTCCTTAATGGGTTAAGTGAGAAACACTTAACCCTAGTTTTCATTTTATGTGAAACCCTAATTTCACTTAGGCCTTGAGTTGGGCCTCCCTATAGGGTTTTGGTGGTTAGACTATTGATGGACCATCCAAGAACAAGTTAATGGACCAAAGTAATTAGATGGGCTTTAGGATAAGGCCCATGTGAGGACTTGAGCCCAATTTGGAAGATTGGGTCATATGTTGGGCCTTGGCCCATTACTTGACCTTTGGGCTTTTGGAGTGTGATTTGGACTTTGAGTTTGGAACCCAATTATTGATTGGGTATTGTTTGATGTTGACGGTTTGGGAATCTGTCAATCAGCAGCTGGAGCGATCCTGCGGGACTTCAGTAGTGCCAGGTGAGTTCTCCTCACTATCTCAACAGGGTCTAAGGCACAAATGCCGACCCTTTATGGATTGTATTCGGATTATTGCGTGTTATGTTTACTGATTTATATCCTGGTAGTTAGGATGGTGATATGCTATGCTTTAGTGACCGGTTAGGTCTGTATCCCGGTTATTGGGATGTTGCTATGATTGGTGATTTGTTAGATCGGTTTGACGGTTATATATATATATATATATATATATATATATATATATATATATATATATATATATATACATGCTAGTGTTATATGATGTCTATGTGCACATGATTGTCCTGGTTATAGGATGATGCTATGTTAGTGACCGGTTAGGTCTGTATCCCGATTATTGGGATGTTGATGTGCATATGATTGTCTTGGTTATAGGATGATGCTATGTTAGTGACCGGTTAGGTCTGTATCCCGGTTATTGGGATGTTGCTATGATTGGTGATCTGTTAGATCGGTTTGACTGTTATATGAAATGAGCTAGTGTATGATATTTATGTGCACATGTTTGTTTGATTGAGGGTTGGGTTGAGGCGGTCCTGCTTTGTGCTGTAGGCCAACATACCCGTCGAGCGGTCCGGATAGGCTGTAGGCCCTACGTGGCGGTCCAAACGTGTCGAAGGCTCGAAGAGCAGTCCAGATAGATTGAAGGCCTGTGAGGCGGTACAGTCAGGCTGATGACTCATTATGCATACTGTTCTGTATTAGTTATATGATATGGTTATGTTTGTATGACGTTGGTATTTTGGGGAAACTCACTAAGCTTCGGGCTTACAGTTGTTGATTTTATTTCAGGTATTTCTGATGACCGCGGGAAGGCGAAGGCGTGATCGTGCACCTCCTTATATTTTCATGATTGATTATGGGGATACTCTGATGTCTAAACTATTTTGAAAACAAATTGTAATGACTTAACGGTTTTAAATGTTTTAAAAAGTTTTAAATTGACTTGAATTTTTGGGGTGTTACACGGACCTTCTCGCATGACTCCGGAAAATCTTGCATAGTGCTGCTCCGGCAACGCCTACACCTGCTTCGGAAGCCTCGATCCAGACCTGCTAGCGACTTCGTATCCGCAGAGATGCTCCGGAATTGTGAACCTGACTCCGGAACCTTGAAGAGAGCCTCCAGAACTTCCCTCAGCCCTTCGGACCCTCGCAGAAACCAGCTCCCACTTCGGATGTTCATCATCTTCGGACTTTTTCACCATTTTAAGGCATTTTGACGCCGAAAATCACACCAAACTCGTATTTTTCATGTCCTAAACCCCTGAAACTCCTATTTTATGCCAAAATTAAATATTTTAAATATATTAATATTAAATAAAAACTCAATATTTTAAGCGGATCCTAAGAAGATAAAGGGGTTTAACCTTGT
Source organism: Lactuca serriola (assembly GCF_051521515.1). NCBI lineage: Eukaryota > Viridiplantae > Streptophyta > Magnoliopsida > Asterales > Asteraceae > Lactuca > Lactuca serriola. Next base: position 143,458,815 of record NC_136409.1, read on the forward strand.
GATGTGATGCTCAATCCTCCATTTTCCTATGCAAATCCCAGTTAAACACACATTACCTTTAGAAAATAAGCCCTACCCACCAGTTTTCCATGCAAATGTCAAGTCATTCCTTATCCTTCCCCTTTAGATACGTGAATCTTTTTTCCTCCCCCATCCCACTTCCCACCTTCTTGTCAGTAAACTCCCAGGAATTCTCTCAAACTCCTTCAAGACTTAAGTTTCATTCCTTTAAGGAAATTTTCCAGAATCTTCGGTAAGTGTTCATCCTCCTTGAATAGTGATTTTTCCTCACCATTCCTAAGACTTCACTATACTTACACATAAATTATTTTTTTAGAATCATTCTGAAGTCCCAAGAACCTTTCAAGTGTTGGGAAACTTGGAAGCTCCTCATCATCTCTTCAAATCTCCCACGAACTAAACCAAGGTGAGCTTCATACCCCACCTTTTTCCTTAGTTTTTATTGATTTTGAGGGAGAGTACAAGTCACCTCTTGTTCTAAATTCTTGAATGATTGCATGTGTATGTGTGTTTAATATGTGTGTTGAAATATTATCATTTTTATGTATATAACTCTCTGAACGCAAGATCTCACATAACCCATGAAAATAAATAATATTTTAATCATTACATGAGTAATACAATTTACAAAAGGAACCTCCCAAGTTTTTGGGGGTGTTTAACATGCATCCTTGTATCCATGCTCTTCATAATTAGAGATAAAAGTTGTTGAAATAGTCCTTGAAAAGTTGACACTAGTCTAGAACTTCGAAATTTGAACTTGGTGTTCCACAAATGATTATTTGCAAACTGCTAAGGGGTTATTTATAAAAATTGGATATAAGAAATTTCACCTAGAATATATGCAAATAGATCCTTTATGACAGAAAATTTTGTATGTCATAATTTCACAGGAGTCATAAGTTTTACACAAATCATAACTTGAAATTTTCCCGGCAAATGGGGTCTCACTCAGTATTATATAGAGAGGAGAGTCATTTTAGCCGACTCTGCTAATATTGAATCTATTTGATAAACACTTAGAGCAGATCATTTTCAATAAATGAAACGAAACGGAATATCTAGTCAACAAGTACAACTAGTATTAATTATTTGGTAAATAATGAATTTCAACGCTTTGCGTGAAACTATTAGTATTCTAGTCAGACGAAATCTTCACAATACATATATTATATACAATATTGTACACCTTAAGTCCTGTAAGAGTTATAACTAGAGTCTCCTGGAAGGAGAGCGGGAATTTGTGTATAGATCTATACGGGGTTGACACCCCGCACCTTCGTTGTTCGCTACAGCTAGACCGGTCAGTCTAGGGTGACATATGTCGTGAACAAAACCGATGCCTGAAGAACGTCATAACAGACACTCCGTCATATTAGTATGGTTATAACGACTCACTAGAATATATCAAAAAATGTAATTATACAGATTTCATCTTCGGTTAAAAATCAACTATTCTGACTACCTTAATGAGACTTTTTCGCACCCGTGTTATGTTATTACCAAAATTACTATTTTATACATCAGAATATATAGGATTTTCTGGAGAAACGATTCGTACGATTTTGGAAAACAAAGAATTAAGACACACATGCAACTATACTCGATTTGAAACAAGAATTACAACCATTTGATAAGAAAATATTGGATTTTCTGGATTTTTAAACTATCATCAAAGTTTTTATTCTCAAATGATTATGAACTCACCAATATATTTTATGTTGACACTTTTCAAACGACTTGTATTCTCAGGAAATCAATAAACAGGTTATGGATTACAGACTCAAACTTATTTTGCTGTATTTTGGGAAATTTGCTTATTGATGTTTCTTTTGCGTACACTTGAAAACATAAAACATGATGTAAAACAATGTAAGCTTGTTATATTTATGTATGTTGTTTGGATTTGCTATGTTTCATTTATATGTAATTGTTATGATACTACACAATAAAGTCACCCGCCTCCGGACGTTTCTGCCGTTCTGGTCTGGGGGCATGACAGAGTTTCCTCACGATGATTTGTTTGATGAATCAGAGGATTCTGATATGTTCGTTGAGAGTGAAAATTCCGACGATGAGAGTGACGCTGGGGAGAATGATGAAGACGATCAAGGCGATGACGAGGACGACGAGGGCGATGACGAACACGATGATTCCAAGTGACGTATTTTGGTTTATATAAAATTAGGATATTAATTATTTTTCTATTTATTTAAATATTAGGTTTAATGTAATTTTTATTTTAATTAATGAAATGCTTTTTATTTTTAATTAAATTTTATGTTTAGTATTAATTTAAAAATATAAATCATAAATTTTTTTTTATTTTGTTTAATAAAAAAAAAAAGTGAGGGAAGGGCTTCCCACCCATTCCTTGGGTTTTAAGTGAGGGAAAGGAGGGTATGACCCACAAAAAGTGAGGGAAGCTTCCCTCTCATACCCTCCAGTCTAATAAAACCCGTATTGGGGTTTTAAAGCACATTGATTTCCGCACGACTCTAATCGATAAAATTCACACACACACACACACACACACACATATATATATATATATATATATATATATATATATATATATATATATATATATATATATATATATATATATAAGTTCAAATAAAAACAATAGATAATATGAAAACGTAAAAACATTATGTTTATATTATTATTCTGCAATGAATGATGTATATATGTATTGTTGAAGTAATTCTAATATTAATATTAACGTTTAATTATTCATATATTCATTAGCATGTTATTATTCTATTATAAATTTATGCATGTGTTTTCATATAGTAAATTCAAATTTCAGTTTTAACATTTGAGTATTCATTTATTTATTACTGAATAATGACATAAAAATAATGTCAGTTTTTATTTGAACTATCGACACACACACACACACACACACACACATATATATATATATATATATATATATATATATATATATATATATATATATATATAACTTATAATGTAGTTATTATTTTAAGTCCTAATTAATAGATTTAATTTTTTCAACTTTTGACGTTTTAGGATTTTCAATTTTTTTTACAACTTTTTAATTAACATTTTTCATTGTTTTTGAAGTTTTTTACTTAGATGATTGCACGTTTTTTTTAGATATATAACTCTTTAAAACCGAATAAATGAATAAAGTATAATTTTTTAGAATCATATAAGATCATCTGTTTGTAAAATAAACATATAACTCTTTAAAACCGAATAAACTAATAAACACAAACGAATAACATAAAAGAAAAAAAAATGTCAAAAAAGTTATTAAATAATTGTAGTGGATGATTGATAATTACATATGTTTTTAGCTTAATGTGTGTATTAGATCAAAATGTAAAAAAAAACAATGTTATATAATGTTAAGAGTACATAAAAAAATGTTAAATGAAATATATTTGATCACAACGTCAAAAACTTAAAAGTTTTATAAATCGGAAAAATAAATACATAAATAAAAACAATAATATAATTTTGATGGGATTGAAGTGGTGAATGGGATTTATTTAATTTTTTTGGGTTTTTTTTTTTCAAAAAACCCATAAAAGAAACATGGAATGGTTATAAAAATTAGACAAAATTGCAAAAATGGTCCCTGTGGTATGCAAATTTTTGGGGTTTTAGTCCAAACAGTGATTTTTTTGGACTGATGGTCCTTTTAAGGTAGTTTGCTTGTGATTTTGGTCCTTCGCTAAATTGAAAAGACTAAAATACCCTTCTGATATATTTTATATGTTTATTTCTATTTAATTTAAAGTTTTATTAATAAAAAATATGGGACCCACCTCTCTCTCTCTCTCTCTCCAAACACACACAACCCCTAAAATACCGTTGGATTCATGCTTTGCCTTCTCCATTGCTATGCCGTCGATCATTGGAACCAAAATGATATTTCTTCACCTGCTTCCCCTTCTTTTTGTATTCGGTCTTAAGAACCTCACCACCACTAACATCCCTCCACAACCTCCACCGTCGCACCGTCCTGATGTAGGTGGGGAACTCATCAACTCTGTAACAGGAAAAACAACGGAGCACCATCCTCCTACGTATTTCTCCTTTGACGTGGCTCATCCATCTACAAGAACAGGAGATGTTTCTGAAGTAGCTTCTTTTCCAATCTAAATGGTGGAACCCGATAATAACTCCATTGATATTGAATCTGTACAGGATTGTGACTGGATGAACAAGAAATTAGATACAAGACCTACATCACATAAAAAGAAAAAACCTCTGTGAAAACCTAGAAGATGAAAACTCAGAATGATCAAGAAATCTGAAACCGATTCCAAACTCAACTTTTTAAACGGGATGATTTGGAGACAATCTACACACATATAATGGAAAACCAACATGTTAAGAACTTAGGAAATCTGATTTCAATTGAAAATTTCCACCGGAGCAATTGTGCCTTTGCTCCACGTACCGCCGGCCACGGTGGCGTGTGGCAATTGTTCTTGGTCGTTTTGGCTTGAATTCGACAAAAAAACGGGAAGGATAACTTGTGGATCTCAAATTAAAGTAGATGGATCAATGAGGGATCTTGTTGGAGGTTGAAAACAGTCGTGAAATAGGGGAAACTTCCGGTGGGTTTTTCACGAGATTCACTCAGCGATTAGGGGTGTCGACGAGTTGTTTTCGACCGATAGTGGGTGCAGCTAGAAATGATGCTCTCCAGGGGGTATTTAGGTTTGTCTGTTGTTGAGAAAGAAGGAAGAAGTAGGACTGGAACGGAGGCTAACAACCTCCGGTTGCTGCTTTGTTTTTTAAGGGGAGGGGGGGAGAGAGAGAGGTGGGACCTTTTTTATTTTTTTTTAATTGTTAAAATAAATAAATAAATATTAAATTTTAAGAATAATAAAAGAAAAATGAAAAATAAATGCCCCAAGGGTATTATAGTCATTTCAATTTTCAGAGGGACCATTTTCACATACAAACCACTCCAAAAGGACTACGAAACCAAAAAAGTCACTGTTTGGACTAAAACCCCAAAAATTTACATACCACAGGGACCATTTTTGCAATTTTGTCTAAAAATTAAGGCATACCTTAGATTTAATAAAATAGGTCATAATTTATTTAATATTTATCGAAACCTATCTCATCCCACATCATAGACCAAAACAAAAAGATTATAATAGTTTAATGTTATAAAAATAAACTGCGAAGGTTATAGGGAAACTTGAAAAACAACAAAACTCATACCACATCGTCAGGGCCGGCCCGATACATGGGCGAGATGGGCCGAGGCCCAAATCTGATGTCAGGGCCGGCCCAATACATGGGCGAGATGGGCCGAGGCCCAGGGCATCATTTAGTCATGTGTCAACGATGTATATAGCAGTTTGGTCCAAAAGATTTAGCCCAACTTTTGATTTCTGTTCTCCGACGCTTGGCTAGAGGGCAAGGTAAAAAGCGTGCAATCAAATCGACGATGGAGATGTAATCGACATTTTTGATTAGCTGATTCTCGATCGACGCCTAGAAAAATGAACTTTATTGAAGAACGAGGAGTCGACTTCTTCTCTAAATCTAATTTCTACTTTTTGATTTCTCTTTCTCCTATATATCTATATCTAATTAGTGATTTGGCGATATTTATGAGTTGGGGTTTGAACAAACTTTGTCGTTCTTTGTATTTCTTATTTTTTTGATTCCTAATTATAAATTTTCCTATTTTATCACTATTTTTGTTGGAATTTGATCGTTGAAGTTGTATACTTGGCGTTTGTCGGTTCAAACTTCAAAGCCATCACCTAAAGAGGTAATTATCGGTTCTATTCTTCAATTTATGATTCCCAATTTGTTCGGCATATATCAATTTTGTTTGAAATATGCATCTTTGATATCATATTTGTTTGTTTGATTATAGTAGTTTGGTTCAGGATGTTTAATTTTTAATTTATTAGGGTTTGATTCAGCAGTAAGACTGTAAGAGTTGGAATATGTGCTTAATTTTTTTAGTTCAAAATTAGGAGTTGCTATAGGCATGATTTTTGTGGTATGCTTCAGGCATAAGTTCTATGGTTTTATGTATGAATTTCAAGAGTTTCAATCTGAATTTTTATGGTTTGTTTATGTTATTAAGGAGGTATACTTTTCTATTGAATTTTGAACTTTTGATTATTTTTGGATATTTTGAGGCATCAACTAGGGGCAGTAGTTTACAATTTTCCATTGTTATTTGTTGCTACCAGGCATAGTTTTTTTTAATTGATCTATATTTATGATTCTATGATTCATTTTCCATATCACTTTACATATTGAAACTGAAAAAACACAAACTTTGGTAAAAAAAAATTTTAGTTTTGAAACAACATGGGTAAATTAGGAAAGATATTGATAACATTGTATGATCTCAACGACTCAATAGCATTGAATTTAGTTTGTTTTTTTTCTAGTTTAGAGATAGCAGGGGTATATTAGGAAAGATTCTTATTTTAGATTTCTGCCTTGTATTTTTAGTGTATTTTAGTTTTCCTGAGATTGAAAAAACTCATTTGTTTTTTTAATCTTATATCATCAATATCTTTACTCACTTTTATTTATTTTTTTACAGTTAAAAGTGCATTAAAATGGTGGAATCTTTTCATTAAATTTTAGTTAGTAGGATCTGAGTGAAATACCTGAGATTACATATAATGAGCTGGCTGTGGCAAGAGAAGGAATAAAAATTGAAAAGAGAAGACAATTTACAATCCAATTTCTTTGGAAGAGAGCAAGTGCATGAAACAAGGAAATGTGACAAATGGCTTTCGAAGCATCGTGTAATGTTCTAAGAAAAGGCATTATCACCTTTGAAGAAGAAAATTTTGCTTGAAAACTAATTATATGTTGTTGAATACGTTTTTTTATGATATATATATATATATATATATATATATATATATGTTTTTTTTGTAGTTATATCTATGTATGTGTGTTTTTATATTGCATTTGTTTTGTATAAACATAGGGGCATTATTTTATTACTTTGCCTTGGGCATTAAAAATCAATGGACTAGCCCTGCACATCGTTTACCGCATGAAATTGTTGTTGCAAATGAACTCTTTAAAAGTGAAAGAAACTCGATTGTGTATAGTAATTAATTTTTTACAAAAATCTGGTAGTGCGGATCAAGTACGTCAGTTTTAAGGCGTTCAACCAATTAGGAGCCACCAATCCCCCCCCCCCCCCCCTCTCACTATGTCCGTAGTGAGCTTACCTTGGCGAGTCCCCTAGCGATTGCTAGGGGCGGTGTTCCTTGTCTGTAACAAGCACTTGGTGAGTCCACTCCTTCTAGCCAGATAAAGTTATCTCACTTTAATTTGTAATTAAATAGGAGCCTCGTGGATCGCAATGAATAACCCCTTTGAACAACGAAAACGATATCATGACTGATAACCACCCATTTGAAAAGAGCAGAACATAACTATCACTTTTTATCTATAACATCTCGATTTCCAAGCATTTTACATTTTGACCCTTGGTGTGAGAATTATTTGCAAAACTAGTCCTAATGGCAATTTTGTAATTATTAGGGATTTCCTGCGTACGCTGTGCGTACCCATAGCATATGTTGGGCGTACGTGGTCTGGACTCAAAACCCTAATATTTAAGGTTTGTACACTATTTAAACACCTTTATAGCCTCATTAAACTTTCCTTCATTAGCCTCAAACCCCATTTCGACCCCCTTTGCAAACCCTAATCCATTTGAGAGCAATCTTAACCTTGAGTATGCATTTTAGTGTTCTTGAAGGAGGAAGAAGGAAGAGGAAACCATCCTAAAAGAGTGGAGCACTTTGGATCCAGAATCACATAACCATTTGACACCTTTTGAAGGTAAAAAAAAGCTCTGAACTTGATGAAGCTATGCTTAGATCTTGTTTAGCCATAGATTTGTGTTCATTTTGGTCCCATAAGCTTGGTATTCTGAGTATGAGTTACTCTAATTCATATAAGCTATCCTTTCAGGCGTTTTGGAGTGTTTAGAAGTATAAAAATGTAATTTTGGTCCTTAGTTTCCTTCCATGCATGAATTAGGTTGTCGTAATAAGATAAGAAGTTACGGTTTTGGTGTTAAACACTTAATATCCATGCAAGACCATAAAGCTGGAAACTTTATGGTTAAGGACATCATTTGGAGGCTCTGCATTTGGACGAAAGGACTTAATGAATTAAACACTTAAAAAGGGAATTGAATTTGGCCGAGTACGACACTGGGTTTACTCCTATGGGAGCCTGACTTAGTTCTTAAGTACGCTAAGCGTACATGCTTTATCTGCTGGATATTTTGATTTAAAGAACAAGTTGATAAATGAATTTGGAGACAAATTCAAAAAAATAGTCAGTGATCCCAATGAAGCCATAACTCGTAATTCTTAATTCAAAATTTCTTAATTTCAACTTATAAGCCTCTTTACGCACATCTCTACCAATAGAATTTCTCCACCTCTACCTCCACCAACAGCAGTAGAAGCTTCCCTATTTGTGGAGAGATTGAATTTCCAAGAACACCCATTCCATCAACATTAAAATCATCGTCCATGGATCTAATTTTGTTAATAGTTCCACCTAAGATAACAAGATATGCAAATCCAGAAGCTTCCACTTTTAATAGTATTCGTTTCTGCGTTGATCAAGGAAAACACAAATGTACATTAGATTGTTGCCTGCACCTCGAAGTCCATAGCTGTTAAATGCATATTCTTTAAACATAATTGTGACTCTTTCAACCTTCATCAAGAGAAGCCTAGTCCGCCATTCTTGCAATTCCCTATTTTAACATTTTGAAAACCATTTTATTATCTTATGAATGTAATAACCGAACATAACTAAGACCAAACTCCCCAAATAAAAAAATAACATAATGTTTTCGTAATTAAACAAAGACGACAGAGGTTCACTGACCTTTGATTTCTTGGTGGCAGATGCTTGCAAAAACAGTCTCTTAGATCGCCGCGTTCTGCTCTTAGGATAGGAAGAAAACCTAACTGGTTTTTATAGCGTACAACCCCTAACCTGCTATATGGATTCTCTTTCTGGGCTTTTATGTAATGAACCAACTTCTAGAAGCCCAAAAAATCATATCATGTTTTAGGGGTGTTGATCGGGTAATTTTTTGGGTTTCAGGTAATTCAGGTTTTTCATGTTGAAAAAATTACCCGTTACCCGACCCAAATTAATTTCGGGTAATTCGGGTTTGGGTAATTCGAGTATCGGGTCGTGTTTGGGTAATTCAGGTATTACCCGAAATATATATATATATATATATATATATATATATATATATATATATATAATTTCACCTAAAAATAAATTTAATGAAATAAATACGTCGTGCTTTATTAGTCTTGTTTATATAAACAAACGAGACATAAACGAAGTTACTAAAGCTTTGAACATTGAGATTTTTAGTTAATAATACCTGAGATATCAAGTAATTTTTTAACAACTTAATCTAATCTAATAAGTTGTTAAAAAAACAAATACTTAAAGATCTTAATTTAAAAGTTTAAAATGTTTATGATAATTGTAGCCATAAGTTTTGTCATGTTCTGAAGTTTCGTCAAGATAATGAGTTATTTAGTTGCAATAATTTATAAAACAGTTAAGTTTTAAAGAACATATGCTATATATAAACAATTACTTTTAATATTTTTAGTGTCATATTGTCATAATAAAAGAGATTCATGTTTTACAATAATGATAGTTAGTTTAAGCGTGATCAAATACCTGCTACAAAGTAAAAGCTCTACGAAAAAAAAAATTAAAATAATTCGGGTATACCCGAAACTCAATAAACGTACCCTTTACCCGACCTGAAAAAAATCGGGTTAACCGATTACCCGAAAAAATTTTACCCGATAGCCGAAAAAATCCGACGGATGATTTGGGTATCGGGTATTTTCGACAGGGCTACTTCAATTTTACTTCAAAATTTTGACGTAAGAATAACAATAACTACAATTATGAACGTTCAAAAAATTTTAACTAAATATATAGATGGGTAATGCAATAAAAACAATTATTTGAACAACTTTTTTTAGTTTTGAGCCATAATTCCTTGTGTTCTAAAAGTCATTATTTTTAATATTTTCTTTTAAATATTGGTTTTTCCAAGTTGTCAACATATTACCAAAGTCATCTTTTGGTGATAATACATGTTGGTGATTTGTTGTCATCAATATTATTTAAGTGTAATGTGATTACTTTGTTGACCAAACGTGATCTTTATAAACATTAAACAAGTAAGGAATGTGTGGAGTACACACTTGTTTAAGTTTGATCAAGTTTCAAAGTACACTGTCATTTAGGGGCGAAGCCCCTAAACGAACGGGGGTCCGGGGGCAGCGCCCCTGGGAGCGGGGTCCAAGGGGCGGCAGACCCTGGCGGGTCCAAGGGGCAGAGCCCTTCGCTGGGGTCGAGCTGCCAGGTCAGGGCGGAAATTTTTATATAGGGTATGTTGCTATATAAAAAAATGCATCAGAAAATCGTATTTTCAGAGAATTGACCATTCTTTGACCCTTATCCAAACTTCCGTTTTATGTCAGTTTTTACAGTTTATGACAGTTTGAAACTGTCATATGACAGTTTTCAGACAAAGATCATAAATTCAGTTTTGGTCTCATTTTCTGGTACAAACGAAATTATCATCAAAGCATTCTAAATTCTTGTCTCTCTGAGTCTTATCCGATTAAAGAATATTGGGAGTACCACCCAAATGCTTTAATCTGAAAGTGTTTTACACAATTCTCAGAATTCCAAGCCTTACTATACCCCAATTTCTAACAATACATTATTATTGACCGGGGATGTAATTTGTCACACCATCATCTTCAAAAAGAAAAAAAAAATTAATAATACAATATCAATTTGCCATTTAACATAAATAATTATAACATCCAAACGAATGATTGTTGGTTTTGACTTCGTTCCTTAACATAAACATTTAAGATATTAAAATTTCTAGTATCATCAAGTAAGCAACACTTTGTTCAAAGCTTCCAAATACTCAAGTAGTCACATATTTTGAAAGCTTTTAACAACATGTTTGCATGAGGTTTTGGCTACAAGAAATGACTATATGAACAATTGAAGAGAATAAACCTAGGAAACATTTGAAACTTAAAGCATATAAAACAATTTTACAAGTAAAAAATCTACAGCCGCAACTTTATTTGTCCATAATATTCCTTTTTAGTTAGAACTTACGACGAAGCCGCATAGAGTTGAAAAAAAATTCTCTTATAACTTTCTTGATTTGCATAATCTATAAGAAAAAAAAATGACAAGCAAAATCAAACCAATTTGAATACATACATATAGAAACCATCTGACAAAACAAGATCAACTAAGATGCAAAATCGTACAAGAAATACATTACTTTGATGGTAAAGGGAAAAAATGTAGATAACACAAGATTAATTCTTCACTCTTCGTTTAATAAATAAGACAATGCAACACCAGTGGCAAATCAACATTTAAATTAGTTTGCGTCCATCTTATTTAATCAAGCGACTAAATAAAGATGTAGAAATTCAATTTCTATTATCGGGATGGGCTGTCAATAGTGCAATCTAAGTCGAGTATAAACTAGTAAATGACTCAAAACTGTTTACGACGAGTTCTCATATCTATTCTAATAAATAAAAATCTTTTTGTCACATGTCACACTTTTATTGATTTGTACATATGTCATTTTGAGGTTTTTTCAATTAATTTTTTTCTATGTGGCATTTTGTGGTTTTTTCTATTTTATTAAATTTCATATAATATTTAAATATAATAATTACAATAAATGTAATAATAAATGCATATCAATATCATTAATTGATATTTGTTCTAGTTTCAAATTTACAAATTAAAGCTTTGTTAGTTTCGTATATTTATTTATCTAAATTATTAGTTTAAATTTAAAAAAGACTACTCTCTCTGTCCCAAAATTATTGTCCACGTTTGACTTTTTAAGTCTCTTTTGTTCAACTTTGACCTTAAATAATTTACTTTTTGTTATATATTTTTTTATGCAAGATATATATAAATAGATTGTTTTTTAAATGTATTTTCATTGTTATAAGTTTCATAAAAAATTATATAACACAAATAAAGTTATTTATGGTCAAAGTTAACATGGAAAGACTTCAAAAGTCAAACGTGGATAAAAAGTTATATTCCAATCCCCCAAAAAGCAATGCAAAATGTGATAAAAAGGATAATAAGCACCAAATCTCAAATACAAATACAAATACAAATAAACATTGTCATGGGGCAATCAGATAAGACATGAAATATCATCCAATGTCAGCTCAATTATGTAAACTTTTCCATAACATAGCAATAGATCATCATATCTTTTAAAGATTCCCACCTCTTAATGCAAGAACTAGATGAAGAACAGATCCTCCTTCAATGTTGTAATCCTTTGCTGTTTTGTCATCTGCAAGCTGTTTTCCAGCATAAATCAGCCTGCATTTATTCAACAATCAAGTTAGAATTAAAGAACCCCTAATATTATTGTTATCAAGGTATTTTTTGTTGAAGAACCCTAATATCACCTTTGCTGAACTGGAGGGATTCCTTCTTTCTCTTCAACTCGTTCCTTGATTCTATCAATTGTATCAGTTGGCTCAATGTCGATTTCAATTTCTTTTCCTGTAAGAGTTTTGACCTTGATCATGGTTCCTCCTCTCAATCTTAGAACAAGATGAAGTGTTGACTCTTTCTGGATGTTGTAATCAGCGAGTGTTCTTCCATCTTCTAATTGCTTTCCAGCAAAAATCAACCTCTGTTGATCTGGAGGGATCCCTTCTTTGTCCTTCAAAATGCAATTACCAATTAATCCACGAGAAAATCAACGCACATCGATAGTAAAGAGAAAGAAGAACCACAGTCCAACATAACAAACAGATTCAGAGCATCAATTTCAATACAAATATACGATCAAAATCTACTACAGAATTCACAAACATACTCTCACAAACTAAACACGCACAGAAACAAGTAAGCTTGATTAGGAAGTGAAGTGAATACAACAACAAATTAACCTAAAAGCGAAATTTACTATAAATATGTTATAAATAGTCATGAAATAGCAAAATCGAAATCGATGATTGGAAGAGGAGAAGATACAAAATCGAAATCAGAGGTAAGAATTGAGGAGAAATAAGAACCTGGATCTTGGCTTTGACATTGTCGATGGTGTCGCTGCTTTCGACCTCGAGAGTGATGGTTTTTCCGGTTAGGGTTTTGACGAATATCTGCATCTTTGTGTTTCTGTTGGGTGTTGGATTTGATGAAGGAAGGGATTTGAGCGTTTTATTAATAAGCACATACGCGAACCTAAAAGCTGCGTTTAAAGAACGCGGATACCGTTGACCTTTTGCTTATTCTAGAGTATCGTTTTGACTAAATTAATACAAAACAATTTCATATTTTATCAAATATTTTATCGTTATAACAGGTAGAAATCATGGATAAGAAAAATATATATTGATAATTAAAAATGATAATGAAAAAAAAATTTAATTTTTTTATTAAATTAATAAGATATATGTATTGTTTAGACTTTTATATTGATTATTTAAATTTTCATTAAAATTATGATTTTATTATTTTAATGAATATTGATTATTTAAATTATTAAATGTCTACACAAAAATAGGCATAAACGTCCATTTTCTTATCTTTAGGGTTGATTTGAGTGTCTTCATAGATGGTTAAAGAATTTGTATATAATAATTGCAAACAAAACATACATCACGTTTGGATCTATAACCATTTTGGATCTATAACCATCCAACTGTATATTTGGTAAATTGGATAAGCCTACAACTCCATAAACATCATACGCCTAAAGCTCTTTCCATTCCTTATTAAGCATTTTAGTTCACATGTGAAGCAGTCAAATAAAATTATAATATTTATTCTATCAACAATGAAATCATTCAACAAAAGTTTCCTAATAGGATCTGAATATATGATTCACATTTAAAGTATATTGTTATAATTAACAGCAAGGAGGAGAACATGTAAATTTTCGAATTTGCCCTCCTTTTGATAAGTTTATTGACAGATGTCAAAGAGTTAGATAAGATGATAGTTTGTATTGTTTTTACCACCCAATGCAAGTATAAATATAATCTGATTTTTTACGCACTACTTTTGTTTATAAAAATTTACTACATTTTATTTAGTTAATTAATGAACAAAAATGCTTAATAATTAATATGGAATGGAAAGAGCTTTAGCGTATGGTGTTTATGGAGTTGTAGGCTTATCCAATTTACCAAATATCCAGTTGTATGGTTATAGATCCAAACATGATGTATGTTTTGTTTGCAATTATCCATTTATCAATTGAGCACAAGAAGTCTGACAAAGTGATGAACGTGAACATGCTAGTGGCTTCATCATTTGGGCAATTAATAACAATGAAAGTACCATTTTTTTTAAATTACAGTAGTATAACGACTACTTAACAAAAATGTGGAAAAATGTGGAAAATGATTTAAAAAATAAATTATAGTTGTTTATATTTGTCTTGGTTATTTAAGAATGACTAAAATCACAAAACAAAACTACACCTACCTATGATTCAAAATCAAACAATAAAATGGTTAAATGAGCAAATCAAATAAAGAAATTTCCAAATAAAAAAGAAACATAAGAACCATATGGAGATTCGTGGGTGAATAAAAAAGAAAATTACATTAAATTTCTAATATCAAATTTCTATGCATTCCGGTGTAATATATAGGCATACTTGATGCTTCATTATTTTATTTAGAAAACTGATAATCAAAAAGGTATTTAGCATCGGTACGTAGTGAAAACTCATGTGATTTAATTATATAGAAATAACACAAACCATAACCAATTTTGTTAATCATTTTATGAATAACTCAAAATACATCAAAATGAAACTATTAAATGAAAGCATTCCATAGGGACCAACTTTTACATTCAACCCAATATTTTTTTACCGTCAGGTAAGTTAGGACCGTGGTAATGGTTTATAATTCAGATAAAATACGTAAAGAACATCAAGTTCCTCTTGCAAAATTAGTGATTGCAAAATTAATTACTGAAATGAATCAACAATTTCTTAAATCGGTAAGCAGTTTTCTTCCATTTCAAACTTCACCCAAACATAATTCTCACTAGCTCTTTTTAATGAATTTAAGCCTCTCCTACTCTAGGTTAAAAATTCTTGTGATGAATAATGATAATATGTATAATCATCATAATAATGATAATATGTATAGCAATGAAATGGTCTCTTACCTCTATAGACTTAACAACTTGTTAGTAGCTTCTTTGTTCACCATAAACTCATAAGAGAAAATCATAAATGTCGGTTGAGTGTATTAGTCTATTCAGAGAGATTTAAAAAAGGCACCATCAACAAAATCCTTGATTTTTTTTTTTGTTAATATATCGGCTTTAATGTTGAAGTTTGATGTTATACGATCTGAAACGAAAAAATGGAATCAATTGCCTCCTATTTTCACGGGATTGCATTCAAGGTGTTGTTAATATATGCATATCTACGTAATTGTAAAAAATAAGAGGAGGGTATTATAGGAATTTAACTTTGGAAAATAGTGTGTGGAGGAGATGACAGGTGGCATAATATGGATTCTTCTATTAGGGTAGATTTTTAATCATATTTTAAATAAAAATATTTATCTAACCATTCTCATTCAATATTTAAAATAGTTTCTCTAGACACTCAATATAAAAACATATGTCCAATTGTATGATTATCTTTATTTATATCAAAATATAATAACAAAATTATATAAATCACACACATTCTTAATTTTCAAATTCGTGACATAAGGACTAGACCCTCAACATATTGGATAAGGGATAGCTTATTAACAACTCTTTATATCGTTAGGTCACATACTTTATGGTAATACAATAGAAAGGAAGTAAAAAAATACATTTTTCGTGCACATAATGCTAATGGACAAAAGCATTGAATGCGACATTGGATATATCTCTTTATAGAGAACCTTTTAATTAGCATAACACAAGAAAACGATGGCAAAGATGATTCTCTATATAATATGTGTGACCAATTCACAAATTCTCTACTTATAAAAACAAGCTTAGAGAATAAGCTAAATGTATAATAGGGAAAAAGGAGAAAAACATTGAATGTCTTGTGTAAATCCTGCTTGATGCATTGATATGTTACAACTTACAATTACATCCTTCGTTTATTATGTTATATATTTAGCATGTTACGAATGCTTTAAACATTCAACTAACAAAAATCAAACTATATTCTCAAACAAACAAACATACTAGACACTCAACATTAAAACTTCAAACCAAAATAACAATCATACACATGTTTTGTCAAATTGGCATAATAAAAGGAAGAACACTAATAACAAAACGTTAATCCAAAAAATAACTTCCTTCCACTTCCTTCTCTCAACCATTGTTACGCCTATTTTGCTTAGATGATTTAATTTACATCTATGGTTTACATTTTTTAGACATATTCCTTCTATGCAAGCTTAAAATCAAGCATATCCTTTATATCTAACCGAATTGAAGGCCCCATTGATGAACATATATGTGCACTTTTCCAGTATACACCTTTTGCTCCAGTTGGCTTGTTTGTTTCCACTGATTTCTGTCAAAATTAACATAAACAAATAAATCATGTCAAAATATATTCATCTCAACATAAGTTAGCTTTTTTTTCAGAAGGGTAAGAATGTAAATATACCACTGCAGCAAGCAAGTTTATAGTAAGATCTTCTTCTGAAAAACTCGCCTTCCCAAATGGCAAATGAACAATTCCTGTTTTGTCTGCTCTGAATTCCACTTTCCCCTTCTTAAATTCCTCTATTGTCTGTAAACCATCATATTGTAAACTTAATAAGAAAATTACAAATTTGGTCCCTGTGTTTATCAAAAATTGAGTTTTAACTTTTAACC
Organism: Lactuca serriola; assembly: GCF_051521515.1. NCBI lineage: Eukaryota > Viridiplantae > Streptophyta > Magnoliopsida > Asterales > Asteraceae > Lactuca > Lactuca serriola. The sequence continues at coordinate 143,475,795 of NC_136409.1, forward strand.
CCCTAAACTTTCAATTTTGCATAGATGGTCCTTATGAGCATGTTTCGTTGTGGGTTTGGTCCCTCCTTTTAACCTCAGTTAAAATTCAACTGTTAGTGGCTTCATGTGCCCTTCACACGAGGGTAAATTTGTCTTTTTTACCAATAATAACAACATACTTTGTTTTTTAGTCAAAATAGAAATGTATGTACATTTCACTACCAATATGGGCATTCCACTTTATTTGTTAAATATTGCAATTATGAATAAATAAATTCTCTGAACAAGAGTAAAATGACCATTTTACCCTTCTTATCTTACCTGAGGTATAGTGGTTGTAACAGTTCCTGCCTTAGGGTTAGGCATAAGTCCACGAGGTCCCAAAATCTTTCCAAGACTAGCAACCTGATGGGAATGAGAATTATTTTTAATTTTTTTAAAGGGTAATACTTATTTAAATAATATTATAAAATAAAAAAACCTTAGGCATCATATCTGGAGTTGCAATCAACTTGTCAAATTCCATGAATCCTCCTTTAATTTGTTCTATCAAGTCTTCTCCTCCAACTATATCTGCTCCTGCATTTTTTGCTTCATCTATCTTTTCACCTGTGGATTTAAATTTTAAAAACTCAGAAATAAATCCATAAATGATATTATAATAAAACCACGATTAGTGAAAACTGTTTCTTTAAAAAGTTAGAAAATGAGAGATAGAAAAAACCTTGAGTGAGAACAGCAACCCTAACAACTTGCCCTGTGCCCTTGGGCAAATTCACCTACAATACAAGATTTCAAACATCAAAGACTCTTTTTGGAAGAATATATTAAACTTAATTACTTAAAATCAAATTAAAACATATATTTTAATTTAACTCACTGTTGCTCTGAGTTGTTGATCATTATATTTTGGGTCAATGTTAAGACGAAAATGTGCTTCTACACTTTCAGTAAACTTTGTGCTTGACATTTGCTTCACCAATGATACTGCAGTTTTGAGATCATACTCTTTCTTTACTTCCCTCAGCTTTTGAATTTCCAAGAATCTCTTTGACCTAGTCTGATGAATCAAAATTTCACAAAAAGCATTTGTAAAATATGAGAAAGACTAGTAAATAATCTTGAATATTGTTGGTTGTTTACTATAGGAAGTATGAATTAACAATTCAGTGTACATGATGGAAAAGAACCCTCGAGATTACAGTTTTGGAGCTAATACTATTTGGGGTTTGTTGTACCATGAAAACTCGATTGGAAGTTGACATTTGAGTTTGTAATGTGCACTGAGTTGTTTTGAACTTTGAAATTGTGTAACACTATCAACATACATTCGAATATATACAAGAACTAGAAGAACAGAGACGTTTGGGAGATGGAATTATGACAGAAACTGATGTCGAATTTCATTGGTTTTTTTTTTGGGAGATGATGGGATTCAATAATCCGAAAACCTTTTACGAAATCAACCTAAATTAACCCATAATTTACAAAGTGAAGTAGAATTGAATCGAGCATAAACATACCCTGTCACTCTTAAGAGGCAAAGCAGCTTTTCCTTTCTTAGGTTTAGAAGGGGAAGGAGGAGGAGCAGTAGCGACACTGCCACCTTCAACATCCTCATCAACTTCACCCAAATCAGCTTCAGCAGCAACCGCAGAAACCAAAAAAGGAGAATTCTTGGAAGAGGTAAAACTGCCGAAACTGGACTTCAAATTCGTGGGTCTAATGCATTCTGATTGCGAGTGTAGAACCAGAGTCTTGGTTTTGGGGTTTGGTTTGAAACTGAAGGAAGAGATGAGGGATGATTTTGGTTCTTGAGGAAGGTGTATCGATGATAGAGTGAGAGTAGCCGAAGTGGAAGCAGAGGAGGAGGCCATCTTCTGGTTTTCCTTCGCCTTATGTTTTGTGTGTTCTATCCGTAAGCCGTATATACGATGAAGATGATGATAAGGCACTTTGGGTTCGTTTTCACTTTTAACCTTCAATTAATACACATTTACACCAATGATCCCTATTGTTTATCAAAATTGGCATGGTGTGGACAACTATCAAAAACATCTACTTCTTTGGTCCTTATGGTTTATAAACAATGTCCATCTAGTCCTTTTTCTTAACTTTATTTGATTTTAGACGTTTTTCCAACCCACATGCCCCTCACATGAGGGTATTTTTGTCCTTCTAGTATACCCTCGCTAATCTAATCATATTGATGCATGGTATATTTGAAAATTGTCCTTATTTCTTCACATCTCACCCCAAAGAAATTAATCCTCTTTTTTAACGGTATTATCGTTTTTTAGAGAAAATTTAATCAACAACTGTAACATAGCGTAATTGTACAAAAACGGTGCTAACATAGTGGTTTGCTTGACCAACACATGTGAGGGAAGACATAAGGAAGGTGTAAGATAAGTGCATTGTGTGAAAACTTTAACAGTTGTATAATTTGTACATGGTTATTCATCTTAAAACACTTGCTTCTTGTGTTTGAGGAGGTATACCAAACTACTCCACACTACAAGTTGGTCGGTCGATGTTTTTATCCTTTAAATAGCACTTATTATTACAAAACGTCCAATTTTGCTTATGAATAGCTGTAATTTTGGTGTTTATTTAATTGTTTGTATAGTATTGAGAATCGACTAACAAACAACGGAAATGCAAGAGAATAACAACAAAAAGATGATGTTGGACGTGCTTTATTGTTTTGGTGATATCTCATACATTGTAGATCCGATTAACATGATTCAAGTTGTTGTGGAAAGAGATCAAAATTAAATACAACTTTCAATTTTTATGCTTCCGCTAATTTGATTGTTATCAAGGTGATAACCAGACTGAAAGTCGTAGTTATGCTTATAAATAAACTTCGAAAATACTAAAGAGTTTTGAAATCAAAGATGGTTTTGGGAAACGAGAAATCAATGAAGATTAAATCCACACACTGCCCCATATTTATCCCACATTTACACGTAATGTAGCGCCCGCAGATTCGGGATAGATATTTAAGATTTAATAGATAATCTTAGCTAAAGATGTAATGACTATCTCGGTGATATAAGGAGCGCTTAAATCCGACTTCATAAGAAGAAGTTATGTAACGACCCAAAAATCCATACCAACAATTTCTTTTAAAATTTAATAAACAAACCACAAGTGTCAACCATTCATACAAAACATATCACGTCAAAGTATCAAGTCTAAAAACATTATTTTATTTTATTAGAGTAAAACATCCCAGGCTGAGTAAATAATTGTGTGTGCCATGCGATCACCCCAAGCTCTTCCCTCCACTACCAGAAGTACCTGAAACCAAAACTGAAAACCGTAAGCACAAGGCTTAGTGAGTTCCCCCAAACTACTACATACCATACAATAACACATAAAGAAAATATTGGGCCTTGCCCACTGCATCGCACCGAAGTCTGCAATAACTTGGGCCTTACCCACTACATCAGACAGAAGTCCGGAATAAATTGGGCCTCGCCCACTGCATCGGACCGAAGTTCAGAATAACTTGGGCCTCGCCCATTGCATCAGACCGAAGTCCGTAATAAGCTGAACATAACATAAACATGAACATAAACATATAACATAATCACATATACTGCATCGGGCTAACCCCGGTATACTACCAATATATAAACGGGTCGGCATTGGTGCCTTAGACCTGTTCCTACTGGAGGAAAACTCACCTTGTACAGCTGAAACTTTGTTGATATCCCTCACGCTGCTATCTGCAAATACCCGAACTGCTGCTCCCTCGGCTCCCCGAGCTACCAAGATCAAAATAATCACTTAGCCCAATTCAATAGTCCTTCTCAGGGTAAAATGTTGATATTTGCATATTTAGCTCATATTAAGTATAGATTTTTTTATCATTTATTAGCTAATTCATTGCATATTATGGACAAAAGATACTTAAAAGTGTTTGAATTATGTTTTCAGTCCAAAAGTGAAGCTCGGAAGAAAAAGGAAGCAGGAGAAGCGATTGGGAGCTCCGGAATTGAACAAAGAAGATAAACACCAAAAACAACACCTACTCGGCGAGTAGGGTCGACTACTCGGCGAGTCCGATCGAAGATTCGAGAAGATAACAACTCCGAGACTTATCGTATACGGGAATTAAGATACGGACTCGGTGAGTCGGCAATGGACTCGACAAGTCGGTTTGCATCTATAAAGATAACTTCTCAGATCGACATTATAAATTCTGGAACCCTTCTAGAGAGATTAGCTGCGATTGAAGAACCAGAAGAACCCTAGAGAACGAAGATACAACCTAGAATCCAATTCCAAAGGAGATTTGAGGCAAATTCTCATCATTCTACTTAATCTTTTGTTTTCCATTATGGCTAGACAATTAGAATTCGTTTTGTTGCTATTAATTACCTCAATCATGAGCTAAAACTCTTAAACTTCTGTTTGGGGATACAAAATTGAGACTATGGTTTGATTATTGGTAGGATTAATTCAATGTTGGTAATTTTTGTTAGTTTTAACTTGCTAAAGAACCTTGTGTGTGAATGATAATTAATTTTCTGTTAATAGGAAGGTAATTAAATAGTATAAACATCTTTTGATTATCAACCTCATATTTTAATGTGACCACTTTATCATATGTCTAGGATTAATGAACATGAAACTATAATTAATAAGAAAATTAGGTAAATTCATGTGTGAGCTTGTGTGATGACCATCAACAAGAAGTTAACTAAAGGACCAAATTAGTTAACTATTGCAAGTCTAAATTAACCCAAATAATTAATCTAGTGAATTTAATTAAATTAGACAATTGATCACTGTTTGAGTTAGTTTGTTCACTAAGGGTTAGTATAGCGAATGCGAAGCTAATCACTTGAGTCGGTAGCCAATAGAAGAGTTAATCCATTGCACTATTACCATAATATCAACCATAGGATCAATTGAGTTGAACTAAACAGAAGTCCTTCCCATTATTGAATCTAGTTAATTCTTTGCTTTTCTAGCTTTTAGTTTAAGTGATAGTTAGTAAGTTTTCTAGTCTTGTAAAACTAGAGAAAACCCCTACTTATTAATTAATTTAGATAAAATTAGTCTTTAGTTTTAATTTACCGTTCCTGTGTTCGATACCCTACTTATTTAGCTATACCACAATTGATAGGTCCACTGCCTTCGTGTGTTCATTTTATAATATAAAAGTAGGTTTAAAACTAAGTGAGTTTACACACATCAAGTTTTTGGCGTCGTTGTTGGGGAACGGTTCTAAATTAACACTAAATTCTAGTTTAATCGATCCTTTGTGTGGGATTTATCTTACACAAATTTAATTCTTAGGTAATTTAGTAATTAGTATAAGTTTTAATAAAAAATCCGTTTTTAAAAGTAATTAGAAAATTTTTCTGTTTTTTCCTTCAACTCGTCGAGTGCTCGTGCCGACTCGGCGAGTTCATTGCTGTTCACAGTTTTAATTTTTATTTATTTTTTGTTCTTTTTACGCGTTTTTTGTTTTGTTTACAGTTGTTTCATGACCCGAGGATCTGATACACCTCTGGTCCCTCCTCTCGAAGACCCGGAATCCGCATTACGAAGGAGCAAAGGAAAAGCCGTTGGAGAATCCGCTTCTTCAAAGAATTCGCCACTAAAGAACCTCAAGTCCGTTTTCAGCAAGAAGAGGAGCAGCAAATCAGGAGCATCCAGTGCCTCTTTGACAATCGAAGACCCAATTAAAGAAGACACCGAGTACGAGACCGAGGAAGAAGAAGAACCTACATATGAGCACGAATCCGATTTTGAAGACGATTTAGCTATCACTATGGCTAATATCGATGAAGTCCCCATGGGGGAATGGAAGAAGAGGATGCACGATGACACTGGCCCGGGACTTGCGCAACCCGCAATTCCCGCTACCGCTACTTTCGAGCTAAAGGGTCATATCCTCGCCAAACTCAAGGAGATTCCCTTCTATGGAAAAGACCACGAAGACGCCTACAAGCACTTGGATGAAGTAAATGATGTGGATGACTACTTCAATGTACCAAATGTGCCACGCGAGACCCAGCTACTTCGCATGCTTCCAGTCACATTCAAGGGTGCTGCAAAGGATTGGCTCAAGTCACTTCCTCCCGGGTCAGTCACCACATGGGCTAAGATGAAAGAAGAGTTCATAGACCACTTTTGCCCGCCTTCCAAAATAGCTAAGTTGAAGAAAGCCATTGCCAACTTCGAGCAACAACCCAGAGAGTCTCTTTATGAGGCTTGGGAAAGGTACAAAGGTCTTCTTAGAAATTGCCCACACCATGACCTCAATAGCCAACAAGAGGTCTCCATCTTCTATGATGGAGTCAATGTCACCACACGACAATTGCTCGACTCGCAAGGCCCACTCACAAAGAAGGCACCCCCGGTAATCAAGGAGTTAATTGAAGAATTCTCTAAGCATTCTAGAGAATAACACAATCCAAGAAATGAAGTAAGTCGGGGGGTAGTGAACTCGGTCAATGATGGCATGGCGGCGATGATGGCTAAGCTCAATAGTTTAGATAGAAGAATGACAAAAATGGGTCAAACAATCCATGTTATTCGAGTTGGATGCGAGAACTGTAGAGGGCCTCATCTCACGAAGGATTGTGACTTGGATGAAAATGGAAACAAGAAAGCTCAAGTGTTCTACTCAAGCGGCGATCGATACGACGAGAATTAGCAGAAACCGAAGAAGGAATGGATCCCATACGAAGAATACGAGAAGGCTAAGGAGGAGAAATACAAGCAGAAGGAGAAGGGATTTTATCAAAAAGAAGAACCGGTTATGGAAAAGAAAGCCGATTTAGAAGATATGTTCACTAGATTTATAGCCGCGTCCGAGAAAAGACATAATGATCATGATGATGCAATACAAGAGACCAGAAATATGCTAAGGAATCAACAAGCATCTATTCTCAATATTGAGAAACAGCTAGGACAACTTGCACATCAAGGGAACGAGAGAAGACCGGGTCAAATTCCAAGTAACACCGAGAATAATCCGAGAATGGAGAATGTGAACGCTGTGACTTCCAGCTATGAAGAAATTTTCACACCTGCACAGAAGATCTCCAAGGTGAATACAGAAAAGGCAGCAGAGTCGGCTCCAGCAAAACCCGACTAGACTCGCCGAGTCCCTCTAATGGACTCGACGAGTCCATGCACTGATGACAAAACTGTTATTCCCTCAAAGCCCTACAATCCCCCTTTGCCATTCCCAATCAGATCCATGCCTGGTGAAAAGGTTAGAGCATATAAAGCTTTCATGGAGCATGTTCGATCCCTTCAAGTTAACATTCCATTTGTGGAAACAATGCTTCAAACACCCAAGTACTTTAACTTGCTAAAGGGTCTCTTTCTGCTAGAAACGATTTAGCTGAAGTCGCGGAGATAGTATTGAGTGAGCTACCAGAAAACAAGGGCAATCCGGGGAGCATCATAATTCTTTGACAATTTGGAAATGTACTTTCCACTCAAGCGTTGACCGATTCGGGTGCAAGTATCAACTTAATGCCCTTCTCTTTCTTCAAGAAGCTGAATTTACCGGAGCCAAGGCCTGTTAATATGAAGATCCATTTGGCGGACAAGAGGACTATTCAACCAAGAGGTGTTTGTGAAGATCTCCTCATTAAGGTCGACAAATTTATTTTTCCCGTGGACTTTGTGGTACTTGATATGGAAGAAGACCCCAAAATTCCAATTATTTTGGGGAGATCATTTTTGAACACCACATGCGCATTGATAGATGTATGCGAGTCCACACTAACATTAAGGGTAGGAGACGAGTCAGCGGTGTTTAAAGCTTTACCATGGATCAAGCAAGAAGAAGGAAAAAAAGAAGAAATCTCATTCATTGATTTGGATGATGAAATACTACAAAAAGAACTTGCACTCTTGCAAGAAGAAGATCTAAGTAAGTTTTTGCTATCTTCTGAAGGTAATGAAGATGTTGACAAAGACTTGGAGGAGATAGAGAAGCTGCTGAAGGGAACTGAATCAGAGAACACAGTGGGATGTGAGGAATACGATCGGACTCGCCGAGTCGATTTCATGGACTCAACGAGTCCATTCGAAAATCCCAGCAACTTGGACGATTTTGATTTGTTTGTTACCAGCTCTTTGCATGTTCTAAACATGAAGATTTTCCTTAGTTCTTTAGAAGATCAAGCAGCAGAAGGAGGAATGGATGGTGTTTTTCAACATGTTCAAGTAGCATGTCTTGACACGATAATGCAAGATGATCCACTTGAAGAGGAGGAAAGCTTTAGAGAAGAGGAAAATGCAAGGAGAGATGATGTTGAGAACCCATTCATTGAGTCACGTACCACCAAGCCTCGAGCCCGAGTTTTCACCAATTATGAAGTAATGAAGATTAAAGAAGAAGAGGTGCAAGAGAAGGTGCAAAAGAATGGGGTAAAGAACAAAAAGATGAGGAAAAGGGAAATTCATGTAGCTGAGGATGATAGTACAAGGAAAAAGAGAGAAGAATTAAGACGGGCTTACAAGAAGAAGATACACGCTTACAAGACGAAGTACAAACCACAACAGATTAGGCGTGCATTCCCGATACAGGAAAATGAAGAAACGTAGAAGGGAAGGAGTCCAGCTAACGACTCCTTAAAAAGAAGCGCTTGGCGGGAGGCAACCCGTTATTAGAGTTTGCTTTCTTTTATCTTTTTTCGTTTTAGTTTGATTTTCGTTTTTAGGATTTTATTCATCATCCAAATCATCAGACATGACTGCTTGAGAGTGCGTATGGACTAAGTGTAGGGTGGAATGAGTTTTTAATGACAAAATGATATGATTTTCTGAATTGTTTTCAAGTGACTCGTCGAGTCTGACCCTGACTCGATGAGTCTATTCAAATTCCAGGTAAGTATAAATTCGCGACCAGACTCGCCGAGTCTGACCCTGACTCGACGAGTCGGTTTTATTTACAGAAAAAAAAATTAATTTAAAATGAATTTTTACAACTGATAACTAGGTTTTTTTTAACTCTAATGAGATCATTTTCCCCCATCACTCGTCGTGCGCCCCCATTTGCTTTCTCTCTCAAGCACTCATCAAAGTCTCCACTCTTTCTTCAAGATTTTCGATTTTTATCACCAAAGGTACTTAATTTCTTTCATAATTATGTTAAAGCCATGATTTTTAGATGATCTAGGGTGTCAATTTCATAGAATACCCGATTTTGAAGTTTAGTGAATTTTTAGGGTTTTGATTTAGTATTAATTATGTTGTTTTGGATGATTATTTCTCCTTTAATACATCTTAGAAACATCCATGGACAAAACCCTTGAGAAAAATTCCAGGTTTTATGCTCGAATTTCGATCGACTCGTCGACTGACTCGCGCAGTTCATACGACTCGCCGAGTCGTTCATGGACTCGACGAGTCCAGTCGGGGACCCAGCTGTAATCTGTTTTGATGATTTTCTATGTTTTCTAGGTTGTGTGTTCTTTGTTTTGCAGGGACAATTTTTCACAGAGGACAAATCTCAAGTGGACACCAAGGAGATTTTCCTTGGTTTAATTTTCCTCGAATTGAATCGGCTTCAACAATGACAAGATGGAAGAAGAAGTTGGCTGAGGTTAAGAAGAAGGAGATTTATGTACCCAACAGGGTTGATTGGGATTGGTTGCAGACTGTCCGGTATGAGGAGGAGTTGGCCCCTTATCTTTTGAAGGAATTTACATACGAGGGGGAGACAATGATTTGTGATGGATGGAGCCGGGTTTTTAGAATTCAAGAGCCGGTGTACTGGGAACTTTGCTGGGAATTTTTCTCCACGGTGTCTTTCCATGGAGGAGACGATTGCTACCACCCCGTCAGTTTCAGTTTTTGCCTTGGGGGCGAGTTCCATCAATGCTCCGTCATTGATCTTGCATGTCGGTTGGGGATTTACGACCGACCATTGGTTACGACTGCTATCTTTCGCGCCTTTTTGGAACACTCTCATAAGGTGTTCCCCGATGGTGTTACGAGTACGGGTTGGTGGAACACAATCGCCAACAAGTTATACATTTCGAAGTCGGCCCAAGAAGGAAGTATTAGGTCACCCACACACCGTCTCATTCACCGCCTTATCTCCACCACCATCAACCAAAGGAAGGATGACGACTAGGTGTCCAACCTTGATGTCTTTTATCTTTGGAGCATCATCACACCCGACACCTTTTGCAACATTCCGTGGTGTTTGGCTTCTTATTTGTCGGAGGGTGCGGTCAAGGATCGCAAAACCTCCAAAATTAATGGTGGCATGTTCGTCACCCGACTAGCTAACTCATTTGGGTTGATGACCTACGGTGCATGGAATTTAATGACAATGATTCCTGCCCCTCCCTTTAATCCCATTCTTTTTCGGAGGGTGAGAATTATTGAGGATTATGGCGGTGGTCATTATGTTATCCGACATGATGACCCGGTGGTTGGTCCCGAGGCACCGGGAAGGAGGGTTAGGTCGAGACGAGAGCGAGACGTGGAGGAGGAACCACCGGTAATTCCGGTGGATAATGATGAAGTTCCAATGGACTGGTATAATGTTGAGATGAGGAGAATGCAAGATCAAATGACGAGGAGTCTCAATTTTAGCAACGAGTCCAACATTCGACTTTTTGACCACTTCCATATTCCGCATATTGATGGGGGTAACTTCCCATACATTCCATCTTGGGATGAGGTGATTAATGCAAGGAGGAGTGGAGCTAGTGGAAGTGGAGCTGCGCATGATCATGATGAGGAGGAAGATGATTAGTTTTTTTTGTTTTATGGAACAATTTTCAAATTTTTTTTGTTTGGTGTGTTTGAATTTTTAGTTAAGACTTTTATTTTTATGCTTGATGTTTAATTTGACTTGATGAATTTTAGATTTTGGATTAGGAATGCTTGCATAAAGGGTCTAGAGTTTGAGAGAGAAAGAAAAATATAAAGAGTGGAAAAGAGTCAAGAAAGGTCGAAGTTTAGAGTTAAGGTGTCGAGTCCGGTCCTGAGGGACATGAGTGAATAAGTCTAGAAGTTATGAGAAGTTTTGAAGATTTATCAAAAGCTGGAACAAATGCAGAATGTGAATTTTTCCACCCAGCAGTCTACTCGCCGAGTGCACTTAACTGACTCGACGAGTCGCTTTATACTTTCACACTTTCGAAGCTGTCCGCGACCATACTCGACGAGTCGTTTATATGACTCGACGAGTCACTTATTTTTATACCAACAAGACTGCTGATTCGATGTTGTAGAATATACCACTTGACCATTTATTCTCCCCTATCGATTCTTGAAGAGTTTACACTATTTTTCATGCCTATTTGGAGCTGCCTACATGTGATTTGATGCCCAAGACGTGGATGAGCCATTTCCATGTCTAAAGTCAATTGAAGATGGAGTTGAAGAATAGAGATATCGACCTCACAACTACTATCCCAGGAGAGTTTGTTCCAATTCTTTTTATTTTATTGTTCTTTTTCATGCATAATATGCAATGGGGACATTGCATAAATTAAGTGTGGGGTAGGGGGTTGATGTCATTTTAGTAAATGTAGAATCTTAATATCCTAATTTAGGTCTAACTGATTAAAAAAATTTGCATACCAAAAATGTGACTTAGGGATTAATTTAGAAAATTTTGGTAAAGAATAATTAGGATTCCATGTTAGAATTATGTTGATGATTGCATGAAGACCCAAATGTTTAGTTGAGCCTATATACATTCTAGTGCATTTGTGGCTTCCTTATTCCAGTGAAATCATGGGACAAAAACACGACCTTTCTCAGACCGAAGGATACAATATATTTAGCATCGTGTACCAGAAGTGTATCCAGGAAAATTATTATTGTTAGCCAATAAAGGTTGAGGTTGAGCGCCCCTACTTAAGCATGTAGGGTTTTGAGTGAAAAAAGTGAAGATCCAAATTCCAAGAAATTCAAAAACTTGAAGATACCAAAAATCAAACAACAACGTGGTGAATTCACAAGAAATCAAAGATCAAATTATCAAGGAAGTGAAGAATTCAAAAGAGCTCCATAGTGGTATCATAAATTGTAATTCTAGATTATGGATGCTTGGGTTGCTCAACTAAAAATACCTTGAGGATAGGAGGTTTTCCGCGGATGGATTCGGAGGGTTGCATAAAATCAGCGTTGTTCGGGATAAGTGGGCGAATGTTTATGAGAATTGTGAGTATTTGGAGTATGGGGGTTATTAGGAAAATTTTTAGACACAAATGCTTGCGTTACGGTCTTGGCATAATGGCTGGGTTAGATTGGAGTTGTCATATGTGATTCTAATGTGTTAAAATTCAGTTTTGCTTGGGGGCAAGCAAAAGTCAAGTGTGGGGTATTTTGATATTTGCATATTTAGCTCATATTAAGTATAGATTTTTTATCATTTATTAGCTAATTCATTGCATATTATGGACAAAAGATACTTAAAAGTGTTTGAATTATGTTTTCAGTCTAAAAGTGAAGCTCGGAAGCAAAAGGAAGCAGGAGAAGCGATTGGGAGCTCGGGAATTGAACAAAGAAGATAAACACCAAAAACAACACCTACTCGACGAGTAGGGTCGACTACTCGGCGAGTCCGATCGAAGATTCGAGAAGATAACAACTCCGAGACTTATCGTATACGGGAATTAAGATACGAACTCGGCGAGTCGGCAATGGACTCGACGAGTCGGTTCGCATCTATAAAGATAACTTCTCAGATAGACATTATAAATTCTAGAACCCTTCTGGAGAGATTAGCTGCGATTGAAGAACCAGAAGAACCCTAGAGAACGAAGATACAACCTAGAATCCAATTCCAAAGGAGATTTGAGGCAAATTCTCATCATTGTACTTAATATTTTGTTTTCCATTATGGCTAGACAATTAGAATTCGTTTTGTTGCTGTTAATTACCTCAATCATGAGCTAAAACTCTTAAACTTCTATTTGGGGATACAAAATTGAGACTATGGTTTGATTATTGGTAGGATTAATTCAATATTGGTAATTTTTGTTAGTTTTAGCTTGCTAAAGAACCTTGTGTGTGAATGATAATTAATTTTCTGTTAATAGGAAGGTAATTAAATAGTATGAACATCTTTTGATTATCAACCTCATATTTTTATGTGACCACTTTATCATATGTCTAGGATTCATGAACATGAAACTAGAATTAATAAGAAAATTAGGTAAATTCATGTGTGAGCTTGTGTGATGACCATCAACAAGAAGTTAACTAAAGGATCAAATTAGTTTAACTATTGCAAGTCTACATTAACCCGAATAATTAATCTAGTGAATTTAATTAAATTAGACAATTGATCACTGTTTGAGTTAGTTTGTTCACTAAGGGTTAGTATAGCGAACGCGAAGCTAATCACTTGAGTCGGTAGCCAATAGAAGAGTTAATCCATTGCACTATTACCATAATATCAACCACATGATCAATTGAGTTGAACTAAACAGAAGTTCTTCCCATTATTGAATGTAGTTAATTCTTTGCTTTTCTAGCTTTTAGTTTAAGTGATAGTTAGTAAGTTTTCTAGTCTTGTAAAACTAGAGAAAATCCATACTTATTAATTAATTTAGATAAAATTAGTCTTTAGTTTTAATTTACCGTTCCTGTGTTCGATACCCTACTTATTTAGCTATACCACAATTGATAGGTCCACTGCCTTCATGTGTTCATTTTATAATATAAAAGTAGGTTTAAAACTAAGTGAGTTTACACACATCAAATGTCCATTTTACCCTTATCCCAATTTGGTCCATAACTAAGGCCCAAAGCATAATATAAAAGGCCCAACGCTATATAAGCTTCCTAACCCCACTAGTGGCCCATTAATGGCCTAATTTGCTATATTTGGCCCAATCTCTTTATTGGGCCTTACCCTAAGTCCATCACATATACTTGGCCTATATTCACTGACTCCTGATGGCCCACCATGACCCAAAGACCCAAGATCCAAAGCACAGCCCACACCGAGGCCCAATTACTCAAAACCCAAACTAGCAGAGTACGTGGGGCGTACTCATAGGTACGCTGAGCGTACTGGCTGATGGCTTGTACGTTGTGCATACCTCCTTGTACGCCCAGCGTACAGCCCTGTTAAGCCAATATTCTAATAAGTGCTTAATACTCCGATTCAAAGGCTACAAACTTAGATCCAAGTCTTATTCCATGTCTTAATTCATCAAGTCACTAACTTGGTGACTTGCAATCCACCAAACAAGCCCAAACTAAAAAGGAGACAACATGCTTTCACTCCAAGGGCTAGATCTCATGCATGGTCACAAATGAGTCCTAAAGGTTGAAACTTTACTGCTTGTGGGACTTATATGACACTAAGGGTGGCGACCCTGGACCTAGAAGGCGAGTTGTGATATAAAGGTCGAATCTTGGAACCAAAAGGCCCAAAACTTCCATTAATATAGATCTAAGCATACTTAAGGAAAGTTTCAGACTTAATACCTTACAATGGTCTGAAATGGAACCAAAACCTCAGGTCTACAGCTTCCCTTTCGATCCACCACCTTGTTAATCTCTTATCTTGTTTTGAAATGGCTTTACAACACCCAAAATGCTCACTTAATGGCCACCAAAGCTTCAATAACACTCAAGGAGGTTTAGGGTTTCATGGAGACTGCCTAAGGATGGGATGGGGCTGGACCCTTTGAGCATAATGTTCCTTTTATAGTGTCACAACCCCAAATTAGGGTTTTAGGAAAGATGGGCTTACTTCTCGTACGCTGGGCATACGCCTCCGCGCACCCGCGACCATGCACCCTATTACGTTGGGCGTAACCCAGCTTATGATGGGCGTACCCACGCGCGTTCCAAATTGCATGCATGGCCTTCCATGCGAACTTTTCTCCATAAGGTCCATTATTGCCAATATCTTCAAAGTGTCATAACTCCTTCATTCTATATCCGTTTCTGGTGAACTTTATATCCACGGAAAGGTGGCTAGAAGCCCCACGCTTCTAGCAACACACCCCTGCCCGAAATCTTCTCAAATAACCGCTCTAAGACTCATAAAGGACCGAACGCCCCTAGCCTTGGTCTATGAAATTCCATAAATGAATAATTTAAAACAGGGCATTACAAGTTATGCTTCTTCGAAGTTCCGCGATTAAACCGATACGACTATGCAGGTTGTAAAAAGTGAATTGTAGATAGGCTGCTTATAAATTAAACGGAAGCCGTAGTAATCATAGAACCAAAATTGTGTATATAGAGAACGTCCAACTCTAGCTTCATACAAAGAAGTTATCATTTTTTCTAAGTTTTAGTATAAGCAGTGTGCGACACAGACTGAATTTTAGACCGGTCAATTGTTAGGAAAAGCAATCTAAATGAGAGTTGAAGATCTCGTAATTAGGAGTTTGTTGATATAAAGACAATCGAGAACGGATATCATATGAGAGAGTTATGATTTTTATACGGACTTTAACAGTCTAATCTTGTTAAAAATATAACTTTAAAAATAAAGTGAGAATTAGCCGACGTAGTCTAAATGAGAGTTGTAGTAGTCGATAGCAACGCATGGATATAAAGAGTGTCGAAAATGGAGCTCATATGAGGAAGATATGATTTTTGAAAAATTAGATATTCGCACGCGCACATGCGAGAGGCGCAACGCATAGAAGGCTGCCGACATGGCGACGTGGATGAATATGGTGCTAACATGTGGCAGTAGGGGGGAGGGCAGGAGCAACGTCGCTTGAAGGGCGTGACACGCCTATGGTTGGTGCGCGGCCCGCGCATGTTCAGTTATATATACCCCTTGAAGTTCCTTCAATTCTCATCCTAGTTCTCAGATCTCTCTCTAAAATATCTTTGGTAGTTAAGGTCCGAATATTTCATACTTTTTAAGTATTTTAGTTAGGCTCTGGAGTAGCTAGGAGCCCGACAAATAGAAGCTATCGGGTCGAAATTCTACCAGTGTAATTTCTGAACTTTTGTCAGGAAAATCTTTGTAAGTTAAGTTACACGTACATTGCTTTCAATGTAACTTATATTTATAATCACAATCATTATTATGCGTCTATAAATAAGATTTATTAGTGAATCCATGTCATAATATTTATTGATATTGTGACATCCCCATTTTCATCTGTCTTTTTATCGTTACACTACTAATAATGAGATCTTCGATTCTCGTTTAGGTTGTGTCGGCTAAAAACCGCTCGATCTAATACTCGAACTTCGGGTTGTACACAGCTAAGCCGAAACTTCGAAAAATCGTAACTTCCTCATACAAAGTCAGATTTGGGTGTTCTTTTTATGGACGCTCTCAGGTTAACATATTCTACGACTTTTATTTAGATTACTAAGGCTAAAAGTCGCTCTATCATAAATTCACTATTTACGTCTTCTTGGTGCCGTGCCGGTTCCGTCGCGAAACTTCGACGGGTCATAACTTCTTCGTTATAACTCGGATTTCGGCGCTCTTTATATGTACGGAACCCTTGAGACATATTCTACAACTTGGTTAAGATTATTTATTCTAAATAATCTTTTGTTGAAAAGTCGTTTTCGACCCCTATTATCTATAAATTGACTAGCCCGGATCTACGGGTGTTACAGATATAGTTACGAGGATAATATATATGCTAGGTTTAGGTACTATTTGTTTTTTTTTCCAGAAAAACCACTTCTTGTTGCGTCGCGTAGTACATGCCAGCACTTGGCCTTTCGCACCTGTTTATTTTTTGGAAGACTTCTAACTTAAAAATTGTTGCGCGTGTGTTAGGTGGCGCATCACTGGACCATCCTCTTCAAACAATTTTCACTTACTTTAAGTTATATTATTCAACTTAGATTTGTTTTAATTTATTTTTCAACATGTTTATTATTTTAATAATATTTGAAGCATATTATAAACAATTGAATTATATTTTACATGATTTCAGATAATTTCAGATAATTTCAAAATCTCGTTTGGTAAATTTCATATAAATAATTTTTTGTGTTATATTGTCTATAACCAAATATTAATAAATTATAAAGTTAATCATTAAAATTATCAAATTTATTGAAGTTAATCGGAAAAATAATCGACGTCTTCAAAATTTTAACAAAAATGAACATGTTTTTGGCTAAATTAACAATTTTATTTATTGTTATTTAGCAAATATTATGTTTAATTCTTTTATATAAACATCTTTAAAAATCATATCACCATAATGATCTTTATATTTTATTTGCATATGATTAAATAAAATAAATTTTTTATTTAGATTTATTTTTAACTTTTGTATAGTTAATTTCAGTTTATTGCAGCAGTCTGCAGAGGTTAAAAAACAAACATACTTCTTATTACAGGCTTCAGTCGTTTGGTCCACTTCTTCTACTGCAGAGGGTTGCAGATGTGGTCCACAGACTTCAGTCGTTTTCGCTTCAAAAAAATAAACAGCACCTTATTGAGGTGTTTTAAAGTGAGATTTTCAAACAATATACTTTGTATAACAAATGGACCTTACCTCTGATATGGTATTACCTAGTTATTCCTTACTTGATAGATCTTGATGTAGACATTGGGATTATTAATGAATTTAGACTATCATTAGTCACCCGGAATATAAGACTAAGACGTGGTGATGTGTACATAGATCTTTCAAAAGGAAAAGCTAGGTGTTAAGGCGAAGCGCTTCCCAAATTATGAGTCGTTACTTTAGCTAGTGAGTGCATAGTCACTTTCAAGAACACTGTTTTAATACAAAGTATTTAACTAAAAAGTATTAATTATCTGCTGAAAGTTTATTTGTGAATTAATTGCTTATTATCTAGAGTATTTGTTAAATGTATATTTCATTACATATACTGTGTGAATCATAAATGGTTAATTATGTGTTAAAATGTTATATGATATTATTACATGATAATTTTAAAAAATACGTATTGTCATTTTAAAGATTAATGTATAATAACTGCATAATACTATGTGCTAAAATTTTACACTAAATTAGGACAATATTGTCTAAACAGAGTTAGTATTGGAAGTTGATTACAATGATTGTAATCTTGTCTAAGTTTAAAAATAATACATATAAAGAATACTTAGGTCTCGTTAAGTTGGATAAAATAATCTTGTCGTATATTGTATTGCGATAGTATGGTATAAATAGGAAAATGGTTTGGATATCAATTATAAGTATTATAGTCTTACCTGCTAATGAAACATTAGTTCGATTTAAATTAAAAGAGTGTTTAGTTACACCATGTACTGTAAAAATATTACATAGGCAGGAAATTGTGTTTATTACAAGCTTTATAATATTGTCTGGTTATACACTATGACTTAAAGGGGATGCTTAGTTCAGGTAAGTTTAGATATTGTGTAGCATCATAGTAAGGGTGTGTGTGACAGGAACAAAGAGTATAAATTTGTTCTATGACACTATCAGGTGTTGATATTGTGAAATATGTATCAGGGTACGATAAAGTATTCCTTTGGATGACTAGAAATGGTGGGTCCGTATCAAGTCCCTTTTTGACTTACACTAGCCACAAAAGCCCCTAACTATGTAGTCAAATCCTTTCTCTAAAATGGTTTATCTTTCTGATAATCATGGACTAGGATTCGTGAGCATCGGGTGGGATGGGTATGATTGGTTTATAGGTTTCCAAGTTTGGGATATATTCTTTGGGTAACAGTTTGTTTGCAGGTTTGATAGTTAAGGAATATTATAATTTTATAGGATTGAAATCCTTATGTATTTCACCAGGTTTCCCAACTTGACCCATTCAGATTGTATGCATCACATGTATCAAGACTTAAGCTACTGGAACTTGATTAGGATGTTGAATGATTAAGAGACAACTTGAAACGGTATTCAAGATCATTAGGTATTTACGATGTAACTTATATATCTATATTGCTTATGACATCCTTAGGATTTCTTTGAGGCAATCTTGTTCTCAAAAAGATTTTATATACTGGGATTTTTCGCAAATGAAGTATCACGATTTTTAAAGTGTAAAAAAAGTTATTTTTGGTTCTGAAAATTAGAGGATGTCACACCTACTGAAAAGACAACCAACCCAATTTACTTGTTAAAGAAACATTGCTATTTTTCTTCGTAATCATAATATCCATGTACGTTTCTTGATCTTGATAAATTTACCTACTTACCCTTATCTACCTAATCCTAATTTAAATCATATACCCATGCACTTAATCCTTAAATCCCGCGGTTATATAATCCTATCTCACATTCCGTTTAAAAGAATCTCACACCCAAACCAAAAAGACTCAAACCCTCCTAACCCATTACCACATCCTAATTTTTCCATGGTAACTTTGATAATTTTTACATCTTTGTTCCCATCTTGTGGCTGACTTTTACGGGTAGTTTCTATGGTTCTATGTCCCAGGAGTCTCTCTTGTAACATGATCTGAGAATTTAACCACCGAAATCATCAAGTGTTTCGTCATCGTCATGTCATACATGGTATCTGAGACTTCAATAGTGATCATGTTTTTGGTGTGTTAATAACTATATATTAGTTTAGTATTTTGAATTAACAAGAATACATCACCTTCTCTTGCACCTACACTCACACTAAACTATTCTCTACTCCAAATTCTCTTGAGGGACAAAATGAAAGGAGAAAAATACCTTGACTAGATCCGTGCACTAAGAATCACTCTAAAGTACGAGAAAAGGGGGTATGTTCTGGACGAGGATGTCCTTGTGATTTTTGAAGAAGATGCTACTAGGGAAGAGAGAGAAATGATTATGAAAAACATATCAAGCACTCGAATGAGGTAGCTTGCCTCATGTTGGTGACCATGATTCTAGAGCTCAAAAGACCTTCGAGAATCTTGGGTGCTCGACATGAATATGCAACTTAAGGAAATACTCCAAGAGCAATCAAGGAAAGAATGATTCAACTTTGTGAAATCTCTTCTACAATTCAAGCTTCAAGAGGGAACTTCTATTAGTACACACATTGTAAAAATGAAATCGTACATTGGCAGACTAGAGCATCTTGGTGTTTGATTCCCATATAAGCTAGCTACCGACATAGTACTTAACTCTCTAACTAGTTTGTATCACCAATTCATTATGAACTGTGATATGAACAATCTAGAAAAGACCTTGATGGAGTTACATGGCATGTTGAAAACTAATGAGGCTAGTATGGTCAAGCCTAGTATCGTCATCTCTACAACTCTTATTGTTGCTATTAGGGAGGGCGGTATCAAAAGGAAGAAGACTTCTTATCCCCAAAGGTAAGGGAAAGGGTAAAGTTGGATAGTCCAACTTGATCCCTAAAGAGTGTCGATTCTGACATAGCACCTACAAGCAACCTCAATGAGGCCATCTGCTTCTACTACCAACAAAAAGGAACATTAGAAATGTAGTTGTTCTAAGTACTTAATAAGAACAAAGCCAATAAGTCTGAAACCTCATGTATTTTTATGATTGAACTCCATAGTACCTCTACTTCTAATTATTTGGTCCTTGATACAGGATGTGGTACTCATATTTTCGCAGACATACATGGACTAAATGAAAGTAGGATGTTAAGGCATGATGAGATCGACTTAATCATGGGTACTAGACACATTGTTGTAATTACAAGGATCAGGGACTACGAGCTCATGTTATATAGTGGGTATTTAATTTTGATTTTATATTATTGCTATTCGCCATAAATGGAAAGAAACATTATATTCACTTCATGCTTTGTATAAGGATGGATTTGATTACAAGTTTGATAATGGTTCTATCTTAGTTTTTAAAAATGAATGTTTCTATTGTAAAGCAAATCCTTGTAATGGTATTTATGAGACTGTCGTTAACATAAGAAAAAATAATAGCTTAAACTTAAAGTACATTTTGGTGTTCCTTGAAGAAGAAAAAGGTAGAATATTGGTGTCAAGAGAATCTTTCCCAAAAAGGATCCAACCTTCTCACTTGTTTTGGACCATTGTAGGTTAGAAAGCCTCTTCCTTTATGTGTTCCATCCATAGATCTAGGTTTTTGGTTGAGTTTTGGTCATTATGGCCCCTTTAACTTGATGTTCTTGGAATTTGGAGAAATATTAAACCTTATACTTGTATATTGATAATTTATGGATGTTTTTTTGGATCACTTAAGTGCATGAAAGAACTCTTTTTAAGCCAAGCAAAAGGATTTGGCCATTTTACGACTTCTTTTTAGTTAGTGTTTAGTATCTTGTTTGGTTAAGCCTTGGATCTGGATAAAGTTGGAAATTTTATCCATTAAGACCCTTGTTTGATTCAGATATGAGAGTTTAACCCTTTAGCTTAATGGTTTAATGACTTGACTTGGAAGACTGTTAAGTCAGTGGACACAACACGTCTATCTAGAGCCACGATGCATCTGAGAGGTCCAATCACAACTGATTAGTCATCTACTGGTCCCAATGCGTCAAGTCATGGTCGCAGCGCGTCATACCATTAACCATTGACTGTTGACTTTTCAACAAAGTTGACTTTTAGTCAAAGTTTGATGCTTAGACTAAGTTGGACCTCTATTTGGTTTTAGGTGATTCATGCTAGTTGTTTATTCCTCAAAAGTTGCTAGCATCTGAGTTTTTCTAACTATATTATATGTGACATTAGATGTCCTTGATTATAGGTTGTATTTATGACTTATATATGAATAACTATAGTTGAACTATAATAGTTGTATGAAAGACTGTATTTGGACTATATTAGTTGTGAGAATGACTATAGTTAAAGTATAGTAGTTTCATGAAAGACTTTAGTTAGACTATAGCGGTCAAGGCTATGCTTGGACTATAACATTCAATACT
Source organism: Lactuca serriola (assembly GCF_051521515.1). Taxonomy (NCBI): domain Eukaryota; kingdom Viridiplantae; phylum Streptophyta; class Magnoliopsida; order Asterales; family Asteraceae; genus Lactuca; species Lactuca serriola. Next base: position 143,497,551 of record NC_136409.1, read on the forward strand.
ATAATTAGACTATAACAATAGGATGTAGGAGTAAGACTATAGTCGAACTATAACATTCACATGTGTATGTGGTATCTTGGAAAATTCACAAATTTGTGTGTTTAATCAATGAATTTAAATGTTTTTCAGGTTGTTCTAATGGAAAGGCGAAGAGCATGGTCTAACTATAACTGCATCCATGGGTTTTGTTTTTGGAGACTTCTGTTGATATGATTTGATGAATTTTGAGAAGCTAAAAATGATCCTTTTTTATAAAACAATTTTAAGAGGTGAACAGAAGACTTTAAAAATAACTAGTTTATTTTTTGATCATTTTAACAAAACCACCAAGAGGATCCAAATACATGAACTGTAAAGATTATAATAAAAGGATGTTAAGTAGAAACCCTTTGGGGCCTTTGATCCCACTTGGAATTGGAGAGTTGATGAAGATAGTAAAAACTCAAGATAGAATTTCTCTACAATGTATCCACCATCAAGAGTAAAGCATTTTGGAATGCTAGTTCTCATCTTGTATGAAGTACTCCTTAAGCCTTAAGAGTTTAACACAATTAATCACTAAAGGAGAAGCACTTTAGAACACCAACACTTAAAAAAACTTCAAAAGAAAAGCAAGAGGATAAGGGAGAGAAAAGCTACGACTTTGTCTTATTTTATAAGGAAAATATCAACCAAAATGAAATCTTGACACTCTTATTTATACTTACATGCAAGACTTAAAGCCCATACCACAATAACTCTTACACTCAAGTCCCAAATATGTATCTCAAGTCGAAGAATGCAGAGATACTACATTTATCAAACATTACTCATGACTATGATCCATAAAGTGATTTTGATGCAGGTCATCTCCAATATTTTTGTCTAATCAAGTACCTGAAAAAGTTGTTAGCAACTCTTTGTTATTTTCATCTCCATGAAAATCAAACAATCCATTCATATTAGTCTTACCTCATAGATGTCCCCACAACTATGAATGACTATAGACATTTAGAATAATTAGGTTATTCAAGGATTAAGCATGCTAATAATGAACATAACAATTATTTAATGAAAAAAAACTATATCTAACATATCAAGTTATAAGAATATATGTTCTTATATTTTTCCAATATCCAAATACTAAATTTCAATCAAATATATTCACTTAAAACAACAAGGTCCTATAGCACCAACGTGACTTTCATGCTTTAGCTAATGAAGGAACTTTGTTAAGTAGATTCGACAAACTTGATTTGTATAAACTTTTTGAATACACACATTTTTTGTTTTTATATATATATATATCCCGTATATAAAGAAAACTCTTGAGAATGTATTAAATGCTTAAATATGACTTAAATTCCAATACTTGTGTAATGTGATTACTCATAGCCATAAATGAACTAAACATTTAAGCATCTTCATATGTGGTTTCCTGAACAACAATGTATTTTAACTGTATAGTGTAACTTGAATTAAAATCTTCATGGAATTCCCATCCATGTAATTTTTCCTTTGTTTATAATGAGGACATGCCCGATTATGATTAATGACACTCTCAATATATTTGGAAGTTTGCATCTTTATAACAGATTACACTTAGCTTTTTTTTAAATACTTCGCAATTTAGGAATATTTATCCAGTTCTTAGTAAGTACTTTAGAATGTTCCTATCAATCATACCATGACTTATTCTTGGATTATACTTGTATTTATTCCTCATGCTCCAGTCATATGCTTTATCTTTCCTTTATGGATAAAATAACATATATGATGAATCCAATTGTAGTAGCAAATGAAATACAATCATATTATCTAGTTCAACCATTGTATTAGGATTCTGAGGCATGCTCAAAAACATGTCATGTGGTATTGACAAGATAAACTCTCTTAAATTCTTATTTCCTGAACTCTTTAAGAGCCTTAGCAAGTAATGTAATTGTACTTAGTCTTTTATGTTGATATGATCTATCTGAGTAGATCTTAATTCCAAGAGTTAGTATGTTAGTCACATATAAGACCATGAATGTTATTGTGCTCCAACTAGCTTTTTAGAAAACACAAGAGTCATCTTGATTTATAAATAAATCACATTATGCAATTTTCTTATAAGAAAAAAATATTCTTTACTTCGAGATGTTGGCTATAAATCTAAAAAGATTTTCATCCATGTATGTTTTCTCCTTTGAAAACTCATTTACTCTTTATAGCCATATTATATCGAGGAAGATTAATCAAGGTCATACTTGATTATCATATATGAATACATATCTATGTATTATATTAGTTTTTGATCAACTATTGAGCATGTTCAACATCTATTGAAAAAATTGCTAGTTTCAAATTACATGTCTTCTGGAATGACAATCAGTGGGATCGTAGAAAGTTTATCCTAAATTATCATTTAGGATAGTCTACATAAATGTAATTAGTAGATTACAGGTTGAGATAAGCTTCTTGTCTAAGATAAGCTCCATACCTCTATACCTTTTAGATAGGGATAAAACATTTCATCCTTAGTCTAATGTCAGTATTTAATATACTTACTTGGCTAGATATATATATTCAATATATATTTTTTGCACTGGGCATAACTCAAAAATATATAAATGAAATAGTTCTTTAAAACATCATATAGAATACTATAAGGTCTGATTTATCCTCTTCAAAAACTTGTAATATCAACACTCAACCAGTGGCAAGGTGACCCTATCACACTAATGAAAATGAAAGTTACCTCGAACATCATAAGACAAAATCCAAGCAACCAGGCGATCATGTGCCACAATGAACAATACAAATGACGAGTGAGTGTTATTTGACGAAATGATTTATGAACAAATTCCACAACTTATAAGATGTTCCAAGAAGACTTGGTTTAAAAACACATTTTCTTTATTAGAACCAAAAGGTTTATGATAGTCTCATTGAGTTTGTGAGAACTAAAGATTTGTGCGGACAAGGTTTGAAAACTCAAAACTTGTGTTAAATAATGAAAATGGTTGCTTCTAATATAGAGTCCAGTGAAATCTAGATAAACCAGTTAAGCCTTGAAGAATATAACTCAACGAAGTGCTAAAAATAAGTAAAATGAAGTATGAACAATGAATAGCAAATAAGAACAAGAATAATGTAAGAAAGAAATGATTGACTAAATAATTATTAATTACATTGAAGTGAAGTTGCTACAAATGTTACTCTCATCCTCTTCTATTTACAAAACTTGACACTCCTTTTATAGCAAAGGAGTTACATAATACAAAATCAAGAAAAGTGCACATGGACTGAAGACCAACAACCTGACATAGTCGTTGTTGTAGATATTTCTAGTTGTACGAAACAAGATAACAAGCACTAAACAACATTATGTACTTTTACTCCTAACATTTCACTTTAAACTAAACTTCGGAAACACCTTGAAATCTGAACTCTATTCTTCTCGAAAATTTCTTCATTTCGAAACATACATCGTCTCGGAAATGAAATGAAATGTCCCAAAACTCAATACCAAATTTTTTTGTTTTTATATTAATTAAATCACCAATCAAACATGTTTATCCAGACCATAAAGCACTCATAAAGTATCCATAAACATCTCAAATGTACATCAGAGTAAATAAGCGGAAAATCATGGTGTGTGCAATGCGATCATCTCGAGCTCTTCCCCTTCGAACCAAAAGTACCTGAAACATAAACTACAAACCGTAAGCACAAAGCTTAGTGAGTTCCCCAAAATACCACATATCATACATATACGTTAGCTTAAGGTTGTATCAGGTATATTTTACCCCCTGAGTCTATTTCAACTCATATGTCAGCCCAATATTGTACTGGGTCTATTTCACCCCAAGTATATTTCAACTCATATGTGAGCACCAGGCTGTACCAGGTCTATTTCACCTCCACATACATTAGGAGTCATAAATACTACAAGCACACACAATCCTTAATGTCCTACAATATAGCGAGCAAGCTCACCACAGTTTGCTGACAATCAAATAAATGCTTAGGTTATTGAACTGAAGAATTCCCGCACTAACCAATCAAATAAAACCCTAAATAATAATTAGGTCATAAACCATAATCGGGATTTTAATCAATTAATCCTGGCTCCCGCGGTAAATGACCATTTTACCCTTCCCTCAATTAGTCTAATAGTCGTGGCCCAAACTCAATGGCATAAAAAGCCAAATGGTGGCCCAAATCCTAAAAGGCACTTAAGGCCCAACATGGGCCCAAATCCATGGAGGCCCATCGCCTAACAGTAGCCCAATATTAGAAAGACTTATGGCCTAACAAGGGCCCAAAACCCTAAAATGCAATAGCGGCCCAAAAATCAAAAGCTCGTTCTGGTCGAGTACGCCCGACGTTCTAGGTTGCTACATAAAGTCGGGATCCAGACGCGTACGTGCAACGTACACTTGCTTACGCCCAAAGTACTCCCTTATTCAACTTTTTTGTCAATTAAGCACCTAATACTTAAGACCAAACGTCCATATTTCAAACCCAGACCTTGGGGAACGTCTTAATCCATAAAGTCACTAACTTGGTGGCTTTTCATGGCTCCAATGGACTCAAACCTTAGATTTAGAATCCTACTTTCACGAAATGGACATATACTCATGCATGGTTGATCCTCAACCATCAAAATGCTAACTTTATGGAGTAAGGATCTCATAAACATCAAGAGGAGGAACTCATAACTTCTGGAGTGGCAAATTTCCATTAGATCTTATTTATTGGGACCAAAAAGTGACCAAACCTCTACTAGATGTAGATCTAAGCATAAAATGGGCAAGGTCAAAGATTTATACCTCTATGAAGCTGGAAATGATGAATGGAATCTGGATCTACAAGCTCCTCCTGTAATGTTTTAGAGTTGAGTTATGAATATGAAATCAATCACTAAAAGCAATAAGAATACGATACGTAAATAAGATCTGGTTGGATCAATAATCATCTGTAAGAGTACAAGAGTTCGTGAGAGAGTACAAAGAAGAACAGCCCAAAAAGTTTTTCTCTACTCCTATACTTACTCTATTTATAGAGTGTTACAGAAGTACAAAAAGTATGCAAGGTCTAGACATTAGACTTCAACATCAACATGCCTTGCAAAATGCATAACAGACTAGTATAAGTTTCGACTTCTCACTAAACATTTCACACCCTACAATCTCCCCCTTAGTGAGAAAGGTCGAATTATTCCATTAACTTCATAGTCTAAAGAAGTACACCGCGAACCTGCATACTCAAACTTGTAAACTGCATCATTCCTTTTGCAATTGTTGAGTTGAGCAAGAAGGCTTGTATATTGACAATTCATATACCTCTATACATCGTATACTTGAAACAAAAACTGAATCATTTTCCCGTTCTTGTTCTTTCTTAGGAAAACAATTTGAAGAGGTTGATGCACAATCTCTCCATCAACATATTTGTCGAGATCAATATTCCCTTTCAACAGTGACTAAAGAACCTTCGAGGTCTTTTTAAATGCCAATGACAGCTCAATATCAGTGATTGAGAGACAATCATAGTAGTTATTAATGAACACCTTCATATGAGCAAAGCCAACGAGAAAATCATCCTTAGTGTTCTCTTGCAGTTTTGAAACATCAGCACTACTTAAAATCCTTGTCATAGTGATCAAGTCATTTAAGTTTATTAAAGGGAAATCAACAATCGAAAAATCACACACTGCATTATTAGTTATGACAACAATATAGAGAAAATTATGTAGTATGCCTTCGAACAAGTTCTCACATGAAATATGTTGGAATAGTGTCTAAGGCTGCAACTATATTTGGCAAGTATTTAATCCGGTTGTGCATGGTCCTTTTGGGTTGCCTTCACCATAGCAATTTGACAGGATGATTTAAAATGAGAGAAGAAATATTATTAATATATTATGAGAATAATATAAGGAATAATAATATTTTTAATTGATTAATATAAGTCATAAATTAATTAGGAATTAATTTGGTGACTTAAAGAGATTAATTAAATAAAAGGGCATAAACTGTCAATTGTATGATAGTTGTACTTTGGGCTATGATTCCTTATGACTAAAGGGGGTGGACGGTTTTAGTCTTTGGAAGGGCCTAGAAATCTTCCAAGGCTTATCATTAAGGAGATTGGATTGCTTAGGGCCTAAGTTATCCAATTAGGGTTTAAAGGTGAAACCCTAGGAGGCTCACTAGTATAAATAGACCCATGGGGTCAAGGAAATCGACACTCTTGCAATAGAAGAAACCCTGGCCGATTTCTTGCCCTCCCCTCTCTTTCTCTAATCATCCTCTTGCTAAGTTGGTGTTTGTAAGCCATTAGAGGAGTGACACTTGTGACTCTAAATTCCAAGGACAAGAAGATTCAAACAAGCAATTCAAGGTAATCTTTCATATCTGATTTCATGTGTTATTATATGAATGTTTACATTAGATCTATCAATCAAAGTCTTCGATACATTGCATGTTCAATTAGAGAAACCTAGATCCAAGCATTAGGGTTTGCATGTGCACATAGGAATGTTCTTATGGCTCAAACCCATCAGTGGTATCAGAGCCTTGATTGGTTTCTATTGAATTGATGCATTGGTTGCTTGATTGTTGATTGCTAAATTTGTTTTTGTCCTTCTGCCTGATGAACTCAGCGAGTACCACTGTGTACTCGGCGAGTAGGCCTCAACTCGGCGAGTACATTGTGGTACTCGGCGAGTTCGAGCGTCAGAAGGAGCTAGTTTCAGGATTTCTTGCTATTTATCTTATGGAAACTTGCCTTTATCTTAATGGGTCAATATAAATCTGATTTTAACATATATTTGAGTATATCCTTGACCTAATTGAAGATATTTACCAATAAATTGAATAATAATTTCCTTATGTGATAATTGATTGATTATTTTAATTAAATTGGTAAATTGTTTTGCAAGAAACAATTAAATAAATCAAATATGGATAATTATGTGATTAAATGTTAATTTAGATTATTTGTTATTTGATCCCTTAATTTAGATTATTTGTTATTTGATCCCTTATGTTTTGAAAAGTTTAAAACTTGTCCTCAAGTTTTGAAATTTACGTTTTGTGATTAAAAGTTTAATTTAGACAATTTAAATTTCAAACCCTAGAATTTTACAAGTTTAAAATTCAACCCTATACTAATATAATATTACAAGATTAATATATATATATATATATATATATATATATATATATATATATATATATATATATATAATTAAAATGCTAGTCTTACCGTTAGTAGGCCTAATTCACGAAGCCGATCTATAAGGTGGGTATAAGGTTGCTGCCTATAAAATGACGCTTAATGGGTGTACACTCTCACCCACTGCTTGCTTGATCGGTGGAGGGTCGTTAGCCGAACGGGTAGGATAGGGCAACTCTATCTCCTCATTAAAATTATAATATTAAATACAAAGTAACTACAAGTTTTTCAAATTCCCAATCCTAGTTACTTTAGGAAAAGTGAATTGATGCAATCCCATGAAATTACACTTTGCACCCTTGCTAAGAAGTTAGTGGAGCGTGTGTGGTTTACCGGCACACTAATTGGGTCTAAGCAAAGGTGGCAAAGGGTGATTCATTGTTTATCATAGTTCGGTGGAGCGTGTGTGGTTTATCGGCACATCGAATAGGTGATTGTTACAATGAAGGCACTGTGTAGATTTGCATGCTTATTCACACCCACTTTGTGATCCTCGGCATCCCAGTCACAAACGAAAGGGGCATATCGAGATTTAAACATGTCATTGAAAAGTTCAATGAATCTCATCGAAACCTAGGAATTCTCAATACATTTAGAACTTAAAGTTAGGTTTTCATGGTGGAGAATTAGTGAATCGTCATTCACTTACCTTCAAATTGTTTGCATATTGGATTACGGCATCCCTTTTCTAATATGTAAATAATGTTGTTGGATCCTAGCCCTAATTTTTTCTTATTGGGTGATAATTAGGGATTTTAAATTCTAATCAATCTTTGTCCTTTCTATTTGTAGATGTCGAACGCGAACAACGCTGCTACTAGCTCGTTCACATTGATGAGCCTTTGCCAAAAGGTGACTTTCGATGGAACAAAGTTTAGCGAATGGATAAGATACATTCGCATGATTTCTCGCTACGAGGACAAGGAGTATGTCCTTGATGAGAAGCTCGAGAAGATCAATCCAGAAATCGCTACTCCGGCTGAAATGACTGATTTTGAGACTCATGAACGTGATACGATGAAGGTTCATTGCATCATGATAGCCACAATGAACGCCGAATTCCAAAATTCCTATGAGGACATGTATCCGTACGAAATGCATCAAGACTTGTTGGAGAGATACCATCAAAACGCGAGGCAAGAGCGTTACGAGATTTCACTAACATGATCTCCGCTAAAATGGGACATGGAGAATCTCTAACCGTACACTTGAAAAAGATGCAAAGGTATGTCGATCGTCTTCGCAAGTTGAATGTCGACTTTGGGGAAGACTTGGCTATCGACATGGTCCTTCACTCGTTGCCTCCGTGTTACAACCAATTTAGGATGACCTACCACATGAACAAGGAAGAGGTCACCCTAAGTAAGCTCCAAGGTCTCCTTAGGGTTGCTGAGAGCAACCTCAAGGACAAGTCTGTTGCACCTACTCCCAATCCACCCGCTGCTCCTGTTTTGGCCAATGGGCAGGGAAGGGGCAAGAAGAGAAAGGCTCCGTCTAAGAGCCACCGCAAGGGAAAGTCCCGAGATGGTTCCTCCTCTAGTGGGACCAAAGTTAATCCTGCTAAGCCTAACCCTAACCCAAAGGAGGAAGAGTGCCACCATTGTCACAAAATAGGGCATTGGAAAAGAAGCTGCCTAGAATACCTGCAAGCCATCAGGGAAGGAAAGATCAAGCCGTCTTTCGCAGGTATTTACACAATTAAATCTAATGATTCATCTCATGCTATTTCTTGGGTCCTCAATACCGGGTGTGGTTACCACATTTGTTCTGAATTGCAGGGACTAAGAAGAAATAGGGATGTGGAGCGTGGAAGAATAAATCTAATCATGGGGAACAGAAGATCGTCGCCTGTGACTAAGATTGGAGTGTATTCTCTAGTGCTTAGTAATGGATTATGTTTAGATTTGAATAATTGTTGCTACTCGCCAGAAATGGCAAGAAACATCATTTTGTTTCATGGGTTGTTTAGACAAGGATTTAGATTTTCTTTTAATAATGAGAATGGTTCAATTTATGATTATCTAAATGGTGTCTTATATTTTGAAGCAATGCCATGTAATGGAATTTATGAAACTGTTATGATTGTAGATAACCTAGGAAATGATGTTTTATGCATGGATTCTTCCAATAGTATGGATAAAGCATCCTTGTGGCATTGTCATCTTGGACATGTCAACAAGAAGCGCATAGCCCAACTCCAAAAGGATGGAGTGTTGGAGTCATTCGACCTTAGGGAAGATGACACATGCGAATCTTGTTTACTTGGAAAGATGACCAAGTCACCCTTCACTAGCACATGTGAAAGGGGTGAGGGTTTATTGGACCTCATACATACCGATGTATGTGGACCCTTTAGATCAACCACAAAGGATGGGAACCGCTTCTATGTGACTTTTACCGATGACTATAGTAGATATGGGTATATCTACTTAATCAAGCAAAAGTCAGAAACGTTTGAAAAGTTCAAAGAGTTCAAGAATGAAGTGGAGAATCAACTGGGCAGGAAAATCAAGATGCTTTGATCCGATCGAGGAGGAGAGTACCTAAGTCTTGAATTCCATGACTATCTCAAAGAATGTGAAATAGTTTCACAATTGACGCCACCTAGGACACCGCAGTTGAATGGTGTGAAAGGCGTAATCGAACCTTGTTAGACATGGTCCGTTCTATGATGAGTCGTGCTTCACTACCTATCTCATTTTGGGGGGATGCCTTAGAGACTGCCTCCCATATCCTTAACCGAGTCCCTACTAAGAAGGTTGCCAAAACACCTCACGAGATGTGGATAGGGAAAGCTCTCTCGTTAGCACATATCAAGGTTTGGGGTTGCGAGGCTTTCGTAAGACGAGATACTCAGGATAAGCTCGAACCTCGTAGTGAGCGATGTATTTTCATCGGATACCCGCAGAAATCCTTTGGATATCTCTTCTATAGGCCGAAGGACAATGTTGTCTTCGTTGCGAGGAGAGGAGTTTTCTGAGAGCGAGAACTCATAAGCCAAGGAGATAGTGGGAGGCAAATCGAGCTTGAAGAGATTCAAGAATCGATTAATGAAGGAACCTCTACCGCTGGCGCTCAACCTGAGGAGGAAGCTCCGGTTGAACCAATTGACGAGTCCTTACCTCTTAGACGTTCCGAAAGAGTTAGAGTTCAACCCCAGTTTTATGGTTTTCATATTACTACCGAAGGGGACACGTATATTAGTGATGGTACACTAATAAGTCTAGATGAACCTAACAGCTATAAGGAAGCCATGGCAGGCCCGAAGTCTGCAAAATGGAAAGAGGCAATGGACAGCGAGATCCAATCCATGTATGACAACCAAGTTTGGAATTTGGTTGATAATGTGCCCGGACGTAAGACCATTGGGTGCAAATGGATCTTCAAGAAGAAGATCGGCGTGGATGGAAACGTACACACATATAAGGCGCGATTGGTTGCGAAGGGATTTACTCAAACTCCCGGAGTTGACTATGATGAGACCTTCTCACCAGTTGCAAAGATAAAGTCTATTAGAGTGATGCTAGCTATTGCTGCATTTCATGATTATGAGATTTGGCAAATGGATGTCAAGACTGCTTTCCTTAATGGAAAGTTGGCTGAGAATGTTTACATGGCTCAGCCAGAGGGTTTTGTTGATCCGAAGCATCCAAATAGAGTGTGTAAGCTTGAGAAGTCTATTTATGGACTTAAGCAAGCGTCTAGCAGATGGCATCTTTGCTTTGATGAGAAATTCAAAGAGTTTGGATTTGTACGAAGTGAAGATGAATCATGCGTATATGTCAAAGCTAGTGGGAGTATAGTCACCTTTCTCATTCTGTATGTCGATGACATACTACTCATAGGAAACGACGTCCCGACACTGCAGGAGGTTAAGTCCTGGCTCAGGAAGTGCTTCGCTATGAAGGACCTCAGAGAGGCTTCCTATATTTTGGGTATAAGGATAGTGAGAGAACGAAGTAAGAGACTAATAGGACTTAGTCAGAACACTTACTTAGATAAAGTACTAAAACGTTTTAGTATGGAAAATTCGAAGAAGGGAGAATTACCGATACAAAGTAATGCCAAGTTAAGTAAGACTCAGAGTCCGAGTACCGAAGCTGAAATAGCAGAAATGAGCCGAGTACCATACGCTTCCACAGTTGGCTCAACCATGTATGCTATGACTTGTACTCGCCCTGATGTAGCCTTTGCTTTGAGCATGGTTAGTAGATATCAAGGGAACCTTGGCAAAGCCCATTAGATTGCAGTTAAGAATATCCTTAAGTACCTTCGGAGGACCAAGGAATGGTTTTTAGTCCTCGGAGGGAATGATGACTTGAAGGTGCGAGGGTATAGTGACGCCAGCTTTCAGACCAACAGGGACAACTACCGGTCACAGTCGGGCTGGGTCTTTACCCTTAATGGAGGAGCAGTAACTTGGAAGAGTTCCAAGCAGGAAACCGTAGCTGATTCAACGTGCGAATCAGAGTACATTGCAACAAGCGAAACGTCGAAGGAGGCAATATGGTTGAAGAACTTCATTGGTGATCTTGGAGTTGTGCCTTCCATAAAGGAGCCTATGGAAATTTTCTGTGATAATGAAGGAGCGGTTGCCTTGACCAAGGAACCAACGGATCATGGTAGATCTCGTCATATCAACAGAAAATATCATTTCATTAGACATCGAGTAGAAGAAGGACACCTCGTGGTTAGGAGGATATCATCAGAAGATAACCCAACAGATCCGCTTACGAAGGGACTGAGTAGGGTCAAGCATTTGCAGCATACTAGGAGTATTGGGCTGAGAGATGATATTATATTAGATTAGATAGTTTTAGAAACTTGTAATAGATAAATGTAATTAACATTTGATGATTAAATAAAGGAGTATTATTTATAAGTAAAGTTACTGTCTTGTGTTAATTATTTAACTATTGTTTCACTTTGCATGTTTTGACTTCCTGAATAATTGAGTTATTTAGAATAATCGAATTATTCAAACAATCCACAATCGTTCATATGTTGGAAGTAGGTATGAATGAAGATTGTCATGAATTGGTGTGTAGATTGTCTAAATGGTATTAGACATAACAAAAGTTTGCTGCAACGTTCATGAGTGCTTATGAACTAGTTTTGGGCATTGGAACAAACCCGTGCTTGCTGGAATCACCTTATGGAATGTGATAAAAAGGGTGATCGCAAGACGATAATATCATATGGTCTTAAAACCTAGATATATGGTTTGTTATTTGTTAATTGGTTGTACATTGATAATGCGAAATCGCATCAGTAAATTGATGTTATAAAACGCATTGTTGTGTATAATTGATTAATGAATAAGTAAATGCATATAAGTCGAAGTTTATCTGTTACTTTTATCCTAAGAGGGTAAAAGCGATATTTCGGCCGCTCGATGATTTGATTTGACTTATGTTCCGGGCCCGGTCAGAACTAAATTGATGTGTTCGATTAAGTTCTATGTCAAATAAATCTGAGATCGAGAAACCAACTACTGGAAAAATTGGTTCCATAGAATTGTCTGCATGATATCTAAACAGAGGACTGTACGATCCCCTATCTAAAGGACAAGATTGATAAGATCAGAGTTTGACAGCGTCTTTGAGAGCTACGATTGCTAATTGGATTATGCTTGTATATAAAGTTACTAGACTTATCCAAGTGGGAGACTATTGGAATAGTGTCTAAGGCTGCAACTATATTTGGCAAGTATTTAATCTGGTTGTGCATGGTCCTTTTGGGTTGCCTTCACCATAGCAACTTGATAGGATGATTTAAAATGAGAGAAGAAATATTATTAATATATTATGAGAATAATATAAGGAATAATAATATTGTTAATTGATTAATATGAGTCATAAATTAATTTGGAATTAATTTGGTGACTTAATGAGATTAATTAAATAAAAGGGCATAAACTATCAATTGTATGATAGTTGTACTTTGGGCTATGATTCCTTATGACTAAAGGGGGTGGACGGTTTTAGGGTTTGGAAGGTCCTAGAAATTGTCCAAGGCTTATCATTAAGGAGATTGGATTGCTTAGGGCCTAAGTTATCCAATTAGGGTTTAAGGGTGAAACCCTAGGAGGCTCACTAGTATAAATAGACCCATGGGGTCAAGGAAATCGACACTCTTGCAATAGAAGAAACCCTGGCTGATTTCTTGCCCTCCCCTCTCTTTCTCTAATCATCCTCTTGCTAAGTTGGTGTTTGTAAGCCATTAGAGGAGTGACACTTGTGACTCTAAGCTCCAAGGACAAGAAGATTCAAGCAAGCAATTCAAGGTAATCTTTCAGATCTGATTTCATGTGTTATTATATGAATGTTTACATTAGATCTATCAATCAAAGTCTTGGATACATTGCATGTTTAATTAGAGAAACCTAGATCCAAGCATTAGGGTTTGCATGTGCACATAGGAAAGTTCTTATGGCTCAAACCCATCAAAATAGACATCCATTTTATGATCTTCATAGATGACCACACTTCATCCTCTATCTTCCCCAAGACTACATAAAATCGCATCGCTAGTCTTTTGTATTCTTATTTGTCATTGAAGTGAATGACTAAATTGTATCGTGCAGAAATGAGCATCATATGATTTATCGGGAAATGAAGATTAAAATCAGAGTTATCAATCTCATAACTCTTCTTTGGTGCTTTGCAAAAATAATCAAACTTCCTATCTGAAACAATTTCCTCAATGGTTTCATAACACCAATGCTTGTTGGGATCACCCTTATTCAAGCCTGGTGGGTCATTCTGCCTTCGCCTTAATATACTATTTATTTGCCTTTGCCTTTCGATCTCCAAGGCATGTTGCTTTTTCTTTTGTTTTTCTAAAGGAGTCTTATCAATACCTTTTCCTTTATCGCCTTGAGTGTTTTTCGAAGTTGGTGGCATAGAGCTCGAACCAGAACCTCTAGTACTTTCATTAATGATAACCCCTTTCACACTTCGCCTTGTTGTGGTAGTTGTCAAAGTTGTTGGTAATGAAATTGGAAGTGAAGTGGGTATCTGAGTGGACATCACCTTTCCAAAAACTACTCCTTTATATGTATCTTTCGAAGACCCAATGCATCCACATCCTTTATCTCCCCCTTTTGACACTTGCTTTGCAGGTAGAGCATTAGTTGGTAAGAGAGGAACCAACTCAAGGATAGGAGCTAGTTCAGCTTCGAGATTAGTTTTGAAAGGCGAATTCAAATGAGAGATTTATCTGAGAGAAACAGAAGACTAATTTGAAATAGCATCATTCGAAATCGATTCCTTGATACCAATGAAGAATTCCTCCAACTGTGTAAATACCTTGTAATCCTTGTCTGACTTCTCATCAAGTTGAGTCGAATAACTTGTATTGTATTTAATCAACTTTGACATAGTATCAGTAATAACATCAACTTTCCCATATAAGGCAGAGTAATTTTTATCTATCATCTAAAGCTCTTTGGCCATCTCCAATTTCAGTTCAACCATCTTGAGATTTATAGACTCTTACACAGTCTTCACATGCTCAACAAAAAGTTCATGACTGGAACATCCGTCAATTAAGATAATATTTATTTTTAAAATATTTGTAATTTATTTATTGGGATATGCAATAAGTAATGGATTATTGAGTGGACTTTAGCAAATTGGCCGATAAGCTTGGCGTACGTGGGGCGTAGTGCAACATTGGATGCGGGGGGGGGGGGGGTGGAGGTGTGTACGCGCAACGTATGCAAGCAGACTCAAAACCCTAATTTTTAGGGTTTGAGCCATATAAATACAATATTATGACTCAAACGCTAGCCTCCTTACCAGCCTCTCAACCTCAAAAACCCTAGATAGCCTACAGACCCGGCCCCATACATGGGCGACTTGGGGTCAGGCCCAGGGCATCAAATTATTTAGGGCATCAAAAATAGTCCAACTAGTTGTATATGTATATAAATTTGGCTCAAAAACTTAGCCCATGGTGATGATCTGTTTACCGACGTCGTGAGAAAGAAAGCTAGGGAAGACGTGCCAATTTCAAGCAATCATCGATTTGCTCATAGAAAAATCTAACGTCACCCGTGACTAGAAGGATAAAATCCCGTTGGTGTTGTTGTCGATGCTAGAAATCAATGCCTACCTAGAACGTCTCTCATAAATAAAAAGTAAGAACGGATTTCTCTTTTGTTTCCTTCCGATCGAATAATCGATAGTATATACCTCTCAAATCTCAATTTAATCATTCTTAGTCGACCTTTCGCCCGATAAAGCAACGATTTCTCTAATTTGGTATGGTTTTCTCTAATTTGATACAACAAGAGGCGATTCTGAATTTCTGATTTTGTAGTTCACTAATTTGGGTGTGATTCGTTTCTTGTTGGTTATTTAAGAAATCATATTTAGGTGAGTTCAGTCGAAACTTGTGTTTATTTTGGTTTTTTCAGTATCTACTTGATTTATTATTCAACTGATGATCTGATTTCATCTCTATTTCATTACAAGAAAAAATAGTCAAAGTCGCAAAGAGTTCATTCTAAGTTTTCTATTTCAGAAGTCAAATTTATGTTTCAGTCTTTACGAAATCAAATCAAATTTATCCTCTGTTTGTGTTTGTGCTCGATGTTATTGTTTCAGAAATCATCAAATCATATTTGGTTAAGTTTAAACTCGAAATCTGTTTTTATGTAGGTTTCTTTCAGAAATCTGATTAATTTCATATATATCTGATTTCTTCTCTAAGGCTTATTGGTTTTTGTCTCTAATTTCTCAATTTTTTTGAAATCAGATTTAGGTGATTCTTGTATAATTTTCTCCAAGTTTGAGCTCCGAAATCAGATTTGTATCTGATTTCTTTATTCTTTCAACAATCAGATTTGTATATATTGTTTTAGAAATCAGATTTTAAGAATTTGGTGAGTTTAGTTTTGAAATTTGTTTATGTTCATTGCTCAATATTTTTTGTATAAACAATCTTTCTAAATTATGTGTTATTGTTTATGTGATGTGAAGATAAACATTGTTTCTGAATCTGAATCTGATTGTAGAGGACTTATTTCAAGGGCATCCCACAAGTAAAAGAAAGTTGAAGGAGCTATTTGGGGACACCCCATCACATGTAGTTGCAGGGGCAGTGCTTGGGATCCTAGTTGCTTGTCTTTGTTGTCAAGGTTGCTTTGGTGTGATCTAGTTCCATGTAGGATTGTTTTGTTTTGAAAACAACTTTGATTGATTTTGGTGGATTGATTAGTTATGTATAAAACAAGACATAAGTTGTTATATTATAATCCTAAAAAAACTGCAAAGCAAAAGTTTGTTGTTAGTTTCTTATTCTTCGGTTGAGATCATAAAAGAACAACATATTGTTTTTTTAGAAAACTAACCCATTTGATTTTTTTATAAACCTCATCCACTAATTATCATGTTTGATATTGTTAAAACAAGATATAAGTTGTAGGTTTTTGTTTGTATAATTTGTTTTATTATAAAGTTTTATTGCATTTTTGTTTATAAAATTTTTTCTTTATACGTTTTCTATATAAGGGCATAAAAAATTTATTTCGCCCTAGGTATCAAAAATCAATGAACCGGCCCTGATAGCCTCTCATCCTTCATCCTTGTGTGTTTTTTGCTTTGTGAAGTTCTTGGTGGTGTTTAGAAGCTTGAAAGAATAAAGAAGAAGTTGAAGAAGAAGAACTTGAGTAGCTTGAGCTCAAGGATCCGAGATAACATCACCATTTGTCACTCATTTGAGGTAAAAAGCTTTCAACTTGCCTCATGAATGCTTAAATCTATGTTAATGGAGTTTTGGAGCTTTTTAGGTCCCCAAGAATGGATTTTTATGGTTCAACTTCGTATCTAGGCTTAGGATTGCCACCCTTAGTGCTATATTAGTCCCATTAGTAGTAAAGTTTTGATCATTAAGGTCCTTTTGTGATCATGCATGATTTCTAGCCATTTCCATGGAAGTTAGTTGCTATATTCCAAGTTTGGGTCCATTTGGTGGGTTGCAAGCCACCAAGTAATCAACTTTATGAGTTAAGACATGTTAATGGACTCATATCTGTAATTTGGACTTAAGGTCTTGAAGGATTAACAATTTTGAGGAATATGGCTTAACATTGTAGGACATTGGGCGTACAAGCCATGTATCCTGTACGCTTAGCGTATAAAGGAGTATGCCCTGCGTACTCATAGTTTTGGGCTTCATGACATTTTGGCCTCGAGTTGAGTCAAACTTTGGACTTCTTAGCTTTTGGGCCTTAGTGGGCCAGCAGGAGTCAGTTAGTAGACCAAGGACATGTTTGGGCTTAAGGGAAGGCCCATTTGAGTAGTTGGGCCCAATTTAGAAAATTGGTCCATTAGTGGGCTTGGTAAGATTAGATGGAATTGGGCCTTGGATATGGTCCAAATTAGACTAGGGGTAAAATGGTCATTTTACCCTAAGAAGGATTATGGATTTTGACTAAGTGTTGTTGTGATAATGATAGTCAGGGAGTCGTTGGAGTAGCCATTGGAGATTTCTTACCGTGAGATTACGCGTTCAGCTTGCGAGGTGAGTTTCTTTCTATAGGAACAGGTCGAAGGCACCAATACCGGCCCATTTATGTATGTTAGTATATGCCAGACCAAGATCTGATGTCGAGCAGTGCCCGATGTAGGTTTATATGTTTCCGGACTTCGGTCCGATGCCGGGGAAAGCCCTAGGAACGTTTGTATGCTTGATGTCTTTGTGATTCTTGCATGTGCTTGTTTTATATGTTTTTGGACTTCGTTCCGATGTCGGGGTAAGCCCGAAGAATGCTTATATGTTTATGTTATATGTTTCCGGACTTGGTGAAGTCAAGGCAATCCTTGAGGAAAGTACTAATAAATGTGCAAGGTAGTATGGGCCCGTACTGCTGAAAGCAGAGGATCTGTACTCGAGTCAAGGAGGGATGAGGTAGAACCAGGGAATTTGTAGAGTGTGTGAGACCTTTCAAGGTTATGTATGACCATGACGATTATGTGTTTTGTTCAGAATGGTGGTGACACGTCACTAAGCAGGAGGTCCAGGGTCTGGGTCAGGTTCAGGTTCGGGTGCAGGTTTCAAGCCGGTTGATGACGGATGACATGAGTTTATTGCATATGAGATTATGAGAGGCATCCTTGAGGCGACCCCGGTGATTTTTGGGTCGATCAAGGAAAGGATCATTGATCTAATGGAGGATCGCCTTAGGGAATTCAAGAGTGACATGGCATCTGGCCAGTCAGGGACGTGCACACTCTCCTTCAAGGATTTCATGGGATGTGGTGCGTCAGACTTTCAGGGGGTGAAGGACCCCATTGTGGCCAAGAGATGGATTGCAGACATCGAGTATGCACAGTTGACGAGCTTCTGCCATGAGGGGTCGAAGGTCCGGTATGTTGCGGGATGTTTGAGAGACAAAGCTAGAGACTGATGGGAGGCAGTTAGTGACACGTTAGGAGCCCTAACCTTTAAGGCTATGACTTGGTCGAACTTTGTGACCAGGTTTATGGTTGAGTTTGCGCCAACTGTGGAGATTCAACAGCTAGCAGCAGGGAGTTTCTTGATATGAGACAGACGACTGATTCAGTGGCGGAGATTACCGCCAAGTTCAGGGAGAGGGCCTTACTGGTGCCTCAATACGCGGGTAATGGAGATGAGGAAGATTTGGTACTATGATATGTTGAGAGCTAACATCCGAAAACATGTCAGCTACTCGGCATGCCCGAATTTGGAGGATATGATTGCCAGAGAGAGAGATAGAGAGAGGGAGAGAGAGAGAGAGATTGATAAAGAGCACATCCGGAAGAGGAAGGCGAAGGCTGGGAAGGTGACTGGGGTTTCTGGGAAGAAACCCAAGGGAGTCGAATTGAGGTCGAAGGGCCAGCAGGGCTAGAGCCGTTGTGGGAAATGCGACAAGATTCATGAGGGAGTTTGCAGATTAGGGTCGTTGGGCTGCTATAAGGGAAGCAAGCTTAGGCACTTTGGCAGGGATTATACTGCCCTACCCCCACCCTTCAGACATCAGACCTGATTTGCTTTCATTGCAATCAGAAGGGATATAAAAAGGCCAACTGCTCAAGATTGACATCAGGAGCATAGTGGCGGCGCCAGCTCCAATGACCCTGCGGATCACAGATGACTGACAGGGAAAGATAGATGCTCTAGTGCTGAGGAGTCGAGCCTACCAGCTGACCACCGAGGAGGCGCATCCCACACCGGATATGGTGACGGGTATGTTTTCTTCTCCCTAACTCTTATTACATGTTGGTTATGATGTTTATGTTCTATGTTTTATGTGTTTTGTTTAGGATCGTTCCATGTGAACAATATCCCAGTACGGGTGTTATTTGATTCGGGGGCTACCCGATCAATTGTCTCTCTTGCACTTAGTAAGAGGTTTGCTGAGTCTTCAGGCATGTGGGATTGTCCTTTAGAGGTCGACATTGCTGACGACCGGTTCGTCCGGGCATCTGAGGTCTAAAGAGATTGCTTCTTGAGGATGTATTGTTGGATTAGGTGTCTAAGTTCATAACTATTTCTGGAATGTACTTGACTCGATTAGCATGGTCCATTTGGGTTGCATGGCATCATGCATTTGGATAGACTAAAATGAGAGAAATAACACTTAAGGTTTATTAATATATTATACGTTGTAATATATTAATAGTATTATTTAATTAGTATTGATCAAGAATTAATTTGGAATTAATTAAGTGATCAAAAGAAGACCAATTAAATATATGGGTTGATTGTGTAAATCATCCATACTTGTATAGCGGGCTTATGCTCCATGGATTATCAAGTTGGGATAAAACCCATAGGATGCTCCATGGTGTTTATAGAACTCATGGGTCATGGAAATGAAAAGTCGTGACAATTAGGGTTTCCATGGTGTAACCCTAATTGTAACACACTATATAAGCTTCATGTTCTTCACCAAAATCGGCCACTAAGAAAACAAGTGAGGGCTAACCGATTTTAGAAGTGTTCCATTTCTCTCTAAGTAATTCCAAGTGCATTTGGTGTTGTGTGAGACATTTGAGGCATCACATTGGAGGTGTTACGCTCTCAAGGTTTTCAAGGAATCCAAACTACTATAAGGTATGTATTTCTTACTAACTTTTATGATTAAATGTTCCCCATGTATGCTAGATAGGTTATAAACCTTGGAAAAACAAATTTGCATGCATCATAGATAAAACATAGATCCAAGGTTTCTAGGGTTGCATGTACACCATAGGAGTGTTAGAATGCTCAAAACGCTTCAGTGGTATCAGAGATAGGTTTGTTTTGTGTGATACTTGATGCAAAATTGTGAAAAAAAAACTCAGTTTTTCTGCACTCTGCAGCATGAACTCGCCGATTCCATGGGGGGACTCGATGAGTCCATGGGTAAACTCATCCTACTCGTCGAGTAGGTTCATGCACTCGACGAGTAGGAGCCACAAAATGCAGTTTTTCGAGTTTTGCTGCTGGAAATGGACTAGAAACATTACCCTAAACTATTTTGGTGCTATAAAACTTGTTTTAGATGGTGTAATGGTTATGCTAATCCATTTTCAATAGCTATTATCAAAATTTCAAGTTTATATGGTTAATTTTATGATTCTTGAAATTGTTGATATGCATGTTCATGAACTTATGAGTTTAGAAGATCATAAGAATTATTTGTAACTTGCTTGTTAGTTTAATTCTTGATAATTATGTATTTTAATGGAATCCATAATTTGTCCTCAAGTTATGGATTACCAAAAGTCACACTTTTAAAGACCATTAAAGAAACACATAGGTTACATAAAATGAAAAGTCACTCATTTTATTAAACCATTAACTCATAAGTTATGAAAGATGAAAAGTTTTGAAAGTTACAAAACTTGCCCTCAAGTTTTGGAACATGTAAAGTCACTTTAAAAACTTTAAGTTCCACCCCCTAGATTTTTAAAAGTTAAAATTCAACCCTTATACTTTATAATATTATAAGTTTAATAATAATTATATATGTATAAGAACAAAGTCGTTTTACCGTTAGTAGGCCTCATTCACGAAGCTGGTCTATAAGGGGGTATAAGGTTGTTGCCTATAAAATGACAGTTTAATGGGTGTCCACTCTCACCCACCGATTCCTTGATCGGTGGAGGGTCGTTAGCCGAACGGGTAAGACAAGGACTTTAAATCTTCATTAAAAGTATGATGAATATAAAGTAACTAAATGTTTTATAAATTCCCAATCTTAGTTACTTTAGGAAAATGTGAATAAGGTGCTAACCCATGAAATTACACTTTGCACTTTGATTAAGTCGTTAGTGGAGCGTGTGTGGTTAACCGACATACTAACTTGGACTTAACAAGGTAGGAAAAGGGTAACTTAATATTTATCATAGTATCGGTGGAGCGCATGTGGTTAACTAACACATTAATTGAGGGGTAAATATTAAGGGTACCAAGTAATTTGCATGGTTACTTCACAACTTGTTTTGTGATCCTCGACATCCCAGACACAAAACCTGAAGGGCACACTCGAGATTGAAACATGCCATTGAAAAGGTCAATGAATCTCAAAGAATCTAGGAGTTTCAAAACCAATTAAAACCTAATAATTTATTTCATTTTTCATGGTGGAAATTGGTGAATCGTCATTCACCTACCTTCAAATATTTTATAGCTTGGATCACGACATCCTTCTTCTAAGTTATAAAATATTGTGTTGGGTCCTAGCCTTAATATTACATTTGGGTGTTTTATTAAGGACTATCTTTATATCTAATCAAAACTTGTCTTTCTTCTTTTTAGATGTCTTCCAACAATGTTGCTTCTGGCTCAAACCCTATCGGCTCCTTCTCTCTCATGAACCTTTGTGGGAGAGTCATCTTTGATGGATCCAACTTTATGGATTGGATCAGGAACATCAAGATTGTCACTCGGTATGGGAACAAAGAATATGTTCTCGACAAGGAGCTTAAGGTACCAGAGCCGTCTGCTACTCCTGAGGAGATCGCTGAATATAAGGCACATGAAAGAGATGCTACCAAAGTGACATGCATCATGTTGCCCACTATGACAGCCGGGCTCCAAAAGTCCTATGATGACTACTATCCTTTTAAGATGCACCAGGATTTCATGGACCGCTACCATCAGAGTGCTCGTCAAGAGCGATATGAAATCATCTCCTCCATGATAACAACCCGGTTGAAGGATGGTGAACCCATCACGGGCCAGATTCAGAGAATGCAAAGGTATGTGGACCGTTTGCTGGAACTGAATGTGAACTTCCCCAAGGAGTTAGCAATAGATATCATTTTTTGCACTCCTTACCATCATTTTATGATCAATTCCATATGACATACCACATGAACAAGGAGGAAGTTACATTCAACAAACTTCAAGGACTCTTGAAGACTGCAGAAACTGGTCTTAAGGGTAAATCGGTTGTTACCACTCTTACTCCTAACGCAACCCCTGTCTTGGCAATTGGGCAAGGCAAAGGAAAGAAGAGGAAGAGCCCTTCGAAGGGCACCAAGGGGAAGACCCTTGATAGCTCCTCTTCAAGTGGAACCAAGAAAGGTTTTGTCACTCCTTCTGCTAACCCTAAAGAGGCTAAATGCTTCTATTGCCATGAGAAGTCGCACTGGAAGCGAAACTGCCCAAAGTACCAGCAAGATGTGAAGGATGGGAAAGTTAAACCCAACCATGCAGGTACATACACTATATTGTCTAATAATTCACCCCATTCTAATTCTTGGGTCCTTGAGACAGGTTGTGGTATTCACATATGTACTGATTTGCAGGGACTAAGAAGAAGTGAGAATGTGGAGCATGGGAAGATAAACTTGATCATGGGGGATAGGAAAAGCTTCACCTGTCACGAAGAGTGGAGTTTATTCTTTGTTGATAAGTAGTGGATTATTATTAGATTTGAATAAGTGTTGTTACTCGTCTGAAATGGCGAGAAATATTATTTCTTTTCATGGTTTGTACAAACAAGGTTTTACCTTTTCGTTTGATAATGATAGTGGTGGTATTAATGCTTTCTTTAATAATGTCTTTTATTTTAAAGCATTACCTTGTGATGGTGTATATGAAACTGTTTCGGTTGTTGATAACCTAGGAAATAATGTATTGTATATCGATTCTTCCACTAGCTTGGATAAATCATCTTTATGGCATTATCGTCTTGGACATGTAAGCTAGAAACGCATAGGCCAACTGCAAAAGGATGGATTCTTGGAGTCATTTGAGCTAAAGTCAGATGATAGTTGTGAATCTTGTTTGCTTGGGAAAATGACAAAGTCACCCTTTGCTGGTACTTGTGCTAGGGGTGAGGGTTTGTTGGACCTCATACACACTGATGTGTGTGGACCCATCACAACCACCACAAGAGATGTTAACCGCTTCTATGTGACTTTTACTGATGATTTTAGTAGATATGGATATGTCTACTTAATCAAGAATAACTCAGAGACCTTTGAAAGATTCAAAGAGTTCAAGTAGGCAGTGGAGAATCAATAGGGCAGGAACATTAAGATGCTACGATCCGATCGAGGTGGTGAGTATCTTAATACAGTGTTCCTTGACTATCTTAAGGAATGTGGGATTATCTCACAATTGACACCTCCCAGGACACCACAACTTAATGGTGTGGCTGAGAGGCGTAATCGAACCTTGTTGGATATGGTGCGTTCCATGATGAGTCGAGCTTCTCTACCAATCTCATTATGGGGGTATGCCTTAGAGACTACTGCCCATATTCTTAATCTAGTCCCTACAAAGAAGGTTTCCAACACACCGCATGAGATATGGATCGGAAAAATTCCCAATCTGGACCACATCAAGATTTGGGGTTGCGAGGCTTTTGTGAGGTGCGAGTCTCACGATAAGCTCGAACCTCGAAGTGAGAGGTGTATTTTCATCGGCTACCCACAGAGATCCTTTGGTTACCTCTTCTACAGACCTAGTGATAATGTGGTCTTTGTAGCAAAGAGAGGAGTCTTTCGCGAGAGAGAATTCATGATCCAAGGAAACAGTGGGAGGCAAATTGACCTTGTAGAAATTCAAGAGTCAAGTGGTGAAGGAACCTCAAACCCTAGCAATCAACCTGAGGAGGAAACTCCTGTTGATCCGACAGAAGAGTCTGTACCTCTGATGTGACAACTCGAAATTTTCATTCGGTCAAGCCCTAAAAGTCAATCACTTTGATTTATAGGTCAGTTACATTATTACTTATTTTTAGCAAATTTAAAGTTCGTTTGATTATTTTAATATTATTCTTTAAACGAACGGGTGAAAGAAAGTGTCGTCTCGGGTTTTGAAATTTAAAAACCGCAAACACCTCGTGTCTTAGAAGTTCACGACCAAACTTTTATGTTTGGGTCGAAAAATCATCCAAAAACCGTGAACTCATGCATAAGCATGAGTTTACTCCTCAAATTAGTCACTTTTCATTTTTTTCACCCTAAAAGAGTAAACTCAAAAACCCTCTCAAGTATCATCCAAGTTTTGTTCAATATCTTCAATCTAGTAAGTGTTTCTAGCCCTTTCAAGTTAGTATATCACTTAATCTAGTGATTGTACATCCTTTAATCCATCTATTTTTGTCTTTTGATTAGTTTTCCAAAAACACCAAGAACACCAAGAACACACACTAAGTGTTCTTGGACTTTTAGCTCAATTCAAGCTTCCTTATAGTAAGTACTTCCATCCTTGAATCTTATTAAGCTTGTATTACATGTTAGCATCAAAGAAAGTCCCAAGAACACCAAGATAAAGGTGTTCACGGTTTTGGGGGATCCCAAAACCGTAAACACCAAGATTAAGTGCAAAGTGGTGCCTTAGGGTGCCTAGATGCTTCACCATGCCTTAGGGACTTGTCTAGATTCATCCTTGATGAGTTTATCACACAAAAAGAACCAAAACCTTACATTTTTATGTGTTTATGGTTTGGGGATCTCCCAAAACCGTAAACACCCCAAAAGGTGTATAAAAGTCTCATAAAAGTCCCATGGTTGTTCCTTATGTCTAAATCTAACCTAGACTATTGCCATGATTGAGCTAAGGACTTGAAAACCCCCAAATACCAAACTTATGGGTTTAAGGTATTAAACTCATGAGTTTAAGGTAGTAAACTCATAGAGAAATGGTCCTTAGACCGTAAACTCCATTTAGGAGTGTTTTGATGCCACACAACACTTCCTAAGGCTAAATCATGAAGTAGGAATGCTTGGAATAGCTTAGAAGACTTCAAATCAACAAATGGTCAAAAGGTTAGGAGTTTACGACCATAAACTCAATATTTTACGACCGTAAACTCAAGGAGTGTTGGTCTTTAGGGAGTAAACTCATTTTAGGAGTGTTCCTTGAACCCAAACACACTAGCCTTTCCCTACAACACTTAGATGCCATCCTTGAGACTTATAACACTTGTATAAAGTGTTTAGCATGTCCTAGGGTGTCTTAAATTTGTTTATTAGTTGTTTAAAGACTAATTGGATACATATATGTGATATTATATGTTAACTAGGATCATAGAGTGTGTTCAAGACTTCACTTGACACCTAGCATCATGTTTCAGTATGTTCATCCCAACCACTTGCTATAGGTGAGTTCATACCCCCTTGAATTAACCTTTTAAATGTTTCTACATGTTTTTAAATGTTTTATGGGGGGATACAAGTAAAATCATGCTAGTTATTATATCAATCACATGTGATTAATAAGCATCATTCAAATGATTTACTACTCATTAACTGTTTCACCAAACAGTTTTCTTCACATGATTTTCCTAAACGTTTTAGATGTTTAAAACTCCTTATTAAACTGTTCATTTTACACTATATGTTTCCTTTCAAACTCATTTACAATTGTGTTTCCACCAAATGTTTATTTATACTTAAATTGTTTTATCAAACACATGCTTTCAACCCGTTTTACAGATTGACATTAAGTCAGCTTTTTCTTAGATAATAATTATGTTCAAAGGATTTACAAAACTTATTTTATGCTTTTATATTATCAATTGCATGCCTATATATGTATAGTTATATAAGAAATGTTTAAAAGACATAGGATGGCTATCCACCCTATTTCCTTTTCGCGCTTGAGATGTGGTCTGGTGGGATATCAGGTCCCCGTCCGAAGGTCGTTTAAATATTAGTTATATATATCCTGTGTACATATATAGTCATAAAGGTTCTTCCAGTTCATTCAATATAATTGGGTAGCAAGGGTATACATCCATGTTCATACGTACCAGTTATATTACTAGTAATCAACCATATGGGTAGTTTAGGAAGATACTAATACTAATACTAGAACAATGAATCATACAAAGAGTCAGTTCATACATGAGTCATAATACATAGCGAAGAGAAACAAACATAATACATAGTAATGAGAAACAAACATAATACATAGTGAAGAGAAACAAACATAATACATAGTGAAGAGAAACAAACTTAATACATAGTGATGAGAAACAAACATAATACATAGTGAAGAGAAACAAACATAATACATAGTGAAGAGAAACAAACATAATACATAGTGATGAGAAACAAACATAATACATAGTGATGAGAAACAACCATACATGCTAGATAGAGAGAGAACACACGGTACAGCTAGCACTCGCAGAACATTACAGTACACTACTATACTATTACATGATTACGCTTACATGAGTACGTTTACATAGATACGTCTACATGAGTGCGTTTACACATACGATAATAGAACATACATCACTAGGTGCTATAGCATGGAACGTTTTCAGGATCTAATTATACCAATGAATCACAACGCATTATGATAGTTATATTGGGTATAAGTGATCATAGTAATGTGGATGTTCACGACTTGCAGATATGTAGGGGTCGTGTATGGGTCCCAAAATCCCTTTGACATGGGAGCGTCTAGCCTGGGATCTAGCCATCACATTATGCCTTATCCCTCAAATAAGGCAATAGGAGTACAGAAGTAGTCACTTATTACAAATACTACAGTACTTATAAGAATTACCCTAGACTTAAGGTAATTAGTACGGTTGTAGTTCGACACTACACCATAGTACTATTTCATTTTCCCATTACAATCACTTCGTGAACATTCACACGACGCACGGTAATGTAGAAACTATATTTTTGGTTAATGATAGTCAGATTTGGGAAAATACACACTCTTACAAGAGACACACACACAGACACTAGATGCCTTGGTAGAAGGATACGATTAGTAGGAAACATAGGGCTTCCTAGGATCATTCAAAACATTTTCAATACTTACAGTTCATATACATACAAATACTTACATACAAATTAAGACACTAAAATACTTATGATCTCACCAGCTTTAAAGCTGATACTCTCTTTCAAAATAACTTGTATCCTCAGGCCAACCATAGACAGGTACC
Source organism: Lactuca serriola (assembly GCF_051521515.1). NCBI lineage: Eukaryota > Viridiplantae > Streptophyta > Magnoliopsida > Asterales > Asteraceae > Lactuca > Lactuca serriola. The sequence goes on from NC_136409.1 coordinate 143,525,143, forward strand.
GATGCAAGGTTCAGAGAAGATGGTGCTCGTACAAGATGCATCTTTCATTTTGATTTATGCTTTAGTGTTTATCATAATTTAACAGAACACATTTGTATTAAAATTATATTATTAACGCAATGGATGATGTTGTTTCTTGTTTACTACTTTTCATTGTTGTGATACTGTACATGACGTCCTCTGCCCCAGAACGTTTCTGCCGTTCATGGTTTTGGGGTGTGACATCTGAGGCGTTCCACGAGAGTTAGGAATGCACCTGAGTAATACTATGGTTTCCGTATTACTGCGGAAGGTGATACACTTATCAGTGATAACACACTGATGAGTTTGTAAGAACCTAACAGCTACTCGGAAGCCATGGCAGGCCGTGAGGCTGCTAAATGGAAAAAGGCTATGGACAGCAAGATACAATCTATGTATGATAATGAAGTTTGGAACTTGGTTGACAATGTACCAGGTCGTAAGACAGTTGGGTGCAAATGGATCTTCAAGAAGAAGAACGACATGGATGGTAATGTACACACTTATAAGGCACGACTGGTTGCGAAGGGCTTTTCTCAAACTCCGGGAGTTGATTATGATGAGACCTTTTCACCAGTAGCGAAGATTAAGTCTATTAGGGCTATGTTAGCCATTGCTGCATTTCATGATTATGAAATATGGCAAATGGATGTCAAAACCGCTTTCCTTAATGGGAAGTTGGCTGAGGATGTTTACATGAATCAACCAGAGGGTTTTGTCAGTACAGAGTACCCTAATAGAGTGTGTAAGCTTGAGAAATCCATCTATGGATTAATGCAAGCACCTCGCAGATGGAATCTTTGCTTCGATGAGAAAGTCAAAGAGTTTGGCTTTTCAAGGAGTGAAGATGAATCTTGTGTATATTTCAAGGCTAGTGGGAGTATAGTCAGCTTTTTGGTATTGTATGTGGATGACATACTACTCATAGGAAATGACATCCCAACTCTGTAGGAAGTTAAGTCTTGGCTTAGGAAGTGTTTCGCTATGAAGGACCTTGGAGAAGCTGCCTATATTATAGGGATAAGGATTTTGGGAGACAGGAGTAAAAGACTAATTGGACTTAGTCAGAGTACCTACTTGGAGAAGGTGCTGAATAGAATCAGCATGCAGAATTCCAAGAAAGGAGAGTTACCGATCCAGAGTAACGCCAGACTGAGTAAAACTCAGAGTCTGAGTACAGAGGATGAGATAGCAGAAATGAGTCGAGTACCGTATGCTTCTGCTGTAGGCTCGATCATGTATGCTATGACTTATACTCGTCCTGATGTGGACGTTGCATTGAGCATGTTCAGCAGATATCAGGGGAACCCTGGCAAGGCTCACTGGACTACGGTAAAGAACATTCTCAAGTACTTGCGGAGGACTAAGGAGTGGGTCCTTACCCTCGGTGGGAGTGATGACTTGAGAGTGTTGGGGTATGGTGATGCTAGCTTTCAGATTGATAGGGATAATTTCCGCTCTTAGTCAGGCTGGGTCTTTACCTTAAACGGAGGAGCAATTTCTTGGAAAAGTTCCAAGCAGGAGACAGTGGCTAATTCAACTTGCGAATAAGAGTATATAGCGGCAAGCGAGGCAACAAAGGAGACTATATGGCTACAGAACTTCATTGGAGACCTTGGAGTTGTACCAGCTATAAAGGAGCCTATAGAGAATTTCTGTGATAGTGAAAGTGTAGCTGCGTTAGCAAAGGAACCAAGGGATCACGGTAGATCCAGACACATCGACAAAAAATATCATTTCATCAGACATCGAATAGAAGAAGGACTCCTCGTCGCAAAGAGGGTATCATCGGATGAGAACCCGACAGATCCCCTCACGAAGGGGTTGGGCAGGGTTAAGTATCTCCAGCATGCAAGGCGCATAGGGCTGAACAATGATATTAGTTTTTAGTAGTTAGATAGCTTTGAAATGTGTAAAATGTAATTGACATTTTATGATGAATAAAAGGTGTATTTATTTATGAGTAAAGTGTCGCTATCTTTTGTCAATCGTTTACTATCGTTTCATTTTGCATGTTTTGACTTCCAGAATAATTATGTTCGATATATCATATTATTCAAATTCTCCACAGTCGGTCATATGTTGGAAGTAGGTATAAATCAAGACTGTCATGAGTTGGTTGTAGAGGTCTAAGATGTTGGACATGGCTACAACACTTATGAGTGCTCATAAGTTTTGAGTATTGGATTCAACCCATGCTCAAGTGATCGTCAGACGGTAACATCATATAAGTCTTCAAACCTAGTAATATGACTTGTTGCCTATGAGTTGGTTATGCATTGATTGTACAAAAATGCATTGGTAACTCGATGTTATAAAACATGCCTTTGGGTATGATTCAACAAGTAGTATAACAAGCATATGAGTCAAAGTTTATCTGTTCCTTCTTGGATTAGAAGCGCTATCTGGGCCTCTCGATGATTTTGTGTTGACCCATGTACTGGTGATTTTGTGTTGACCCATGTACCGGGCCCGTTCAGAACTAAGTTGATGTGTTCAATTAAGTTCTATGTCAAACAAATCGAAAATCGAGAAACAAACTGCTGGACAATAAGTAAGACATTGTTCCATGTATTTGTCCGGCTGATATCTAGAACAGAGGATTATATGATCACTTATCTTAAATGGAGTATCATCATCATCTCGGTTTCGAGAGACCTTGAAAGAGCTACGATTGCTGATCGGTTCCTGAAGTCATTCTTGCAGTTATAGTTATTAGACTTATCCAAGTGGGAGACTGTTGGATTAGGTGTCTAAGTTCATAACTATTTCTGGAATGTACTTGACCCGATTAGCGTGGTCCATTTGGGTTGCATGGCATCATGCATTTGGATAGACTAAAATGAGAGAAATAACACTTAAGGTTTATTAATATATTATAAGTTCTAATATATTAATAGTATTATTTAATTAGTATTGATCAAGAATTAATTTGGAATTAATTAAGTGATCAAAAGAACACTAATTAAATATATGGGTTGATTGTGTAAATCATCCATACTTGTGTAGAGGGCTTATGCTCCATGGATTATCAAGTTGGGCTAAAACCCAAAGGATGCTCCATGGATGATACATGGTGTTTGTAGAGCCCATTGGTCATGGAAATGAAAAGTCGTGACAATAAAGGTTTACATGGTGTAACCCTAATTGTAACACACTATATAAGCTTCATGTTCTTCACCAAAATCGGCCACTAAGAAAACAAGTGAGGGCTAGCCGATTTTAGAAGTGTTCCTTTTCTCTCTAAGTTATTCCAAGTGCATTTGGTGTTGTGTGAGACATTTGAGGCATCACACTTGAGGTGCTAGGCTCTCAAGGTTTTCAAGGAATCCAAACTACTACAAGGTATGTATTTCTTACTAACTTTTATGATTAAAAGTTCCCCATGTATGCTAGATAGGTTATAAACCTTGGAAAAAAATTCCATGTACTATAGATAAAACATAGATCCAAAGTTTCTAGGGTTGCATGTACACCATATGAGTGTTAAATGCTCAAAACCCATCATTACCTTCCAGTAGAAGTGGGTCGAAGGCACCAATGTCGGCCCACTAGTAAGTGTTATAGTAGAGATGATTGTCTTTGTGATAGTTATCTGGTATGCCAATATCTGTTATGATTTATGTGCTAGTATGCTATGATATTATGCATGGTTGCAGAAATCGCTAATCGGTGGACTAGCGATTAGGGATTAATCGGCTAGGCGGGGATTAATCGGGGACCATTAATTCTTAAGAAAATTATTAAAAAAATTATAAATCTAACTTTAATTCTCCAAAAAAGTGATTAATCGGCGATTAGGTCCGATTAAGTCTGATTAGGTCCGATTTTGACCTGCATTGACCAAACCCGATTAGGTCCGATTAACTCCGATTAGGCCTGATTAGGTCCGATTAATTCCGACTTTGACCTGCATTGACCAAGCCCGATTATAGTGACCGATTAGCAATAAATCTCATCGGTGGAGGTCCGATTAGCGATTAATTGCCGATTAATCGGCCGGTTAGACCGATTTCTGCAACATTGATATTATGTGATAGTGGTAGAAGGGGTAGGATAGGCCCCAGTACCGGTCAAAAGGACCGAAGGGGTAGGCCAGCACCCTGATATGCTAGGCAGTATGTGACTTATGTGTTTATGTACTAGGATATTATACGGTAGAAGTAGGGGGTGAAATAGTCCCCGGTACTGGTCGAGAGGACCGAAGGGGTAGGCCAACACCTTGATATGCTAGGCAAATTACCGGTTGAAAGAGACCGAAGGGGTAGGCCAGCACCCTGATATGCTAGGCAAGTTACCGGTTGAAAGAGACCGAAGGGGTAGGCCAGTACCCGAATATGTTAGACAATATGTTTATTATATGATATGTGGTGTGATGGAGGAACTTAGTAAGCTTTGTGCTTACGGTTTTCATATTTTGTTTCAAGTCCCTCTTATTCGAAGGGAAAGGAGCCGGCATGGTAGCAGTGCATCACACCATGATTTTTCGCACTATGATGTTCTTGGGATTTATACTCTGACATTATTATCTTATGACATGTTTTGAGACATATGACTTATGGGTTTTTTTTATGATATGAGATAACTTCATGATGTTTTCATAATCCGTTTTATGAATTATTAATTTAAAAATAAAATTTTTGGTCTTGGAGTTTGGGATGTTACAATTTCATCCACATATAAGACTAGAAATGTCACTATACTCCCACTAGCTTTGATATACACAGAAGATTCCCCCTCACTTCTAAAAAATCCAAAATCTTTGACTTTTTCATGGATGTAATGCCCAATTTTCTGTTTAATTAATTAATAATGGAAAATAATAAGTAATAATAATAATAATAATAATAATAATAATAATAATAAAGTGATTTAAGGGCTTAATGTTGGGTCAAAATCTGGTTTATACTTTACTTTTCTGGGCAATTATATTTTGTGTAATATTTTATGAATTTATGGCCTAGTTTACGGCTGAGTTTACGGCCGTAAACACCTTACGACCGTAAAATCATTTACGGCCCATGTGTGTCCGGCCCATATTCAAGTATAAATAGAGGTGTTAGGGTGAGGAGTATAGATTGATGAACCCTAGAGAGTTTACGGCCAGAGAGAAACTAGAGCTTTTATGTGTTTGTGAATCTTTTGTATCCGGATCATAATTCTAATCAATTCATACATAGATTCATCATTTTCTTCTTCTCCTTCTCTTTTATTATGATCCGGCATCATCCGTTTGATTGAGATTCCACACCATCAAACGGATCTGATTGATACACGGGTAGATAAGGGACTTACAATTGGTATCAGAGCCAAGTTGTATCAGTCAAAAGGATTTATTGTTTCATCCAAAAATTGAATATTCTGTGTTTACGGTCCAAGCTTACTGCCGTAAACACCGAGTTCTTGGGCCGTAAACCTATTTTGGGGCATTATTTGATCTTATTTTCTAAATATTTTTGCGTTTTTGGATAGATCTCGCAAAATTAAGGGGGGTTTGTTCTTCGTGTTTTTCATAAAAAGGGGTTTTTGATCGAGTTTTGGAGCTTCAAAGTCGAAAAATCGCTGTTTTCACGTAATCTTGAAGGGTTTTCGGCCGGAGCTTGGCATTTGCGTTTACAGCTAAGGTTTCCGGAGGCTGCGGCTCGGCTCAGCAGATTGGCTCGGATTTCGGCTCGGCTCGGTTCGCGGCTAGGGAAGCCGGGTAAGCTACAGCAAGCCTCAGCGCCTTAATTAAAAAAGAGAGGAACGAAAGTGAGGGTGCCGGGAATTGAACCCGGAACCTCAAGTTCATATCCTCAGCGCCTTATCCAACTCAACCAACCGAACCCTTGTGATTTGCCTTCGAAACTTTGAACTTAAACACTCCACGCGCTTCCTAATTACGAATTTTGACACTTTTTACCCCAAATCTCAATTTCTTTTAATTCAATTTTTTTTTCATCCAAAATAAAAATAAAAATAATAATAATAATTATAATAAAAATTTGTTTTTATTTTTGACTTTTAAGTTTGACTTTTCAAGTTTGACTTTTTAAATTTGACTTTGACTTTAAGCTTTGACTTTCTCATTTGACTTTTAAATTTTCAAATTTAGCTTTTCGGTTTGACTTTTCAGTTTGATTTTTTTTTTTAAATTTGACTTAAAAAAAAAGGGCATTTTAAATTTGACGTTTAATTTTTATTTTAGCTTCTAGTTTTTTTTAATTATTGATTTTAAGGTCTACGAGGGAATTTGAAAACATGAAAGAGAGTCGTCAGGAGACGTTAAGACAAAATTTCAACTTTTTCGATTATGTCCCTGGAGAAACGCTCGAAACTCAGTTGCAGCGATTTACTACACTCACTACTGAGATGAATATAGCCGGGATCTTCTTGACTAAGTCCGAGATAAACAAAAAGCTGCTAAATTCACTTCCGAAATCGTGGGATATGAACGTGGCCATCATCAAGAAGACAAAAGATCTCAATCGTCTTAGTATTGCTGAAGTAATTGAAGAGCTTGACGCTTTAAAGAGTTCTGTAAACCTTCCGGTCAATGAAGTGTCATGTTCTCATTCATTTGAAGTTTCATGTTCTCAATCATGTGAAGATACGATTATGACAAGATTGGAGTGTCAGCGGTTACTGACGGTAATGACCCATACTGGATTTAGCAGGAATAAGGGATTGGTGAAGATAGGATCTTCACAATGACTGAGGAGATAGTTGTTTTTGGAGCATCGCCTTGGGAAGGCAAGGGAATTGCGTGAGGAAAGAAGGGGTGAACCCCTATAGGTTCAGTGTAGTACTCGGTGAGTACCAGAAGGATTATCGGTTGAGTAAGTTGTGTTTCTGAGTTGTTCAGGGTCAGGTTTGACCCGAGGCTTAATCGTGAGATTTACGTTAGTCAGAATGACCAGGTGGAAGACCAGCGAAGGTAGGCAGCTGGTGTTGGGATAATTGGTGGGTATTGAAGGCGGATCGCAGGCGGTGGCCATGGCAAACTTCGAGGACGAAGTTTAATTTAAGTGGGGGAGAGTTGTAACACCCAAAGTTTTGAAGACCAAGAAAGGAAAGAAAACCCTAAGTTTAGGGATCGACTCGGCGAGTCCAAGGAGGGACTCGGTGAGTCCGAGCGGGATCCGAGCCGAGAAGTAAGTGACCGACTCGGCGAGTCGGCCAAGGTGACTCGACGAGTCTGGTCTGTGTGAGGAAAACCCTAATTCCGGGAGTTGTATCCTATATAAAGGGTGTTATGTCCCTCCCTCAGCCCCCATATCACTCCAGAGGACCTGTAAATCCTATAATTCGTGTGAGCTTCCATTATTGAGAGAAATAGCTTTGGAGGAAGGAGACTTTGGAGAGAAAACTTGAAGATCAAGAAGGTTGCTTCAAGGGAGAGGTGTGTGCTTGAGATCTACTTCAGTTTGTGTTCATCTTGGAGGTATTAAGCTGCCATTTTCCCTTCTTTGCATCTAGATCTATTTTGTCATGAGATTTGGGGGTTTTATGGTTGTTTGAGACCCAAATCGGGTTAGGGGCTTAGATATGTTGTTGCCACTTCAGATCTATGGTTGGGTTGGTCCATTATGTCATAAAGCATCAGGAGATGAGTAGTTGGTGAAGCCCTTGTGTCCTTAAACCAAACCCTAATGTGTTTTGAGCCTAGATCTCTTTAGTTATACGTAAAGTTTGCAACTTTACGTAGGGATTGAGTTTTGGAAGTATGGATCTATGGATTGGAGTCCCTGCATTACTCAAAAACCCTCTGCATGTTGGAAGATCTGAATGGACTCGGCGAGTACCATGAAGATGAGGAGGAACTCGACGAGTGGGATGAACAGTTCGTCGAGTCGGATGAAGACAGGCATGAACTCGGCGAGTTGGATGAAGATTGTCGTGTGCTCGGCGATTCTATTCTTAGACTCGGCGAGTCAGGTCGCGTAGTCCCCAAACCCTTCGAGTTTAGACTCGGGTCAGTGAGTCGATTAGAGACTCGGTGAGTTGGACAGGACAGGATTCGGGAATCGGTAGACTCGGCGAGTCATGGACTGACTTGGCGAGTAGAGTCACGAGTGGAAGGACCCTGGACTTATGAACTCGACGAGTCAGTAGGGTGACTCGACGAGTAGGGTTGACCTGGAAGGTTGACCCTGACCAGGACTTTGACTTTGACCTGAGTTGACTTGGTTGTCTTTCGAGGGACAGTTAGACTCAGTGTTGCTTTGTCATTGGAAGCTCGGGGAGCGAGTGGAGCAGGAGTTCAGAAAGTTGTCGGTCAGCAGCTAGAGGTTATCCGCAGAGTTCAACAGTGCGAGGTGAGTCTCCTCACTGTTTGAATGGGTCGAAGGCACCAATGCCGGCCCATTTAGAATATGTATGAAAGACCAGGGGGTGGCTCCTGGCACACAGTATGTTATTATGTATGATAGGAAGACCCGGGGGTTAGCCCTAGGCAATATGCATGAAAGAACAGGGGGTGGCTTCTGGCACACAGTATGTTATTATGTATGATAGGAAGACCCGGGGGTTAGCCCTAGGCAATATGTATGAAAGACCAGGAGGTGGCTCCTGGCGCATTGAATGCTATTATATATATGAAAGACCGGGAGGTGGCTTCTGGCACACTATATGCTGTTTAGCTAAGTAAAGTAGTATGTACGGTTGTCTTTGTGATACTTGCATAAAAGACCAGGGGGTGGCCCTTGGCACATGTCTGTAAGACCAGGGGGTGGCCCTTGGCACATGTCTGTAAGACCAGGGGGTGGCCCTTGGCACCTGTCTGTAAGACCCAGGGAGCGGCCCAGGCTTGACCAGGAAGACCACGTGCGGCCCGTGGCATAATGGCAAGACTATGTTTGGCACATAGCACCTTATTTGATTATGGATCAGTCGGTTATGTATAGCTCTTGGCTATGAATGGTTGTATGGTATGTGGTATCTGGGGAACTCACTAAGCTTCGTGCTTACGGCTTTCAGTTTTGGTTTCAGGTACTTCCGGTAGTGGAGGATGGAGCTCGGGATGATCGCATGGCACACACCACAGATTAGTCAGCCTGGGAATGTTTTACTCTGATAATGAACATGTGTATTGAAAACTAGTACCCTGTTTATGTTTTGAAATGATGATTTTACTTTAAGTAATATTCTATTAAAAGAAATTTTTAGTCTTGAATTTTGGGACGTTACAAGTTGGTATCAGAGCCTTGGTTTGAGGGATTCGGACATGCTCTCGAGCGTGTCTGAACTCAAACTGAGGGATTGGTATAAAAGTTTTCAGAAATGAAAAGACAGTTTTGTAAAAAAAGAATTTTTGGAACGAAAAACAGTTTTAGAAAAGCAAAAAGAATTCAGAAAGAAAAGAACTTTGAAAAGAGAAAAGAGGTGTGGTGCATGCAATCAGCCGAGCTCAAGTAAGTACCCCAAAATACCCATACAAGTTTATGTTATGATTATCAGTCGATAGAACAGCATGCTAGATTAGGACTAAGGATCTAGGAATGATGCCTTATGTGCCTATTATATGTGTTTGAGCTGCATAGTAGTGCTGATTAGACAGTAGTAGGATAGCCTGTTTAGGTTATGCCTGAGTATGAGTTTGTGTTGCATGCTAGTTCAGATTTTTGCTATGTGGATATGATTGCTTGAGTATGTTGTGGTTAGATTTTCCCCTCGTCTGAATGTTGCTTGCTTTGTGCATTGTGGGATTTTGAGTGATGGGAGTTAGCCATTAAGTGGATACGCCACGTCACATGTGATCAGGGTTGAATAATCTCAGAGTGCTGGATTTGGCCCTATTGCGCAACTCTCGTCTGAGTCTAACCGTTGTAGGGATGAGTCTTTTAATCGAAGGATTATCTGAGCCTCGTCACATGTGATGGTATCCGGGTGGTGGCTAATTGGCATCGCGAGGAAGCCTTCAGCAGCTGAGGACTGGTTTGAGTTGAGTCAGAGGTTTCCCTAGGGTTAGCCTAGGATGAGGTAGTGCTGGAAGCAGAAGTAGAAAGGGACCTGGTGGAGTCGAAGCAGTTCCTGAGGAAAGCACGGATAGATGTGGAAGGTAGTATGGGCCCGTACTACTGAAAGTAGAGGATCCGTACTCGATTCGGGAAGGGCCGAGACAAGACCGGGAACCTGGTAGTGTGTCTGTTCGGCCTCGCAGCAGTGATCAGTATTCTGATAGTGGTTGTGTTATATTTTCAGCATGGTGACGTTGCGAGAGAGACCAGCGGGCGGATCAGGCGCCGGAGAGGGATCAGGCTCGGGTTCAGGGGCCGAGAAGCTCGAGGAGCGGATGAGAGAGTTGATATCAGCTGAGGTTACACGCAATATTCTAGCTCAGACTCCTGTGATCTTTGGCACGGTCAAGGAGGGTATACTGGAGATCTTGGATGAGAGGCTGGGAGCCTTCCGTACGGAGATGATGGCATTGATGGGAGCGCGTACCTTGACGTTTCGAGAATTCAAAGCCTGCGGGGCACCAGATTATCATGGGGCTAGGGACCCCATTGCTAGCAGCAGATGGTTGGCGGATGTGGCCAACGCGTTCCGCACGAGCAGGTGTCCCGAGGGGGACAAGGTTAGACTGGCGTCCTGTCTCCTGAAGGACAGGGCACGGGATTGGTGGGAGGAGGTCGGACATACCATTGGGGATGATGCAGCGTTGGATGCCATGACCTGGGCTGATTTCTCTACCAGGTTCAGGGCGGAGTTCGCATCGATTATTGAGGTGCAGCAGTTAGCCAGAGAGTTTCAGGACCTCACCCAGACTACAGAGACCGTGGCGGAGATCACCACCAAGTTCAGGGAGAGGGCTCTTCTTGTTCCTCAGTATGCAGTCGATGAGGAAATGAAGAAGGCCCGTTATCATGAGATGTTGCGGAGTGATATTCACCAGTTTGTGAGCCGGTCCAGCTGTAAAACGTTGGACGACATGATTGCTAGGGCTCGAGAGAGGGAGATTGATCTCGAGATAGAGAAGAAGAGGAAACCGGAGGCGGTTTCGGGTTCAGGAGGTTCGGGCAAAAAGCCCAAGGTTTCAGATCACAGATCCAGGATTCAACCAAGCCGAAGTCAGTGCAGCACGTGCGGGAAACCGCACGAGGGAGTGTGTCGTTCCAGGGGTTCCGGCTGCTACAAGTGTGGCGGTGATGGTCACGTCAGCAGGGATTGCCCACGGGGGGCAAGCCCATTATGTTTTCACTGCAATCAGGTGGGCCACAAGAGGACCAACTGCCCAACGATGAGGGGAGGAGCAGGGAGTGCGCCTGCCCCAACAACTATGAGGATTACGGATGGGCGAGAGGGTAGTGCCATGCAGTGACAGATGCGGAGGATCTGGACTACATGAAGGAATGTTGCATGTACATATCTATGGCTATTTTCAATCCTATGTGAATTATGGAAGTTTTTACCCTGGACTCAGGCGATTTTATGTATGATTTGTCTCTCTGCTTGTATTCGGATTGTATTTTGGAATTGTCATATGCCAATTGCATACCAGGAACTATTAGTAGCTAGTGTAGGTCATCTTTCACTTCAGGTTCGAAGTGTCCAGTATCATCTCGGTTGCGGTTGAAAACGGTTCGGGAGTGGTCAGGCACCGTCATTAGGGTTGATGGTTCTAATCTGGGCGTTCGGGATGGCTTTTGGAAGCATCAAGGAAAGTGGCTTATCACCAAGGAGTCTGTGCCCAGTTATTCAGACTATAAGGACAGTAGTCAGAGCTTCGGGGATTTTTTTTAGCATCAGGGATGCGGGAGGTGTTCATCTAGTATTCGGTAATCATGCGGTAGTTGGAGTGGGCTAGAGACGGATCGCTAGCAGGGATAGGGCGATGGTGGTTATCATGCCTATCGAGTAAGGAAGGAAGGAATGGAAATCTTCGAGTTTTCGCAGGCAGTAAGGACTTAGCTGAGGCTAAGTGGGGGAGAAACAATCAGGTTATGGGAGTAGAAGGGGTTTTGAAACTAGGTTAAGTTTCACTCTCCTGTAAGGAAGAAAGACGGCTCAGGTGACTGTATGATTGGAGGTTAGTGTAAATTGGAAGTTGGGAAAACTTGGCAATTGTGAGACCTCACCCTCAAAATTTCTGGTCGCAGATAACATAGGAATCGGTTGGGGAGTCCATTTGGGACATGGGTACCACTTGGGGGTACTCGATTGTGCTGTATGATCGACTATGGGTTAGTCGTAGCATCCACTAGCAGCTAGTCGGCGTGGAAAGGTATTGTCGGACTACCGGATGGCCGTAGCATTCACCAGTGGCTAAATAGTAAGAGAAGTATAGTAAGACTGCAGTGTGGTCCGTAGCATTAGTATAGTAAGACTGCGGTGTGGTCCGTAGCATTAGTATAGTAAGACTGCGGTGTGGTCCGTAGCATTAGTATAGTAAGACTGCGGTGTGGCCCGTAGCATTAGATTAGTAAGACTGCGGTGTGGCCGCAGCAATCGTATGTGAGTACGGTTAGGCTACGGTATGGCCCGTAGCACTGGTTTAGCAAGACTGCGGGGCGGCCCGTAGCTTTGGTTGGCTGGCAGCGTAGAAGTGTTGTAAGACTACGGGGTGGCCCGTAGCATTCATCGGTCCCTATTCGTTAGGGCGAATGTATCAGGTGTGTGATTTAGTGGCAGAGTGGATTGAGCGGTTATTGGTGAAGTTTCTTCGAAAGTTGCTCGGATCGACTAGGAGTTGAGTTGGGGTTAGCAACCGGTGGGAGCCGGTAATCCAGATATTGATAGGTTGGTAGGGACCAGCGCGGTCTCAGTTCATCCGGAAGGCAGATGAGGAATGGCAGGAATATCCAGTCAGTAGTAGTGCGGGAAGGCGGGTTATGGTGGAATTCAGTTAGTTGAGTTGAGGGGTGCTCAACACCAAGTTATGACAAGATTGGAGTGTCAGCGGTTGCTGACGGTAATGACCCATACTGGATTTAGCAGGAATAAGGGATTGGTGAAGATAGGATCTTCACAGTGACTGAGGAGATAGTTGTTTTTGGAGCATCGCCTTGGGAAGGCAAGGGAATTGTGTGAGGAAAGAAGGGGTGAACCCCTATAGGTTCAGTGTAGTACTCGGTGAGTACCAGAAGGATTATCGGTTGAGTAAGTTGTGTTTCTGAGTTGTTCAGGGTCAGGTTTGACCCGAGGCTTAATCGTGAGATTTACGTTAGTCAGAATGACCAGGTGGAAGACCAGCGAAGGTAGGCAGCTGGTGTTGGGATAATTGGTGGGTATTGAAGGCGGATCGCAGGCGGTGGCCATGGCAAACTTCGAGGACGAAGTTTAATTTAAGTGGGGGAGAGTTTTAACACCCAAAGTTTTGAAGACCAAGAAAGGAAAGAAAACCCTAAGTTTAGGGATCGACTCGGCGAGTCCGAGCGGGATCCGGGCCGAGGAGTAAGTGACCGACTCGGCGAGTCGGCCAAGGTGACTCGGCGAGTCGGCCAAGGTGACTCGGCGAGTCTGGTCTGTGCGAGGAAAACCCTAATTCCGGGAGTTGTATCCTATATAAAGGGTGTTATGTCCCTCCCTCAGCCCCCATATCACTCCAGAGGACCTGTAAACCCTATAATTCGTGTGAGCTTCCATTATTGAGAGAAATAGCTTTGGAGGAAGGAGACTTTGGAGAGAAAACTTGAAGATCAAGAAGGTTGCTTCAAGGGAGAGGTGTGTGCTCGAGATCTACTTCAGTTTGTGTTCATCTTGGAGGTATTAAGCTGCCATTTTCCCTTCTTTGCATCTAGATCTATTTTGTCATGAGATTTGGGGGTTTTATGGTTGTTTGAGACCCAAATCGGGTTAGGGGCTTAGATATGTTGTTGCCACTTCAGATCTATGGTTGGGTTGGTCCATTATGTCATAAAGCATCAGGAGCTGAGTAGTTGGTGAAGCCCTTGTGTCCTTAAACCAAACCCTAATGTGTTTTGAGCCTAGATCTCTTTAGTTATACGTAAAGTTTGCAACTTTACGTAGGGATTGAGTTTTGGAAGTATGGATCTATGGATTGGAGTCCCTGCATGATTCAAAAACCCTTTGCATGTTGGGAGATCTGAATGGACTCGGCGAGTCCTTTGAGTGGACTCGGCGAGTACCATGAAGATGAGGAGGAACTCGACGAGTGGGATGAACAGCTCGTCGAGTCGGATGAAGATAGACATGAACTCGGCGAGTTGGATGAATAACTCGGCGAGTTGGATGAAGATTGTCGTGTGCTTGGCGAGTCTGTTCTTAGAATCGGCGAGTCAGGTCGCGTAGTCCACAAACCCTTCGAGTTTAGACTTGGGTCAGTGAGTCGATTAAAGACTTGGTGAGTTGGACAGGACAAGATTCGGGAATCGGTAGACTCGGCGAGTAGAGTCGCGAGTGGAAGGACCCTGGACTTATGAACTTGGCGAGTCAGTAGGGTGACTCGACGAGTAGGGTTGACCTGGAAGGTTGACCCTGACCAGGACTTTGACTTTGACCTGAGTTAACTTGGTTGTCTTTCGGGGGACAGTTAGACTCAGTGTTTCTTTGTCATTAGAAGCTCGGGGAGCGAGTGGAGCAGGAGTTCAGAGAGTTGTCGGTCAGCAGCCAGAGGTTATCCGCAGAGTCCAGCAGTGCGAGGTGAGTCTCCTCACTGTTTGAATGGGTCTATGGCACCAATGCTGACCCATTTAGAATATGTATGAAAGACCAGGGGGTGGCTCCTGGCACACAGTATGTTATTATGTATGATAGGAAGACCCGGGGGTTAGCCCTAGGCAATATGCATGAAAGACCACGGGTGGCTCCTGGCACACGGTATGTTATTATGTATGATAGGAAGACCCGGGGGTTAGCCCTAGGCAATATGTATGAAAGACCAGGAGGTGGCTCCTGGCGTATTGAATGCTATTATATATATGAAAGACTGGGAGGTGGCTTCTGGCACACTATATGCTGTTTAGCTAAGTAAAGTAGTATGTACGGTTGTCTTTGTGATCCTTGCATAAAAGACCAGGGGGTGGCCCTTGGCACATGTCTGTAAGACCAGGGGGTGGCCCTTGGCACATGTCTGTAAGACCAGGGGGTGGCCCTTGGCACCTGTCTGTAAGACCCAGGGAGCGGCCCAGGCTTGACCAGGAAGACCACGTGCGGCCCGTGGCATAATGGCAAGACTATGTTTGGCACATAGCACCTTATTTGATTATGGATCAGTCGGTTATGTATAGCTCTTGGCTATGAATGGTTGTATGGTATGTGGTATCTGGGGAACTCACTAAGCTTCGTGCTTACGGCTTTCAGTTTTGGTTTCAGGTACTTCCGGTAGTGGAGGATGGAGCTCGGGATGATCGCATGGCACACACCACAGATTAGTCAGCTTGGGAATGTTTTACTCTGATAATGAACATGTGTTTTGAAAACTAGTGCCTTGTTTATGTTTTGAAATGATGATTTTACTTTAAGTAATATTCTATTAAAAGAAATTTTTAGTCTTGAATTTTGGGACGTTACAAGATCGAAAAAGAAATGGGTTAAACCCAACTACAAATGGGTTCCAAAAGCTCAATCTCCCAAATCAACTAACGATTCTAATATTTCTATGTCTTCTGTTTGTGATAAACAGGACATGTCATGGGAGAGAGTAACGTGCAAGGATGACAAAGGTCGACTCAGTTTCAAAATGGACTGGGTTCCAAAGACCAACTAATCCTGCTCTGTGTCGGAGCAGCTATGGAGGCATATCATCAGACTTCGGTTTGTTGGTAGTGGCTGTTCCAGGCACATGATTGGGGTCATCTCTCAACTGTACAACATTCAGACTTTTTCTTGAGAGTATGTGTCCTTTTGTGGGAAAGGAAGAAAGGAAGGGATCACTCATGGGGTTAGTTCTTAACGACATGAAGAATTTTCGGATCTGTTCTGAGTTTACGCATGCTGTTCTCAGACCTTCTTGATGGAAATTCAATCAGTGACTTACGGTTTGCGTTTTCCTCTCTATACTCCTAAGTTTTTCTTAAGTTGATTCGCTTTAAAGACTAATTTTTGTTTTAGGATAGTTTAAATTTGCGCATTTACTTTCGTTTCTCTCCTATGCACAAATTTAGGGGGAGAAATAAAAACAAAACAAAAATTTTAAAATTTTAAAAAATCCAAAAACATTAGAAAATCAGAAAATCAAAAAAATATGTTGGTTATGAAATGTGTTTGAGGGAGATGTTCTGGGAAGTGATATTATCAAGTGATAACAGGCAACCTGAGTCTGCGTAACGTACCCGAAGTTAAAGGGTCTATGCTCTGACTTGATGCGTCGGTAGGCACGGAAATTTTTAAATGGACTTGACTAGGCAGAGTTGAACTTAGGAAATTTATAGACTTGAAAAATCTTGACCTAGTTAGATACGTTCAGCCTGACAATACGACGCTCGGATAGGTTGAGCAGGGAGATATATATGGGAATCTACTCGTCACATTAAATGAACCCGTACTTAGAACCGTGGTTTAACTTTTCCTCGATGTGCGGATTCTGTCCTTAATTCCGGTTGGATGGGGCGACTGGTAAATTCCGATAAATTAGGTCTGTAGAATATCATTTTCTTTCTTTCCGTCTGTTAGTCATATGTTGTCTCCTTTGCGCGACTTCCAATCCGACCTGGTACACAACATATGCGACTCTATTTCTCTGCAGGCTATGTATATATATATATATATATATATGTGTGTGTGTGTGTGTGTGTGTGTGTGTGTAAAATACTTCTTATTTGTTAGCCATATGCTGTCTCCTTTGCGCGGCTTCTAATCCGACCTGGTACACAACATATGCAACCTTCTTCTTCTCAACCCCTCTGAAGTAGTTAGCAATAGAATTCTGAATCTCTTCTCTCTCTGAATGGTTGTCTGCTCACCCGATGTAAGGAGTACTCTGGAAGTTCTTGATGGCTGGGGCATATCTGGAAGCGGGAAACACGTTCCAGTACACTTAAAATTGAACACTCAAAGATTGTCTATAGATCTCGCTGCTCAATTTAGGTGGACAACAATATCCCTGGTCGTCGTCAGATGAATGGACCTTAAGATATAGTATCTAAGAAATTAGGATCAGATATAAATTTTAGGTTTTTAAGTTCATCATGTCTTGTAACAAACAGTATGTCCTAAATATGTCACAAATTTTTCGTGTTTAAGTGGACCACAATACCGACGATCGACCAGACAAAGATGTGAATATGGAAGGTACCGACAAGTGGATAAAGGTTGTCTAAAAACTTTGATACCAAATCACTCTTAAAGTTTGATATCATTTTATTTTGTTAAATTTGTCATAGTTTCTTCTAATTTAAATATTAGGGGAGAATTAAAAATTAAAAATAATAAAAAAAAATAAAAAAATAAAAAAATAAAAAAAATCAAAAAAAATCAAAAATCAAAGAAAAATAAAAAAAAAATTAAAAATCCAAAAATAGTGTTATTTCTGTTTTATTTCTTGTTCAGAAAAATCAAAAATCCAAAAATATTTTTGTTTCTATTTTAATTTGTGTGCTAAGTTTTCTTTTAGTTTTGTTTTGTCTTGAAAAGTGATTCCAGGTATAGATAAGACTCATGGAGTTTGTGTTGAAGATTTCTGAGTCAAAGCCTCGTCTGTGAGCATCGATGAATTCACATTCGAAGGAGCAAGAAATGAAGATTATTCTTTCAATATTCAATCATTCAACCCCAGAAGCAAGGTGAAGCTGCAATTGAAGATTATGTGACGGATTGCATTGAAGCCTCCTCAATCAGTCTGCTGCTATCTTTGTACCTGCTGAAGTGATCCAGAAGATTTTTTCTCTCTGAAGATTCTCAAGCTGAAAGCGCCATCTTTCAAGAATCAGTACAAGAAGCCTCCTCACCCAATGTGCGTTCAATGCCAAATTCTGAAGAAAACCTCAAGCGCTCAAGATGAAGTCATTCATTGAAGATTCATATGTTCATCCTGATGCTGTGAAGAATTTGAAGATTAATGTTGAAGCCAAGTTCCCAATGAAGATTATCAAGAAAGCCAGCTACTTTTTAGGGGGAGCTTGTTGGGTCATTAAGAAAAGAAAGCTATAAACCAAGGGGGAGATTGTTGGGTCAAAATCTGGTTTATACTTTACTTTTCTGGGCAATTATATTTTTTTGTAATATTTTATGAATTTATGGCCTAGTTTACGGCTGAGTTTACGGCCGTAAACACCTTACGACCGTAAACTCATTTACGGCCCATGTGTGTCCGGCCCATATTCAAGTATAAATAGAGGTGTTAGGGTGAGGAGTAGAGATTGATGAACCCTAGAGAGTTTACGGCCATAGAGAAACAGGAGCTTTTATGTGTTTGTGAATCTTTTGTATCCGGATCATAATTCTAATCAATTCATACATAGATTCATCATTTTCTTCTTCTCCTTCTCTTTTATTGTGATCTGGCATCATCCGTTTGATTGAGATTCCGCACCATCAAACGGATCTGATTGATACACGGGCAGGTTAGGGACTTACACTTAAGCTACATAAATATATGAATTTAGGGTTGACGTTGGAAACTTAGAACCTTTAAATGCAAAGAAAATGGTTTTGGGGGGTAATTCTTGCCATTATGGAAAACTTGAGGGACCATTGTGTAATTTTCGAAATTATGGGCTCTCATGATCAAGACTTCTCAAGTGGTGGCCCAAAAACTTCATTCCTTGGTAGTCCACTCCTTTGGACCATTAGCAAGCCTTAAAAGCAAAGAAATCAAAACCCTAAACTAGTAGTATATGTATGTGTGTGTCGTGTTGGTGTGCTAGCCAAGAGAAGAAGAGCAGGAACAAAAGAAAAGGAGGAGTTAGGGAAAAAGTTTTGGCTGCCAATGGAGCATATTCAAGGTATGTAATCTTCCTTTTAATTCCTTGCATGAGTATGAGTGAGAAAAAGAGGCAAAATGGGTGAAATCTTTGATTTTCGTCATCAGAATCTACAGGTTACAAAAGAAGCAAACATATAGACTTAGGGCTGTGATTTTCGAAATCTCCCTAGCCTATTCCATAGTTTATAAGTAAAGGTATTTTTTCTGTAGTTTTTGGAGGAAGAATAGTTGAGAATGTCTTCAAAGAGACGACGAGAGAGACGACATATCCATAGAGATTTTGGGCAAAAAAAAAGTAAAAAAAAAAGATGATTGCCTTTGTCACAAGGTTTTCTTATGGAATATTTAATCCCGCTCATCATAGGTAAGTACTTTTTTCCAATTATGACTATCGCAAATGTATTAAAAGGTGTTAAATCTCTATAACTTAATAAGTTAAGTGAAAAACCCTAGTTGATGGATTTACTATCTCGACATTTTACTTTGTTCCTTCCAAAAAGCAATGTACTATGGAGTGTGGGATTAGAATTTATATAGACATTTTGACTCAATGGATTGAAAATTCTACTAAGAACTTACTTCCATAAAACAAGCCATTTTGGATTGGGTCTTAATGGGTTAAGAAGCTAATTAACTCTAAAAAGCCAAAGCTGTGATTTCAGGTTTTTTCTATAATCTGTCCTTATCTTTGAAAGATCATATATCGGTCATGAAAAACCCTTTTTAATCGAAATTAGTGCACAAAGTTTCGTATGTGAGTACTATATACTTCATTAGTTTTGACCGAAATCCAGAAATGCCTCTAGCTAGGGTAAACATGACCATTTACCCAGACTGGTCTACATTTGACTGTTATGCCTTATGCAAGACAGTTTTATAAAATTCACCATAAATCGTAGAAAAACCATATGGAAGCATTTAAGTACTACTTTTAAATCTAAGTACATGAACTATCTTCTTGTGATACAGCTTTGAAAAATATGGAGTTTAAGGTGGGAAAAACAGGTCTCGAACAGATCCTAATTTTTATATAGAAAGCTAAAATTTAACCCCTTAGTCTATTTGCATAATTAAGGAAAATAAGTAACTAAAATTAACTTAAATCATTATTATTAGGAAGTGTGAACGACAAGAAGGTGTGAGTGAGTCTCGGGTTGCTTTGTAGATTGCTTTGCTTTTGGAGGTGAGTTCCTCACTACACGATGTTGTGTTATATTCTCTTTACGTTAGCTTGTATGTGTTATGTGTTGTTTATGTGAGCAGTACTAGGCGGGGTAGAGTCTTGTGGTTTCCCTCATGTATTGAGGATTGTGCATGGTAGGATTTGACGCATCTGAGTGGGGATTGTGCGTAGCCAATGTGTTCCAAAGGCTCGATGAAATGAGCAAGGCGGACCAGGCATGCCCAATATGTTCGAATGGGTTTATGTACGGGGGATCGGGCTTAGCAAATATGTATAAATGGATCGATGAATTGAGCAAGGGTGATCGGGCCTAGCCAATGTGTCCCAGTAGGAGTATGTATGTTACTAATTCGTTCTTTGACATGCATGTGTGGTTATGTGTTTGATACCATTTGTATCTGTGTATAGGGGTAAGGATTATATGATATGATACTGTGCATGTGTGGAATTCACTATCCTTTGTGCTTGCCCACTTTCCCTTACAAATATTATTTCAGGTACACATGGTGGTCAGGCATGATTGTACATAGTAGCTTGAGGCGGGTTTTTGGAATTGATATTGAATTGGTTATGTTTTCATAAATTTTAGAATTCTAACTAATAATGTTTGGAAACTAAATTGATCTTGGGGTTTGGTATTTCATTTTTTGAATAAAATACATTAAATGGATAATTTATGTTATTTTAGAAAGTTCAAATTTATTGGAAATTTTGGGATGTTACAATGGAAGTAAAGATTCCAACTACAAGATGCTTGTTTAAGTCCATAGATGGACTTCTCAACCTTGCATACCTTATTAGGGAATATGGCATGCACAAAACCTTCTAGTTGAGCCTTGTAAACATCTTTAGTCAGTTTCCCATTAAGGAAAGCAGTTTTCACATCCGTTTGACATACTTCATAGTCATAATGAGTAGTTATGGAAAACATTACCCTAATTGACTTAATCTTGGCAACTACTGCAAATGTCTCATCATAGTCAATCCCTTAGGTTTGAGCAAACCCCTTTGCAAGCTACCTTGCCTTGAAGGTTTGTATACCATCCAAGTTCGTCTTCCTCTTGAAGATACATTTGCAACCTATAGTCTTTCAACCAGGTGCTTGATCAACCAAGGTCCATAATTGGTTATCATATACAAAATGGATCTCACTATCTATTGCCTCTCTCCATTTAGCAGACTCGGGATATGCAATTGCTTCCTTGTAGTAGCTGGCTCATCCAAATTTATCAGTGTGTTACAATTGATAAGCATATCCCCATCTACCATTATATGGAAGGCATAAAACTCAAGTAGTGTGCTAAATCTACTAGATCGACAAAGAGGTAACGAATTGTTAATAGGCTTAATAGGTTTAGCCTCAGGTTGAGAGCTAGTGTCATCGTAGGCTCCTTCATTGGACGAATCTTAAATTTCTTCAAGATCAATCGTACTCCCAATGCCCTCTTTGGAAAGGAGCTCTCTCTTGCGAAAGACCACCCTTTGAGCTATAAAAACCACGTTGTCACTAGGTCTGTAGAAAATGTATCCAAAAGATTTTTGTGGGTAGCCAATAAAAATACATCTCTTGGCTCTAGGTTTCAATTTTGTCTTGGGCCTCGCATCTAACGAGAACCACACAACCCTTGACCTTGATCTGCATAAGTGAGAGGTTTCCCTGTCTACATCTCATGAGGTGTTGAACAAGATTCAAAATATGGATTGTTGTTTCTAAAGAATAACCCCATAAAGATATAGGGAGTGAAGCTCAACTAATCATGGAACGAACTGTGTCCAATAATGTCCGATCAAGCCTCTTAGCTACACCATTAAGTTGTGGTGTCCGAGGAGGTGTCAATTGTGAAACAATTCCACATTCTTTTAGATAGTCATTGAACTCGATACTAAGATATTCTCCACCTCTATTAGATTGGAGCATCTTTATCTTCTTGCCAAATTGATTCTCTACCTCGTGCTTAAACTCTTTGAACTTTTCAAAAGTCTATGATCTATGCTTGATTACGTTGATATAGCCATACCTACTATAATCATCAGTAAACGTCACTTGACAACGCTGTTCATCCCTTGTGGTTGATCTAAACGATCCACATACATCAGTATGGATGAGGTCCTCCAAATATTTACCTCTTTCATAAGTACCAGTGAAAGGTGATTTAGTCATATTGCCCAAAAAACAAGACTCACATTCATCGTCTGATTTTAGGTTAAAAAATAGCAACAATCCATCCTTCTGGAGTTGGGTGATGTGTTTCTTGTTGATGTGCCAAACACGATAATGCCATAAGCATGTTTTGTCTAAGATATTAGAAGAATCAATGTTGTAAACATTATTTCCAAATTTATTCACACAAACAATAGTTTCATACACACCATTATAAGGATAAGCTTTGAAAATAAATGCACCATTACGATAAACAAAAATTGTACCATCCTTATTATCAAAACTATAACGAAATCCTTGTCTAAATAAAGCATGAAATAAATAATGTTTCGATCCATTTTTGGCGAATAGAAACAAATGTTAAATCAACCCTAACACCATCAAATATGAGCTCATGAGTCCTAATCTTGGTAACAATCGACTTTTGCCTATTCCCCATGATCAGGTTCAGCTTCCCATGCTCGACTTATTAACTTTCCTTTATCCCATGCATATCAGAACAAATGTGGAAACCATATCCCGTATCAAGGACCCAAGAATATGAAATATAAGTGTTATTGATTTGAATATAGTACCAACTTCTTTCACTTCTTGGAGGTACTTGAGGCAGCTTCATTTTCAATGGCCCTTTTGCCTACAATGAAAGCATACGATCACTTTTGGGTGTAACACTTGGTTCTTGGTATGTAATTTATTTATGTATTTTGCATTTTTGGCCTTGGACTCGGCGAGTTCAAGGACCAACTCACCGAGTAGAAGTGGGATGGGATGCGGGATTTAAGTGATGGACTCGTCGAGTCGGGTTCCGGACTCGACGAGTAGGCTCTGACTGGACAAAACCCTAATCTGAGGGTTTGCACCCTATTTAATCATCTCTTTCAGCCACCACTCGTCCCTATTGCTCACAAAAACCCTCCGTAGCAAACCCTAAGTGTTTTGGTGCAAGATCTAAGGCTTTTGTGGTGATTTTGGTAGTTTTGTTCACAAAGAAGAAGGAAGAGCATAGAAGGATCAAGAGGAGACTGAAGGATTCGAGTTTGGTGCATCATTGTCAGTCTTTGAAAGGTATAAAGTATGTACCTTGCTTGTTCATTTGTTAGATCCCTTTTGGGGAAGATTTAGGGCTTTTTAAGCCATATGAGGTGGCCAACCATGATTGCAAACATGGTTGGGGGTCAAGACTTCGGATCTATGTCTTGGGAGGACTCACAAGGCAGATTTGGGTTGCTTTTGCACCCAAGGAAGGTCCCATGCAACATAAGAGCCATTTTAGAGCCTTTTAGGCTCAAAAGTCCCATGCATACACATAAAGTTCGAAACTTTACATGCTACATTGAGCTTAGGGTCTTGGATCTATCATTTGGTCAAAGGTTAGACATCAGAAATCGAGGAAATAGGGAATGGACGTTATCGACTCGGTGAGTCCGTTCTTGGGACTCGACGAGTCCAAGGCATAAAGTCCCATATCTGTTGAGGGTCAAAAGAACGCAGTTGGGTGTTAGAAGGGTTGTAGAAGATCCGAAGGAGTGACCCAACATATTGGACTTAGCCTTAGACCTGGAGTTCATGGGACTCGACGAGTGCTAGAATAGACTCGGCGAGTCCAAGGCAATCTCCTTATGGTTGAAGATGAACTCGACGAGTTGTTCATACAACTCGGCAAGTCAAGGACATAACTTTTTCATCATACGGAGTTGAACTCGATGCGTTGTTCATATAAGTCGACGATTCGGATGAAGGTTCATTCGATGTTCATATAGAGGAGGAACTCGTCAATTCATTGCTAAAGTCGACGAGTCGAGTCATGGACAAGGAAGGATAAAGGGTTAGGGACTCGACGAGTTGACGGCTTAACTCGGCGAGTCTGGTCAACCGGAAGTTGACTTTGACTTGGACTTGGTTGGGGGTAAAATAGTCATTTTACCCTAAGAGTAAATATCAGATTCTCACTGAGTGTTTTGTGGGGATTATAGCCGGAGGATTTCCAGAGCAGTAGCAGATAGAGGTTTCCCACATAGATTATCAGCAGCTACTCGTACGAGGTGAGTTACCTTCCAGTAGCGGTGGGTATACGACCACAATTCCGGCCCACCAGTAGGAGTTTTATGTTAGATGATTGTCTTTCTGATATTCATCTAGGTTCGCTACCACCTGATATGTTATGAGCTAGTATGGTATGATATTAGATGCTAGTAGCAGTAGGGGAGATAGTCCCCAAGGTTACCGGTCGATAGGGCCAAAGGGGGTCGTTATACCCAGTCATACTAGATAGAATATGGTTATGTGTTACATGCTATATGGTAGTAGTAGAGGGGTGAAATAGTCCCCAACATCCGGTCGAGAGGACCGAAGGGGAGGCCAGCACCCAGGTATGCTAGGCAGTACTTGGTTAAGAGGACCGCTAGGGAGGCCAGCACCCAGATATGCTAGGCAGTATCCGGTCGAGAGGACCGAAGGGGAGGCCAGCACCCAGGTATGCTAAGCAGCATTCGGTCGAGAGGACCGAAGGGGTAGGTCGGGCACCCTGATATGCCTGACAGTATGTGTATGTTATGTGATTGTATGGTACGCGGTACGATGGGGGAACTCACTAAGCTTCATGCTAACAATTTGCAGTTTTGGTTTCAGGTACCTCTTCAGCGAAGGGGAAGGAGCTGGCACGGTAGCGGCACATCATACGCACACTCATTGTTTTCCGCACTATGGATATTCTGGGATTGTACTCTGACATGTTCTTATTTTATGACTTGGGTTTTTAGACATGATACATTGTTTTATGAGATGATGTGATTTCACAATATTTTCTTATGAATGTTTTATGAGTCAGTTAATTAAAAAGAAATTTTTTTGTCTTGAAAATTGGGTCGTTACATTGGGTCCGCAATAGGAGGAGTATCGAAGTTGGGCTTTCCTTTTGACCAATTGGACTCTCCAATGTGAGATTTCCCTTTCCACTTGGGTTGGGAATAAGCATTTCTCTTCTTACCCATTCCTTGTTGGATGGCCATGAATAGGGCATTTACAACACTATTGGAATGAGAGCTCTTCATTCCTACTTCAGCTATCTGCAATAGATTATGAAGCTCAATCAATGTGGTTTCAGTATTTTTCAAATAATAAGTCAAGATGAACTGATCATAACTATTGGCTAAGGAGTTTATCACCATGTTAATGGAAAGCTCCTTATCAAAGTTCACGTTGAGCTTTTCCAATCTTTACACGTGTCTCTGCACATGAGCGCGCACAAATTCCCCATCTTTTAATTTGCACGCCATGAGGGCCTGGCCAACTTCGTAGCGCTCTTGTCTAACTTTCTTGAGAAACATTTTAGACAAAGCATGGTTCATTTCATAAGGTCAATAGTCCTCATAGGTATTTTGGAGCTCAAACTCCATGGTTACAATCATAATGCAAGCGACCTTTGTTGTGTCATCAACATGTTGGTTATATTCAACCATTTCTTTTGGAGTAGCATATTCTTTGTCGATTTCAGGAACTAGAGTGTCAAGAGCATACTCTTTGTTCTCATATCTCAACGTCATTTTCAAATTTCATAACCAGTACATGTATTTGGGACCAATGAGCTTGTATTTTGAAAGGATAAACAGGAGAGTGAAATTGTGAGTGGTTGAAGGAGGAAGAGGAAGATCACCATTTTTAGACATCTAAAAAATAAGAGACAAGATTTTAGTTATTTGATTTATTTCCTTAATATTTTAACCCAAATTAATATTCAAGACTAGGATCAAAAAATGTAATTAGAAACTAAGAAGAGGGATGATGTAATCTAATTGAAAATTCATTTTAGGTATGTAATGCAATTTACCATTTCTAGTGTATTACGAAATTCCTAGTTCATTTGAGATTCATTCAACTTTTAAATGACATGTTTCATCTCGATTATACTCTTCAATTTGTTACTGGGATGCCAAAGATCACAAATAAGATGCGAATAACCATGAAAACTCGCGTGACATGCTCGAGGTCGTTTATAGTCTCACATTGATGTGCTGGTTAACCGCATACGCTCTATCAATAACCATAAATTCGAGTATGTACCATCATTTCATCTTTGTAGTCTCACATTAGTGTGTTGGTTAACCACACATGCTCCGATAATGACTCACAAAGAAATAATGTGCATTTTCATGGATTAGCATACAATTTCACATTTTTCCTAAAGTAACTAGAATGAGATTTTATATAAGGTTCTAATACTTCATACATTATACTTGTAATGAGATTATGTCCTATCAAACCCGTTTGGCTAACGACCATCCACCACACAAAGAAGTGGTGGGTGAAAAGGACACTAATTCAATGATCATTTTATAGGTCGTTTCATTATACCTCTTTTATAATGTGGCTTTGTGAATGAGACCTACTATTGATTCGATCGACCTTTAATGATACATATAGTAGTAGATATTTATACATATGTATAGGGTGTATTTTAAAACTTTTGAAAATACAAGGTTCAAATAATATTAATTTAGTTAACCTTTAATAATTAATATTTGAATATGATTTAAGAATTATCTATTAATTATACTTTTAATTATTTTCTTAAATCTTATTAAGATAATGAAATGATCTTATAATAGATAATTATCTTATTTAATATTCCTCTTATATTCAAATTAGGATTCTTAGTTATCTAGTTAATATATTCAGATTTTAGACATTTAAAATAATATGGATTAACTAGTAATTATCATATCTTTTGAATTAAGGCAAGAAAATTCGGATATCGCCTTCCAGAGAGGTCTCACGTCGTGACAGAGGACTTCTCACAACGTGGCAGAACAATTTGTCAATTTTTCTGTGTTTCCTAGTTTCATTTATTATATACCATTAATGAGAAAATCAAGGCTATGATACTGATATTGTAATGACGTGAAAATTTTAAAAAAAAAATTCATTTTTAAAATGCATACTCTTCATAAGATCTCGTATAAAAATCTCTTTTATTCAATTACAAAGCACAACTCCATTAATAATCCAGGATCCTCATAACTCTTTCTTTGGTGTGTACAATCAAGCCGGTGTCGTCCCGCGATTCCGAGAGGAAAACCTGAAACACATAACACATAACATGGTAAGCACACGAAGCTTAGTGAGTTCCCAAAAATACCAAATAAAACACATATTAGCCACTCGAGGTGATAACTCTATGGACCCTCTAGTCCTAACTTTGTGGACCCTCTGGTCCTAACTTTGTGGACCTTTCGGTCATAACTCTGTATACTCTGGAACGCACACAACATAAATCACATAGAAATAATGCAATGCATCACATCACATAAATAACATACAAAATACTCTGTCATATAACTCTAATTACCACTCTAGGTAAGATATAGTGAGAAGACTCACTTGGAAAGCAGAAAGCAGCTATCCTCACACTCGAATCTCGAACTCGCCACCGTCTAACACATAAGGCAAATATCTCTAATTAAACCAACGATTACTCTTTCCCTCTCTAATTGGGAAGTGGATAAAAGACCATTTTATCCCTTCATGGTCTCTATTACTTATATTGACCAAGACCACATAGTCAACATAAGTCAACACAAGTCAACAGTCCCACTTGGCCCGACTCGGCGAGTACACCTCTGTGACTCGTCGAGTTCACTCACCTTCCCGAAGTCTCTTGAAGATCCAGCTTAACTGATCGAGTTGACCCCATGACTCGCCGGGCTACATCGCGATTCAGTCCAGACATGAAACCCTAGCCGACTCGTAGAGTCAGCTCATTGACTCGGCGAGTCCATTCAGATTTTTCCTTATCCAGACGGTTTCAACCAGATCTAACACTCTAATCTATAGATCTATCATTCCAAAGCTCAATACTTTCATAAAGTTTCGATCTTTACGCTAATGCACGGTGTTATAGCTCCAAAACACCAAAACACACTCTTCATGAAGGTTTTTGCTCAACAACCTTCATTTGGGCCACTAAAGCCGAGGCATCTAGCCTCTAAGGACCTCTCAAGGCTCAGATCTGAGGTTTCCCACCTCAGATCATGTCTCACTTAGCTTAAAGATAAAAGAAGGGGAGTTAAGCCCTAAAACTCCCAAGATCTAGAGGTCTAATCACAATTAGATGAAAAGGATGCAAGGTCATACCTTCCACAGCAGCTCCATGAGAAGATAAGCTAGATCCACAGCCTCCATCTCGTTCCTTGCTTGATTCATGCACCTTTCCTTCCACATAACTCACTAAATCACTTGATTTCATCATAAGAACTCACCCCAAGCTCCCATGGTGATTTAGGGTTTCTCATAGAGGATATGAGGCGCACCCAAGGTCATAAGTTCCTTTAAATACGCTCCAAACCCGGAACTTAGGGATTTTATCGGACCAGTATCTACTCGACGAGTCCCTCTTTTGACTCGTCGAGTCCACTCATTAAATTCCCTGAAGGATCCCGACTCGACTCGGCGAGTTGGACCCTCAACTCGTCGAGTCCCCCCCTTGAAACCCAAGATTAACCTTTACAATAATATCCATAAAATCCGGATGTTACAATTCTCCCCCACTTGAATTTGATTTCCCCCTCGAAATCACTCGTTAACCACATATAAATTACATCTAACCACCCGAAGGCACCGCCAAAAGGATCTCATGCCAAACCAAAATCTTCTTCCATGGACAACTGAAATCACACAGAACTCCCAAATCCAAAACTAATCCAACTCTTCAGCCGCAATATACTCTTTCCCAATATCTGGAAACTCTAGTGGCCTAACTCGCTGCCAGACCACCTACTCAAGCAATCACTATGATATTTGCTCCTCGAATGTCAACCCTGATAACCCACTGATCCTTTGATTCTCACAAGACCGAATCCAACAATCAGATACCGTTCACTAATACCAACATGCTAAAAGATCCGAATCACGCCCCAAGTAACGGAAGGGTCAACACCTCACTAGGGGTCATCCAGTAAACCGCCATCAGAACCCATCCGACATAGAATCCTTAACACTCTGCCCTTAGACACAAGGGAAAAACCATACTCGTTCAGAAGTGTCCTCATACATCACATTTGAAAGCCCCAACTTTGTTTCTCGTATCCCTTTTCAATACTTGGCACTAAGTCAACTCCTAACTCCACAGTTGCACCTCCAAAGGTCACCCATAACATGCCCCGAAATGTCTCACCGACTTCCTTCTCAAACAACAATCTTGGCCCGGTGACACACAAGTCACGAAGCTCTCTTTACCCCAACGAATAACACAAACCCACTAAATCATTTCACCCTCAACCTCTGTCGAACACCACTCCCTAGATATGCGCCTCGCGGTACCTCCCGTACCCGAGTGTTGACCTACATAGGTCTAAGGCATCAGCTGGATAATAATACCTCTCAACTTGGGACCCATCTCCGAATCTAGAATCTCATCTCGCCTACTCAAGGCACCACTAGAGCCAAACTCAAACTCGAGAGTCTAGTCCGACCCAGAATTGGAACCACCCGTCCTTATGAACCAATCAACCCATGACTCATGACTCGCAGCCCATGCGTACGTCACTTCCCCAATTCCTTCTAATTGTGATAGCCACACCTTAACTCAGTATATAATGATCCCTGGTCATTAAGGAGACCACAGTCTCGCTTCTGATCCGACCACCAGGTCCCCAAAAACTCAATAATAAGGCTACCCAAGTCTAACACTCCTCTGTGTCATGCTCCGGCTTGCGAATAATACGGCTTCATGTAGTACCACGATACCCTCTTGCTGACTTGTGAATACTACGGCTCCCCGCAGTATCACAACACCCTCTCACTGAATAGTGAGTACTACGGCTCCCCGCAGTATCACAACACCCTCTCGCTGACTAGTGAATATTATGGCTCCCCGTAGTATCACAACACCCTCTCGCTGACTAGTGAGTACTACGGCTCCCCGCAGTATCACAACACCCTCTCACTGACTAGTGAATACTACGGCACCCCGCAGTATCACAACACCCTCTCACTGACTAGTGAGTACTACGGCTCCCCGCAGTATCACAACACCCTCTCGCTGACTAGCAGCGCTCTCTCTTATCATCCCACAGTCTCATACTCACGTTAACACCACACTGCATCCTCTAACTCATGCTTTGCGGACTAACATAGATAGGTACCCACACTCATCCAAATTATGCATCATAATATCTGACGACAACCGCCATAACAAAACACCATTCCCTGCTGCAATCCACCTTCTTAAATGATCCTTCTTGATATCAATACCCTAAGGGCTCCCACTGGAACCGTAGATACTTGATTCACCACTTGCCGCCTCAAACTCAAGACTCTAAAAATAATTCGGAATTCAGGGCATCGTACTCGGATACCCCAAAAACACCATTGCAGAACATCACGATGTCCTGCCTCAACCATCGGTCCCATACTTACGGTATCATACACGGATACCTCAAAGCATTCCCTTAGGATATCATAACTATCCTTCATTTCACACAACATGCAACTTCGGAGTATCCCAACTCTCAAACAAAGACAATAAAGAATCGACAATGACTCGGAACATGATGACAACCATCCGAAACTCCCTCTTCTATTGCTCAAAACTCATGCAAGAATACATTAACCGACCCTGGGGTTGGTCGTCTCATTTCACATCTGGTCTTCCCAAACTACATATAACAACCCATACACCAGACTGGAATTTCCCAACTGCCGAACTAACCTTACCAGCCAAACCCCCTCGAACAATTTCCAACCACCACAAGTTCCCTGACCAACGGCCACCGGCCGTGGTGACACTCATCCTTTCATGAGCACGAGCCTCATGCATAAACTTTTAACCACCAATAACGTTGGTATTCTGAATCGTACCACAGGTCTCTATATCTAGTTCTCTAACCGCTCTTGAACGAACCTCTGATTCTTTCATTAGAATACTCGGTTCTCCCCCACTCAGGGTTTGAACCATCATCATTTGACGCATCAACAATCTATCCCACAGACTGTTCCCACTAGAAACATCGCACCTACTCCTAGAAGGTACTGCGCACGCTCGATGATCTCCCGGCAGAGATCAAGCAACCCTAAACAACCCCAATCTCGGGTGAAATCCTCAGAACTTCCCATCATGATTGTCTCTAGTCATTCAACAACTCACACCCTCCCATCACCGGACCTCCCTAATTGTCCAGTATTAACTCTGACTCTTAGTCTGGAAATAATGAACTATCATTCTCTTCATCCTCGACTCCTCAACCACGCTCTAACACATCACTCATCATAAGAGCAGAGACTCCACTTCCACTCTCGATACCCATCATAGACAAAAAGAGTCATTGACTTGATATAATCCTCTTGATCATTCCATTCTGTAGCTAACACATTCCCTACCATGCTCAAATAGGGTGTATCCGGGTCCTTGACCATCTCAGTCCCCAATGACAACCTGCTCAGGCTATATCATTCCCTCGCGACAGACCTACTGCCAGCTACTATGATTGAAGATCATCATCAATGCGATCCCATAGGGCTCACCCCCAACTCAGAAACTGAAACCTAAACACCTCTTACATCTCCCTCAGGAAACGAAAATATCACTACTCGGGTCATAAGGTGGCATCTCTACTATCGGCTAGCTGCCCAGCTCAGACCGTATTCTTCCATAACGCACCGTCCCTGCTGAACTCTGAGTCTTGCGACTCTACTGGCATATCACCAACAATCCCTCGGAGCTAACCCAAATCTCTTCTCAAGGTATGCTCCGTTGAAACTCGTTCAACATGGCCCTCTGGCCCCATATTCTATTGCATCCGATCATAGAATAACCCAAACACAACAGAATAACTGGAAAAAGCACAAACACTATCCGCTATGAAGCATGGTACTCGAACCATGACATCACCTTTCGCTCTGCTACCGATCATGGTGCCCAAACCATGACATTGCCTCTCGATCTGCTACTGATCATGGTACCCAAACCATGACATCACCTCTCGATCTGCTACTAATCATGGTACTCGAACTATGACATCACCTCTCGATCTGCTACTGACCATGGTACTCAAACCATGACATCACATCTCGATCTGCTACTGATCATGGTACTCGAACCATGACATCACCTCTTGATCTGCTACTGACCATGGTACACGAACCATGACATCACCTCTCGATCTGCTACTGACCATGGTACTCGAACCATGACATCACCTCTTGATCTGCTACTGACCATGGTACTCGAACCAAGACATCACCTCTCGATCTGGTACTGAACATGGTACTCGAACCATGACATCACCTCTCGATCTCCTACTGACCATGGAACTCGAACCATGACATCACCTCTCGATCTGCTACTGACCATGGTACTCAAACCATGCATCACCTCTCGGTCTGCTACTGATCATGGTACTCGAAACATGACATCACCTCTCGATCTGCTACTTAGAACCTCTGGAATACTCCCTGCATCGAGTATGTGCCCTCTTCTTTCAGTAGTATGGGCCTATACTACGCGCCACATCTACCCATACTCTCTACACGAACCATCCCAGATTCCCTAAGTAGCTGCTCAACCTTCTCATCACCAATGCTCTACTCTGTCAGCGTACTCATCTGACTAATGCCATTTCCTAGGCTCTTCCTAGGTTCTCACACTTCTCCGCCATCAGCTGCTGAGAAACTCCTTATGATGCCAGTCACACCCCAAAACCGGAATGGCGGAAACGTTCGGGGGTGGAGGATGTCATGTCAAGTATCACGAGATATGTATATGGTAAGCAAGTAATGAACAACCATTTCATTCAGAAAGAAAGTGTTTACAATGTATGTGTTCACAAAACATAGAAGTCATAAACAAATAACAAAACAAGACTTGAAGCTATTATGTTCCATCTTCTGAAGTCCCAGCACGAGCACCTGTCTAATAGTCTCCTGAGAATACAAGTTATTTGAAAGAGTTGATCAGCAATTAAGCTGGTGAGTTCATAAGATTTTAGTGATGTGAGTAAGTTGTAAAGATGTGGTTGAAAATTTATAAGCACAAGTGATGTAAGCTGTAAGTTCTATTTTGAAATGATCACCTGTTCCTCTAGAAAATCCTATATTTCCTACTTTAATGGAAGTTAAGTAAAATAACACTACAAGCATTTCTATGCGTACTAAGTGGGTACAAGTTATATATATACTTAGAGTAAATAAACAATCGATTGTGCGCATCTGCCCTAAACTCACAACCCAACGGGGAACAGCAAGTAAGGCGGATAGCACACATTCCATTGGTTGTTAGATCGTTGTCATATATAACCTTGGTGTATTCACTTGTTACTCATGGATTTATTTGTAATGGTTCCTTTATATCTAATGGAGAGTTATTTTAAGAAAACCTATTTTTCTTATAGTAAAATATTGACTACGGTGATTACTTTTATAATAGCTTTGTTTATACTGCTATACATAATCTGATATCGGGTAGATAGTTAATTGGGGGAATCTGCCCTAAGCCCACATCCAACGGGAACAGGACGTCGGGGGAAAACACACATTTAGCTATTTATCGGATATTAGTTCTATATATAAACATGGTGTATAAACTAAGGTATTATAGAGTTAACTCACTTAAAGTCTCTAAAACTGTACTGGCTTAATAAAATGGATTAAGCCCTTTTCTGGGAAATCTCTAGTTTTATATACCAAAAGTACTGACTTTGAAAAGTAAGTTTTGTACTAGAAAAACTGTGCTTCGACTCTGTGTCCTATAAACTGATCCATACTTGGTACCCTTATGATGACTTAATGTATACTAAGCATATATATATATATATATATATATATATATATATATATATATATATATATATATATATATATATATATATATATTCCGGTAGATAATAGATTGGGGGAACTCGGTTCAAGACCACATCAAACGAGAACAGGAAATGAAGCGAAGGCACACATCCTATTAGCTGTCGGAATCTATTGGCATATATGTATTCTATAGTGTATACATTAAGGAATCATCAAGGTAGCATTATGATCCTAACCTTTAATCGTAGCCTTCTACCAAGGCATCTTCTGATCTGAGTTAAACCCGACTGTTCCTTTGTCAAATGTAAAGTATATTCTCCCTGGTTTATAACTATCTTGACTAGAAAATAGATCAACTTTCAAGTGTTACCGGCAATTTACGAAAGTAATGGGGGGAAGTAAGTACACAGATGTCGTTTATAATGACATGCGGATGAACTATTAACCTAAAAACATATTTGTTTTATTACGGTCATAATGTGAAAGCTAGAATCCCTTACTAAACACTCTCAATGTAAAGAGATTGAGGGAACCAAACGCGACCCCAGCAAATCCATGCAAGCCGTGTAATTCACATTAAAGTTATATGATCATGTATACCCAATATAACTATCACTAATGCGTTAATGATTCATTGGTATAATTAGATACTGTCTGTGTGTTATCATGCTATAGCAACCTAACTTGTTTGTTATGTTCTGTTCTGGTATTGTTTGATTCTCTTCATTATTTCTTCTATTCTGACATTGTTTGATTCTCTTCACTGTTTGTTCTGTTCTGATATTGACTCTTTGTGTGCTTCATTGTACTAGAAGTAATGAATAGCATTCTCCTAAACTATACCTATAATAGTTTACTAATGCTCTACTTGGACTGTTACTGAAATGACTCCTTTCCCTACTAAGTTATGCTTTAACTTTAATAACGGAGTTTTGAAATGTGTTGACATCTTATAATTAACATAAGTAACATTTTGAAGAATGTTTAACAACAAATATTTACACAATTATCATTGTGTTCAACCTGTATTCCCCCCTTAAAACAGTTTAAAATAGTTAGATGATTCATTACGGGGTATGAACTCACCTGATGTGGGTGATTCAAACGGGAATGCGCGTACGGATGAGAAGTTCCACGAATGAAGTTCCGAGACACAATAAGTCCTAAATGATATTTAAGGACACATAATGACATGAATATAGTGTTTATAAACAACTATATGAAAGATAACACCTTCCGGGACTAGGAAACACCTTGGCTAGGTGTTGGAATCACATATGATTCAACATAGGAAGGTATAAGGCACACACATGAGTTTACTACCATAAGTTCATGGCCCAAGGGAGTTTACGGCCGTAAAATCATGGCTACTCATGTGGGAATGCAAGTTTGAAGTCATGTGGGAATGCAAGTTTGAAGGCTAGGGAATGATTTAGGGACATTAGCTCTAGCCTAGGATGAGAAAGACCACCTTCTTTGGAGTTTAAGAGGAGTTCATGGCCCAAATGAGTTTACCACCGTAAAATCATGGCCATTTATGCTTATGAGGGTCCTAAAGGTCATAAGGAAGCATTCTAAATTCAAGCCTAAGCCTTAGGAAGTGTTTGTGGCATCAAAACACCTCTATCTTGAGTTTATGGCCCATGGACCATTTGGTCATAAGCTTGCGGCTGTAAACACCTATGGGTGTTGGTATTTTGGTTGCTTTGGGTCCTAGACACATCAAGGTAAAGTGCTATGCTTGTCTCTTGGCTTATGGAAGGCATTTAGGGCATTTTGGCACCCTAAATGGAGTTCACGGCCCAAGAACTTCCTTGGCCGTGAACTCACTTCTAGCCTTTGTTTTTTAATGATTTTGTGGTCTAAACATGTCATGGTAGTTTCTAGGTTTAGTTCCAAGGCTTGGAGGGACATTGGGCACACTTTGGCCCTCAAAATTAGTGTTCACGGTCCAAGAAGATCTTGGGCCGTGAACACCATTTCCTTGGTTTTTTGGCTTGATTTTCATGTTATTAAGGCATATAACACACTTATATACACTCTAGGTTGATGTACTTATAGTTGGGGGTGGTCGGGCTAATATCCTTGAGAGAGAAATCGGCTTTTATCTAGCTGGAAATGCAACTAATGAATAAATATGGTCAAGAACCATATATATACCCTTAGGGTTTTTGGCAGAAAATATTTAATTCAAGGATTGAACTCTAATATCAATTGGCTTTGGAAAAATAGAGTTGCATACTACCCTAGTGCAACCTCTCTCCTGATATCTCCTTAAGTGTAAATCCTGAAATGCTCAAACTTATCTCAAAAGTTTGAAAGTTAGCAGAACGGATTTGACTTCACTTGCTGTGGATGGTTTTACAGAATGGAAACTCTTGGGTTGTCACATCATCTCCCCGTTAGAATGAATTTCGTCCCGAAATTAGCTCTCTTAGCCTTACTACTGGGTTTGAGCTCTTCTACTTTGTAAAATACTCACTCGTTGACCTGACAACTTTGCCCTTGTGTTCTTGATAGGATTTATACTTGGTCCATCTATCATTACCTCGTGTATACAAGTCATATATGATTAAGATTAGTAGGACTGTCGGATGTGCGACTCTGCCCCAGGTCCACAACCCAACGAGGACAAGAGATAGGGCGGAAACACACATATTAGATCTGCGTAATCATACTCATATACCACTCTCAGGTATATACTAAATAATAATAGGCGGGTTGTATTCGTCCATAGCCTCTGTGCTCGAACTTGGTCTGTTGGACGAGTGGTATTTTGTGACGGTCTGCGAACG
The DNA here is from genome assembly GCF_051521515.1 of Lactuca serriola. Classification (NCBI taxonomy): domain Eukaryota; kingdom Viridiplantae; phylum Streptophyta; class Magnoliopsida; order Asterales; family Asteraceae; genus Lactuca; species Lactuca serriola. Next base: position 143,561,898 of record NC_136409.1, read on the forward strand.
TCTGACGATAAGGCTTCGGAGGACAAAGTACACTTCGCACAAGTACTTCGGGGGTTTGGAATGCGAAAGATAAATTTTTTGATTCAGGTCAGACTTTCAATACGAATGATGAAAGTTTCGAGAACTTGCCGATCGAGGCGATAGAAACATACGAACTCAGTATGGTGAGGACCACGCCAACTCATGACGAAAGAAAACCACAGACTCTATACCGAACAAAGTTTTGGTCAAATGAAAGAAACATCTGATAAACAACGATGTATCCCTGGTATGCTTGGTACTGTACTCCTAGTATGTTCAACAATGTACTCCTTGTACTGTTCTTGAGTTTTCTTGTTTTCTATTTTGAAATTAATACTCCTATGTATCGTACCGCTATGTGCGCATACATACAATTAAAAGTGCTTTACTTATTGAAGGGATACTTTTATACCATGATCCCCCATGGTACCACTACTATCGCCCGTCATATACAAGTTGTGAATACTTAAGATGAGCCAGGAAGTCGACTGAGCATCTCTGCCTCAAATCCACAACCAATTAAGGAGAAGGGGACCTAAGTGGAGTCACTCACTCTAAGTCTGCAACATCTCAGTTGCGCACAACCCTGATGTATATGGTGAGTCATAATAGCTTCTCTAAGGGATCTTTTAATTCTCTTGAATATTACGACCTATTTCAACATGTGAGTTGCTATAGTTTCTTTTAAGTGTCATCCCCAAATTTTAATCTTATATGAATATAAATTAATTTTAAAAGTAAATACTATTTTGAAGACGTACCACTACTCGTCGACGACTCCGGGGTAGATTCTCCTGCGGTGATCATCAGAATACGTCCATCCGTGCCTGAGTTCCTGATTATCGGGCAGTCCCTCTAATTGTGTCCAGTCTCACCACAACCATAGCAGGCTTGGTCTACTTCAGCTCCGAGGATTTGGGAGATCGGTTGAGCCGTTGCCCTACAATAATGGACTGTGTGTCCTTTTCTGTGGCAGTTCAGACACTGCATTTCCCGGCACACTCCTGTGTGGTGAAAGTTGCATTTCCCACACTTAAGAAGGTTTCCAGCATAACGACTGGCAGGTGCTGAAACAGTAGGCGTCGTTGCGGCGTATATAGTACTCGCTTGTTGCTCTTGCGGGGTGTCTTGGGTTGTTCGCTTCTTCTTTCTCTTGTTCTCCGACTCCTGATTATAGTCCTCTTCCCTTGATGACTCGGGAATAGGGACTTTTACGCTGTGGCGGACTCCATGATTGATGAGTCGTTGAGCCAAGCATTTAGCACTAGCGAACGTAGCTGGGTTAGAAGACAACACATTTCCTTGGGTCGGAGCAGTCAGACCCCAAATGTATCTTTCTATCTTCTTGCTCTCCGAGGTAATCATCTCGGGGCATAGAGCTGCTAGTTCGCTAAACCGGTCCGTGTAGGTCACTATGTCTGAGCCGACCATAGTGAGATCCCACAGCTCTTGTTCCAGTTTTTGAATCTCGCCTAACGGGCAATATTCTTCCCGCATTAACTCTTTTAGGCTTTCCCAACCTATTGAGTTTGCCATTGATAGGGTCAGTGACTTAACATGGCTGTTCCACCATGTTAGGGCCTTGCCATCGAAGGTGCAGGCAGCAAACTTCACTTTGCTTCCTTCTGGGCATAAACAAATTTCGAAAACCGACTCGGTTTTCTCGAACCATTGCAGGAGGGTAATGACTCCTTCAGTCCCTTTAAAGGACAGTGGTTGGCATCTGGTGAAGTCCTTGTAGGAGAACTCTCCCTGGCGTACAAGGACCTCACCTTGAGTAGAATCAGTAGGCGTTTCACCTCCACGTGTACTGATAGGGTGATATTATGCCATGGCTGTTGCCATAGCCGCGGCCACTGCAGCGTTCAGAGTTGCTGCATCGATTTGTGGAGAAGGTATTGGAGTTATCGGAGTAGTGTGTCTGGGTGATTTGCGAGGAGGCATCTTTGCTAAAAGAAAACAAAGATGAGACAGAATAATTCTATAGTAACGGACACAAGCCGAAAGCTGAAAAGACAAGGTTATCCTAGTTCTGGATGTATCGGGTCCTGACTTCCACAGGGTTCTAGAAACAATTCATAAATGAGTCTATACCAAATAAACTCTATGAATTTGAAATAACTATCCTCGAATGAATATCTGTTTCTTGAATAACTGTTACCAGCTGCATGTAAGAAAATAATTCTAACACATGTAATGTGAGCAGTGTTTCCACTCGCTCGATAAATTAACCTAATTAATATTTATTAGTGTGACGCGTAAGACGTTTTGGTTACTTCGGCTGATCTTTCCTTGAAATCTTCTCATGAATTTGTCCTTGTTCCTCCTGAACTCTTCTGTTGTCTACTATGAGGAAGTGGTTACGTTTATCTGGGCTTGTCGTGCGAGAATGAAAGTGACTAAAGAACCTATGAGCTTTAAGGTAATTTTATGGGGTGATCCTTACGGAATCCTCCTACAATTGTACAAGGTACACCAGTTTGTATTGTATATAATTGAAGATCAAATAGACCTTCTAATAGTTGATCCCACCTCAACACTACTTCCTTAAAAGGAATGGATAGCGAAGCGTCGGTTACAGATTCTATGTCTATAAAATCTTGATTATATATAAAACTTTATGAGTATACCCTGTAAGATTATAGACCTATCTGCAAGGATCTTTTAAGTTATCACATAAGTTATGTATCTGGACTAAAATACTCCTATAGTATCCTAACGTAATGTACTTGTTATGTTCTAAACTTGTTATCGCGTTATCGTATCATAGAATACTCCCATGGTACTCTAACTCTAACTGTACTTGTTCTGGCGTTCTCTTGACTGGTGTTCTGGTAAGTTTTAACCCTGTTGCAACACCACATCATTCCCAAACACATGTTGGTCACATCTCGAATGAATATAGTTGATCAGACTATATTGATCCTAGCTATGATTACATAACTGTTCGGGTTGACAACAGTGCCCAACCTTTAAATACTTTTAGTTCTGTTCTCCTCGTGATCCTAGTTCTATTATGTACATGTATGAGCAAGTAGGTATATTTTTATAACTTGTAGTTATACTCTAAAATATATCATTATCCAGAGCACTTAAGCCCCATTGTATTTATAGACGTATATCTTTTATCGGTTGATATACTTAGTTCACTATAAACAATGCTCTGATACCAATCTGTCACACCCCAAAACCGGAACGGCGGAAACGTTCGGGGGTGGAGGACGTCATGTCAAGTATCACGAGATATGTATATGGTAAGCAAGTAATGAACAACCATTTCATTTAGAAAGAAAGTGTTTACAATGTATGTGTTCACAAAACATAGAAGTCATAAACAAATAACAAAACAAGACTTGAAGCTATTATGCTCCATCTTCTGAAGTCCCAGCACGAGCACCTATCTAATAGTCTCCTGAGAATACAAGTTATTTGAAAGAGTTGATCAGCAATTAAGCTGGTGAGTTCATAAGATTTTAGTGATGTGAGTAAGCTGTAAAGATGTGGTTGAAAATGTATAAGCACAAGTGATGTAAGCTGTAAGTTCTGTTTTGAAATGATCGCCTGTTCCTCTAGAAAATCCTATATTTCCTACTTTAATGGAAGTTAAGTAAAATGACACTACAAGCCTTTTTATGCATACTAAGTGGGTACAAGTTATATATACTTAGAGTAAATCGGATAACACACATTCTATTGGTTGTTAGATCGTTGTCATATATAACCTTGGTGTATTCACTTGTTACTCATGGAGTTATTTGTAATGGTTCCTTTATATCTAATGGAGAGTTCTTTTAAGAAAACTGATTTTTCTTATAGTAAAATATTGACTACGGTGATTACTTTTATAATAGCTTTGTTTATACTGCTATATATAATCTGATATCGGGTAGATAGTTAATTAGGGGAATCTGCCCTAAGCCCACATCCAACGGGAACAGGACGTCGGGGGAAAACACACATTTAGCTATTTATCGGATATTAGTTCTATATATAAACATGGTGTATAAACTAAGGTATTATAGAGTTAACTCACTTAAAGTCTCTAAAACTGTACTGGCTTAATAAAATGGATTAAGCCCTTTTCTGGGAAATCTCTAGTTTTATATACCAAAAGTACTGACTTTGAAAAGTAAGTTTTGTACTAGAAAAACTGTGCTTCGACTCTGTGTCCTATAAACTGATCCATACTTGGTACCCTTATGATGACTTAATGTATACTAAGCATATATATATATATATATATATATATATTCGGGTAGATAATAGATTGGGGGAACTCGGTTCAAGACCACATCAAACGAGAACAGGAAATGAAGCGAAGGCACACATCCTATTAGCTGTCGGAATCTATTGGCATATATGTATTCTATAGTGTATACATTAAGGAATCATCAAGGTAGCATTATGATCCTAACCTTTAATCGTAGCCTTCTACCAAGGCATCTTCTGATCTGAGTTAAACCCGACTGTTCCTTTGTCAAATGTAAAGTATATTCTCCCTGGTTTATAACTATCTTGACTAGAAAATAGATCAACTTTCAAGTGTTACCGGCAATTTACGAAAGTAATGGGGGGAAGTAAGTACACAGATGTCGTTTATAATGACATGCGGATGCACTATTAACCTAAAAACATATTTGTTTTATTACGGTCATAATGTGAAAGCTAGAATCCCTTACTAAACACTTTCAATGTAAAGAGATTGAGGGAACCAAACGCGACCCAGCAAATCCATGCAAGCCGTGTAATTCACATTAAAGTTATATGATCATGTATACCCAATATAACTATCACTAATGCGTTAATGATTCATTGGTATAATTAGATACTGTCTGTGTGTTATCATGCTATAGCAACCTAACTTGTTTGTTATGTTCTGTTCTGGTATTGTTTGATTCTCTTCATTATTTCTTCTATTCTGACATTGTTTGATTCTCTTCACTGTTTGTTCTGTTCTGATATTGACTCTTTGTGTGCTTCATTGTACTAGAAGTAATGAATAGCATTCTCCTAAACTATACCTATAATAGTTTACTAATGCTCTACTTGGACTGTTACTGAAATGACTCCTTTCCCTACTAAGTTATGCTTTAACTTTAATAACGGAGTTTTGAAATGTGTTGACAACTTATAATTAACATAAGTAACATTTTGAAGAATGTTTAACAACAAATATTTACACAATTATCATTGTGTTCAACCTGTATTCCCCCCTTAAAACAGTTTAAAATAGTTAAATGATTCATTACGGGGTATGAACTCACCTGATGTGGGTGATTCAAACGGGAATGCGTGTACGGATGAGAAGTTCCACGAATGAAGTTCCGAGACACAATAAGTCCTAAATGATATTTAAGGACACATAATGACATGAATATAGTGTTTATAAACAACTATATGAAAGATAACACCTTTCGGGACTAGGAAACACCTTGGCTAGGTGTTGGAATCACATGTGATTCAACATAGGAAGGTATAAGGCACACACATGAGTTTACTACCATGAGTTCACGGCCCAAGGGAGTTTACGGCCGTAAAATCATGGCTACTCATGTGGGAATGCAAGTTTGAAGTCATGTGGGAATGCAAGTTTGAAGGCTAGGGAATGATTTAGGGACATTAGCTCTAGCCTAGGATGAGAAAGACCACCTTCTTTGGAGTTTAAGAGGAGTTCACGGCCCAAATGAGTTTACCACCATAAAATCATGGCCATTTATGCTTATGAGGGTCCTAAAGGTCATAAGGAAGCATTCTAAATTCAAGCCTAAGCCTTAGGAAGTGTTTGTGGCATCAAAACACCTCTATCTTGAGTTTATGGCCCATGGACCATTTGGTCATAAGCTTGCGGCTGTAAACACCTATGGGTGTTGGTATTTTGGTTGCTTTGGGTCCTAGACACATCAAGGTAAAGTGCTATGCTTGTCTCTTGGCTTATGGAAGGCATTTAGGGCATTTTGGCACCCTAAAATGGAATTCACGGCCCAAGAACTTCCTTGGCCGTGAACTCACTTCTAGCCTTTGTTTCTTAATGATTTTGTGGTATAAACATGTCATGGTAGTTTCTAGGTTTAGTTCCAAGGATTGGAGGGACATTGGGCACACTTTGGCCCTCAAAATTAGTGTTCACGGTCCAAGAAGATCTTGGGCCGTGAACACCATTTCCTTGGTGTTTTGGCTTGATTTCATGTTATTAAGGCATATAACACACTTATATACACTCTAGGTTGAAGTACTTATAGTTGGGGGTGATCGGGCGAAGATCCTTGAGAGAGAAATCGGCTTTTATCTAGCTGGAAATGCAACTAATGAATAAATATGATCAAGAACCATATATATACCCTTAGGGTTTTTGGCAAAAAATATTTAATTCAAGGATTGAATTCTAATATCAATTGGATTTGGAAAAACAGAGTTGCACACTACCCTAGTGCAACCTCTCTCTTGATATATCCTTAAGTGTAAATCCTAAAATTCTCAAACGTATCTCAAAAGTTTGAAAGTTAGCAGAACGGATTTGACTTCACTTGCTGTGGATGGTTTTACAGAATGGAAACTCTTGGGTTGTCACAATTCCAGTCATCTACCTCATGAATATCGTCACATTCACTTGGTAGCTGACTCCCATCATCGGGAGTTCCACAAAGCACAAAGCAAGCAGCATTCGGGCGTCGAATAAACACATATAACCCGCTCTAGGTGATAACTCCACTAGCACTACTCATACTCAAAAGATATCTATGAACTCTGCAACTCTACCCACATCCCTCTCTACATAGGATTCCTGCTGGATACTCTTTACTTAGCACATACTCGAGAGTGCATCACAGATAACAACAACTCCTAGGCTAAGGCATCACAAATCAGGCCACTCTAGTCCTAAAATATGAAATACCTAGCCTATCTATAGCATACATAATATCTCATAACATATTTCATAACTCAAAAGTAATGGTATTTTGGGAAATCGCCGATTGGGCTCTGGCTGATTGTACACATTGCTCCTTCCCCTTTTCTCTTAGAAACTCTTGTTCGTTTTAGAAAATCATTTATTTTGAAAATTTTCCTAATTTCCTCAGTTTGAGTCCAGATATACCCGAAGGTACATCTGAATCCCTCAAACCAAGGCTTTGATACCAACTTGTAACGACGTGAAAATTTAAAACAATTTTTCATTTTTAAAATGCATACTCTTTATAAGATCTCGTATAAAAATCTCTTTTATTCAATTACAAAGCACAACCCCATTAATAATCCAGGATCCTCATAACTCTTTCTCTGGTGTATACAATCAAGCCGGTGCCGTCCCGCGATTCCGAGAGGAAAACCTGAAATACATAACACATAACACGGTAAGCACGAAGCTTAGTGAGTTCCCCAAAATACCACATAAAACACATATTAGCCACTCAAGGATATAACTCTATGGACCCTCTGGTCCTAAATCTGTGGACCTTTCGGTCATTACTCTGTATACTCTAGAACATACACACACAACATAAATCACATAGAAATAATGCAGTGCATCACATCACATAAATAGCATACAAAATACTCTGTCACATAACTCTAATTACCACTCTAGGTAAGATATAGTGAGAAGACTCACCTGGCAAGCAGAAAGCAGTTATCCTCACACTCGAATCTCGAACTTGCCACCGCCTAACACATAAGGCAAATATCTCTAATTAAACCGACGATTACTCTTTCCCTCTCTAATTAGGAAGTGGATAAAAGACCATTTTACCCCTCCATGGTCTCTATTACTTATGTTGACCAAGACCCCACAGTCAACAGAAGTCACCTCAAGTCAACAGTCCTACTTGGCTTGACTCGGCGAGTACACCTTTGTGACTCGTCGAGTTCACCCACCTTCCCGAAGTCTCTTGAAGATCCAGCTTAACTCGTCTAGTCGAGCCCACGACTCGCCGGGCTACATCGTGATTCAATCCAGACATGAAACCGACGAGTCAGCTCATTGACTCGGTGAGTCCATTCAAAATTTTCCTTATCCAGACGATTTCAACCAGATCTAACACTATAATCTATAGATCTATCATTCCAAAGCTTAATACTTTCGTAAAGTTTCGATCTTTACGCTAATGCACGGTGTTATAGCTTCAAAACACCAAAACACACTCTTCATGAAGGTTTTTGCTCAACAACCTTCATTTGGGCCACTAAAGCCGAGGCATCTAGCCTCTATGGACCTCTCAAGGCTCAGATCTGAGGTTTCCCACCTCAGATCATGTCTCACTTAGCTCAAAGATAAAATAAGGGGAGTTAAGCTCTAAAACTCCCAAGATCTAGAGGTCTAATCACAATTAGATGAAAAGGATGCAAGGTCATACCTTCCACAACAGCTCCATGAGAAGATAAGCTAGATCCACAACCTTCATCTTGTTCCTTGTTTGATTTATGCACCTTTTCTTCCACATAACTCACTAAATCACTTGATTTCATCATAAGAACTCACCCCAAGCTCCCATGGTGATTTAGGGTTTCTCACAGAGGATATGAGGCGCACCCAAGGTCATAAGTTCCTTTAAATACGCTCCAAACCCGGAACTTAGGGATTTTCTCGGACCAGTATCCACTCGGCGAGTCCCTCTTTTGACTCGTTGAGTCCACTCATTAAATTCCCCGAAGGATCCCGACTCGACTCGGCGAGTTGGACCCTCAACTCGTCGAGTCCCCCCCCCCCCCTTGAAACCCAAGATTAACCTTTACAATAATATCCCTGAAATCCGGATGTTACAAATATTGGGAATTTTGGGGTTACAAATACATGAGAAAATTATCTGAACACTTAAAGGTACATACAACCTCAAATGGATTTATGTATTTTCACATCTAATAGCAGCATACTTATGAAAAAACACAAACTAAACCCTATAAATCGAAATTCATGTTTGGAACACATACATTTTGTAGATCCAAACAAGCTAATCAAAATCTTTGTTTCTTTTTGGAAAACCTAGCTCCAATAATGTGTGAGCCTCTAATGTTTCACACCTACAACACAAGAAACTATAAGACTGAGAGGAGAGAGGTGAGAGAGAAGGGATTTTCAGATTTGCTCTTTAGAATAGGTCAGTCGAAAATTCAAGGGGTTAAGACTCTATTTGTATTTGTAGATGACTGGAAAGCCTAGAAACCCTAGATTTGAGCATATAATTATAATATTTCAAAACATGTAATTATTTAGTTTCCTAGTTATCAAATAGAGGCTTCCCGAAACCTATCTAGGGCTCCCAAAAACTGGCCATCATAAGAGCATTCTAGATCCTCTCCATTGTTCAACTCTTGAACAATTAAAACCCAACATGGTAAGTTCTTGGTATTATTCCCTCATGTACTCCTACTTCAATTTTTAGCGAAATTAATTGGAATTGTAGGTCAATTGCTTCCTATTTGGTGTCAAAAAGATCTTGCTTTCTTACACTTCAATTCTAATTATTATTTATGAGTAATTTTCTACATCAAAGTCCATGTTTGAACCTCTCTTAAGGCTCTTAAAACACCCTCTAAGTGCAAAATGTATAAGTAATTAAAAATATGAGAAAAGGATTTTTGAATAATCTTATGAAAAAATATAATAACACCATTTGTCCTACGAATGACGCCAAATTGTTTCGTACCCAAGATCTTGGGAAGTACACAGTGGTATTTAGAAAACTGTTTAATAATGCTAATCTATTTCAAAATATAAACGTGTGTATTTGAAGTAATTGAGAAAATTATAATGTTAAAGTTGTTAAATAGATGAATTTGCATAATCAATCTTAAGATATTTAAAAGCGACATGATAGAATACCTTGATATTTTAGGTGTAAATAGGTAAAAGATTGAAAAAATTAATTTTTTTGACCATTGTTAAACGGTTCAAAATATGAACGTTGGAATTGTTTTCGATCGAAACTAACCCGTTTGCACACGTTATCATCACAACGTGTTTTACCATAACGCGGTATAACGGCTAAGGGGGGCGGTGTTTGCGCCGTTATACCGGCGTTTTCTTGGCGCCACGTTGGAATAACGGGAGAACCCGTTGCCCATTCCTAGCCATCTTAAACGGTTGCATAAATCATGTACATGTTGCATTTATTCATTCATAAGGGTTATGAGCTCTATGGAGGAATAAACAAAGCATGGTCCAAACAATTTGACAATATACAAGTAAAGGGAAGTTCTACTGGAATTTATTTTAAAAGGTCATCACATAATGAGGCTCATCAGTCTTGCAAGCCCTTGTGGAACGTGTGGTTGTGTTTTAAATGCTACCTACTATTCGGTAGTTAACTCCACCATCAATCCTATATGACATTTGTTTGTCGTGTATGCTTTTGTGTTATCATACAAGCATGTTCTTGGGGAAACCACTATCTTAAGGAAAATATGACTTTCACGAGTTGAATTGGTATTTAGATATGTAAGTCAACATCATGCATTACATTATACCTTTTTTTTTTTTTTTTTAAATCTTGTGAACGAATATTATTTAATACTTGAGTCTATATGTAATGTTTTTCTACTCGGCAAAGTTGGATGTGTGTTTTGTTGCTTCTTTTAATTTGTGCAACATATGCAATATGATACCATTGATAGTAACATCAATATGTTATACATATGCACATACTCAACACTGATTATGGTCTGCCAACCAAGCTATGTGAAATAATTACAATTTCTTATGTATAATTATTAAATGAAACAAATTAAATAGTGGAAGAAATGATGAAAGAAAAAGGAACCAGAAGGCCCAAAACCATCACGAATGTCACTTCTAGAAAAACCATGAATCGTTATTTACCCTTGAGTTTAATGGGATACATTGCCTATGAGCTAACATCATGTTTGCTTCAGAAAAATAAGGAAATGAACTCAATAAATTAGGAAACATTGACCATAGAGTTTGGAGTTAAAAAATAACGAGACCCTTATTAGAATCTTTCTTTAATGAAAGCGATATTCTTAAAATAAAAAAGAACATATTATTGATCAAGGGAACTTTGGTCGGTTTCAAATAATTGACACTTTTATATTTTTCACACTAAAATGATCCATAAACGTGTTTATGTAACAAAATGTTATACCTGATTTTGTGAATTGACATAAATGTATGTAAAAATCCCATAACGACTTTATTGATCATTTATATACCTAAAGAAACATATAATACATAATCTTATAATCATAAGTCGATATAAATTGAAATCAATGTAACAATATTTTATTCAAAACTATCACTTTACAAAAGCATCCTAGTTTTCCCATAACGACTTTATTAATCATTTATATACCAAAGAAGCATATAATACATAATCTTATGATCATAAGTCGATATAAATTGAAATCAATGTAACAGTATTTTATTTAAAACTATCACTAGTGCAAAGTATGTATATATAGAAAGTTAGAAAGTATGTATATTAGATTCCATATAAATAATGTGACAAACTTTTGTAATTGATAAAACATAAATATATTAAAATATATAGTATTTAGTATTAGATAATGGAAAATGTTTTGGGTGTTTGTGGCATGTCTCAAAAGTAATGTGCGAAAAAGCGACGATCCGAAGAAGACAAACATTTGGGAATGGTGATTCATCATTAAAAGAAAAAAAAGTAATGTTCTTTTTCCCAATTTCTTCTAATATATATGCAACTGATGTAACCCCTCTTCTTTCTCTCTCTCAAGGGTCGATCTTCGGAGTTGAATTCAATGATTTAATACTCTTCCAACAGGTAATTTCTCCTCTAAACTCGATACTTTCAGCTTCTTTCTTTTGATTATTTTAAGCTTCTTGTTTTTTAATCAAAGTCAAATCTTGGATTTTCATGGCTACAATCAGCTGAATTCGCAGAAGGGTTAAAAAACAAGGAGAGAAAAAATCAAAAAGCCCTTTTGGTGATACTGTCAGTCGGTGAGTCGTCGATCGACAACATCATCATCATGACTCTTGTTGAGAATGTTGCGTCGAACAATCGGGTCGAATCAGGCGATGTTGATCAGTCGAAATCATCGATTTCGATTTCCAGTTTTCATCAGCAGAAGAAGATGATACCTAATGGGAATGGAAACGGAAACACCGGTCTAAATCATCATCATCATCACCACCATCATCAGATGAAGGTAAACGGTGTCGATCATCATGATCATGAGGAAGAGGGTTTTAAGAAAGAGATGAGGGATTTGGCTGAAATGTTGTCGAAATTGAATCCCATGGCTGAAGAATTCGTCCCCCCTTCACTCACCAACAACAATTACACCGGAGCTCTAATTCTTCCCCCATCTGGTGCTACTGCTGCTCACTTCGGTTATTCTGTCGTCAACGATTTCCTCCTTCAAACTAACCAAACCCCTTTCCCAAACATCAATGGCGTTTCCACTAGAAGGGTATGTCTTTTCTCTTTTGTCTTCTCGTCTTCTCTTTTCATTGATGATAATTTCCAAAACGAACACCTCTTCTGAGTTTCTTATGTTAATGGTTAGAAGAAGGGTAACTTTACTCATGGGAAACGAAGGATGAATAACAGAACCACCATGGCACAACGAGAAGATGTGATTAGGAGAACTGTTCATGTCTCTGACATCGATCAACAGGTTAAGATCCTTAATTCCTTATCTTCTTTGAGTTTTTTCCACAAATCTATCCAATCTTTCAAACCTTATTCTGTTTGACATGAATTCAGGTAACTGAAGAACAACTTGCTGCTCTCTTTATCACTTGTGGACAGGTAAACCCTAAATACATCAACCAAATCATCATAATTTCTTTGTTTACATCATTATCATGATTCATGAATCATGATTTATGACTCCTTGATTCTTAACTCAATCTGTTTTTACTTTAATAGGTTGTGGATTGTCGTATATGTGGAGACCCTAATTCTGTTCTTCGTTTTGCCTTTATTGAGTTTACTAATGAAGGTATATGCTAATTCTCTAATATATCAAATCTGTGATTCATTTTAACATTTTTTTTATTATGTGTTTGCAGAAGGAGCAAGAAATGCATTGAATCTTGCTGGAACTATGCTTGGGTATTACCCAGTTAGGGTTCTTCCTTCAAAAACTGCAATTGCACCAGTGAATCCCACTTTTTTACCTCGAGTAAGTTTCTTTCACGTTTGGAGAAAACTATGATTATGAATGTGTTTTTACTGTGTGTGTGTGTGTGTTTTGACATCATTATCTTTGTGTTATTTTAGTCTGAAGATGAAAGGGAAATGTGTGCTAGAACTATCTATTGTACTAACATTGATAAGAAGGTAAATTTAAGATTGTTTTTACTTTACATTCATAATAAATATGGGGGCATATGTGTAATTTTCTATTTTGTATAACACAGGTTACTCAGGCAGATGTTAAGCTCTTTTTCGAGTCATTTTGTGGAGAGGTTTGTGGTTGTTAATTTGTTAATTTGTTAATTCATAATTTCATTTACAATATTTAAATAACGATTTTGTAACGTGAATTGTTAATTAATTATATCTTATTGAAATTAATGTTTTATAGGTTTATCGTTTGAGGTTGCTAGGAGACTATCATCATTCAACTCGTATCGCATTTGTGGAGTTTGTTATGGTGATTTTTTCTAATTTTTTTTATTTCCTTTTTTCTTGCTTAAAGTGAAATTCCAATAATACCCCAAAAAACGTGGCTTAATGTATTAAGTCACCAACCGATTTTACTTATTTGCCCTTTTAATTTTACAGGCAGAAAGTGCAATTACAGCGCTCAACTGTAGTGGTGCAGTATTGGGATCACTTCCCATAAGGTGATTGATTGATTGATTAAAAATCAAAAAATTTATGTTTTTTTTTTCATTAAATAAAAAAAAATGTTTTTTTTTTTTTTTTTTTTTTCATTTATGAAATTTATGTTTGGTTTGATGTAGGGTGAGTCCTTCAAAGACTCCGGTTCGCCCACGTGCACCTCGCCCTACCATGCACTAAATAGTAATTTCACAAAATATCTAAAAATATACGCGACAAGTGAAGTTGGAGATGAAAGTGTTATATGTTTCTTCTTTTTCTTATGGTGTTTGTTTTAATGCATTCGGGGTTCAAGTTACCTATTTGAAATGTAGATTTAGAATATGGAAAGTTTGAGACTATTTTATTTTCAGATGTTTTTGGTATGAAAAATTGTTGTTTTTAACACAATTTGCTTGCTTTTTATTGTTTCTGTGTTTCTTGGATCATGTGGGACAAAAAATGGACTCCCTTGGTTTTTTAATTTAGTTTACAAAAAAAGGAAACCAATAGGGTTACACAAAATGACAAAAACGGAAATTACAATATGTTCATAAATTTGATATGTTGTTTTGATTCTTGACCCATAAATGTATAAGGAAATTATACAAAAATATAAATTTGATACGATTGATTTTGGTGTTAAAGTTGATCTTATATTTGTTTTAGATATTCACAACCCGACTTGATAACCAAAAAATTTCGCCCATTAATCTTGATATTGTATTATCAGTAATTTTTTTATAAAAAAAATGACGAATGGTTTTTTAAGTAAATGACAAAATATGTAACTTTTTTTTTTGAAAATTGTCATATTATATATGGATTAGATAACATGTGAAAGCAAGTAATATAAGTTTATAAACACATTTTACATTATAGAAGAGACATTATAGAAGAAGACAAGATAGGCTCAGAAGGATATACATTGCGAAGGTAATGGAGCCATATTACACCGTACTAAACAGTGTAGAGGGGACATCCCGACAAACTGCATTAGCAAAACCGTGTCCCACCACCTGTATCTGTACGAGGTCAGATTTGGACACACCTCATAAATACCAAAGCTGATACTCCAATCAGAGTGTGTGGATTAGCATAAGCTTGCACATGTTGGGAAAATGGTTTATCCTATTATAGGGAAATGAGTTTTGCCTATTTTGGTTGTGTAATTAAGAACCAATCTAAATACAATGTAGGTTATGATCTTTTATGTATGATTTTGGTTATAATTTGTGTTTGATATTAACTTAATTTTTGGTTTTGGAATTAAGTTCTTGTTTTCGCTTAATATTGGAGTAATTTTTTGGTTACAACGATGCTTTATAAATACAAGCTTTTTTAGACATGACACACTGAAAAATAAACTAGTTTCTCTCTTTTCTTGAAAGTTACTATGGAGGTTTCATGTTATTGTATTATGTAAGATTATGACCTTATTGAGTTTCGGCGGTTTTCTTGCAGTTGTATTATGGGAAAAAAGCGCGGAATGAAGGTCATATTTGTTTTAGGAAAATTGTGTTAAACACATACTTCCGTTCATCCCAAACAATGAACACATGCATAAAAGGGAAGAGTTAAAACTTACCATTATGTGGTCTTAACTTATGTTTCTATTTTTGTTGAGGTTAGACAAATCACATTTATTTTTAATTTCTTTAATTATCGAGTTTAAAATGAAGGAACGAAAAAAATTCCAACTTTATATTTTAGCTTCTATAAAAAAAGCAGGTCTAACGAACACAAAATAGAAAACCACCCACTAAGTGTCTTACTTTTGGAAAATGTAAAATACGAAAGTTGTGAACACATGTCTTAGGTTTATGTAGAACTTTACATCCCTTCATTATGATATTGTATAAATTTTATATGACGTTTAACGCAATGATGCTTAGCTGATTAGGAAACAAACTATATGTTTAACACAATAGTGCTTAGTTGAATAGGAAACAAACTATCTACCGTTAAACCTAAATTTTGACCTATAATAGTTATGTATCTTGAAAAACCCAAAACCTGAAAACTCTAAATCTATATGATAGCTTTCCACAAATACTTGGAATAATATTGGTATGACATTGTACATGTTTATATTGAATTTTACAAAAGGGTAGGTCATCCAAAACATACAAAGGAAAAGGAAAGCCCTCGGACGAGAAGGGTATGGAAAAGTGCAAACATAGACTTTGTAGCCATTATTTCTAAAGTGAGCCTAGTGACTTCAAACTCGAGAACAGTGGTATGTCATCGTAGCCACCTATCGATTATGTTTAGATAAAGTCTCTTTGTTACAAACATATATGTTGAAAACGGAGACAAGGTATTTAGGATCAATTCTGACGTGGCTAAGATCGATAGTTAAAGAGTTGTGATTCTGAAAATGACATATAGGAAAGATCTTAAGCTAATCAATATTTTGTAACTTACAGAAAGTCGCAATAATTTGGTGTCCGGATGACTACTTAGTAAGTTTATATCATAGTATGATTGAGTTCAATAAAATTATGACATCCGATGCGGGGCCCCGCCTTCCATATCAAGACAGCGCCATAATCTCATCCAACTAGGGGTGCAAACGAGCCAAGTTACTCGTGAGTTACTTGGGATCGGCTCGTTAAAAGCTCAACTCGAAAACGATTTTAAACGAGCCCGAGCCGAGCTCGAGCTTACTATTAAGCTCGTTTATTAAACGAGCTCGAGCCTATGTCATTAATCTCGATTAGGCTCGCGAGCCTAAACGAGCCTATATATAATATGAGAAACGAGGTAAAAAGGTCGATCTTAACCTTAATAAAGACATGATCTTGTCACAGTGTACGTGTAACTCGCATGGACACGACATGTTCTTCATTAAGTTGCGATACACCATCCACAACATGTGTCGTGTCTCCTTTTGCATATAACATCACAATTTGAACAGTCGTGAAACACTCTAAATACATGTCACATAGCTCATAATAGGATATCATTTCCTATTATAGAAACACACTTCACTGTTCTACATCAAACATGCTTTGTGCGTCGTGTAACATAAGATTATACACCGCAACTTGGTACTTAGAAATACTTCCATATTTACCCCTATAATTCACATAATACTATCAAAGGACTAAAACTAGATATAAATAATCAAATAACAATTTCTAAATATCATTCTATCATGTGAAAATGTGTTAACCAACTTGATACTTCAAATTTCATGACTTTTACCATTTTTGACCGAATTGCCTTTTTACATCATAATTCACATGCGCGTTATCATTCAAACTTTAAGGGATGTTACAATCATTTCCATTAAAAGGATTTTATTCTCGAAGTCTTCTCATAGTCTACAATATGTTTGATGTAATTCATACATCAAAATCCTTTTTTTAAGATTACTTCAATTCTATCTTGTTTTGCATACTTTTGGTAATCTACTTTTGCACACCTTACAAGATTAAATTTTTTGCACCATTTCACATATCATATCTTATTATTAAGCATGTGACGACTTGTTTTAACATGGTTAACAATTGGGTTTGATTCTTAACAAAACCCATAACTTCGTCCCCATTTTACATGTTATAAAGGATTTGTTTTCCGTTAGTACAAAATTGTACCATCTATAATCCTTGATTTAAAATTGTATCCTTCATTTCCAATCCTACTCTTAGAACTGCTTTGAAACTTACAATCTGAAGTATGTTCATTCTTGTGTCATCTTTCATCTTATGATACTTTTAAAGTTTAACAATCTTCATTTATTGTTTTTGTTTGACTTTTCAACTCTTTATAACTATTCTTATAAATCTCTTTTTTTTTTCTTTTCCATCATACTTTACTAATTTTAGACCATCTGTTGGTTTTAGGGTTGTTTAGTATTTGGATAAAAGTGAATTGTTAAATTAAACAATTCGGACTAGATTATTTGGTTAAGATTTTTGGATCTTGATTGATTTTCAGCAAAATTGAATTATTATTTTGGATCCCGGATTGGCTTCGGTTTATAAAATAAAATCTGAATTGTCCAAAAAAACCGAATAGAAATTTATTATTTATTTATTTATCTTTTTTTTTGGGTTTTAATATACATCTTTTAGTTATTTATTAATTTACTCAATTGTATTTTAAATAGATTAGAAAGTGTTACCCAATAAAATCCTTAATATCTACTTTTCAAAAGATTTTTATCTATAAAATGTTAAATTATTAGATATTTTTTCTTAATAGTTGCTCATAAATTTTAATTCATAACAAAAAATTATTTTTGTTTGGAGTTGACTAATATCAAGTTATATATATTTTTAAATGCCCAACCTCTTGAAGCCGAATTGTAAAAATCGATCCAACTGAATTATAATTTGGTTGGTTCGGATCGATTTGAATTTAGTTTGGACTATTTGGATCTATATTTTGAAAACTGAAATCAATTTGGATTCACTAGAATGGATCGGATCAAACCGATCCTTACTGCTCTCATATTGCTTCCAGTTCATCCAAACAAACACCCCTAGTTGGGTTTTCTAGTTATAATAACAAACCTCTAACACTATATCACTTTTACATTTCCTTACTGTTCTCATATTGCTTCCGGTTCAATTCTTAAGTTATTAGCAAGTTTCAAAATTCTTTATTCATATACCAGAGTATCACTCCATTTGTAAATCTTCACTTAATCACTAATACCTTTCTTTTGTCTTCATTTTCTACTTCTTAATGACATTATTGACGTTGGTATTTAAAAGTCGCCCATTATTTTCTAGCTTTTTTTAAATGACTTATTCATAGTCTTTTAGAGGGCATAAATTTCATTCCTTTTTTTCTCCAAAAACAGCTTCCTAAAGCAACATTCTTTTCATTTAAGCACTTTATCCTCATAGCAACAATACTTGGCATACTACCACTACATCTTTTGTCTCTAATTAAGTTGAAAGTTTCTCGTTGGAACACCATTCTCTAAGTACTCCAATGAAGCAAACCATGTAGAAAATTGTAATATTCTAAGACTGACCATCTAGGGAAAAATATCATCTGATCGGATAGATGTGAACATCAACAAATTTAGAAACATCACTAGAGTATCCTTATATGTAACATCCTCAAAATGGGCCTAGAAGTTCTGCCTTTTTTAGTGAGATCTTTTTTTGGAAAATAAAATAAAAAGAAGTAACTAAAAGTTTATAAATAAAATATATGATAAATATGATGTTGGAAAAAAACTAGGTGTTTAAATGAGCCAAATTTTAGAAAAATGATGATTAAGGACCAAAGTTGCCACATCATTAAAGTTGAGAATTGACTCTTTATTGACCAAGGTACCAGTTAGCTTCCAAATCAATGTATCTATGTATAAACTTTTGAAGTTGAGGGACCAAAACCATCAATTAGACAAACTTGAATGACTAATTTAACTTATTCAAGACGAAACCGGTATGAATCGAAAGATTATAGCGCCAATGTGTTAGAATAATAAGTTCCAATAAAAACTAGTCAATGTCGTGCCAACCGAAAAGAAATTAAATTAAGTATCATAGTGTAACATGTTGGATTAGGTTTCTAAGCCCATAATTATAATTGGTATGTACTTGATTTGATAGTAGCATGGTCATTTTGGGGTTGCCTTCACACTCGCAACTAGACAAGATGACTAATGGAGAGAGGGGCTAAATTTATTATTTGGAATAATAAATTGGTATATGAAATGATTTATTAATATGTTATGAGAATAATATATTAATTAGAAATCATATTATTAATTAATATTTAATCATAAATTAGTTTGGAATTAATTTTGGGATTATAGGAACCGATTAAAAGTACATGGACTGTTTTACAATTATTTGATAGTTGTGGTTTTGAGCTCTTGGATCACCCTTATTGGGGAGGGACGAAAATCCTTAGAATATTCTAGAGAATTCCGTGCAAGCCTTAAGGAAGGGAGTCAATGGGCTGCTTAGGCCCTAAGCTAAGGGATTAGGGTTTTCTACCTCAAAACCTTAGTTGCCTCAATTATAAATAGACCCTCCATCCCTCATGACCCTAGTTTCGAAAATTTCTAAGGGTTTGTAAACCCTTTCCTTTGGCCTCCATATCTTTGAGATCTAGGGTTACCTAACCCTAGGGTTTTCGAAAATTAGGCAATGTTGAAAGCCTTGCCTTACACCCGAAGATTAGACTTTGAAAATATAGGGTTTTGGGTAGGTATTATCTTTGGTAATTATCTTGTTAATTGTTTAATAGGATAATTAGAGATTTTGAAATATTCCTTCCCAAAATTTCGAAATCTAGGGGATAAGGGATTAGGTTAAATTAATTATTTAATTTAATGGATAATCCTTATATGATTTAATAATTTAAATTAATTTTTTAATTTAGATAATTATTAAATCAATGTTTTTATTATTTAAAATTTTAAATTAGATTAAAAACCCTAGTATTTTAGATGTTTAAAACACACCCTTATACTATATAAAATTAAAAGTCTAATATATATATATATATATATATATATATATATATATATGTATATATGTGTGTGTGTGTATATATATATATATATATATATATATATATATATATATATATATATATATATATATATATATAAGAAAATTCAGTCTTATCATTAGTAGGCCTCATTCACGAAGCTGGTCTATAAGGAGGTATAAGAAAGGTATAAGATAGTCAAAAATTATGGGGAAGGGTTTTCTAAGAAAATATCAAGGTACTAGTTAGCTTCCAAATCAATGTATCTATGTATAAACTTTTGAAGTTGAGGGACCAAAACCATCAATTAGACAAACTTGAATGACTAATTTAACTTATTCAAGACGAAACCGGTATGAATCGAAAGATTATAGCGCCAATGTGTTAGAATAATAAGTTCCAATAAAAACTAGTCAATGTCGTGCCAACCGAAAAGAAATTAAATTAAGTATCATAGTGTAACATGTTGGATTAGGTTTCTAAGCCCATAATTATAATTGGTATGTACTTGATTTGATAGTAGCATGGTCATTTTGGGGTTGCCTTCACACTCGCAACTAGACAAGATGACTAATGGAGAGAGGGGCTAAATTTATTATTTGGAATAATAAATTGGTATATGAAATGATTTATTAATATGTTATGAGAATAATATATTAATTAGAAATCATATTATTAATTAATATTTAATCATAAGTTAGTTTGGAATTAATTTTGGGATTATAGGAACTGATTAAAAGTACATGGACTGTTTTACAATTATTTGATAGTTGTGGTTTTGGGCTCTTGGATCACCCTTATTGGGGAGGGACGAAAATCCTTAGAATATTCTAGAGAATTCCGTGCAAGCCTTAAGGAAGGGAGTCAATGGGCTGCTTAGGCCCTAAGCTAAGGGATTAGGGTTTTCTACCTCAAAACCTTAGTTGCCTCAATTATAAATAGACCCTCCAGCCCTCATGACCCTAGTTTCGAAAATTTCTAAGGGTTTGTAAACCCTTTCCTTTGGCCTCCATATCTTTGAGATCTAGGGTTACCTAACCCTAGGGTTTTCGAAAATTAGGCAATGTTGAAAGCCTTGCCTTACACCCGAAGATTAGACTTTGAAAATATAGGGTTTTGGGTAGGTATTATCTTTGGTAATTATCTTGTTAATTGTTTAATAGGATAATTAGAGATTTTGAAATATTCCTTCCCAAAATTTCGAAATCTAGGGGATAAGGGATTAGGTTAAATTAATTATTTAATTTAATGGATAATCCTTATATGATTTAATAATTTAAATTAATTTTTTAATTTAGATAATTATTAAATCAATGTTTTTATTATTTAAAATTTTAAATTAGATTAAAAACCCTAGTATTTTAGATGTTTAAAACACACCCTTATACTATATAAAATTAAAAGTCTAATATATATATATATATATATATATATATATATATATGTGTGTGTGTGTGTGTGTATATATATATATATATATATATATATATATATATATGTATAAGAAAAGTCAGTCTTATCATTAGTAGGCCTCATTCACGAAGCTGGTCTATAAGGAGGTATAAGAAAATTGCCTATAAAATGGCGATTGAATGAATGTCCACTCTCACCCACCGCTTCTTTGACTAGTAGAAGGTCGTTAGCCGAACGGGGTTGATAGAACATCAAATTCTCATTAATAAGTATAATGAAAATATAAAGTAACTATTTTTTTTTATAAATTCTCAATCTTAGTTAGTTTACAAAAATATGAATTTGATGCTAATCCATGAAATTGCACATCACTTTATAAAAGTCGTTAGTGAAGCGTGTGTGGTTAATCGACACACTAATATGGACTAATAAAGGGTGAGAATGGGTAGCTCGTAAATTATCATTGATCAATGGAGTGTGTGTGGTTAATCGACACATTAATTAGGTGATAAATGACATCGAGAGTACCAAGCTAATTTGCATGGTTATTCACACCTTGTTTGTGATCCTCAGTATCCCAATCACAAATGGAAAATGCATAATTGAGATTAAAAATGCCATTGAATAGTTCAATGAATCTCAAAAGATCTAGGAATTTCATTTAAAACCTAATTCGTTTAAATTTAGTTTTTCGTGGTGAAATTGGTAAATCGTCATTTACCTACCTTTAATTAATTCACAATTAGATTACGACACCCCTCTTCTGAATAGTGAATTATTTAGTTGGGTCATAGCCTTAATATATCATTTGGGTGTCATATTAAGGATTTTCATATCTAATCAAAACTTGTCCTTCTTCCTTTTTCAGATGTCTACCTCAAACAACGCTTCTGGCACCACCACCACCAACAACAACTCCTCGAACACCTTCTTGCTCTTGAGCATTTATGCCAAGGTCACATTCGATGGCTCCAACTTTAATGATTGGATGTGCAACATTAGGATGGCCTTGCAATTCGAGGACAAGGAATATGTCCTCGACAAAGAGCTGAACGAGATAGATGAATCTAAAGCTACTCTTAAAGAAATAGCTGAGTATAGGGCCCACTACAAAGACGCGACCAAAGTGTCATGTATCATGGTGGCAATTATGACTCCTGAGCTACAACGGTTTTATGAGGACTATTGGCCTTATGAGATGTGTAAGGACTTGACGGAGAAGTACCATTAAAGAGCACGTCAAGAAAGGTATAAGATAGTCAAGTCACTCATAACCACCAAGATGAAGGACGGAGAGTCCGCCACGACCCACCTACAATGCATGTAGCGCTATGTGGATCGTTTACTAAAACTTAACGTGAATTTCGATGAGGAATTGGCTATTGATATAGTTTTGCACTCATTGCCTAGTTGTTATGATTAGTTCAAAATGACTTATCATTTGAACAAAGAGGAAGTCACGTTGAGTCAGCTTTAAAGCTTTGCTGAGAACCGCTGAGAGTGGATTGAAGGGAAAGGGTATCGAATCCAATTCTACTGCTGCTTCTCCCGTCTTGACCATAGGGCAAGGGAAGGGGAAGAAGAGGAAAGCTACCTCAAAGCAAAACTGGAAGGGAAAGTCCCATGCCGGGTTGTCAAGCAATGGCGACAAGGGGAATTGGAAGAGAAGTTGCCCCCAAATACTTGCAGGATATTAAGGATGGAAAGATCAAGCCTACCTCGACAAGTATTTACACTATTCTGTCTAAAAACTCATCACATCCTATTCTTGGGTCCTTGATACAGGATGTGGTTTTCACATTTTCTCTGACTTGCAGCGACTAAAAGAAAGTAGGAATGTGGAGCTTGGGAAGATGAACCTGATAATAGGAAATAGGAGATCGTCACCTATTACCAAGATCGGTGTTTATTCTTTAATGCTTAGTAATGGGTTGTGTTTAGACTTAAACAATTGTTGCTACTCGTCAGAGATGACGGGAAATATTATTTCTTTTCATGGTTTGCACAGACAAGGTTTTAGATATTCTTTCAATAATGAAAATGGTTCTATTAATGCTTATTATAACGGTGTATTTTATTTTGAAGCATTGGCTTGTGATGGTGTATATGAAACTGTGATGGTTGTAGACAATTTAGGAAATAGTGTATTGCAAATTGATTCGTCTAATGGTTTCGAAAAAACATGCTTGTGGCATTTTCATCTTGAACATGTCAACAAGAAGCGCATTACCCAACTCCAAAAGGATGGAGTGTTGGAATCATTTGACCTAAGGCCATATGATACATGAGAATCTTGTTTGCTTGGAATGATGACTAAATCACCTTTCACTGGTACTTGTGAAAAAGGTGAAGGATTATTAGACCTCATACACACGGATATGTTTGGGCCCTTCAGATCCACCACAAGAGATGCAAATCGATTCTATGTGACTTTTACTGATGATTATAGCAGATATGGCTATATCTACTTAATCAAGCATAAGTCGGAAACCTTTGAAAAGTTCAAAGAGTTCAAGCAAGAAGTCGAGAATCAATTGGGCAGGAAGATAAAGATGCTTAGGTCCGACAGAGGCGGTGAGTATCTTAGTATCGAGTTCCACGACTACCTTAAGGAATGTGGAATTGTTTCACAACTGAAACCTCCTAGGACACCACAACTTAATGGTGTGGCTGAGATGCGTAAGCGAACCTTGTTGGAAATGGTTCATTCCATGATGAGTTGAGCTTCATTTCCAATCTCATTTTGGGGGTATGCCTTAGAGACTGTCGCCCATATTCTAAATCTGGTCCCGACAAAGAAGGTTACCAAAACACTTCATGAGATGTGGATATGGAAGGTTCCCTCACTGGCACATATAAAGGTTTGTGGTTGTGAAGCTTTCGTTAGACGAGAGACTCACGGCAAGCTTGAACCTCGAAGTGAGCAATGTATTTTCATTGGCTACCCACATAAATCCTTCGGATACTTGTTCTATAGACCTAGTGAAAACGTGGTCTTCGTAGCACAAATGGGAGTCTTTCACGAGAGAGAACTCATATGCAAAGAGGAAAGTGGGAGTATAATTGATCTTGAAGAAATTCATGAGTCAAGCAATAAAGGAACCTCTAACACTAGCACTCAACCCAAGGAAGAAATTCCTGTTGAACCTATTGATGAGTCATTACATCTTAGACGTTCCAATCGAGTTAGAATGGCACCTGAGTTTGATGGTTTCCACATAACTATGGACGGTGATACGTTTATCCATGATATTACACTGGTAAATTTGGACGAAACTTCTAACTACAAGGAAGCCATGGTGGGCCCTGGGAGAGGTTGCATATATTTTGGGAATAAGGATTTTGAGGAATAGGAGTAGAAGACTAATTGGACTTAGTCAAAGTACTTACTTGGATAAGGTGCTAAAGCGTTTTAGGATGGAGAATTTCAAGAAAGGAGAGTTACCTATCCAGAGCAATACCAAACCGAGTAAGACTCAGAATCCGAGTACGGATGCCAAGATAGCAGAAATGAGTCGAGTTCCATATGCTTCCGTCGTTGGATCGATCATGTATGCTATGACATGTACTCGCCCCGATGCAGCTTTTTCTTTGATCATGGTTAGTCGATATCCAGGAAATCCGGGTAAGGCTCATTGGATAGAGGTCAAGAACATTCTTAAGTATCTGTGAAGTTCAAAGGATTGGGTTCTTGTGCTTGGCGGCAGTGATGACTTAAGAGTTACAGGGTATAATGACGCCAACTTTTGGACCGACAGAGACAACTTCCGTTCTCGGTCAGGCTGGGTGTTTATCCTTAATGGAGGAGTTGTGACTTGGAAAAGTTCCAAGCAAGAGATAGTGGCTGATTCTACCTATGAATCAGAGTACATTGCAGCAAGCGAAATGTCGCAAGAGGCTATATGGTTGAAAAAAATCATTGGAGATCTTGGAGTAGTGCCATCCATAAAGGAGCCTATGGAGATTTTCTGTGATAATGAAGGAGCGGTTGCCTTAACCAAGTAACCGAGGGATCATGGCAGATCTAGACATATCGACAGAAAATACCATTTCATCAGACATCGGGGATAAGAAGGACTCCTCATCGTTAAGATGGTATAGTTAGAAGAGAATCCTACAGATCCCTTCACAAAGGGTCTGAGTAGGGCTAAGCACGTTCAACATGCGAGGAGCATTGGTCTAAAGGATGATATTAGTTTTAGTGATTAAATAGATACTTAGAAACTTGTAACAACAAAAATGTAATTAACATTTGATGATTAAGTAATGGATATTTATTTATGAGTATTATTTATTATCTTTTGTCAATTGTTTATCACTATGTTTCTCTTTTTCATGTTTTACTTCCCAATTAATTGGATTATTCAAAACATCCACAGATGATCATACTTTGGAAATAAGTAGTGAAATAAGACTTTCTTGAATTGGATTGTAGATTGTCTAAGGGATTAAACATAACAATGGCTTGCTGCAACTTTCACGAGTACTTTTGAAATAGGGATTTAAGTATTCTATTAACCCACGCTCATAGAATTACTTCATGGAATTTATCAGGGGTAATTCTGAGACGATAATATTGTATAATCTTTAAATCGAGATATATGAGTTGTTGTTGACGAGTTGGTTGCACATTGATAATGCATAAACGCATCAGTAACTTGATGTTATAAAACGTATTGTTGTGTACGATTTGATGAGTAAATAGTACAAGCATATAAGTCAAAGTTTATTTGTTCCTTTTTCCCTAAGGGTAAAAGCCGATATCTTGGGTCCCTCGATGATTTGGTGTTGACTTATGTGTCGGGCCCGGTTAGGACTGAATTGATGTGTTCGATTAAGTTCTTTGTCATTACAAATCAGAAATCGGGAAACAAATTGTTGGACAATGAGAATGATTCTGTTCCATGTCATTTGTCCACATGATATCTTATAGAACAGAGGATTATATGATTCCTTATCTTAGGACACGTAACTGACTGGGTCAGAGTTCGACAACGGCTTTGAGAGCTACGATTGCTAGTCAAATTTTGAGGTCATATTTGCAATCAAAGTTATTAGACTTATCCAAATGGGAGGCTGTTGGATTAGGTGTCTGAGCCCATAACTATAATTGGCATGTACTTGATTTGATAGTAGCATGGTACTTTTGGGGTTGCCTTCACACTGGCAACTAGACATGATAACTATAAGAGAGAGAGGCTGAATATATTATTTGGAACAATAAATTGGTATATGAAATGATTTATTAATATGTTATAAGAATAATATATTAATTAGATATCATATTATTAATTAGTAGTTAATCAAAAATTAATTTGGAATTAATTTTGGGATTAAAGGAACTAATTAAAAGTAAAGGGGCTGTTTTGCAATTATTTGATAGTTGTGGTTTTGAGCTCGTGGATCACCTGTAACGATCCAAAAATCAATGGTAAAAATTTCATTTTTAATATAACCAAAACATTGATACCAATTAATTCCAACATTTCAAATTGTAGTCAAGTAAATCATTTATAAGAGTCTATTCCCAAAATCATTCCTTGCGGAAATCGTAGGTTTGTGTACTGCAACCAATCCGAGCCCTTCCTTTCCAAAACGATGATACCTGAAATCATAAACAAAACATGTAAGCAAGAAGCTTAGTGAGTTTCCCAGAACATACCCCACACAATCCATATAACCACGTAATCCACATCAGCTATAACAACTACATAAACCATATCAATCACATAACCATGCATATAAACATATACGGATGCCGCGGGCTCCCCCAGGGTCTTACTCTAGTATGCCATGGGCTCCCCCATGGTCTTCATTATGAAAGCCATGGGCTCTCCACATGGTCTTACATCCAAGTGCCATGGGCTCCCCCATGGTCTTTAATAAGAAAGTCATGGGCTCTCCACATGGTCTTACATCCGGTGCCATGGGCTCCCCCATGGTCTTCCGTGAAAGTATCACAAAGACAGCTAGCATAACACATACCACATAGTCAATAGCATACCACATATACATGCATACCAGACATATTAGTAGTGAATGTACAATAAACACTACCACTAATTGAATGGGCTGGCCTTGGTGCCTTAGACCCATTGGTATGGTGAGGAGACTCAACTAAAACTGCTGAAGTCCCATGAATAAAACTCTAGCTTTTGGATGACAGATTCCCAAACCACACAACTCACAGCCACCTCCCATGGTAGCTGGTGGTGTTAAGATACGACAACAACGGTAATAGCTTCATCTCCGGCGGCTGCCACCATGGCCGTCTGCCATGGTGGTTCTTCATGGCCTTTTACTCAACTGAAACCCACACACACGAAAACACACACTACACTACACACGGTCTTGTTCGCTAAAGGAATCCAGCAAGTGGCGTAAGGTAGCAGACGGCGACTATCGGTCGAAGGATGTCATCAGAATTGATCAGTTGTTGGAGAAGTGGCGGTGGCGCAACAACGAAAGAAGGTGGAGAAGGATAATTGGTCGGGAATAACTATTCTAGCCGTCGCAACAACCAGTGATGGTTTCTTCTTTAACGGAAACGAGCAACAGCGACAACATCTCCAGTATTCCACTTCGATGGTTGTAAGAGCGGCACCGGCTGGGTTTGGCGGTCACAGCAGCTTCTATCGGTGATTTACATCCCACCTTCGATCCGCGTTCCGCCGTTGGCCTCCGGCGGGCTTTCCGGTTGAACGCTGCATTCCCGACAACGGTGGTGTTGCTACGATGGCAAGATATCGGTGACGGAGGCGTGCTTCCATGGTGGCGATGACCAGAATGAAGAAAGAGGTGGCGGCTGTTAGAAGAGGGAGGCATAAGGGTGGTGCAACTGAGTGTTCTAGGGTTAGGGATACCGGGTCTATATACCCGCCTCCCATATAACTTCCTTCGATAATGACAAGATCGGTCCTTCCCTTCTCTTTTTTCTTTCAATCTAAGTCCAAAATTTACCCTTTCTACCTTGACTTCAGAAATTTCTTTCAACTCCGATCCCAAAATCTACCCAACAGCCCCCAACTTTCAAAATCCTTTCATACCAAGTCCAATACTTACAAAATAAATGCCAGAAATACACTTTAGCCCCCGAATAATCCAAATTATAACATTTGGCTCCCCAAAACCAACACTCCACTAAATAATATGAATTTAGGGTGACTATTTGTTCATCAATTTTTATCTATTTATTTATTTAATAACTAGGATGTTACAAATCTCCCCCACTTAAATTAGATTTCATCCTCAAAATCATTCCCTACCATTCCTTACATGCCCGACAACTTGGGCGACATGGTCACAATCTTGGGCACACCACCTTCCCAGGGTAACCGTAACCAGCCTTTGCAAGGTTCTAGAACCTGAAGGTGAACGAATTTCCTGGAACAAGATCACATCTACTCCGCCCGACTTCCGAAATCTCGAGAGGGTCTATCTCCCTGACAGACCGCCCGCACTGAATTATTGTTGAATTCATTACACTTATCTCCCAACTGGCTATGCAACTTCTGATAACCTCATATTCCCACTAGAAAATAAAGTCATGGACCAAATTTCCCTGCAGTACACTTATATCTGACCGAAGCTCAGATAATCCCTCGAAACAACGAACATCTAACCGATTGTTGAGCCAAGACACACTTCGCTGTCCCACACGGCCTCTGAAGGATACCTCATCCGACAATAACTGCCCTAACTATACCCCCACTCATGGCTCATCTAATCCTTCTGATATATCCGATCATGAGACACTGACAATTTGTCGCCGCTGAATATGACGCAAAAAGGTGAATGCTGCCAGAATAACTATAGTCTTACATCACAACCGGTCCCCTTCAACCTACCGTTCCCTGATTCCAATCATATTGTGACCTACTCACAACCTTGCAAACTGTACCACACTAGCCTAGGTCATCCGAAAGAGTCCGTGAATGCCACAGCTACCCTGCAGCCTGTCTGTATCTCCCATACTATCTGGCCGTTGCGAATGCTACGGCTCCCCCTTAGTCTTACAACACTTTTCACACTTTCTGAATACTAGTGAATGCTACGGCTCCCCCCGTAGTCTTACAACACTTTCATCCTAACAAAACTGCAGCCCAATACCTTACCCCTTATCTATTGATTTGAAACGTATATAGAGTCAAGCATGCACTCCACCGAACACCCAAACTGAACTCCAGTCATGACTGGAGTCCCAACTTGTCTCCCCAAATTTTGTTATCAAGCCCTAAGAAGACGTGACTCACATGCTGGGGAGTTCTATTGAACTCCAAACTCACACAACCCTCAAACCAAATAGCCACTTGGCCCGCCATTTTCCTCGATGAAGATGAGAAACCCATCCCGGTCTCATACCTGTCCCTGTCCTAAATACCAACATGATTCTCCTGATGGGTTTTAGCCATAAGAACTTTCCTATGTGCGCATGCAAAACCCTAATGCTTGGATCTAGGCTTTCTAATAAACATGCTTTGAATCCAAGACTTCTAATTACTAATTAGGTTAAATAAGAACATTGAAACAGATCTAGAATCATACCTTTGAGTTCCTTGTTGATCTTGAGGTCTTGGAGCTTCTAGAGTCACAAATGTCACTCCTCTAATGGCTTACAAACACCAAAGCAAGGAGGATGATTTGGGAGAGAGGAGAGGGGAGGAATTTTGACCAGAGGTTCCTTACTTTAGGTCAAGTGTCGAATTCCATCAGCCATAGGGTCTATTTATACTTGTAGACTCCTTAAGGGTTACAACCTAAACCCTAATTGGATAATCTTCTCTTAAGGCTATCCAAATCCATTCCTAGATAAGCATATGGACGATTTTAGCTATCCTAAACCTCTTAGAATTCGTCCATACCATATCCAAATGGATTTACAGTCTAAAGCTTAACTATCAAACAACTGACAGTTTATACCCCTTTATTTAATTAATCTCTTTAAGTCACCAAATTAATTCTAATTAATTCTATGACTTATATTAATCAAATAACAAATATATTATTCATTATATTATTCCCATAATATAATATTTACTCTCTCTTATTAAATCATCCTATCAAGTTGCTATGGTGAAGGCAACCCAAAAGGACCATGCACAACCGGATATAGTTACAGCCTTAGACACTATTCCAACAGTCTCCCACTTGGATAAGTCTAGTAACTATACAAGTACAATTCGGTTTGCAATCGTAGCTCTCAAAGACGCTGTCAACTCTGATCTAATCAATCTTGTCCTTTAGATAAGGGAACGTATAGTCCTCTGTTAGATATCATGCTGACAATCCTATGGAATGGTTAATCAAGCATTTAGGTTTCTCGATCTCTGATTTATTTGACATAGAACTTAATCGAACACATCAATTCAGTTCTGACCGGGCCCGACACATAAGTCAAATCAAATCATCGAGCGGCCGAGATATCGCTTTTACCTTCTTAGATAAAAGTTACAGATAAACTTCGACTTATATGCATTTACTTATTCTTTAACCAACTATACACAACAATACGTTTTATAACACCAAATTACTGATGCGTTTTCGTATAATCAATGTACAATCGATTAACAAATAATAAACCATATATCTAGGTTTTAAGACTATATGATATTATCGTCTTGCGATCACCTTTTATATCGTATTCCATAAGGTGATTCCAGCAAGCGCGGGTTTATTCCAATGCTCAAAACTAGTTCATAAGCACTCATGAACGTTGCAGCAACCCTTTGCTATGTCTAACACCATTTAAACATTCTACACACCAATTCATGACAATCTTCATTCATATCTACTTCCAACATATGAACGATTGTGGACAATTTGAACAATTCTATTATTCTTAATAATTTCGATTATTCCGGAAGTCAAAACATGCAAAGAGAAACAATAGTTAAACGATTAACATAAGATAGTAACATTACTTATAAATAAAACTCCTTTATTTAATCATCAAATGTTAATTTCATTTATCTATTACACGTCTCCAATACTATCTAATCTATGCTAATATCATCCTTCAGCCCAATACTCCTAGCATGCTGTAAGTGCTTCACCCTACTCAGTCCCTTCGTAAGCGGATCTGCTGGGTTATCTTCTGATGATATCCTCTTCACTACGAGTTGTCCTTCTTCTACACGATGTCTGATGAAGTGATATTTTCTGTCGATATGTCTTGATCTACCATGATCCCTCGGTTCCTTGGTCAAGGCAACCGCTCCTTCGTTATCACAGAAAATTTCCATGGGCTCCTTTATGGCAGGTACGACTCCAAGATCACCGATGAAGTTCTTTAGCCATATTGCCTCCTTCGACGCTTCGCTCGCTGCAATGTACTCTGATTCGCACGTTGAATCAGCTACGGTTTCCTGCTTGGAACTTTTCCATGTCACTGCTCCTCCATTTAGGGTAAAGACCCAGCCCGACTGCGAACGGTAGTTGTCCCTGTCGGTCTGAAAACTGGCGTCACTATACCCTCGCACCTTCAAGTCATCACTCCCTCCGAGGACTAAGAACCATTCCTTCGTCCTCCGAAGGTACTTAAGGATATTCTTCACCGCAATCCAATGGGCTTTGCTAGGATTCCCTTGATATCTGCTAACCATGCTCAAAGCGAAGGCTACATCAGGGCGAGTACAAGTCATAGCGTACATGATTGAGCCAACTGCGGAAGCGTATGGTACTCGGCTCATTTCTGCTATTTCAGCTTCGGTACTCGGACTTTGAGTCTTACTCAATTTGGCATTACTTTGTATCGGTAGTTCTCCCTTCTTTGAATTTTCCATACTAAAGCGTTTTAGTACTTTCTCTAAGTAAGTATTTTGACTAAGTCCAATTAGTCTCTTACTTCTTTCTCTTACTATCCTTATTCCCAAAATGTAAGAAGCCTCTCCGAGGTCCTTCATAGCGAAGCACTTCCCGAGCCAGGATTTTACCTCCTGCAGAGTCGGGATGTCGTTTCCTATGAGTAATATGTCATCGACATATAGAACGAGGAAGCTTACTATACTCCCACTGGCTTTGACATATACACAAGATTCGTCTTCGCTTCGTACAAATCCAAACTCTTTGACTTTCTCATCGAAACAAAGATTCCATCTGCGAGATGCTTGCTTAAGTCCATAAAAGGACTTCTCAAGCTTACACACTCTATCCGGATGCTTCGGATCCACAAACCCCTCTGGCTGAGCCATGTAAACATCCTCAGCCAACTTTCCGTTAAGGAAAGCGGTCTTGACATCCATTTGCCAAATCTCATAATCATGAAATGCGGCAATTGCTAACATCACTCTAATAGATTTAATCTTTGCAACTGGTGAGAAGGTCTCATCATATTCAACTCCGGGAGTTTGAGTAAAGCCCTTCGCGACCAATCGCGCTTTATATGTGTGTACGTTCCCATCCACGTCGGTCTTCTCCTTGAAGATCCATTTGCACCCAACGGTCTTACGACCGGGCACGTAATCAACCAAATTCCAAACTTGGTTATCATACATGGATTGGATCTCACTATCCATTGCCTCTTTCCACTTTACAGACTCCGGGCCTGCCATGGCTTCCTTATAGCTATTAGGTTCATCAAGATTTATTAGTGTACCATCACTAATATACGTGTCCCCTTCGGTAGTAATATGAAAACCATAGAACTGGGGATGAACTCTAACTCTATCGGAACGTCTAAGAGGTAAGGATTCGTCAATCGGTTCAACCGGAGTTTCCTCCTCGGGTTGAATGCCAGCGGTAGAGGTTCCTTCATCTATCGAATCGTGAATCTCTTCAAGTTCGATTTGCCTCCCACTGTCTCCTTGGCTTATGAGTTCTCGCTCTCGGAAAACTCCTCTCCTCGCAACGAAGAGAACATTGTCCTTCGGTCTATAGAAGAGATATCCAAAGGATGTCTGCGGGTAGCCGATGAAAATACATCGCTCACTTCGAGGTTCAAGCTTGTCGTGAGTATCTCGTCTTACGAAAGCCTCGCAACCCCAAACCTTGATATGTGCCAACGAGGGAGCTTTCCCTGTCCACATCTCGTGAGGTGTTTTGGCAACCTTCTTAGTAGGGACTCGGTTAAGGATATGGGCGGCAGTCTCTAAGGCATACCCCCAAAAAGAGATTGGTAGTGAAGCACGACTCATCATAGAGCAAACAATATCCAATAAGGTCCGATTACGCCTTTCTGCCACACCATTCAACTGCGGTGTCCTAGGAGGCTTCAATTGTGAAACTATTCCACACTCCTTGAGATAATCGTGGAATTCAAGACTTAGGTACTCTCCTCCTCGATCGGATCGAAGCATCTTGATTTTCCTGCCCAATTGATTCTCCACTTCATTCTTGAACTCTTTGAACTTTTCAAAGGTGTCTGACTTTTGCTTGATTAAGTAGATATACCCATATCTACTATAGTCATCGGTAAAAGTCACATAGAAGCGGTTCCCATCCTTCGTGGTTGATCTAAACGGTCCACATACATCGGTATGTATTAGGTCCAATAGACCCTCGCCCCTTTCACATGTACTTGTGAAGGGCGACTTAGTCATTTTTCCAAGTAAACAAGACTCGCATGTGTCATCTTCCCTAAGGTCGAATGACTCCAACACTCCATCCTTTTGGAGTTGGGCTATGCGTTTCTTGTTGACATGTCCAAGACGACAATGCCACAAGGATGCTTTATCCATACTAGTGGAAGAATGAATATTCAAAACATCATTTCCTAAGTTATCAACAATCATAACGGTTTCATATATTCCATTACATGGTATAGCTTCAAAGTAAAAGACACCATTTAGATAAGCCAAAATAGAACCATTCTCATTATTAAAAGAAAATCTAAATCCTTGTCTATATAAACCATGAAATGAAATGATGTTTCTTGCCATTTCTGGCGAATAGCAACAATTGTTCAAATCTAAAACTAAACTATTCCTAAGCACTAAGGAATACACTCCAATCTTGGTCACAGGCGACGATCTTCTGTTCCCCATGATTAGATTGATCCTTCCTTGCTCCACATCCCTACTTCTTCTTAGTCCCTGCACATTAGAACAAATGTGATAACCACAACCGGTATCAAGAACCCAAGAAATAGCATGATTAGAATCGTTAGATTTGATTGTATATATACCTGCGAAAGATGGCTTGATCTTTCCTTCTTTGATTGCTTGCAGGTAATCCGGGCAGCTTCTCTTCCAATGTCCTATCTTGTGGCAGTGGTGGCACTCTGCCTCCTTCCGGTTAGAGCAGGGCTTAGCAGGATCACCTTTGGTCCCACTAGAAGAGGCACCATCTCGGGCTTTCACCTTGCGATAGTTCTTCGATGAAGCTTTCCTCTTCTTTCCCTTCCCTTGTCCAATAGCCAAGACAGGAGCAGCGGGCGGATTGGGAGTGGGTGCAACAGAATTGTCCTTGAAGTTGCTCTCAGCAACCCTCAAGAGACCTTGGAGCTTGCTTAGGGTGACCTCTTCTTTGTTCATGTGGTAGGTCATCCTAAATTGATTGTACATCGGAGGCAAAGAGTGAAGCACCATGTCGATCGCCAAATCCTCACCGAAGTCAACATTTAACTTGCGAAGGCGGTCGACATACCTTTGCATCTTTTGCAAGTGCACGGTAAGAGATTCTCCATGACCCATCTTCGCGGAAATCATGTTAGTGAAAATCTCGTACCTCTCTTGTCTCGCGTTTTGGTGGTACCTCTCCAATAAGTCTTGATGCATCTCGTACGGGTACATGTCCTCGTAGGACTTTTGGAATTCGGAGTTCATGGTGGCGATCATGATGCAATGTAACTTCGTTGCATCTCGCTCATGAGTTTCAAAGGCGGTGATTTCGGCTGGAGTAGCGATTTCGGTGTTGATTTTCTCGAGCTTCTCATCAAGGACATACTCTTTGTCCTCATAGCGAGCAATGGTGCGAATGTATCTTATCCATTCGCTAAAGTTCGTTCCATCGAAGGTGACCTTTTGACAAAGGCTCATCAATGTGAAAGAACTAGCAGCAGCGTTGTTTGCGTTCGACATCTACAATTAGAAAAGGACAAAGATAGATTAGAATAAGAATCCCTAATTATCACCCAATAAGAAAATTAGGGCTAGGATCCAACAATAACATTTACATACTAGAAAAGGGATGCCGTAATATAACATGCAAATAAATTGAAGGTAAGTGAATGACGATTCACTAATTCTCCATCACGAAACTTAAACTATTAGTCCTAAGTGTTTTTGAGAATTCCTAGGTTCGGATGAGATTCATTGAAACTATTCAATGGCATGTTTAAATCTCGATATGCCCCTCTTGTTTGTGACTGGGATGCCGAGGATCACAAAGCGGGTGTGAATTACCATGCAAATTCACATGGCGCCTTCATTGTAACAATCACCTATTCGATGTGCCGGTAAACCACACACGCTCCATCGAACTATGATAAACAACGAATCACCCTTTGCCACCTTCGCTTAGAACCAATTTGTGTGCCGGTAAACCACACGCGCTCCACTAACATCTTAGCAAGGTGCAAAGTGTAATTTCATGGGATTGCATCAATTCACTTTTCCTAAAGTAACTAGGATTGGGAAATTTTAAAAAAAATGTGTAGTTACTTTATATTTCTTATTATACTTTTAATGAGAGGATGAGGTTGCCCTATCCTACCCGTTCGGCTAACGACCCTCCACCAATCAAGCAAGCGGTAGGTGTGAGTGTACACCCATTAAGCGCCATTTTATAGGCCGCAACCTTATACCCACCTTATAGATCGGCTTCGTGAATGAGGCCTACTAACGGTAAGACTAGCATTTAGTTATACATATATATATATATATATTATTCTAGTAATATCATATTAGTATAGGGTTGTATTTTAAAACTTTTAAAATCTAGGGTTTGAAATTTAAGTTGTCTAAATTAAAACTTTTAATCACAAAAGTAAATTTCAAAACAAGAGGGTAGGTTTTAAACATTTAAAACATGGAGGATCAAATAACAAATAATTCCAATTAACAATTAATATCCTAATTATCTATATTTGATTTATTCAAGATTTCTTTTTAAGATAATTACCAGAATAATCAAAATAATTAATTAATTATCATATAAGGAAATTAAATATTTAATTAGTTGATAATTACCTTTAACTAGATCAAGATAATAGTCATATTTATCAGAAAAACAAATTAATATTGATCTAATTAGTTTATGGTAAGTTAAGATAAGATAAACACAAAGAAATCCCGAATCTGGCCATTCCTGACGCCTGGACTCGTCGAGTGCACAAAGTGACTCGCCGAGTCAGGCCTACTCGCCGAGTCCACTTTGAGACTCGCCGAGTCCATGACTCAGAAACCAAAAATCGAATTTTGCAGGTTTGTTCCAGTTAATCAAGCAACAATTTACAGAAAACCAAGCTAGGCTCTGATACCACTGATGGGTTTTAGCCATAAGAACTTTCCTATGTGCGCATGCAAAACCCTAATGCTTGGATCTAGGCTTTCTAATAAACATGCTTTGAATCCAAGACTTCTAATTACTAATTAGGTTAAATAAGAACATTGAAACAGATCTAGAATCATACCTTTGAGTTCCTTGTTGATCTTGAGGTCTTGGAGCTTCTAGAGTCACAAATGTCACTCCTCTAATGGCTTACAAACACCAAAGCAAGGAGGATGATTTGGGAGAGAGGAGAGGGGAGGAATTTCGACCAGAGGTTCCTTACTTTAGGTCAAGTGTCGAATTCCATCAGCCATAGGGTCTATTTATACTTGTAGACTCCTTAAGGGTTACAACCTAAACCCTAATTGGATAATCTTCTCTTAAGGCTATCCAAATCCATTCCTAGATAAGCATATGGACGATTTTAGCTATCCTAAACCTCTTAGAATTCGTCCATACCATATCCAAATGGATTTACAGTCTAAAGCTTAACTATCAAACAACTGACAGTTTATACCCCTTTATTTAATTAATCTCTTTAAGTCACCAAATTAATTCTAATTAATTCTATGACTTATATTAATCAAATAACAAATATATTATTCATTATATTATTCCCATAATATAATATTTACTCTCTCTTATTAAATCATCCTATCAAGTTGTTATGGTGAAGGCAACCCAAAAGGACCATGCACAACCGGATATAGTTACAGCCTTAGACACTATTCCAACATCTCCCCCACTTAGGTTCAACTAAGTCTTCGCAATACAAGAGAATTGAAGGATTCCCAATCCTTCTTAATCTTTAATAACCAACTGTTGATAACCTGTTTCTTACTCGTGCGAGTGTTCTATTACTGGCCCAAAGCCCAAAAGGCCATGAAATTCCTAAAGATCAGACAAGCACTTCCCGAATCCCATCGAGACTAATAATCTCAGCCGCCTTGAAATGATGCCCCACCTGTATATTGAATTCCAAATAACCGATGTCCAAACCAAAGTCTCCACAGTAGACCACTTCCCCTGGCGCTTCCAAAAGTCGACTAAAGCACAATGGTTGAGTCACCAATCCTGACCGTAGGCCTTCCGCATCACGTCTCTGAACCGATCCCGACCATAGACTCGAATAACATTGAACGCTCCAAACCATCACGGATAGAAATGACTTTTCACTAACCACGTTGCTACTCACGATATGCAAACGGCATATGACAATGTTTGAAGGAATAATCTGAACACAAGTAGGGAAACAACCCAGATATACACTTACTAAAACCCTTGAAACGAAAGATCCCCACGTGCAGTTTCCCGTAAGTACTGCACTGAATCCGGCCCTGCTGGCCTCTCAAAAGCCGACTAGAACTCTTGGGTCCCTTCCCGGGACCCTCCAATGTATGTACCAGATCTAGTCCCCTCTTCCTAATGTGCTCCAAATCAATCCCTACTCTCGAGCTCTAGCAATCATATCACTCAAGGTCTCACACCCTGGCACACTCACCAACTCAATCGTCAACAGATGAAGTGCAGTAGCTGAAGCAACCTTTGCCCTAAACCGAGCTACAAACTACCCCCAATACATAGTCTCCAATCTCGAAAGTGCAATAGATCATACAACTAATCTTTGTCGCCTGGTACAAGAGATCCAAGGCAGACTCAAAATCCTGGCAGTCCTCCTGTTAACTGGCTCTCCACCAGAGCCGGGACCAAACCCTGGTCCTTCCCCTTGCGTGTTCATCCTCATTCTGCATAGCAGCTATCCCCATGGTCCAATCATAACCAAAAATTATCCTTCTAATGTTTCTTAGATTCTCCAAGACTTTCCCTGATTCGAGTATGGATCCTATGCTTTCAGTAGTACGGGCCCAATACTACCTTCCACACATATCCATACTTTCCTCTGGAATCATCCTGAATCCTCTAAGTCACCTACTCCCATAATGTACTAAATGTCTTCTAAACAACAACACAGTATCTATCGAAGCACCTCCTAGCCTCCCCTTAGATTCCCAACCTCACTGAATCTCCCCACTAACTCACTGGAGCATATCCTAGGCTCTCCTAGGTTCCCAAACCACCCAGTCCTCAGTTGCTGATAGATCCCAGTAATGTCAACTAGCTACCTTATGAATATAGCCACATGAAACATAGATCAGATAATCCTTCAAGTAACAGACTTAATCCTAGAACGGTTAGACTCAAACGAGAGTTGTGTAATAGGGCCAAATCCATCACTCTGAGATTATCTGGCCTGTGCCACATGTGACCTAGCATATTCACTTAGTAGCTAGCTCACATTGCTAGAAGTCCCACAAAACACAAAACAAATAGCATTCGGACAATGGAAAAGTAACCAATATATTCCAATCAAACAATTCTATCTGTACGTCCAATTCACAATCAGGTGAATCATGTCACTAATCTCATCCTAGGCTTACCCTAGAGTAATCTCCGTCCCACAAACTATCATTGAACATTCGACCCATATACCACAACCCATGCTGTCTACATCCACCCTCGCTGTCGGCTGCCTTATGCATGCAAATTATACACAAAACAGGATCTAATAGACTGTCGAATAATAGACTCTACCCTAGGACCACAACCAGAAAAGGAACAGGAAATAATGCCAAATCAATTACTCTAAGGCTATAAGATCCTAACCGTATACAATTTTAAAAGCATACACATAGCAGTTACTAGTAACAATAATCATTCTCATTCTAACATGGCATCCAATTATTCCCAAGGCTACAAGCACCACATATCAGGCCAGTCTATTGCTGACTACTCAGCATTAGCATGCAAGTCTACCAGATCATACAACATATACATGCATCTCCCCTAGCCATAACTAGCATGCGATTCAAAAATTCATAAACCAAGTCATAACAGACAACATATGTGGGTATTCTGGGGAAACTTACTTGAGCTCGGCTGATTCCATGCACCACCTCCTTTATTGTCTTATAAATTCTTTACTTAAAACATTTTTCTTTTGAAAACTTTACATATCATCAGTTTGAGTTCAGGCACACCCGAAAGCATGTCTGAATCCCTCAAACCAATGTTCTGATACAATCTTGTAACGACCCAAAAATAAAGGGTAAAAATTTCATTTTTAATATAACTAAAACATCGATACCAATTAATTCCAACATTTCAAATCATATTCAAGTAAATCATTTATAAGAGTCTGTTCCCAAAATCATTCCTTGCGGAAATCGTAGGTTGGTGTACTGCAATCAATCCGAGCCCTTCCTTTCCAAAACGATGATACCTAAAACCATAAACAAAAAGTGTAAGCACAAAGCTTAGTGAGTTTCCCAGAACATACCCCACACAATCCATATAACCACGAAATCCACATCAACTATAACAACTACATAAACCATATCAATCACATAACCATGCATATAAATATATACAGATGCCGCGGGCTCCCCCAGGGTCTTACTCCAGGATGCCATGGGCTCCCCCATGGTCTTACACCTAAGTGCCATAGGCTCCCCCATGGTCTTCAATAGGAAAGCCATGGGCTCTCCACATGGTCTTACATCCAAGTGACGTGGGCTCCCCCATGATCTTTAATAAGAAAGTCATGGGCTCTCCACATGGTCTTACATCCGATGCCACGGGCTCCCCCCATGGTCTTCCATGAAAGTATCACAAAGACAGCTAGCATAACACATACCACATAGTCAATAGCATACCACATAATCACTAGCATACAACATATACATGCATACCAGACACATTAGTAGTGAATCTACAATAAACACTACCACTAACTGAATGGACCAGCCTTGGTGCCTCTGACCCATTGGTATGGTGAGGAGACTCACCTGAAATTGCTGAAGTCCCGCGAATAAAATTCTAGCTACTGGATGACAGATTCCCAAACCACACAACTCACAGCTACCTCCCACGGTGGTTGGTGGTGTTAAGATACGACAACATCGGTAATAGATTCGTCTTCGGCGGCTGCCACCATGGCCGTTTGCCATGGTGGTTCTTCATGGCCTTTTACTCGACTGAAACCCACACATACAAAAACACACACTACACTACACACGGTCTTGCTCACAAAAGGAATCCAACTGGTGGCGTAAGGTAGCAGACGACACCTATCGGTTGGAGGACGTCATCGGAATGGATCAGTCGCTGGAGCAGTGGCGGTGGTGCAACAATGGAAGAAGCTGGAGAAGGAGAATGGGTCGGGAATAACTATTCTAGCCGTCGCAACATGCGGTGACAGTTTATTCTTTAACGGTAGCGAGAAACGGCGGCAACATCTCCGATATTCGACTTCGATGGTTGTAGGAGCCGCGTCGGATGGGTTTAGCGGTCGCAACAGCTTCTAACGACGGTTCATGACCCACCTTCGATCCGCGTTTTGCCGCTGGCCTCCGGTGGACTTCCTGATGGGTTTGAGCCATCGGAACATTCCTATGTGTACATGAAAACCCTAAATACTTGGATCTAGGTTTCACTATTGAACATGCAATTCATCCAAGATTTGGAACCCTAGATCTAGCATACATATTACAAAATTAATGTAACTAATGAGATCTAGAGATTACCTCTTGAATAACTCTTGATCTTTCTTATTCCTTGAGCTTAGAGTCACAAGTGTAACTCCTCTAATGGCTTACAACTAGCAACTATCAAGAGGGTAGTATATGAGAGAGGGAGGAGGCACACAAAAATCGGCTCTAGGGTTCTAGTAGAAGCAGTGGCCGATTTCTGTAACCTAGGGGGTCTATTTATACTGTGAGCAGCTAGGGTTTCAGTCAAAACCCTAATGGATAGCTTAAACATTAAGCAACCCATGGAACCTTCTAGAATAAGGCCATGGACGAAAATATGATGGACTCCCATCATAATTTCGTTCACCCCTTAGTCCATTAGGTTTCCTAGCCCAAAATACAACTATCAAACATTTGACAGTTTAAGCCCCCTTATTCAATTAATCTATTTTAGTCACCAAATTAATTCCTAATTAATATATGACTAATATTAATCAAATAATATGATTTATCCTTTAATATATTATTCTTATAATATATTAATAAACCTTAATATCTTCTCTCTCTCTCTCTCTCTCCATAAATTACCCTGTCAAGTTGCTATGGTGAAGGCAACCCAAAAGGACCATGCACAACCGGGTCAAGTACTTACCAAATATAGTTACGGGCTTAGACACTAATCCAACACTTCCCAGATGAACGTTGCATTTCTGACAACGGTGGTGCTGCTACGATGGTGAGATACTAGTGACAGAGGTGGGCTTCCATGGTGGCGACGACCAGAAGTGAAGAAGGAGGTGGCGGCTGTTAGAAGAGGGAGGCATAAGGGTGGTGCAGCTGAGTGTTCTAGGGTTAGGGTTATCGGGACTGTATACTCACCTCCCATATAACTTCCTTTCATAATGACAAGATCGGTCCTTCCCTTCTCTTTTTCTTTGAAACTAAGTCCATAATTTACCCTTTCTATCCTGACTTTAGAAATTTCTTTCAACTCCAATCCCAAAATTTACCCAACAGCCCCCAACTTTCAAAATCCTTTCATACCAAGTCCAATACTTACAAAATAAATCCCCAAAATACACTTTAGCCCCCGAATAATCCAAATTATAACGTTTGGCTCCCTAAAACCAACACTCCGCTAAATAATATGAATTTAGGGCGACTATTTTTTCATCAATTTTTATCTAATTATTTATTTAATAACCAGGATGTTACATCACCCTTATTGGGGTGGGCCAAAAATCCTTAGAATATTCTAGAGAATTTTGTGCAAGCCTTAAGGAAGGGAGTTCATGGGCTGGTTAGGCCCTAAGCTAAGGGATTAGGGTTTTCTACCTTAAAACCCTAGCTGCCTCAACTATAAATAGACCCCCTAGCCCTCATGATTCTGTGCACCTCTAAGAAACCCTAGAAGAGCCGAAATTCTGAGCAAGTTTCTCCTCTCACCTCTATCTCATAATCATCCTCTTGCCCTAGTGTGTTTGTGAGCCATTAGAGGTACTACGCTTGTGTTACTTGTTCTCAAAGTAAGGATCTTCAAGATTTCATTGTTATTACTATATAGCAATAAATGTATGTGATCTAATCCTTCTTATGTAGATTTCGAAATTATTAGACGCGTGATAGGGTTTCCAGTTTTGTGTTTAATGCTTGTATGTCTAATAGTGAAAACATAGATCCTTCAATTACGGTTGTATGCACACATATGATTGTTTGCTATATATAAAACCCATCATAACATAGGGGATATGAACACTTAAGAGTTTTCTCCCAGAGGGGAGAATCACAATCCAAGGAGGGAGGAGGTACGAATTTTAGCTTTTCATGGTGATTTATACAAAATCAATTAAAGGAGAAGTAAGGAATTGAGAGTTAGTAATTGATATGCTTTTAATAGTATAATAAAATAAACTTATTTTAGATAAAAATCTAGCTTTAAATTTCTAAAATCCAACTAATCTAAACTGATTATCAACATCAGGCAATGTACCTTATGGGGCGATATGAAAAAGTTGCTTTGGGACTACTTAAACCAGATACAAATAAGGATGCATATTTTATTTTTGGTGACTTAAATGCGATCAGATAGGATTATGAGAGAATGGTAAGTGTCTTTTCTCAAAGAATTGCTGATGATTTCAATTAATTTATTGTGGAGAATGATCTTATTGATGTAGCTATGGGAGGTTACAATTGTCATCGATTAAAGTTTACGCAAAGTGACAAACTTTGAATATAATAGACATAATACGTAATATATAAATCTAGGATAAATATATAAAGTTTCGTATTAGGATATATAATAAAAATCGACAAAATCGTCCGTAATCCGTAAAAATAAGTGCGCAAAAAGTTATGTTATTTATAACATATTCCAAAAGTGCATGTCGTCCCAGTCCCAGAAATATAAACTTCGTATAAATCAGATTCCGTATGAATTAGCTATGATTTTTATAAAATATAAAAATCAACTGTGGACAAGGAATGTGTGACGTCAAAAAGATACAAAGAGAATGGTTGAATTTTAGCTAAATTCACCAAATGGAGAATCGTCGTATTCCTCGAGATAAGAATTTTGAGAAAAATGACGCTACAATCGGTAACCGTATGAGAGATATGATTTTTGCAAAATCTTTAAATATTAGAATATAAAGTCAAAATTAGCCAATGCAACCTAAAAGAATTTGTAGTACTCATCGATGGCTACGCGTGGATATAAAGAACATCGAAAACAGAGATCGTAAGAGGAAGTTGTGGATTTTACAAAAATCAGCATTTTCGGCGCGCGTTCAGCGCCTAGTTCGCGACACGTACACCTTCTAGAAGGGCGATGTGGACCTACCAGAATCTAACACATAGCAGCAGTAGATTGGAGCGACGTAGGAAGCGTGCGGCGTGCACTAAGTTGCACGGGGTGCATCCCAAAATTTCTGCTTATAAAAGGGGCAACAGACCCCCTATAAAATTTTATATTTATATAATTTAGCTATTAGTAAGTTAGATTCTCAAATAAAGTCGATCCCAAGCCCCCAACACCACCAGTCGCAGTCGCAGTCGCAGTCGCAGTCGCAGTCGCAGTCGCAGTCGCAAGGTTTAGTAAAGCACGCTTCAAGGGTATGTTTCACGTACCCTTTTTCTAACTTTTTTTTTCAAATATAAGGGGGGGGGGGGGTACATGAATAATTACTTCTAATAATTATTATATCATTATTATCAATGCGCTATAAAAATTGATATTTTTATACAATATATTTTATATCGCTACTCTGCTCAAATGAAATTAAAAATTATACTCTATCGTTAATCTGGTATGCT
The DNA here is from genome assembly GCF_051521515.1 of Lactuca serriola. Lineage (NCBI taxonomy): Eukaryota > Viridiplantae > Streptophyta > Magnoliopsida > Asterales > Asteraceae > Lactuca > Lactuca serriola. Next base: position 143,606,830 of record NC_136409.1, read on the forward strand.
CTTAGGATATAATATTATGCATGTTAGATACTCTCCTCAAACTTCATAAATAATATTATACTTAGACGTTATACTGGCCATTTCTCTAGGGTACCTTAGTATGCACTCGTTATTCTGGCCAAACCTCTCGGATAATATAATATCTAGTCGTTACACTGGTTATTCCTCTACTATAATATAGTACCTAGAGTCGGCGCAATCTAAAGAAATAGTGTTATATCTTTTCGTTATTCTAGCCATTTCTCTAGGGTAACATAGTACCTAGAGTCGGCCAAATCTAAAAGATAGTGTTGAAACTAGACATTACTCTATCCATTTTTCTAGGGTAGCATAGTACCTAGAGTTGGCCAAGTCTAAAGGGTGGTACTGTACCTAGTGATTACTCATTTACTCTAGCCACTTCTCCAGAGTACATAGTACCTAGATCTGGTCAAATCTAAAGAATAATTCTAATACATAATCATTATGTTAGGCCATTTCTCTTGGATAACATAGTATATAGAGCTGGCCAAGAGAGTAGCATTATATAAAATCAATACTCTATCAAATATCCAAACATATAATAATAGTATGTTACGTCGTCGCTACGTTCGATCTAAATGGATTAAGTCGTTGCTATGCTCGATCTAAATGGATAATAGTAATATATTATGCCATTGCTACGTTCGAATCCCACGGATAACTGTAGTACGTTATGTGATCTCTTATCTCTAATCATGGCTATATCGTTACTTCGCCAATTTGGCTTCACTAAGAATATCTATTTAAAATAATTATATATATTAAATATAATTTTACAATGAAGCATCAAAACACTATTTACATCATAAGTATATAGTTATCTAAGAAAATGTTGGATTGTATCTAACTAACCTACATTCAGTTTACTCTCGGTTAGTCTACTCTTAAAAGCACTCTTTTCCTCAAGTATACTCCTAAGATATGAATACACTAATAGTATATAACATTTAAGTAAACCCTAGTACCTATGGATAATAGAATACTATTTTCAAATCAAGTAATCAAAATACTTTTACAACTTAACAAAGTTTTATACAAAAAGAATTTTCTAGGTGTAATATACAAAACCTGTGAACTCACCAACATTACTTGACGTTTTTAAAACCACATGTATTCCTAGGAAACCAAGAAATGAAAGATTGCACTCCCGAAATTAGTGGTTGATCGAAGAAGTTACCGAAGACTTATTATCGTTATAGTTATGCCAACCTGTTAAAGCACCTTTGTATTACAGACTCTAGAATTTCAAAACATTTTATGATGTAACGTTTTATCCATAATGGAAGTGATATTTATGGTTTTATATTGCTTTGTACTGTTCACTGTATGTTTAATATTTGTTATGCAACATTCTAACGTCGCATAGCTCGGCGTTTCCACTGTCGACCTAGGGTATGACATGTGGGGTGTAAAATGGATAAATTGCCTTTTATTTATTTGGATTAACTAATGTTTGGTTTTCTATGCATCAAATACACCTAAACTAGGTAGTAGAAAAATCAAACATTGATATACATAAGTGTACATGCAACCTAGGATCTAAGTTTCATACTAATTACAACTACCCAATGAAAAACATAAACAGGAAGGAAGAACTACATACCTCTTTAGCACCGAAAGATCTTTGAGCTTGAGACCTTCTACGTGCCACCTTGTTTAGAGGAAAAGGACCCAAACTACAATCCATATCTTGGTTCACACCCAATGAATTCAAAAGAGTAGAATAAAAAAAATTAGGAGGGGACGATCTCACTAAGAGTACATCCACACTATGGAGGGAGAAGAACGGTGAAGAGTTAAGCCAAAAATGAGCAAGGAAGAATGAATCCCTAATGACCTATTTATAGCATTGGATATCTTCCTAGGTTTTGTACTCCAACCCATGTGGGATGGAGTAGATTTCTAAAACTCATTTGGGATGGAGTAGATTTCTAAAATCCCTCTTATCCTAGAGGATTTTCGTCCATCCCATCTCCCAAGAAGGGTTCAACTGTTGATTAATTGATATTTAACCGTTTAATTAATTAAATGTTAATTAATTCCAAAAATGTTTTCCATTTAGTTTCTGGTTAATTATTAAACCATAATAATTAATAAACAATTTCCATGTTTTGATTATTCTAGTTAATTTGAGCCTTGAGGGCAACCGAAGAGGAACCCGTTATTATTAAGAATATTACCAATAGTTAATGACCTTGGACACCCTTTCCAATAGTCTCCCACTTGGACAAGTCATCAATTATAGAGATATAATACTTCTCTAATAATCAACAGAGAGAATGCCATCCAATACATCTGTCGAACTCTTGTCTAATCAACTTCATCCCTCAGATAAGTGATCAGCTATTCCTTCATTCTACCAAATACCGTTATCAATTCGAGACATGGATAATGTTCAATCTCAGAATTCAAGTTTATGTTTCCTGATAAAGATTTGTGAATATTGCATCTGACTACTAAATCAAACACATCAATTCCAATTTGGACCTGGCCAGGTACTTAAGATGTCAGCACCAAATCATCGAGGGTCCCATAGATATCACTTTTCTAGTTAAGGCAGAAGGAAAAATAAACTTTGAGTACATAGTTTTTGTATACTTCATCATTTCATACCCTTTATAGTTACCAGTTACGGACAACATTGGAGTAAACCAATGCACAATAGAATCATAGACCAAAACCCCACATGTATCTCAGTTTGAAGAATAGAAGATATTATCATCTTAGAATTACCCGTGACTGTATCCATGAAGAAATCTATAAGCGCGGGTTTTTCCAATATTTAAATCCATATTAAGTACTTATGAGTGTTAGAGCAATCTCTATGTTATGCCCAATCACTATAGTCAATCCACCAGTACTCATGACAGTCTTAAATCACTACTTACTTCCATGATTATGACCAACTATGGAGGTTTAAGTAAAATAATACTCAGGATGTGGGTTCTAAACATACAAAAGCGAAACACGATAATAAATTAAACATAAATGATAGCATCACTAGCATTTTATTAACTCTCCACAAAATAAACACCAAATTAGTTACAATTCATATTGTTAATTGTTTCAAGAATTATCAAACCAACAACTAAACAATTGTACAATATAATCTGAAAATCTAATGCTTATAGATCTATTGTGACTATCATGCTTGATCCTTGATAATGACTTCATGTACAGATCATCTGGATTATCCTCTAATGAAACTTTATTCATGATAATGTCTCCATCCTCGACACACTTCCTCACGTAGTGGTATTTCGTGAGTATATGTCTTGAGTTACCATGGTCCTTGGGTTCTTTAGTCAATGCAACTACACCCTCATTATCACAGAAGATTTCCATAGTATCCTTGATGTTCAGAACAATACCAAGATCATCGATGAAATTCTTCAACCATGTAGCTTCTTTTTCAGCTTCATTATCCACTATATACTCTAACTCACAAGTAGAGTCTCCTACCATCTTCTGCTTGGAACGTTTCCAAGTGACTGTTCCTCCATTTAGCTAGAATACCCATACTAACTGAGACCATGAGTTATGTCTATCAGTTTAGAAACTTGTAACTCTTAACTCATCTTTTCCACCATATACCAAGAACATATCCTTTATTATCCTTAGGTATTTCAAAATTTTCTTTACTGTTGTCCTATGAATTTCGCCAGGATTCTCCTGAAAGCAACTCATTATGCTCAGAGCATATGAGACATTAGGTCAAGTACATGTCATGAAATAAATGATCAATCATATAGCAGAAGCATATGCCACTCAACTCGTATTGTATTGTTCATTACTAGAACTGGGACATTTAGTTTTACTCAATTTAATTCCATGTTGGATGGGTTGAAAACCTTTCTTGGAGTCTTTCATCTTGCACCTCTTCAATATCTTATCCAAGTATATACTTTGGCTAAGAACTATTAGACGTTTCGAGATATCTCTATAGATTCTTATTCTAAGTATGTATGTATCTTCTCACATATCTTTCATAGCGAAACAACACCTAAGTCAAGTCTCTGCACCTTGCAATGTTGGGACGTCATTCCCTATAAGTAGTATGTCTTCAACATACAACACTAGGAAGACCACAATACTCCCACTAGCCTTGATATGTACAAAAGACTCATATTCACTTCTAGAAAATCGACACTATTTGACCTTTTCGTGAAAGAAAAGATTCCAGCTGTGAGATGCATGCTTTTGTCCATAAATGGCTTGTTCAAGCTTACACACTTTAAGCAGATATTTTGGATCCATGAAACCCTCAGGTTGTTCCATATACACATCCTTTGTAAGATTCTTGTTACGGAAAACAGATTTGATATCCATTTCTATACCTCATAATCATGAAAGGAAGATATGGCAAACAATATCCTAATATACTTGAGCTTGGCTACTAGTGAGAAGGTTTACTCATAGTCAGTTCCTTGAGTTTGAGTGTAACCCATTGCAACCAACCTAACGTTAAGCGTGTGTACATTCCCATCCATGCTTGTATTCTTCTTGATTATCCATTTGCACCCGGTGGTTTTAATGTCAGGTGTGGGATCAACCAAATTCCAAACTTGGTTGTCATACATGGATTGAATCTCACTCTCTATGATTTCCTTCTACTTAGCGGCCTCAGTGCCTGCCACCGCTTCCGTATAGCTTAATGGATCATCCACACCAATCAATGTATGATCACTGATCAACACATCTTCTTATGTGCTAATATGGAAACCATAAAACTCAGGAGGAAAATAATCTTCATCGGATCTGTGAAGGGGAGGTGGATGTATTTTAGTATACTCAAAAGGTTGTTCACCTTCATTTTGAGTGCTAGTGTCAACTAAAGGTTCTTCCTCTCTTGAATCTTAAATCTCTTCAATATCAATTTGGCTCCTGCTGGCCTCTTTGGAAATGTGAACCCTCTCAAGGAAGAATCCTCTTCGAGAAACAAACACCTTGTTCTCAGAAGGCTTGTAAAACAAGTATCCAAAAAAAATTTAGTGGATAACCAATGAAGTAACACTTATTTGATCGGGGTTCGAGTTTATTTTTTTTCCTTTCGGAGAGTATAAGCCTCACATCCCCATACTTTGATATGTGCTAGAGAGGGACGTCTCCTACTCCACATCTCATAGGGTGTTTTATCAACCTTCTTAGTTGGTACGAGTTTTAAGATGTGGGCGGTTGTCTCTAAGACATACCCCAAAAAAGTTATTGGAAGTGTAGCTCGACTCATCATAGATCGAACCATATCTAATAGTGTTTATTTTATTGTCTCAACAATACCATTTAATTGTGGTGTTCTAGGAGGAAACAATTGTGAAATTATTCCACAATTCTTAAGATGTTTGTACAACTCAATACTTAGATATTCTCCACCCCTATTGGATTAGAGCATCTTGATCTTTCTTCCCAATTGGTTCTCTACTTCATTTTGAAACTCTTTGAACACTTCAAAGGTTTTTGAATTGTGCTTGATTAAATAGATATATCCATATTTGCTAAAATCATTAGTAAAAGTCACGAAATATCTCTCACAATGTCATGTGGAGAATCTGAACGCTCATTGTGGATGGCATGTGGTGGTCAATGTGAAAGAGGAAAGGATTTTTTGAATGTTCATTATGGTCTACAAACATATGTGTGGATGAGGTCCAACAAATCTTTGCCTCTTGTGACATATGAATGGCGTTTTTGTCATCTTTCTAAGTAAGCAAGATTCGCATACATCATCTGACTTGAGTTCAAATGCTTTCAAGATCTCATACAATTGGAGCTTGGAAATTGCATTTCTTGTTTATATAACCATGACGGCAATGTCACAAATATGATTTATCTAATTCACTATTATAAGAGCCAACATTAAATAATAGTTTATCAATTTTACCTACGCAAACAATACTTTCACATACACTTTTACTAGGAATAGCTTTGTGATTTCAAATCTCTTAATCCTCACAATAAGAACGCTGGATATGAAGGGAACTTTAGAGTTTATAGTTGGTAAGGAGGAGGAGGAATATTGTTTTTATTGTTGTTCGGGAACGACATCTACAAAAGATAGATTACAATTAGTTTGATATAATAATACTTAAAGATAATCACCCTAAATAAATTATTTAATTAAGGTTAGGATCCATATTTGGCTTCATGGTGTGTAAAGGGATGTCGTAAATGCACCACAAAGTTATTTAGGTAGGCAAAGCCCTTTGCCAATTTCGATGACTACGAAATTCCTATATCTTTGTGATTCATTGGCTATTAATGGCATGTTAATATCAAATTATGTTCATCTCAAATTCAGTGACGGTGATGTTGTAGATCATTGAACAGATAGTGAAATAGCCATACAAAATTATGCGGACCCCAACTCAAGTTACGCTTGACATTCTATTTCTCTGCTTATATTTTCCAATTAACGTATCGATTAACCACAAGAGCTCCATCAACAAGTTACAAAGGGAATGTGAAATTTCATGGATAACATAAGATTCATATTTAACTAATAATATGATATTTTGTTTTATACGTGTATTGATAAAACTTTTAGATTGACCATGAACACTATCAAAGATTTACGGTAACTCCATTCTCAAAATGCTATAAGGCGGTGAAGGTGGTAAGCGTGAAGCATATTAAATACCAACCCTATTAGGAATCATAGAGACCTCCTTAAACCTCTACATTATCGTGGGTGAGCCTAGTCATGGTAAGACTAACAATGTCAATATTTAAACATGTGAGGACACATGTTGTATTTATGTTACACATATAATAGATAAGTGTCAATATGTATGTATGTGTGTGTGTGTGTATATATATATATATATATATATATATATATATATATAAACAAACACACTCACATAAGGTTTAAATTTAAAGCTCTTTAAATTTATTTGTCTATTATTAATTCTAATTAATTGAAAGGACACATTATAACAATTAACAATTTATAAGGGGTTTAATATTCAAATTCATAAATCTTAATTATAACTAATATTAAATATTTAAATTACCATTTAAATAATATAAATATTCAAATTCAAATAATCATATTTAAATAATATTTATCCTTTTCCATATTTAAAACAATTAAATTTAGGAATTATCCATATTTGAAAATCTTCTAATTTGAAATTTAAAAGGAAACAAAAAACCCTAATTTGGTGGGGCGCGCCACGCCCAAAAGGAGGTGCGTTGCGTCTACGATTAGCAGGTTTCTCTATTTTCAAATGTTTACTTCTTTTTCCGATTTCAAACAATCATTTACAGAATATATGGATTAAAGGATGTTAGTAATTATGAACCTAAGGCTCTGATACCACTGTTAGGTTTTCTATGCAATACACTTAAACTAGGTAGCAGAAAAATCAAACAAGAATATAACTAAGTGTAAATGCAACCTAGGATCTAAGTATCATACTAATTATAACTATCTTATTAAAAACATAAACAAGAAGGAAGAACTACATACCTCTTTAGCAGCCAAACACCTTCAAGCTTGAGACCTTGTATGTGGTACCTTGTTTGGAAGAAAAATGACCCAAACTAGAATCCCTCTCTTAGTTCACACCCAATGAACTTAAAAGAGTAGAATAAAAAACAAATAAGAGGAGACGATTTCACTAAGAGTACGTCCACACTATGGAGGGAGAAGAATGGCGAAGAGTCAAGCAAAAAAATGAGCAAGGAAGAATAAATCCCTAAGGCCCTATTTTTAGTCTTTGATATCTTCCTAGGTTTTATACTCCAAACTGATGTGGGATGGAGTAGATTTCAAAAATCCCTCTTATCCAAGAGGATTTTTGTCTAATCTATCTCCCAAGAAGGGTTCTGGAATATTCTTGATTAATCAACTATTGATTAATTGATATTAAGCCCTTTAGTTTATTAAATTATTAATTAATTCCCAAAATGTTTTCCAATTAGTTTCTGATTAATTATTATACCATAATAATTAATAAACTAAATCCTCATTTTGTTTGTTCTACTTAATTTGTGTAACGCCCGTAGATCATGGCTAGTCAATTTAGAGACGATAAGCATCAAAAATGACTTTTTGATGGAAGATTATTTAGAAGGATTAATCTTAACTAAGTTATAGTATATGTTACGGGGTTTCCGAATATATAAAGAACGTCGAAATCCAAGTTATAACGAAGAAGTTATGACCTGTCGAAGTTTCGCGACAGAACTGGCACGGCACAACGCGACGTAAATAGTGAATTTACGTTAGAGCGATATTTATCCAAAACAATCTAAATGAGAATTGAATATCTCATCAATAGTAGTGCAACGACGGAAAGACGGACGAAAATGGACGTCAGACGAAGGAGCTATGAGTTTATAACAGAGTTTTCCTGTCCCGACCTACTAAAAATAACATATAAGTAATATAATTATAATATATTAAAAATAATGTCAAAATTAGCCAATGGAGTCTAAACGAGAGTTGTAAAGCATAATCTCACCTTCGCGTCGATATAAAGAACGTCGAAAACGGAGTTCGTATGCGAAAGTTATTAATTTATGAAGTTCGAGGCGCGAAACCCCAAAACCCCGAGACCTGAAGCGAGTCCCGAAGCCCCGAAGATCCCGAGAAGAAAAGAGTTTCCGAGCCGAAGCTCTACCCGCGATAAACCCGGTGTGTGAAGATATCCCGGTTTCACCGAAGAATACTATTTTAAGAGCCGTAGTGCTGTCCGATCATCTTCTGATCAAGTGAGTGTATAGTCACTTTCATCTTACACATAGATATGAAGTATTTTATAAAATACGTTCTATGTGTATATATATTGTTTTTTATATGAGTGAGCGTATAGTCCCTTTCATAACACGATTTTAATACAAGTATTATGTGAATGTATTAAGTATATGTTTTGGGTGAGTATGTGATCACTTTCTTATAACATATATATATTAAGTATTTTCTATGAAATACGTGCTATGTGTTTATATATTGTTGTTTATTTGAGATGAGTGTGGAATGGATGTTTTATATAGGTGTTAAATGAGTTAATCTGTATATGTATTTTATATCTACAAATATGTTGGGTAGAACATGGGTAGATGAATTAGATGACGTGTGATGATAATTAGGTGATGAGAAATAGGTGATGATAATTAGGTGATGAGAGATAGGTGATGATAGAAAGGTGATGATAATTAGGTGATGATAGATAGGTGATGATAAATAGGTGATGTGAGATGAGAGGAGATACCATAACCTTGACAAGCGACGTTGTGACTACGTATTCATGCGATGATAGTCTAACCCTTATTATGAATTACGAGTCCAGGCGATGTTGTGGCTACGTATTCATGCGATGATAGACTAACCCTTATTATGAATTACGAGTCCAGACGATGTTGTGGCTACGTATTCATGTGATGATAGTCTAACCCTTATTATGAATTATGAGTCCAGGCGATGTTGTGGCTACATATTCATGCGATGATAGACTAACCCTTATTATGAATTACGAGTCCAGGCGATGTTGTGGCTGCATATTCATGCGATGATAGTCTAACCCTTATTATGATTTACGAGTCCAGGCGATGTTGTGGCTGCGTAATCATGCGATGATACCCTAACCCTTACTAGACACATATTGAGGGAGTGATCCCCGAATTAGTATTGTCTAAGCGATGTAGGTGATGATCCTTAGGAAAAGTTCTTAGGAACAAACATATAAGGATATAAGATGTAAGGAGATGAGAGGTAAATATGATATAGGAGATGACCCTTAGGATAATCCTTAGGATTAAATGAACGAGGAATAGTTGATTTATAGGGTAATCTTTAAGAAGTAAAGAAGATAATGGGGATGGTTAATTGGGTTGATTGTTTGATGATTATATATATATATATATATATATATATATATATATATATATATATATATATATATGATATAATATTGTGGGTTGAAAACCCTATATGCTTACCAGGATCCCAAGCCTGACCCACTCAGTTTAATTGTATCACAGGTATCGATACGAAACTGCTTTGCACTGAGAGATTAAAGGAGATGTAAATCACTAGAGTAAATGAATGTATGTTCTGTTTATGCTTATGTGTCTATATCGGAACATGACATCTCGAGGTTTTGTTATTTAATGAAAATACATTCTCTTTGAGAAATGTTTTGATAAGTTTTTATCATATCTTGTTTTGGGAACAAATTCCGTAACCGTTTTCTTTAAACGATCACTCTGATTTATAAAACAAAGAATAAACAAATCGGTCTTTTCTGGCCGTGAAATTGGGGATGTAACAGTTGGTATCAGAGCATTAGTTTAAGTGAACTAGGAATTTGTAGGATTTCTAGACTTAAACTTAGAATGCTAAGCGATGATTATGAGATGAGTGTCTACCATATTTTAGGCACGAGCACTAGTATATTTTAGGAAAGATACCTAAAATGCTTTTATGTGCTAAATGCTATATGTTTGCGATATATGAAATTGTTTGTTTGGATCTATGGTTTGTTGCCAACCGGATCTGGAAACCTTATGTGTTTAGGATTCTAAACGTTTGATACGATATTAGAACTAGCATGTAAACGTTTCGGAGTGATAAGGAGATTTATACGTCTATCGTAAATAAAACTTTCTTATCTTAAATTCTCGCTTGGTACACCGAACGTCTGCTTGGGTGTACAAAACGTTATGGTGAAGACTCGTAGAGAATTGAGTAAATGGAGGAAATGAAAGGCTTATGATAGTGAATGACACCTATCGGAAGATATCGTAAGAGTGGTGTCTTGCCTTTAGTTTATGTCTAATAAAATAACGGAACGTTTAGAGGAGTACGGTACGTCTGAAGTACACATTCGATTGGCGGAATGATTGAACAATTGGTGTTATTCCTGAAGTTGTCCCATCGGATGAACTTTCCACCACCAACCAAGGTGAAGCACGATTGATGACTGGAGATACGCATGGAAGAAGTCCTAGTAGAGTCTAGGAAATTTTTTATGATTAATTGGACACATTCATATGTGTTAAATTGTTTGGTGATTTTAGGACTTGGGGACTGCGAGACAATACTTGGGACAAGTATGAGTAGGTGTGAATGGTAGTAGAAATCTATGCTACTGGAAGCACAGGACTCACGCTTGGATCATGGGAAGTCGCAAGGTTACCAAGAAGCTTGTAATTGAGTTCGTTTTATTCAAGTATGTCGTTACCATTGTTTCGGTAATGACTAAAAAGATGACTGATATTCTAACCCTAGCGGTCATGACAAATTGAGTCCGACTACGATGAGTTTGTTACGTGGTTCATAAATGTGATTATATCACGTTAGAATATGAAGGAAGGTATAATCCATTCTGGAATTTGACTCTAAGAGACTTGAGTCTAAGCGTTGCATCATACGATGAGAGGTCATTAGAACATGACCTATCGGTCTGTTATAATAGATAAAGGAATGTATTTATCCTAAGAAGAAGAAGGAGTTCACAATAAGGATTTATTTTGTAACTTGAAGGTTACGATTGAGAGTCCATCATAGTAAGAAGAGCAGATGAAGGACTGAGCATCACGGTTATTACTTGGGATGGAGAGATAACGTATGGAGTCAGTATACGAATCCTGTTTCGTTGATGATTCCGGGATGTAATCATCCTAAGGGGGAGATAATTGTAACGCCCGTAGATCAGGGCTAGTCAATTTAGAGACGGTAAGCATCAAAAATGACTTTTTGATGGAAGATTATTTAGAAGGATTAATCTTAACTAAGTTATAGTATATGTTACGAGGTTTTCGAATATATAAAGAACGTCGAAATCCGAGTTATAACAAAGAAGTTACGACCTATCGAAGTTTCGCGACAAAATCGGCACGACACAACGCGACGTAAATAGTGAATTTACGTTGAGCGATATTTATCCAAAACAATCTAAATGAGAATTGAAGATCTCATCGATATTAGTGCAACGACGGAAAGACGGACGAAAACGGACGTCATACAAAGGAGTTATGAGTTTATAACGCAGTTTTCCTATCCCGGCCTACTAAAAATAATATATAAGTAATATAATTATAATATATTAAAAATAAAGTCAAAATTAGCCAATGGAGTCTAAACGAGAGTTGTAGAGCATAATATCGCCTTCGCGTCGATATAAAGAACGTCGAAAACGGAGTTCATATGCGAAAGTTATGAATTTATGAAGTTCGGGGCGCGAAACCCCAAAACTGTCAGATACCATGATGTGGCAAGCAGTACCACGACGTGGCCAGTCTTCTGACACCTCCGGGAGTCCCCCAGATGCAACTTGCGATTACGCATGCAGTGACGACCAAGCCCACGACGTGGGAAAAGGTGCCACGACGTGGCAAGGGCTAATTTTGCCCTATAAATAGATTTGAAGGGCCAACCGTTTAGGGTTGCTATTTCCTCTTCTCTCTCTCTCTATCTCTCTCCCGTTTTACCTCAATTTACGTGCAAGAAATATCCCAAAGCCCTGGTATCAACCCCGAGACCTGAAGCGAGTCCCGAAGCCCCGAAGATCCCGAGAAGAAAAGAGTTTCCGAGCCGAAGCTCTGCCCGCAAGAAACCCGATGTGTGAAGATATCCCGGTTTCACCGAAGAATACTATTTTAAGAGCCGTAGTGCTGTCCGATCATCTTCTGATCAAGTGAGTGTATAGTCACTTTCATCTTACACATAGATATGAAGTATTTTATAAAATACATGCTATGTGTATATATATTGTTGTTTATATGAGTGAGTGTATAGTCCCTTTCATAACACGATTTTAATACAAGTATTGTGTGAATGTATGAATTATATGTTTTGGGTGAGTATGTGATCACTTTATTCTAACATATATATATATATATATATATATATATATATATATATATATATATATTAAGTATTTTCTATGAAATACGTGCTATGAGTTTATATATTGTTGTTTATTTGAGATGAGTGTGGAATGAATGTTTTATATAGGTGTTAAATGAGTTAATCTGTATATGTATTTTATATCTACAAATATGTTGGGTAGAACATGGGTAGATGAATTAGATGATGTGTGATGATAACTAGGTGATGAGAAATAAGTGATTATAATTAGGTGATGAGAAATAGGTGATGATAATTAGGTGATGAGAGATAGGTAATGATAACTATGTGATGATAGATAGGTGATGATAAATAGGTGATGTGAGATGAGAGGAGATACCATAACCTTGACAGGCGATGTTGTGGCTACGTATTCATGCGATGATAGTCTAACCCTTATTATGAATTACGAGTCCAAGCGATGTTGTGGCTACGTATTCATGCGATGATAGACTAACCCTTATTATGAATTACGAGTCCAGGCGATGTTGTGGCTACGTATTCATGTGATGATAGTCTAACCCTTATTATGAATTACGAGTCCAGGCGATGTTGTGGCTACATATTCATGCGATGATAGACTAACCCTTATTATGAATTACAAGTCCAGACGATGTTGTGGCTGCGTATTCATGCGATGATAGTCTAACCCTTATTATGATTTACGAGTCCAGGCGATGTTGTGGCTGCGTAATCATGCGATGATACCCTAACCCTTACTACACACATATTGAGGGAGTGATCCCCGAATTAGTATTGTCTATGCGATGTAGGCGATGATCCTTAGGAAAAGTTCTTAGGAACAAGCATATAAGGATATAAGATGTAAGGAGATGAGAGGTAAATATGATATAGGAGATGACCCTTAGGATAATCCTTAGGATTAAATGAATGAGGAATAGTTGATTTATAGGGTAATCTTTAAGAAGTAAAGAAGATAATGAGGATGGTTAATTGGGTTGATTGTTTGATGATTATATATATATATATATATATATATATATATATATATATATATATGATATAATATTGTGGGTTGAAAACCCTATATGCTTACCAGGATCCCAAGCCTGACCCACTCAGTTTAATTGTATCACAGGTATCGATACGAAACTGCTTTGCACTGAGAGATTAAAGGAGATGTAAATCACTAGAGTAAATGAATGTATGTTCTGTTTATGCTTATGTGTCTATATCGGAACATGACATCTCGAGGTTTTATTATTTAATGAAAATACATTCTCTTTGAGAAATGTTTTGATAAGTTTTTATCATATCTTGTTTTGGGAACAAATTCCGCAACCGTTTTCTTTAAACGATCACTCTGATTTATAAAACAAAGAATAAACAAATCGGTCTTTTCTGGCCATGAAATTGGGTATGTCACAATTTGAGCCTTGAAGGCAACCATAAATGACCATGTTATTATTAAGAATATTACCAATAGTTAATGACCTTGGACAACCTTTCCAACAACGAAACAATTAGAGTCTTGTCGGACAATTTTTTTTTGGGTGGAGATGTTGATCATCGTAAAATGTCGTGGGTTAAATGGGACCTTGTTCTTCCGAATAAGTCTCAGGGAGGTTTAAAGATTGGAAGCTTGATAGCGTTTAACTGTTCCCTTCTCCAAAAATGGAGATGACATTTTCTAAATAATGAAGATCTACTTTCGTCGAGAGTCGTTAAAGCGATTTATGGTGGTAATGGGGGTCTTGTTTTAGGTTGGGAAAGACAGTGGCAGATGCTCTTGAAGAGCAGGGGAGCCATGGCCCCCCTGTTTTTTTGACTTATAATACACATATTTACATTTAACCTACTTCAAAAAAATCATATTTTTATATTATGGTCCCTTCTGGATTTTTGACTTCCACATGCATTTTAACTTCAAAAAAGAATACAGAATACCAATCTTATATTATTAGGAGATTTAAAAGTTTGGAAACTGCATAAATAATGAACAAAGAACCCGAAAATTACTTAAAACTTCAAACCAATTCCTTTTTATTAGATATTCCAATTAATTAGGAAAATAAAACTATATAAAAGCAAATAACTATTCAGATATACTAGTTTATTTATATTTGGGATTATACAAAACCCTAACAAATCTTTGTTGTGACTAAGAAAAGAGCGTTCAATCTCACCGGAAAATATCCATGCCGCTAGAAAGCACACCTCCACCGTTCGCCAACTGATCTCTGCCCTTTCTGCTCAAATCAACTAACTATGTGAGCTCTACGACGTTTTTCGCTCCCGCCACCTTCTCGACCAGCGACCTTCAAACACATCTCTCCACTGGAGAAAAAATTGTATGATTCTCTTTCTATTTCATTCTATCTTTTTCTCTTTCTTTCACAACTTACAAGTCGTAACTCATAGGGAAGGTGAATAGTTTTGAAAACTATTGAAATCTAAAAAGTTAAAAGTAGCTATAGAGACAACTTTTTCTTATTTGTTATTATGAAAATGTGTTTAGTAATTACTATTTTATTTTAATATTGGTTAAATATTACATCGTAGATAGATTCTATAGTATAATCATGTTGTAAAGGAATGTCACTACGTTAAAAAAAAATAGATTGCAAAATGTATTTGATGATTGTTATTTTAGTATATTGTTTTAAGTGTTAGTTTTGTTTGGTATATATGGTATATTAACATGGAAAATTAATCTAATTTTTAAAAGAAAAACTTGTGTATATAGTTTTTTTGTGTTTTGGTCACCCCCTATTTTTTATGGTCGTGCTCCGCCTCTGGGGAAAAAAGACACAAAAATGGTCTATAGGCTAACATTCTTTCTTCTATTTCTCTCCTTGAGGAGAAAGGTTTTTTTTGGCCATTCAATGGTAAAGAGAAGACTCGGAAATGTTTGGCTATAAAATTCTAGAAGGATATCTTGCTTGGAGATGAAATGTTGTCTATTTGTTTTCCCCTGCTCTTTCAGCTTGAAATAAACCACGATTGTTTCATCGCTGAGAGAAAAGTAGTAGATGGAAATGACATAGGCTGATTAAAGGAGGGGAAAAGAGTACCCAGTTAGTTGATATGATGGTTGTTCTTTTGGAAGTCTCATTGTCAGATCGTTTGGATAGTTGGAGTTGGAATATAGGTGATGATGAGGAGTTTATAGTTGTAGTAACTAGAAGGTGGATTGATAAGAAGATTTTGCCTTGTGTTGATTGGTAAACTAGGTGGAACCGTTTTATTCGTTCTAAAATGAACATTCTTGTATGGAGGATTCTTTTGGATATATTTCATATTCGAAAGAATTTATATCATCAGGGTAATGATGTTCCTTCTATTATGTGTCCTATTTGTAATATGGAAGTGAATTAGTTGGAGCATTTGTTTCTTAGATGTGGGGTGGAGTCTAGAACATAGGATGTAGTTTTTAAATGGCTCGATATTTAATTCAACTCGTTTAATTCTACTTCTCTTTTGTTCGATCAAGTTGACGGTATTAAGTGCAACGCTGAAAAGAAGATCGATATTGTTATGGTGGTATGCACTACGTTATGGTATATGTGACAGTTTCAAAATGATAAAGTCTTTGGAGGTGGAAATATGAGAAAAGATAGCATTTTTTATTCTATACGTGATTTTTTTTGTTCAGTAATAGATATAGAAAGTGTGGTTTTACATGGGTTTATTGGATGCAACATCCATTGAACAATTTGTAATGTTTTATATGATCTAGTTCCTTGCTAGAGTAGTTTTATTTTTATATATGGTTGTTTGTTTCAAAAAAAAATGATAAGATCTGATTTGGTTTATAACAACATACTTTCAATGGGTTGAACTAAAAAAAAATTGTGAAATCCATAAACCAAAAATCTATGGGTTCAAATCGGAAGACTGAAAACCCAAACCGAAAAATATAGAAACCGAACCCATAAAAACAAAACCAAATGGTTTTTAAACCCATAAAACCCAAATTTACAGTTTAGGTTTAGTTTACCTCAAACTCGAAGCATTCTCACCCCAAGGGGATGGTGCAACTTTGAGAAGAACAAGATCATGAAGGATTGATAATTCATCCTAAATGGTAAAGGACCTAACACGAGGACGCAAACATGGATTCCCTAAAACCTATGTGCTTGGAAATCGTGCATGCACTTCATATCATTGAATATAACATGGAAATATGTTTATTAACATATGTTTTATGATGAATATGACTTCAAATGAATTACATGGAATCGAAAATGATTATATGCTTTTTGTGCCTAAAAAACTAAAACCTATGTATCTTACTGGACGAATGTTTTACGATTTCTATTCTACGTAACATGTTTCCCAAGAGTATGTTTACTTAGCAATGGACTAAAATGGATATTAGTATAGAATTCATATGAGACTTTTACATTTAGAATTGACGAAAATAAGATAGATAACTCCCTAGAATATAACCTATGCCACGATATTTGAGGGAGATTATATTTTGGGTTTAGTGACACCTCGTGTAGATTGTGTGTAATAGTTTTAATTGTCTCGAGTTTTTGTTTGGTATTGCAAAGTCAT
The DNA here is from genome assembly GCF_051521515.1 of Lactuca serriola. Lineage (NCBI taxonomy): Eukaryota > Viridiplantae > Streptophyta > Magnoliopsida > Asterales > Asteraceae > Lactuca > Lactuca serriola. Next base: position 143,624,228 of record NC_136409.1, read on the forward strand.
TAATTTGTGGTATACATACTACTATTATGGAAGATGTTAAAACAGTTTGCTTAGTGAATAGTTACAGGAGTAAGTGAAATGATTATACGAGGATAGTAAAGCTGCTAGTCACAATTTGAAAGTTGAGAGGGGTCCGCCCAATGACCTGAAAGACAGGAAAGGGAGATCTAGATCACGCACACCATGTTATAATCTGAGAATTCTTTTCAACACTCGGTGATTAAAAAAGGTAACATATTATTATCTTAATGTAAATATGTTAGTATTGGTAGTGTGAAAATTAGAATGCACAACAGAGTGATTCGAATAATTATCACCTTCACACGATATCCATACGTTAACACGACATGAACTCAACACCAAATAACTATGTGTATGAACTCGACACCAAATAACTATGTGTGAGTATGAGATTTCAACATGCTTAACTAAACGGGTTGACACGAAAGACAAAATGACACAAAAATTAAATGTGGAAGGTTAGGGTTCAAAATTTTAACTCGAAAATGACACGTTTATTTATATGCAAGTTATTTGCTTCTTTAGGTAAATTGAGTTGGTCCAAAACCAAAACTAGATATAAATTAAAATTTTGGGTTGATTCGTTTTATAATGTTTAAGTTGTTTGTGTTGGATTAGGTGTCTAAGCCAATAACTATTTTGGTATGTACTTGACCCGATTGTGAGCATGGTCATTTTGGGTTGCCTTCACCATAGCAACTGATATGATGAATTAAGGAGAAAGAAAATTAATTATGATTTATTAATATATTATATGAATAATATATTAAATTAGAAATCATATTGTTTAATTAATATTAGTCAAGAATTAATAAGAATTAATTTTTTGGCTAAAAGAGATTAATTAAATAAAGGGGACTGATTGTGTAATTATAAGATAGTTGCATAAATGGGTTAATGGACTCCATAGAAGTTGGAGTGGACGAAATCTATGGGGAAACCCATAAGAATTCGTCCAAGGCCTCTAAGGAGGGAGTCCATGGGTTGCTTAGGGCCTAAGCAGTCAAATTAGGGTTTTCTAGTTGAAAACCCTAATAGCCTACCTATATAAGGAACCCCTAAGGCCCCAAAAACGTGGTGAAGTAATCCCTAACGGTTCTTGGTCGTTTTTGGTGCTCCTCCTCCTTCCCCTAGGTCATCTTGTTGCTCATGGTGTTTGTGACTCCATTAGAGGTACAACATTTGAGGCACTAAGCTTTCAAAAGTCAAGATCAAGAGGAATTGAGATTGTTATTGCTACATAACAATCAAGGTAAGATCTAAACTCTATTCTTTTGTCAATTTCGATTATTGTATGCTAGAATTAAGGTTTATGAGCTTTGGATGATTATTGCATGTTCATTAAACAAACTAGATCCAAAACTTTAGGGTTTGCATGTACACCATAAGATTGATGTAGTGCTCATATCCCATTTGACCGTATGAATAAAGACTTCATTTTCATTATTATTATTATTATTATTATTATTATTATTATTTCGTTTCTTCTTTCTCTCACATACTCCGTATTCCCACTTGGTCACTCCCTCCTCATGACCCCACCCCTTCACCTCCCTAACTCATATTTTTTGCACTTTGTCTTCTAAATTTAGTGTGAATTTTGGTCCTCCACCTCCACCTCCCCAACTACTACTCCTAGGGTTTTTTTTTTTTAATTTTATTTTTATTTATTTATAAATTTTTTTTATTACTTTTTTCCTTTCCGCCTCCCAAAATCTCACGTTTTCAACATTTCTAGTGTTTCAACCATGTACCACATGACACATTTGCAGATCTAAACTCTAAACGTGCTAATCAAACACAAACTCGACATGAGATAAACGGATTGACATGCCATGACACGATAGTTAAATGTGTAAGGTTAGGATAAAACTCTATCAACCTATCTAATGTTTGAACCCCACATGAGATTACATGTTTTCCATGTACAATCCAAATCATTCTCTCTCTTGGGACTTGGATAATAAGCCGGCATTGGGTGCAAGTCAATAATAGATTGTGATGTTATGAAGATAAGTGAAGAGCAATTGGTGAAATTTGAAGTTACAAAGGCTCGAAACAATTTGTACTTTATCGATGGAAACACTCTTATTAGTGACGTTTCAAAACGGCTAAGATGATTATTGCATCTTATATTAGGACACACTTCGGAAAGAATTTTCATGTTTTACATAAGAAGAAGTTGATGAAGTCAAAACAAATTAATAACACACATGTTTGGGTGTTCATTATGCGATATAATATGGTATATTTGAGAAATCCAATTAATGGTTGGCGTTACGTGAATATCAGACCATTAAACATTTGAGACATGCTATCCGGATTTTGATTATGGAGCTCACATTGTGTTTCTGATTTATTATAATCACTTTAATTATCATTTAAGATTATGATTCCATCACACTTACATCAACCAATGAAAATTCATCAATAACGTTACTTAAAGATACTTTCACGATTTCAATCTAACAAGTTTTAACAATTTAAAAATACATCTAACAACAAAATTTGTGGTAATTTCATTTTCATCACATTAACTTAAATTAAAGTATAAAAAAAATGTTCAACTCTTGAATCTAATACTTCGGGTGAGAGTATTATTAATACCAGACCCTTCACCACCATAAGAACCTGTTGGCTTCCTGTGTGCACGTACTTGCCCTTTTCTAGCAACTTCTTTCTTCTTGTGTTTCAACTGCACAAAATTAGTATACTTTTAGCTTTCAAACTTTGGCCACAACAATTTTATATATTGTCAGGTTTGGTCCCTATAAATTTTGGGTTTCAAACTTTCACCGGAAGACTTTTGTATATTGGTATGTTTGGTCCCAGGACTTTTGTATATTAACAAATGTATAGTATACTTTTAGCTTTCATATTTTGGCCACAACAATTTTGTATATTAGCACGTTTGGTCCCTAGAATTTTTGGGTTTCAAACTTTCACCGGAAGACTTTTGTATATTGGCGTGTTTGGTCCCTGGACTTTCATATATTAACAAATGAATAGTATACGTAGTATACTTTTGTGCTTTATCAGCTAATTTAGCATCACGTTTTATTTTGGTTTCTTTGTAAAGATCAGTCTCTGATTCTGTCTCTGTTTCACCATCTTCATTTGAGTCATCATCAACTCCATTAGCCTCAAGGGTATTTTCGTCATTTTTCATATCATCATCAGAATGGATTCCAGCACTAGCAAGAACCCGTGTTTCATGCTTTCTTCGCCTTTCTCCAATGTCATCTCTCTTTGGTAAATCATCATCTCATTTATTGTTGTGGAATTAGAAACATGTGTTTGAGATAATCTTCAACCTCAAATGATAGATTTTCATCAAGTGATTTCATCTGCAATGATATGGAAATAGAGTAGACTTGTTATTTTTATGAATATACATAAGGGGTAGAATGGTAATTTTTACACACTAACCTTGTCTAACAAGTTCTTAATCTCCACAAGGCGAGCAAGAACAGGGTGATCAAGAACTGAATGCCCTTCGGATTTAAGAAAACAAAATTAGAAAGAAGTATGAGACATTCAAAACTAAAATCGGTCAATTGATCTTACTTTTTGCAGCTAATGTGTCATCTTCATCATCATCTAGGTCTAATGGAACTATATCTCTCTGCTTATGAACTGAAATAAAAGTACAAAAGAATCATAAATGGAATAGGAAAATGCAATGCACACATACATACTGGTTGAAAGAAAGATTGATAAATTTACAAACATCAATTTCGTCATCCATGTCAGAGTCTGAAAAAGTAGATAGTTATTTCTGAAGGGTTTTCTTGTTACTGCTCTGACCCTTTGATCCTTTCGCCATTATCGCTCAACACACAGCTATTCAAGATAGAAAAGAGAAGGAATGATTAGCAAAATGACCAAAAGGGCTTCCTTTTACATATAAGCATCGTAAGAAAACATAGCAGGGCGGTCAAGACGGTAGGCAACCCGGACGACCGTCTAGGGCCCATGTCTCCAGAGGCCCAAAATTTATGGGCTATGTAGTTTATATATATAAAAAATTTATTACATAAATGATTTTTTTGGAGTAAAGCTGGTTAAAACTCAAATTAGCTCAAAAGATAAACAATTTGACTTACTTGTTATTGCTAATTGAACACGTCTACACCAAAGAATAAATGATACTTTTTTAATCTTTATTATATTTGTCATTGAGGGGTCTTTTTTTTTTCTTTTCGCCCTGGGCCCCATATACGTTTGGACCGGCCCTGCTCTCAGACATTCATCAAACAACTTGCCTACAAACACATTCCCTTTTTTTACAGAACACTGTGCACATCAGACTTCATACATTTGAACAGCAAACACTACAGAACTTTCGTATGTGAGGAAGGATATCACGGGAAAAGAACACCTTTTGGATAAAAAGAAATCGACGAACAACATCAAGTGGCAAGTACATAGAAAGCAGAAAAAAAAATGGAACCTGGCGTTCGGTGCGACGGAGTTGTGGCTATCGAAGGTCTCCGGACGGTGGGGGAGGCGATGGCGAGCAGGGGGTGACGTGAGGAGCAGATATGAGAGGTGACATTGTAAGGCTACTGGGAGTGATGCGCATGCTAAAGACATGCCCTACCCGTTTTTTTTTCTACGGCAAAATGACACTGAAGCTAATGAAAGTTTTGATATTTGATAAATTTGGTTGTTAAAGTTTTTTTTTTGGTATATTAGACCACTAAACTTCATTTTTACCTTTTAATTACACAATTATCCAAAAAATTAGACGGTTTACCGGTTTCAATACTTATGTGGCAGGGTGATGTGCCCAATAAGCTTACATGGGATACTGATGTGTCGAAAAAGTTGACTCGTCAAACAACCCTTGTTAATTGTAACCTTGAATCGGACAATTATTCAAATGTTTCTTACCCTTTTTTGAAAAGTCAAATCCTTTCCACCGACTCTTGCCATCCTCAAGAACAATGTCTTCGAGCTCATCCACTTCAAGGAATCAGCTACAAGTGACTCGTGCTCAAGTGGTAAAGCTTTGTGATTGTGACGTTCCAGCTAAAGAACATGTGTGTTGGAAGATAACAAACCCTGGGAGGCATTTTTTGAAATTGGCAAAACAGTTTGGTAGGTCCAGATAATCCTGATCATGCTACCTTCATATTTTAGGGTTTGACTGTGGTGTTTCTTCGTGTAAAGCCGCTCATGCTAGATTTTTATTTTGAAAAAAAAATGTAACGACGTAAATTTTCAAAATAAATTTTCATTTCTTTAAAACATATTTTCATTCAAGACAAAGCCATAAAATCCAATGTAACATGGTCATTATACAAAACATATCAAATCCCAAGATCAAACATTTCCAAATCCGCCTGTGTGTGTACGAGTCACGTCGGCGCCTTCCCACGGTCCTCTCTAGTACCTGAAACACATTACACATAAACACTGTAAGCAAGAAGCTTAGTGAGTTCCCCAATATACCACTTACACACATACGCCTTTCCAGGCCATACTCCACATAACCTTCCGGTACATGTGTCTCAGGGGACTTCCGTCCCAACCCGGTAAATGTAACATCCGGATTCCCTGGTATATTATTTTATTTAATTATTTTGAAGTTTGTGGAGGAACTCGGCGAGTTGGAGCCAAGACTCGTCGAGTATGGTCGCGGATGTTCATCCGGGTTCACGTCCGGACTCGGCGAGTCCACGCTGTTTAATGAAACCCTAATCCCCCGGGTTTGGAGCCTATTTAAGGGCACTTATAGCCTCCCATTGCGGCTACCAGTCCCTTGAGAGAACCCTAAGTGAGCCAAATCGTTGTGAGGAAGAAGAAGTCACTTTTGATCCTTGTACCTTTGGTTTAGCAAGAAGAAGGTGACCAAGAGCAAAGAGGAGGTGCGATTCTAGCAGTTCCAGAGTTCATAGACTTCATTTTGAGGTAATAGTTCGAACCTCCTTCAGTTTTGGTGTTGATCTTTAGAGATAGGGTTTTCTAACCCCTTTGGAGAGTGATTATGTGGAGCAAATGGTCCCTCTTCGATTTTGTGCCTTGGATCTGGACTCAAAGAGGTCCAGAGACCTTAACCCTTGGAGCTTTATGGATCAGTTTGGGGTTATTGGACTTAGGTTGCCATTTTTGGGAATAAATCTCCTTTTGATGCCTTGTTGTTGATATATAAGCATCAAGATTCGGACTTTACATGACATTCATGCTTGGGGAGGCCAGATCTATGGTTTAGGGGCACAGATCCGACCTCAGGAGGTCAATAGAGTTTGTGCATGGTATGAACTCGCCGAGTTGTTCTTGAGACTCGGCGAGTAGGGTTAGGGTTTCACGTAAATTACTCAGTGAATAGACTTGCCGAGTTGGGGGATGACTCAGTGAGTCAGAAGGGGGTTAGAGGACTGGAGTTCAAGGCGGTACTCGCCGAGTTGTTCTTGAGACTCGGCGAGTTGAGTCGGGGTGGCCCCGCGATTCATGGCTGGTATGACTCGTCGAGCATAGGGAGGGACTCGGCGTGCTAAGCGGGACAAAGAGTTAGTGGACATGTGTGAACTCGCCGAGTCACCAGAGTGTACTTGGCGAGTAGGGTCAATGTGTGACCGTTGACTTTTGTTGACTTTTAGGGTTTGGTCAACAATGGAGTCCTTGTGTCAAGAGGGGGTAAAATAGTCTTTTACCCTTCTGAGGGTGCCAATGGAAGGTTGAGTCTAGTCTCGAGAGTTATATTTATGAGAGTATTTACTTTATGTGAATAGGCGAAGGCTAGACAATATTTCTACCGAGTCAGAGATTTACCGAGACGCCTGAGGTGAGTCTTCTCACTATACTTTACCTAGAGTGGCAACATGGTTATGTGTCAGTATACTTTAGAGCTATGTGCCAGTGTATTTTCATGCTATTTATGTATGATAATTGTTGTGATATGTGATATGCATGATTCAGAGTTTACAAGCTAGGACTAGTGGGTCCATAGAGTTAGGACCTTTTGGTCCATAGAGTTAGGGCTAGAGAGCCCACAGAGAGTTGGGACTGGGGGTCCCACTGAGACACACTGACCAGAGGGTCAGTAGAGCTATAGCCTTGAGTGGCTAATATATGTGTTAGAGTAGTATTTTGGGGAACTCACTAAGCTTATGCTTACAGTGTTCGTGTTATGTGTTTCAGGTACCAGTGATGACCGCGTGAAGGCGCCGGCTTGATTCGTACACACTCATGGGATTTTATGTATTTCGATCTTGGGGTATGTTTTGTGAAACAAAGAAATGATACTATGACATTTTGTTAATGAATGTGTTTGGAAAATGTGTTTGAAAATGCGAAAAATTGTTTTAATTTTTACGGTGTTACAAGTTGGTATCAGAGCCTTGGTTTGAGGGATTCGGGTGCGCCTTCGGGCGTATCTGAACTCAAACTGAGGATTCGAGGAAATTTCGATAATAAAATAGTTTTCAAAAGAAGAACTTTTGAGACAAAATAGAGCAGAGTCGTGTGTACGAACAGCCAGCGCCCGAACGGTGATTTCCCAAAATACCATTACAATAAGAGTTATGAGATATGATATGATATGTTATATGATGAGCTATATTATGCATGCTAGAGTAGACTAGGTATTCTTATTAGGACGAGAGTGGCCTGATATGTGATGCCTGAGTCTAGGAGTCTTACTGCTAGGGATACTTCAGAGTGTTTAGGTAGCAGCGATGAGGTTATGAGAGATCTGCTAGCGAGTATCATATGATTAGAGAGAGTAGAGTACTTGGGATTTGGGACTCTGGAAGGAGGACTTGGGGTGAATGTTGATGCGGTGTGGACGGTAGTATTGGGCCCATACTACTAATGACACCGGGTCAGTGCACAGTCCAAGTAAGAATCCTTGGAGTACCAAGGGACAAGTAGGGTGGAGTATTCGAGTCTCGAGCGAGCCCCTGATATTTATTCTTGTGTTTCAGAGATAGGGAGATCATGGTTGGGAAACGCAACACACCATGGAGCAGCGGTACGAGTGACGAGGAGATCCGTAGGATCATCCATGAGGAGGTGGCTGCGGCCATTAGGGCAGAGATACCAGAGATGTTCGGGTCTATCAAGACCACACTGATAGAGACATTTGATGAGAGATACACTGCTCTTTCTGAGGCTGCTGTTGCTGCGGCCACTGCAGCTATAGCTGCGGCTAGGCCGCAGGGTGGTGATGCGTTGCTGTTCCGAGAGTTCAGCAACACAAAACCACCAGAGTTTGACGGGACCAAGGACCCGATTGCGGCGATGAGGTGGATTTCAGACATAGAGGGGTGTTTCTTTAGTTGCTCATCTCCAGAGCATTTGAGAGTTCGGTTCGCGCTGAACCAGCTTCGCTTAGGAGCGAAGGATTGGTGGAAGTTTGTGACGGCACACTATACGCCTGCAGAGCTTGCTGCAGTGACCTGGGAGAGGTTCACTGCTATGTTCCGAGATGAGTACGTTCCCCAGGTGGAGAGGGAGCGTTTGGCCCAAGAGTTTTTGACCCTCAAGTAGGGTACTGAGTCTGTTACAGTGATTACGAGGATGTTTCATGAGCGGGCGATGTTCTGCCCAGAGCATGTGTCCTCTGAACTGGCACGTATGAGCCGATATCTGAGCATTTTGAGGAGGGATATACGAGAGTTCGTGGTGAACTTGACGTACCGGACATTTTCCGAGCTTCAGGCAAATGCCCGGAAGAGGGAGATAGAGCTAGAGACCCAGGCTAGGGAAGAGGCTGAGTCTCAGGGGAGGGATCGGCGACCGGTACAGTCTCAGTCGGTAGCCAAGCGGGCCAAGCCCGCTGATTCGAGATCATGGAGCCAGAGGGGCCGCACTTGTGGCAAGTGCGACAAAAGCCACGATGGGGTGTACAGAGCAGGGTCTTGCTAGAAATGTGGCAAGGAGGGGCATATGGCCAAGGATTTCCCCAAGGGGTTTGCATTATGTTTTCACTGCAACCAAACCGGACACCAGAAGGCAGAGTGTCCGCAGCTGCGGGGATCAGCATAGGGAGCATCTCAGGGATCTGTCCTTTCTGCTATTAGAGCTACTGAGAGCCGGCCAGTGTAGGCCGAGGCACCGAAGGCACGAGGGTGAGCCTTTCAGTTGACCGCGGAGGAGGTCCGCGCAGCGCCCGATGTCGTGGCTGGTATGTATTCTTTCGTGTATTTATTTTGATGTAGAGATATTATGCTTATATTATGTTATGCATAGGTACTTTTCTTGTGAGTTCTGTACCTGACTTGGTGTTATTTGACTCGGGTGAGAGTCGGTCTTTTGTATCTTTGGCTTTTAGTCAACACATCAGTGTTAACCGTGAGGCGTTGAGTCGACCTCTGAGAGTTTCCATAGCTGACGAGAGGGCGATATATGCCATCGAGGTGATCCGAGGGCGTGTACTCGAGATTTTCGGTGTTGAGTTCCTGATTGATTTAGTTCCTATTACGATGGGAGATGTCTGTGTCATCGTGGGCATGGACTGGTTGAGCAGATTCGGAGTGGTTATCGACTGTGAGCGACAGCTGGTGACCATACGAGACCCTAGTGGGGGAATTCTTACGGTGTACGGCGAGGGTACACGTTCTGGGTCAGCATTTTGTTCGGCCGCTAGGGCGAGGCAGTGTCTACAGCAGGGTTGTAGGGGCTTTGTAGCGTATGTGATGGATACGAAGGTTGATTCAGAGAGACCAAGGTTAGTTGATGAGGTTCCAATAGTGCGTGAGTTCCCGGACGTATTTCCGGAGGAGTTGCCGGGCGTGCCTCCCGTGAGGCAGGTAGAGTTCAGTATCGATTTGGTTCCGGGGGCCGCGCCTATCGCCAAGGTGCCCTATCGCCTTGCACCTCCAGAGATGCAGGAGCTATCCTCGAAGCTCCAGGAGTTGTTGGGGAAGGGGTTTATTCAGCCGAGCAGCTCGCTGTGGGGAGCGCCTATCCTTTTTGTCAAGAAAAAGGATGGTTCACACCAGATGTGCATTGATTACCGGGAGTTGAACAAGCTGACGGTCAAGAACCGTTACCCGTTGCCGAGGATCGATGATTTGTTCGATCAGTTGTAGGGAGCATCTTGGTTCTCCAAGATCGATTTGAGGTCTGGGTATCATCAGGTAAGGGTGCGAGATGAGGACATCCAGAAGATAGCGTTCAAGACTCGTTATGGACATTACGAGTTTGTGGTGATGCCTTTCGGACTCACCAATGCACCGGCGGTGTTCATGGATCTCATGAACCGAGTGTGCCAGCCGATGTTGGATCGCTCGGTGATCGTATTCATCGATGACATTTTGGTGTATTCGAGATCCAGAGAGCGGCATGAGAAGCATTTGAGGGAGATCCTCGGAGTTCTGAGATCAGAGAGGCTTTATGCCAAATTCTCCAAGTGTGATTTCTAGTTGCGAGAGGTCCAGTTCCTAGGGCACCTCGTTAACCAGAAAGGGGTATTGGTCGACCCGGCCAAGGTTGAGGCAGTGATGAGTTGGGAGGTGCCGAGGTCACCCACCGAGATCAGGAGTTTCTTAGGGCTGGCAGGCTATTACCGGAGATTTATCAGGGATTTCTCCTAGATCGTCATGCCACTCACCAGGTTGACCCGTAAGGGTGTTGATTTTTCATGGGGCCCAGAGCAGCAGGCCTCCTTCGAGACACTTCGCCAGAGTCTATGTGAAGCCCCGGTGTTAGCCCTCCCGGAGGGAATGGAGGACTTTGTGGTGTATTATGACACGTCGATCTCGGGGTTGGGAGCGGTGCTGATGCAGAGAGGGCACGTGATAGCATACGCATCGAGGCAGCTGAAGCCTCATGAGACGAGGTATCCCACCCACGATCTAGAGTTGGGGGAAGTGGTGTTCGCCCTCAAGATCCGGCGTCACTATTTGTATGGGGTTCGGTGTACCATATACACAGACCACAAGAGCTTGAAGTACTTGATGGATCAGCCCAACCTGAATATGCGCCAGAGGAGATGGTTGGATGTGGTAAAAGATTACGACTACGAGATCTTGTACCACCCGGGTAAGGCTAATTTTGTAGCCGATGCACTGAGCCGAAGGGCGGAGAGCGCCCCGATGTGAGATGTTTGTTTGAGATTGACCGTGATGGCTCTGGTGCTGGACACCATTCGTGGGGCCCAGGCTGAGGCCGTGAGATCAGAAAACCAGAAGAGAGAGCGAGTTGTTGGGTTGGTATCGGAGTTCTTTACCGATAGCCGGGGGCTTATGACATTCCAGGGTCGAATCTGGGTACCGTTTGTGGGCGGGACACGTACCATTTTGATGGAAGAAGCTCATCGATCGAAGTTCTCGATCCATCATGGGGCCACTAAGATGTATTTAGACCTGAGGAGGGAGTATTGGTGGCCCTATATGAAGAGGGATGTCATGTGGTTTGTTGAGAGGTGCTTAACCTGTCGTAGGGTTAAGGCCGAGCACCAGAGACCGCATGGCAAGTTGCAGCCGTTGGAGGTTCCCGAGTGGAAATGGGAACAGATTACCATGGATTGTATCACCAAATTGCCAAAGACTACTAGGGGAGTCGATGCTATTTGGGTGATTGTGGACAGGTTGACAAAGAGCGCCCACTTCCTTGCTATCAATGAGGGCTCTTCCGCAGAGAAGTTGGCAGAGATGTACGTGAGGGAAGTGGTATCGCGACATGGAGTGCCAATCTCGATTGTCTCAGACCGAGATGTGCGTTTCACTTCCAGGTTCTGGAAGAAATTTCATGAGGAATTGGGTACTAGGCTTCATTTTAGTACCGCATACCACCCCCAGACGATGTAAATTTTCAAAATAAATTTTCATTTCTTTAAAACATATTTTCATTCAAGACAAAGCCATAAAATCCAATGTAACATGGTCATTATACAAAACATATCAAATCCCAAGATCAAACATTTTCAAATCCGCCTGTGTGTGTACGAGTCACGCCGGCGCCTTCTCACGATCCTCTGTAGTACCTGAAACACATTACACATAAACACTGTAAGCAAGAAGCTTAGTGAGTTCCCCAATATACCACTTACACACATACGCCTTTCCAGGCCATACTCCACACGACCTTCCGGTCCATGTGTCTCAGGGGACTTCCGTCCCAACCCGGTAAATGTAACATCCGGATTCCCTGGTATATTATTTTATTTAATTATTTTGAAGTTTGTGGAGGAACTCGGAGAGTTGGAGCCAAGACTCGCCGAGTATGGTTGCGGATGTTCATCCGGGTTCACGTTCGGACTCGGCGAGTCCACGCTGTTTAATGAAACCCTAATCCCCCGGGTTTGGAGCCTATTTAAGGGCACTTATAGCCTCCCATTGCGGCTACCAGTCCCTTGAGAGAACCCTAAGTGAGCCAAATCGTTGTGAGGAAGAAGAAGTCACTTTTGATCCTTGTACCTTTGGTTTAGCAAGAAGAAGGTGACCAAGAGCAAAGAGGAGGTGTGAATCTAGCAGTTCCAGAGTTCATAGACTTCATTTTGAGGTAATAGTTCGAACCTCCTTCAGTTTTGGTGTTGATCTTTAGAGATAGGGTTTTCTAAACCCTTTGGAGAGTGATTATGTGGAGCAAATGGTCCCTCTTCGAGTTTGTGCCTTGGATTTGGACTCAAAGAGGTCCAGAGACCTTAACCCTTGGAGCTTTATGGATCAGTTTGGGGTTATTGGACTTAGGTTGCCATTTTTGGGACTAAATCTCCTTTTGATGCCTTGTTGTTGATATATAAGCATCAAGATTCGGAATTTACGTGACATTCATGCTTGGGGAGGCCAGATCTATGGTTTAGGGGCACAGATCTGACCTCAGGAGGTCAATAGAGTTTGTGCATGGTATGAACTCGCCGAGTTGTTCTTGAGACTCGGCGAGTAGGGTTAGGGTTTCACGTAAATTACTCAGTGAATAGACTTGCCGAGTTGGGGGATGACTCAGTGAGTCAGAAGGGGGTTAGAAGACTGTAGTTCAAGGCGGTACTCGCAGAGTTGTTCTTGAGACTCGGCGAGTTGAGTCGGGGTGGCCCTACGATTCATGCCTGGTATGACTCGTCGAGCATAGGGAGGGACTCGGCGTGCTAAGCGGGACAAAGAGTTAGTGGACATGTGTGAACTCGCCGAGTCACCAGAGTGTACTTGGCGAGTAGGGTCAATGTGTGACTGTTGACTTTTAGGGTTTGGTCAATAATGGAGTCCTTGTGTCAAGAGGGGGGTAAAATAGTCTTTTACCCTTCTGAGGGTGCCAATGGAAGGTTGAGTCTAGTCTCGAGAGTTATATTTATGAGAGTATTTACTTTATGTGAATAGGCGGAGGCTAGACAATATTTCTACCGAGTCAGAGATTTACCGAGACGCCTGAGGTGAGTCTTCTCACTATACTTTACCTAGAGTGGCAACATGGCTATGTGTCAGTATACTTTAGAGCTATGTGCTAGTGTATTTTCATGTTATTTATGTATGATAATTGTTGTGATATGTGATATGCATGATTCAGAGTTTACAAGCTAGGACCAGTGGGTCCATAGAGTTAGGACCTTTTGGTCCATAGAGTTAGGGCTAGAGAGCCCACAGAGAGTTCGGACTGGGGGGTCCCACTGAGACACACTGATCAGAGGGTCAGTAGAGCTATAGCCTTGAGTGGCTAATATATGTGTTAGAGTAGTATTTTGGGGAACTCACTAAGCTTATGCTTACAGTGTTCGTGTTATGTGTTTCAGGTACCGGTGATGACCGCGGGAAGGCGCCGGCTTGATTCGTACACACTCATGGGATTTTATGTATTTCGATCTTGGGGGATGTTTTGTGAAACAAAGAAAAGATACTATGACATTTTATTAATGAATGTGTTTGAAAATGCGAAAAATTGTTTTAATTTTTACGGTGTTACAGTAAACCTTCCGGTCCTACCCGTGTCGACCTTCCGGTCCATAACTCCCTGACCTTCCGGTCCACATCATAATGCCTTCCGGCCCATATCATAATGCCTTCCGGCCTAGATCAAGCATAGCATACATATCACATACATAACGCATACAATACATGCAACTCATAGCATACAATGCGTATATCTCATAGCTTACCAGACCTTCCGGTCACACATAGGTACCCTTCCAGGTACAGTTTAGTGAGAAGACTCACCTCGTATGATGTCTAGTAACTCATGTGCTCAATACCTATGAATCTCGAAACAACGACCTAGCCTCGCCTAATCACAACAAGTAATCATTTCAAATCATTAACGGCTCTCAAGGCTATACTACATCCCTTTCTACAATCCCACAGAAGGGTAAAAGACCATTTTACCCCTCCCTGACTCAAAAGTCCACATGTTGACCAAAACCCTAAAAGTCAAGAAAAGTCAACAGTAAGCAGTATGCGGGGCGTACTCTTGCACTCCAGAATCGGGGAACGCGACCCCCTACGCGGCGTGTATTGGGATTACGCCCAGCATAAATCCCAGTTTCCTACTTTCTTCATTTTAGGTCTTAAACTGTTAAGACATAATCTCACATTCCAGATCTGGCCATTCTATTACCTCTTAATCCATAAAGTCGAAACCTTTAAGCCTTTGCATGGCTGTAAAGGTCTCCACACCCTCTAACACATTTTCTTTCTCCTCCAAAATTCTAGATCTCATGCATGGCTCAACATTTACGTCCAAGATTGCATTTTAATGAACATACAACTCATATAGCCCTGAAATATGATAGATCTAGGCCAATGGAGACTATTTGCTCATAAAGTCTCCATCTTGGGACCAAAAACCCTAGAATTTGGTCCAAGAATCACACAACACAAATAACAAGGCAAGTTTTGAACTTTATACCTCAAGAAGAAGCTCCAACCTTTGTAGATCTCAGATCTACTCTTGTCCACCAACTTCTAGCTCCTACAATGGCCTCCTCTTCTCTTTCACCACCGTGAAATGGCACTTTGAAGCTTAGAACACTCACACACAAGCTAGGGATGAAGGGAGTACTCTCTTAGGGTTTTTCTCTGTGACAATGGAGGCTGAGGATAAGACTATAGCATCCCATTTATAGTGCACAACAATTAATTAGGGTTTTGAGTCTGGGCCGATTACGCCCAGCGTACTCCATCGAGTCCGCATCCAAATAAGGTGCATGAGTACGCGCATCGTACTCTTCAGTACGCCCAGCGTACTCATTTGTTTCATTATTCCTTTTAAGGGCTAGCCGTGACAACTTGGAAAAGAATAAGGGTTTGAGAGCTTACTTGAATTTCGGGATGTTACAAAAAAAAACCCTAATTTTATTTTCTTTTTGAGGAATATTTGTGATCGTGAATCAAACTCATTTCATTAGTACATTAAAGGCGGCTGATTTCCTTAATCTTTTTTACTATCTAAATCAAAGCATTTTGATTTTTTTATGGATTGGCTATTTGCAGACTAGGTTGAAGAAATGTAACTTCTTTGAATGGAAAGACGATGAACATGAAGAAGGCTACTACAAAAACATTCTATATTCTCTGAAGCAGAAACTGGATTCAAAAGAGGATATGTATGAGATAAAAAATTTGAGGACAAGGATTGTTGAAGTGGAGTTCCTGCTGTCACATGAGAAGAGTAAGGTGGAAAAGAGTGAGAAATATCTTTCTGATTTAAGGAAGGCAATAGGCAGGTACATGATGATAGTTGCATTGATGTTTACTGGCTTGGTATTTTGTGTTTTGAAGTTAGGGAGTCACTATAGTTAGTTAGGGGGGTTGGTGTAAGCTATTGTATGTTTTTGTAAAGGCAAACTAGAATGTCAGTAATGAGTGACATTTTGTATGTTTAGAAGCTGCTTTTAGTTAGAATTTGGGGGTGTCAACCTTGATATGTTGATGTTGTAAGCTAGTAAGTCCCTAATGAAAAGGGCATTTTATAACTACTGTAAATCCAAATTAAAAGTCCCAATTTTCGGGCATTTGTATAATAAGATGTTAGAAATGTTTATGTTATTGAAACATGCATGGCTTGTTTTCCTTTTATTATATATAATTAAATTAGTTGATGTGCATGGTATTATATTAGGAATAAAGTATAAAGTGGTCCATGTGGAAGTACACTATGTATGGGGACCATTTGTAGTAAATAGTCAATGGGTGTTTTTATAATGGAAAAATGGGACTTTTGAACTCATTATAGAACCATATTTGGGACCCTATAACACATTCACATGCATGCACATTATTCCAAATTTTTTCATGTAGAAATATTCAAAGCCATATCTCATGAGTTTACTTAAAAAGGCAACATACTTTCATAAGTGACCAAAATGTCATTTCATGTCATTAATTTACTTAAAAAGGCAACATACTTTCATAAGCGACCAAAATACCCTTTTATGTCATGTGTTTACTTAAAAAGGCAACATACATTTATAAGTGACCAAAATACCCTTTTATGTCATGAGTTTACTTAAAAATGCAACATACATTCATAAGTGACCAAAATATCCTCTTATATCACGAGTTTACTTAAAAAGGCAACATACATTCATAAGTGACCAAAATACCCTCTTATATCATGAGTTTTCTTAAAAAGGCAACATACATTCATAAGTGACCAAAATACCCTTTTATGTCATGAGTTTACTTAAAAAGGCAACATACATTCATAAGTGACCAAAATACCCTCTTATATCATGAGTTTTCTTAAAAAGGCAACATGCATTCATAAGTGACCAAAATACCCTTTTAACATCACATGTACTTAACAAAGACAACTACCTTAAATTCAAACAAAAATCTAGATAAACACACATTAAACTCAATTGAAAATTACCATCATCCTAATACACATACATTAAATCCAAATAACACAAAGACAAATTTAACACTAATAAATTAGAAGAGCTTTTCCCTTACAATTTCCTAGATCATCAACACCACCAGTTCTCTTGCCTAATTTCAGCTTCAAGATTCTCTCTGACTTTCTTCTCCTTATCCTATTCAAAATCTCTAAAATTGGTCTAACCCTTCCCTGCTAAACCTGGACAATAAGAACAACCTCCTTAATTTGAACATTATCAACAACTTGGAAATTAGGAATAACCTCATCATCTTAAGCATTACCACCCTCCTCAGCCTCCCAACCCACAAAAGCCTCCTCACCCACAACAACATCCTCATCTTCATAACTTCTAGGTGGAGTAACTTGCATATACTGTGTCACACCCCAAAATCGGAACGGCGGAAACGTTCTGGGGCGGAGGACGTCATGTACAGTATCACAACACATAATAATAGTAAACAAGCAAGCAACATCATCCATTGCATTAATAATGTATTTTAATACAAGTGTGTTCTGTACAGTTTATAAGACACCAAAATATGAATCAAAATAAAAGATGAGTCTTGAAAGTGCTCCATCTTCTCAAAAGCTAGCCCCGGTACCTGTCTACTGATGACCTGAGAATACAAGTTATTTTGAAAGAGTTTATCAGCTTTAAAGCTGGTGAGTTCATAAGCATTTTAGTGTCATTGTTTGTATGAAAATGTTTGTAAGTGTTTGAATGTATGAGTTTGTAAATGTTTGTAGTAATTGTTTGTATCTCCTAGAAAATCCTATATTTTCTACTAAAAGTAGCCTTTTATCAAGGCATCAAACGTGTTGTATGTTTGTTCATTGAAAACGTGAGTATTCCTCCCAAATGTGACTATCATTAATGAAATATATTTTGTACATTACTGTTTATGTGAAGATCACAAAGTAAACGTAATGGGGAAAATAATGAAGTACTGTAGTAATATCTTATAGTAACTATTGCTATACTAACTACCTTAAACCAATTGTTAATTAAGGTATAATGTGATATAATTGTAACCATACTTGATTGACCTAGAAAAACACGACGCATGAAGACGTCGAAATGGTATGACATTCATCACCCGAAGACCTGCAGGTCCCACTGTAGCTAGCAGCAAGGTGTAGGATGGTCAGTCCAATATAGATCTATACACAGATTCACGCTTTCCCTACAGAAGACTCTGGTTACAAGACGAGCCATGACAGATACCATGTGTCACAACTAGAAATTTGGTGCCTTGTAAACATTGAACAATGATAACAAATGTGAACTAACAATGTGAAAGCATGAATGATGCTTATTCAATAACAACAATACTTCCATCAAACGCTTTATAAGAGCACATCAAATAGTCAACAAAAGTTTGGAAGCCCTAAAAATCCCGGTTTAAGTCCATTTTGGACTAGGATTTCCTTATTGGGCCTAATGGACCAATAAGCTTCCAACTTGACTATCTTGGACTTAGAACTCTTAAATGGGCTCTAATTGGACCCACTTTCATTTATTTTAACATTTTGGGCCATATTGGGCCTAAAATGAAATAAAATACTTTAATGGGCCTTATTGGGCCATAAAAAATCTAATTAGCCCTAATGGATCATAAAAATCATTCCTTGATTTATTTTGGGCCAAAGATGATTAAATTAAGTCATAATATGGGCTTAAGCATTCAAGGCCAAATTTTTCTTTCTCCTTCTCCTCTCTCTCGGCCCGAACCACAAAACAAAGGAGGAAGGGTTGACTTTAGGAGGTTCCACCTCCTTATTGCACACCATGCATCCATGCATGGACTAACATGTATCTAGACAAGTCACCTCACTCTCTCTCTGCCTCTCTCTCTTCTTCTCTCGGCCGAGAGCCTCCCAAAACACACACACACACACACATCACAACAACTCTATCTAAGTCTCTCTAAACTCATCCATTTCTTCATCCAAAAATTCTCAAGACTTTTGCTTATGTTTCAAGAGATTTTCTCAAGATAATCATCATTCTTTGGTAAGTTTTTACATGTCTAAGTTATACAACTCTTCTCTCTTGTAAGATCATTCCTTCTAAACAAGTTTTTGGTGATCACACTCCTAGAAAACTCTTTAAGTTCGAGATCTTCCAAGAAAGGTTGCTAAAGCCGAAAATCACATCACTTACTTCCATTCTTCTTCAAAAACCGAACCCACAACTCAAGGTGAGCTTCATACCCCCTCTCTTTTCGGTTTTTATGTGTTTTATGAGGGAGAATACAAGAAAATGTGTAGATCTATGTGTATGTGTATGCTATGTGTGATTTTATGCATGTTTTTATGATTTTATGTGTTTTTATGATGAACATGTAACCAAAAAGGAGTGATACTCGAGATCTATGACATGAGAAAGGAAACAAACATGATCTAAGTTATTTTACACTAAACAAGTCAAGAATAATAACTTATAAGATAACGATGAACATATTTCTAACATAAAACCCATCTTTGGGCTTAAATTGTTAAAAATACAAAACTTGGGTTAAAAATTGCCAAGTCACGGTTTCTTAAGGGCCAAAAGAGTCAAAACAGTTTCCATAATTGTTTTTCTGAATATTAAAATTTTCAAGGGACTCGAAATGTAAATTTTTAGCTTAATGGGCTAATTTCGGGCTTTTTAGCCCCATAAGCCCAAAAATGCGAAAAATGAGAACTAAAGGGGCTGAAATGAAAATTTCTTCAAAAGAGGGGATAAAAAGGGTAATAGAACTATTTCAAGGGTCAAAAATGCTTTTTATTTCCAAAAAGGATAAAAAATGTAAAGTTTTTGGATTTCGGGCCAAAACTGTAAAAATTGTGAAAAGGGAGGTTTTAACCGAAAATTACTATTCTAAAAGGACTGAAACAGTTGACAAAATAAATTTTGAGTTAAAACCATCATTCCAACAAATTTATGATACAAAGGTGTCAAGAAAATGTTTTAAGGGCTAAAAATGCCCTTTCTTTTATATAAAGGACTAAATTTGTTATTTTATAAAAAGAAAGGTGTAAAAAGGGTCAAACTTCTACTTTTAAACAAGTTGTTTCATTAAGTCAAAATACAAAAACCACTAATGCCGAAAAATCAAAAGACGAATACACGTTTAACTCCAAATACCGTTACAAACGAATCGATCGGTCTCGAATCGATACAATTGCAACAACCGTAAAAATCGAACCCTCCAATAAATATGTGAAACCTAAGATGAGTAATTATTCAAACTTTGGGCTTAGAAGTCTCGAATCATGATTTTTGGACCTTGCAAGTCCATTAACATGATCTTTGGGCCCAAAGGGATAACGCTTATATGTTACTGGGCCTCCTATGACCCAATTCCATATAAAAGGACTTTCATTAGCTTTTATGCGCTATTGGGCCCTCATGGCCCATTATTATTGCTAATAAGGTCAAGGTAATCAAATGTGAGTTGGACCATCGTGTCTTTCGCATCCCCGATGGCTTAAAGTAAACTCACGGAAGTAGCAGGATTTGTACTCCTCTTTTCCTCGTTTGCTAGGCTTATGAGTAATCAGTGTAAACAGATTCAAGGCGATAACCGAGAGTAATCAAGGTGGTTGGATTAAGTAAGTTATAACGGGCGATGCCTCTAAGGATCGTTCGTAAACTGTAGTTATAAACTAGTCATTACTGATGCATGATTATAACAATGCACACACCTTAATTAATCCAACACCACCCGAGTAATCAAGGAAGAGTAATCAAAATCATTCATTGTGGCGGTATAACAATTTGAGAAATCACTGTATTTTATGTATTTGGAAAGCATCGGGTTTTTCGAAGAAGTTCAACATTTTCACTTGTACGATTAATACTAAAGTTCTTCAATTATACATGTTTTGAAATCATCATGCATATGGTACGGATCTTCACACTTTTTCTTAACAATGGTCTTTTCAGAAAATATCGGATTTTCTGGGTTTTACAAACTACACAAATCATTTTTGCACAACATACTTATGAACTCACCAACATTTCATATGTTGACCGTTTTTCAAAATAACTTGTATTCTCAGGTAACAGGTAAGCCGAGGAATAAGTACCAAGTATGTTAGGGTGTTTTGTTTATGATATTTATCAAACAATTTATGTTTGGATATGTAATGTTAAAACAATGTACTTGATGTGAACAATTCCAGTTGTAATATATTGATGCATGGTGATGTTTATGTTATGTTTCATGTATATTCATTGTGATGATATTCAATTTAAGTGACGCGAGCCCTCGGACGTTTCGGCCGTCTGGTTAGGGGGTGTGACAGGTTGGTATCAGAGCTCTGTTTATAGTGAACTAGCATATCTAACCACACATTGATATGCAACTATAAACCAAATCAGGGACAAAACAACTCTGAACAAAACAAAACAAATAAAAACACAACAATAAAATACTCCTACTCGTAAGACACAGGAAAGATAGCATAGTACCAAACCAAACCAGATAATGCTGACATCTCGGTTAAGCCGGGACTATTCATAGTCGTATTAAGGAGTGAATGTAGCCTGATCAACTACATTTCCTCTAAGGTACAACTATCGCAGGCCCCGAGGAAATCGCGATAGTAAGTGAACCTAACAACGTACCCCTCTATTACCAAAAAGACGAACATCAACACAACTTATACAATAATTAAAACATCTTAGGAGTGATGATAGCTTATTCATATACCTCCTCTCAGCTACTATGGAAGGGGAGCACCAGGGCATTCAGTTTACCAGGCTCTAGTGGCCCATGGAATGATTGAGGACGAGCCCGAGGGAGATCAGGGGGGAGCTCACGACGTTGGGCCTGACGAGTACACAGACACTGACTACGAGTTTGACGAAACCGATGATGACATGGAGGAAGAACAAGACTCAGGCGAGGACTCTGCCACACCACCTGTCAGCGAGATGCAGCAGGACCACCCCGCCCCACCAGGAAATCCCGCAAGGGAGAATCGCTCTCCAAAAGCTGAGATTGCTGTTCTGCGGCAACAGCTATTCGCCATGGAAGCACAGGAAGTGCAAGTTGAACAGGAGAGGGATGAAGTCATTGGGGAAATGACTGAGATGGCCCAGTTGTTGGCACAACACTTCGGTATATGATCTCCCTGCAGTCGTAGGGCGCCCATGGAGTGTTAGGAGTAGACTTATCTTACTAGTACTATGATCTATGTTATGTACCATCGACTCTATGATTAAGTGATTACACTACTCATAGAGTCGTTATGCTGCCGAACTTGCACCACTTATGTATACTCTTTCGAGCAAATTTTCATGTATCAAAGTGCGGATAATATTAATGGAAAATTTTATGTGTTCTACTATGATGTTGTAATCTGCTATGTGTTATATATCCATGATTGTATGTTAATTCGTGAAATTACTTAAGTTCGTGCCACATACCTAGTTTATAGGACCATAATCTCACAAAAACCATAGGAACTCAACATCTTTCCGTTTCATGACAGAAAGATGCCTCAACGACCAACCCGCGGAAACCCTCGGCCAACCCCACCCGAAGTCGACTCAGCTGCGTTCCAAGCAGCTGTGCGGTCACTGCAGCCATGGCACAAATCCACCAAGGGAACAATGGTGGAGTCAATGGACAAGGGGATGGAAGTTCGAACAACAAGATGAATCAAGGACCTACCAAGACATGCTCCCAGAAAGATTTCACCAATGCCAAGCCACGAACCTTTAATGGCACTGGGGGAATGTTAACCCTGAAAAGATGGATTGAGAAGGTGGAATCGGTGTTCGAGATATGCGAATGCCCGGAGGAAATAAAGGTGAAGTTTGTTGCATGCACTTTCGTTGATCAAACTCTCACTTGGTGGAACGGACACGTAGAAGCCATGACTCTTCCTGTAGCCAATTCCATGTCATGGGCAGAGATTAAAGAAATGTTGATGGCCGAGTACTGCCCTCGTGGCGAAATTCAGAAAATGGAGCAAGAGCTGTGGAATCTCACCGTCCGAAACTCTGATATAGATGCATACATATCAAGGTTTAGCGAACTGTCTCTGTTGTGCCCCAGCATGATCACTTCGGAGGGGAAGAAAATCGAACGATTCATCTGGGGACTAACCTCCCCAATCCAAGAAAATGTGATAGCTTCAAATCCCGGAACCTTCGACAGTGCCAATAGATTGGCCAAGAAACTGTACGACCACAACAACAAGAAGGGTGAGAAGCCGGTGGAGGTTGAAGGTAAGAAGGAAAGTGACAACAAGAAAGGAAAGAACAACAATAGGAAGTGACGTTAAGGCTCAGAGTCATCCAAGAAGCAACAAACAGTGACAGTCAATGCTGCAACCACCCAAGTTCCACCCACACCACATGCTCCAGCCTCAGCTGCTCCAAGTGCTCCTAGGCAATATTCTGGTAATCTTCCTAAGTGAAACAAGTGCGGTCTCCATCATAATGGGAGTGCAGAGAGATGCATTGCACCAGTTGCAATCGGAAGGGTCACAAAGCAACATATTGCCGAACCTACCCTCCCCAGATTCAACAACAACAAAAACAACAACACAAACAATGGCGACAATAACGCAGGATCAAGCCCCACCTGTTATGGATGTGGAAAGACTGGGCATATCCGTCAAAACTGCCCCAACACCAACAACCCTGGGAACGGAGGAGCGGGAAGGGTGCTAGCTATGGGACAGGGAGAAGCGGTTCAGGATCCCGTTGTTATTACCGGTACGTTTCTCCTAAACCACACTTATGCATGCATCCTATTTGATACCGGAGCAGAGCAAAGTTTTGTGAGCAATAAATTTAAACACTTGTTAAAACAACAACCCCAGAAGCTCGATGAAACCTTCATGGTGGAAATGTCTAATGGGAAAACAGAATCCACCGGGGAAATCTACATCGGATGTACCCTAGCCTTAAATCATCACATCTTTCAAATAAACTTAATTCATGTTTCCATTAGGAGTTTCGATGTGATTATTGGCATGGATTGGTTAAGCCCCCACCATGCCAAAGTTATGTGTCACGAGAAGGCCGTTCGCCTTCACCTTCCAAGTTGCAAAACCCTAATTGTATACGAAGAGAAACCCAGCAGGAACCTTCACCTTATCTCGTGCATAAAGTCACAGAAGTATCTGCGAAAGAAAGACTTGACGTTCCTGGCTCATATAGTAGAAAAATCCAAGGACGAGGCCAAGATTCGAGATATCCCAATAGCCCGCGAATTCCTGGATGTCTTCCCTAATGACCTTCCGGGGATACCCCCAGAAAGACAAATTGAATTTCGAATTGACCTTGTGCTAGGAGCGACTCCCATCGCTAAATCGCCTTACCAATTAGCTCCTGCAGAAATGCAAGAATTGTCCAGTCAACTCAGCGAACTCTTGGATAAAGGATTCATCCGACCCAGTTTCTCACCATGGGGAGCTCCAGTTCTCTTTGTCCAGAAGAAGGACGGATCTTTTAGGATGTGCATTGATTACAGAAAACTAAATAAACTCACTGTCAAAAATCGCTACCCACTCTCGCGAATCGATGATCTATTCGACCATCTCTAAGGAGCAAGCTATTTCTCAAAAATAGATCTGCAATCTAGTTACCATCAACTCAAGGTCCGGGAAGAGGATATCCCCAAAACCGCTTTCCGAACTCGATATGGACATTATGAATTTGTTGTAATGCCCTTCGGTCTAACGAATGCCCATGTCGCATTCATGGACCTAATGAATCGAATCTGCCGACCATTCCTCGACAACTTTGTCATTGTTTTCATTGACGACATTCTAGTTTACTCTCGAAGCGAAGAAGAGCATGGCCAACATCTTCGAAAAATCCTGGAAACCCTACGAACCGAAAAGATATATGCGAAGCTCTCTAAGTGTGAGTTCTAGCTTCGTAGTGTGAACTTTTTGGGTCATGTTGTTAGCCAAGAAGGAATACACGTTGATCCTTCTAAGGTTAAAGCCATCGAAGGATGGGCAGTCCTAACAACACCCACAGAAATTGGCCAATTTCTGGGTCTCGCAGGCTATTACAGGAGATTAATCCAGAATTTATCTAAGATAGCCAAACCGCTTACCATGCTTACACAAAAGGGCGTACCCTTTGAATGGACGAACAAGCATGAAGCTGCATTCCGAACTCTGAAACAAGCACTCTGCAGTGCACCGGTGCTATCATTACCAAAAGGAACAGAATATTTCGTAGTATACTGCGACGCGTCGAATCAGGGCTTAGGTTGCGTACTTATGCAGCGTGGGAAGGTGATAGCTTATGCATCACGTCAGCTAAGAACACACGAAGTGAATTATACAACCCACGATCTGGAGTTGGGAGCTGTGGTCTTCGCCTTAAAAGTATGGAGGCACTACCTGTACAGTACAAAGTGCACCATTTTTACGGACCACAAGAGCCTCCAACATATCCTAAATCAAAAGGAGTTGAACATGAGGCAACGAAGATGGGTTGAGTTACTAAAAGATTATGAGTGTGAAATCAAGTACCACCAAGGCAAGGCTAACGTGGTAGCTGATGCCTTGAGTAGGAAAGAATACTCAAATCGTCGCGCGAAAACTCTCTCGATAACCATCCAATCCCACTTAACCTCTCAGATCATGGCAGCCCAGTCTGATGCCATGAAGGCAGAGAACAAAACAAGCGAAGCATTACGTGGAATGGAAAAGAATCTCGAAGTGAAAGAAGGCGGAGCATACTATTTCATGAACCGCATTCGGGTCCCTAAACTTGGGGGATTCAGAGAGGTAGTCATGAATGAAGCCCACAAGATGCGATACTCCATCCATCCGGTTTCAGACAAAATGTACTTGGATATTAAGCAACACTATTGGTGGCCTAACATGAAGGCAGAGATTTCCACCTATGTTAGCAAATGCCTTACTTGCGCTAAAGTAAAGGTGGAATATCAGAAGCCCTCGGGACTATTACAGCAACCAGTAATTCCCGAGTGGAAATGGGAGAGGATCACTATGGACTTTGTGATGAAGCTACCCAAGTCATCAGATGGATTAGACACCATATGGGTAATAGTCGACAGATTGACAAAATCCACTCATTTCCTGCCAATAAAAGAATCCTACAAGATGGAGAGGTTGACAAGGATATACATCAAGGAAATTGTGAGACTCCATGGAGTGCCAGTGTCTATCATCTCAGATAGAGATAGTAGATTCACTTTGCGTTTTTGGCAATCACTTCAAAAAGCTCTAGGAACACATCTCAACATGAGCACTACTTATCATCCACAAACGAATAGTCAAAGCGAGCGAACCATCCGGACACTTGAAGACATGCTTTGCGCATGTGTGATAGACTTTGGGAAGTCTTGGGATACCCACTTACCCTTAGTCAAATTCTCATACAACAACAGTTACCACACGAGCATCAAAGTTGCTCCTTTCGAGGCGCTATATGGACGTAAATGTAGATCACCGTTGTGTTGGGCTGAGGTAGGTGACACCCAACTAGCGAAAGAACTGACATCAGACAAGACGTTAACGGGACCGGATATCATACATGAAACAACGAAAAAGATAGTTCAAATCAGAGCCCGACTACAAGCATCACGCGACCGAAAGAAGAGCTACGCTGATAAAAGGCAAAAGCCCTTGGAGTTTCAAGTCGGGGAGCGAGTGTTGTTAAAAGTCTCTCCTTGGAAAGGGGTTATCCATTTTGGAAAATGGGGAAAATTGAATCCACGATACATTGGACCTTTTGAGATTCTTTCCCGAATTGGTCCAGTGGCGTACAGACTACAGCTACCTGCTGAGCTCAGCAGTGTACACCCCGTGTTCCATGTTTCCAATCTAAAGAAGTGCTTATCCGATGAAACCCTCGTCGTTCCCCTTGATGAAATAGAAATCAACGAGAATCTCCTGTTCTTCGAGGAACCAGTCGAAATCATGGATAGGGAGGTGAAGCGTACAAAGCAAAGTCGCATTCTGATTGTGAAGGTGCGGTGGAATGCGAAGTGTGGGACAGAATTCACATGGGAACGCAAAGACCAGATGAAGCAGAAGTACCCTCACCTATTCTCGCATTCTCAAATCTAGCTTTCAAAAGAATTTCAGGACGAAATTCCCTCTAACGGGGGGATGATGTCACAACTAGAAATTTGGTGCCTTGTAAACATTGAACAACGATAACAAATGTGAACCAACAATGTGAAAGAATGTATGATGCTTATTCAATAACAACAAAACTTCCATCAAAAGCTTTATAAGATCACATCAAATAGTCAACAAAAGTTTGGAAGCCCTAAAAATCCCGGTTTAAGTCCATTTTGGACTAGGATTTCCTTATTGGGCCTAATCGACCAATAAGCTTCCAACTTGACTATCTTGGACTTAGAGCTCTTAAATGGGCTCTAATTGGACCCACTTTCATTTATTTTAACATTTTGGGCCATATTGGGCCTAGAATGAAATAAAATACTTTAATGGGCCTTTTTGGGCCATAACAAATCTAATTAGCCCTAATGGATCATAAAAATCATTCCTTGATTTATTTTGGGCCAAAGATGATCAAATTAAGTCATAATATGGGCTTAAGCATTCAAGGCCCAATTTTTCTTTCTCCTTCTTCTCTCTCTCGGCCCAAACCACAAAACAAAGGAGGAAGGGTTGACTTTAGGAGTTGCCACCACCTTATTGCACACCATGCATCCATGCATGGACTAACATGTATCTAGACAAGTCACCTCACTCTCACTCTTCCTCTCTCTTCTTCTCTCGGCCGAGAGCCTCCCAAAACACACACACACATCACAAAAACTCTCTCTAAGTCTCTCTAAACTCATCCATTTCTGATGGGTTTGAGCCATAAGAACTTTCCTATGTGTACATATAAACCCTAATGCTTGGATCTAGGTTTCTCTAATTGAACATGCAATGTATCCAAGGCTTACAATTCTAGATCTAGTGTAAACAATTGAATCATATCATATAAAACATATCTAGAAGAATACCTTAAGTTGCTTGCTTGAAACTTCTTGTTCTTGGAGCTTAGAGTCACAATTGTCACTCCTCTAATAGCTTACAAACACCAACTAGCAAGAGGATGATCTTGAGAGAGAGAGAGAGAGAGAGAAGAGGGTGAGAAATCGGCTCTAGGGTTTCTTGCCTTGCATGAGTGCTGATTTCCCTCACCCTAGGGGTCTATTTATACTATGAGCTACTAGGGTTTCACCTTTAAGCCTAATTAAATAACTTCGGCCCTAAGCAATCCAAGATCCTCCTAGATATTAGGCTTGGACGATTTTATAGTCTCCCAACCCTAAAATCTGTCCACCCTTATATCCATAAGTATACATAGCCCAAAACACAACTATCACACATTTGACAGTTTATGCCCCTTTATTCAATTAACCTCTTTAAGTCACCAAATTAATTCTCAATTAATATATGACTTATATTAATCAAATAATATTATTATTCCTTTAATATATTATTCTCATAATATATTAACAATAATATCTCTTCTCTCTTTACAAATCATCCTGTCAAGTTGTTATGGTGAAGGCAACCCAAAAGGACCATGCACAATCGGGTCAAGTACTTAGCAAATATAGTTACAGCCTTAGACACTAATCCAACAATTTCTTCATCCAAAAATTCTCAAGACTTTTTCTTATGTTTCAAGAGATTTTCTCAAGATAATCATCATTCTTTGGTAAGTTTTTACATGTCTAAGTTATACAACTCTTCTCTCTTGTAAGATCATTCCTTCTAAACAAGTTTTTGGTGATCACACTCCTAGAAAACTCTTTAAGTTCGAGATCTTCCAAGAAAGGTTGCTAAAGCCGAAAATCACATCACTTACTTCCGTTCTTCTTTAAAAACCGAACCCACAACTCAAGGTGAGCTTCATACCCCTCTCTTTTCGGTTTTTATGTGTTTTATGGGAGAGAATACAAGAAAATGTGTAGATCTATGTGTATGTGTATGCTATGTGTGATTTTATGCATGTATGTATGATTTTATGTTTTTTTATGATGAACATGTAACCAAAAAGGGGTGATACTCGAGATCTATGACATGAGGAAATGTGTAGATCTATGTGTATGTGTATGCTATGTGTGATTTTACTAGAACTGTTGTTTGAATGGTTTAGCAAGCTTATACGCCTTTGCTACCCAAAGGTGTTGGAACTGAAGTAAAAGCTTTATATCCATACATATACACATAATATATAACTAAAGATCAAACGACACTCGGACAAACAACAGAGTACTCTAAGTCCACAACCAAACAAGGAACAGGAAATAAAGCGAGTTATCAGTCCCAAGTCCTTCAAACCTTACTTATGTAACTATATATGTACTGGACATGGTTTTGACAATATAAGTTTAAATAATTGAAAGTGAAGGTTTGGTAATTAAGAACAAGTTTTATAAAGAGTTTAACGTGTAAAAGAGTTTGATAATCATTTTGAAGTAGTTTGGTTGACAAAACAGTTAAATGTATGGTAAATCCACATGTTTGATAGTTATAAATCACATGTGATTGATATTATAACTAAAGTGATTCAACGTGTATTCCCCCCCCCCCCCCCCCCCCGGTAAAATCATTTAAAAACATTTAAGAGGTTAATTAAGGGGTATAAACTCACCTGTAGTAAGTAGATTGGATGAACAAGTGGTGTTGGATGCTAAATGTCAAGTGAAGACTTGAGCGCACATATAGATCCTAGTTAACATATAATGACACATATATGCATCTAATTAGTGATTAAACAACTAATTTAACAACTATAGGCACCCTAGAACATGGAAAACACTTTGATTCAAGTGTTATAAGATTATAGGGTTGCATCTTAGGGTTGCATGGCTTTGCTTTGGAGTTTACGGCCCAAGGACCAACTCTCCATGAGTTTACGACCTAGGGTTTGCGGCCCTAATGGGTTTGCAGCGGTAAATTCTACCATTTTTTGTTTAAGTGTGACATCCCCAAAATCTCGGCCAGAAAAGACCGTTTTTCATTTATGCTTTTTAAACATTTTTACAGTAAATCCTTTTGATTTTAAAAGAGTTGCAGAATTTGTTCCCAAAAACAAAGTATGATAAAATAATATTTACCAAAGCATTTCATAAAAAAATGTATTTTCATTATATAATCAAAACTCGGGGTGTCATGTTCCGATACAGACCAATAAGCATAAACGATAACATTACAAGTCATTCAACAAATATATACATATACAAACTTGTAAACAAAACAACTTGATGGTTCGTCCATCTTATGCCCTCGCACCACTTCCTGTAATACAAATTAAAACTGAGTGGGTCAGGCTTGGGAGCCTGGTGAGCATATAGGGTTTTCAACCCACAATAAATAATCATATTTAATTTTCAGCAACCAACAATTTCCCAATTACCCATTCCCGTTATTCTCACTTTATGTCCCTAAGACAACTAACATAAGGGACCTAGTCTAAGAATATTTCATCGGGGCGACAACACATGCTTCGGGGGTTCCTCAGCAACATAAGTCAAATAAGGCAACCATGAGGGGGATGGAGTACAGCGAATGAACACCCAAGTTCATTAACACCTACAGGTGGCGAACCTGCTAATGTTTCCACAAGACTATCTAGAAAAGTCTGTGGTTGTCATCTAAACTCCGCTAGATGACTAAACAACAACGAGGCCTCTCATCTGTTTATTACACACCAACTATCTACCCATGTTCTACCCAACATATTAGTAGATAAAATATACATTTTTATACATAGTTTTGAAAACCTGTATCGCATGCTTTAATCAATACATATTTCACATAACAGATGAGGCACACACATACATAACACGTATTTCATAGAAAATAAATCATATCTATGAGATAGAAGAGAGTGAATATACATTCATACATATAACACAAAATATACACATAACACGTATTTCGTATAAAATACTTTATAATTATGCGTTTGAAGAAAATGACCACACACTCACACCTATAAACAACAATATACTTAATACACTTGAACCAAACTTGTATTATTATCGTGTTTATGAAAGGTAGTATACACTCACTTGATCAGAAGATGATCGGACAGCACTACGACTTGCATAAGTAGTAATCCTCAGCAGATCTGGAAGATCTTCACAAAAAATCGAACTTCTCGCGGACAGAGCTTCGGCTCGGGAATCGCACTTCTCGGGATCTTCGGGATCTCGGGACTTGCTTCGGGGCTCAAGAATAATACCGGGGCTTCGGGGTATTTCTGGCACGCAAATCGATGCAAAACGGGAGAGAGAATAGAGAAAAGAGCAAAAGAACTCGGCTGCCCTCGCTTTCTATTTATAGGAGGCTGGAGCCTCGGAGTACGCGGGGCGTACTGCTCCGAAATCGTCACTGCTTACGTATCCAAAGTGCTCGAGTGCGAGTGTCGCCATCCCTCGGTGTACGCGGGGCGTACACGAGTACGCAGGGCGTAACTCGGATCAGATCGGTGACTCCTTCGGATAATCATCCGAATTAAAGATTAAATTTAAATACAAAATATTTAATAAACTTCGGAAATTCATATCTTCTTCATACGAACTCCGTTTTCGACGTTCTTTATATCCACACGTAGGTGAGACTACGCTCTACAACTTTCATTTAAACTCTGTCGGCTAATTTTAACTTTATTTTTATTATTTATTTTTAATAGGCCGGGACAGAAAAACTTCGTTATAAATTCATAACTTCTTCGTTTGACGTCCGTTCTCGCCTAACTTTTCATCGCTTCGATACCAACAACGAGACCTTCGATCCTCGTTTAGATTGCTTCGGCTAAAAACCGCTGGATCTCAAATCGAGTATTTCGGGCTGCACACCGCTAAGCCGAAACTTCAATAAATCATAACTTCCTCATACGAAGTCAGATTCGGGCGTTCTATATATATTCGGAAACCTCGTTTCAACTACTACAACATTAACCAAAGATATCAAGTTTATTTTACACTTAAATTTTGACGCTTAATTTTATTCTTAATTAATCAAATCACATAATTAAGCAATTAAGCACAAAACACATAATACTCAAATAATACAATCTTATTATTTCAAAACGGGTTACAAAGGTTAACCTAGACTATTACATTGCTAAAAATGGCAAGCCCGGAAACACAGGCGTTACAATTCTCTCCAACTTAGAATGATTCCGTCCCCGGAATCACACATCAACAAACAAATGCGGATAGCGACTCAACATGTCACTCTCCGTCTCCCAGGTGAGATTCGGCCCATTTGTGTGTTTCCATCGGACAAGCACTAACCCAACCATTTTGCGTCGCAACTTCTTAGTCTTTCGGTCAACAATTGCCTCTGGTTCTTCAATCAACCTTTTGTTCTCATCAATTCTCAATTCATAAATTGGAATTATATCGGGAACTTCTCCCGTAAACTTCCTCAAATAACACACATGAAAAGTGTTGTGGATTCCATTAAGTTCTTCTGGTAGTTCGAGCTTGTAAGCTTGGTTCCCAATCCTCTGAAGAACTTTAAACGGTCCAATAAACCTTGGACTTAACTTTCCCCTTTTTCCAAATCTTATAAGTCCCTTCCACGGCGAGACTTTAAGCAAAACCGAATCTCCAATCTCAAAAGTCATCGGTCTTCGCTTTTTGTCAGCATAGCTCTTTTGACGGTCCTGAGCTGCTAACATTCTTTCCCTAATTATTTTCAGCTTTTCAGCAGTTTGATGGACCATCTCGGGACCCATAAACTGCTTTTCTCCAGCCTCAAGCCAACAAGACGGCGTACGACACTTCTTTCCGTACAAAGCTTGATAAGGTGCCATCTTTATGCTCGAGTGGAAACTATTATTGTAGGAAAATTCTACCAAAGGTAAATGTTCATCCCAGTTGCCCAGGAATTTCAGGGTACATGCTCTCAGCATATCTTCAAGTGTTTGTATTGTTCTTTCACTCTGACCATCAGTCTGCAGATGGTAAGTTGTACTTAAACATAACTTGGTACCCATTTCCTCTTGTAGACTTTTCCAAAACTTCGAGGTGAAACGGCTATCACGATCCGACACAATCGTTAACGGAACACTATGAAGCCTCACAATTTCCTTCACGTAAGAATTCGCAAGCTTCTCCATAGACCATTTCTCCTTGGCTGCTATGAAATGCGCACTCTTAGTGAATCGATCAACGACCACCCAAATCATGTCGTGACCATTCTTTGTTTTGGGCAGTTTAGTGACAAAATCCATAGCAATGTCTTCCCACTTACCCATAGGCACAGGCAATGGTTCTAAACTCCCGTACGGTTTCTGATGTTGTGTCTTGACTCTCGCACAAGTCACACACTCGGTCACATACTTTGCAACATCAAGCTTCATCGTCGGCCACCAGTAGTAGGGTTTCAGGTCCCTATACATTTTAGTGCTACCGGGATGAATCGAGTACATGGTCTTGTGAGCTTCTTCCATCAGAAGATCTCTGACTCCTCCTGTCTTAGGTATCCAAATCCGATCTTGGAACACCTTCAGTCCATGACTGTTTACACCGAACACCAACGTTTTGCCCAAACGTTCCTCCTTTCGGTCATTCTTTTCAGAAGCTTCGCTTTGAGCTTTCTTTATACTTTCCACAATGGTCGAGACAACTTCAATTCTCAACGCTCTTGGCCTTTTCCTTTCAAGATTGACTTTCCGACTGAGAGCATCAGCAACAACATTAGCTTTACCGGGATGGTAAAGTATCTCACAGTCGTAGTCCTTGAGTAACTCTAGCCAGCGTCATTGCCTCATATTCAATTCTTTCTGATTAAAGAGATATTGGAGACTCTTATGATTAGTGAAAAGTTTGCACTTCGTGCCATAGAGGTAATGCCTCCATATTTTCAGAGCGAAAACTAACGCTGCCAACTCCAAATCATGAGTCGGGTAATTCTTTTCATGCTCTTTCAGCCGTCGAGACGCATATGCTATCACCTTTTCTCTTTGGGTCAAAACACAACCCAATCCAACACCAGACGCATCGCTATAAACAGCGAAGTCTTCAACTCCATCGGGTAAAGAAAGTATCGGTGCCTCGCATAGCTTCTTCTTTAGCTTCTCGAATGCTTCTTTATGCTTATCACTCCAAGCATAAGTAGCTCCTTTGTGGGTCAAAGCTGTTAACGGAGTAGCAATCGAAGAAAAGCCTTGGATAAACCTTCGGTAATATCCGGCTAATCCTAAAAAGCTTCAAATCTCCGTGGGACTTTTCGGTTGTTCCCACTTCATCACAGCTTCAATCTTTGCTGGATCAACCATTATCCCTTCTTGGTTGACCACGTGACCCAAGAATTGGACTTCACGAATCCAAAAATCACACTTAGAGAACTTTGCATAAAGCTTCTCCTGCTTCAAGACTTCTAACACGTCTTGCTAGTGTCTTCCTTGCTCTTCTTGGCTCTTTGAATAAATTAGAATGTCGTCAATGAACACTATCACGGATTTATCAAGGAACGGATTACAAACCCTATTCATCAAATCCATGAATGCTGCTGGAGCATTAGTTAGTCCAAACGACATAACCAAGAACTCGTAGTGTCCATATCGCGTTCTGAATGCATTCTTCTCTATATCTTTCTCTCTTACTTTTAGCTGATGATATCCTGACCTAAGATCGATTTTCGAGAAATAGCTCG
Organism: Lactuca serriola; assembly: GCF_051521515.1. Classification (NCBI taxonomy): domain Eukaryota; kingdom Viridiplantae; phylum Streptophyta; class Magnoliopsida; order Asterales; family Asteraceae; genus Lactuca; species Lactuca serriola. Next base: position 143,658,650 of record NC_136409.1, read on the forward strand.
AACCTTGCAATTGATCAAATAGGTCATCAATCCTCGACAACGGATATCTATTCTTTATTGTTGCCTTGTTCATCTCTCTGTAATCGATGCACATCCTCATACTTCCATCTTTCTTCTTCATAAATAACACCGGGGCTCCCCAGGGCGATGAACTAGGTCTAATGAAACCTTTGTCCAATAACTCCTGAAGTTGCATCATTAGCTCCTTCATCTCCGTCAGTGCTAATCGGTAAGGTGCTTTTGCTATTGGCGTGGTTCCTGGTAACAAGTCAATTCTGAACTCCACTTGTCTATCAGGTGGTAATCCAGGAAGATCTTCGGGAAATACTTCCGGATACTCACACACCACTGGAATACTCTGCATCACCTTCTTTTCTTTCTTAGCATCAATCATGAATGCTAAATATGATGTACATCCCTTGGTCAAACACTTTCTGGCTTTCATTAGGGAAATGATTCCAGAATTCACTCGCCGTTTGTCCCCATACACCATAAACAAATCTTTCCCAGACGGGTTTACTTTAACTATCTTCTTCTTGCATAAAATTTCGGGATCATTGGAGCTAAGCCAATCCATTGCCAACACGATGTCGAAACCATTTAGTTTGATAGGCAATAATTCCTCGTGAAACTTATTCCCATTACGGTCGATTAAGATGTTTCTCATACGATGGCTAACAGGTACAAACTTGCCACTAGCAACTTCGACTAATAAAGCATTATCTAGTCTATCAACAGGCAAAGCTAGCTTTCTACCAAAATCATGCAAAATAAAGGAGTAGTTGGCTCCAGAATCAAACAAAATTTGAGCAGGTAATTCGTTTACGAGAAAGGTACCTGAAGTGACATCAGCTTCATCTTTCGCAGCCTCAAGTGTCATCTGGAAGGCTCTCGCCTTCGGTTTTGGTGGAATGTTGGGCCTAGCTGCCTCCTTCTTCTTCAGACAGTCTTTCAAAATTTGCCCCTCTTCATTACAACCAAAACACATCCTTTTGTTGTTCGGACACTCATTGGAAAAATGCCCAATTTTTCCGCACTTGTAGCAGGTTACATCCTCGCTACATTTCCCAAAGTGCTTTTTCTTACACTTATCACACTACTTCGCTTCGCCTCCCTTTCCTCCCAACTTTTTCGAATCAGATTTCGAAAATTTGCCTTTCTTACCGGAACCAGATGTTCCCTCAAACTTTCTCTTCTCACTAACCTCAACCTTGTCGGTGGTTCTCCTCTTAATCATGTTCTCAACAGACTTGGCAGCCCAGATAGCTGCCTCTAGAGTATGTGCCTGATGTACTGGCACCTCATACTCCCATGGGAGTCCTTTTGCATATCGGTCAACCTTTGTCAGCTCATCTGGCACGATGCGCAAAGCAAACTCCATCTTATCGGTGAAAGCGTTTGTGTATTCATCAACTGACATGCTGCCTTTCGTCAATGCCAAAAACTTATTCTCCAACTCTAATAGATTTTGAGCCGAGCAGAACTTGCGTTTGAACTGCGCCAAGAACTCTGCCCATGTCAATTGTAGTGGCTCATTAGGGCTCAACGTCATCCCTAGAGTGTTCCACCAACGAACGGCTCCACCTTGGAATTGACGCACTGCATAGATAGTCTGCAACTTGCCTCTGCAGCCACAAATCATGAAGGCTAACTCCAATTCGGAGATCCAATCCATAACTCCAATCGGATCCTCCTTTCCATTGAAGGTCGATGGTTTGCAAGTTAGAAAGTCCTTGTACTTGCATCCCATTCCATCATTCCTTCCATCATGGTTGTTTTGCCTAACTATCGGTGGGTTGGCTTGACCAACAGACCCACTGAAGTTTCCACCTTCCAAGTGCCCTTCATTTAATTCAGGCTCCTCCACACGAATTGACAGTTCTTCACGATTCTGTTGAAGCAACCGTCTAGTTTCATCCATATGACGATCCAACATCGTCTGAATCATCATTTGCACACCAGCCATGGTTATTGGCTCAGGTGCTGCTGCTACGACAGGTACTTGTTCAATCACTGGTGGTTGATTCCTGTTTTCATCAGCATTTCCAACTCCACTTCTTGTTCTCACCATTTTGATCTACACAACGAATAAGGTGAAATTAGATCCTCAATCACGATAGATATTCAAATCATCCTTATCACTCCGAAACGTTTACATGCTACTTCTAATATCGTAGACATACGCTTAGAATCCTACACACATAAAGTTTCTAGATCCGGTCGGCAACAGACCATAGATCCGAACAAATAAAATCATATATGGCAACATATAACATTTAGCACATAAAGCATTTTAGGCAACTTTCCTAAAATAAACTAGTGCTCGTGTCTAAAACATAACAGACACATATCTCAAAATTTCACTTAGCATTCTAAGTTTAAGTCAAGAAATCCTACAAATTCCTAGTTCGCTTAAACTAATGCTCTGATACCAACTGTGACATCCCCAAAATCTCGGCCAGAAAAGACCGGTTTCATTTATGCTTTTTAAACATTTTTACAGTAAATCCTTTTGATTTTAAAAGAGTTGCAGAATTTGTTCCCAAAAACAAAGTATGATAAAATAATATTTACCAAAGCATTTCATAAAAAAAATGTATTTTCATTATATAATCAAAACTCGGGGTGTCATGTTTCGATACAGACCAATAAGCATAAACGATAACATTACAAGTCATTCAACAAATATATACATATACAGACTTGTAAACAAAACAACTTGATGGTTCGTCCATCTTATGCCCTCGCGCCACTTCCTGTAATACAAATTAAAACTGAGTGGGTCAGGCTTGGGAGCCTGGTGAGCATATAGGGTTTTCAACCCACAATAAATAATCATATTTAATTTTCAGCAACCAACAATTTCCCAATTACCCATTCCCGTTATTCTCACTTTATGTCCCTAAGACAACTAACATAAGGGACCTAGTCTAAGAATATTTCATCGGGGCGACAACACATGCTTCGGGGGTTCCTCAGCAATATAAGTCAAATAAGGCAACCATGAGGGGATGGAGTACAGCGAATGAACACCCAAGTTCATTAACACCTACAGGTGGCGAACCTGCTAATGTTTCCACAAGACTATCTAGAAAAGTCCGTGGTCGTCATCTAAACTCCGCTAGATGACTAAACAACAACGAGGCCTCTCACCTGTTTATTACACACCAACTATCTACCCATGTTCTACCCAACATATTAGTAGATAAAATATACATTTTTATACATAGTTTTGAAAACCTGTATCGCATGCTTTAATCAATGCATATTTCACATAACAGATGAGGCACACACATACATAACACGTATTTCATAGAAAATAAATCATATCTATGAGATAGAAGAGAGTGAATATACATTCATACATATAACACAAAATATACACATAACACGTATTTCGTATAAAATACTTTATAATTATGCATTTGAAGAAAATGACCACACACTCACACCTATAAACAACAATATACTTAATACACTCGAACCAAACTTGTATTATTATCGTGTTTATGAAAGGTAGTATACACTCACTTGATCAGAAGATGATCGGACAGCACTACGACTTGCAGAAGTAGTAATCCTCAGCAGATCTGGAAGATCTTCACAAAAAATCGAACTTCTCCCGGACAGAGCTTCGGCTCGGGAATCGCACTTCTCGGGATCTTCGGGATCTCGGGACTTGCTTCGGGACTCGAGAATAATACCGGGGCTTCGGGATATTTCTAGCATGCAAATCGATGCAAAACGGGAGAGAGAAGAGAGAAAAGAGCAAAAGAACTCGGCTGCCCTCGCTTTCTATTTATAGGAGGCTGGAGCCTCGGAGTACGCGGGGCGTACTGCTCCGAAATCGTCACTGCTTACGTATCCAAAGTGCTTGAGTGCGAGTGTCGCCATCCCTCGGTGTACGCGGGGCGTACACGAGTACGCAGGGCGTAACTCAGATCAGATCGGTGACTCCTTCGGATAATCATCCGAATTAAAGATTAAATTTAAATACAAAATATTTAATAAACTTCGGAAATTCATATCTTCTTCATACGAACTCCGTTTTCGACGTTCTTTATATCCACACGTAGGTGAGACTACGCTCTACAACTTTCGTTTAAACTCTGTCGGCTAATTTTAACTTTATTTTTATTATTTATTTTTAATAGGCCGGGACAGAAAAACTTCGTTATAAATTCATAACTTCTTCGTTTGACGTCCGTTCTCGCCTAACTTTTCATCGCTTCGATACCAACAACGAGACCTTCGATCCTCATTTAGATTGCTTCGGCTAAAAACTGTTGGATCTCAAATCGAGTATTTCGGGCTGCACACCGCTAAGCCGAAACTTCAATAAATCATTACTTCCTCATACGAAGTCAGATTCGGGCGTTCTATATATATTCGGAAACCTCGTTTCAACTACTACAACATTAACCAAAGATATCAAGTTTATTTTACACTTAAAGTTTAACGCTTATTTTTATTCTTAATTAATCAAATCACATAATTAAGCAATTAAGCACAAAACACATAATACTCAAATAATACAATCTTATTATTTCAAAACGGGTTACAAAGGTTAACCTAGACTATTACATTGCTAAAAATGGCAAGCCCCGAAACACAGGCGTTACATTAAGGTCCTTAGTTCATGTAGGAAGGGTTCTAGACCAATATTCAAGCATTAGAAAGGGGTGGTGGCTCATATGCACCACTTTATGGTGTTTACGGCCCAAGGTGATTGCCTTGGCCGTAAACCCATGTGTTCTTGAGTTTTCTTGGTGCTTTTCAATGGTTTAACAAGTAATCTAAGCATATAACTAGTTAAGAGGAGTGTACTTACTTATAGGAAGCTTGTAAGAGTGTTTAAGGCCCAAAACACACAAGTGTTCTTGGTGTTCTTGAGGATCTTGAAAATATAGAACAAATATGGAATTTGTGGTTGGATTCAAAGGTGAATCAAGTAGAAAGGATGTAATCAACACAAAGATGGAAGGTATTGCTTACATATGTTAAGATTTGAAGAGAAACTTGAAGATCCTTGGGAGAGAATTTCAAATTCTCTAGCTTAGAATGTGAAGAATGAATGGAAAATGACCAAAAGTCATATAGATATATAAGGGGTTCATGGCCACTTGGAGTTTACGGTCGTAAACCCAAGTGCCTGGCCGTGAACTCCTCTTTTGATGGTCTAATTCTTGATTGACAGGTTATGAGTTCAACTGACACACTCATTCACTTAATCCTTTAATGTATTAAATCTCAGAATGCTCAAACGGACACCAAAAGTGCTAAAAGTTAGCAGAAACAAGTTTGACTAGATTGAAATGTAGGGTTTGTATATGATAGAAATTTCGGGTTGTCAGATACAGACTAAAATCCCCCGCACTACTGGATTCAACATCATTATGAGTAGCTTGCATATCATTTTAAGTAGTATCCATCTCAATTAGAGTCATTTCAACATCTTTATGTTGTGGAGGTTCACTTATACCACCCTATATGGCATGATATAATAATGTTAGTGGCAAATCATATGTAAATAAACTTTAATTTTAAATGGTTTTACATGTTCCGCATTTTGCTTCACACAAAATTTTTGTTTCTTCTGCTTCTTCACATTTAACTTTTGGGGTCTTCTCTCTGGACAAGTGGCCTTGTTGTGACCTACCTCCTTGCATATACTACATCTAATTTTCTTTCCAACTTTAGAAACCCTGGTTTTTCCTTTATTCTCTATAGTGAATTTCTTCTTCTTAGTAGCTGGCCTACCAAACATCCTTCTACTAATAGGAGGCAATGTTGGAGTATAATTTGTCTCTGGCCACATGTCACTTCCATTGGGGGCAATTCTGTAACTTTATGCCTTCCTAAATGTGGTGGTGCTATACATGTTGTCTACATAGGCTTCTACATCCCTATTATGATAGGATGTGCTAGCTACAGAATGAGCACATCTATATCCATTTAATTGCCATAACCTACATGAACATGTTTTCCTTTCTAAGTCCACCTCATATGCATCTACTGCACCCTTAACCTCAAACTGGTTTAATCCACTAGGTAGTACCTGAAAATGCCTTTGCATCTTTTTAAGAAAATTCACCTTATCCCTTATCTATGGACAAATATGATTTCCCCATTGTTATCCCTTTAATTTCATGTTGTACAATCTGTTCATCATGTACAATCTTAACTCCTCTAACATGGTGATTATGTAACAACCACAAATTTTAGACCAAATATTTTATTTTTAATTTAATAATCATAAAACCATTTGTATGAAAACATCCATAGTATCATGTCATATCAAAACCAATGTATCAATAGTCAAAACATGTCACGATAAAACAACATCAGAGTGTAACTCCTAAAGATCTCATGTGCGGAAATCATGGTGTGATGCGTTGCAATCATGTTGACTCATTTCCTTTCAAAGAAGAAGTACCTGAAACCAAAACTGAAAACCGTAAGCACAAAGCTTAGTGAGTTCCCCCATCATACCATATACCATACAATAAACATACTGCCTAGCATATCCGGGTGTTGGCCTATCCCTTCGGTCTCTTCCAACCGGTAACCACCTAGCATATCAGGGTGCTAGCCTAACCCTTCGGTCTCTTTCAACCGGTAACTGCCTAGCATATTTGGGTGTTGGCCTACCCCTTCGGTCTCTTTCAACCGGTTATGGGGACTATTTCACCCCTACCATTACCACATAATATCCTAGCATATAAATGCATAATCACATACTGCCTAGCATATATGGGTGCTGGCCTACCCATTCAGTCTTTCGACCGGCTACGGGGACTATTTCACCCCTACCACTACCACGTAATAACATATCATACAAGCACATAAATCTCAATAGATAGTGGCATACCAGAAAATTATCACAAAGACAATCATCTCTACTATAATCAGCTACTAGTGGGCTGGTATTAGTGCCTTTGACCCACTTCTATTGGAAGGTAACTCACCTCAAATGTTGTAAAGTAGCTGAACAGTCCCCGACTCTAAAATCAACCCCACTCAAACTCCTACACATAAAAGATTCCCTTTAATCACCCTTTCATACTCATAACCCCTTAAGGTTCAACTTTAGTCAAATTCAAAGTCAACACCCTGGTCAAAGTCAACATTCCGAGTTGACTCAACTCGCCGACTCCATAAATCATAAAACCCTGAAATCGCGATCCAACTCGTCGATTTCTTTCATGAACTTGTCAAGTTCCTCCTATTAATAGACTCGAATTTCCAAATCAACTCGTCAAGTCTGTCCTTGAACTCGTCGAGTCGTTCCTCTAATAGAATTGGGACACTTCGACTCAACTCGCCGAGTTCCTCTATGAACTCATCGAGTTCTTCAGTCTGTTAAGCCTTCTTAATGCATTGAGCCGTTATTCTTCGAATCTAAGTCTCATATTCCAGATCTGGGTCAAATACACATCTAGGAGGGTAAACTTTCCGACTTTACCCATTAAAACCATCATAGAAGAAATAATCTTTAACCCTAACTCAAAATGGCTTAGATCCAACTCCAAAAGCCATCAAAACTTCAAAATAAGCCATGGGGTCATAGATCTGGACTCTAGGGGCGGTTTGGTCACGTAAAGTTCCTTTCTTTACTTGCATGCATGGCCTACTTGACTCAAAAGACCTAAAAGATGGTCTAAAAGTTGCATGGAACTTCCATGGCCATAAAGTTGGCACCTTTATGCCATGAAGTCCCCTCAAGACCCTAGATCTGAAGGGTTTGCCCACAAAGGACGTCCAAATCCCCAAAACCAACATACTTGGACCAAAACATGAAGAAATCATCCTAAAACTAGATCTAAGCATGATATAGACAAGGTAGGAGCTTTATACCTCAGATGAACCAGAAATGAAGCCCAACTTCTGGATCTACTCTCCTCCTACACGTCCTTGCTCCTTCTTCAAGTACCTTCTTCTTCAAAATCACCAAGAATGCACAAAAGTTGGCTCAAAACACTCAAAAGTGGATTAGGGTTTCGAGGATAGGGTTTGGGACAATGGAAGCTAGAAATGAGGCCAGATTATAGGGGTTAAGGTGGTTAAATAGGGTGCAAAATCCTAAAAATTAGGGTTTCATTCTGCCAGCCTACTCGTTGAGTTGAGGCTTCTCAACTCGTCGAGTAGACTTCTTAACCCGCGTCCCAATCCATCTCTACTCGATGAGTTTGGGGCCTCCAAATCGTCGAGTTTCTATACAAAAATGAATAATTATGAATTAAATACATACCAAGAACTAGACGTTACAAATTATGGGCTTCTTCCCAACATCTACTATTACAACATTAAAACTTTTAGAGAAGCCATTTTCAACTACATCACAACACCTTCCTGGTTGAAAGAAAGCTCTTGAACATGTTTTAGTGAGAGTCGATACTGTAATCGTAAGTATAATGACATTTTTCTAAAATCAGGTGGAATATGGGGTTTTCTGATAATTATTAGATATATAAAAACAACTATAAGTCCTTAGCCAAACACCCCTTTATACAAATCATTTGTAACGCCCGCAGATCCGGGCTAGTAAAATTAGAGGCAATAAGTGTCGAAAACGACTTTTCGACAGAAGCTTATAAATAATTTGAACCAATTTGTAGTATATGTCACTAGGTTTCCGTACATATAAAGAACGCCGAAATCCGAGTTATAACGAAGAAGTTATGACCCGTCGAAGTTTCGCGACGGAACCGGCTCAATACCGGGAGGCGTAAATAGTGAATTTATGATAGAGCGAGATTTAGTCTTGGCGCTCTAAATGAAAGTTGTAGAATATGTTAAACTAAGAACTTCGATAAAAAGAACGCCCAAATCTGACTTTGTATGAAGAAGTTATGATTTTTCGAAGTTTCGGATTAGCAGTGTACAACCCGAAATTCGAATATTAGATCGAGCGATTTTTAGCCGACACGACCTGAACAAGAATCGAAGATCTCGTTAAGAGTAGCATAACGAGAAAAAGATGGGCGAAAACGGACGTCGGATGAAGAAGTTATGAGGATTTAATGGACCAATCCTGTCCTGGCCTGTTAAAAATATAACTTTAAAAATAAAGTCAAAATTAGCCGACAGAGTCTAAACGAAAGTTGTAGAGTACGTCTCCACCTACGCGTGGATATAAGGAACGTCAAAAACGGAGTTCATATGAACGAGTTACAAATTATAATAGCATATTTACGTATTAAAATAAAGTATAAATCATATATACGTACACATATATATACATATGTATATATCATTAGAAAGGTATCGATGATGCGGTCATTATAAGACTAATGTTGAGTTCTTTCGACATTAGTTTAGTGCAAATATTATTAAATTTATTTAAAATAGTATTATAAAGGGGTGTTTAGTTGTTTATATAACTATAAGGTCATTAAGTAATTATGGAGGGTAGTTTTTGTAAATTCAATTACTATAAATAAGAGGCTTGGGCTCTCATATTTCTTGCACCATTCTCTTGATTCAAGAGTCTTTCTCTCCTTATCCCCCGAGCATTTCGGTCCCTCGTGATTCGACTTCTCTTTCTGTAGTTTTAGTATAGTAAGGTGAGTGCTGAAGCGCTGCACGAATCTTTCTTAGAAAGATTCAGCGACAAAGTTCTGTCCCTACAGAGCCCGACTCCTAGCTAAAATCCCATTGTAAGTAAGTTATGCTTACCCTATTTTAAATATAGTTTATATTTAAAATTAGTATTGTTATTATAAATTTATAATAAATATTTGAGCTATTATTATGACTTATATAAGTGTCGTTATAATATCTTTAACTACTCGCGGTACGGGGAATCTGGTTTAAAAGGCCGCATAGGGTTGTTGGATTTCAGAAGTGCTATATGCCAAAATGGTCCTGCCCTCCAGTGTTTTATGTCTGGCCCCTGTCTGTACATAGTGGTTGGAAAGTATTGTTTAAACACTTATATAATAATAATAATAATAATAATAATAATAATAATAATAATAATAAGACTAATAATTAGTCACGGTAAATATTAGACTAAAATCTAGTGGTAATAATACTAGGTTCGTCGAAGGAAATTATTTTAAAGTAAACGAAGCGCTGTCCGAGTACCGAGTCACCACCTTCTCAGGTGAGTGCATAGTCCCTTTCATCTTACACATATATATGAAGTATTTTAATGTAAATTACGTGCTGTGTGTGCATATTGTCTGAATACTTGCTGTCTATGCTGGGTGAAAGATTTTTATACATGTTTTAAATGATTTAAACTGTATATGTATTTTAATTCTACAAAATGTGTTGGGTAAAACATGGGTAGATGAAATAGTTGTTTTGTGATAACACGATGGGAGACATCAATGTTGTCAGTGATCTAGTCATCTAGTGGATTATAGATGATGACCATGGACGATACTAGACGGTCCGGTGGAACGCTAGTAAGCTCGTAACCTGTAGGTGTGTTTGAACTAGGTGCTCATTAGGTATTTTGAACTGAGTGTGTTCACTACGTATCTTTGAACTGAGTGTGTTCACTAGGTATTTTGAACTAAGTGTGTTCACTAGTTACTTTTGAACTAAGTGTTTACCAGATGTTTTGGACTACGTGTTCACTAGTTGTAATCTATAAGCTTTGGTAACGATGGACTTCGTGCCGATTCCTTAGGATAATCCTTAGGAATGAATGAACGAGAAATAGCTGATTCTTAGGGTAGATCCTTAAGAGTAAAGAAGATAATGGGGATGGATAATTGGGTTTAATTACTTGATTGTTTAAACATAATAATTATATTATTGTGGGTTGAAAACCCTATGTACTCACCAGGTTTCCCAACCTGACCCACTCAGTTTATTTATATCACATGTGTTGATATGAAGTCACATTACACTGAGAGATTAAAGAGATGTAGATCCGTTTCCAAAAAAAGAGAGATGTAGATCACTAGTGTAAATAAATGTAAGTTCTGTTTATGCTTATGTTTCTGTATTGATAATGACATCCCAAATGTTTTAAAATGAATAAAATACGTTTCTTCGAAAATGTTTTAATAACGTATTTATCGTGTTTTTCTGGGAACAAATTCCGCAACATTTTTATGAAAAGAAGTACTCTGACTTTTATAAAGCATAAACACAATCGGTCTTTTCTGGCCGTGAAAATGGGGATGTCACATCATCCCTTGGCTATTCCTTATTTGACATTTTTCTCCCTTACACAATATATTTTTTTTCTTAAATAGCTCTTGCCTCATTTCTCTTATTAAAAGAAAAAATTACATAAATGACCCATATGATTTTTACCCGATTCAGAAGTTTAATCCCTTGTCTTTTTTCATTACATGGATGGTATTTGTGGTTTTAATTTCTTTCGTAGTTGACCTATAAATCATATAAAATAACTTGTATACATTTTTATTTTATTTTATAATCTTTAGTTAAAACCCCAACCCTATCCACCCAACCCCATTCCCTTCTATATCATATGAGTGAATTGGAAGTGAAGATACCAACTCTGACTATCGTCATCGTTTGGCCACAATCCTACTCCATTCGTCGAAAATCGACACTAGTCGTCAACGATAGTTCCCTTGCAACCTCTCTTATGTTTCCCTATTTTTCTTCCCTCCACGGTTTCTCTCTTTATTGGCATCACTTTCCACCTCAATTTATATATTTCATGTTTTTACTATTTCTTCATATCTTCTTTTCCTGTTCTTCATCTCTCTTATGTTCTTTGATTTCAACGAACATACACACAAGTCATCTTTGTTTATCATCCTAACCCATACATGAAAATCAACTCTCCATTATGAAAGGGAATGAAATATATACAAAAAAGCACAATGAATCGAAAGGGTAAGGGTAAAGCATACATGGTCATCTCTTACGCATTGTTCCCTAGTTCTACATAAGGAGGGATATGGATGGATATGGAGGGAAGGCAAGGGATGCCGAAGGAAAATTTTGTTCCCAAGTTTAATTGATGGAAGGAAAATGAGGGGAATGAAAAAATTTTGAAGTCATATTTTCCTTCCAAAATTTCCTCTCAAATTAAGCGGATTCTAGAAGATTGTGAGGGGAGGGAAAAAAATTTAGTTTTATTTTTTTCCCCTCCTAACATAGGAACACAAAAACTTAAAATTTTCCTTTAATTTTCTTCGAACTCAGGAACATAGAATAAGAAATTTTTTCCTTCTCCCTTTATTTCTATCAATATTTTTCATCCCTTTTATTTATTGAATTTAAAAAAAAAAAAAAAAAAAAAAAAAAAAAAAAAAAACCCTCAGGAACAAGGCGTTAGCGTTCGATTTAAAGGAAAACATGAAACAACTGTTTCTCCATTAGACTTATGAGTCAATCATCTACCATAATTGAAAATAGATCAAGATGCTCAATAGGGACATCTTAGGAGGGAGCAATATGGCGATTCGTGACAAGAAAATTACCTATTTTTTTAAATTGATGATAGAGCACCAAAGAAGATTGATTGAAGATCGATGGAGGCTACATCAATTAAAATTACCTAGTCTTTTGAGATCGATGAAGGCTACATCGTAGAAGATCGATTAATGAAATGAAGTGGTTAGACTTTAATTTTGAATGTCAGCCATTTGTTTGATCAATTTTGTGGTGTTTTTTCGGTAAAGAGGAAAAGAAGACATGGGGCTGATGGAAACCAAAAAAAGGAGGAAGTATTGAGATGGAGAAGATGAAGTCGTCTCCTGGGATAGGGTTAGGTTTAATAAGGGTTTCTTAATTATTCTATTAAAATTAGTTAAAAGAAAATATAAAATACAAAAAAGGTATAAAATTCATTTTATATGGAGTAGGGATCAATCACACAAGATTTTAAAACCACAGTGACCATAGAACCATCTATGTAACAAAAACGTTTTCGACAAAACTTGCCTATTTAGGATAACACATGGACCATTTATGTAATCTTGTCCATAGTAGAAATATTCACCAAAAGGAGCACGGAATTTTGGGAAATAAAAAGAAATGAGGGATTTTTAAACTTTTGTGAAAATTGTCATCATTTTTTAAATGATAATTTCTGATTTCAATGATATATAATATAAATTTTTTTTCTCGACTATACGTTTTGGAAAACTCTTTCTACCTATCTTTGGAAAAATGTTTAATATCATCCATTTTTCAATTAAAACTCATATTTTATGCCTTGTATCATATATATTTCCTATTTGTTATACTCTTTTAACATATTTCAGTCGAAAAGGAAAGTATTTTCTCGAAATTTTGAAGCCATTCTTCAAATTTTGGACATTTTTTTTTTGAAATTTTGGAATAGTTTTCTGTCTGAAGTTCGTAACACCCGAAACTAGAACAAAAGACACAAAAAGGAAATTCGATCTTAGAACATTTTATATGCATATATGGTATACTTGTACTAATAGAAGTATATAAGTGCATCACAACCATTATTTATATTATGTGGCAACCCAAACCATGTGTTACATTACATTACTTATGAAAGAAACTATAAAGGATCTAGCTTCTACGGCCAGATAATCTACTTGTACTTAAGCCAAGTCTTTACATTTACTACATGAACCAACATTCACGGAAAACAACCACGTAATAAGTTATATGAAGCTTGTGAGTAACTTTAAAACAATCTATGCAATATGTGTAAAAGTATTGAAAAAGAGCATAATTATGAAACATCAACTAAATGGACTTAACTAATGACAAAAAAAAAAAAAAAAAACATCTACTATAAGGTAATTACTCTTCAGCGTTGTCTCAAGTGTTTCATGAGCTACCATCTCCCGTATGGACAAAAACCAACCATTCTTATTGGAGATGAATTAACAACCATCCCTATAGGGACAAATTAATTGATCACCATCCCTAGTGCAGGAGAATTTTGATTCCATACTAGCCAATAAAACCCAAGCCAACATTCATCTTTATGAAAATCCACAGTATAATCGTTTCCTTTCTATCATTTATTCTCTGTTATAACAGTAAGAGTAAATTACACGAATGGTTCCTAGGGTTTGGGTAATTTATTTGTTTGATCTTTAATTTATTTATTTTTTAACTCGGAAGGTCTTACAGTACACGAATGCTTGCTAGGGTTTGGGTAATTTATACGTTTTATCTCTAATTTATTTATTTTTTAACTCGTAAGATCATACAGTTTGTTTATGTTGCATGCTTGGTCCATGTTTTACCTAAAAAAACTATTTTACCATTGATTTTTTAATTTATTTACATTAAATGAGGTGGGTAAGGTAATGTGGAAGTGGGGTTGAGAGTGTGTTTATTTAAATAAAAAAAATCAAGGGCTAAATAATATTTGTAGGTAAGACATGGACCAAACACGCAAAAAAAAAAAAAAAAAAAAAAACAGTAAGGACCTTCCGAGTTAAAAAAATAAATTAGAGACCAAACGTGCAAATTAAGTCAAACTATAGACACCATTCGTATAATTTACTCTAATACTAACTAACACCGACAAACTCATAAATTTCACAATATCCTTCTTAGGGTTTCAACACTTCTTTTTGAACAACATGGATTTGGCCCATCCGAATTTTTTTATTTCAAACTAAATCGTTTTTGTTTCAAAATGTTAGCAATTAGTTGATATTTGAGATAAAGAATGTTGGTTACTAATTTTTATTTCAGAATTTTATTTGTTTCAAGCTTCTATACTATGATATATTGTACATTTCAAATCCAGTTCATGTATATATATATATATATATATATATATATATATATATATATATATATATATATATATATATATATATATATATATATATATATATATATATATATATATATATATATAGACAATTCAGAGAATACGTCACCGACCGCCATTAATATTTAACGATAAGACGTAAAAATGTAATAAGGACAACCTTATAACCACCCGATATATTTTAATATATTTGAAATTTTCATGCTTAATTACGTCAACTTTTAGGCTAAAAAATAAGTATGCAAAAAATCGCATCACTTTGAGAGCATGTTAGCATACTTAGACTCCTTAAGCTACCGTGATTCTAGAAATATAAATTTCGTAAAAATCCGACACAATATGGCGAGATATGACATTTATGATAAATAAATATCTATCGTAATTAAAAAGTTACAACGACGAAAACTACAAAAAGATTAGTTGACTTTTGAAGAAAGTCACCAACTAGACAATAGTAGTTTACTTAAAGTAGGAATTATGAGGTAAGAAACGCATAAAACGGACGTCATACGAAAGATGTATGATTTTTATAAAATTATAATGGTAATAAAAACACGTCGAAAAATAAAAGTAAAAACTACACAAAACAACCAAAAGGAAAGTTGTAGAGAATGACGAGACCTACAGAGATATGTAAGAGTCGTTGGATTGACGTGAGGAACAACAAAGTCACGTTTCTTGAACTTTGAAATATTTCTGGGACCGTTTCGTAACGAACTTAAACTATTGGGGGGGGGGGGGGGGTAATTTAATTAACCAAAATAGGACTACTTTGGTTAAACTAAATCAAGGGAGGGACTGAAATTGTTTAAATGTGATTTAAGTTTGGGAATTGGATTGATTTTGTTAAGAAATCTCCATGGAAGGGGCTATTTTGAATAAATGGGTTCAATGTTTGGGGTTTGGACTGATTTTGAATAGATGATTTAATAAGGAGGTTAGTTTGGTCATTTCACAAATCTAAATGATATTAGGGCTTTTATGCCCTCGTTTCCTTGTTTGGACGATCGGAGGGATAAATGAATGAAACTGATGAACGAAGGCGATTGGAGGGATCACGATGTTAGTCAACAGTTCGTTGATCACGCAAAGGAAAAGAACGGGTCGGAGGCAAGACAAAACGAACGCCTCCGGCGGTCCATCTGCCGAGCAAAGAAGAAGAAATACGGGAACGAAATCAGAAGAAGGAAACACGAAGGCGGCGGCTCTGCATCCGGGTCCTTGCTCGTCGTAGAGCTCGTCGCAGGTCACGAAGAGGACCGAAGGAAGAAGAAGCTCGCAGGCGGCTAATCCGAATATTTTGGTCGATTGATCGCAAAGAGAGCATCTCCGGGGGTTGACAGAGCCGAAGAGACGGAGGGAAGAGCAGCGAGGCTGCGCTCTTTCTGTCCGATAGCGAGGGGCGAAAGGGAAAGCGATTCAGTGGTTTTTGGATCGAGGGTTTGGTATGGCTAAGAGGTTGCGAAGGGTGGGAAAAGGAGAACAGAAGCAGCGATGTGGTCTCGGTGGGTGCAGCGAGGGCTGCTCAAGCAGTTTGCCTTCGTTTTCTTTTCTTTTCTTTTCTTCTTCTTCTTTTTTTTTTTGTCAGAAATCTATGGAACCCAAGTGGTTGTTCGGGTTTGATTTTTGATAGAAAAAAAAAAACGAGGGAGGCTGCCACGAAGAAGAATAAGGAATAGAAGAACGAAGGAAGAATGAAGTGGAAACTGTAGAAAATAAAGGTTTTCAGTTTAAGATTTCAATTGTTATTGATGGTTGCTATTTTTATCATTGTATATGTGGGTTGTGTTTGAGTGTTGCTTGGTTGAAGCAAGAGTGCAAGCAAGCTTGAGAAATGCCAGCATATTTCCTTTGGGTGTAATTTTAGATGTGCAAGAATTAATAGCTGTCATGTGTATTTTGTGTGAAATTTGCAAATAATGAATTTATGTATAATATGTGTATTTTGTGTGAAATTTACAAATAATGAATTTCTTTATGTATTATGTGTATGTATTGATATATTAATTTAATTAGGTGAAAGACTTATATATTATATGGATTGTTTAAATATTAAAATTTAAATAATAAATATTTTTTTAATTAAAATTTTAAAATAAGGAATAAATAAACATATTAATTATAATTTACTATCATATTTATTACATTTAATACTTTATATATATAAGTAAAAGTATTATATAACATTTTAATTTTAAAAATTGAAAAACTCATAAATTGACATGTGTATATTATTTATTTAAAAAATATCATATATAAGTAAAAGTATTATATAACATTTTAATTTTAAAAATTGAAAAACTCATAAATTGACATGTGGATATTATTTATTTAAAAAGTATCATAAAATGACAAATCTTAAAAATGATAAGAGATTTACAAGTGGCAAAATTATTTTCATTTATTAGGAAGAATTGAACATTTATTTGTGTGTATTTTTGAAAATTAGATGGTAGAGAAAGGGATAAAATTTATGTAAAAAGAATACACAATAACATATGGTTGAATATTTGTGTCAAAGTTTATGACTTATGGTACCAAAATGGGTAATACCACACTCGTGACATTTAAAATGTTACAAAACCGTTTTTTATGATTTTTGTGTCATTGATCCTAATTTTAAATATTTACCTAAAAATGGTGAATGATAGAGTTTAGTTCAAGAATTTTAAAAATTCAAACGGATTAATTTTTTAAGTTATAGAACTCTGTGAAAACGCGTTTAACGATTTGCGTTAATCCAAAAACATCCGATTTTTCGACTTTTATAATATATTGACAAAATTGCAAAAATGGTCCCTGTGGTATGCAAAATTTTGGGGTTTTAGTTCAAACCTCGAGTTTTTTGGATTCATAGTTCTTTTGGAGTGGTTTGTATGTGAAAATAGTCCCTCTGAAAATTGAAATAACTATAATACCCTTGGGGTATTTATTTTTCATTTTTCTTAAAATTTGATATTTATTTTAACAATTAAAAAAATATTAGAGAACCCACCCCCCCCCTCTCTCTATCTCTCTCTCTCTCTCTCTCTCTCCCAACACCCAATATACCTTCATAATCTCAAGAACACATCTTCATAATCTCAAGAACACTCAAGAACATATTCATGAACTTAAGAGTATCTTCCACAACCACCACCCTTTGACTATCGCCCGCCCCCACCACCACCCTTTGACCACTGTCTGCTTCCACCACTGTACGCCACTACCTTAGTCTGTCACTACCACCGTCTGCCACCTCCATATATGGTTCCACCATTACCCATAATTCTCTTCCCTTCCATCGTTCACCTCCTCCGATAACCTCTTTTCAACCATCTCCGGCAACCATTCGCCTCTGAACAGGACCATTGTTTACCTGCAACAAACACCATAGTTCACCTCTGCCAACAACAACCAATCATGTGACATCCCCATTTTTACGGCCAGAAAAGACCGATTTTGTTTATTCTTGTTTGAAAATCAGAGTAACATTTTAAATAAAAGAGTTGCGAAATTTGTCCTAATACAAAAATCAGTGTTGTAAAAATCGCGATTAGGTCCCGATTAATCTCCGATTAATCCCTAGGCGCTACTTGACCGATTAGAGAGCGCCTAGCGATTAATTCATGCATAGAAAATGACTGAAACAGTAGAACCCGATAAAATTTTAACACTTTGAAGAAGTTATATCTCAATAGAAACTATTTGAGGTATGATTAGTGTTGTATTTATCATATTAACCTATTTTGTTATGATGTTAGTGGTATTTATGAACTTTTATATGATATTAGTCATATTTTATTTTTTAAAATCTAACAAATTAGTAATTAATGTTCCCCGATTAATCTCCACCTAGCCGATTAATCCCTTGACTCTAGTCCACCGACTAGCTAACGTCGAACGATTTTTACAACCTTGACAAAAATATGATAAAGATTTATCAAAAGCATTTCCATAAAATGTATTTCATTAAAAGACTCGGGATGTCATGTTCGATACTGATCATAAGCATAAACAATACAACATAGGCCTTACTACATTATTTTGTATTTACTGGCCTATAATCCCTTATCTCTCATCCAAACATCTATGCTCATGCGCCACTACCTGTAATACAAGAAACTGAGTGGATCAGGCTTGGGAGTCTGGTGAGCACATATGGTTTTCAACCCACAAAATTAGTTTATTAACTTTATCAAACCAAACAAACCCGATTACCCGTTCCCGTTATCCTCACTTTACGGCCCTAAAACATCTAACACAAGGGACCTAGTCTAAGGACTTTCATCGGGGTGACAACACAAGCTTCGGGGATTCCTCAGCAATTCATGTCAAATAAGGCAACCATGTGGGGGATGGAGTACTACTGGTAAACACACAGTTCAAATAAACACCTACAAGTTACGAGCCTGCTAGCGTTCCACTGGACTGTCTAGAATAGTCCGTGGTCGTCATCTATACTCCGCTAGATGACTGGATCATCAATAACATCTATAACGAGGCCTCTCATTATTTTATTTTGTCACACAACAACTATTACATCTACCCATGTTTTACCCAACACATTTTGTAGATATAAAATACATATACAATTTAAAACATGTATAAAATCGTTCATCCAACATAGATAGCAAGTATACAGATAATATGCACCCACATCACCTAATTTATATAAAATACTTCATACCTATGTGTAAGCTGAAAGTAACTATGCACTCACCTGAAAGGTGGTGACTCTGTACTCGAAGAACGCTTCGTTATCTCAAAATAGTTATCCCTCGATAAAACCTAGTATCAATATCACTAGGCTTTAGTCTGACGTTAACCGCGACTAATTAATAGTCTAACTATTATTACTATTATATAAGCGCGACAGAATACTTTTCACCCACTATATACAGACGAGGCCAAACATGGAACACCAGTGGGCAGGATCATTTTGGCATATAAGCACTTCTGAATCCAGCAACCCAAGCGGCCCTCTAAACCAGAACCTCCATACCGCGAGTGGTTAAAAGATATTATAACGGAATTATGTAACTCATAATAATAGCCCAATTGAATATTCTAAGGACCTAATAACCTTACTATAATTATTTAAAAGCTATATTAAAAATTTCATAGGCGTAGCTCACTTACGAGTTTTAAAAATTCATAACTTTCACATACGAGCTCCGTTTTCGACGTTCTTTATAACCACGGATAGGCGGGAACGTACTCAATAACTTTCTTTTAGACTTCGTCGGCTAATTTTGAATTAATTTTAAAAGTTATATTATTAACAGGCCGGGACAGGATTGGTCCGTTAAAAATTCATAACTTCTTCATCCGACGTCCGTTTTCGTCTGTCTTTTTATCGTTACGCGACAAATAACGAGATCTGATTCTCGTTTAGGTTGTGTCGGCTAAAAACCGCTCGATCTAATATTCGAACTTCGGGCTGTACATTTGTGACATCCCCAATTTTACGGCCAGAAAATACCGATTTGTTTATGCTTTGTTTTTAAAATCAGAGTAATCGTTTAAAGAAAAATGTTGTGGAATTTGTCCCCAAAACAAAATATGATAAGAATTTATCAAAGCATTTCTTAAAAAAAGTGTTTTCATTATATAACAAAATCTCGGGATGTCATATTCCGATACAGACACATAAGCATAAACAGAACTTACATTTATTTACACTAATGATTTACATCTCCTCTAATCTCTCGGTGAAATATGTCTTCGTATTGATACCTGTGATACAAAGAAAACTGAGTGGGTCAGGTTTGGGAGCCTTGTGAGCATATAGAGCTTTCGACCCACAATAATATAATTATTATATTCAAACATCAAACAATCTACCCAATTACCCATCCCCATTAACTTTTTTATTTCTCAAGGTTTTACCCTAAGAATTCAACTACCATTCATTCATTCATTCATTCCTAAGGATTGACCTAAGGAATTGACACAGATCCATTGCTACATAAGGCACATCTACCAACATCATCCTTTAAGTGCCTCTGTCAGGATTACGTCATACACTATGAGGCGCGACTGCCAGGTTTATGACATTCTCTTTTGGACGCATCTGCCAACATTGTCCTATAAGCGCATCTTCCAGGATTATCCTATAAGCGCATCTGCTAGTATTATGACATTCTCTATTTGGTGCATCTACCAATATTATTCTCAAGCGTATCTGCTAGTATTATTACATTCTCTACTTGGTGCATCTACCAATATTATTCTTTAAGCATCTTACATACCTCGTCATTTATCTCATCATTTTATCACATACCAACTATCTCATCTACCCATGTTCTACCCAACATATTAGTAGATATAAAATACATATACGATTTAAATCATTTAAAAACCATATAAAACATCCATTCCACACTTATCTCAAATAAACAATAGTATACAAACACATAACACACATTTCAAAGCAAATACTTCATATTTATGTGTTAGAAGAAAGTAACCACACACTCACTCATATAAACAACAATATATATACACATAGCATTATTTTATAAAATACTTCATATCTATGTGTAAGACGAAAGTGACTATACACTCACTTGATCAAAAGATGATCGGACAACACTACGACTTGTGGAAGTAGTATTCATGGGTAGATCTGGAAGATCTTCACAAAAATCGGGCTTCTCGCGGGCAGCGTTTGGCTTGGAAATTTCACTTCTCGGGATCTTCGGGGCTCGGGAATGATACTTGGGCTTCGGGATATTTCTTGTACTAAAATTAAGGCAAAACGGGAGAGAGAGAAGAGAAAATGAGCAAAGAAAATGACTGATCTCGATTTCTATTTATAGGCTGCTGGGTCTGGGATTACGCTAGCCGAAATCTTGGTTACGCTGGGCGTACGCTTCGGATAAGCTTTGGTACGCGTGCCATGATCTCCAAAAATTCATAACTTTCGTATACGAGCTCCATTTTCGAAGTTCTTTATATCCATGCATAGGTGAGATTATGCTCTACAACTTTCATTTAGACTCCGTTGGCTAATTTTGACTTTATTTTTATTATATTATTTTTAGTAGTCCGGGACAAGAAAATTCCGTTATAAATTCACAACTTCTTCACCCGACGTCCGTTTTCGTCTGTCTTTTTACTGTTGGACTACTATCAACAAGATCTTTGATCCTCGTTTAGATTTTTCGGCTGAAAACCGATTGATCTCAAATCGAGTATTCGGGCTGCATACCGCTAAGTCGAAACTTAGAAAAATCATAACTTCCTCATACGAAGTCAGATTCAGATGTTCTTTTTATTCACGATCATGTTTTAACGAACTCTACGACTTTTGTTTAGATTACTAAGGCTAAATATCAATCTAACGTTAATTCACTTTTCACGTCATTCAACGTCGTGCCGGTTCTGTCGCGAAACTTCTACAGGTCATAACTTCTTCGTTATAACTCGGATTTCGGCGTTCTTTATATGCATAGAAACCTTGTGACATATACTACAAATTAGTTAAGATTATTCATTCTAAATAATCTTCTATCAAAAAGTCGTTTTTGACGCTTATCGTCTCTAAATTGACTAGCCCTAATCTACGGGCGTTACAATTATCTCCCCCTTAGGATGATTACCTCTCCGAATCATCAACGAAACATTGCTTGAATAATGATTCCGTACGTTAACTTTCCATCCTAATTAATAACCGTGATGTTTAATCTTACATCTGGTCTTCATACTATGTTGGACTTTCAATCGTAACCTTCAATTTATAAAATAAATCCTTATTGTGGACTCCTTCTTCTTCTTAGGGTAAATACATTAACTTATCTATTGTAACAGACCGATGGGTCGTGTCCTGATGACCTCTCATCGTATGATGCAACGCTTAGAATCGAGTCTCACAGAGTCAAATTCCGGAATGGAATATACCTTCCTTCATATTCTAATGTGATATAATCACATTTTTACATGTAGCGTTTCTAGCTACAAGCTTCCTTAACAACGAGCGCGATGCTATCGATCGCATTGATTTCAATCTTCTGACTTGAGTCAGATGCTACCTCGAAATTGGTTCTATGAACCACGTAACAAATTCGTCGTAGTCGGAATTAATTTGATATGACCGCTAGGGTCAGAATATCAATCATCTTGTTAGTCACTATCAAAACAATGGTAATGACATACTTGAATGAAACGAGATCAATCACTAGCTTCTTGGCAACCTTGTGACTTTCCCTGATCCAAGTGCGAGTCTTGTGCTTCCGGTAGTATATGCATCTACTACCTTTCACACCTACTCATACTCGTACCAAGTATTGTCTCTCAGTCGAACTAAGTCACTATACAAAAATACACAATCATTTAACACATCAGGTATTAAAACCATAAATATCAAAACCAGGGTTTATATCAAAACTTGAAACGATTACACAAAAATTCAAGTGCACCTTATACTATGCCTCTAATAGGCTACATCATAAGCTACTATTTGTACTGCTACTTCATAACTTGATCCTTGGATATATAATCCTCATCCTTGATTTCCCGCATTATGGTCTGCTTCATCGAGGATCATTTGGAATGCTCTTGCCTTTGGTGGCGCATTTTGTTTCATAGATCCTTTCCTTTTTGGGCAGTCTTGCTTGAAGTTCCCCTCTTCATTACATTCATAACATACCTTTTTGTTGAATATACATTCATCAGCGTAGTGCCCATGCTTCCCACACTTGAAACATGTCACATCCACGCCATATTTTCCCGAGTGCTTCTTCTTGCACTTATCGCACCATCTTGCTTCATCTCTTACCTCTTCGAACTTCTTCGAACTAGACTTCGAGAATTTTATCTTTTTGTCGGACCTTGGGGATCCCTCAAAATTTCTTTTCTCGCCAATTTCGACCTTGTTGGCAGTCCTGCCCTTGATCATTTCTTCAACAGACTTGGCAAACCAGATGGCTGCCTCTAAGGTAAGTGCCTGGCGTACTGGCAAAGTGTACTCCCATGGTAGTCCCTTTGCATACCTATCTATTTTCGCCAGCTCATCCGGGACAATGCGTAGAACAAATTCCATCTTATCTGTGAAGGCATTGGTGTATTCATCAATGGACATGTTGTCCTTCTTTAACGTCGGGAATTTGTTTTCTAGCTCTAGCAGATCTTGGGCCGAGCAAAACTTTCGTTTGAATTGCACCAAAAATTCTACCCAAGTTAGTTGCAGTGGCTCGTTAGGGCTTATGGTCTTCCCCAGAGTGTTCCACCAGCGAACAGCGCCACCTCTGAACTGATGCACTGCATATGTGGTTTGTAGTTTGCCCTTGCAGCCACAAGTTATGAAAGCTAGCTCCATCTCCGAGATCCAATCCATGACTCCGATTGGATCCTCCTTTCTAGTGAAGGTCGATGGTTTTCAAGTCAAAAAGTCTTTATACTTGCATCCAAGGCCATCATTTCCTCCATCATGATGATTCTGTCTAACAATCGGTGGGTTAGCTTGACCAATCACCCCACTGAAGTTACCTCCTTCTGACTGCCCTCCATTCACTTCGGGCTCTTCAATTGGTATTGACAGTTCTTCGAGATTCTGCCGAAGCAGACGCCTAGTTTCTTCCATCTGATGATCCAGCATCGTTTGAATCATCAATTGTACTCCAGCCATTGTTATTAGCTTAGGTGTTGCTGTTACAACTGGTGCTTACTCAACCACAGGTGGTTGATTCCTATTTTCGTTCACGTTTCTAGCTCCACTTCTTGTTCTTGCCATTCCTGATCTATACACCGCATAATGTGATTTTTAGATCTTCATTCATGGTAGATATTCAAATCATCCTTATCACTCCGAAACGTTTACATGCTAGTTCTAATATCGTAGACGCACGCTTAGAATACTAAACACTTAAGGCTTCCCGATCCGGTCAACAACAAACCATATATCCGAACAAATAATATCATATATGGCAACATATAACATTTAGCACATAAAAGAATTTTAGGCAACTTTCCTAAAATAAACTAGTGCTCGTGTCTAAAATATAACAAACACAAATCTCACAATCTTCACTTAGCATTCTAAGTTTAAGTCTAGAAATTCTACAATTTCCTAGTTCGCTTAAACTAATACTCTGATACCAACTGTGACATCCCCAATTTCACGGCCAGAAAAGACCGATTTGTTTATGCTTTGTTTTTAAAATCAGAGTAATCGTTTAAAGAAAATTGTTGCGGAATTTGTCCTCAAAACAAAATATGATAAGAATTTATCAAAGCATTTCTTAAAGAAAAGTATTTTCATTATATAACAAAATCTCGGGATGTCATGTTCCGATACAAACACATAAGCATAAACAGAACTTACATTTATTTACACTAATGATTTACATCTCCTTTAATCTCTCAGTGAAATATGTCTTCGAATTGATACCTGTGATACAAAGAAAACTGAGTGGGTCAGGCTTGGGAGCCTGGTGAGCATATAGGGTTTTCGACCGACAATAATATAATTATTATATTCAACCATCAAACAATCAACCCAATTACCCATCCCCATTATCTTCTTTATTTGTCAAGGTTTTACCCTAAGAATTCAACTATCATTCATTCATTCATTCCTAAGGATTGACCTAAGGAATTGACACAAAATCCATTGCTACATAAGGCACATCTACCAGCATCATCCTTTAAGCACCTCTGCCAGGATTACATCATACACTATGAGGCGCGACTGCCAGGTTTATGACATTCTCTTTTGGACACATCTGCCGACATTATCCTATAAGCACATCTGCCAGGATTATCCTATAAGCGCATCTGCTAGTATTATGACATTCTCTATTTGGTGCATCTACCAATACTATTCTCAAGCGCATCTGCTAGTATTATTACATTCTCTACTTGGTGCATCTACCAATATTATTCTTTAAGCATCTTACATACCTCGTCATTTACCTCATCATTTTATCACATACCAACTATCTCATCTACCCATGTTCTACCCAACATATTAGTAGATATAAAATACATACACGGTTTAACTCATTTAAAAACCATATAAAACATCCATTCCACACTTATCTCAAATAAACAATAGTATACAAACACATAACACACATTTCAAAGCAAATACTTCATATTTATGTGTTAGAAGAAAGTAACCACACACTCACTCATATAAACAACAATATATATACACATAGCACGTATTTTATAAAATACTTCATATCTATGTGTAAGACGAAAGTGACTATACACTCACTTGATCAGAAGATAATCGGACAACACTACGACTTGTGGAAGTAGTATTCTTGGGTAGATCTGGAAGATCTTCACAAAAACCGGGCTTCTCGCGGGCAGAGCTTCGGCTTGGAAATTTCACTCGGGATCTTCGGCGCTCGAGAATGATACCGGGGCTTCGGGATATTTCTTGTACGAAAATCGAGGCAAAACGGGAGAGAGAGAGAAAAGAAAATGAGCAAAGAAAATGGCTGATCTTGGTTTCTATTTATAGGCTGCTGGGTTTGGGATTACGGTGGGCGTAACTTCCAAGTACGCTGGGCGTAATCTTGGTTACGCTGGGCGTACGCTTCGGATAAGCTTTGGTATGCGTGCCACGATCTTCAAAATTTCATAACTTTCGCATACGAGCTCCGTTTTCGAAGTTCTTTATATCCACGTGTAGGTGAGATTGTCCTCTAGAACTCTCATTTAGACTCTGTTGGCTAATTTTACTTTATTTTTATTATATTATTTTTAGTAGGCCGGGACAAGAAAATTCCGTTATAAATTCACAACTTCTTCATTCGACGTCCGTTTTCGTCTGTCTTTTTACCGTTGGACTACTATCAACAATTTCTTCGATTCTCGTTTAGATTTATTCAGCTAAAAACCGCTCGATCTCAAATTGAGTATTCGGGTTGCATACCGCTAAGTCGAAACTTAGAAAAATCATAACTTCCTCATACGAAGTCAGATTCAGATGTTTTTTTTATGCACGCTCATGGTTTAACGAACTCTACGACTTTTGTTTAGATTGCTAAGGCTAAATATCAATCTAACGTTAATTCACTTTTCACGTCATTCAACGTCGTGCCGGTTCTGTCGCGAAACTTCTACAGGTCATAATTTCTTCGTTATAACTCGGATTTCGGCGTTCTTTATATGCATGGAGACCTTGTGACATATACTACACCTTAGTTAATATTATTCATTCTAAATAATCTTCTATCAAAAATTCATTTTTGACGCTTATCGTCTCTTAGTTGACTAGCCCTAATCTACGGGCGTTACACCATTGCTAAGCCGAAACTTCGAAAAATCATAACTTCCTCATACAAAGTCAGATTTGGGCGTTCTTTTTATGGATGCTCTCGGTTTAACGTATTCTACGACTTTCGTTTAGATTGCTAAGGCTAAAAATTGCTCTATCGTAAATTCACTATTTACACTTCCCGGTATCGTGCCGGTTCCGTCGCGAAACTTCGACGGGTTATAACTTCTTCGTTATAACTCGGATTTCGGCGTTCTTTATATCCCCAGAATCCTTGTTTCGACCACTACGACTTTATGTAAAGATATCAGGCTTATCTCACACTTTAATTTTGACGCTTATTTTTATTCTTTATTTATTATAAGTTTATAAATAAGTGTTAAGCACATAAATACATATAATTAATATAGTATTCAAATATTTCATCTTTATTACTTCAAAAGAGTTAAAATAGTTGACCTAGACTATTACATCGTCTAAAAATGCTTAGCCCCAAAACCCAGGTGTTACAAATCACGACATCTACCACCATTGTTGAAATCTAATTTTGGCCTTAAATCAAAGCCAAGAGCTTAAACTTAAAATCTAACCTGCAAATCAAATTATAAATCAAATCTAAGCATGATAACTGAAATTAAAAAGAATCTACCACCTGAATTCAAATCCCACCTCGATTTACACGATTAAAACAAGAATAGGCTTGTTGAATCGATTAGAATTTTGAAACCCAGATGATGAAGGTTCATACCCATATACTTTGAAGGTTAAACCATGAAGTTGATCAAGGAAACAACTTTCCAAGGATACAGGACCATCGATCTGATATTAATTATGTAAAAATCAGAGTACCAAACTAAACCGGGAATTAGGACTAACTCCAGATGAAGATTAGGATATAGAAGAATCTAATTAGGGTTGGAGAACACATACAAATTAAGAAATTGCGAATGGAAGAGGAGTAAAGGTCAACATAGTTCTTCAAATGCTTATCTTGACTCGACATCCAAGCGAATACAACCACTATGCGTTTGTCTGGTCCTCTTCTTCTTTCTTCTTCTTTTGTCTTCCCCCAGTAGAATCTGCCCCCAAATCCCCACATTCTCCCTCTTTGTTGACTCCTGATCCATCTTCAAAAAACAATTTAAAGATAAAATTGAACAATTATACTAACAAGAACAGCAACAAATTACTTAAAAGTACAAACTCTACAAGATATACATATATATATATATATATATATATGTATAGAGAGAGAGAGAGGCATATGAACGAGGTTTGGATCGGCGGTGGGTTTACACAGGAGAGAGAGAGATGTGGGCCCCAAATTAGGTAATTATTTTATTTTTCATTTAAATTAAATAGAAAAAACATTAAAAAAATATATCAGAAGGGCATAATAGTCTTTTCAGTTTACTGAGGGACCAAAAACACAAAGAAACTAGCTCAAAAGGAACACCAATCCAAAAAAGTCGTGGTTTGGACTAAAACCCAAAAAAATTCATACCATAGGGACCATTTTTGCAATTTTGTCTAATATATTTACTAAAAATATTACAAATATGGAATTAAATAATAGACTATGACCTAAGTCCAAAAATGCTATCGGAATTTCCATCTAAGGTGTGCAAGTCCCACAACGGATAGAAATGGTTTTTACAGTTTTTATAAAAACAATATTATACTATTTTTGAATTCTTAAAACGGTCGTATATTTTGCATAAGAACTTTGTTTTGGATGTTTTTATTTTATTTTTGGAAATAGGGAAACATGTACTACGAGAGTAGAGTGTTTGTTTTGTTCATAACTACTTTGTACGAAATTTCAGTTTTTTAGACGCATTAACTATTGTTTCAGTTTGAGCTGTTTGATTCGTTTGTCAGCTTATACATTTGGAAGTAAGATACCATCTAGTATCTTATAATAGTTGAAATGAACTAATTTATTTTACATAAGATTCACTAAAAGTGAATGAGTCAAATTACCAAGAGATTTACTATGAACTTGACCGTTCACATTCTTTGACCTAAATTTCGGGACGTCACAGTAAATAACAACACAACCGACCATGTAACACTGTAAAAATTAATTTTTTTTTCACATTTTAAAACCATATAATTTCATTCACATCCACATTTTAAAACATTGTATCATCATTATCTTAATACAGTACCCCAAGATCAAAACATATGAACTCTAGTGTGCATGTGTACGAGTCATGCCAACGCCTTCCCGCGATAATCGTTGGTACTTGAAACACAACACATAACACTGTAAGCATAATTGCTTAGTGAGTTCCCCAAAATACCACTCTAACATATATTAGCCACTCGAGGCTATAACTCTATTGACCCTCTGGTCAATGTGTCTCAGTGGAACCTTCCAGTCCCAACTCTCTATGGGCCCTCTGACCCTAACTCTATGGACCCATTGGTCCTACTCTGTATACTCTGAATCATGGATATCACATATCACAATAAATCTCAACACATAAATAACATGCAAATATACTGGCACATAACTCTAAAATACACAGTCACATATCTCTGTACCACACTAGGTAAAGTATAGTGAGAAGACTCACCTCAGATGTCTCGGTAGAAATACGATCTAGCCTCCGCCTAATCACATAAAGTAAATATTCTCATAAATATAACTCTCGGGACTAGAATCAACCCTCGCTTGGCACCCTCAGAAGGCAAAAGACCATTTTACCCCTCTTTTGGCTCAAATGCCACATTGTTGACCAAATCCTAAAAGTCAACGAAAGTCAATGGTCAAACTTTGACCCGACTCGTCGAGTGCACTTGGGCGACTCGGCGAGTCTACATGTGTCCACTAACTCTCTAGTCTCGGTTGGCATGTCGAGTTCCTCCCCTTACTCGACGAGTCACACTTGGAATGAATCGCGGGCCCACCCCGAATCAACTCGCTGAGTCTCAAGATCAACTCGGCGAGTTCCGCTTTGAACTCCAGTCCTCTAATCCCCCTTTGACTCACTGAGTTATCCCCCCAACTCGGCAAGTCCCCTCACTGAGTGATTTACGGGAAACCCTAACCCTACTCGCCGAGTATGCCCTTGGACTCGGCGAGTTCATGTGTGACAACCGTCAATTTTCAGTCAAGTCAAAGTCAACTAAAGTCAACAAGTCAAACCGGTCAACTCAATTTTCCATGAGTATTAGAGTTTACGTTATGTAATTTCTAAACAACTCTCTATTCTATCGAGAAATCATAAATTGAAAAGTGCGTACATCTAGATCTCCTTAACCTAAAACTGTGGTACGTGGCGAGCCAAACCGATAAAACAATGTTGCATACTCATCGGGAGTATGCAAGGTCCTTAAACAAGGCTTAACGGGGCTTACGGACCCTGCATTGCAAAGCCGAACACTCAAAAAGGTCACCAATGAAACCTCCCTCAATCGTTTTCATTTTATCTCTCTCTATGAGAGATCTCTCCCAAATCTCTCTAAGTATGTGAAATCTCTCCCACATATCTCTTTGTATGAAAACTCTCTCCAAGTATGTCAAATCTCTCCCAAATCTCTCTAAGTATGTGAAATCTCTCCCAAATATCTCTCTGTATGTGAAATCTCTCCAAGTATGTCAAATCTCTCCAAGTATGTCAAATCTCTCCCAAATCTCTCTAAGTATGTGAAATCTCTCCCAAATATCTCTCTGTATGTGAAATCTCTCCAAGTATGTCAAATCTCTCCCAAATCTCTCTAAGTATGTGAAATCTCTCCCAAATATCTCTCTGAATGCGGAATCTCTCCAAGTATGTCAAATCTCTCCCAAATGTCTCTAAGAATATGAAATCTCTCCCAAATATCTCTTTGTATGTGAAATCTCTCCAAGAATGTCAAATCTCTCCCAAATCTCTCTGTGTATGTGGAATCTCTCTCAAATCTCTCTCGAAATCTCTCCCAACTTTCTATAACCACTCGGGGCATCCCGACCCTCGAATTTGGCGAAAACAGCCCAAAAACGGAAGTCTACGCGAAAAACGGACCTTAGGAACCGAAACCCCTCTTAGGAACCGAACCCTCCTGATGAAGAAGGCTGCTGATCTGAACCGAAGGTACTGTTCACTAACCGAACCGAAGGTACTGTTCACTACTGTTCACTACAGTCCGTTCGGTTCTGCCATTCTCACCTCTTATCTCCGAACCGAAGCTTCCCTGCTGACCCTTCGGACCGAGCCTTCGGACCGGACCCTCGCCCTTCGTCTCTTGCTTCTGGCTCGCGCATTTCGTTTCCGACTCAGCATCAGCATGGACCGAGCCTCGGCCTAGGGACCGAACCTCGGCCTAGGACCGAGAGGTCTCGCTGGGAGCTCATTTTCTCCCGGTTTTCGCATAGTTTTACGTTTAAGGCCCGTTTTTAATTATTTTAACGCGGGGTTTTCACCCAAAATCATATTTTAACATAATAAACCCTAAATATTCACAATTTAATCATATTTTCATAAAAATCTTTATTTAAATAATAAAAGCAAGTGGGTAAAGTACAAAGAGGTGGAGTGTTGACTTTGCTTTACTTTATGACACAAGCAACCACTCCCACACCCACTCTATGACCAGCCACACCTCCCCACCTTACCTAGGTCACATCAATGTACTTTCCACTCAATCATCACTCTTTCCCACGTTTTTGAGAGCTGAATATGCACCCTCTCTCCTCATTTCTCTCATTTCCTCTCTTTTCACCAAAAAGAGCAAACTCTTTTCTCTCTCTCAGAACTCGAGATTTGAGGGCTGATTCTTTGGATTTCCTCCACATTTGGTAAGAATAATCCATTCTCTTTATGATTATCTCAATTATTTCCACTCAAATCATGGATATCTTACACAAACTCCATTATAATTGTGTTAGATCTTCGAATCTTCAAGTGATTCTTCAAGTGTTCTTGGGTTGAACACTTCTCTTCTTCAACACTTACCTACTGAAATCACTTAAGGTGAGTTCATACCCCTACATTTTCATGTTTTCTCAAGTTTTTAGGGGGGGGGGAATACAAGTTAAAACACCAAGAACATAACTAAAATTTTCTAACAGCCTTCATCAGAAAAGTTCAACCCCATTCACGGACTGTTTTGGACAACTTAAACATTTTAGTTTTCAAAACTGTTTTAGGTGCATGTAGTTCCACTTCTTAGCTTTAAAATGACTACTTGCACATCTCCATACGATTTTTCTACAATTTATGGTGATTTTTACAAAACTGCCTATCATTTCAAATATCAATCCGGACCAGTCTGTGATTATGGACTTTTTCACATAAGTAAGAAGTCATTAAAAATTATAATAAAAATTATGAACAAACTAGACTCATTTTCCAAACTCTCAGAAGTTACAGAACTTGATTTGGACATTTTATGATTTTTCTACAATTTTTCCAATAACAGTTACAGAAAATGTTATTAACAGAAAAACACTATAAATTTCATTTCACCTTGTAACATGTTGAGCAAGGTATACATCATTATGTGATTATGTGTAGTTGCAATATATGACAATTTTGTATTCTTATATAGACATACATCAGACAACAAATGGATTTACACCTCCACAAGTATGGTAAATTTATAAATGATATTACAAGGCTATATCCATTAAAATATAAACATTGGTAAATTATGACAAGTAAGGCTTATGCTCACTACCCACACAAATAATTGATAAACTATAATAGGTATAGTTTAGGGTTATTATATAACAAACACATTATTAAAGGTTTTACACATACAAAAGAGTTATTACCACTATGGATAATTATGATAAACTATAATAAGTATAGTTAAGCCATTATACCCCCACAAACGAACACGCTAGTTATAATCGGTATAGTTATGGTAAATATATATTACAAACAAAGTGATAAACTATAATAGGTATAGTTTATGTTTCATCTACCCTATGAACTTAATTACAAGAAAGGAATTCACCACCACTTTTGATAAGCTATAATATGCATAGTTCAGGTTCACTAATCACTATTACTTTCCGGTGAACTATGATATGTATAGGTTATATTCACCATCACCACCACTTTTGATAAGCTATAATATGCATAGTTCAGGTTCACTAATCACTAATACTCTCCGATGAACTATGATATGTATAGGTTATATTCACCATCACCACCACTTTTGATAAGCTATAATATGCATAGTTCAGGTTCACTAATCACTATTACTCTCCGATGAACTATGATATGTATAGGTTATATTCACCATCACCACCACTTTTGATAAGCTATAATATGCATAGTTCAGGTTCACTAATCACTAATACTCTCCGATGAACTATGATATGTATAGGTTATATTCACAGTCACTGTTTCTATTCCGTGCACTACACCAGGATTGGTTCCGGTTATTGGGTTTAAGTCCGCATTCACTTTCGCATTGTTAGTTTTCAGCTATAATTTCTAAGTGTATATGATAGAGTTATATAGAATCTAGTCGTGATTGGCTTAGAATTGGTGGGCCCGCCTCATCTCCTGTTCCTTGTTTGGTTGTGGACCTAGGGCGGACCCATTATATTCGACGTTTATTCTAACCTAAATCTTATATAACTTATATACGCTGGACGATTATAGGGGAAATCTACGGGTCAATCTAGGATTCATCAACACATCATATAGGAATATTTTGTTTACACTTAACTAAGAAAATATTGGATTTTCTGGAGATCAAACTCTATCGATTTTAAAAGGAAAACGGTTCCTACTCCAAACAAAACTCTTATGAACTCACCAACTTAATTGTTGACACTCTTTCAAAACTACTTGTATTCTCAGGAAATCAGTGAAACAGGAAAACTTCAGCGCTTTGAGGATGGGACGTTAAACCGTCAACAATTTATTTTTGTCATCATAATGTAATTGATTTTGAAACATGTAAACATATACTTTGGTGTAACTTTTTCAATTATATTTATGATGGTTGTATTTACTTTGAGCACTATTATACACGTTGTTGTGATACTGTACATGAAGTCCTCCACCCCTGGACGTTTCTGCCATCCTTGGTTTGGGGGTGTGACATCATGCCATGCACAAAATCAAATGGCCTCCTGAGGTCAGATCTGTTCCTTTGATCCATAGATCTGACCTTCCCAAGCCTGATAAACACATAAAGTTAGAATCTTGACACTCATGGGACGTCTAGGAGGCTTCACTTGGTGATTTAGCCCCAAAAGTAACATCCTTAGCTCAACACCTCAATAGCTCAACATAAAGCAAGCTGAGATAAGCTCTTTAGACCACTATGGGTCCAGATCTGAAGTCTCAAAGTGAATAAGGGCCGTATCCTCACAATTTTCTTCCAATAAAGGTCATAAAACTCTACATCTATGGATTCCTTCAACAAAACAGATAAAGGGGCGATATAATACCTCAAAGATGAAGTCTCTTGCTCGAAATCCACAGATGCACAACCTCCTTGGTCTCCTCTAAGCTGGAATCACCTCCTTCTTGCAAGAATCAACTTTAAAGATCAAGAAATGGCTCCTTTCCTCTCACAAACGCTCTAGCTCCTTTAGGGTTTCTCTCTGGGATTTGGTAGCCGCAAATGATGGCCCTAAGGGCCTTTAAATAGGTCCTAAACCCAGGAAATTAGGGTTTCATTAAACAACATGGACTCGCCGAGTCCACTCATGAACTCGCCGAGTCCAGTAATGAACTCGGATAAGAATCCGTGACCCTACTCGGCGAGTTTAAGCACCGACTCGCCAAGTCCCTTCACAACCTCCAAAAATAAAAGAATAAAATAATATACATGGGAATTCGGATGTTACAATTCTCCACCACTAGAATCAGACTTTGTCCTCGAAGTCTTACTCTGCAAACAGCTCTGGATGTTACTCTTGCATCTCACGCTTCGGCTCCCAAGTCAACTCTGACCCTTTCTCTTGCTGCCACTAGACCTGCACTAGAGGCACCTCCTTGTTCCTCAGAACCTTGATCTTCCGATCCCTAATCGCCACCGGTTTCTCAACATAGTTCATGCTCGCATCCCCCTGAATATCCTCTAATGGCACCACTGCCGACTCGTCGGCTATACACTTTCTCAGCTACGACACGTGGAAGGTGTCATGAATCTGACCCAACTCTGCAGGTAGCTCCAACCGGTAGGCTACCCTTCCTACTCTCTCGATCACCCTGAAAGGACCAATATATCGGGGCCCCAGCTTGCCCCTCTTCCTGAATCAGATCACTCCTTTCCAAGGAGAGACCTTCAAGAGCACGAAGTCGTCGACCTGAAATTCGAGCTCGGACCGGTGCCTGTCCGCATAACTCTTCTGGCGACTCTGAGCGGTCAATAACCTCTGTCTGACCTGTTATATCTGTTCTGTCGTCTGAAGCACGATCTCTATACTACCCATCAGACGCTGCCCTACCTCTCCCCAACAAATGGGGGGTCCGATGTGACAACCCGATATTTCAACTCTTTGTAATGACCAAAATGGGTCAAGTATTGTAACCACTTTTGAGTAATAAAATTTACTTTCATAATAAAATGTACAAATAGTTCTATTTAATTTCCTTCTTTGTTTAAATGTCTTTGAACCATGATCGTACGTGAAAAGAACGCCCAAATCCGATTTCATATAGCGAAGTTATGATTTTTCCAAGTTCGGCTTAGCAACAGACAGCTAAAAACTCGAATCGGAGATCGAGCGACTTTTGGCCGGAATGACCTAAACGAGAATCGAAGGTCTCGATAATGGTATTCCAGCGGTAAAAAGTCTGGCAAAAACCGACATCAGATAAAGAAGTTATGAATTTTCAAAGAAATTCCTTAAACACGATGAGTTTATAATAAATAATAAAAAAAATAATTTCGGAATTTGCTGACGGAGTTTAAACGAAAGTTGTAGAGCGTAGTCTCACCTATGCGTGGATATAAAGACCACCGAAAACGGAGTTCGTATGAAGAAGATATGAATTTTTGAAGTTTATTAAATAAATTATATATTTATTTAATTCAAAATTCGGACCTTATCCGAAGAGGAGTCAGCGTCCTCATCCAGGTACGCGCTGCGTACCCCTGTACGCCCAGCGTACCCGAGAGACTTGGCCTCTGATCGTCCACGTCGCCCTATCCGAGGCATCCGACCCGTCCGACCCGTCCGACCCGCTGTCTCGTCCGACCCGCCGTCCCATCCGACCCGTCTCCCCAGCAACCCGTCCCATCCGACCCGCGTACCCAGCAACCCGTCCCATCCGAAGCCGAGGCAGTCGAGGCTTCGGTCATGCATGACGTACGCGTACGCGCTGCGTACGAGCGTACGCCCCGCGTACCGAGGCGGTTCAGCCTTCCTATAAATAGGATGCGAGGGCTTCCGAGAAAAGGGCTCATTTCTCTCCTCTCTCTCACAATCTTGCCTCGTTTTCCATGCCCGTTCAAACCCGAAGCTCTGGTCTTTTTGCTCAAGTCCCGAGGGTCGATTTTACTCCCGAGATTCCCGAGAATCCCGAGGAAAATCCATTTCCCGAGACGAAACTCTGCCCGGTTTTCCACCTCGCTATCCCCAAAACTTTCAGGTGAGTTTCATACCCCTTAATCAACCTTTTTAATTATTCTAAATGCTTTTATATGCTTTCAAGGGGGGGATTACAAGTAAAACACACGAGTATTATCGTGTGTTACATAAAGAAACTCGTTTATATGCTGTTATATATCCAAATCACATGCGATTTATAAACCTTTAAGGAACTTTTATATATACATAATATATGTTAAAATAGCATTCTATCTTTTGAAATATAAATTCGTTGTAATGCATGTATAAACTAAACTTTTCTTAGATTATTCTTGTCTATCTTAGACTCTACACTAAAAATCTATGCTTTCATAAACAAGTGATTCCTTTTCTAGGTATTTCTAAACAAACAAGACACACTTTTAGAAAACTATAATAGGTATAGTTTTACGAACAAATTTCTAACTCCTATGTACTAGAAACATGAATTTCAAGAATTTTACTTTCGTATACAAGAACAAACGTAACATTTTAACAAGTAGATCTGTTTTTATACCACGGTTTTTGTGAGACACTAACTTCATGTACGTTCGAGTACACATTTCAAGTCCTGTATTATATACCAGAATCCCTTGGAGGGGGAGCATGGTGTTTGTGTATAGATCTATACGGGCTTGACAACCCGCGCCCTGACTGTTAGCTGCAGTCCACCGTTTGGGGTGACAAACGTCATAACATTCCAACGCCTGAAGAACGTTGTGTATAGGCATTCCGAGTCAATAGTATGGTTATAAAACTCACAAGGGGTATTAAAAATGCATTGATTTACAAGGTTTTCAAACTCATTGGTTATTTTACACTTACATACATTTTGGAGTCAAACATTGGTCTTGAGTGAAGGCTACTTTTATACTAGTAGAAAATATAGGATTTTCTAAACACAAACAAACAAAGATAAAACATTTCATTTCATTCAAACATTGTCACTTAAATACTTATGAAATTCACCAGCTTAAATGCTGATCTACTCTTTCAAAATTACTTGTATGTCCCAGGAAATCAGTAATTTCAGGTATTCATTTCGCTTTTGATGAAGGGATGCTGCGGCGCCAGTTTAATCTCGTATTTTTGACATCATATTGTAATTGAGTTTTGAACATGTAACTTTTGACAAATGTAAACTTTCAATTATATATATGATGGTTGTATTGCTTTCTTTACTATGTATTCATTTGTTACGTTACCACATGAAGTCATCCGCCCCCGAACGTTTCCGCCGTTCAGGTTTGGGGGTGTGACAAATTGGTATCAGAGCAATGTTTATAGTGAACTAAGTATATCGAATCACATAAGATATACAAACTATAAATGCTTAAGGGACTAATACTCTCTGACAAAACAAATTTTCTTTTTACGCTTAAGCAGTTTTGCGTTCAACTTAAATTGATAGTTCATTTAAGTACAATTACATGCATACCACAAACTACTTTCATGTTATACAACTATACAAGTATTTAGACAAGTTGACACTACGATTGAGACTCGATATATGTAAACAAATTTTGGACAAATATAGCGTGATCAACTATATTTGCCCGAGATTGGACCAACGTATATCGAGGAATGATCGTAGTAAGCAACAAGTCAAAACTTACCAAACCACTACAAGAATCAAACACAAGAATTTAAATACTATAGGAGTATTTGCTATCTAAACTAGTTTAACTTACATGTTTTGCATGTTCCGACTTTATTCAATTCTTATAACCCTATTTCTCGTACAGTCAAATGGCTGGATTTCACCACCCTGGCGACCCCTACTTTCCCAACCAAGGCAACGGAGGATGGATCGAAGATGATCCCGAAGAGGACGAGGAACCCATAGAAGTGGGTGATGACTCCGGTACCGACTCAGAGCCGGAAGTTATCGATCCACCACCCATTCAACCTCCCATCTTCGTAAGGAACTTTCAAGGACCGACTCCCGTCTGGGGAAGTCACCTCCACCATTGGAGCCAACAGCAAAACCTACGCCCTCCCTACGGCATGTGCCGGGACTTCTATGATGTCCGCGGCAGAGGTTCAGCTGATCGAGCACTCCCAGTAATGGTGGGTAAGTTAGCCAATCAGTCCTATCAGTCTGGAGTTCAAGCTAGTCGACTCCGGGATGTCAACGTGGAAGTGCAGGTTCACACTTCTGACATCCGTAGGCTAGAAAAGATGCAAGACAATGCTCAACTCCAAACCGAAGCATTTCAAGCGCGAATGATTGCAGCCCTCGCTGAACTGAGGGAACAACAAGCCGCTTTTGATAGGCGTCTAATGGAGTCAAAGCAATCAGATACGGAGTCAAGCTCCAAGCGCAACCTTCGACGCAAGTAGTGCTTGTCAAGGACTCAAATTTTGTTATAGCTTAGGACCTCGGCTAAAAGTCTTTAAATTTCTCGAACTTTGTAATCAGGAGACCCTTATAGGGGTCAAATTTTCATGATCGTTGTAACAACTTTTATATTAATATAAGTGGCACTATTACTACTATGTTAAGTATTTCGTTCAAACCTTGAATGGTCTTTGTGAAACCAAATACTTGTTTCATACCTTCAGTCTTACAAATAACTTGCATTCTTCTATTTTAAGACTCATACTATCATCTGTTGTTGAACTATAGCGATTTAGTTCATGAGACACATACATTTTCTATTCTATGAAATTCTTATCCTTGTCTTTTCAAACTATAGTTGAAGGATGCCTCCACGTAGAAACCCAAGGCGAAACAACGGTGAAGAAGCACCTGTACCACCACCTCCACCACCCCAATTTGATGATGTAATGTTTCAAGCAGCAGTCACCACAGCGGTGGCAGCTGCCATGTCACAGATCAATAACTCGAGTACTAATGGCTCGGGATCTGGCACACACCTATCCAACCATGGCGAGAGTCATGGACCACCTCGAGAATGCACCTATAAGGACTTCACTAATGCCAAGCCCCGGATGTTTTATGGAACTAGTGGTGTGATGGCCCTGAGGCAGTGGATTGAAAGGACGGAGGCAGTCTTTGAAATCTGTTCCTGTCCCGAGCACAGCAAGGTCAAATTTGCAACTTTCACCCTTCTTGATAAAGCTTTAACTTGGTGGAATGGCCACGTTAAAGTACTTACCCTAATCGTGGCAAACTCCATAAGCTGGGAGAGCTTGAAGGCCATGATGATGAGAGAATACTGCCCACGGGGAGAGATTCAAAAGCTTGAACACGAGCTATGGACTCTCGGAATGGTTGGTACCGACATCGCTACTTATACCAACAAATTCTGCGAGCTGGAAATCCTTTGTCTAGATATGATTGCTCCCGAGAGCAAGAAAATAGAAAGGTACATCTGGGGACTGACGCCCCAAATGCGATCAAGCGTGTTAGCTTCTAAACCTGACACCTTTGAAAGTGCTAAGGAACTGGCACAATCTCTGATTGACTACGGAGGTCATCAGAACTCAACCACTTCTGCACCAGCACCACAGAAAGGAAACAACAACAACAACAACTACAACAACAACAACAACAACAATGGCAGAAAGAGAGTGTGGAATAAAGGGAAGGGTGGGTCTTCCCAAGAATCCGCAAAGAAACAACTGGTTTCAGTAAACGCTGCCACTGTACCTGCTACAGCCCCTACAAATACCTACCCAACAAAGCCTTATATAGGTAACCTCCCAAAGTGCACCAAATGCAATTACCACCACCATGGACCTTGCCGAGAAATGCAGTGCGCCAACTGCAACAGGAAAGGTCACACAGCCCGTTTCTGCAAGGAACCCGCAAAGCCGATCACTCAAGTTCTCGGTGCGGGTGTAGGGCAGGCTTGCTACGGTTGTGGCGAGGTGGGCCACTACAAGAGGAACTGTCCTAAGGCAGTAGGCACCGGAGGTGTGGGACGAGTTTTGGCAATAGGCCACGACGAAGCTGTAGCTGACCCAACTATAGTTGCTGGTACGTTCCTTCTCGATAATTCATACGCATGCATATTATTCGATAGTGGGGCGGAGAGAAGCTTCGTGAGTCAAAACTTTATTCATTTACTTAAACCTAAACCTAGCAAGTTAGAAAAATCATTCACTGTAGAGATGGCCAATGGAAAAACCGAAAAAATAAATTGCATATACATGGGCTGTACGTTAACATTAGACGGCCATTCTTTCCCAATCAACCTCATGCCGGTTCAAATTAAAAGTTTCGACGTCATAGTCGGCATGGATTGGTTGAGTCTTCTTCGCGCCGACATCATGTGCTTTGAGAAAGCAGTCCGTCTTAACCTCCCTAACAACGAAACACTAGTTATCTACGGCGACAAATCTAGTACAAACCTTCGCATCATTTCGTGCATCCAAGCTCGAAAGTGCTTGCGGAAGGATTGTCGAGCATTCCTAGCGCACATCGTTGATACAAGCCAAGAACTGAAGGACATCAAGAGCATCTCGGTAGTACGCGACTTTCCCGATATCTTTCCAGAAGAACTACCAAGATTACCACCGCAACGCCAAGTCGAGTTCAGAATCGACTTAGTTCCAGGAGCTACCCCAGTAGCGAAGTCGCCTTACCGTCTCGCACCAGCAGAGATGCATGAACTTTCCAGTCAACTTAATGAACTCCTTCACAAAGGATTCATAAGACCAAGTTTCTCACCTTGGGGAGCACCGGTCTTTTTTGTAAAGACGAAAGACGGATCGTTCCGTATGTGCATCGACTACAGAGAACTGAACAAACTTACTGTCAAGAACCGCTATCCTCTACCCCGTATTGACGACCTATTCGATCAACTTCAAGGAGCGAACTACTTCTCCAAAATAGATCTACGATCCGGATATCACCAATTACGAGTTCTAGAGGGGGACATTCCAAAGACAGCTTTCCGAACTCGTTATGGACACTACGAATTCGTGGTGATGCCGTTCGGATTAACCAATGCACCAGCAGTATTTATGGACCTAATGAATAGGGTATGCCGCCCTTACTTGGATCAGTTCGTCATCGTCTTTATCGATGATATACTTATCTACTCTCGAAGTGAGGAAGAGCATAGTCAGCACCTATGAAAAGTCCTAGAAACACTGCGAACGGAGAAACTCTATGCGAAGTTCTCTAAATGAGAATTTGGGATTCGAAGAGTCGAATTTTTAGGCCACGTTGTTAGCGAGAAAGGCATACACGTGGACCCCTCCAAAATTAAGGCCATCGAGAACTGGTCGGCACCAAAGGCAGCTACATAAATTCGTCAATTTCTAGGTCTAGCTGGCTACTATCGCAGATTCATAAAGAACTTTTCGAGCATTGCGAAACCTCTTACTACATTAACCCAGAAAGGTGTGGCCTTTGATTGGGAAGCGAAACAAGAGAAGGCATTCCAGACACTAAAGCAGGCCTTGTGCACCGCACCGATACTATCCCTCCCCGAAGGGATAGAAGACTTCATAGTATATTGCGATGCGTCAAATCAAGGACTTGGTTGTGTTCTTATGCAGAGAGGGAAGGTTATCGCTTATGCCTCCCGACAGCTTAAGACACACGAAGTGAACTATACGACACACGATCTCGAGTTAGGAGCAGTGGTATTTGCTCTGAAGATCTGGAGGCACTACTTATACGGAACAAAGAGTACTATTTTCACCGATCACAAGAGCCTTCAACACATTTTCGATCAGAAGGAACTCAACATGCGACAACGACGATGGGTTGAGTTACTAAATGACTACGAATGCGAAATTCGTTATCATCCTGGCAAGGCCAACGTAGTAGCTAACGCCCTCAGTCGAAAGGAATACACTGGTCGGAGGGTCAAATCTCTGACCATGACTATCCATTCCCACTTATCCACACAAATTAAGGAGGCACAAATGGAAGCTTTGCAACCTGAAAATGTGACGGGTGAATCCCTGCGAGGAATGGAGAAGAATCTAGAAGTCAAGGGTGGCGGAGCCTACTATCTCATGGACCGAATCTGGACCCCGAAACATGGTGGTTTCAGAAACGTAGTCATGACCGAGGCTCACAACTCAAGATATTCCGTTCACCCGGGTTCAGATAAAATGTATCTGGATCTTAAGAAACTGTACTGGTGGCCTAACATGAAAGCAGAAATTGCTACCTTCGTGAGTAAATGTCTTACTTGCGCTAAGGTTAAGGTCGAGTATAAGAAACCGTCAGGATTACTACAACAACCGGAGATACCAGAATGGAAATGGGAGCGGATTACTATGGACTTCATAACCAAGTTACACAAGACGACAAGTGGACTCGATACCATATGGGTCATTGTCGACAGATTGACCAAATCCGCGCATTTCCTACCCATCAAGGAGACTGACAAAATGGAGAAGCTTACAAGAACTTACTTAAGGGAAGTAGTGCGACTGCATGGTGTTCTGATATCCATTATCTCCGATCGAGATAGTAGATTCACTTCAAGATTCTGGCAGTCACTACAAAATTCCCTGGGAACTAGGCTAGACATGAGTACAGCCTACCACCCACAAACAGACGGACAAAGTGAGAGGAGAATACAAACTTTAGAAGATATGCTGAGAGCCTGTGTTTAAATGTCTTTGAACCATGATCGTACGTGAAAAGAACGCCCAAATCCGATTTCATATAGCGAAGTTATGATTTTTCCAAGTTCGGCTTAGCAACAGACAGCTAAAAACTCGAATCGGAGATCGAGCGACTTTTGGCCGGAATGACCTAAACGAGAATCGAAGGTCTCGACAATGGTATTCCAGCGGTAAAAAGTCTGGCAAAAACCGACATCAGATAAAGAAGTTATGAATTTTCAAAGAAATTCCTTAAACACGATGAGTTTATAATAAATAATAAAAAAAATAATTTCGGAATTTGCCAATGGAGTCTAAACGAAAGTTGTAGAGCGTAGTCTCACCTACGCGTGGATATAAAGACCATCGAAAACGGAGTTCGTATGAAGAAGATATGAATTTTTGAAGTTTATTAAATAAATTATATATTTATTTAATTCAAAATTCGGACCTTATCCGAAGAGGAGTCAGCGTCCTCATCCGGGTACGCGCTGCGTACCCCTGTACGCCCAGCGTACCTGAGAGACTTAGCCTCTGATCGTCCACGTCGCCCTATCCGAGGCATCCGACCCGTCCGACCCGTCCGACCCGCTGTCTCGTCCGACCCGCCGTCCCATCCGACCCGTCTCCCCAGCAACCCGTCCCATCCGAAGCCGAGGCAGTCGAGGCTTCGGTCATGCATGACGTACGCGTACGCGCTGCGTACGAGCGTACGCCCCGCGTACCGAGGCGGTTCAGCCTTCCTATAAATAGGATGCGAGGGCTTCCGAGAAAAGGGCTCATTTCTCTCCTCTCTCTCACAATCTTGCCTCGTTTTCCATGCCCGTTCAAACCCGAAGCTCTGGTCTTTTTGCTCAAGTCCCGAGGGTCGATTTTACTCCCGAGATTCCCGAGAATCCCGAGGAAAATCCATTTCCCAAGATGAAACTCTGCCCAGTTTTCCACCTCGCTATCCCCAAAACTTTCAGGTGAGTTTCATACCCCTTAATCAACCTTTTTAATTATTCTAAATGCTTTTATATGCTTTCAAGGGAGGGATTACAAGTAAAACACACGAGTATTATTGTGTGTTACATAAAGAAACTCGTTTATATGCTGTTATATATCCAAATCACATGCGATTTATAAACCTTTAAGGAACTTTTATATGTACATAATATATGTTAAAATAGCATTCTATCTTTTGAAATATAAATTCGTTGTAATGCATGTATAAACTAAACTTTTCTTAGATTATTCTTGTCTATCTTAGACTCTACACTAAAAATCTATGCTTTCATAAACAAGTGATTCCTTTTCTAGGTATTTCTAAACAAACAAGACACACTTTTAGAAAACTATAATAGGTATAGTTTTACGAACAAATTTCTAACTCCTATGTACTAGAAACATGAATTTCAAGAATTTTACTTTCGTATACAAGAACAAACGTAACATTTTAACAAGTAGATCTGTTTTTATACCACGGTTTTTGTGAGACACTAACTTCATGTACGTTCGAGTACACATTTCAAGTCCTGTATTATATACCAGAATCCCTTGGAGGGGGAGCATGGTGTTTGTGTATAGATCTATACGGGCTTGACAACCCGCGCCCTGACTGTTAGCTGCAGTCCACCGTTTGGGGTGACAAACGTCATAACATTCCAACGCCTGAAGAACGTTGTGTATAGGCATTCCGAGTCAATAGTATGGTTATAAAACTCACAAGGGGTATTAAAAATGCATTGATTTACAAGGTTTTCAAACTCATTGGTTATTTTACACTTACATACATTTTGGAGTCAAACATTGGTCTTGAGTGAAGGCTACTTTTATACTAGTAGAAAATATAGGATTTTCTAA
Organism: Lactuca serriola; assembly: GCF_051521515.1. Classification (NCBI taxonomy): domain Eukaryota; kingdom Viridiplantae; phylum Streptophyta; class Magnoliopsida; order Asterales; family Asteraceae; genus Lactuca; species Lactuca serriola. Next base: position 143,703,497 of record NC_136409.1, read on the forward strand.
ACACAAACAAACAAAGATAAAACATTTCATTTCATTCAAACATTGTCACTTAAATACTTATGAAATTCACCAGCTTAAATGCTGATCTACTCTTTCAAAATTTCTTGTATGTCCCAGGAAATCAGTAATTTCAGGTATTCATTTCGCTTTTGATGAAGGGATGCTGCGGCGCCAGTTTAATCTCGTATTTTTGACATCATATTGTAATTGAGTTTTGAACATGTAACTTTTGACAAATGTAAACTTTCAATTATATATATGATGGTTGTATTGCTTTCTTTACTATGTATTCATTTGTTACGTTACCACATGAAGTCATCCGCCCCCGAACGTTTCCGCCGTTCAGGTTTGGGGGTGTGACATCCGGCACCTCCTTCCATACAACAGCTCAAAGGGTGGCATACCAATGCTCGAATGATGGTTGTTGTTGTCGGAAAACTCTGCCAAGGGCAAGTACGTGTCCCAACTCCCGTCGAAATCCAACACACATGCTCGGAGCATGTCCTCGAGCGTCTGAATCGTCCGCTCACTCTGCCCGTCAGTCTGTGGTTGGTATGCGGTACTAAAATGCAGCCTCGTAACCAATTCCTCATGAAATTTCTTCTAGAATCTGGAAGTGAAACGCACATCTCGATCTGAGACAATCGAGATCAGCACTCCATGCCACAATACCACCTCTCTCACGTACATCTCTGCCAACCTCTCCGCGGAAGACCTCTCGCTGATAGCAAGGAAATGAGCGCTCTTCGTCAACCTGTCCACAATCACCCAAATTGCATCGACATCTCTCACAGTCCTCGGCAATTTGGTGATGAAATCAATGGTAATGTGTTCCCATTTCCACTCGGGAATCTCTAACGGCTGCAGCTTACCATGTGGACGCTGGTGCTCGGCCTTAACCCTGCGACAGGTCAAGCATCTATCTACAAGCCATGCGACATCCCTCTTCATACAGGGCCACCAATACTCCCTCTTCAGGTCCAAATACATCTTAGTGGCCCTGGGATGGATCGAGAACTTCGATCGATGAGCCTCTTCCATCAAAATGGTACGCGTCCCGCCCATAAACGGTACCCATATCCGACCCTGAAATGTCATAAGCCCCCGATTATCGGTAACGAACTCCGATACCAACCCGACAACTCGCTCTCTCTTCTGGCTTTCTGGTCTCACGGCTTCATCCTCGGCCCCACAAATGGTGTCCAACACCGGAGTCATAACTGTCAATCTTAAACAAACATCTTGCATCGGGGCGCCCTCCGCCCTACGGCTTAGTGCATCGGCTACAACATTAGCCTTGCCCAAGTGGTACAGGATCTCACAATCGTAATCCTTCACCACATCCAACCATCTCCTCTGGCGCATATTCAGGTTGGGCTGATCCATTAAATACTTCAGGCTCTTGTGGTCCGTGTATATGGTACAACGAACCCCATACAGATAGTGACGCTAGATCTTGAGGGCGAAGACCACTACCCCCAACTCTAGATCGTGGGTGGGATACCTCATCTCATGAGGCTTTAACTTCCTCGATGCGCTTGCTATCACATGACCCCTCTGCATAAGAACCGCTCCCAACCCCAATATCGGCGCATCACAATACACTACGAAGTCCTCCATCCCCTCCGGAAGGGCTAACACCGGGGCTTCGCATAGTCTCTGGCGAAGTGTCTCGAAGGAGGCCTGCTGCTCTGGACCCCATGAAAAAGCAACCCCCTTCCAGGTCAACTTGGTGAGTGGCACGACGATCTTGGAGAAATCCCTGATAAATCTCCAAAAATAACCAGCCAACCCTAGGAAACTCCTGATCTCGGTAGGTGACCTCAGCACCTCCCAACTCATCACTGCCTCAATCTTGGCCGTGTCGATCAATATCCCTTTCTGGTTAACGAGGTGCCCTAGGAACTGGACCTCTCGCAACCATAAATCACACTTGGGAGAATTTGGCATAAAGCCTCTCCGATATCAGAACTCCAAGGATCTCCCTCAAATGCTCCTCATGCTGCTCTCTAGATCTCGAATACACCAATATGTCGTCGATGAACACGATCACCGAGCGATCCAACATCGGCCTGGACACTCTGTTCATGAGATCCATGAACACCGCCGGTGCATTGGTGAGTCCGAAAGGCATCACGACGAACTCGTAATGCCCATAACGAGTCCTGAACGCTGTCTTCTGGATGTCCTCATCTCGTACCCTCACCTGATGATATCCAGACCTCAAATCGATCTTGGAGAACCAAGATGCTCCCTTCAACTGATAGAACAAATCGTCGATCCTCGGCAACGGGTAATGGTTCTTGACCGTTAGCTTGTTTAACTCCCGGTAATCAATGCACATCCGGTGTGAACCATCCTTCTTCTTGACAAAAAGGATAGGTGCTCCCCATGGCGAACTGCTCGGCCGAGTAAACCCCTTCCCCAGCAGCTCCTGAAGCTGCGAGGATAACTCCTGCATCTCTGGAGGCACAAGGCGATAAGGCGACTTGGCGATAGGCGCAGCCCCCGGAACCAAATCGATACTGAACTCTACCTTCCTCTCCGGAGGCACACCTGGAAACTCTTCTGGAAATACATCCGGGAACTCACGCACTATCCGGACCTCATCAACTGACCTAGGTCTCTCTGAATCAACCCTCGCATCCATCACATATACTAAAAATCCCCTACAGCCCTGTTGTAGACTCTGTCTCACTCTGGCAGCCGAAAAAATGCTGAAACAGAACGTGTACCCTCGCCGTACACCGTAAGAACTCTCCCACTGGGGTCTCGTATAGTCACCAGCTATCTCTCACAGTCGATGACCGCTCCAACTTTTCTCAACCAGTCCATGCCCACGATGACACAGACATCTCCCATCGCAATAGGAACTAAATCAATCGGGAACTCAACGTCGAAAATCTCGAGTACACATCCTCGGATCACTTCGTCAGCATACACCGTCCTCTCGTCAGCTATGGAAACTCTCAGAGGTCGACTCAACGCCTCTCGGCTAGTACTGATGTGCTGACTAAAAGCGAAAGATACCAATGACCGACTCGCACCTGAGTCAAATAACATCAAGGCAGGTACTGAATTCACAAGAAAAGTACCTACGCATAACATAAAATAAACAAAATATCCCAACATCAAAATAAATACAAGAAAGGATACATACCAGGCACGACATCGGGCACCGTGCGGACCTCCTCCGCAGTCAACTAAAAGGCTCTTCCTCGTGCCTTCGGTACCTTTGCCTTCACTGGCCGGCTCTCAATAGCTCTGATAGTAGCAGGGGCAGATCCCTGAGGTGCTCCCTGGGCTGTCCCTCGCAACTGTGGACACTCTGCCTTGCGGTGTCCGGTCTGGTTGCAGTGAAAGCATACTGCGAACCCCTTAGGGCAATCCTTGGCCATATGCCCCTCCTTGCCACATTTGTAGCAAGACCCCGCTCTGCACACCCCATCGCGGCTCTTGCCACACTTGCCACAAGTGCGGACCTTCTGACTCCCAGATCTCGAATCAGCGGGCTTGGCCCGCTTGGCTGCCGGCTGAGACTGTGCCGGTCGCCGATCCCTCCCCTGAGACTCAACCTCCTCCCTAGCCTAGGTCTCCAGCTCTATCTCCCTCTTCTGGGCATTTTCCTGAAGCTCAACAAATGTCCGGTATGTCGAGTTCGCTATGAACTCCCGTATATCCCTCCTCAAAATGCTCAAATATTGGCTCATATGTGCCTACTCGTAGGACACGTGCTCTGGACAGAACATCGCCCGCTCATGGAACATCCTCGTAATCATTGTGACAGACTCAATACCCTGCTTGAGGGTCAGAAAATCCTGGGCGAAACGCTCCCTATCCACCTGGGGAACATACTTATCTCGGAACATAGCAGTGAACCTCTCCTAAGTCACTGAAGCAAGCTCAGCAGGCGAATAATGTGCCGTCACAAACTTCCACCAGTCCTTCGCTCCCACGCGAAGCTGGTTCAACGCGAACCGGACTCTCAAATGCTCTAGAGATGAGCAGGTGAAGAAACACCCCTCGATGTCTTAAATCCACCTCATCGCTGCAATCGGGTCCGGGGTCCCCTCAAGCTCTGGTGGTTTTGTGTTGCTGAACTCCCGGAATAGCAACACAACACCACCCTGCGGTCTAGTCGCAGTTACAGCTGCAGTGGCCGCAGCAACAGCAACATCAGAAAGAGCAGTGTATCTCTCGTTAAATGTCTCTATCAGGGTGGTCTTGATAGACCCGAACATCTCTGGAATCTCAGCACGGATGGCAGTAGCCACCTCATCATGAATCATCTGGCGGAGCTCCTCGTCGCTCACACCCCATCCACTAGTCCCTGGTCTGTGGCGCGTCCCCACCATGATGCCTCTCTGAAATACAACACAAGATATCAGAGACTCACTCGGGGGTACGCACACACGATACCCTAATCCTACTTGGTCTCTGTTACCCTAAGGATTCTTACTTGGGTTGCGCACTGACCCGGTGCCTTCAGTAGTACGGGCCCAATACTACCGACCACACCGCCTCAACATTCATCCCAAGTCCTCCTCCTAGAGTCCCAAATTCCAAGCACTGTACTCTCTTAAATCATATGCTACTCTCTAGCTGAACTCTCATAATCTCCTCGCTGCTATCTAAACACTCTCAAGCATCCCTAACAGCAAAACTCCTAGACTAAGGCATCATATATATCAGGCCATGTAACACCCATAGATTAGGGCTAGTTAATTTAGAGACAATAAGCGTCAAAAACGACTTTTTGATAAAATATTATTTAGAATGAATAATCTTAACTAATGTTTTAGTATATGTCACAAGGTTTCCGTGCATATAAAGAACGCCGAAATCCGAGTTATAGCGAAGAAGTTATGACCTGTCGAAGTTTCGCGACAGAACCGGCACGACGCTGAATGATGTAAAAAGTGAATTTATGTTAGATTGATATTTAGCCTTAGCAATCTAAACAAAAGTCGTAGAGTTCGTTAAACCATGATCGTGCATAAAAAGAACGTCCGAATCTGACTTCGTATGAAAAAGTTATGATTTTTCTAAGTTTCGACTTAGCGGTATGCAGCCTGAATACTCGATTTGAGATCGAGCGGTTTTTAGCCGAAACAATCTAAACGAGAATCGGAGATCTTGTTGATAGTAGTCCAACGGTAAAAAGACAGACGGAAACGGACGTCGGATGAAGAAGTTGTGAATTTATAACGGAATTTTCCTGTCCCAGCCTACTAAAAATAACATAATTAAAATAAAGTCAAAGTTAGCCAACGGAGTCTACATGAAAGTTGTAGAGCATAATCTCACCTACGCGTGGATATAAAGAACGTCGAAAACGGAGATCATATGCGAAAGTTATGAATTTTTGAAGATCGTGGCACACATATCAAAGCTTATCCGAAGCGTACGCCCAGCGTAACCAAGATTACGCCCAACGTACTGAGTACGCCCAGCGTACTTGGAAATTACTCCCAGCGTAAACCCAGACCCAACAGCCTATAAATAGAAACCGAGATCAGCCATTTTCTTTGCTCATTTTCTTTCTTCTCTCTAGTTTTGCCTCGATTTGCGTGCCAATTATATCCCGAAGATCCCGAGAAGTGAGATTCCCGAGCCGAAGCCCTGCCCGCGAGGAGCCCGGTTTTTGTGAAGATTTTCCAGATCTACCCAAGAATACTACTTCTACAAGTCGTAGTGCTGTCCGATTATCTTATGATCAAGTGAGTGTATAGTCACTTTCATCTTACACATAGATATGAAGTATTTTATAAAATACGTGTTATGTGTATATATATTGTTGTTTATATGCGTGAGTGCATAGTTACTTTCTTCTAACACATAAATATAAAGTATTAGCTATGAAATACGTGCTATGTGTTATATATTAATTATCTATTTGAGATGGACTTGGAATTGATGTTTTTATATGGGTGTTAAATGATTTAAATTGTGTTTGTATTTATATCTACAAAAATGTTGGGTAGAACATGGGTCGATGGAATAGTTGGTAACGATGCGACTTCGTGCCTATGAGTAAGCCTTGGTGACGATGCGACTTCGTGCCTATTTGATAAACCTTGGTGACGATGTGACTTCGTGCCTTTTGTGTGAACCCATGTGACTATGAGACGTAGTGCCTATTGTGTAAACCTTGGTGACTATGAGACGTAGTGCCAATTGTATGAACCCTGGTGACTATGCGACATAGTGCCTGTTGTATAAACCGTGGTAGCAAATGGACTTGTGCCAGTTCCTTAGGTAAATCCTTAGGAATGAATGAAGAAAGTATAGTCGATTCTTAGTGTAAAACCTTAAGAAATAAAGAAGATAATGGGGATGGGTAATTGGGTTGATTGTTTGATGATTGAATATAATAAATATATTATTATGGGTTGAAAACCCTATATGCTCACCAGGCTCCCAAGCCTGACCCACTCAGTTTTCTTTGCATTACAGGTAATGGCACAAGAGTATAAGTTGGTGGACTTGACGAGAGATTTTGGATTATAAATCAGTGGTTAAATGACTGTTGTAAGGTCTATTTTATATTGCTTATGCTTTTGATCTGTATCGGAACATGACATCCCGAGGTTTTATTATTTAATAAAAATACATTCTTTTTGAGAAATATTTTGATATAATGGTTATCATATTTTGTTTTTGGGACAAATTCCGCAACTGTTTTCTTTAATAGATAACTCTGATTTTAAAACAAAGCATAAACAAATCGGTCTTTTCTGGCTGTGAAATTGGGGATGTCACAGTTGGTATCAGAGCATTAGTTTAAGCGAACTAGGAATTTGTAGGAAATTTCTAGACTTAAACTTAGAATGCTAAGTAATGATCGTGAGGAGTGTGTCTAAAATATGTTAGGTAGTACACCTAAATTGACACAAGCACTAGTTTATTTTAGGAATGATGCCTAAAATGATTTTATGTGCTAAATGTTTTGTGTAATAGCTATATTGATGCAATTATTTGTTCGGATCTATGGTCTGTTGCCGACCGGATCTGGAAACCTTATGTGTTTAGGATTTTAAGTGTATGACTACGATATTAGAACTAGCATGTAAATGTTTCGAGGTGAGAAGGAAATTTATACGTTTATCGTAATTAAAGCTTTCTTATCTTAAATTCTCACTTGGTATACCGAATATCTGCTTGGATGTACAAAGAGGTCATGGTGAAGACTCGTAGAGAAATTGAGTAAATGGAGGAAATGAAGGAGGCTTATGATAGTGAATGACACCTATCTGAAGATATTGTAAGAGTGGTGTCTTGCCTTTAATTTATGTATGATAAAATAACATAACGTTTAGAGGAGTATGGTACGTCCGAAGTACACCTTCGATTGGCAGGATGATGGAACGGTTGGTGTAATTCTTGAAGTTGTCCCATCATCTGGAATTTCCATCACCAATCGAGTTGAAGTAGAATTGATGATTGTAGATAGAGCAATGAAGAAATCCTAATAGAGTCTAGGGAAATTTCTATGATTATTTGGACACTTTCGTATGTGTTAAATTGTTGTGTGATTTTCTTGTATGGTGACTTGGTCGACTGCAGGATAATACTTGGGACGGGTATGAGTAGGTGTGAAAGGTAGTAGATGCATATACTACCGGAAGCACAGGACTCACACTTGGATCAGGGAAAGTCACACTTACCAAGAAGCTAGTGATTGATTCCGTTTTATTCTGGTATGTCATTACCATTGTTTCGGTAATGACTAGTAAGATGGTTGTTGTTCCGACCCTAGTGGTCATATCCAATTGGAGTCCGACTACGGTGAGTATGTTACGTGGTTCGGAGAACCTAGTTCGAAGTAACATTTGATGTAAGTCAAAAGATTGAAGTCAATGCGATCATTGGTATCGCACTCGTTGTTCGTAAAGTTGTAGCTAGAAATACTAGATGCTGAAATGTGATTGTATCACATTAGAATATGAAGGAAGGTATATTCCATTCTGGAATTTAACTTTAAAAAGACCGAGTCTAAGCGTCGCATCGTGCGATGAGTGGTCAGTAGAGCACGACCCATCGGTATGTTACACTAGATAAAGGAAAGTATTTATCCTAAGAAGAAGGAGTCCACAATAAGGACTTATTTGGTAACTCGAAGGTTACGATTGAAAGTACGGCATAGTACGAAAAGCAGATGCAACATTGGGCATCGTCTGCAGTCAAGAAAGCCATAGAGTTAAATACTCTTTCAAGGAAACATAGAAGTTACTGTTATTACCTAGGATGAAGAAATAACGTGTGAAATCATTATGCAAGTCCTATTTCGTTGATGATTCCGGGACGTAATCATCCTAAGGGGGAGATAATTGTAACGCCCGTAGATTAGGGCTAGTCAATTTAGAGACGATAAGCGTCAAAAACGACTTTTTGATAGAAGATTATTTAGAATGAATAATCTTAACTAAAGTTGTAGTATATGTCACAAGGTTTCCGTGCATATAAAGAACGCCAAAATACGAGTTATAACGAAGAAGTTATGACTTGTCGAAGTTTCGCGACAGAACTGACACGACGCTGAATGACGTAAAAAGTGAATTTACGTTAGATTAATATTTAGCCTTAGCAATATAAACGAAACTTGTAGAGTTCGTTAAACCATGAGCATGCATAAAAAGAACGTCCGAATCTGACTTCGTATGAAAAAGTTATGATTTTTCTAAGTTTCGACTTAGCGGTATGTAGCCCGAATACTCGATTTGAGATCGAGCCGTTTTTAGCCAAAACAATCTAAACAAGAATCGAAGATCTTGTTGATAGTAGTCCATCGGTAAAAAGACAGACGAAAACGGATGTCGGATGAAGAAGTTGTGAATTTATAACAGAGTTTTCCTCTCCCGGACTATAAAAATAATATAATTAAAATAAAGTCAAAATTAGCCAACGGAGTCTAAATAAAAGTTGTAGATCATAATCTCACCTACACGTGGATATAAAGAACGTCGAAAACGGAGATCGTATGAGAAAGTTATGAATTTTTGAAGATCGTGGCACGCATACCAAAGCTTATTCGAAGCGTACGCCCAGCGTAACCAAGATTACGCCCAACATACTGAGTATGCCCAACGTACTTGGAAATTACGCCCAACGTAATCCCAGACCCAGCAACCTATAAATAGAAACCGAGATCAGCCATTTTCTTTGCTCATTTTCTTTCTTCTCTCTAGTTGTTGCCTCGATTTGCATGCCAATTATATCCCGAAGATCCCGAGAAGTGAGATTCCCGAGCCGAAGCCCTGCCCGCGAGGAGCCTGGTTTTTGTGAAGATTTTCAAGATCTACCCAAGAATACTACTTCTACAAGTCGTAGTGCTGTCTGATCATCTTCTGATCAAGTGAGTGTATTGTCACTTTCATCTTACACATAGATGTGAAGTATTTTATAAAATACGTGTTTTGTGTATATATATATTGTTGTTTATATGCATGAGTGCATAGTTACTTTCTTCTAACACATAAATATAAAGTATTAGCTATGAAATACGTGCTATGTGTTATATATTAATTATCTATTTGAGATGGACTTGGAATTGATGTTTTTATACGGGTGTTAAATGATTTAAATTGTGTTTGTATTTATATCTACAAAAATGTTGGGTAGAACATGGGTAGATGGAATAGTTGGTGACGATGCGACTTCGTGCCTATTGAGTAAGCCTTGGTGACGATGCGACTTCGTGCCTATTTGATAAACCTTGGTGACGATGTGACTTCGTGCCTTTTGTGTGAACCCATGTGACTATGAGACGTAGTGCCTATTGTGTAAACCTTGGTGACTATGAGACGTAGTGCCAATTGTATGAACCCTGGTGACTATGCGACGTAGTGCCTGTTGTATAAACCGTGGTAGCAAATGGACTTTGTGCCAGTTCCTTAGGTAAATCCTTAGGAATGAATGAAGAAAGTATAGTCGATTCTTAGTGTAAAACCTTAAGAAATAAAGAAGATAATGGGGATGGGTAATTGGGTTGATTGTTTGATGATTGAATATAATAAATATATTATTGTGAGTTGAAAACCCTATATGCTCACCAGGCTCCCAAGCCTGACCCACTCAGTTTTCTTTACATTACAGGTAATGGCACAAGAGTATAAGTTGGTGGACTCTACGAGAGATTTTGGATTATAAATCAGTGGTTATAAATGACTGTTGTAAGGTGTATTTTATATTGTTTATGCTTTTGATCTGTATCGGAACATGACATCCTGAGGTTTTATTATTTAATAAAAATACATTCTTTTTGAGAAATATTTTGATAAATGGTTATCATATTTTGTTTTTGGGACAAATTCCGCAACTATTTTCTTTAAAAGATAACTCTGATTTTAAAACAAAGCATAAACAAATCGGTCTTTTCTGGCCGTGAAATTGGGGATGTCACAGGCCACACTAGTCCTAATAAGGATACCTAGTATACTCTAGCATGCATAGTATAGCTCATCATATAACATAACATAATATATCTCGTAACACTTATTACAAGGGTATTTTGGGAAATCACCGTTCGAGCACTAGCTGATCGTACACATGGCTCTGCTGTGTTTGTCTCAAAACTATTTTTACTCTTTAAAAAAAGTTTACTTTTATTATCAAAATTTTTCCTCAAATCCTCAGTTTGAGTTCAGATACTCCCGAAGATGCATCCGAATCCCTCAAACCTAGGCTCTGATACCAACTTGTAACACCGTAAAAATTTAAACAAATTTTCACATTTTAAAACCATATAATTTCATTCACATCCACATTTTAAAACATTGTATCATCATTATCTTAATACAAAACCCCAAGATCAAAACATATGATCTCTAGTGTGCGTGTGTACGAGTCATGCCGGCGCCTTCCCACGATCATTGTTGGTACCTGAAACACAACACATAACACTGTAAGCATAATTGCTTAGTGAGTTCCCCAAAATACCACTCTAACACATATTAGCCACTCGAGGCTATAACTCTGTTGACCCTCTGGTCAATGTGTCTCAGTGGAACCTTCCAGTCCCAACTCTCTATGGGCCCTCTGGCCCTAACTCTATGGACCCATTGGTCCTACTCTGTATACTCTGAATCATGCATATCACATATCACAATAAATATCAACACATAAATAACATGCAAATATACTGGCACATAACACTAAAATACACTGTCATAGATCTCTGTACCACACTAGGTAAAGTATAGTGAGAAGACTCACCTTAGATGTCTCGGTAAATCTCTGACTCGGTAGAAATATGATCTAGCCTCCGCCTAATCACATAAAGTAAATATTCTCATAAATATAACTCTCGGGACTAGAATCAACCCTCTCTTGGCACCCTCAGAAGGAAAAAGACCATTTTACCCCTCTTTTGGCTCAAAGGCCACATTGTTGACCAAATCCTAAAAGTCAACGAAAGTCAATGGTCAAACTTTGACCCGACTCGTCGAGTGCACTTGGGAAACTCGGCGAGTCTACACGTGTCCACTAACTCGCTAGTCTCGGTTGGCACGTCGAGTTCCTCCCCCTGCTCGACGAGTCACACTTGGAATGAATCGCGGGGCCACCCTGACTCAACTCGCTGAGTCTCAAGATCAACTCGGCGAGTTCCGCTTTGAACTCCAGTCCTCTAATCCCCCTTTGACTCACTGAGTTATTCCCCCAACTCGGCAAGTCCCCTCACTGAGTGATTTACGGGAAACCCTAACCCTACTCGCCGAGTATGCCCTTGGACTCGGCGAGTTCATGCCATGTACAAACTCAAATGGCCTCCTGAGGTCAGATCTGTTCCTTTGATCCATAGATCTGACCTTCCCAATCCTGATAAACACATAAAGTTCGAATCTTGACACTCATGGGACGTCTAGGAGGCTTCACTTGGTGATTTAGCCCCAAAAGTAACATCCTTAGCTCAACACCTCCATAGCTCAACATAAAGCAAGCTGAGATAAGCTCTTTAGACAACTATGGGTCCAGATCTGAAGTCTCAAAGTGAATAAGGGCCATATCCTCACAATTTTCTTCCAATAAAGGTCATAAAACTCTACATCTATGGATTCCTTCAACAAAACAGATAAAGGGGCGATATAATACCTCAAAGATGAAGTCTCTTGCTCGAAATCCACAGATGCACAACCTCCTTGGTCTCCTCTAAGCTGGAATCACCTCCTTCTTGCAAGAATCAACTTCAAAGATTAAGAAATGGCTCCTTTCCTCTCACAAACGCTCTAGCTCCTTTAGGGTTTCTCTCTGGGGTTTGGTAGCCGCAAATGACGACCCTAAGGGCCTTTAAATAGGTCCCAAACCCAGGAAATTATGGTTTCATTAAACAGAATGGACTCGCCGAGTCCACTCATGAACTCGCCGAGTCCACTCATGAACTCGCCGAGTCCAGTCATGAACCCGGATAAGAATCCGCGACCCTACTCGGCGAGTCTAAGCACCGACTCGACGAGTCCCTTCACAACCTCCAAAAATAAAAGAATAAAATAATATACTTGGGAATCCGGATGTTACAGACCAGGGCAGACCCCCATGAAAAGAGTTAGATGAGACATGATTCATCAACACGCTGATATATTTTCAGCTAACACCCGACCTATAATCGTTAATTCTTAAGTGAGCAAGAGAGATATGTATAGATCTATATGGGATTGACACTCCCACCTATGGTTGCTAACTACAACCCGACGACAAGTCGAAGCTGGCATAACTTTCTGAACACAACGACGTCCGATGAAGTGTCATGAATTTTCAAGATCAAGAATCATAGCTCGATTATAGGAAATCATTGTAACTTTGTCAAACTAACACTATCTATCATTAAATTCTATTAGGAACTAACTAAATAGTGATAGTACACACAAACTCGAGGAAGCGAGTTTATGTCAACCAACCTCTAACTATCTAAGACAACCACTAGGAACCTACCTATGGAAGTAGTGATAGTACTCACAAACTCAAGGAAGTGAGTTTAGGATAAATAAAATAACTAAAATACCTACACACGTTTTATAACAATAAAACCTATGAACTCACCAACATTATGTTGACCTCTCAAACCACATGTATTCTCAGGAGAATGAACCTGACTAAAGGATGAGATAATCCTGGTGATGCAGCTCGAAACTTATGTGCTTTACTTTTGTACTTTTCTTTCGTAACCTACTTGTAACTCGAACAATTATGTAATATCTTTTATTTAATGAATAAATAACTATGTTGTCACACCCCAAAACCGAGAACGGCGGAATATGTTCTGGGGTGGAGGACGTCATGTACAATATCATAACAATTGCATAATAGTAAAAAGAAGCGACAACAACCATTGCATTTATATAGTAAGTTTAATTACAAGCGTGTTCTGTATAGTTAATAGACACTAAAAGTATAACAAAAATAAGAGATGGGTATTGTATACAAGTTATTTTGAAAACGAGTATCAGCATAAAGCTGGTGAGTTCATAAGAATTTAGTGTCGTTGTTTGTGTAAAAGAGTTTACAACCATGTAATATAAAAACTGAAATTTATGTTTGTGAGTAGTAGAAATCCCTAGAAAATCCTATATTTTCCAGGAATGTACAATTGTAAGTTAAATCCTTTGAGTGTGTAAAAGTATTATCATTGAAACCTTTAGTTATAAAAGTACAGTGATAAATCTCATTTGAGTAACATAGATGAAGAAAAGTTATGCCTACTGACAGTAGTAGTGGTGCAAACTTCAATTAGTAATAGATATTTACTTACTTCGGGTGTTAGCTTAGACTTTAATTCTTAGTGTATTAATTTGGATATGGCTGTAACCCCTCATGTAACCAGACTGAACGATAATAGAGAGCCCGATGACCTTCCCTGTCATACGTAGTGTAGTGATGTAGTGCCACCCCTGGGCCTAGTCAGCTCGGACTGTAGTTAACAATCGGGATGTAATAGTGTCCGTCCTGAATAGATCTATACATGTAGTGTTGCTTTCCTTCCGGGAAGCCCTGGTCACATGGTGTAAGCGCGATAGAGTGTCTTATAGAGGGATAGTGTGTTATACTTTGGATTAGTGTATTCTCTTGTGTTATAGTATAGTAGACTTTTAGTATAGCACATAGAGTGTTCTCTTATACGTGCATTAACTTGTAATAATGACAGTTATAGTGAATATAGTAGTAATAGAGGTAATGAGCAGTAGTCTTAACTATACCTATTATAGTTAACTAGAGTGTATGATTTCATGCCTTTGAATAACAAATGTATTGAATAAGATGAAGACTTTCATATCTAACACAAATATATATGATATATAACTAAGAAATCAACGACAGTTGGACGGATAACAGGTACCCTAAGACCACATCAAACAAGAACAGGAAATAAGGTGAGTTATCGGTCCTAAGTCCTTCAAGTCTTATTTATATAAATATATTAGTGTAGATATATTTTAAAAGAAAAGTAGTTTAAACACAGTTTGAAAATAGTTTAACAACAATTTAACCTTAAAAATGCATTTGATAATTATTTAAAACAGTTTTATTGATAAGTAGCTAAAAGTATAGAAAAATCCACTTTTTGATGGTATGTTATGAATCACGTATGATTTGATAATAAATCTTGTAGCATTATACTTGTATCTCCCCCCTAAAACATGTAAAAACATTTGAAAAGGTTCATTAAGGGGTATGAACTCACCTGCAATGAGTAGATCGGGTGGAAGTGTCGGGTGAGCGTTTGGTGTCAAGTAAAGACTTGCACACCCTTTATGACCCTAGTAACATATGCAGACATATGTTTACAAGTAATTCGTGATTTAAACTCTAATTAAGCACATATAGACATCCTAATGTGAATAAAAGCTCTATGGTTGAGTGCTAGAAGGCTAATGGGTTTCAAGGAAGGAGTTTTAGGCCTCACTATGGAGTTTACTCCTCACAAACCCACCTTTGGTGAGTTTACGGCTAGGAGACCACCTCCCCCATGAGTTTACGGCCGTAAACTCATGGGAGGAGTGTAATTGAGTGATTTCAAGACCCTTGTGGCTCTAGAAGGGATTCCAAGGCAATCTACAAGGCTAGAAGGGTGTTTAAGGTTCCAAAAGAGCACTCCCTTGGAGTTTACGGTCCTAGGACCACTCCGTGGGAGTTTATGGTCGTAAGCCCCATGGCTTAGGCCGTGAACTCTTGGACACCCTCCATTCTTCTATTTTGAGGTCCTTGGCTCATCCCTACAATTTCTAAGTGAATGTATAAGGCTATTTAGGGGTTTAAAGGCTCATTTGGCATGGTTTAAGGGAGTTTACGGTCTAAGCATATGCTTGGGCCATAAACTCTTGTTTACCCTTCAAATGATAATGTTTAGGTGTTCCAAGTCCGAAATTGTAAGTCCCTAAGTCATATCTAAGCTCCAAATGTGGTTTGGAATGGTTTTGAGGCTTGATTTGCATGATTAGAGGGAGTTTACGGCCTAAGGATGTTCTTGGGCTGTAAACCCTCTTTCAAGCCCCCAAACTTGATGATTCATGACCCAAACACTTCAAGGTTTAATCCTAAACTAGTTTCTAAGCCTAAAGGGGAGAATTTGGGCATGTTTGGCATCTTTTTAGGGGTTTACGGCCTAAGGATGCTCTTAGGATGTAAACTCCTTATCTTTGGCCTTCTTGAATGATTTTTGAGCTATAATGACATGCAATGGGTCGTAGAACAAGTTAGGGTGAGGGAACTTACGTTTTGGAGGCAGAAACTTGCGATTTTTGGGATGAAACCGGACTTGAGGAGAGAGAGTAGAGAGAGGGAGAGTGTCTAGTGTGGTAAAAGGTCCAAAAGAGTGTCCACTCACCCTTATATAGGGCTTGATTGTTGTACCCGGTATACAACTACCCGATACTTATGTTAAACGAGGTTTAAAATTTTACCCGATTAAATGGTCGTAATTTAAAAATAAACTTTTTCCAACTAAACGGAAGGGTAATTCACGTGTTTTTATTTATTTCATTATGACGTTAATAACATAAAATGAAATAAAATAAAACATTTATTGATTTGTCTACCCCAAATTAATGGAACTTTTATAAAATAGAATATTCTATTAACGGAAACGGGTTATAACGATGGAATAAATTTTGGGTTGTCACATATGTTGTCTAGTACATCCTGTGTATTATTCAACGCATATCTTGGCATGAAATCCCAACATCATAACGTTGCAAAGCTTGAGGCTTCCGCTGTCGTCTAGGGGTGTGACAGATTGGTATCAGAGTTA
Organism: Lactuca serriola; assembly: GCF_051521515.1. NCBI lineage: Eukaryota > Viridiplantae > Streptophyta > Magnoliopsida > Asterales > Asteraceae > Lactuca > Lactuca serriola. The sequence continues at coordinate 143,719,737 of NC_136409.1, forward strand.
TAGATTATAGCAAACTAGTAATTCCTTAGGAAATAGAACTATAATCTGGGACTACACTTTGATTATGTTTAGCCCTTTAAGCCTAATAATAAGTATTAATATTAATTGCCCCACTTCATGACTACTTACGGGAGAGGTGACTAGTTTGAACTATCGCTTGGATTGTTGGATTTCACAATGGCTATATGCTAAAATGATCCTACCCTTAGGTACTTCTCATCTGGTCGATCCTTACTTGATAGTCTTGGAGTACAAAACCCTAAAATACACCCAACCTAACAAAGATTAAGAGCGATATAGACACATTCATATAAATATACCTACTACCCAACAATATGAGTCCGTGAATTCGCAACTCAAGATTTTAGGTCAAAACCATATTTAGAGTTGGTATAGTACATCGGCATACCGCGACTAGACCTCAAATGCGCAACTAAGTTTTATTTTAGTTCGACAACTGCATAAACGAACTCGGATATGGTGGTTGGCAATCTAAATGCTTGAGGACTTCTGGATTGGATGTATAGGCAAGGATTCTGTACTTAGAAGCTTCTTTTAGAGACTTGTACATCTGGGGATTTGGTAACTTAACAACATCTACACTCGAGGATTTTCCACCCTAGGAACCTCTAACTTGCGACATAGTGGGGAGACTCAGGACTTACGGGTACTATATATTACATACTTACAATTCGATATTATATAACATTTAATTAATCTTCACATCTCTCATAAACATCTTCCTGTTTGATGTCTTATGCAGGTTTTTCGAGAGCATGGCAGGCGATGGATCGTGGAGGGCAGCTTCCTAATCAGAGGAAGAGCGTATAGTACTTGATGACTCAGTTGGTACCTTGGAGGAAGGTGATGACATGGATCCTGATTATACTCCATTTGAGCATCAGTTAGAGCCAACCCTTTCACCAAATTACACATCGAGTGGGATAGAGCTTCTTATTTATGAGTATGAGCTCAAAGAGGACAAGGAGGACACTGCCACCTCACCAGAGACTTTTCCACCCCGCCCCAATCCTTCACATCGGTTTTACAGGACACCCACAGGTACATGGGTGAAGAAGACCCCGAGGAAGGTTGCTGCTATCCCCTCATGGAAGAGGGTAGCTTCCCCCACCAGCATCACCATTGCCATCAAAGAAATCTCATGTAGGCACCGTTTGAATGCCCCAGATACGAGCCTGGGTGCAGGAGGAGATTATTGGCTCATGGTTCGAGGTGAGGGAGTCATTTACTACACCTCCCTTACCCCGTACACTCATGTGGTGCAAGCCATCTCTCTTTTGGTGCCCTGCATCGCCCATCCCTCACACCACATTTGAGCGATGGACACTGAGATCTTCTTATTGAGAATAACCTTGATGCAGCTCACGGAGCGAGTGTAGTACTTGGAGAAGGAGTGTAACATACCAAAAATCAAGGTGAAAATTTCATTTTCAAAACCATTCAAAAACCATAAGTGTCTACAAATCATAGTTTCCAAACGTCAAAAACATGAATCACAGTACTACCATCAAATAAATCTCATGTAGAGATCGTTTGAATGCCCCAGATACGAGCCTGGGTGCAGGAGGAGACTATTGGCTCATGTTTCGAGGTGGGGGAGTCATCTAATGCACCTCCCCTACCCCGAACACTCATGTGGTTCAAGTCATCTCTCTTTTGGTGCCCTGCATCACCCATCACTCATACCGCATTGGAGCGATGGACACTAAGATCTTCTTATTGAGAATAACCTTGATGCGGCTCACAGAGCGAGTGCAGTACTTGGAGAAGGAGTGTAACATACCAAAAATCGAGGTTAAAATTTCATTTTCAAAACCATTCAAAAACCATAAGTGTCTACAAATCATAGTTTCCAAACGTCAAAAACATGAATCACAGTATCCCAAAATCATAAACTCATAACATATCCAGGATGATGTGCATAATCAAGCCTTGGCCTTGCCCTAGTCCTCTGAAGTGCCTGAAACCATAACAATCAAAATTGTAAGCCAAAGCTTAGTGAGTTTCCACAAAGTACCACACACAACCAACCAGATAACAACATTCATATACGAGCCTTCAGCCTAAATGGACTGTCTCGCAAGGCCTACAACCTATCTAGACTGCTCTCTGGGCCTTCTCCATGACTGGACCGCCTCATAGGCCTTTAGTTTATCCGGAACCACCCTGGTATCTTGACCTTCAGCACAAAGCAGGACTACCTCAACCCAAAAAACCATAACATGTTGACATATACAATAACAATCAGTAACTAGAAAACACAGGTAATCATACGAATCTACCAGTCTAACATATATCCAGTGAACACATGTAATCATATAGATCTAGTAGCCTATCATATAACCAGCATGGCAGCATAACTTCATCCAATATACAAGGATACATAATCCAGTGGGTCGACATTGGTGACTTTGACCTATAGGTATAGTGAGTCAAACTCACCTGAATCACAAAGCCGACTAAAACCCAACTCAATATCACACCGACCACAACTAACAACTCTCTCTGCCAAGGATGGGTGTTAGACACTGTAACGCCTGTGTTTTCGGGCTTGCCATATTTAGCAATATAATAGTCTAGGTTAACCTTTGTAACCCGTTTTGAAATAATAAGAATGTATTATTTGAGTATTATGTGTTTTGTGCTTAATTGCTTAATTATGTGGTCTGATTAATTAAGAATAAAAATAAGCGTCAAAATTTAAGTGTAAAATAAACTTAATATCTTTGGTTAATGTTGTAGTAGTCGAAACGACGTTTCCGAATATATATAGAACGCCCAAATCTGACTTTGTATGAGGAAGTTATGATTTATCGAAGTTCCGACTTAGCGGTATACAGCCTGTAATACTCGAATTGAGATCGAGCGGTTGTTAGCCGAAGCAATCTAAATGAGAATCGAAGATCTCATTTTTGGTATCGAGGTGATAAAAAGTTAGGCGAGAACGGACGTCAAACGAAGAAGTTATGAATTTATAACGAAAGATTCTGTCGCGGCCTATTAAAAATAATTAATAAAAATAAAGTCAAAATTAGCCGACCGAGTCTAAACGAAAGTCGTAGAGCGTAGTCTCACCTTCGCATGGATATAAAGAACGTCGAAAACGGAGTTCGTATGAAGAAGTTATGAATTTCCGAAGTTTATTAATCATTTTGTAATTAAAATAAATTCAAAATTCGGAAGCATTATCCGAACGAGTCATTGATCTGATCCGAGGTACGCGCCGCGTACTCGAGTACGCCCCGCGTACTCCGAGGGTGTCGACATCGCAGCAAGTGGCTTCGGATGACGCATGCGCTTACGATCATTGGAGCAGTACGCGCTGCGTACTGCTGTACGCCCCGCGTAATTGAGGCTTCCAGCCTCTATATAAAGGATCCGAAGGCAGCCTCATTTCTTGTTCATTTTCTTCTCTTCTCTCTAGTCTTTTGCATCGTTTTTCGTGCCGAAGCTACCCCGAAGTCCCGGTATCATACTCTAGCCCCGAGGCAAGTCCCGAGACCCCGAAGATCCCGAGAAGTGCGGTTCCTGAGTCGAAGCTCTGCCCGCGAGAAGTTCGATTTTTGTAGAGATCTTCCAGATCTGCTGAGGAATACTACTTCTATAAGTCGTAGTGCTGTCGGATCGTCTTCTGATCAAGTGAGTGTGTAGTTATTTCTTCTAATACAATAATACGAAGTATTTTATATAAAAATACGTGCTATGTGTATATATTTGGTTGTGTTATGTGTGAATGAGTATTCACTCTCTTCTATCTTATAGATCTGCTTATTTCTTTATGAGATATGTGTTATGTGTGTGTGTGCCTCGTCTGTTATGTGATATATGTGTTGATTCAAGCATGCTATACAGGTTTTCTTTAAACTATGTATACAAATGTATATTTTTATCTACTAATATGTTGGGTAGAACATGGGTAGATAGTTGGTGTGTAATAAACAGATGAGAGGCCTCGATGTTGTTGTTGTTGTTGATCTAGTTATTCAGCGGAGTATGGATAACGACCACGGACTCCTTCTAGACAGTCCAGTGGAACGCTAGCAGGTTCATAACCTGTAGGTGTTGTGAACGATGTGTTCACCGGTGTACTCTATCCCCCTCATGGTTGCCTTTAGGATATCTATTGTTGAGGAAACCCCTTCGCAGTGATGTCCGTCCCGATGAAAATCCTAGATTAGGTCCCTTGAGATAGTTGTTGTTTTAGGGACGTAAAGTGAGGATAACGGGAATGGGTAATCGGGATAGTGATTGGTTGTTGAAATTAAATATAACTTATTTATTGTGGGTTGAAAACCCTATATGCTCACCAGGCTCCCAAGCCTGACCCACTCAGTTTTATTTGTATTACAGGAAGTGGCACAAGGGCGTAAGATGGATGGATCATCTTGTTGTTTTGTTTACAAGTCTGTATATGTATATATTTGTTGAATGACTTGTAATGTTTATCGTTTATGCTTTATGGTCTGTATCGGAACATGACATCCCGGGTTTTGATTATATAATGAAATGCATCTCTTGATGAAATGCTTTGATAAATATTATTTTATCATTTTTTGTTTTGGGAACAAATTCCGCAACTCTTTCAAATCAAAAGGATTTACTCTGAAAATATTTAAAAGCATAAATGAAAATCGGTCTTTTCTGGCCGAGATTTTGGGGATGTCACAGTTGGTATCAGAGCATTAGTTTAAGCAAACTAGGAATTTGTAGGATTTCTAGACTTAAACTTAGTATGCTAAGTGGAGATTGTGAGATGTGTGTCTGATAAATTTTAGACACGAGCACTAGTTTATTTTAGGAAGTTGCCGAAAATGCTTTATGTGCTAAATGTTATATGTTGCCATATATGATATTATTTGTTCGGATCTACGGTTTGTTGCCAACCGGATCTGAAGGTTTATGTGCTTAGGATTCTAAGCGTATGTATACGATATTAGAACTAGCATGTAATCGTTTGGAGTAATAAGGTGAAATTATTCGGTGTGTAGATCAAAATGGTGAGAACGAGGAGTGGCGTTGGAAACGCGGATGAAAACAGGAATCAACCGCCAGTGATTGAGCAGATACCTGTTGTAGCAGCAGCACCAGAACCAATAACAATGGCTGCGGTGCAAGCCATGATTCGGGCTATGCTAGCCGAACAAAGGGAGGAGATGCGACAAATGTTGCATAATAATGGGGATGAACCTGTCATACCTATTGAGGAACCTGAATTGATTCCCGAGCAATCGGAGGAAGGGAACAATAGTCGCATGGTGAGTCAAGTTGGGACTCAAGAGGAACGAAGGAACGATCCAGAAAGGAGAAACAACAAGGATGGGCGAATGTACAAGAACTTCTTGGGCGCCAAACCGCCAAGTCTTTTTGGGAGCCCAAAGCCTGTTGAGATAATGGATTGGATCTCCGAAATGGAGATGGTATTTGAAAGTTGCGACTGTAGCAACAAGTAGAAGACCGTCTTTGCAGTTAGACAACTGAAGACTGGAGTCTTGAGTTGGTGGAAGTTGTTGGCAGATACTATGCCACGAGGAGAAGCCCTGAAAATGTCATGGGAGGAGTTCTTGGAACAGCTGAGGGTGCAGTATTGTTCAGAGATAGATCTGATTGATCTGAACAATGAGTTCCAAAACTTGAAGAAAGGGAAGATGAGCATAGATGACTATGCTACTGCGTTTACCGAGAAGATGAAGTTGTTTCCGTACCTAGTGCCGACGGAACTCTCCAAGATTGAGAGGTTTGCTAACGGACTGCCTGCTGACTTTGGTCCGACAGTCACGATGGCAACCACTCTGAAAACGGCTGTTCGTGTAGCTAAGAATGTGGAGGCCCAACAGAAGGAAAGGGGTCTGGAAAGGATAGATGTTGGAGAAAAGAGGAAGTTCGATGGAACTTCAGGGTCCAACAAGAAAAACAAGTTCTCGAAGTCTGGTTCGAGGGGAGGTGGAGGTGAAGCGAAATGGTGCGACAAATGTAAGAAGAAGCATCATGGAAGATGTGAGGTGGCGAACACATGCTACAAGTGTGGAAAGCCAGGGCACTATGCCAATGAGTTTAACCTCACAAAGAAAGTTTGCTATGGTTGTGGTGAGGAGGGTCATATGTCGAGGGACTGCCCGAAGAAGAAGGAGGCAGCTAGACCCAACATTCCGCCAAAGCCAAAGGCGAGAGCATTCCAGATGACACTGGATGCTGCTAAAGATGAAGCTGATGTCGCTTCAGGTACCTTTCTCGTTAACGAATTGCCTGCCCAAATTTTATTTGATTCTGGAGCCAACTACTCCTTTATATCGCATGAATTTGGTAGAAAGCTAGCTTTGCCTGTTGTTAGACTAGATAATACTTTATTAGTCGAAGTTGCTAGTGGCAAGTTTGTACCTGTTAGCTATCGCATGAAAAACATCTTAATTGATCTGAATGGGAATAAGTTCCACGAGGAATTATTGCCTATCGAACTTAATGGTTTCGACATCGTATTGGGAATGGATTGGCTTAGCGCCAACGACGCCGAAATTTTATGCAAGAAGAAAATAGTCAAAGTAAACCCGCCTGGGAAAGATTCGTTTATGGTGTATGGAGATAAACGCAGAGTGAATTCTGGAATCATTTCATTGATGAAAGCCAGAAAATGTTTGACCAAGGGGTGTACATCGTATTTAGCATTCGTGATTGATGCTAAGAAGGAAAAGAAGGTGATGCAGAATATTCCAGTTGTGTGTGATTATCCGGAAGTATTTCCCGAAGATCTTCCTGGATTACCGCCTGATCGACAAGTGGAATTCCGTATTGACTTGTTGCCAGGAACGACGCCAATTGCAAAAGCACCTTATCGATTAGCACCGACGGAGATGAAGGAGCTAATGATGCAACTTCAGGAGTTATTGGACAACAGTTTCATTAGACCTAGTTCATCACCCTGGGGAGCTCCGGTGTTATTTGTAAAGAAGAAAGATGGAAGTATGAGAATGTGCATCGATTACAGAGAGCTGAACAAGGCAACAATAAAGAATAGATATCCGTTGCCGAGGATTGATGACCTGTTTGATCAATTGCAAGGTTCGAGCTATTTCTCGAAGATCGATCTAAGGTCAGGATATCATCAGCTGAAAGTAAGAGAGCAAGATATCGAGAAGACTGCATTCAGAACAAGATATGGACACTACGAGTTCTTGGTTATGTCGTTTGGACTAACCAATGCTCTAGCAGCATTCATGGATTTGATGAATAGGGTTTGTAACCCGTTCCTTGATAAATCCGTGATAGTGTTCATAGACGACATTCTGATTTACTCGAAAAGCCAGGAGGAGCATGGCAAACACTTGCAAGAAGTGTTAGAAGTCTTGAAGAAGGAGAAGCTGTATGCTAAGTTCTCCAAATGTGATTTTTGGATTCGTGAAGTCCAATTCTTGGGTCACGTGGTCAACCAAGAAGGGATAATGGTTGATCCAGCAAAGATCGAAGCTGTGACGAAGTGGGAACAACCGAAAAGTCCGACGGAGGTTCGAAGCTTTTTAGGATTAGCCGGATATTACCGAAGGTTTATCCAAGGTTTTTCTTCGATCGCTAGTCCATTGTCAGCTTTGACCCACAAAGGAGCTACTTATGCTTGGGGTGAGAAGCATAAGGAAGCATTTGAGAAGCTAAAGAAGAAGCTATGCGAGGCACCGATACTTTCTATACCCGATGGAGTTGAAGACTTCGCTGTCTATAGCGATGCGTCTGGGGTTGGATTGGGTTGTGTTTTGACCCAAAGAGAAAAGGTGATAGCATATGCGTCTCGACAGCTGAAAGAGCATGAAAAGAATTACCCGACTCATGATTTGGAGTTGGCAGCGGTAGTTTTCGCTCTGAAAATATGGAGGCATTACCTCTATGGCACGAAGTGCAAACTTTTCACTGATCATAAGAGTCTCCAATACCTCTTTAATCAGAAAGAATTGAATATGAGGCAACGACGCTGGCTAGAATTACTTAAAGACTACGACTGCGAGATACTTTACCACCCCGGTAAAGCTAATGTTGTTGCTGATGCTCTCAGTCGGAAAGTCAATCATGAAAGGAAAAGGCCAAGAGCGTTGAGAATTGAAGTTGTCTCGACTATTTTGGAAAGTATAAAGAAAGCTCAGAGCGAAGCTTCTGAGAAGAATGACAGAAAGGAGGAACGTTTGGGCAAAACGTTGGTGTTCGGTGTAAACAGTCATGGACTGAAGGTGTTCCAAGATCGGATTTGGATACCTAAGACAGGAGGAGTCAGAGATCTTCTGATGGAAGAAGCTCACAAGACCATGTACTCGATTCATTCGGGTAGCACTAAAATGTATAGGGACCTGAAACCCTACTACTGGTGGCCGACGAAGAAGCTTGATGTTGCAAAGTATGTGGCCGAGTGTGTGACTTGTGCGAGAGTCAAGACACAACATCAGAAACCGTACGGGAGTTTAGAACCTTTGCCTGTGCCTATGGGCAAGTGGGAAGACATTGCTATGGACTTTGTCACTACACTGCCCAGAACAAAGAATGGTCACGACATGATTTGGGTGGTCGTTGATCGATTCACTAAGAGTGCGCATTTCATAGCGGCCAGGGAGAAATGGTCTATGGAGAAGCTTGCGAATTCTTACGTGAAGGAAATTGTGAGGCTTCACGGTGTTCCATTGACGATTGTGTCGGATCGTGATAGCCGTTTCACATCGAGGTTTTGGAAAAGTCTACAAGAGGAATTGGGTACCAAGTTGTGTTTAAGTATAGCTTACCATCCGCAGACTGATGGTCAGAGCGAACGAACGATACAAACACTTGAAGATATGCTGAGAGCATGTACTCTGGAATTCCTAGGTAATTGGGATGAACATTTACCGTTGGTAGAATTTTCCTATAATAATAGTTTCCACTCGAGCATTAAGATGGCACCTTACCAAGCTTTGTATGGACAGAAGTGTCGTACGCCGTCTTGTTGGCTTGAGGCTAGGGAAAAGCAGTTTATGGGACCGGAGTTGGTTCATCAAACTGCTGAAAAGTTGAAAATAATTAGGGAAAGAATGTTAGCGGCTCAGGATCGTCAAAAGAGCTATGCTGACAAGAAGCGGAGACCGATAACTTTTGAGGTTGGGGATTTGGTTTTGCTTAAAGTCTCGCCGTGGAAGGGACTTATAAGATTTGGTAAAAGGGGAAAGTTGAGTCCAAGGTTTATTGGACCGTTTAAAGTTCTTCAGAGGATTGGGAACCAAGCTTACAAGCTCGAATTACCCGAAGAACTGAATGGAATTCACAACACTTTTCATGTGTGTTATTTGAGGAAGTTCATGGGAGAAGTTCCCGACATAATTCCAATTTCTGAATTGAGAATTGATGAGAACAAAAGGTTGATCGAAGAACCAGAGGCAATTGTTGACCGAAAGACTAAGAAATTGCGACGCAAGATGGTTGGGTTAGTGCTTGTCCGATGGAAACACACAAATGGGCCGAATCTCACCTGGGAGACGGAGAGTGACATGATGGGTCGCTATCCGCATTTGTTTGTTGATGTGTGATTCCGGGGACGGAATCATTCTAAGGTGGAGAGAATTGTAACGCCTGTGTTTCCGGGCTTTCCATATTTAGCAATATAATAGTCTAGGTTAACCTTTGTAACCCGTTTTGAAATAATAAGAATGTATTATTTGAGTATTATGTGTTTTGTGCTTAATTGCTTAATTATGTGGTCTGATTAATTAAGAATAAAAATAAGCGTCAAAATTTAAGTGTAAAATAAACTTAATATCTTTGGTTAATGTTGTAGTAGTCGAAACGAGGTTTCCGAATATATATAGAACGCCCAAATCTGACTTCGTATGAGGAAGTTATGATTTATCGAAGTTCCGGCTTAGCGGTATACAGCCTGTAATACTCGAATTGAGATCGAGCGGTTGTTAGCCGAAGCAATCTAAATGAGAATCGAAGATCTCATTGTTGGTATCGAAGTGATAAAAAGTTAGGCGAGAACGGACGTCAAACGAAGAAGTTATGAATTTATAACGAAAGTTTCTGTCGCGGCCTATTAAAAATAATTAATAAAAATAAAGTCAAAATTAGCCAACGGAGTCTAAACGAAAGTCGTAGAGCGTAGTCTCACCTTCGCGTGGATATAAAGAACGTCGAAAACGGAGTTCGTATGAAGAAGTTATGAATTTCCGAAGTTTATTAATCATTTTGTAATTAAAATAAATTCAAAATTCGGAAGCATTATCCGAACGAGTCATTGATCTGATCCGAGGTACGCGCCGCGTACTCGAGTACGCCCCGCGTACTCCGAGGGTGTCGACATCGCAGCAAGTGGCTTCGGATGACGCATGCGCTTACGATCATTGGAGCAGTACGCGCTGCGTACTACTGTACGCCCCGCGTAATTGAGGCTTCCAGCCTCTATATAAAGGATCCGAAGGCAGCCTCATTTCTTGTTCATTTTCTTCTCTTCTCTCTAGTCTTTTGCATCGTTTTTCGTGCCGAAGCTACCCCGAAGTCTCGGTATCATACTCTAGCCCCGAGGCAAGTCCCGAGACCCCGAAGATCCCGAGAAGTGCGGTTTCCGAGTCGAAGCTCTGCCCGCGAGAAGTTCGATTTTTGTAGAGATCTTCCAGATCTGCTGAGGAATACTACTTCTATAAGCCGTAGTGCTGTCGGATCGTCTTCTGATCAAGTGAGTGTGTAGTTATTTCTTCTAATACAATAATACGAAGTATTTTATATAAAATACGTGCTATGTGTATATATTTGGTTGTGTTATGTGTGAATGAGTATTCACTCTCTTCTATATTATAGATCTGCCTATTTCTTTATTAGATATGTGTTATGTGTGTGTGTGCCTCGTCTGTTATGTGATATATGTGTTGATTCAAGCATGCTATACAGGTTTTCTTTAAACTATGTATAAAAATGTATATTTTTATCTACTAATATGTTGGGTAGAACATGGGTAGATAGTTGGTGTGTAATAAACAGATGAGAGGCCTCGATGTTGTTGTTGTTGTTGATCTAGTTATTCAGCGGAGTATGGATAACGACCACAGACTCCTTCTAGACAGTCCAGTGGAACGCTAGCAGGTTCATAACCTGTAGGTGTTGTGAACGATGTGTTCACCGGTGTACTCTATCCCCCTCATGGTTGCCTTTAGGATATCTATTGTTGAGGAAACCCCTTCGCAGTGATGTCCGTCCCGATGAAAATCCTAGATTAGGTCCCTTGAGATAGTTGTTGTTTTAGGGACGTAAAGTGAGGATAACGGGAATGGGTAATCGGGATAGTGATTGGTTGTTGAAATTAAATATAACTTATTTATTGTGGGTTGAAAACCCTATATGCTCACCAGGCTCCCAAGCCTGACCCACTCAGTTTTATTTGTATTACAGGAAGTGGCACAAGGGCGTAAGATGGATGGATCATCTTGTTGTTTTGTTTACAAGTCTGTATATGTATATATTTGTTGAATGACTTGTAATGTTTATCGTTTATGCTTTATGGTCTGTATCGGAACATGACATCCCGAGTTTTGATTATATAATGAAATGCATCTCTTGATGAAATGCTTTGATAAATATTATTTTATCATGTTTTGTTTTGGGAACAAATTCCGCAACTCTTTCAAATCAAAAGGATTTACTCTGAAAATATTTAAAAGCATAAATGAAAATCGGTCTTTTCTGGCCGAGATTTTGGGGATGTCACAGACACCTCCTAACAATCCACACAAGGTAAACCCTAAGTCTACCTTCAAAAAATATAAATTTGACCAAAAGTGAACGCACACTAAAAGTCAACTACTCCAAAAGGGTTTTCTAATACCAGATCTATCATAAAGGTGAATGATTTATGGACATACATACCAATACATGTCTAGAATCCATTTTAGGTCAAAATGGGTTAAAATTGACCAAAAGTTTTGTAAGATCTAGAACCCTAAACCAAAACCTAGATCTACAATATATTTTGCTCATGGGACTCAGGAGAGTCATAAAGTTGCCAAATTTATGAGTTCCTTCCTTCCAAACTTGCTCACACATGAAGAGCATGGGACAATATTCAAGATCTAACCACTTTAAGTGCAACATCCCGATTTCCAGGAGTGTGATTTTGGGGATTTTATTGCAAATAAGGAAGCCTACTCGACGATTTTGGAGGCCCCAACTCGTCGTGTAGAGAATAGCCAACCCGTGTGATTTATGAGGTCTACTCGACGAGTCGGAGGACCCCAACTTGACGAGTAGGAGCTGAATGAGAAAACCCTAATTTTTAGGGTTTGCATCCTATTTAAAGGACTTAAACCGCATCCTTTGGCCTCCCTTATCACATCATTACTCAGAGGAGGAAACCCTAGCCATTCTTTACTACCCCCTTGTGTTTGTGAGTGCAACACCTGTTCCAGGTATTAATTAATTTATCTAATTTTTAGGTTTTTGTGCATGGACTCGGCGGGGTGCTCCAACTCATCGAGTAGAGAATCTTATGAGGACGCGGGACTTGGATGCTACTCGACGAGTTCGAAGGCCTCGACTCGACGAGTAGGCGTTGTAGAGCGAAACCCTAATTTTCAGGGGTATGCATCCTATTTAAAGGACTTATGGCTCATTTGTAGCCTCCCTCATTGTTCTTGCAACCTAGAAAGAAACCTTACCCGCATAGTTGAGCTTCCTTGAGTGTGTGTGAGCCTTAGAGAGTGAAACTTGTGCCCTTATGAAGGATTTTAGAGCTCGAAGAGGAAGGAGCAAGGAGAGAAACAATAGATCCGACATGTACTTTGTATTGACCATCATTTTGAGGTATAAAGCCATTACCTTGATCTGTAGTTGCTTAGATCCCTTTTCTAGGAAGTAAATGGCCATTTTTGGTGCAAAATGGTGTCAAATTCGAATATGGACTTCTCACAAGGATATAGTTTCAGATCTGGACCTCTCTAGGTCCCCAATGACATAAAGTTGCTCACTTTATGTAGCTTAGCCCCTTTCCATGCACTAAAACCTTGTAGGAAGCTTAGTCTTGATGTTATAGCCTTAGAGGGCCTTAGATGCACGTAAAGTTTGCAACTTTACGTGGTATATGCACTAGGGGAGGTTGGATCAGATGTTTGGGACCTTAGATCCCACTAAAAAGGGCTGAACATGAAAGGGACTGAAGGAACTCATCGAGTCGGAGTAGGGTTTGCCCGTTTCAGAGTTTTAAAATGAGTACATTGAAGGATTAGGGTTTTGGTCTGAACGGACTTCAGTTTTCTGGACATTTGATCAACTTGATGAGTCACTTGGGTGCTCGGCAAGTTGATGCATGATTAAGAGAAATGGACTCGGGAGGAACTCAACGAGTTGCTGGATGCACTCGACGAGTTGAGGTCAACATGGGCTGTTGACCTTGACTTTGACCAGGTTTGACCATGGTTGACTTTGAGGAAATTTATGGTATTCTAGGATCGTGACAAGTTAATTACAGGATGATTATAGGCAGTTGACTTGGGGCAGCAGGTGGGATATATTTGATCTTAGCTTGTTAGTTTAGCATCCAAGAGGTGAGTCTCCTCACCATACCAATAGGTCTAAGGCACCAAGGCCGACCCATTATTGTTATGAGTTATGATTAGTTGGTTGTCGGATATGTGATATGCTAGTTATTTGTGATACTCGCATGAAAGACCTCGGGGGGTTCCCAAGGCACTTATATGTAAGACCTTAGAGGGTTTCCATGGCATTCTAGTATATTTGTTTGTGTACTTTGTATGTTTGTATTCGAATGTAAAGACCGTGAGGGGGTTCCCATGGAAAGAAGACCATGTGGGGGTTCCTATGACAGGAAGACCTTGTGGGGGTTCCCATGGCAGTTAGTTAAGACCACATGGGGGGATCCAATGGCACTAGGTGTAAGACCCTGGAGGGTTTTCATGGATTCCTTATATGTTCGTATGCATCGCTTATGTGATATATGTAGCTTTTATAGCTGATATGATAAGTGTTATGTGGATTGTGTGTGGGGTATGCTCTGGGGAACTAACTAAACATTAGCTTACAGTTTATGTATTTGTTTGAAGTACATCTGAGCCTAAGGGAAAGGGCAAGGCTAGATGGCGCAACATGCACTCTCTCTCAGGCATTTTATGGGACACTCTGATGTTTGGAAATAATATTGTTATGGTTATGAATTTGAAAACAATTGTATTGAGATTTCATGGTTTATGGATAAGTGTTTTGACTATTTAAAAATGAAAATTTTCTTTTGAAAAACTGGGTTGTTACAAGTTGGTATCAGAGCCTTGGTTTGAGGGATTCAGGCACACCCTCGGTTGAGCCAAGTATGTAGTTCCCCAATATGTTATCCATGTTATACTGATGCTTGAGATATGATAATCGTATAGATCTTGCTATGTGTATTCTTTTAAAATTGTATACGGTTAGGAGCTTATAGCCTTAGAATGATTGATTTGGCTTTATTTCTTGTTCATCGTCTGGTTGTGGTCCTAGGGTAGAATCTATTAATCAAAAGTCTATTTGATCCTTTTCTGTGTATAATTTGCATGCATAAAGGCAACAGATTATGATTGGTATGATGGATATGGGTAGAGCAAATCTTAGGGTCACCTAGGGTTTGAGATATGCGGTAGTCTGTGGGATATGATTTATTTTTGGAAGAATTGGAGTTATCAGGTAGAGCCCTAGCCGGGGAAGATACATGTAGGTGTGGAAGGTAGTATTGGGCCTGTACTACTGAAAGCACAAGACCTGTACCCGAACCAGTGTTAGACCTGGAAGCTCTAAAGAGGACCGGTGTGGGAGGATCCCCTCTATAGACATACTGATCATTATCTTTTTATGGTATTGCAGTACAATATGGTGGTAACATGACACAGAGCTTGGGGATCAGGATCGGGATCTGGATCAGGGTCGGGCGATTGTACCAAGCCCATTGACGAGAGGTTGTGCAAGCTCATCGCAGTCAAGGTTATGAGGGGCATCCTTGACATTACCCCAGTTATCTTTGGGACGGTCAAGGAGGGTATGATGGAGATTATGGAGGAGAGGCTCACGTCATTCAGAGCCGAGATCATTGCGGGCCAGGTCGGGGCCCGAACTCCTTTGTTTCGGGAGTTCAAGTCATGCGGAGCGCCGGAGTTTTTCGGGGTCAGGGACCCCATTGTTAGCCGACGCTGGGTGGCGAACATTGAGCACACCTAGTGTACGAGTTCTTGCCTTGATGCGGAAAAGGCGGGCTTTGCTTCATGTATGCTGAGAGACAAAGCCCAAGACTAGTGGGGAGAGGTGACCATCTAGGTAGGAGCAACCGGTGTGGCTGAGATGACATGGTTCGAGTTTGTTCGGCGATTTGATGTGGAATTTGCACTACTTATTGATGTGCGACTGCTTGTGAGGGAGTTTCATGACCTTCAACACACTACCGAGACGGTGGCGGAGATCACCGCCAAATTCTGGGAACGGGCATTGTTGATTCCACATTATGCTACCGATGAGGACATGAAGAGGACGAGGTATCATTCCATGCTGAGGGATGATATCCGGGAGTTTGTGAGTTTTACCGGGTGCAAAACCCTGAATGAGATGGTGGAGAAGGCACGTGAGCGGGAGATGGAGTTGGACTTCCACACCAAGCAGAAGCCTGAGCAGGCACAAACAACAGTAGGTCAGGCTAAAAAGCCTAAGACCTCAGATTCATCTAGTAGGGGCCAGCAGGGTCGTGGCCGGTGTGCCAAATGTGGGAGATCTCATGGGGGAGCTTGCTGGGGGACAGGCCCGATATGTTATACGTGTTGTCAGTAGGGCCACGTGAGCAGGGATTGCCCCAAGAAGGGGTTGATATGTTTCCACTACAACCAGATTGGCCATAAAAAGGCCGAATGTCCGAGGTTGCAGGGAGGGGGAGGAGCGGTGACGGCGCCTGAGCCCTCCACGATGAGGATTACCGATGGCCGCCATGTTAAGGCGGATGCTACAACGGTGAAGAGCCGCGCATTTTAGTTGACTACCGAGGATGCTCGGGTAGCGCCAAACGTTATGGCTGGTATGTGTTTATTCTTCTCTACTTTATGTTTATTTGCATTGTTTATGTGTATATTGTACTTATGTATATGGACCTTTTTGGTTAATGGTATATCGGCTCACATTTTGTTTATTCGGGAGCTACCTGATCATTTGTGTCACTTGCGCTTAGCAAGAAGTTTCGGGATGCGCCGGGAACTTTGGATTCCCCGCTCGAGGTGGAGATTGCGGATGACCGCACTATGAGTGCTGCGAGGGTATATCGGGACTGTGTCCTGAATGTTCTTGGGGAGAGGTATCATGTTGATCTAGTCTTGATACCATTGTGAGGGCTGAATATTGTCGGGATGGATTGGTTGGGGGCCAATGGGGCCATGATCGATTGCGAGCGCCAGTTGGTGAGGGTTCGAACCCCAAGTGGGGGAGAATTAGTTATTCATGGTGAGAGGGTCTCGCAAGTGCCAACACTCTGTTCAGCTGTGAGGGCTAGGAGATTGCTTCATCATGGTTATTCGGGATTTTTGGCTTATATCTCATATACGAGGGTTGAGGCCACAATAATGTGGGCAGTGTGCTGGTTGTATAGGAGTTTCAGGATGTCTTTCCCGAGGAGTTACTGGGAGTGCCTCCGGAGAGGAAAGTGGAGTTTCACATTGATTTGGTGTCGGGTGCCGCTCCGATAGCGAAGGCACCATATCAACAAGCACCGGCCAAGATGTAGGAGCTATCTACGCAGCTTCGGGAGCTGCTAGACCAAGGGTTTATCTGTCCGAGAAGTTCCCCGTGGGGAGCTCCGATCCTATTCGTGAAAAAGAAGGATGGATCCCATCAGATGTGTATTGATTATCAACAGCTAAACAAAGTAACAGTGAAGAACCGTTAGACGTTACCGAGGGTCGGTGATTTGTTCGATTAGCTGCAGGGCACGTCTTGGTTTTCCAAGATTGATCTACAATCGGGATACAACCGGATGAGGATTCAGGATGAGGATATACCGAAGACAACTTTCATAACTCGGTATGGTCACTATGAGCTTGTGGTGATGCCATTTGGGCTCACCAATGCCCTAGCAGCATTCATTGATCTTGTGAACAAAGTATGTAGATCGATGTTGGATTAGTCGGTAATCATTTTTATAGATGATATCCTGGTATATTCTAAGACCAAGGAGCAGCACGAGCATCATCTGAGGGAGGTATTGGAGACACTGAGGGCGGAGAAGCTTTATGCAAATTTCTCCAAGTGTGATTTCTGGTTGTGAGAGGTACAGTTTTTGGGGAACATCATCAATTAAGAGGGCATTTCGGTTGATCTAACCAAGGTTGAGGCAGTGATGCAGTGGGAAGTATTGAAGAACGCATTCGAGGTCCGTAGCTTCTTGGGTTTAGCGAGCTATTATTGGAGATTTATCCAGGATTTCTCCTAGATTGTTGTTCCTTTGACACACTTGACCAAGAAGAATGTGACATTTCGATGGGGGCACGGATCAGCAGTTGGCTTTTGAGACCCTGAGATGGAGGTTATGCGAGACTCCGATTCTTGTACTACCTGAGGGGTTAGACGAGGTGGTGGTGTACCATGATGCATCGACCTCAGGGTTAGGCGCCGTGCTAATGCAGATGGGGCATGTGATAGCCCAGACCACAAGGCAGTTGAAGCCTCATGAGGCGAATTACCCCACTCACGACCTGGAATTGGGGGCAGTGGTGTTTTCCCTCAAGATTTGGAGGCACTACTTGTATGGAGTACGATGCACGATTTATACTCATCACAAGAGTTTGAGGTATTTGATGGATCAACAGAACCTCAACATGCAATAGAGGAGGTGGTTGGGCGTACTGAAAGACCATGATTGTGAGATCTTGTACCACTCAGGAAAGGCCAACGTGGTGGCTGATGCTTTAAGCCACAAGGCGGCTGGTTCCCCGATCAGGAATGCATGTTTGAGGATGACGGTGATCTCCCCGTTGTTGGATATGATTAAGGAGGTTCAGTTCGAGGGTGCGAAGAAAGAGAATCGGAAGATAGAGAGGATTCGGGGTCAGTATCCCTTGTTTGTTAAGGATAGCCGTGGTCTCCTGACGTAGTGTGGTCGGGTGGGGGTACCTGTGACTGGAGGAGTAAGACAGAAGATATTGGAGGAGGCACACAAGTCCAATTTCTCTATACATCCAGGATCTACGAAAATGTATAGAGATCTGAGACTGAGCTATTGGTTTGCCTTGCATGAAGCGGGAGATCTCCTGGTTCGTGGAACAGTGCTTGACCTGCACGAAGGTCAAGGCCAAACATCAACGGCCACATGGCAAGGTTCATCCATTACCCATTCCCATGTGGAAGTGGTAAGAGATCACTGTGGACTTCATCACAAAGTTACCGAGGATAATGAGGGGTGCGGATGCCATATGGGTGATTATTGATAGGTTGAAGAAGAGTCCTCACTTTATTCCGATCTCTGAGAGTATATCTGTAGAGAAGTTGGCGGATATTTATGTACGAGAGGTGGTGGCTAGACACGGGGTGCCAGTGCAGTAGTATCTGACAGAGATGTTCTATTTAGATCTAGATTCAGGAAGAAGTTCCATGAGGAATTGGGCACTCAGTTGCATTTTAGCACGACATACCACCCCCAGACATATGGCCAGAGTGAGAGGACAATCCAAACACTTAAGGATATGCTTCGGGCATGCGTATTGGATTTTGGAGGGAGTTGGGATACATACCTCCCATTGGCAGAGTTTTCATACAACAACAATTACCATGCTAGTATCGACCGACCCCCGTTTGATATGTTGTATGGTAGGAGATGTAGATGATGGGTTTTGAGCATTCTAACACCCCTAAGTGTACATGCAAACCTAGAAAACCTTGGATCTATGTTTGTCTAAAATACATGCAAAATATGATTCCCAAGGTTCATAATCCTATCTAGCATACATGGGGAACATTTAAACTAAAAGATGGATAGAATTACATACCTTGTAGTTGATTTGATTCCTTGAAAACCTTGAGAGCCTAGCACCCCAAGTGTGATGCCTCAAATGCTTCACACAACACCAAATGCTTTGGAATGACTTTGAGAGAATGTATAACACTCTAAAAATCAGATTGCCCTCTCTTGTACTTAATGTAGCCGATTTTGGTGGAGAAGATGTTACTTATATAGTGTGTCACATCTCGGGTTACACCATGTAAACCCTAATGTGTTATGACTCTTCATTTCCATGACCCATGGGTTTGTAACTCCCATGGAGCATCCATGGAGCATCCTATGGGTTTAACCCAACTTGATAAACCATGTAGCCTTTTAGTCCACTATACAAGTTATGGATGATTTACATAATCAACCCATATATTTAATTAGTCATCTTTTGATCACTTAATTAATTCCAAATTAATTCTTGATCAATACTAATTAAATAATAATAATACTATTAATATATTAGAACTTATAATATATTAATAAACCACAAGTGTTAATTCTCTCATTTAGTCTATCCAAATGCATGATGCCATGCAACCCAAATGGATCATGTTGGGTCGGGTCAAGTACATACCAGAAATAGTTATGGACTTAGACACCTTATCCAACAGTCTCCCACTTAGATAAGTCTAATAACTATAACTGCAAGTATGACTTCAGGAACCGATCAGCAATCGTATCTCTTTCAAGGTCTCTCGGAACTGAGAAGATGATAATGTGACATTTAAGATAAGTGATCATATAATCCTCTATTCTAGATATCAGCAGGACAAATACATGGAACAATGTCTTACTTATTGTCCAGCAATTTGTTTCGCGATTTTCGATTTGTTTGACATAGAACTGAATTGAACATATAAATTCGGTTCTGACCGTGCCCGACACATAGTTCAAAACAAAATCATCGAGAGGCCCAGATATCGCTTCTAATCCAAGAAGGAACAGATAAACTTTGACCCATATGCTTATTCTACTACTTGTTGAATCACACACAAAAGTATGTTTTATAACATCGAGTTACCAATGCGGTTTCGTACAATCAATGCATAACCAACTCATAGGCAACAAGTCATATCTCTAGGTTTGAAGACTTATATGATATTACCGTCTCACGATCACTCGAGATAAATTCCATGAAGTGATACCAGTGAGCGTGGGTTGAGTCCAATGCTTAGAACTTATGAGCACTCATGAGTGTTGTAGCCATGTCCAACAACTTAGACCTCTGCAACCATCGCATGACAGTCTTGATTCATAAATAAACACAATGTTTATTCATCATCAAATGTCAATTACACTTTACATATTTCAAAATTATCTAACAACTAAAACTAATATCATCCTTCAGCCCTATGCTTCGAGCATGCTGGAGATGCTTAACCCTAGTCAGTCCCTTCTTGAGGGGATCTGCTGGGTTCACATCCGATGATACCCTCTTTGCCATGAGGAGTCCTTATTCTATTCGATGTCTGATGAAATGGGTATTTTCTATCGATGTGTCTGGATCTCCCATGATCCCTTGGTTCCTTAGCTAAGGCAACTGCACTTTCACTATCATAGAAAATTTCCATTGGCTCTTTTATAGTTGGTACAACTCCAAGGTCTACAATGAAGTTCTTCAGCCATATAGCCTCCTTTGTTGCCTTGCTTGCTGTTATATACTCTGATTCACAAGTTGAATCTGCCACTGTCTCCTGCTTGGAACTCTTCCAAGTAATTGCTCCTTCGTTTAAGGTAAAGACCCAGCCTGACTGAGAGCGGAAATTATCCCTATCAGTCTGAAAGCTAGCGTCACTATACCCTACAACTCTCAATTCATCACTCCCACTGAGGGTAAGGATCCAGTCTTTAGTCCTGTATAGGTACTTGAGGATATTCTTTACCGCAGTCCAGTGAGCCTTGACAGGGTTCCCCTGATATCTGCTAACCATGCTCAAAGCAAAGGCTACATCAGGACGAGTACAAGTCATAATATACATGATCGAGCCTACTGCAGAAGCATAAGGTACTCGACTCATTTATGCTATCTCAGCCTCAGTACTCGAGCTCTGAGATTTACTCAGTCTAGCGTTACACTGGATGGGTAACTCTCCTTTCTTGGAGTCCTGCATGCTGATCCTCTTCAGCACCTTATCCAAGTAGGTACTCTGACTAAGTCCAATTAGTCTTTTACAATGGTCTCTCAGAATCCTTATCCTTATAATATAGGCAGCTTCTCCTAGGTCTTTCATAGAAAAACACTACCCAAGCCAGGACTTCACTTCCTGCAAGGTTGGGATGTCATTTCCTATGAGTAGTATGTCATCCACATACAGTATCAAAAAGCTAACTGTACTCCCACTAGCCTTGACATAGACACAAGATTCATCTTCACTCCTTGAAAAGCCAAATTCTTTGACTTTCTCATCAAAGCAAAGATTCCATCTCTGAGGTGCCTGTTTCAATCCATAGATGGATTTCTCGAGCTTACACACTCTATTAAGGTATTTTGTATTGACAAAACCCTCTAGCTGACTCATGTAAACATCTTCAGCCAAATTTCCATTAAGGAAGGCAGTTTTGACATCCATTTGCCATATTTCATAATCATGAAATGCAAAAATGGCTAACAGAACCCTAATGGATTTAATATTTGCCACTGGTGAAAAGGTATCATCATAATCAACTCCCGGAGTCTGAGAAAAGCCCTTTGCAACCAGTCGTGCTTTATATGTGTGTACATTACCATCCATGTCGTTCTTCTTCTTGAAGATCCACTTGCACCCAACTGTATTACAACCTGGTACATTGTCAACCAAGTTCCAAACTTGATTGTCATACACGGACTGTATCTCGCTATCCATTGCCTCTTTCCATTTGGTAGACTCATGGCCTACCATGGCTTCCGCGTAAATGTTAGGTTCATCCAGAATTACCAATGTCTCATCACTGATAAGTGTCTCACCTTCCGCAGTAATATGGAAACCATAATAATGCTCAGGTGCATTCCTAACCTTTATGGAACGCCACAGAGGTATGGACGTGTCAATTGGCTCAACAGGAGTTTCCTCCTCAGGTTGAGAGCTATGATTTGAAGTTCCTTCACCACATGAATCTTGAATTTCTTCTAGGTCAATATTCCTCCCACTGTTTCCTTGGCTTATGAACTCTCTCTCTTGAAAGACACCCCTCCTTGCTACAAAGACCACATTATCACTAGGTCTTTAGAAGAGGTAACCAAAGGATTTCTATGGGTAGCCAATGAAAATACACCTCTTACTTCTAGGTTCGAGCTTATCATGAGTCTCGCATCTCACGAAAGCCTCGCAACCCCAAATCTTGATGTGGTCTAGTTTGGGAACTTTACCAGTCCACATCTTATGAGGAGTTTTGGCAACTTTCTTTGTAGGGACCAGGTTAAGGATATGTGCGGCAGTCTCTAAGGCATGCCCCCAAAATGAGATTGGTAGTGAAGCTCGACTCATCATGGAATGAACCATATCCGATAAGGTTCGATTGCGCTTCTCAGCCACACCATTAAGATGTGGTGTCCTAGAAGGTGTCAATTGTGAGATAATCCCACATTCCTTAAGATAGTCGAGGAACTCTGTACTAAGATACTCACCACCACGATCGGATCGAAGCATCTTTATGTTCCTGCCCAATTGATTCTCGACTTCCTATTTAAAATCTTTAAACCTTTCAAAAGTCTCTGACTTCTGCTTGATTAAATAGACATATCCATATCTACTATAATCATCAGTAAAATTCAAATAATAACGATTAGCATCCCTTGTGGTAGATTTGAAGGGTCCACACACATCCGTGTGCACTAGATCCAACAAACGTTCACCCCTAGCACAAGAACAGTGACGGGTGACTTTTTCATTTTTCCAAGTAAGCATGATTCACAACTATCATCTGACTTTAGGTCAAATGACTCCAAGACTGCATCCTTTTGGAGTTGGCCTATGCATTTCTTGCTCACATGTCCAAGACAAAAATGCCATAATGATGCTTTATCCAAGTTATTATTATCATAAGAATCAATACACAATACATTATTTCCTAGATTATCTACAACAGATACAGCTTCATACACACCATCACAAGGTAATGCTTTAAAATAAAGAATATTATTAAAGAAAACATTTATTCCACCAATTTCATTATCAAAAGAAAAGTTAAACCCTTATTTGTACAAAGCATGAAAGGAAATAATATTTCTTGCCATTTCTGGCGAATAACAACATTTATTCAAATCTAAAGTAAACCCACTACTTAGCCTCAAAGAATAAACTCCGATCTTGGTGACAGGTGAAGCTTTCCTATTCCCCATGATCAAGTTTATCTTTCCATGCTCCACATTCTCACTTCTTCTTAGTCCCTGCAAATCAGAACAAATATGAATACCACAACCTGCGTCAAGGACCCAAGAGTTAGAATAGGGTGAGTTATTAGATAGAATAGTGTAAATACCTGCATGGTTAGGATCCAATCACAATATATCATAACTTAGAAGAGGTATGCCGTAATCTAAGTTATAACATATTTGAAAGGTAGGTGAAATATAAATATTAGGTTTTTAATTGGTTCTTAGAAATTCCTAGATTCTTTTTGAGATTCAATGAACTTTTCAAAAGCATGTTTCAATCTCGAGTGTGCCCTCCAAGTTTTGTGACTGGGATACCGAGGATCACAAAAACGAGGTGTGAAGTAACCATGCAAATCACTAGGTACCCTTAAAGTTTATCAATCAATCGATGTGCCGGTTAACCACACGCGCTCCACCGATACTATGATAATCTTTAAGTCACCGTTTACCTACCTTGTTAAGTCCAAGTTAGTGTGCCAATTAACCACACACGCTCCACCAACGACTTAAACAAAGTGTAAAGTGTAATTTCATGGATTAGCACCTTATTCACGTTTTCATAAAGTAACTAAGATTGGGAATTTAATAAAACATTTAGGTACTTTATAATATTCATCATAATTTTAATGAGAATTTATAAGTCCTTGTCTTACCCGTTCGGCTAACGACCCTCCACCGATCAAGGAATCGGTGGGTGAGAGTGGACACCCATTAAGCTGCCATTTTATAGGCAGCAACCTTATACCCCCTTATAGACCGACTTCATGAATGAGGCCTACTAACGGTAACACGACTTGCTCTTACATATATATATATATATATATATATATATATATATATATATATATATATATATATATGATTAACTTATAATATTATAAAGTATAAGGGTTGACTTTTAACTTTTTTTAAAATCTAGGGGTTGGAACTAAAGTTTATTAGATGACTTTACATGTTCCAAAACTTGAGGGAAAGTTTTATAACTTTACAACACCTTTCACATTCATAACTTATGAGTCATTAAAATGAAGACTCTTCATTTTATAACTTATGTGTTCTTTTAATGGCTTTTAACACAAAGAGACTTTTGGTTATCCATAACCTGAGGACAAGTTATGGACTCCATTAAAACACATAAAGATCATGAATTAATCATTTAAACAAGTAGCTCCTATGATCTATCAAAACTCATAAGAACATGAATATTCATATCAAAGTTTCAAGAACATATGAACACATATAATCATGAAAAATTGATATTAGCCATTGTAAATGGATTAGAACAACCATTACACCATCTAAAACTAGTTTTATAACACCAAAACAGTTTAGGGTAATGTTTCTAGTCCATTTCCCGTAGCAAAAATCAAATTTCTGCATTCTACAAGACCAACTCGTCGAGTGCACGAGCTGACTCGCCGAGTTGGATGCATTTTCACTTGGACTTGTAGAGTCCCCTGTGCAAAGAGAAAAAAAAGTCAATTTTTATACTATTTTGCATCAAGTATTCACAAACAAGCCTAGGCTTTGATACCACTGATGGGTTTTGAGCATTCTAACACCTCTAAGTGTACATGCAACCCTAGAAAACCTTGGATCTATGTTTTTCTAAAATACATGAAAAATATGATTCCCAAGGTTCATAATCCTATCTAGCATACATGGGGAACATTTAAACTAAAAGATGGTTAGAATTACATACCTTGTAGTTGATTTGATTCCTTGAAAACCTTGAGAGCCTAGCACTCCAAGTGTGATGCCTCAAATGCTTCACACAAGACCAAATACTTTGGAATGACTTTGAGAGAATGTATAATACTCTAAAAATCGGCTTGCCCTCTCTTGTACTTAGTGTAGCCGATTTTGGTGGAGAAGATGCTACTTATATAGTGTGTCACATCTAGGGTTACACCATGTAAACCCTAATGTGTCATGAATCTTCATTTCTATGACCCATGGGTTTGTAACACCCATGGAGCATCCTATGGGTTTAACCCAACTTGATAAACCATGGAGCCTTTTAGCCCACTATACAAGTTATGGATGATTTACATAATCAACTCATATATTTAATTAGTCATCTTTTGATCACTTAATTAATTCCAAATTAATTCTTGATCAATACTAATTAAATAATAATAATACTATTAATATATTAGAACTTATAATATATTAATAAACCACAAGTGTTAATTCTCTCATTTAGTTTATCCAAATGCATGATGCCATGCAACCCAAATGGACCATGCCGGGTCAGGTCAAGTACATACCAGAAATAGTTGTGGACTTAGACACCTTATCCAATAGTAGAACCCCAGTTTGTTGGGGGTGAAGTTGGACACCGTGTCATGGGGAGCACTGAAGTAGTGCTCAAGACTACCGGGTTGATTCAGTAGGTGCGCGACCGGCTGCAGGTCGTGTAGAGCCGTCAGAAAAGCTATGTTGACCGGCGGCGATCAGATCTTGAGTTCTAGGTGGGGGATTTTGTGTTACTAAAGGTGTCGCCATGGAAGGGGGTTATCATGTTTCAAAAAAGGGGAAATCTAGGGCCCTGATATATAGGACCGTTCAAAATTACGGCCCGGGTGGGCAAGGTGGCCTATCGCTTGGATCTTTCGGATGAGCTTAGCCAGATTCACAAAACCTTCCATGTGTCATAGCTTCGGAAGTGTGTCACTGACAAGGTCGCAGTTGTATATTTGGACGACATTCTGGTGGACGAGAGCCTAAAATACATTGAGAGGCCTGTTGCAATCTTAGATAGGAAGACCAAGGTTCTTCGGAACAAGGAAGTGAAGCTACTGAAGGTGTAATGGCAGCACCGCAGGGGCTCGAGTGGACTTGGGAACTGGAGAATGAGATGCGAGACCACTACCCGGATTTGTTTCGGCCAGTAGACTTCGAGGACGAAGTCTAATTCAAGTGGGGGAGACTTGTAACACCTGTTCTAGGTATTAATTAATTTATCTAATTTCTAGGGTTTTTTGCATGGACTCGGCGACTTGGGGTGCTCCAAATCATCGAGTAGATACTATTATGAGGACGCGGGACTTGGATGTTACTCAACAAGTCGGAAGGCCCCGACTCGACAAGTAGGCGCTGCAGAGCGAAACCCTAATTTTAAGAGGTTTGGACCATATTTAAAGGACTTATGGCTTATTTGTAGCCTCCCTCATCATCCTTGCAACCCAGAAAGAAACCCTAGCTGCATAGTTGAGCTTCCTTTAGTGTGTGTGAGCCTTAGAGAGTGAAACTTGTGCCCTTGTGAAGGATTTTAGAGCTTAAAGAGGAAGGAGCAAGGAGAGAAATAGTAGATCCGAGATCTACTCTGTTTTGACCATCAGTTTGAGGTATAAAGTCGTTACCTTGATCTCTAGTTTCTTAGATCCCTTTTCTTGGAAGTAAATGGCCATTTTTAGTGCAAAATGGTGTTAAACTCGGATCTGGACTTATCACAAGGATATAGTTCAGATCTGGAATTCTCTAGGTCCCCAATGACATAAAGTTGCTCACTTTATGTAGCTTAGCCCCTTTCCATGCACTAAAACCTTGTAGGAAGCTTAGTCTTGATGTTATAGCCTTGGAGGGCCTTGTATGAATGTAAGGTTTGTAGCTTTATGTGGTATATGCATTAGGGGAGGTTGGATCTGAAGTTTGGGACCTTAGATCCCACTGAAAAGGGCAAAACAATAAAGGGACCGAAGGAACTCGTCGATTCCCTTAGCTGACTCGACGAGTCAGGGTAGGGTTTGCCCATTTATAAGTTTCTAAATGAGTACAGTGAAGGATTAGGGTTTTGGTCTGAACAGACTTCAGTTTTCTGGACACGGGAGGAACTCGAAGATTTGTTGGATGCACTCGACGAGTTGAGGTCAACATGGACTGTTGACCTTGACTTTGACCAGGGTTGACTTTGAGGGTATTTATGGTATTCCGGGATCGTGACAAGTTAATTAGATGATGATTATAGGCAGTTGAGATGGAGCAGCAGGTGGGATATATTTGATCTTAGCTTGTCAGTTCAACATCCGAGAGGTGAGTCTCCTCACCATATCAATGGGTCTAAGGCACCAAGGTCGGCCCATTATTGTTATGAGTTATGATTAGTTGGTTGTGGGATATGTGATATGCTAGTTATTTGTGATACTCACATGAAAGACCTCGGGGGGTTCCCGAGACACTTATATGTAAGACCTTGGAGGGTTTCCATGGCATTCTAGTATATTTGTTTGTGTAGTTTGTATGTTCGCATTCGATTGTAAAGACCGTGTGGTGGTTCCCACGGCAGGAAGACCATGTGGGGGTTCCCATGGCAGTTAGTTAAGACCACGTGGGGGTTCCAGTGGCGCTAGGTGTAAGACCCTGTTGGGTTTCCATGGTTTCCTTATATGTTCGTATGCATGATTTATGAGATATATGTAGCTTATATATCTGGTATGATAAGTGTTATGTGGATTGTGTGTGGGGTATGCTCTGGGGAACTTACTAAGCATTAGCTTACAGTTTGTGGATATGTTTCAGGTACATCTGAGCCTATGGGCAAGGGCAAGGCTTGATTGCATGACGTGCACTCTCTCTCAGGCATTTTTATGGGACACTTTGATGTTTGGAAATAATATTGTTGTTTGTATGAATTTGAGAAAAATTGTATTGAGATTTCATGGTTTATGGATAAGTGTTTTGACTATTTAAAAATGAAAATTTTTTATTGAAAAATTAGTTTGTTACAGTGAGGCTAAAAGAATGTCTTTGGTGCATTTGTTGAAGAAGATTGAAGGTTGAGAAGCTTGGAACGGGAAGGAGCTTGTGTGTCACAACTAGCATTTTAGCTACGAAGTTCTATTCTTGTGTAACCATTCAAATATTGTAAAACATATACTCTAAGTAAATCTCACTCAATACCCATTTAGATTCACCATTCATGTTCATCAAAGAGTCTAAAACCCTAAGAACCATGGTTTAAGTCCAAATTGGACAAAGATTTCCTTATTGGGCCTAATGGACCAACAAGCATCCAATTCAACCATTTTGGGCTTGGAAACCCTATTTGGATTCTAATTGGACCCACTTCCATAAAACTTAGCATTTTGGGCCATTTTGGGTCCAAAATAAATTAGTTTACCCTTAATGGGCCTTATTGGGCCATTAATGAATTAATTTGTCCTAATGGGCCATAAACTCACTTTTTCTTTCAAAACGGGTCGTGAGCTATCTAATGAGCCCATTGGGCCGATAACGCATAACATACATGTAAACTTTAAACATAGTACGAAAGGTTGAGAATCTAGTGAAACGTGTCGGTTGGCACCTTGAGTGTATAGTCGTAGCTTGTAGTTATAATCAGAGTTTCCTAGAAGGAGAGCGAGAGTTTGTGTATATATCTATACGGGGTGACCCCCCACGCCTTAGTTGTTCGCTATAGCTAGACTAGGCCAGTCTAGGGCAACAAAACCTTGAGCAAATACCGACATATGGAAAAATGTCAAGACAGGCAACCTATTCATTATCATGTATGATTATAACGGATGATATTTTAACATTTTGGAGATTAACCCTTCGATTGTGTCAACACAAAATAACCTATTTAACGATACAAGAACCTTGACATTATTATAAATCAGAAAATATCGGATTTTCTGGGGGAAATATTAATATACAATTATCACTTACTTAAAACACAAAGAAATCTAAACTACATTCAAATACATCACAACTACGAAATTCACACATGCATTTATACTTGATTTTCACATCATTTTCAGACATTTTACAGAAAATATCGGTTTTTTTTTGGGTTTTTACGAAAGATAAAAAGACTTTTACTCAAACATACTTATGAACTCACCAACATTATATATGTCGACCATTTTCAAAATAACTTGTATTCTCAGGTAATCGTTAAGCTGGAAGATTTGCAAGTGTGTATGGTTTTGTTTTACGTAACATCACTTATCGTACTTTTAATAATTTGAACTTATCCATTTTTAACAATGTACTTGATGTGAACAATGATGGTTGTTATATGTAATGTTGGTGATGAATGTGTTATGTTTCATGTATATTCATTGTGATGATTATTCAATTGTTAGTCACACGAGCCCCCATACGTTTCCGCCGTCTGGTTCGGGGGTGTGACAAGTTGGTATCAGAGCAATGTTTATAGTGAACTAGCATATCTAACTATACATGATATGCAACTATCAACACAACGGGACTAAATAACTATGAACAAAATAAAAATTTCACACTTAGGTGCGCATAATAGGATAATAACCTAACAATATTTAATAAAAGCTTCGGGAGGAAATTGAACAATATGATTAAACCTGGACAGTTATGTAGTCATATTAGGGATAAATATAGCCTGATCAACTATATTTATTCAGAATATGACCAACATGTGTTTGGGCGTAATCATAGCGGCAAATGAATCCAATCTCCAATAACTCTAGGGAACCAAAAACTCAAATAACTAAAAATATACTATAGGAATAATCAAAACATGACTTGTTCCCGCGCCCCCACGCAGTCACCATGGATGATGATCAACAAGGGGTGCATTTCTATCAAGCACTAGTGGCTCTAGGGATGCTTGGGAGGATCCCAAAGAAGGACAAGGGGGAGCCCATGACATTGGGCCCAACGAGTACACTGATACCAACTATGAGTTTGAGGGGACTGACGAAGACATGGAGGAATATAGGGACGCGAATAAGGCCCATGTTGAACCACCTACTGATGAGGCACACCAGGACCACCCTGCTTCACCAGCGGATCCCATAGGTGAGGATTGTTCTTTGGAAGCAGAGGTCGCCACACTTCGGCAGCAGCTGTTCGCTATGGAGGCACGAGCCATGCAAGCTGAGCAGGAAAGGGATGAGGTCATCGGAGAAATGACCGAGATGGATCAGTTTTTGGCGCAACATTTTGGGATATGATTTCGTTACCACCTTTAGACACTTCTCCGTATGATCAAGATTAGTAGTGTATCCTATTAGTATTAGGTTTCTGTTAGGCGTACTATGCTATGTACTATCGACTCTATGTTTAAGTGATCACACTACTCATAGGGTCGTGATGTTGTCGGATTTTATGTTACTTCATTGTACTATATGCCTTCTGGAAAATTTTCATGTATCAAAACTATTAGTATTAATGAAAATGATTTATGTTTTATCATGACATTGTCATCTGCTATGTGTTTATATTCCTTGTTTTATGTTAATGCATGAAATTACTTGAATATACATGCTATACACCTAGTCTATAGGATCCCAAACTCACAAAACAATAGGCACTCAACATATTTCCATTCCATGACATAAAGATGCCCCAAAGACCCAACCGTGGGAACAACGCAACACCGACCCCACCTGAGATAAACTCGGTTGCATTCCAGGAAGCAGTGTCCGCTGCGGTCACTACAACACTTTCTTAGATTCGCAATAGAAACAATGGAGAAGGCAACAGGCAAGGAGCCGGAAGCACAAATCAAGGGACAAACCACGGAGCCGCACGACCATGCACCTACAAGGACTTCACCAACACCAAACCTCGGACCTTTAATGGGACAGGAGGCGTAATAGCCCTGAAGCGATGGATCGAGAAAGTAGAATCCGTCTTTGAAATATGTGGGTGTCTGGATGAGTGTAACGTCAAGTTCGTAGCCTGCACGTTCATGGACCAAGCCATCTCCTAATGAAATGGCCACGTAGAGGCCATGACACTCCCAGTGATGAACGCGATGCCCTGGGAAGAGCTGAAGGAGATGATGTTAGCAGAATACTATCCTAGAGGTGAGATTCAGAAGATTGAACAAGAGTTGTGGAACCTCACGGTTCAAAACTCCAATATCGACACATACATATCCAGGTTTAGTGAGCTATCTCTTCTGTGTCCAAGAATGATCACCTCAGAAGGGAAAAAGATTGTGAGGTTTATCTGGGGATTGACTGCACCTATCCAAGGGAATGTCATTGCGGCCAACCCTGAGATATTTGACAGCGCCAAGAGACTTGCCAAGAAACTGTATGATCATGGCAATAAGAAGGTTGCCAAAACAGCAGAAGCGGAGGTTAAGAAGGAGAAGAGAGCAAGAAGGGTAAAAACAACAAGCAAAAGGGAAAGAAAAACTCGGAATCATCTAAGAAGCAACAAACAGTGTCCGTCCATGCTGCAACACAAGCTACAACCACACTACATGCTCCAACCTCATCCACGCCAAATGCTGCCAAGCAGTACTCGGGAAATCTCCCCAAGTGTGGCAAATGCAACTTCCACCATCACGGGGAGTGCAGAGAGATGAGTTGCACAAGGTGCAACCGGAAGGGCCACACAACGAAGTATTGTAGGACTCAGCTTCAACAGAACCAGATGACAAACAACAACAACAACAACAACAACAACAACAATAACAACAACAACAACAACAACAACAGCAATGATAGATCCAGCTATACCTGTTACGGATGTGGGAAAACCGGGAATTTCAGGCGAAATTGCCCCAACACGAACAATCAAGGGGCATGAGCAACAGGAAGAGTGCTGACAATGGGTCAGGGTGAAGTAGTGCAGGACCCAACCGTTGTCACCGGTACGTTCCTACTTAACAACTCGTATGCATGCATCTTATTTGATAATGGGACAGAACGAAGTTTCGTTAGTAATAAATTCAAACACTTGCTAAATCAACAACCCCAGAAGCTCAACGAAGCCTTTACGGTGGAAATGGCTAATGGGAAAATGGAAACAACCAAAGATATCTATATAGGACGTATGTTAACACTAAATAACCAGTCTTTCCAAATAAATTTGATGCCTATATACATTAGGAGTTTTGATGTGATCATCAGTATGGATTGGTTAAGCCCCCATCATACTGATATTATGTGTCAGGTGAAGGCCGTTCGCCTTCGTCTCCCTAATCATGAAACCGTAATAATCTACAGAGATAAACACGACGCAAACCTTCGCCTTATCTCGAGTATCAAGGCGCAAAAGTGTCTACAAAAGAAGAAGTACGCATTCCTTGCTCATGTGGTGGATAAAACCAAAGAGGAAGCAAGCATCCATAACATCCCAGTGCCGTGTGACTTCCCGGACGTGTTTCCAGAAGATCTTCTTGGAATACCCCCAGAATGACAAATCGAATTCTGAATCGACCTAGTTCCTGGAGCCACTCCAATCGCCAAATTTCCCTATAGGTTGGCTCCTGCTGAAACGCAAGAATTATCAAGCCAACTAAGCGAACTCCTGAATAAAGGATTCATCGGACCCAGCTTCTCGCCATGGGAAGCTCCATTTATTTTCGTTAAAAAGAATGACGGATCTTTCAGGATGTGCATCGACTCTAGGGAATTGAACAAACTCACCATCAAAAACCGGTATCCACTTCCATGATTCGATGATCTATTTGACTAGCTCCAAGGAGCTAGTTACTTTTCAAAGATAGATCTGAGATCCGGTTATCATCAACTCAAAGTCCGAGAAGTGGACATTTCTATGAATTCTTTCTGAACTCGTTACGGTCATTACGACTTCGTCGTAATGCCCTTCAGTCTAACAAATGCCCCCGCTGCATTTATGGACTTCATGAATCGAGTCAGCCGCCTATTCCTTGATAAATTAGTAATTATTTTCATCGTTGACATTCTCGTGTACTCTCGAAGTGAAGAAGATCATATCCAACACCTTAGACAGATTTTAGAAACCCTGCGGGCCGAGAAGTTGTATGCGAAACTCTCCAAGTGCGAATTCTAGCTCCAAAGTGTAAACTTTCTTGGCCATGTAGTCAGTCAGGAAGGAATACATGTGGGTCCCTCCAAGATCAAATCAATCGAAAACTGGGCAATTCCGGCAACGCCAATAGAAATTCGCCAATTCTTGGGTCTCGCAGGCTACTACCGAAGATTCATTCAAAACTTTTCCAAGATAGCCAAACCCCTCACCACATTGACTCAGAAAGGCGTATCTTTCAACTGGACCGAGAAGCAAGAAATTGCCTTCCAATCCTTGAAGCAAGCCCTCCGTAGTGCTCCAGTGCTATCCTTACCGGAGGGAACCGAAGACTTCATAGTTTACTGTGATGCTTCGATTCAAGGATTAGGTTGTGTCGTCATACAATGAGAGAAGGTAATTGCTTATGCATCCAGACAACTGAAAACTCATGAAGTAAATTATACCAAACATGATCTAGAACTGGGGACGATGGTCTTCGCCTTGAAAATTTGGAGGCACTACCTATATGGTACCAAGTGCGCCATCTTTACGGACCACATGAGTCTCCAGCACATTCTAAATCAAATGGATCTTAACATGAGGCATCGAAGATGGGTTGAGCTGTTAAATGATTATGAGTGTGAGACCAAATACCATCCAGGAAAGGCTAACATAGTAGTATTCAAGTCGTCGTGTGAAGACCCTATCAATGACCATCCAATCTCATCTAGCCTCACAGATCAAGGAAGCCCAACTGGACGCACTGAAGCCGGAGAATGTCGCTAGAGAATCACTACGAGGAATGGAGAAGGAGCTTGAAGTTAAAAATGACGGAACCCATTACTTCATGAATAGAGTCTGGGTTCCCAAAATTGGGGGATTCAGAGAGATAGTCATGCATGAAGCCCACAAGATGCTATATTCTATTCATCCGGAGTCAGATAAGACGTATTTGGATATCAAGCAGCAATATTGGTGGCCTAATATGAAGGCAGAGATAGCCACTTTCGTGGGCAAGTGTCTTACTTGTGACAAGGTGAAAATGGAAAACCAAAAGCCCCCGGGACTACTACAACAACCAGTGATACCCGAGTGGAAATGGGAAAGGATTACTATGGACTTCGTAACCAAATTGCCAAAGACCATAGATGGATTGGATGCTATCTGGGTAATTGTTGATAAACTAACAAAATCCGCTCATTTCCTACCAATAAAATAGTCCTACAAGATGGAAAAGCTGACCCGAATCTACCTCAAGGAGGTTGTGAGACTTCATGGAGTGCCAACATCCATTATCTCGGATCGAGATAGCAGACTCACTTCAAGATTCTGGAAATCTCTTCAGAAGGCAATGGGAACACAACTAGATATACGCACTGCCTACCACCCACAGACGGATGGTCAGAGTGAGCGTACCATCCAGACACTCAAGGATATGCTCCGAGCTTGCGTGATTGACTTCAGCAAGTCATGGGATAACCACTTTCCTCTGATCGAGTTCTCCTATAACAACAGTTAT
The DNA here is from genome assembly GCF_051521515.1 of Lactuca serriola. Classification (NCBI taxonomy): domain Eukaryota; kingdom Viridiplantae; phylum Streptophyta; class Magnoliopsida; order Asterales; family Asteraceae; genus Lactuca; species Lactuca serriola. The sequence goes on from NC_136409.1 coordinate 143,754,336, forward strand.
CACACGAGCGTCAAGGTTGCTCCCTTCGAGGCTCTTTATGGTCGCAATTGCAGATCGCCGCTATGCTAGGCCGAGGTGGGTGACACTCAATTAGCAAAAGGGAAATCACCAGCCAGCACTCTTGAAGGACCCGAAATCATTTGTGAGACGACCGAAAAGATAGTCCAAATCAAAGCTTGACTTCAAGCATCGCGAGGCCGACAGAAGAATTATGCTAACAAACGATTAAAGACATTAGAATTTCAAGTCAGGGATCACGTGTTGTTAAAGGTCTCTCCTTGGAAAGGAATGACTCACTTTGGGAAACGAGGAAAATTGAACCCACGATACATTGGACCGTTCGAGATTCTTGCCCGAATTGGTCCAGTGGCTTATAAGCTGCAGCTACCTGTCGAGCTCAACAACGTACACCCAGTGTTCCACGTCTCAAATCTGAAAAAGTGTCTATCAGATGAAACCCTTGTCGTTCCTTTGGAAGAGATTGAAATAAACGAGAATCTCCTGTTCGTCGAAGAACCAGTCGAGATTATGGATAGGGAGGTGAAGCGTACAAAGCAAAGTTGCATCCCGATTGTGAAGGTGCGATGGAGCATAAAATGTGGACCAGAATTCACGTGGGAACGTGTAGAACATATGAAGCAAAAGTACCCTCACTTATTCTTTCCTTCACAAACCTACATTTCAAAAGAATTTCGGGACGAAATTCCCTCTAACGGGGATGATGTCACAACTAGCATTTTAGCTAGGAAATTCTATTCCTGTGTAACCATTCAATTATTGTAAAACATATACTCTAAGTAAATCTCACTCAATTCTCATTTAGATTCACCATTCATGTTCATCAAAGAGTCTGAAGCCTAAGAACCATGGTGTAAGTCCATATTGGACTAGGATTTCCTTATTGGACCTAATGGACCAATGAGCATCCAGTTCAACCATTTTGGGCTTGGAAACCCTATTTGGATTCTAATTGGACCCACTTCCATAAAACTTAACATTTCAAAAGAATTCTGGGACGAAATTCCCTCTAACGGGGATGATGTCACAACTAGCATTTTAGCTAGGAAATTCTATTCCTGTGTAACCATTCAATTATTGTAAAACATATACTCTAAGTAAATCTCACTCAATTCTCATTTAGATTCACCATTCATGTTCATCAAAGAGTCTGAAGCCTAAGAACCATGGTGTAAGTCCATATTGGACTAGGATTTCCTTATTGGACCTAATGGACCAATGAGCATCCAGTTCAACCATTTTGGGCTTGGAAACCCTATTTGGATTCTAATTGGACCCACTTCCATAAAACTTAACATTTTGGGCCATTTTGGGTCCAAAATAAATTTGTTTACCCTTAATGGGCCTTATTGGGCCATTAATGAATTAATTTTCCCTAATGGGCCATAAACTCCCTTAATGGGCCTTATTGGGCCGAAAAGTAATGATTGGGCCTAATGATTTTGAGTAAAGACAAGTCAAGGCCCAAACTACTCCACCCTTTCTCCTAGCCCAAAAAACCCCGGCCTAACACCATTTAAAAAAATGAAAAACGAAATGGAAGGGGGGTAGTTGACTTTGGAGGTGCCACCTCCATATTACTCACCATGTAACAAGGCAAGCTATCTCATATTTCCATGCAAAGTCACCTCATCCTTCTCTCCCCTCTCTTCTTCTACTCATGGCCGAGAACTAGCACACACACACACACACACACACTTCCAAACACTTTCCAAGCACCCTCCAAACACTCTCAAAGAATCTTCTCCTTTCTCCAAGATCTCAAAAATTATCTAGAGTTTTAAGGATCTTCATCAAGTCATTCCAATCTTTGGTAAGTGTTTGTCAAACACAAGTATCTTCTTTCATCTTAACATGAAAAACTCCTTCTTACATAGTTTTATTCCATGATCACACCTTAGAAGCTTCATAAGCTCGAGATCCACTTCAAGGTGTTGCTAGGACCAAAGATCCTTTCCATTCTTTCTTCAAAAGCCGAAACATCAAGCAAAGGCAAGTTCATACCCCCTTGTTTTTTGTTTTTACATGATTTTTGGGGGAGAATGCAAGTAAAATGTGTAGATCTATGTGTTATATGCATGTCTTGTGTGATTTCTTAGTCTATGTTGTAAAAATATGTTAGATCTTGGCAAATCACGACTTCTTAAGTAACATGGAGTTAGTATCCATGAACTAAGACACCTTATACATCAAACTATCAAGTTAAAAGTGTTATATGTTTAAGATACAAAAATTGAAGGCAAAAACTTTGTTAAGGGTCAAAATTTTCAAGAAAACAAAAGATAAGGGTAAAAAGTGACATTTATGTTTTTAGGGACCAAACAGGTCCTACATGTATAAAAAGGAATTTTAATGTTAAACATACTTTAAAAAGGGTAGAAAATGCAAATTTGAGCTTAATGGGCCAAACATTTGGGCCTGAATTTGCGAAAAAAAATGAAGTTTTTGGGTTTAAACATGTTATTTGAGAAAAATTTGAGTCATAAATGTAAATAAACCAAATTTAGGGGTGAAAATTGTTGGGTTTTGAGCATTCTAACACTTCCTAAGTGTACATGCAACCCTAATAAACCTTGGATCTATGTTTGTCTAAGATACATGCAAATAATTATTTTTCCAAGGTTCATATCCTAACTAGCATGGCATGGGGAACATGAATCAAATAAAGCTAGTAGTAATACTTACCTTGTAGTAGTAGTTGATTGCTTGGAGTTTTAGAGCCTAGCACCAATAGTGTGAATGCCTCAAATGGAAATCACAAATCACCACAAACTTGGAACTTTGAGAGAATAGTCACAACTATCTTGAAATCGGCCTTCTTGCTTTACTCACCTCAACTAGTGTGATTTCAAGAACCAAAGCCTCCTTTATATAGTGTGGTGGATTAGGGTTACATCCATGTAAACCCTAATACCCATGTCTCTTCATTTCCATGAGATCCATGGGTTAAAGCTCCATGGAGTATCCATGGACTTTCCATGCAAGCCTAGCCCATTCCAAATGAGCATTAGCCCACACTATATAAATATGGAAGCCCATATTTAATTACTAATATCTTTGATCTCTAAATTAATTCTAGATTAATTATAGATCAATACTAATTAAATAATATGATCTTATATTAATATATTAGAACTTATAATATATTAATAAATCATAACTTGTACTATTCTCAAAAGATTATCCATAAATTGTTCGGGTGAAGTGCAACCCAAATGGACCATGCTGGGTCGGGTCAAGTACATACCAAATATAGTTATGGACTTAGACACTATGTCCAACAATCTCCCACTTGGATAAGTCTAATAACTATAGTTGCAAGTATGACTTCAGGAACCGATCAGCAATCGTAGCTCTTTAAACTCTATTGAACTAGAACGCGCCATTTTAGATATGTGATCATATAATACTCTGTTCTAGATATCAGCCAGACAAATACATGGAACTTGGTCTTACTTATTGTCCAACATTTGTTTCCCGATTTCCGATTTGTTTGACATAGAACTTAACTGAACACATCAATTTAGTTCTGACCGAGCCCTGTACATAGGTCAAAACAAAAATCATCGAGAGGCCCAGATATTGCTTCTAATCCCAGAAGGAACAGATAAACTTCGACTCATATGTTTGTTCTACCACTCATTGAATTATACACAAAGGCACGTTTTATAAGATCGAGTTACCAATGCGTTTTCGTACAATCAATACATAACCAACTCGTAAGTAACAAATCATATCTCTAGGTTTGAAGACTTATATGATATTACCGTCTCACGATCACTCGAGATAAAATTCCATGAAGTGATTCCAGTGAGCGAGGGTTGAGTCCAATGCTCAGAACTTATGAGCACTCATGATTGTTGTAGCCATGTCCAACACCTTAGACCTCTGCAACCAATCATGACAGTCTTGATTCATACCTACTTCCAACATATGACCGACTGTGGAGGTTGGAATAATATGATATACCAAACATAATTATTCTGGAAGTCAAAACATGCAAAAGAAATATAGTAAACGATGGACAAGAGATAGCAACACTTTACTCATAGATAAAACACATTTTATTCATCATCTAATGTCAATTACACTTTACAAATTTCATAATTTATCTAACTACTAAAACTTATATCATCCTTCAGCCCTATGCTCCGAGCATGCTGGAGATGCTTAACCCTACTCAGTCCCTTCATGAGGGGATCTGTTGGGTTCTCATCTGATGATACCCTATTTTCCACGAGGATTCCTTCTTCTATTCGATGTCTGATGAAGTGATATTTTTTGTCAATGTGTTTGGATCTCCCATGATCTCTTGGTTCCTTGGCTAAGGCAACCGCACTGTTTCTGTCACAGAAAATATCCATTGGCTCCTTTATAGCTGGTACAACTCCAAGGTCTCCGATGAGGTTCTTTAGCCATATAGCCTCCTTTGCTGCCTCGCTTGCTGCTATATACTATGATTCACAAGTGGAATCAACCACTGACTCCTGCTTGGAACTTTTCCAAGTAATTGCCCCTCCGTTTAGGGTAAAGACCCAACCCGACTGAGAGCGGAAATTATCCCTGTCAGTCTGAAAGCTAGCATCACTATACCCTACAACTCTCAAGCTATCACTCCCACCAAGGGTAAGTGTAACGACCGAAAAATACAACCAATATTAAATTTTTCAAAAACAACTCGATTCCATTAAATCTTTACAAAAAGGTTTCCAATACAAAACATTTAACGTATTCCCAGAATCACATTACTACAAAATCATGAGGAGCGGTACGATCACGCCTTCGCCTTGCCACGGTCTCCTGAAGAACCTGAAAAACATAAAACCACAACTGTAAGCCCGAAAGCTTAGTGAGATATCCCCAAAATACCAACCACATATACCATACACGCATAACATGCCACAACATACCTGATCACAGAATAGCCATGCACCTCGAGTCTAAAGTGTGATTGGTCTGCCCGCACCAGGCCTTCAATCCACCTAGTCCACTCTCCGAATCTAACCACATACATCGAGTCTGCAGTGTGATTGATCCGCCCGCACCGGGCCTTCAATCCACCTAGTCCACTCTCTGAGTCTACAGTATGACTGGTCCGCCCGTACCGGGCCTTCAGTCGGCCTGGTCCACTCTCTGAGCCTTGGCACGTCTGGTCCGCCCTCTTGGGGCCTACAGCCTATCCGGACCGCTCACTGGGCCTTCGGAACAACCGGTCCGCCCTGGGTATCTTGGCCTACAGCAAAAAGCAGGACCCGCCTCAACCCAACTCCATTCCAAACAACCATGTGCACATATACATACAATCATATAGCAATTCACAGTCAACAAGCAGATCAAACAGATCACATAACATATCATCATCCTAACCAGGATACTGACCTAACAGGTCACTAGCATAGCATCTCCCTATCTCTCAAAACACCGATCTCAATCAGGTCTCTAACATATACCATCCTAGCTCTCAGGATACAAACATATCAAAGCAGTAACATAACAACAACTACCCGGATCTCAATCCGATAAGGGCCGGCCTTGGTGCCTTAGACCCTGTTGATATAGTGAGGATAACTCACCTCGATACTACCGACTGAACAGATAACCCAAGCTGCTCCGACCACTAACACGAACTCCTCCATTGAACAACAACAAAGCACTGAACTCAAAACAATAACCAACAATTACCAAAATGCCCCTGGAAACCACTGGTCAACCCTTGGTGAAAAACAAGGTCAAAGTCAACCCCTGACTGACTCTACTCGCCGAGTCAACCCGATGACTCGCCGAGTACCCAAGCTCAGAACTTCCCTCAATCCGCGACCTAACTCGCCGAGTCACCCCGAGACTCGCCGAGTCCAACAACTCTGAGTCCACTCTCCTACAACTCACCGATTCATCCCTTGACTCGCCGATTCTCGACTCAAACATAAAATATTGGGACTCTTCGACTAGACTCGCCGAGTCCAAGAACAGACTCGCCGAGTCTAAGGCTATCTTCAACCTACTCGCCGAGTTGTTCATACAACTCGTCGAGTTCCAGGCCATCTTCATCCAACTCGCCGAGTTCTTCTTCCAACTCGTCGAGTTCCAGCTCATCTTCAAGCAACTCGTCGAGTCCAGCCATGTGACTCGCTGAGTACCACCGGTCCGAATCCATACATAAGCACTCCAGGCCATGCAATTGATCCAAAACATAGATCTAGCCTCCTACAACCCATCCATCACGTAAAGTGGCAAACTTTACATGAATCCAAAGAGATCTATGCATTTTGCACATTAGGGCTAGGGTTTGGGACATGATAGCTTCACCCAACACTCAACACAGGGACTTAATGCACATTTGGATGATCACCACTCCAGATCTGAGGTAGCAACCTCATATCTAACTTCCAAACTCCAAAACATACCAAGATAAGCTCCCCACAAACCCCAAAATGATGAATCCATAAGAGTAACAGCCCAAGGACGAGATATTACCTCAAAAGAAGCCCCAACTGCAATGGAATTCGAATCCAAGCAAAGCCCCTTGCTCCAAGCCTCCTACCCGTCAAGATTTCCTCAACAATTGCTTCTCCAAGCTCCCAAATGCAACTTGATCCACTCACATACGAAGTTTAGGGTTTCTGGACTTGAGGATGAGTAAAGAGGCTCGGGGAATGGATGTTATGTTCTTTATATAGGGCTCAACCCCGAGAATTAGGGTTTTCTCCACTCAGCGCCTACCCGCCGATTCCATCTTACTGAGTCGCCGAGTCGGCTACTTAACACGCGACCAAGTCGCGACTCTACTCGCCGAGTCCACCCATGGACTCGCCGAGTCGCTCTTTCCCAATTTACTCTTTTAGCCCTTCAACTCTACTCTTGGTATTTCGGGATGTTACAGTAAGGACCCAGTAGTCCTTCGTAGGTACTTGAGGATATTGTTTAGCGCAGTCCAGTGTGCCTTACTAGGGTTTCCCTGATACCTGCTCACCATGCTCAAAGCAAAAGCTACATCAGGTCGAGTACACGTCATAGCATACATGATTGAACCTACAGCTGAAGCATAAGGTAGTCAACTCATTTCTGCTATCTCAGCCTCAGTACTAGGGATTTGTGTCTTACTCAATCTGGCGTTACTCTAAATGGGTAACTCACCTTTCTTGGAGTTATGCATGTTGAATCTTTTCAACACTTTGTCCACATAGGTGATTTGACTAAGTCCAATTAGTCTTTTACTCCTGTTTCTCAAAATCCTTATCCCTAGGATATAGGCAGCTTCACCAAGGTCCTTCATAGCGAAACACTTCCCAAGCCAGGACTTTACTTCTTGCAGGGTTGGGATGTCATTTCCTATGAGTAGTATGTCATCCACATACAGTACCAAAAAGCTGACTATGCTCCCACTAGCCTTGATATAGACACAAGATTCATCTTCACTCCTTGAAAAGCCAAATTCCTAGACTTTCTCATCAAAGCGAAGATTCCATCTACGAGGTGCCTATTTCAATCCATAAATGGATTTTTCGAGTTTACACTCTCTATTGGGGTACTCTGTACTGACAAAACCCTCTGGCTGAACCATGTAAACATCTTCAGCCAACTTTCCATTAAGGAAAGCGGTTTCGACATCCATTTGCCATATTTCATAGTCATGAAATGCAGCAATGGCTAACAGAACCCTAATAGACTTTATCTTGGCCACTGGTGAAAAGGTTTCATCATAATCAACTCCCGGAGTTTGAGAATAACCCTTTGCAACCAGTCGTGCCTTATAAGTGTGTACATTACCATCCATGTTGGTCTTCTTCTTGAAGATCCATTTGCACCCAACTACCTTACGATCAGGTACATGGTCAACCAAGTTGCAAACCTGATTGTCATACATGGACTGTATCTCGCTATCCATAGCCTCTTTCCATTTAGCAGACTCAGGGCTTGCCATGGCTTCCATGTAGTTGTTAGGTTCATCCAGACCTACAAGTGTCTCATCACTAATAAGTGTCTCACCTTCTGCAGTAATATGGAAACCATAGTAATGCTCAGGTGGATTCCTAACTCTCGTGGAACGTCTCAGAGGTACAGACTCATCTATTGGCTCAACAGGAGTTTCCGCCTCAAGTTGAGGGCTAGCGTTTGAGGTTCCTTCACCACTTGACTCTTGAATTTCTTCAAGATCAATTTGCCTCCCACTGTCTCCTTGGCTTATAAACTCTCTCTCTCTCTCTCTCTCAAGACTCCTCTTCTTGCTACAAAGACCACATTATCACTAGGTCTGTAGAAGAGGTAACCAAAGGATCTTTGTGGGTAGCCGATGAAAATACACCTCTCGCTTTGAGGTTCTAGCTTGTCATGAGTCTCGCGTCTCACAAAAGCCTCGCAACCAAAAATCTTGATGTGGTCTAGTTTAGGTACTTTACCGGTCCACATCTCGTGAGGAGTTTTGGCAACTTTCTTTGTAGGGACTAGATTAAGAATATAGGCGGCAGTCTCTAAGGCATACCCCCAAAATGAAATTGGTAGCGAAGCTCGACTCATCATGGAACGAACCATACCCACCAAGGTTCGATTACGCCTCTCAGCTACACCATTCAATTGTGGTGTCCTGGGAGGTGTCAATTGTGAGACAATCCCACATTCCCTAAGATAGTCGAGGAACTCTGAACTAAGATATTCACCACCTCGATCGGATTGAAGCATCTTAATGTTCCTGCCCAATTGATTCTCGACTTCCTGTTTAAATTCCTTAAACCTTTCGAAAGTCTCTGACTTATGCTTGATTAAGTAGACATATCAATATCTACTATAATCGTCAGTAAAGTCAAATAATAACGATTAACATCCCTTGTGGCATGTTTGAATGGTCCACACACATCCGTGTGCACAAGATCCAACAAACCTTCACCCCTCTCACAAGAACCTGTGAAGGGTGACTTTGTCATTTTTCCAAGTAAGCATGATTCGCAACTATCATCTGATTTTAGGTCAAATGACTCCAAGACTCCATCCTTTTGGAGTTGGCCTATGCGTTTCTTGCTTATATGTCCAAGACGACAATGCCATAATGATGCTTTATCCAAGTTATTATTATTAATAGAATCAACACACATCACATTATTTCCTAAGTTATCTACAACAGACACAGCTTCATACACACCATCATAAGGTAATGCTTTAAAATAAAGAACATTATTAAAGAAAGCATCAATAGAACCAACTTCATTATTAAATGAAAAGGTAAACCCTTGTTTGTACAATGCATGAATGGAAATAATATTTCTTTCCATTTTTGGCGAGTAACAACATTTATTCAAATCAAAATTTAACCCACTACTTAGCGACAAAGTATAAACTCCAATCTTGTTGACATGTGTAACTTTCCTATTCCCCATGATTAAGTTTATCCTTCCTTGCTCCACATTCTCACTTCTTCTTAGTCCCTCCAAGTGACAACAAATATGAATACCATAACCGGTATCAAGGACCCAAGAGTTAGAATTGGGTGAGTTATTAGAAATGATAGTGTAAATACCTGCATGGTTGGGTTTAACTTTCCCATCCTTCACATCTTGCTGGTACTCTGGGCAGTTCCGCTTCCAATGTGCCTTTTCATGGCAATAGAAGCATTCAGCCTCTTTTGGGTCAGAAGAAGGAGTGATGAAACCTTTCTTGGTTCCACTTGAAGAAGAGCCATCAAGGGTCCTAACCTTGGTACCCTTCGAAGAACTCTTTCTCTTCTTCCCTCGTCCTTTCCCGATTGCCAAGACAGGGGCGGTGTTGGTAGGAGTAGGAGTAACAATCGCCTTACCTTTAAGACCACTTTCCGCGGTCTTTAAGAGTCCTTGAAGTTTGCTGAGTGTGACCTCTTCCTTGTTCATGTGGTATGTCATGCGGAATTGATCATAACATGAAGGTAAGGAGTGCAAAATGATATCTATTGCTAGCTCCTCAGGGAAGTTCACATTTAGCTTCAGCAAACGGTCCACAAATCTTTGCATTTTCTGCATGTGGCCCGTGATGGGTTCACCATCCTTCATGCGAGTTGTTATCATGGAGGAGATGATTTCATACCTCTCTTGACGAGCACTTTGATGGTATCTTTCCATCAATTCTTGGTGCATCTCATAGGGGTAGAAATCTTCATAGGATTTTTGGAGATCCGCGGTCATAGTGGCCATCATGATGCATGCCACTTTGGTGGCATCCCTTTCATGTGCCCTAAACTCAGCGATCTCTTGAGGAGTAGCAACTGTCTCATCAATCTCCTTAAGCTCCTTATCGAGGACATATTCCTTGTCCTCATAGCGAGTAATCATTCTGATGTTTCTGGTCCATTCACTAAAGTTGGATCCATCAAAAGTGACTTTCCTACACAAGTTCATAAGAGAAAAGGAGCCATTAGGATTAGAGCCAGAAGCAGCGTTGTTTGCAGACATCTGATAAGAGAAGAAAGAAGGATTAGTTTAGATATAGTGATAGTCCTTAATAAAACACCCAAATGTAGTATTAAGGCTAGGACCCAATCACAAGATATTATACTTAGAAGAGGTATGCCGTAATCTAAGTAATAACATATTTTCAAGGTAGGTAAATGACGATTCACCAATTTCCACCAAAATCGAAATATTAAAATATTTAATTTGGTTCTAAGAAACTCCTAGATTCTTTTTGAGATTCAATGAACTTTTCAAAGGCATGTTTCAATCTCGAGTGTGCCCTCCAAGTTTTGTGACTGGGATGCCGAGGATCACAAAACGAGGTGTGAAGTAACCATGCAAATTACTTGGTATCCTTAATAAATTACCCCTCAATTGATGGGCCGGTTAACCCCACACGCTCCATCGATACTATGATAAATATTAAATCACCCTTTACCTACCTTGTTAAGTCCAAGTTAGTGTGCCGGTTAACCACACACGCTCCACCAACGACTTAAACAAAGTGTAAAGTGTAATTTCATGGATTAGCACCTTATTCACATTTTTCCTAAAGTAACTAAGATTGAGAATTTAATAAAACATCTACTTACTTTATAATATTCATCATACTTTTAATGAGAATTTATAAGTCCTTGTCTTACCCGTTCGGCTAACGACCCTCCACCAGTCAAGCAAGCGGTGGGTGAGAGTGGACACCCATTAAGTTGCCATTTTATAGGCAACAACCTTATACCCACCTTATAAACCGGCTTCGTGAATGAGGCGTAGTAGCGGTAAGACGAATTTAATCTTATACATATATATATATATATATATATATATATATATATATATATATATATATATATATATTATTAACTTATAATATTATAAGTATAAGGGTTGAATTTTAACTTTTAAAATTCTAAGGGTTGGAACTAAAGTTTTTAATATGACTTTACTTGTTCCAAAACTTGAGGGCAAGTTTTGTAAACTTTCAAAACTTTTCATTTCTTGTAACTTATGAGTTTTATAGAGTAATAAAAATGAAGACTCTTCATTTTTCTAACTCTTGTGTTCTTTTAATGGTTTTAATTCAAGTGACTTTTGGTTTTCCATAACTTGAGGACAAGTTATGGACTCCATTAAAACACATTATGATCAAGCATTAAACTACCACATAGGTTACAAATAATTCCTATGATCATCTAAACATCATAAGATCAAGAACATGAATATGAACACTTTCATGAATCAAAAATTACACATAAAACTTTGTAATTTTGATAACAAGTTGTTGTAAATGGATTAGCAAAGACATTACACCATCTAAAACAAGTTTTCAAGTACCAAAACAGTTTAGGGTAATGTTTCTAGTCCATTTCCAGCAACTAAAGTCGAAAATCTGCACTTTGTGGCTTCTACTCGCTGAGTGCATGAACCTACTCGGCGATTAGGTTGAAGATACACATGAACTCGGCGAGTCCCCCCATGAACTCGACGAGTTCATCAGGCAGACAACAAGTTTTTTTGACTTTTTCCAATATTTTGCATCAAGAATCAAACAAACAATCCTAGGCTCTGATACCACTGTTGGGTTTTGAGAATTCTAATACTTCCTAAGTGTACATGCAACCCTAATAAACCTTGGATCTATGTTTGTCTAAGATACATGCAAATAATTATTTTTCCAAGGTTCATATCCTAACTAGCATGGCATGGGGAACATGAATCAAATAAAGCTAGTAGAAATACTTACCTTGTAGTAGTAGTTGATTGCTTGGAGTTTTAGAGCCTAGCACCAATAGTGTGAATGCCTCAAATAGAAATCACAAATAACCACAAACTTGGAACTTTGAGAGAATAGTCACAACTATCTTGAAATCGACCCTCTTGCTTTACTCACCTCAACTAGTGTGATTTCAAGAACCAAAGCCTCCTTTATATAGTGTGGTGGATTAGGGTTACATCCATGTAAACCCTAATACCCATGTCTCTTCATTTCCATGAGATCCATGGGTTAAAGCTCCATGGAGTATCCATGGACTTTCCACGCAAGCCTAGCCCATTCCAAATGAGCATTAGCCCACACTATATAAATATGGAAGCCCATATTTAATTAGTAATATCTTTGATCTCTAAATTAATTCTAGATTAATTATAGATCAATACTAATTAAATAATATGATCTTATATTAATATATTAGAACTTATAATATATTAATAAATCATAACTTGTACTATTCTCAAAAGATTATCCATAAACTATTCGGGTGAAGTGCAACCCAAATGGACCATGACGGGTCGGGTCAAGTACATACCAAATATAGTTATGGACTTAGACACTATGTCCAACAAAAATAACATTTATTTTCAAATTGGACCAAAAATGTAACTTTTACCAAAATTGGACCGAAAGTGTAATTTTTTACAAACAAAGGGCTGAAAATGCACTTTTCTGCAAAACTAGGTCTGAAATGTCAAAAAATATATCTTAGGACTAAATCCGTGATTTTCTAGACATTTGGGGCAAAATTTCAAATTTTTACAAATTATGGACTAAAGTGTCATTTTTACAACACTTTGGGCCTGAATTGAAACATTGAGGCTTTGACCAAAAATGTTGTTTTCTGAAAAAGGAGACTTTTTTTTATATAAGTTTGGTAAACCACGAGCTAAAATAAACAACGAAACAATACGAATGGACGGAATACATCGTTAATAATTTTATTGGGTCTAATATTCATCTTACGTGGCCAATGGGCCTTAAGGGCCCATTCAGGTGTATATTGAGCCCAATATCTTCCATGACATGTTTATTGGGCCTTGCGACCCATTTACATGTTAATTTGGGCCTGAGTTAGGGGTCATATGTTTATTAGGCCTTTGTGGTCCATTTACATGCCTATTGGGCCCAAATTACCCACTTACATGTTTTTGGGCCTTTGTGATCCATTTACATGCTAATTGCGCTTGGACGGAAATTCACATGCTTAGTAAATCGTAACTATACCTTCACATAACTATCGAACTTTGTATACTTATAAATGTACCTTGGATGGATAACGCATAACATACACGTAAACATTAAACATATTACGAAAGGTTGAGAATCTAGTGAGACGTGTCGGTTGGAACCTTGAGTGTACAGTCGTAGCTTGTAGTTATAATCAGAGTCTCCTAGAGGGAGAGCGAGAGTTTGTGTATAGATCTATATGGGGTGACCCCCTACGCCTTAGCTGTTCGCTACAACTAGACTAGGCCAGTCCAAGGCGACAAAACCTTGAGCAAATACCAGCATTTGGAAGAATGTCAAGATAGACAACCTAGTCATTATCATGTATGATTATAACGGCTCATATAGAGATTCAATACCAAATTTAACATTTCGGAGATTAACCCTTCGATTGTGTCAATAAAAAATAACATATTTAACGATACAAGAACCTCGACATTATTATAAATCAAAAAATATCGGATTTTCTGGGGGAAATATTAATATACAATTATCACTTACTTACAACACAAAGAAATCTAAACTACATTCATATATGTCACAACTATGAAATTCACACATGCATTTATACTTGATTTTCACATCATATTCAGACATTTTACAGAAAATATCGGATTTTCCGGGTTTTTACAAAAGATACAAATACTTATACTCAAACATACTTATGAGCTCACCAACATTATATATGTTGACCATTTTCAAAATAACTTGTATTCTCAGGTAATCGCTAAGCTGGAAGATTTGCAAGTGTGTATGGTTTTGTTTTACGTAACATCACTTATCGTACTTTTAATAATTTGAACTTATGTATTTTTAACAATGTACTTGATGTGAAAAATGATGGTTGTTATGTGTAATGTTGGTGATGAATGTGTTATGTTTCATGTATATTCATTGTGATGATTATTTAGTTGTTAGTCATACGAGCCCCCGGACATTTCCGCCGTCTGGTTCGGGGGTGTGACATTGTGGATCCAACATCTGCATTGTTTTGGATTCCATTTGAAGGTAACAAGTTGTTACCTTGAACATTCTAGTGTTAGATCTCCTTATTCATGGGTTAAGGCCATTTTTAGCACATTTGTTGGTCATTTCGGGGATTGGGCCTGATCTGAAGTTGTAACTTCAGATCTGAACTCCTCTAAGCCCTCATAGTCAAATAGTTCCTGACTTTAGCAAGCTCTGGCCCTTCTCCATGCCTTAAACCCCATCTTAGACTTGGTTTTGGTGTTTTAAGCCTCTTAAGGCCTTGCATGCACGTAAAGTTGGCAACTTTACGTGGTAACTCCACTCTAGGAAACTAGATCTGGAATTTGGAGCTTTGGACTCGATTGGAATGCGCTGAATGTAATTTGGTTGAAGAACTCAATGAGTTGGATGGCCAACTCGATGAGTTGAGACAGGTTTTCCCATTTTCTGGATTATGCATGAACTCGGCGAGTTAATGAGGTGACTCGACGAGTGGTTAGGGTTTTCCCCGATAATATGGACACTGCATAGACTCGACGAGTTGGTTGGCAACTCGGAGAGTTGACTCGAGTTTTCATGGTTTCTGAGTTCTGAAGGAACTTAGCGAGTTAGTAAGTTGCACTCGACGAGTTGGGTCAACATGGACTGTTGACCTTGACTGTTGACTTTGACTTTGACCAAGGGTTTACCAATTTTGACTCCTGAGGGTATTCTTGTAATTTAGGATTTTGATGGACTTGGTCCTATGGTGGATATAGGTGGTGGAGTTTGCGGCTGTGATTCAGGAGTTTGATCTTATCACTATAATTCGATATTGTGAGGTGAGTTTTCCTCACTATACTCAAGGGTCGAAGGCACCAAGGCCGGCCCTTTGGATTGTTAACCTGCTTTGTTATTAGTGAGATCGGTTAGATCAGTATCCTGGTAGATAGGATGTTGCTATGATTAGAGATCTGTCGATCGGTTTGACTGTCTGTAGACTGTTATGTGATTACCTGCTATATGTGCACATGTTTGATTGGTAGTTAAGGGTATTCCATCATGTGGATGATTGCACCCTAGTATGTTGTCTCTGTAGACTGTTATATGATTATCTAATATAGGTGCACATGTTTGATTGGTAGTGAGAATATTCTATCCCGATAATGATTGGACCCATAGTATGTTGGCATTCCAACCCGATGGTTGATTGGACCCATAGTATGTTGGCATTCCAACCCAATGGTAGAGGGCCGGGGGTATTCCAACTCGATAGTTGATTGGAACCATAGTATGTTGGCCTTCCAACCTGATGGTTGAGGGCCTGGGGTATTCCAACTCGATGGTTGATTGGAACCGTAGTATGTTGGCCTTCCAACTTGATGGTTGAGGGCCTGGGGTATTCCAAAACGTTAGTTGATTGGACCCATAGTATGTTGGCATTCCAACCCTATGGTTGAGGGTCGGGGGTATTCCAACCTGATGGTTGATTGGAACCATAGTATGTTCGCATTCCAACCCGATGGTTGAGGGTCTGGGGTATTCCAACCCTATGGTTGATTGGACCCATAGTATGTTGTTTGTGATTATATGTATATTGTTGTGTTTGGGTATTTTGGGGAAACTCACTAAGCTTCGGACTTACAGTTTTAAATTTTGTTTCAGGTACTCCAGATGATCGCGGGAAGGCGAAGGCATGATCGTGCACCTCTTCACATTTTTATGATCTTGATTTCTGGGATACTCTGATGTCTAAACTATTTTGAAAATGTTGGATTAGTGTCTAAGCCCGTAACCATATTTGGTAAGTACTTGACCTGGTTGTGCATGGTCCTTTTGGGTTGCCTTCACCAAACCAACTTGACTGGAGAAATAATAGAGAAAGAGGTTATTATGATTTATTAATATATTATAAGAATAATATATTAAAGGAGAAATCATATTAGTTTAATTAATATTGGTCAATAATTAATTAAGAATTAATTTTTTGATCAAAAGTAATTAATTAAACTAGAAGGGCTTAATTGTTATTATGTGATAGTTGCAAATTAGGGCAATGGATTCCCTATGGATAGGGTGGATGAATTCAAGGGGATAAGGCCCTAGAATTCGTCCAAGGATAAGGCTTCTAGACTTATCTTATGGGCTGATTGGTGGGCAAGCAACCAGATAAGGATAAGGATTGAAACCCTAATCTATACCCTATATAAGGACCCTTGGCTAAGGGAAATCGGCCACTTGATCCCTAGAAGACCTAGAGCCGATTTCCAACCTCTTTCGCTCTCTCTCTTGCCTCTCCAATTGCCCTTGGTGTTTGTGAGCCATTAGAGGTACTACACTTGTGGTACTTGATTTCAAAGACAAGAAGTTTGAAGATTTGTGTTGTTATTACAATATAACAACAAGAGGTATCTAATCTCTCCTACTATATGAATTTCAAAATTATTAGTAGCATGCTGGGGTTCTTCATGTGTTCATAATGTTATGTATCTAATAGTGAAAACATAGATCCAAATCTAGGGTTGCATGCACACATAGGATTGTTTGTATTAAACCCATCAATGGTATTAGAGCATATGGTTTTGTTTTCAATAAGAATTATACAATTGTATGAATTTGACACTTTAGGGTTTATGGCTAATAAACCCTAGGAGGCAAGGATTTCGAAATTAGGTTTCTTGAACCCTGTTTTTCGAAAATTTTGATAAGGGTTTTCAAACCCTTTCCTTTGTGCCTAAGATTTCGAATTATAGGGTTTGCCAACCCTTGAATTTCGAAATTAGCCTCCTCCCCAAGATAAGATCCTAAATTTTAGGGATTTAGATAATCCCATATCTTTTAATTATCCCTAATTGGTTAAATTTGGTAATTAAAGATTTTGAATTATCTCATCCCATGTTTTTCGAAATCTAGAGGGATTTAAGGGATTACGATAAATTAATTGTTTAATTTAGATAACCCTTTATGATTTAATAATTCAAATTAATTGTTTAATCTAATATAATTATTAAATCAAGAGTTTTAATATTTAAAATTTTTATTTAAAAAGTCTTAAATTTCGAAAATTTTAAATTGAAGTTAAAACCATAGTATTTTGAAAATTTTAAAATACACCCTATACTATTATATTATTACAAGATTAATATTATATATATATATATATATATATATATATATATATATATATATATATATATATATAAGTAAAATGCTAGTCTTACCGTTAGTAGGCCTTATTCACGAAGCCGATCTATAAGGGGGTATAAGGTTATGGCCTATAAAATGGCCATTTAATGGGTATCCACTCTTACCCACCGCTTCCTTGATTAGTGGAGGGTCGTTAGCCGAACGGGTAGGATAGGGAAATCCTCTCCTCATTAATAAGTATAAAGAATCTACATAAAGTAACTAAACGTTTTTACAAAATTTCCAATCTTAGTTACTTTAGGCAAAGTGAATTGTTTGTCATAGTTCGATGGAGCATGTGTAGTTAACCGGCACATCGAATAGGTGACTGTAACAATAAGGGCGCCATGTAGATTTGCATGATTATTCACACCCGCTTTGTGATCCTCGGCATCCCAGTCACAAACTAGAGGGGCATATCAAGATTTAAACATGCCATGGAAAAGTTCAACGAATCTCAAAGGAATCTAGGAATTTTCAATACATTTAAAACTTAAGCCTTTTATGGTTTTCATGGTGGAGAATTAGTGACTCGGCATTCACTTACCTTCAAATTATTTGCATATTAGATTACGGTATCCCTTTTGTAGTATGTAAATAATGTTGTTGGATCCTAGTTCTAATTTCTCATTTGGGGTGTTTAATTAGGGATTTATTTCTAATCAAACTTTGTCCTTTTTTATTTCAGATGTCGAACTCAAACAACAACAATGCTTCCAGCTAGAACTCCTCCGGCTCATTCTCAGTCATGAATTTGTGTGGGAGAGTGATATTCGACGGGTCCAATTTCAATGATTGGATCTGTAACATCTGAATGGTCACTCGTAACAAGGACAAAGGGTGTGTCCTTAATAAGGAGCTGAAGGAGGTGAACATCAACACAGCTACTCCCGAAGAGATCGCTGCCTTTGAGGCCCATGAGCGTGATGCTACGAAAGTACATTGCATCATGCTAGCGACCATGACTGCTGAACTACAAAAATCCTATGAGGACTATTATCCCTATGAGATGCATCAAGACTTGGTGGACTGTTACCACCAAAGTGCGAGGCAAGAGAGGTATGAGATCATCACTTCGATGATTACTGCCAAAATGGGTAGTGGAGAGTCCCTTACCGCTCATCTGCAAAAGATGCATAGATATGTCGATTGCCTGCTGAAGTTGAATGTTAACTTCGATGAAGAGCTGGCAATTGACATTATCCTTCACTCCTTGCCTCCCTGCTACAACCAGTTCCGCATGACCTACCATGTGAATATGGAAGAGGTCACCTTGATCAAGCTTCAAGGGTTGCTTAGGACTGCTGAAGCAACCTCAAGGACAAGTCTATTGCATCTACTCCCACTCCACCCGCTGCTCCTGTTTTGGCTATTGGGCAAGGGAGGGGAAAGAAGAGGAAGGCTCCTTTAAAGAGCCACCACAAGGGAAAGCCCCAAGATGGTACCTCTTCTAGTGGAACCAAAGTTGGTTCTACTAAGCCCAACTAAAACCCAAAGGAGGCAGAGTGCCACCACTGCCACAAAATAGGGCATTGGAAGAGAAGTTGCCTGGAATATCTGCAAGCCATCAAGGATGGGAAGATCAAGCCATCTTTCGCAGGTATTTACACAATTAAATCTAACGATTCATCACATGATATTTCTTGGGTTCTTGATACAGGATGTGGTTTTCACATATGTTCTAATTTGCAGGGACTAAGAAGAGATAGGGATGTGGAGTGTGGAAGAATAAATCTAATCATGGGGAACAGAAGATCATCGCATGTCACCAAGATTGGAGTGTATTCTCTAGCGCTTAGTAATGGATTAGGTTTAGATTTAAATAATTGTTGCTATTAGCCAAATCTGTGAAGAAACATCCTTTCATTTCATGGTTTGTTTAGACAAGGATTTAGATATTTGTTTGATAATGAGAAAGGTTCGATTTATGCTTATCTAAATGGTGTTTTATATTTTGAAGTAATTACTTGTAATGGAATTTATGAAACTGTTATGGTTGTAGATAACCTAGGAAATGATGTATTGTGTGTGGATTCTTCCAATAGTATGGATAAAGCATGCTTGTGGCATTGTCGTCTTGGACATGTCAACAAGAAACACATAGCCCAACTCCAAAAGGATGGAGTGTTGGAGTCATTCGACCTTAGGGACGATGAAGTGTGCGATTCTTGTTTACTTGGAAAGATGAACAAGTCACCCTTCACTGGCACTTGTGAAAGGAGTGAGGGTCTATTGGATCTCATACACACCGATGACTGTGGGACCTTTAGATCCACCACAAGGGACGCAAACCGCTTCTATGTGACTTTCACTGGTGATTATAGTAGATATGGGTATATCTACTTAATCAAGCACAAGTCAGAAACCTTTGAAAAGTTCAAAGAGTTTAAACAAGAAGTGGAGAATCAATTGGGCAGGAAAATCAAGATGCTTCGATCCGATCGAGGAGAAGAGTACCTAAGTCTTGAATTCCACGACTACCTTAAGGAATGCAGAATAGTTTCGCAATTGACGCCGCCTAGGACTCCGCAGTTGAATGGTGTGGGTGAGAGGCGTAATCGAACCCTGTTAGACATGGTTCGTTCCATGATGAGTCGTGCTTCACTACCTATCTCATTCTGGGGGTATGCCTTAGAGACTGCCGTCCATATCCTTAGCTTAGTCCCTACAAAGAAGGTTGCCAAAACACCTCACGCGATGTGGACAGGGAAAGCTCCCTCGTTGGCACATATCAAGGTTTGGGGTTGTGAGGCTTTCGTAAGACGAGAGACTCGCGACAAGCTCGAATCTCGTAGTGAGCGGTATATTTTCATTGGCTACCCGCAGAAATCCTTTGGATATCTCTTCTATAGACCGAGTAACAATGTTGTCTTCGTTGCGAGGAGAGGGGTTTTCCGAGAACGAGAACTCATAAGCCAAGGGGACAGTGGGAGGCAAATCGATCATGAAGAGATTCAAGAGTCGAGCGATGAAGGAACCTCTAACGCTAGTGCTCAACCCGAGGAGGAAACTCCGGTTGAACCGATTGACGAATCCTTACCTCTTAGATGTTCCGAAAGAGTTAGTGTTCAACCCCAGTTATATGGTTTTCATATTACTACAGAAGGGGACACGTATATTGGTGATAGTACACTAATAAATTTAGATGAACCTAACAGCTATAAGGAAGTCATGGCAGGCCCGGAGTCTGAAAAATGGAAAGAGGCGATGGACAACGAGATTCAGTCCATGTACCACAACCAAGTTTGGAATTTGGTTGGACGTAAGACGGTTAGGTGCAAGTGGATCTTCAAGAGGAAGACCGAAATGGATGGGAATGTGCACACGTATAAGGCACGATTGGTTGCGAACGGCTTTACTCAAACTCCCGGAGTTGATTATGATGAGAACTTCTCACCAGTTGCTAAAATAAAATCTATTAGAGTGATGCTGGCCATTTCTGCATTTCATGATTATGAAATATGGCAAATGGATGTCAAAACCACTTTCCTTAATGGGAAGTTGGATGAGGATGTTTACATGGCTCAGCCAGAGGGTTTTGTCAATGCGAAGCATCCCAATAGAGTGTGCAAGCTTGAGAAGTCAATTTATGTACTTAAGCAAGCGTCTCGTAGTTGGAATCTTTGCTTCGATGAGAAAGTCAAAGAGTTTGGGTTTGTACGAAGCGAAGATGAATCATGTGTATATGTCAAAGCCAGCAGGAGTATAGTTAGCTTCCTCGTATTGTATGTCGATGACATACTACTCATAGGAAACAACATCCCGACACTGCAGGAAGTTAAGTCCTGGCTCGGGAAGTGCTTCGCTATGAAGGACCTCGAAGAGGCTTCCTATATTTTGGGAATAAGGATAGTGAGAGACCGAAGTAAGAGACTAATAGGACTTAGTCAGAATACTTACTTGGACAAAGTACTAAAACGTTTTAGTATGGAAAACTCAAAGAAGGGAGAGTTACCAATCCAAAGTAATGACAAGTTGAGTAAGACTCAAAGTCCGAGTACCGAAGCCGAGATAGCAGAGATGAGCCAAGTACCTAACGCTTCCGCTTTTGGCTCGACCATGTATGTTATGACTTGTACTCGCCCTAATGTGGCCTTCGCTTTGAGCATGGTCAGTAGATATCAAGGGAACCCTGGCAAAGCACATTGGACCGCAGTCAAGAATATTCTTAAGTACCTTCGGAGGACCAAGGAATGGTTTCTAGTCCTCGGTGGGAGTGATGACTTAAAAGTGTAAGGGTATAGTGATGCCAGTTTTCAGACCGACAGGGACAACTACCGTTCGCAGTCGGGCTGGGTCTTTACCCTTAATGGAGGAGTAGTGACTTGGAAAAGTTCCAAGCAAGAAATCGTAGCTGATTCAACGTGCGAATTAGAGTACATTACAGCGAGCGAAGCATCAAAGGAGGCAATATGGTTGAAGAATTTCATTGGAGACCTTGGAGTTGTGCCATCCATACAGGAGCCCATGGAGATATTGTGTGATAATGAAGGAGCGGTTGCCTTGACCAAGGAACCGAGGGATCATGGTAGATCTTGACATATCGACAGAAAATATCACTTTATTCGACATCGGGTAGAAGAATGACTCCTCATAGTGAAGAGGTTATCGTCAGAGGATAACCCAACAGATCTGCTTATGAAGGGACTGAGTAGGGTTAAGCACTTGTAGCACGCTAGGAGCATTGGGCTGAAGGACGATATTAGTTTAGATTAGATATTTTAGAAACGTGTAATAGATAAATGTAATTGACATTTGATAATTAAATAAAGGAGTATTATTTATCAATAAAGTTACTATCTTATGTTAATTGTTTAACTATTGTTTCACTTTTCATGTTTTGACTTCCTAAATGATTGAGTTATTATGAATAATCGAATTATTTGAACGGTCCACAGTCGTTCATATGTTGGAAGTAGGTATGAATGAAGTTGTCATGAATAGGTGTGTAGATTGTCTAAAAGGCATTAGGCATACCAAAGGTTTGCTACAACGTTCATGAGTGCTTATGAACAAGTTTTGACCATTGGAATAAACCCGTGCTTGCTGGAATCACTTCATGGAATTTATCACGAGTGATCGCAAGACGTTAATATCATATGGTCTTAAAACTAAGATATATGGTTTATTGTTTGCTAATTGGTTGTGCATTGATAATGCGAAAGCGCATCAGTAACTTGATGTTATAAAACGCATTGTTGTGTGTAATTTGATTAGTGAATAGTAAATGCATATAAGTCGAAGTTTATCTGTTCCTTTTATCCTAAGAGGGTAAAAGCGATATTAGGGCCCCTCGATGATTTGATTTGACTTATGTGTCGGGCTCGGTCAGGATTAAATTGATGTGTTCAATTAAGTTCTATGTCAAATGAATCTGAGATCGAGAAACAAACTGCTGGACAATAAGTATCACTAGGTTCCATGTGATTGTCCGCATGATATCTAGAACAGAGGACTGTACGATCCCTTATCTAAAGGACAGGTTACTGATATGATCAGAGTTCGACAGCTTCTTTGAGAGCTACGATTGCTAATCGAGTTGTGCTAGCATTTATGGCTACTAGACTTATCCAAGTGGGAGACTGTTGGATTAGTGTCTAAGCCCGTAACCATATTTGGTAAGTACTTGACCCGGTTATGCATGGTCCTTTTGGGTTGCCTTCACTAAAGCAACTTGACTGGAGAAATAATAGAGAAAGAGGTTATTATGATTTATTAATATATTATAAGAATAATATATTAAAGGAGAAATCATATTAGTTTAATTAATATTGGTCAATAATTAATTAAGAATTAATTTTGTGATCAAAAGTAATTAATTAAACTAGAGGGGTTGAATTGTAATTATGTGATAGTTGCAAATTAGGGCAATGGATGCCCTATGGATAGGGTGGACGAATTCAAGGGGATAAGGCCCTAGAATTCGTCCAAGGATAAGACTTCTAGACTTATCTTATGGGTTGCTTGGTGGGCAAACAACCAGATAAGGATAATGACTGAAACCCTAATCTCTACCCTATATAAGGACCCCTTGGCTAAGGGAAATCGGCCACTTGATCCCCAGAAGACCTAGAGCTGATTTCCTACCTCTTTCCCTCTCTCTTTTGACTCTCCAATTGCTCTTGGTGTTTGTGATCCATTAGAGGTACTACACTTGTGGTACTTGCTTTCAAAGACAAGAAGTTTGAAGATTTGTGCTGTTATTACAATATAAAAACAAGAGGTATGTAATCTCTCCTACTATATGAATTTCAAAATTATTAGTAGCATGCTAGGGTTCTTCATGTGTTCATAATGTTGTGTGTCTAATAATGAAAACATAGATCCAAATCTAGGGTTGCATGCACACATAGGATTGTTTGTATAAAACCCATCAGTGGTATCGGAGCATATGGTTTTGTTTTTAATTAGAATTATACAATTTTATGAATTTGACACTTTAGGGTTTATGGCCAATAAACCCTAGGAGGCAAGGATTTCGAAATTAGGGTTCTTGAACCCTGTTTTTCGAAAATTTTTATAAGGGTTTTCAAACCCTTTCCTTTGTGCCCAAGATTTCGAATTCTAGGGTTTTCCAACCCTTGAATTTCGAAATTAGCCTCCTCCCCAAGATAAGATCCTAAATTTTAGGGATTTAGATAATCCCATATCTTTTAATTATCCCTAATTGGTTAAATTTGGTAATTAAAGATTTTGAATTATCTCATCCCATGTTTTCGAAATCTAGAGGGATTTAAGGGATTAGGATAAAGTAATTGTTTAATTTAGATAATCTTTTATGATTTAATAATTCAAATTAATTTTTTAATCTAATATAATTATTAAATCAAGAGTTTTAATATTTAAAAATTTAATTTATAAAGTCTTCAATTTCGAAAATTTTAAATTGAAGTTCAAACCCTAGTATTTTGAAATGTTTAAAATACACCCTATACTATTATATTATTACAAGATATATATATATATATATATATATATATATATATATATATATATATATATATAGCTAAAATGCTAGTCTTACCGTTAGTAGGCCTCATTCACGAAGCCGATCTATAAGGGGGGTATAAGGTTATGGCCTATAAAATGGCCATTTAATGTGTATCCACTCTTACCCACCGCTTTCTTGATTGGTGGAGGGTCGTTAGCCGAACGGGTAGGATAGGGAAATCCTCTCCTCATTAATAAGTATAATGAATCTATATAAAGTAACTAAACGTTTTTACAAAATTTCCAATCTTAGTTACTTTAGGCAAAGTGAATTGATGGAATCCCATGAAATTACACTTTGTATCCTTGCTAAGAAGTTCGTGGAGCATGTGTGGTTAACCGACACACTAATTGGTTCTAAGAAAAGGTGGCAAGGGGTGACTCATTGTTTGTCATAGTTCGATGGAGCATGTGTAGTTAACTGGCACATCGAATAGGTGACTGTAACAATAAGGGTGTCATGTACATTTGCATGGTTATTCACACCTGCTTTGTGATCCTCGGCATCCCAGTCACAAACTAGAGGGGAATATCGAGATTTAAACATGCCATTGAAAATTTCAACAAATCTCAAAGGAATCTAGGAATTTTCAATAAATTTAAAACTTAAGCCTTTTATGTTTTTCATGGTGGAGAATTAGTGAATCGTCATTCACTTACCTTCAAATTATTTGCATATTAGATTACAGCATCCCTTTTCTAGTACGTAAATAATGTTGTTGGATCCTAGCCCTAATTTCTCATTTGGGGTGTTTAATTAGGGATTTATTTCTAATCAAACTTTGTCCTTTTCAATTTCAGATGTCGAACTCAAACAACAAAAATGCTTCCAGCTAGAACTCCTCTGGTTCGTTCTCACTCATGAATGTGTGTGGGAGAGTGATATTCGACGGTTCTAATTTGAATGATTGGATCCGTAACATCCGAATGGTCACTCGTTACGAGGACAAAGGGTATGTCCTCAATAAGGAGCTGAAGGAGGTGAACATCAACACAACTATTCCCGAAGAGATCGCTGCCTTTAAGGCCCATGAGCGTGATGCTATGAAAGTACATTACATCATGCTAGCGACCATGACTGCTGAACTACAAAAATCCTATGAGGAATACTATCCCTATGAGATGCATCAAGACTTGGTGGAACGTTACCACCAAAGTGCGAGGAAAGAGAGGTATGAGATCATCACTTCGATGATCACTGCCAAAATGGGTAGTGGAGAGTCCCTTACCACTCATCTGCAAAAGATGTAGAGATATGTCGATTGCCTGCTGAAGTTGAATGTTAATTAATGACGCTTCGTGTAGTGTATTGTGGATTTTAGTTTAGTTTTTTTTGGCCCTAGCATGATAGATAGGAGGGGTATGGATACCTTTATTTTGGGTTAAGGTAGTGGGAAAAGCTTACACACGTATGTTTTGTAATCACAAAGCTTTTCCTACCCTAACCGCACCCTGTTTTGGTAACTTCGGCATGATATATGATACATATTATACATACCTAGTTGCATTATATATGTGTTGTTATTGTTGTTTCCATTAACAGCAACACTAGCACACAACGACCTAACCATGAGAGTATGAACTTACTAATTCCAATGACTTAACTCACATCTCGACACTAACTTTAGGAATCTAGAAATGGCACCTCCAAGAATTACCAGATCTATTCAAGGTTTTCAAGTTGAGCATGATTCTCAGTCGACACAAAGAAACCCTACCCTGACACTTTCGTGATCATATTCATCGATGATATATTAATATACGCACGAACAGAGGAAGAACACGGTCAACACCTTTGAATCATTTTGGAGTTGTTAAAGAAGGAGAACCTGTACGCAAAATTCTCGAAGTGTGAATTTTGGATTAGAGAAGTACATTTCCTTGGACATGTGGTCAGCGATAAGGGCATTCACATAGATCCTTCCAAGATCAAAGCCATAAAGAATTGGGAAGCACCCACAATGCCAACAGAGGTGTGTTAATTTCTAGGATTGGCAGGCTATTACAGGAGATGTTAGAAAATTTCTCAAAAATAGCAAAACCTCTCACTACACTTACACAGAACGATACAAAGTTCGAATGGAAAGAATAACAAGAATCTGCGTTCCAGAAGTTGAAACACATGTTGTGTAGTGCGTCAATTATTTCACTTCCAAAAGGAACCAGAGACTTTATTGTCTATTGTGACGCATCAATTTAGCGCATGGGATGCTGTAACATCCATAATTCATGAAAAATTTAAACTTTTAAAACCAATCCACAAATCATCATTGTTTACAAAATTATTTTTCAAAACATGTTTAATATTAGATTTTTTCCAACATCATAAAACAAAACACGAGGAGGTGCACGATCACGCCTTTTCCTTCTTGCAATCATCTGAGGTACCTAAAACATAGCCCGAAGCTTAGTGAGTTCCCCCAAAATACAAACACATCATATAACCATAATAATAACAGCAAACAGCATGCATATAGAGCCTTCAGTCTGACTAGAACGCCCCACCAGCCTAGATTCTACCTGGTACGCTCATGGAAACTTCAACATGACTGGTACGCCACACCAGGCCTTCAGCTTATCTTGACCGTTCTCCAGGCCTTCGACCTGACTGGTACGCCCCACTAGCCTTCCGTCTATCCGGGATGCCCTAGGTCTGTTGGCCTTTAGCACAAAGCAGGACCGCCTCAACCCAAAAATACATACACCATGTTGAGACACATATATAACAGACATGCATACAAATAAGTAGCCAATAACAAACAGACAGATCCTACAGATCACTAAGCATAACATCATCTTATCTACCTGGATACATATCTAAGAGGTCACTATAGTAATCAATCATACTATAAACCATGATAAAAATCCAAAGGTTTGGCCTTGGTGCATTCGACCTGTAAGTAAAGTGAGGAAAACTCACCTCGCAAACTGAACCAAACTGATGAGGCCTGACTTCGAATCTTATCTCTCAAAATGATATTTATTTCCACCAAATGACTGATTCCATTAAAATATCGAAATACCCAAAATACCCTCAAGGGAAAACTTGGTCAAAATTTGACAAACTTGGTCAAAGTCAACTGGTCAAACCCATTAAGTCAACCGAGTCAACCCAGCCGAGTCAACTCAACCGAGTCAACTCAACAAGGTTGACCCATGCGAATAGTGGGGCGTACTCCGGAGGTACGCTTAGTGTACGCGAAGCCTCGACAAATACCACCATCAGGGTGCTTGACCAAGTACGTAGGGCATACTCCCAATTACAAGGGGCGTAACCTCGCAACCCCAAAAAACTTCATTAAGTGCTTAATGGCTTAAGCACTCAAGCCCATACTTCAGATCTACGATCCAAATCCACCCTAGAGTCATAAAGTTTACAACTTTATGACTTTACAAGTCAACAAAGTGCTCACCACAAGGTCTTAATCCATTAAGACCTTCTACAAGATGCAGGAAACAATTCTAGCAATTGGGACCTCATTTTTATGGCTTAGGACCCCTCCGAGGGTTTGGAAGGACAAATCAAAACGACAATAACCAACCATGCACAACATGGAACCTTTGGGACAAGAAAAACAACATAAAACACCAAAAAATGGGATCTAGCAATCAAGACATTAAGGTATAAACTTTATACCTTCTGGAGCTTCTCAAGAAGGCAAAGATCCCAGATCCACAAGCTTAATTCCACTTCAAGGCTCCTTAATGCAACTTCTTCTTGCTTTATCAAACCAAAAACACAATCTTGAGCTCAAAACAAACACTAAGTGGGCTAGCGTTTGCAAAAAAATGTCTCAAAGGATGTGGAGGCTGAAAAGGTGGGGAGCAATGATCCATAATGATGCTTAAATACCCCTCAAACCCTAAAAATTAGTATTTCCTACTGAAATTAGTATGCCCCGTGTACATAATTGTACGCCCATCATACTAGGGTGTGCCCTATTACACTCAGCGTACACACATGTATGCTTGGCATACTCCTCCTGCCCAAATTATAAAATTGCGACTTGGGCTTCAAAGCATAATTCTTGGACTTAGGGACCAATTTGACCTGACATAGAAATATAGGGATGAACTTAGAAGTACCTGAACATCGGGATTTTACAATTCTCCCCCTCTTGAACTAGACTTTGTCCTCGAAGTCTGCCATATTGAACAAATCCGGATAATGCTCCCGCATCTCAGCCTCCGACTCCCATGTCCACTTGGAGCCCTTCTGGTTCTGCCTCGTACCTTTACCAAAGCTACTTCCTTGTTACACAAAACCTTCACCTTCCTTTCCAGGATAGCCACCAACCTTTCAACATAGTTCAGGCGCTCATCAACCTGAATATCATCCAAGGAACCCATTGCCTACTCATCCAATATGCACTTTTACAGCTTCGAAAAATGGATAGTGTTGTGAATCTGACTGAGCTCCTCAGGAAGATCCAATATGTATGCAACCTTGCCAACCCTGGCAATCACTCAAAAAGGCCCAATATACTGGGGCATAACTTCCCCTCTTCCTGAAGCATATCACACCTTTCCTAGGTGAGACCTTCAGTAAAACCATGTTGCCTACCTGAAACTCTGTAACATACAAGTTCAGTTATCGTGTTATGTAATTTTAAAAGTGAATAATATAATGAAATATTATATAAATTTGAGCGTTGAGTTCTAACAAGATAGTTTTTACTAGAATTGAAGTAAAACTATGTTTAGAATCATTCGAAATGTATTGGAAGTCTTATGAGATTCCAATCAAATGTCAGTTATTGAACTTAATGAAAACATGAAGTTGGAAAAAAGTGAAAATAGTATTAATGAAAGTTGTAAATAATTTCGTTAGAAACATATAGGCGAAAACCTAATCGAAATCCGAGTTATACCGAGGAAGTTATGGCTTATTGAAGTTTCGCGACAGAACCGGCACGACGTCGTATGACGTAAAAAGTGAGTTTTCGATAAACTACTTTTTGGCTTTAGTGATCTAAATTAAAGTCGTAGTATTCGTTAAACCGAGAATTTTCATAAAAAGAACGTTAAAATCTGATTTTGTATGAGGAGGTTATGATTTTTCTAAGTTTTGGTATAGCAGTAGACAGCTAAAAACTCGAAATAAAGATCGAGTGATTTTTAGCCAACACAACGTAAACGGGAATCGAAGGTCTCGTTAATAGTAGTACAACGGTAAAAAGACAGACGAAAATGGACGTCGGATGAAGAAGTTATGAAATTTTAACGGACTTTTCCTGTCTCGGTCCGTTAAAACAATATAATAAAAATAAATTCAAAATTAGCCGACTGAATCCAAATGAAAGTTGTAGATCATAATTTCACCTACGCATGGATATAAAGAACGTCAAAAACGGAGCTTGTATGTGAAAGATATGAATTTTTGAAATTCGGAGCATAAACTTCGAGACCTGACTGCATTCAAGACGTGAATCATAGAAATTCACGATGTGAACTACATGAACGACACCTTTCGAGCTTAGAAGACACACGACAAGCCTAGGGGATGAAAGGGATCAAACTCACGACGTGAACAAGCATGATTCATGTCGTGAACCTCGATAATTCACCCTATAAAAGGGATACGAAGGCAACCGTATTTGGTTTATAAAATTCAATCCTCTCTCACTTTCTACTCTCTTTTAACCCACTTTTAACCCCCGAAGTCACGGTATCATCCCCAACACCGGAAGCAAGTCCTGAAACTCCGAAGTTCCTGAGAAAATCATATTTTCAAGTCGAAACTCTACCCGAGTAAGGCCGGTTTTCAACTAAAATCCCTGGTTTCATCACAGAAAGTCATATTTAGAGCCGAAGTGCTGCCCAAATTATCATTTATCCCTTCGGTTATTTCACGGTGAGTTCAATATATAGGAACAATTTTATGTTATGTGTTATATGTGCTATGTTCTTTTCCGTGTTATTATTTTGTGCTATTTTGATAGCAAAGTTGTACCTTTGGCCATGTGATCAGTGAAATGACTTAGATTCACAGTGGTATTGGTATGTAGCCTCTGGCCGTGTAGATCATGTCTCGCTAGAGAATGAATTCTACCCCTATGGCATTGGCAGAAGGTTAGATACGGCTAAAAGCTTGAAATCTACCAAAATGTTTAAATCAGAAATTATATGTCTTCTGTGCCATTTGGGCCGAACTGTTATTGATGTATATCAAGTATTGAAATTGTTATGTCTCAATGATTGTATATCTTTGAATCAAATCATTGATTGATATGGAAAGCTTGTCACATTATTCACATATGCCTTTGTTGTTCCTTGTTCCCTTTGCTTCTGCCATATTGAAGTATATATATATATATATATATATATATATATATATATATATATATATATATATATATGGCATAATGTTATATTGTATCTATTACTGAACTCACTAAGCGTCACCGCTTACCCCTCTCAGTATTTAACAATTGCAGGTAATGAGAATCCAGTATAGTCGTATACTGTTGGAAGATTTAGAATAGTTTATACTATTACTTTTGTACTTGGGTTTATGTATGTATAAAACTATAATATCATGGGTAGTTATGTAATAAATATAACACTTTGTAATATACTAAAACTTAGTCGGTTTGTATCCAGTATTTTGTAATCACACTATCAATGTAAAATATTATTTATAAATATGCATGTAGCATGTTTTGGAGTAACAATATTGTGAAGTACGAAAGATAGGGTCTCTCAAACTCCAACTCGGATTGGCGCCGTTCAGCGTAGCTCTTCTGCCGACTCTAAGCGGTCTGCAGTCTCTACCTGATCTGCTAAATCAGCTCTATGGTCTGAAGGACCACTTCGGTCTACCTCATAAGTCTGTGACCAACCTCTCTCCAACAAACCAGGGTATGACATCTCCGCCCATACAAGAGCTCGAAGGGCAGAGCACCAATGCTGGAGTGATAACTGTTTTTGTAGGAAAATTTCGCAAGAGGCAGGTAGGAGTCCCAGCTCCCACCGACGTCGATAACACAGGCCCGGAACATATCCTCAAGGGTTTGTATCGTCTGCTCACTCTAGCCATTATTCTGTGGATGATAAACAGTGCTGAAGTGCAACCTCGTGCCTAGTTCCTCATGGAACTTCTGCCAAAAACTGGAGGTAAACCGAACATCACGGTCTGAAAAAATGGAGACCAGAACCCCATGGCGAGCAACGATCTCACGAACATACAAGTCAGCCAACTTCTTGGCCAAAGAACTCTCCCGAATCACCAGAAAGTGGGCACTCTTGGTTAATCTATCCATGATGACCCAGATAACATCAAATCCCTTTGTCTTCTTCGGCAACTTCGTGATAAAATCCATTGAAATTTGCTCCCATTTCCACATAGGAACCTCTAGAGGCTACAACTTGCCATGCGGCCTCTAATGCTCAGACTTGACCATCCTACATGTCATACATCTCTCTACATACCATGTTATCTCTCCTTTCATACACGACCACTAGTAGTTGAATCTCAAACCCCGGTACATCTTGGTGGCCCTAGATGAATAAAAAATTGAGACTTCTGAGCCTCTAACACAATCTATCTAACCCTACTAGATATCAGATTCCAGACCCGACCACATCGGGTAAAAAACGCACGACTATGCAAGACAAATCTGACAATCTCACCCCTGATCCTCTCTTTCTTCCAATTCTCTTCCCGAACACCCTCGTCCTGAGCCTCCCTGATCAATCCCAAAAGCGGGGAATCCACTGATATCCTCATACACTCCACCTTATCTGTAGACCTACCAGACTTCCAGCTCGAAGCATCCTCCAGTACATTCGCTTTACCCGGATGGTAAAGGAGCCTGCAATCATAATCCTTGACTACATCCAGCCACCTGTACTGCCTCATGTTCAATTTCGGTGGATCCATAATATCCATTAGACTCTTGTGATCCGTGTAGATAGGACAACGGACCCCATACAGATAGTGTCTCCAAATCTTGACGGCAAAAACCACTGTCCCCAACTCCAGATCATAGGTGGGATATCGCATCTCGTACGCCTTCAGCTGTCGTGAAGCATAAGTTATCACCCATCCTCTTTGAATGAGGACTGCCCCCAAACCGGTGATGGATGCATCAAAGAACACCATAAAGTCCTCAATTCCCTCCGGGAGGGTCATGTCACACCCCCGAACCGAAAAAAACGGCGGAAACGTCTGGGATTTTGGGTGACTTCATCTTTTAATATCATCACAGTGAATATAATTGAAACAAGACAAACATCATCATCACACGTACAATAATACAACAATACTGGATTTACATCATTGTAATTGCTTACAAAAGTTGCATTCTCAAAATATAAGTGTACGATGATAGCAAAAATACATCAAATCCATGAGTTCTTGAAACCAACCTGCTTAACGATTTCCTGAGAATACAAGTTATTTTGAAAATGGTCAACATATATAATGTTGGTGAGTTCATAAGTATATTTGTAGGAAAGGTTTATAGCGCCTTCTAAACACCAGAAAATCCGATAAAGAAATAAATGGTTTGAACGCTTTGTATCAAATCTTGTACTAAAGCATGTGTGTTTTCTGTTTTGAAAATGTATAAAAAGAGTATTCCATAAAAATTCCATGTTTTCTGTTGTAAATAGAAGGTGATGTATAATGTAAGTTTTCCTAGAAAATCCGGTATTTTCTGCTTGTAAAAGTGTGGTAGTATTAAACCCAAAGATTGTAAATTGATGTTTATATAGAATTGAAATTGTAGAATCGTTTATGTATTCTATAAATTTTACAGTGGAGTTAATTTCTTTGTGAGTCGTTATAACCATATTTGATATGACCGATCTGCCTGTCATGACGTTTTTCAGACATCGACTTGTTGAAAGTAAGATATTTGTCACCCTAGACTCGCCTAGTCTAGCTATAGCGAACACCATAGGTGCGGGGTTGTCAACCCCGTATAGATCTATACACAAACTTTCGCTTTCCCTCCAGGAGACTCTGATTATAACTACAGGACTAAAGGTTGTACACTAGGTAGGTACGAATGAAAGAACGCGTCTCACAAGAACCTTAACTATATTTGCACGAATATTGTATAGAAATTTGCATTTTTGGCTCAAATTTGTTTAAAATGCCAATTTAATCCACAAAATCCAATAGTTACCCTTTTTAGACCCTTAAAAACCGTGAATGGCTAATTGAAACCCATTTTTGTAATAATGGACATATTTAGCCCATAAAAAACCATGAAGGGCCATTTTTAAGCCCATTTTGTGAAAATTTACACTTTTAGCCCCTTTAAAACTACAAGTATCTTTAAGACCCATTTTTATTTAAAAATGACTCTTTTGGTCCTTGAAAAACCATGCATTCCCTAAAGGCTTCACCTTTTTTTATTTGTCAAAAATGGCCCCCTTATATGTTTTTTTTAGTTTCCTAGTGTTCCAAAACATGTTTATTCCTTTCACTTCATAATAAGTTGTACAATGTGTGTTAGATTCCAAACATCACCATGTTTTGGTAGAGTTTTCGAGATTCATGAAGTTTTAGCACATAATCACAACATATAACATGGAAAACACACATCAACATGCATAAACACTTAGATCTAACCCAAAGCAACTTGTATCCTCCCCCAAAACATAGTGAAACCGAAAATAAGGGGTATGAACTCACTTTGCGATGATGGATCGGTTTTAGTGAAGAGTTTGAAGGAGGTTTCGGCCTAGCTTGTTTCTTGAGAAGAGTTTTCGAGTCCAAGATGGTTCTAGGAGCATCAATAATGAAATGAGAGTGTTAAAAGAAATAAGTTTAACATAAACATGAAGTTAAACTTCTTTAGTGGAAGTAGCTTACCAAGATGATGGTCTTTGATGAGGTTTTCTTGAACGCTCACACGCAAGCACACACGAAATTGATGAGAAAGGATGGGTAAATTCTTGGAGTTCTAGAGAGAGTCTTTGATGTAGTTGTAATGAAAGAAGATGAGGGTGGTGGGATGCACTTTAACCAAGAGTTAAGAAGAGAGAAAGAGAGAGAATATAGTGGTTATTACATGAAGGGTTTGAGCTCTAGAAATACGGGATTTGGTGCTTAGATTACCACTAAACATTAGTGAGGTGGCAACACCCTAATTATCCTCTTATTTTTTAATTATTTTTTTTTTAAAAACCGAGGATGAGAGGGAAAAAGGAAAATATGGGCCTTGGGCTTGTTCTTGGAATTTGCCCATTAGGGAGTTTTGACCCAAGGGGGCCCACATAGGTGTTTACGGCCCATATGACAAAACATTTGGGTTTTTGGCCCATTGAGGTTCAAGGAAGTTGTTTACGGCCCAATAAGGCCCATGAAAGCAAAGTGAGACATTTTAGGTGCAATAAGGCCCATAAAAAGTCTTATGGGCCAAAATGTTATAGTTTAATGAATGTGGGTCCATTTAGGGCCCAAATGAGGATTCTTAGCCCAAAATTATCCAATTGAGAGTTTATTGGCCCATTAGACCCAAAAATTGATTCCTGGCCCAATGATAGGTTTGAACAGGGAAGTTAGGGTTACAACTCAAAGTCGAGTGAATGTAGTATATTGAATTAGGTTTAGGGCTTCATGAGTGAGTTTTGATTCGAATAGTTGTTTTTGAAATGAATAACATGTATATCCTTAAACTTAAAGTTACATGATACATCAAGAATTGATTACACATAGACAGAATTTCCTATCCAAAATGCTAGTTGTGACAGGTCAATACCAGGGTCTCGTATAATCTTTGCCGAAGGGTCTCAAATGTCGACTGTTGCTCAGGGCCTTATCGAAAATCCACCCCTTCCTCACCATACGAGTTATGGGTACCGCGATCTTGGAGAAATATTGAATGAATCTCCGATAGTACCCTGCCAAACCAAATAAACTCCTGATATTCGAGGGAGATTTCGGAACCACCCACTACATCACGGCCTCGATCTTGGCCGGATCGTGTAACGACCATAAAATTTCAACCAATTTAAACTTTTCAAAAAATCCCATATTCATTAAGTTATTACAAAAAGGTTTTCAATTCATTTATTATCAGAGTATCCCAGAAACATCAACATAAAACTAAGGAGCGGTACGATCACGCCTTCGCCTTGCCACAGTCTCCTGAAGTACCTAAAACAATACACTGAAACTGTAAGCCCAAAAGCTTAGTAAGTTACCCCCAAAATACCAACCACAATACCATACACATATCATATCATAAACAGAACAACCATGCATATCGAGTCTACAGTGTAACTGGTCTGCCTGCACCAGGCCTTCAGTCCACCCGGTCCACTCTCTCTTCGAGTCTATAGTGTGACTGGTCCGCCCGCACCCGGCCTTTAGTCCACCTGGTCCACTCTCCGAGTCTACAGTATGACTGGTCCGCCCGCATCGGGCCATTAGTCTATTTGGTCCACTCTTCGAGCCTCGGCACGTCTGGTCCGCCCTATTGGGGCCTTCAGCCTTTCCGGACCGCTCGCCAGGCCTTCGGTCTAATTGGTCTGCTCTAGGTATGTTGGCCTACAACACAAAGCAGGACCCGCCTCAACTCAACCCCAGTCCAAACAACCATGTGCACATAAACATATAATCATATAACAATTCACATTTAATCAAACCGATCTAGCAGATCACATACCATAACAACATCCTTTCTAGGATACCGACATAACCGGTCACTAACATAGCACCATCCTATATACCAGGATGCCGACCTTAACCAGGTCTCTAACATACACCATCCTAATAACCAGGATACAAACATAGCAATCAATAACATATCAAACAGATACCCAGATTTCAATCTGATAAAGGGCCGGCCTTCGTGCCTTAGACCCTGTTGATATAGTGAGGATAACTTACCTGCAACTGCCGACTGAAGAATAAGATCACGCTGCTCTGACCACCGGCACAAACTCCACCACTGAACATTACCAAATAACCAAATCCAATGAACACCAATAATTACCAAGATACCCTTAGAAGTCAAACTGGTCAACTCTTGGTCCAAGTCAAAGTCAACCTTCCTGGTTGACCCTACTCGCCGAGTCAACCCATTGACTCGTCGAGTCCCTATACTCAGAAACTCCCAATCATGATTCAACTCGCCGATTCACCCCAAGACTCGTCGAGTCCAACAATCATCGAGTCCCATCCTGCTCAACTCACCGAGTTGTCCCTCAACTCATCGAGACATAGATTAACAAGAAAAGGCTAGGGTTCCATGACCAGACTTGCCGAGTCCAAGGCAATCTACGACAGACTCGCCGAGTTGTTCTTCCAACTCGCCGAGTCCATATGTGACATCTTCATATAGACGATAACAGGCCATTCCATTGCTTCCAATACATAGATCTGGACTCCTAGGTCCAGATTCACACGTAAAGTTTCCAACTTTACGTGAATGCAAGGCTCAACAAGCTCCAACCAAGCTACAAGAAGGTTTTGGTACAAAGGCACGCTCAAACAAGCCCAAAGATTGATGCTTTCTGCCCTTATGAATCCAATACAACCTAGATCTGAAGTTGCAACTTCAGATCTAACCTCTAAACCTGAAATGGATCCAAACCAAGCTAAAGAATCCCCAAAACAACCACCATGGATGAAATAACAAGGAAATAGCTTAAGGTAAGGTCCTCTTACCTTAGAGATGAGTCTAAACTGATGTAGACTTTAGATCCACAAGCTCTCTTGATGCTATCCTCAAATACCTCCAACTTCTCTTCACCAATTTCTCCTTCCATGCTTCAATCTTCTCAACTAATGGAGTCTCTCACGATTTAGGGTTTTCTCTAGAACACTCAGGGAAGATAGAGGCCGAAATGAAGGCATATCATTCTTTAAATAGGGTGCAAACTCTAGAATTAGGGTTTCTCATTCCAGCACGGACCCGTCGAGTCTAGCCTCCGACTCGGCGAGTCTGATCACTTAACATGTGCCCGACACACGCTTAGACTCGACGAGTTGCAGCTCCTACTCGCCGAGTCCCTCTATTCCAAACTTACACTTTACCCCCTGGACTCTTGATTCTTACTTGGGATGTTACAGACCGACCAAAATCCATTCCTGGTTAACGAGGTGCCCAAGGAACTGGTCCTCTTAAAACCAGAACTCGCATTTCGAGAACTTGGCATAGAGCCTTTTTCACCTCAAAACCCCCAGAAGCTTGCGATGATGCTCCTCATGCAACTCTCTGGTCTTGGAATACACCAAGATATCATCGATAAACACAATAACTAAATGATCGAGCATTGGCCTGCATACCTGATTCATCAAATCCATAAACACCGCAGGCGCATTGGTGTGCCTAAATGGCATCACCACGGAGTCGTAATGCCCATAACGAGTCTAGAACACGGTCTTCTCCATGTCCTCCTCCCTCACTCTAACTTGATGATGCCCAGACCTCAGATCTCTCTTAGAGAACCAAGATGTACCCTGCAACTGACCAAAGAGGTCATCAATCCACAAGAGGGGATAACAGTTCTTCACCGTTAACTTGTTCAACTTTCGGTAATCAATGCACATCCGGTGTGAACCATCCTTCTTCTTGACGAACATTATTGGCGCTCCCCACGGAGAACTGCTGTCACACCCCAAAACCGGAACGACGGAAACGTTCAGGGGTGGAGGACGTCATGTACAGTATCACAACAATGCATAGTAGTAAACAAGCAACAACATCATCTATTGCATTAAGAATATAATTTAATACAAGTGTGTACTGTTAAGTTTAATAAACACCAAAAGGAAATCAAAATATGAGATGATTCTTGAATCTGCCCCATCTTCTCAAAAGCCTGCATCGGTACCTGTCTACTGATGACCTGAGAATTCAAGTTATTTTGAAAGAGTTGATCAGCTTTAAAGCTGGTGAGATCATAAGTATTTTAGTGTCATTGTTTGTATGAAAGTGTTTGTATACACTTGATGTATAAGTTTGTAAATATTTGTAAATGTTTGTAATTGTTTGTAAATATTTGAACTCTCCTAGAAAACCCTATGTTTTTTACTAAAAGTAGCCTTCTACCAAGGCATTAAATGTTTGTATGTATATCTCTTGTATGAGTATGTATTTTCCCAATTCTGACTATCATTAACCAAAAATTTAGTTTTTACATTACTATTCATTGTGAGAAGATCACAAGTGAATGCAATGGGTAAATAAAATAGTAGTGTAGTGTTATATAAGGTAACTACTGTTGTACTAACTACCTTAATCCAACTGTTAATTAAAGTACCATGTGATATGCCTGTACCATAGTACTGACTAAAAACACGACAATGAAAGACGTCGAAAGAAATGACATTTGGCACCCGTAAACTTGCAAGTCCCACTGTAGCGAGGAGCAAGGTGTAGGATAGTCAATCCAGTATAGATTTATACACAAACTCAACGCTCTCCACTTAAGGAGATTTTGGATACAAAAATAGCCATGATAGGTGATGTCATGCCCCGTTACGTGGCTCACATAACTGTTGTAATGTTCTTGTATATGTATTGTATGTATTAGTTGTATTGTATGTTCTCCCTCTATCTAGTATGTATGTATTTTTTCTCTGTTTCTCATAATAGTATGTTCTCTTGTATAATGTATAGTATGTACTAGCTGTATTGTATGTTCTCTCTCTCTCTCTCTCTCTCTCTGTATGTGTGTGTGTGTCTAGTATGTATGTATGTTCTATCTGTATGTTATTTTATTTTTCTCATCATAGTATTCTCTATTTGTTTCTTGTTATAGTATGTGTTGACTCATGTATGAACTGACTCATTGTATGTTTCATTGTTCTAGTAATAGTATTGTAACTTCCTAAACTATACCTATTATAGTTTACTAGCAATGTTGTCTGTATGTATGAACATGTTTGTATACCTTTGCTACCCAAAGGTATTGAACTGAATGAAGGAACTTTTATATCTATACACATATACATAATATATAACTAAGAATTCATACGACCTTCGGACAAATAACCGATACCCTAAGTCCACAACCAAACAAGGAACAGGAAGCAAGATGAGCTATCAGTCCTAAGTCCTTTCAATCCTGCTTATATAACTATATCTATATAGATACACATTTGACAAAGTATAAGTTTAAAAGAGTTTAATGAAAGTATTTAACATGTAAAAGAGTTTGTAAAACAGTTTGAAGTAGTTTGTTTGATAACATAGTTTGAAAAGTAAGCAAATCCATATGTTTGATAGTTATTAATCACATGTGATTGATATAATAACAATAATAGTT
The DNA here is from genome assembly GCF_051521515.1 of Lactuca serriola. Classification (NCBI taxonomy): domain Eukaryota; kingdom Viridiplantae; phylum Streptophyta; class Magnoliopsida; order Asterales; family Asteraceae; genus Lactuca; species Lactuca serriola. Next base: position 143,794,122 of record NC_136409.1, read on the forward strand.
CAACTTGTATCCCCCCTCCCTCCCATAAAAGTATTTAAAATCATTTAAAAGGTTGATTAAGGGGTATGAACTCACCTGAAGTGAGTGGTTTGGATGAACGGATGGTATAGGATGCTAAGTGTCAAGTGAAGACTTGAGCACACACGGATCCTATTTATCATATAATAACGCATATATGTATCCAATTAGTCATTTAACAACTAATTAACCAAGTTAAGACACCCTAGGACACGGAAAACACTTTGATTCAAGTGCTAGAAGTACCAAGGGTTGCATCTAAGGGTTGTATAGCCACTTAAGGGAGTTTTCGGTCCAAGTGGTATGTTTCTTGTGGTTTTCGGTCCATATGGTTTTCGGTCCAAGAGGATTTCGCTCCAATCACCTTTCGGTAATGGAGTTCTCGGTCTAAGGAGGTTCAACCGAAAAATCATTAAATCTTGTAACAATGATGTTTTTCAAGGGTTATGCTCAATGTGAATTTGTGATATGAATTTGTGATATGGTTTCATAATCATTAAGATGATCATGAAATACGATACTAAAGTACTCTCCCATCCTTTCAGATTTGAGAAACTTTTATCTTCCTGCCTAATTTGATTCTTCTCATTTGTTTTGTCATACATTGTAACCTTTCCAATGTTACAGAATTATACTTAACCTTATAAGTATAATCATATTTACTAATCTTTAGTAAATCATGACAAATCAATCTTTGTGGTGGACCTTGACCAGCGCACACCCAGTGTACCTAATTCCTTAGTCCTTCAACTGACTCACATATACATGTGATCAAAGAATTAGTCTTAATTTTCAAAGATGAAAATTCTCATTCATCATACAATACAACTTGTATGATTCCAAGTTTCTGTCCAATTGAAACTTGGGTGATGAAAACTTTCTTCATTTGGTAAATTCAGACACTACCACAAACGAAGGAATCAAATCCACTTTCCAATATTGCTATTACTGGAAACATATAAGCAACAATTTTCCACAGATGCCATTGTAAGGATATTTTTAAAATAAATAAAATTAAAACCCTTTTTTATTTTATTTTTAAAACTTTGCGGAAAAACTTATCCTTACAATCCACATGAAAACCTTGTTGTTATCTATTCATAAGCAATATATTATAACTCTTAAGCAACAGCTCAAAATTCTGATTGCCGAACCATGCGATCGAAACCCACCTTTGCAATCAGAATCAACATATACTTACTTTAAGCTTCCTATCTTTTCTTTGATTCTTAAAAACATCAACATGTGACCCATTCACATTATGTAATAAGAATCTCCAAATAGGAACTTAATAGAGTTAGACAGTGGACTTTACCCGAAGTAGAGTCAAACCTCTTGACTCGATCAACCTTATGACCTTTTAGGTGAATAGGGCAGCTTCGCAACCAATGCCCCTTCCTTTGGCAACAAAACACATGGACCCTTTGGTAATGGCACATGAGACTATCTCAGACTTAGCCTTTCTCTTTACCATTTGGTCAACTGAGTTGACTATGGCCGATCCCTTTCCATTGGGAAGAGAAATCCTTTTCTAGATATCCAATGCTACCAATGTCAATGTACATTTAAGACTTGGGAAGTTGTTCTTTTAATACTGGTGTTCCAAATCATTGTTGATTCCTCAACACCAAGCAAATAGATAACATCATTAAGGGTCATGTCATAGTCTATCTCATAGTAGTCCCAAAAAGACTCACTATGTTACTAAGAAAGTGATTGAACATCCAACTTTCACGAGACTTTGACACCCAACTCTCCCGGCTTGTCAATATGTGACTTTATCTCCAAGATGTGAACACGCATAGACTATGCTTGCCAATAGGGATTGAGTGACTTTAAACTTTTCAAGAACTTGTGGGTGAGGGAGAATAATTGGAGGAGGTGGAGGAAGTGAAGCATGATGTTGAGGGACACCATCTTCAAGAGATTTGGGAAGATCATAGTTGTCTGAACCAGACATCTATAATGGGAGAAAATCAAGTTAGTTGATTCAAAGTCCTTAATATAACACCCAATATGAGATATTAAGGCTAGGACCCAACACAATATTTTATAATTTAGAAGAGGGATGCCGTAATCCAAGCTATAAAATATTTGAAGGTAGGCGAATGACGATTCACCAATTTCCACCATGAAAAACGAAATAATTTATTAGGTTTTAATTGGATTTGAAATTCCTAGATCTTTTGAGATTCATTGAACTTTTCAATGGCATGTTTCAATCTCGAGTGTGCCCTCTCAAATTTTGTGACTGAGATGCCGAGGATCACAAAACATGGTGTGAATAACCATACCAATTCACTTGGTACCCTTAATATTATCACCTAATCAATGTGCCGGTAAACCACACACGCTCCATTGATCTATGACAAACATTAAGTCACCCTTCGTGATCCTTACTAGTCCAAGTTAGTGTGCCGGTTAACCACACACGCTCCACCAACGACTTGGTAAGGTACAAAGTGTGAATTCCATGGGCTAGCACCAAATTCACATTTTTCCTAAAGTAACTAAGATTGGGAATTAAATAAAAATTTTAATTACTTTATAATATTCATCATACTTTTAATGAGAATTTAAAGTCATTGTCCTACCCGTTCGGCTAACGACCCTCCACCAGTCAAATAAGCGGTGGGTGAGAGTGGACACCCATTAAGTCGTCATTTTATAGGCAACAACCTTATACCCACCTTATAGACCGGCTTCGTGAATGAGGCCTACTAACGGTAAAACGACTTGTTCTTATACATATATATAATAATTAACCATTAATCTTATAATAGTATAAGGGTAGAATTTTAACTTCTAAAACTCTAGGATGTGGAATTAAAGTTTATTAAAGTGTGTGAAACATTACAAATTCGAAAACTTGAGGGAAAGTTTTGAAACTATTCAAAACTAATTAATTCCATGATTTATGTGTTTAAAGTAGTTTTAATCCAAAAACTCTTCAAGTTCCATAACTTGAGGACAAGTTATGGAAGACTTTAAACTAATAAAAGAATTACTTTTCTTTATTTTATAACTTATGGAATTAATTAAGGTTACACTTTATTTATATATTTATTAATGAAGTGACTCTTGAACCTCCATAACTTAAGGACAAGACTCTTCATCTTTTGTAACCATCCAAGACTTTTCATTTCATAACTTATGAATTAAAGGTTCATAAAAATGAAGACTCTTCATTTTCATGTAACTTATGTGTTTTAAGTGTGTGTTAAATAAAAGTGACCTTTGGATATCCATAACTTGAGGACAAATTATGGACTCCATTAAAACACATAAATGATCAAGAATTAATTCTAAACAATTCAGCAAATAATTCCTATCATCTTCTAAATTCATTAGAACATGAACATGATCATCAAAATTTCAAGAATTATATGAACACATAAAATCATGGAATTTTGATTATAACTTTGAAATTGGTCCACCATCATCATTACCACATCAAAAATAGGTTTTATGAGTCCAAAACAGTTTAAGGTAATGATTCTAAACCAATTCCAGCACCAAAACTCGAAGATATGCTGTCTGGGGGTCCAACTCGTCGAGTGCATGAACCAACTCGCTGAGTTGGATGAGTTTTGCCTTGGACTCGTCGAGTCCCTTTATGGACTCGGCGAGTCAGCTGTGCAGACAGCATAAAATCTTCGATTTTCAGCAATTTGCATCAAGTATTCAAACAAGCAAGCCTAGGCTCTGATACCACTGTTGGGTTTTGAGCAATCTAACACTTCCTAAGTGTGCATGCAACCCTAATAAACCTTGGATCTATGTTTGTCTAAATACATGCAAAATAATAATTTTTCCAAGGTTCATAACCTATCTAACATGGCATGGGGTACTTTTAAACATAAAAGAATTAGATGAGATTACATACCTTTTGATGATGAGTTCAATTCCTAAGGAGTTTGAGGGCCAAGCACCAATAGTGTGAATGCCTCAAATGGAATCAAAAATCACGACAAACTCTTGGAAAACTTTAGAGAGAGTGTATACACACACATAAAATCGGTCACATACAAAACACACACACTAGTCATACTGGTTGCCATTTCATGCTCCATAAGCATGCTTATATTGTGTGCATGGTTAGGGTGAAACCCTAATAACCCATGACCTTTCCTTTCCAAGGATCCATGGGTTAAAAGCTCCATGGATCATCCATGGACTTCCATATAAGCCTAGCCCATTAACAAATGAGTGTTAGCCCACACCATATAAAACCAATAGCCCATAATCTAATTAGTCTTCCTTTTAATCTCTAAATTAATTCATAATTAATTTAATACTAATACTAATTAAATAACATAACTTCATATTAATATATTATAACTTATAATATATTAATAAACATATGTGTATAACTCTCATAAAATTATCCATAAATAGTTCGGGTGAGATGCAACCCAAATGGATCATGCCGGGTCGGGTCAACTATATACCAAATAAGTTATGGACTTAGACACCTTATCCAACACTATCTCTGTCCAAGATAATGGATATGGGAACACCGTGCAATCGTACAATCTCCGGTATGTAGATTCTTGTAAGCTTCTTCATCTTGTCTGTTTCTTTGATAGACAGGAAGTGTGCGGACTTGGTCAATCTGTCAACGATGACCCATATGGTATCAAGTCCACCCGTTGTCTTGGGCAACTTGGTTATGAAGTCCATAATGATTCGTGCCCACTTCCGTTCTGGTATCTCCAGCTGTTGTAGAAGTCCTGAGGGTTTCTGGTATTCGACCTTGATCTTGGCGCAAGTAAGGCATTTACTCACGAAGGTAGCAATCTCAGCTTTCATGTTAGGCCACCATTATAGCTTTTTAAGATCCAGATACATGTTATATGAACCTGGGTGGACGGAATAACGAGTGTTGTGCGCCTCAGTCATGACCAAGTCTCTGAAACCACCATGTTTCGGTGTCCAGATCCGATCCATGAAATATAAGGCTCCGCCACCTTTGACTTCCAAGTTCTTATCCATCCCTCTCAGGGATTCACTCGCCACATTTTTAGGTTTCAAAGCGTAGAGCTAAGCCTCCTTAATTTGCGTGGACAAGTGTGAATGGATAGTCATAGTCAATGATTTGACTCTACGACCAGAATATTCTTTCCGACTTAGGGCATCAGCTACTACGTTGGCTTTACCAGGATGATAACAAATTTCACATTTGTAATCACTAAGTAGCTCGACCCACCTTTTTTGTCTCATGTTGAGCTCCTTCTTATCGAATATATGTTGTAGGCTTTTGTGGTCTGTAAAGATAGTGCTTTTTGTACCATATAGGTAGTGTCTCCAGATCTTCAGAGAAAACACAACTACTCCTAGCTCAAGATCGTGAGTGGTGTAGTTGACCTCGTGTGTCTTCTGCTGTCTTGAGGCATAGGTGACGACCTTACCTCATTCCATCAGAACACGGTCGAGCCCTTGATTTGACGCATCGCAATAAACAACAAAGTCTTCCATCCCTTCAGGGAGGGACAGTATTGGTGCGGTGCACAAGGCTCGCTTGAGCGTTTGGAACGCTCTCTCCTGCTTCTCCTCCCAGTCAAAGGCCACGCCCTTTTGGGTCAGTGTTGTAAGAGGTTTCGCAATTCGGGAGAACTCCCTTTTGGGTCAGTGTTGTAAGAGGTTTCGTAATTCGGGAGAAGTTCTGAATGAACTTGCGATAGTCGCCAGCGAGGCCTAGAAATTGACGAATTTCGGTAGGCGTCTTCGGTGCTGACCAGCTCTCAATGGATTTGATTTTGGAAGGGTCAACGTGTATTCCCTCTTTGCTAACCACGTGCCCTAAGAATTCGACTCTTCGGATCCAAAATTCGCATTTCGAAAACTTCACATAGAGCTTCTACGAACGCAGCATTTCTAAGACTAGTCGCAGATGTTGACTATGCTCCTCCTTACTACAAGAGTAGATAAGTATGTCATCGATGAAGACGATGACGAACTAATCCAAGTAAAGACGACACACCCTATTCATTAAATCCATGAATACTACGGACACGTTTGTTAATCTGAACGACATCACTACAAATTCGTAGTGCCCATAACGAGTTCGGAAGGCTGTCTTCGGAACATCCTCCCCCTTGCACTCGTAGTTGGTGATATCCGGATCTTAGATCGGTTTTTGTAAAGAAGTTCGACCCTTGAAGTTGATCAAATAAATCGTCAATACGAGGCAGAGGATAACGAATTTTGACGATCAGTTTGTTGAGCTCCCTGTAGTCGATGCACATACGAACGGATCCGTCTTTCTTCTTGACGAACAAGACTGGAGCTCCCCAGGGTGAGAAGCTTGGTCTTATAAAGCCCTTGCTGAGCAGTGCGTTAAGTTGACAGGACAGTTCTTGCATCTCTGCAGGTGCTAGACGATAGGGCGATTTGGCTACTACGGTAGCCCCTGGAACTAAGTCGATCCTGAACTCGAATTGACATTGCGAAGGTAATCCTGGGAGTTCTTCTGGAAATATGTCGGGAAAATCACATACTACTGGAATGTTCTTAATGTCTTTCGTTTCTTGGCTCACATCGACAAGATGAGCAAGGAATGTGTGACATTCCTTTCGTAAGAATTTCTAGGCTTGAATGCTTGAGATGATACGAAGGTTAGTGTCGGGTTTGTCGCCATAGATTTCTAGAGTTTCGCCAGACAGCAGATTTAGGTGAACAACCTTTTCATAACACATGATGTCGACACGAGGAAGACTCAATCAATCTATGCCGATAATGACGTCTAAACTTTTAATTGAGACCGGCATGAGGTCGATCGAAAATGAATGACTATTTAGAGTTAGGGTACACCCTATGTATATGCAGCTAGTGCTCTCCGATTTCCGATTAGCCATTTCTACAGTGAACGACTCTTTAAGTGCTAGTGATTTTTGCTTAAGTAAATGAGCAAAGTTTTGGTTCACGAAACTCCTCTCCGCTCCACTATCAAACAATATGCATGCATAAGAGTTATCGAGAAGAAACGTACCAGTGACCACTATGGGGTCGGCAACCGCTTCCTCGTGGCCTATAGCCAGAACCCTTCCTACTCCACCGGCATTCCCTGCCTTAGGGCAGTTCTTCTTGTAGTGGCCCGCCTCGCCACAACCGTAGCAAGCTTGGCCCACTCCTGCGTCGGGGACTTGGTTGATTGGCCTCGCCGGTGCTTTGCAGAAACGGGCTGTGTGCCCCTTCCTATTGCAGTTTGAACACTGCATTTCCCAGCAGGCACCGATGTAGTGGAAGTTGCATTTGTTGCACTTGGGCAAACTTCCAGCATACTGCTTTACCGGAGCAACAGCGGCAGGTGCTATCGCAGCATGAACTGCCGCGACCTACTGCTTTTTGGTAGCCTTCTTCTTCTTCTTGTCATCCCAGAACTTCTGCTTGGAATCATCGATTTTGGAGGGTTCTGAGATGGCTAGGGTCGTTGTTGCGGCCAGGGTACGAACCCCATGGTCAATGAGCCGATGTGCCAACTGCTTGGCACTATCGAATGTAGTGGGGTTTGAAGCTAAAACATTCCCCTGAAATGGAGGAACCAGCCCCCAGATGTACCTCTCTATTTTCTTTCCCTCTGTGTGAACCATGTTGGGACAGAGGGCCACCAGCTCGCTGAACCTGGCGGTATAGGAAACTATGTCGGAGCCCTTCATGGTTAGGCTCCACAGTTCCTCTTCCAATTTCTGGATCTCGCCCCTCGGGCAGTACTCTTCAATCATTAGCTCCGTAAGAGCTTCCCAACCTATAACATTAGTCACCACTAGAGATAGTGACTTGACATGGCTATTCCACCATGTCAGGGTTTTTTCCTCGAAGGTGCAAGTAGCGAACTTGACCTTGCTCCCTTCTGGACAGGAGCAGATTTCGAAGACCGATTCGGTCTTCTCGAACCATTGCGAGAGGGCAATGACTCCGCCAGTCCCTCTAAAGGACTTGGGCTTGCAGTTGGTGAAGTCCTTGTAGTTGGTGAAGTCCTTGTAGGAGCACTCTCTCAAGCGCACATGGATTTCACCATGAGTAGATTGAATAGGGGTTCCTCCTCCATTGGAACTGGAAGAATGATATTGAGCCGTGGATGTTGCCACAGCCGCGACTACTACAACATTTAGAGCTGCCGTATCGATTTGAGGAGTAAGTGGTGTTCCAGTTATTGGAGGATCGCATCTTGTTGATCGGAGTGGAGGCATCTTTCAACTATAAGTTTACAAAGATGACAATATGGGTAAGAATAGAGAAATTGACGAGAGTGACTCATGGATTAACTCTCCATAGCCCAACCACACAATTGAATAGTATGTTTGAATGTAGATCTAGTACTAACAGATGATAGCATTTGGATAATAATTTCCATGAGATTAGATATCTGTCAATAATACTGGAATTACAAATGTAACAAGTTCGGGAAAAATGACCTAGAAGTAGGCCTTACATCAACCAAGATGGGAAAATTTTGACAAACCTACGATCTAATCAAGGCCTAACAGGTCCAAGTTTTAACAAAGATAGGAAATTAGACTAGAGTTTTTACATAACTAAGTTATATCCAAAAGAGAAGCTTAAGTAGGCTCTATCTATGATGAGTCCTTGATTCAGACAGACGATGCTCCATGTCTCTCATGCGCCTTTCCGTCATTGCCTGTCGAGCATGAAGTTCCCTGACTTCAGCTCAGGTTTCAGTAAGTTCTCTCTGCAGAGCTGCATTATGGACCTGAGTCCTTTCATGAGCAAACTCCGGCTGATGAATGTAGACTGTGTTAACGCCAGAGTTGGCGTCAATCTCCACTACTCGGTCGATAGTTGCTCGACCTTGCCCAGTGTTTCGAGAAATCATACGGACCATGATGGGCAAGACTTGGTCAGCAGAACCTCCCTCGGTTAGGTTGTAAAAGCTTTTGTCCCCATTCTAGGGAATGCATTGACACTGTTCCTGACTCCATCTGTTCAAGTTTGTGGCGCACAAAGGTGTAAGTCCTTGAAATGCTGGACGAGGGTTTGGGTTTGGAGCTACTGAGGGTAGGTTGTTGACTTCTGGCTCTGAGTCAGAACCATCAGAAAACCTTCAGCTTGGTGATCATCCAAAGGGATTGGGTGATCATCTTCTGGCTCTTCCCCCAGCCATCCTGCATTGCAGTTGGTGGGATAGTACGGGTCTCCGGGAAGATGGAATCCAGCCATGATATCTATGCGAGAAAAGGGGTAAAGAAATAATTAACAGGCGAACTAACTAGATAATTATAAGATTATATTTATTAGTTACTTCAATACTTGCTTAATCCATACAAGTTATATGAAAGCAAAACAGGATAGACCTTCGAATAAGTGATCCTAACTCCAAATCCACAACCAAATAAGGAACAGGAAGAAAAGCAAAGATCACAGATTCTAAGTCTATGACATCCTAGTCACATATAATCTTAGTGTATCCACTTAGCAATTATTGACCTACTAATAAAAACCTTTAGTTCTCAGATAAGTACTTATAGTAACACAAAATACTCCTATAGTATTTTAAGTTTATGTTCTATTCTAATGTTTTCATTGTAGTATTGTTGGTAAGTTTTTAGACTTGTTGCAACCTCACAACCACCCTTAGGCACATGCTAGTCACTCTTCGGATAATATAGTTGATCATGCTATATCTTCCCATGGTTGACTATACGTCTCTAAGTCTGATTGTGTTGTCCAACAATCGTAATACTTTTGTTCTGTCCTAGTGACACTGATTTTAGTATGAATGCAGGTATGTATACTTGTTTAAATATTTTATTATATAAAAGTATAAACTCTTGGTCAGAGTATTTTAATCCCATTGTGTTTATAGTTTGTATATCTTTTATGGGTTGATATACTCGATTCACTATAAACAATGCTCTGATACCAATCTGTCACACCCTAAAACCGGAATGTGCTCCATCTTCTCAAAAGCCTGGCATCGGTACCTATCAACTGATGACCTGAGAATTCAAGTTATTTTGAAAGAGTTGATCAGCTTTAAAGCTGGTGAGATCATAAGTATTTTAGTGTCATTGTTTGTATGAAAGTGTTTGTATACACTTGATGTATAAGTTTGTAATGTTTGTAAATGTTTGTAATTGTTTGTAAATATTTGAACTCTCCTAGAAAATCCTATGTTTTCTACTAAAAGTAGCATTCTACCAAGGCATTAAATGTTTGTATCTATATCTCTTGTAAGAGTATGTATTTTCCCAATTCTGACTATCATTAACCAAAAATATAGTTTTTACATTACTGTTCATTGTAAGAAGATCACAAGTGAATGCAATGGGGAAATAAAATAGTACTGTAGTGTTGTATTAGGTAACTACTGTTGTACTAACTACCTTAATCCAATTTTTAATTAAAGTACCATGTGATATGCCTGTACCATACTACTAACTAAAAACACGACGATGAAAGACGTTGGAAGAAATGACATTTGGCACCCGTAGACTTGCAAGTCCTACTATAGCGAGCAACAAGGTGTAGGATAGTCAATCCAGTATAGATTTATACACAAACTCAACGCTCTCCACTTAAGGAGATTTTGGATACAAAAATAGCCATGACAGGTGATGTCATGCCCCGTTACGTGGCTCACATAACTGTTCTAATGTTCTTGTATATGTATTGTATGTACTAGCTATATTTAATGTTCTCCCTCTGTCTAGTATGTCTGTATGTTCTCTCTGTTTCTCATAATAGTATGTTCTCTTGTATAATGTATAGTATGTACTAGCTGTATTGTATGTTCTCTCTCTCTGTCTAGTATGTATGTATGTTCTCTCTGTATGTTATTGTTTGTTTCTCATCATAGTATTCTCTGTCTGTTTATCGTTATAGTATGTGTTGACTCATGTATGAACTGACTCATTGTATGTTTCATTGTTCTAGTAATAGTATTGTAACTTCCTAAACTATACCTATTATAGTATACTAGCAATGTTGTTTGTATGTATGAACATGTTTGCATACCTTTTCTACCCAAAGGTATTGAACTGAATGAAGGAACTTTTATATCTATACACATATACATAATATATAACTAAGAATTCATACGACCTTCGGACAAATAACCGATACCCTAAGTCCACAACCAAACAAGGAACAGGAAGCAAGATGAGCTATCAGTCCTAAGTCCTTTCAATCCTACTTATATAACTATATCTATATAGATACACATTTGACAAAGTATAAGTTTAAAAGAGTTTAATGAAAGTATTTAACATGTAAAAGAGTTTGTAAAACAGTTTGAAGTAGTTTGTTTGATAACATAGTTTGAAAAGTAAGCAAATCCATATGTTTGATAGTCATTAATCACATGTGATTGATATAATAACAATAATAGTTCAACTTGTATCCCCCCTCCCTCCCATAAAAGTATTTAAAATCATTTAAAAGGTTGATTAAGGGGTATGAACTCACCTTTAGTGAGTGGTTTGGATGAACGGATGGTATAGGATGCTAAGTGTCAAGTGAAGACTTGAGCACACACACGGATCCTATTTATCATATAATAACACATATATATGTATCCAATTAGTCATTTAACAACTAATTAACCAAGTTAAGAAACCCTAGGACATGGAAAACACTTTGATTCAAGTGCTAGAAGTACCAAGGGTTGCATCTAAGGGTTGTATAGCCACTTAAGGGAGTCTTCGGACCAAGAGGTATGTTTCTTGTGGTTTTCAGTCCATATGGTTTTCGGTCCATATGGTTTTCGGTCCAAGAGGTTTTCTATCCAATGACCTTTTGGTCATGGAGTTCACGGTCTAAGGAGGTTCAACCGAAAACTCATCAAATCTTGTAACAATGATGTTTTTCAAGGGTTATGCTCAATAGGATCGGTCTCTAGGGTTCATGCTTAGCCTTAGGAAGGTTTAAAGCTATAAGAACCCCCATTAATGAGGGTTTTCGTTGTAAGGAGATGTACCAGACCGAAAATCCCTATTGTTCTTGGGTAAATGATGATTTCTTGGCCCTAAATCAAGTATCCTTACTAGATAACAAGTATAGGAGATAGATACTTACAATATGGAAGCAAAGAAAGGTGTTTTCGGCCCAAAACACTAGTGTGTGCTCTTGGTGTTCTTGGAGAACACTTGAGGATCAAAGAAAATGGAATGATTTCATGGATGAAATGATGTAAGATCACTAGGTAATGGAAGAGACCAACTAAACAAGGAAGGAAACACTTACAATCTTGAAGATCTCGAAAAAAATTTGGATGATACTTGAGAGAGAATTGTTCTTGACTTGGAAATGGGAAAAATGACAAAAATGACTAAGTGTCATTTATATACCCTTTAGGGTTTTCGGCCCTAACACTATTTTGGGCCAAAAACTCCAAACTCTTGGAGTTTTGCGACTCAAATGATGCACAAATAATCCTAAAGTATACTTCCTTTCATTTGTTCTCTCGAATAATTAATATTAAAACACCCAAACGGACTTTAAACCGAGCTAAAAATTAGCATAAATGAATTTGACTTTTTAAATTGAAGTGTTTGACTGTAGAGTTCGTACAAATGAAAATTTCGGGTTGTCACAACTGCTCGGTCTGATGAACTTCTTACCTAGCAGTTCCTGCAGCTGAGATGACAACTCCTGCATTTCAAGCGGTACCAAATGGTACAATGCCTTGGCAATCAGGGTTGCACATGACATAAGGCCAATCCTGAACTCGACTTGCCTCTCGGGAGGCACACCGGGTAACTCCTCCGGGAATACATCTATGAATTCCCTGACCATTGGGACCTCGAAAATTGTAATATGGTCCCCAACACGCTTATCCACCACATAAGCCAAGTAGCCCGCACACCCAAGCTGAATATACTGACTAGCCCTGATCACAAAACAAAACCCTGAACCCATCATGGTGTCCTCTCCAAAGATAACTAGTTCTCCCCCACTTGGGGTTCGAACCACCACCCGCTGACCCTCACAATCAATCATAGCACCAAACTGGCTAAGCTAATATGTGCCCACAATCACACAAACATACTCCATGGGAATAAGGATCAAATCAATCGGGTAAGGCAGCCCGAAGATCTCCAATACACAACCATGATACACTGATAATGCAGAAACCCAGTGTTCGTTGGCGATAGAAACCCACAACGGACACTCTAACTCTCCAATAGGCATATTAAACTCTCTACAGAACGAACGAGATACAAAGGACCCACTCGCACTCGAGGCTAACAACACAAGAGCAGGAAAAGAGTTCACTAGGAACGTACCTAACAGAGGCACATATATAAGAATAACACAAAACATAATTAACAAGATAACAGATAGAAACATACCAGTCACAACATCTAGAGCTGCGCTGGAGTCCTTGGCAATGAGCTGAAAATCGCGACCTTGAGCCCTCGGGGACTCCACCCTCCCCTTGGCGCCCATCTGTGATCCTCAAAGTAGCTGGCGCTAGGGCCTATGTCGGCTTGGTGGCAAGAAATAGAAATTTGACCTTCACATGGCCAACCTGGTCACAATGATAGCAGATCCTGGTACTCAGAGTTGGGGCCAGTTGGCGGAAATCCCTCACATAGTGCCCCTCCTTACCACATTTGTTCCACCTAGCTCATGATCGACAAGCCCCATCATGAACCTTACCATACTTCCCACAAGTGCGGCCTATCTAACCCCTAGATCCAGAATCAGCAGCCTTGAACCTCTTCAGCGCTGGCCGCGACTGCGCCATGGCCGATCTCTGCTCTCTTGTTTGCAGCTCTATCTCAATCTCACACCGCTTCGTGGCCTCCTGCATCTCCAACAAAGAATCATATCGCTGGGTGGAAACAAACTGCTTGATATCTGTATTGAGCATGCTCAAGTAACGTGTCATATGAGCCTGCTCCGAAGCAAACTCAAGGAAGAACATGTCCCTCTCTGTAAATATCTTGGTGATCTCCGTCACCGACTCTGTCCCCTGCCTCAGGTCTAAAAACTCCTGGGCCAACCTCTCGTGCACCACCCGCGGAACATATCTAGTAAGGAACATATTCGAGAACTACTCCCAAGATACAGTAGATCTGTACTCAGCAGAATATGATCTCGTAACAAGTCTCCACCAATCCTTTGCTCCAGACCTCAGGAGGTTCAAAACGCACCTGACCTTCTGTTCAGTTGGTCAAGAGCAGGTGAAAAATCATCCCTCAACATTAGTTAACCACCCCATGGCTACGATCGGGTCCTGAACTCCATAGAAAGTCGGGGGATTCGTATTGTCGAAGTCTCGATACTAAAAAACTCGCCCAATACCAATCCATGCAGCTGCAACGGCTGCAGCAACCTCATACAAAGCAACATATTTGTCATCAAATAACCCTATCATCGCGGTCTTGATAGACCCAAAAAGCTCCTATATATGACCCCAGACAATAGCCATAACTTCCTCATGAAGGATCTCCCTGATCCTGTCCTCATACACAACTGGCCCACCCTGGCTGCAAGCTCCCGATCTCGATTCAGATCCAGTCTCAAATCATCTCGTCGTCACCATACTGAAAATATACTAGGGAGATATCAGATAACACTCATATCATAACAGGGGAACCAACTCCCAATACATCCCTAGGGGTTGTGACTTCCTTGATACGCGTACGAGTCCTATGCTTTAAGTAGTACGGGCCCATACTACCTTCCACACCTACCCGCATTTGTCTCGAGGATCATCACAACAACCCTAACAATACATACTAGCATGCACACACATGAAATCCTTACACCCTATAGGAAGGCTACATATCTCGAAACTGGTCGGCCCCACACAACCCATCCTACCACTAACTGCCACACGACCCTCCACTGGTGCCAAATGACTATTGCATGAATACAATCACAAGTTGCATAGTATTAACAATCTTAGGCTAAAAGATTCAATCCCACAACGGTTGGACTCAGACTAGAGCTGCATAGCAGGACCAAATCCCTTATCCTAATTTCATTTAAACCATGTAGCATGTGACTTAGCGTATCCATTTAATAGCCAATTCACATGTGAAAGAGTCATACAACAATCAATCAAGGATTCTATATGAGATAAGGCATCATATATCAAGCAATTCTACTATATAGTTCCTAAAGATCCCTATCCTAACACTAGCATGTTGTTCTAACATATCAAAACATAATCTCAAATAACTGTGTGGTAATTTGGGGTCTACTTACTGGTTCCGACTGATCGTACACGTTGTATCCTCCTTGATTATTTTGAAAACTATTTGAATGTTGTTTGAAATATATTTTTCCTTAGTTTGAGATTGGATTCACACAAGTGTTTCATCCAATTCACTCAAACCAAGGCTCTAATACCCACTTGTAACATCCATAAAATTCATGAAAAAATTTAACTTTTAAAACAAATCCACAAATCATCATTGTTTACAAAATTAGTTTTCAAAACATGTTTAATATCATAGTTTTCCCAAAATCATAAAAAAAAAACACGATGAGGTGCACGATCACACCTTTGCCTTGCCGCGATCATTTGAGGTACCTGAAACATAACCCAAAACTATAAGCCCGAAGCTTAGTGAGTTTCCCCAAAATACCAACAAATCACATAACTATAATAATAACATCAAACAACATGCATATAGAGCCTTCAGTCTAACTGGAACGCCCCACCAACCTACATTCTACTTGGTACCCTCACAGAACCTTCAACATGACTGGTACGCCACACCGGGCCGTCAGCCTATCTGGATCATTCTTCGGGCCTTCGGCCTGACTGGTACGCCTCACTGGCCTTCAGTCTATCCGGGACACCATGGGTCTGTTGGTCTTCAGCACAAAGCAAGATCACCTTAACCCAACCACACACAGACACACACATACACACACACACACACACACATATATATATATATATATATATATATATATATATATATATATATATATATAAGCCGTAACCTACTTATGAATAGTAGCGTTCATAAGCCGACTTCAGGTTTTGAGTTGCGCCTTGAATAGGCCTCGTCATCGGCTTCTGACATACCAAGCCACTTGTTTTCATCTCTTCATCCATCGTCTTCTACACTACCTCATAGTCATTCAATTGCATGCTCTACTTCAACCGCCACTGTTCCTCAAATCGATTTCATTCATTCTTACTTCTTATTAATTTTTACTCATACCTCGGATCCTTCATCGTTCAATTGGAGCTGCATAAAACCACTTCTTCTTCTCTTATATATTTGTTGATAAAGATGGACGAAAGATAGATACTTCCCTTTACTATGACGTTTTTGGTTGTTTCTTTCAAATTTTGCTTCTCTTCTACAACCTTCGGTGAGATATGGAATCCTAAAACTATGATACATAAACTCTCTTTCCATCGATTTCAAAACTTACCCTCTCCGATCTTTATTCACTCTATCCTATTCATGCTCCTTAATCTCCACCAGAATTCTATAGCAGTTCCAATTTCCACCAACACAGATGCATTTTGCATCCACGGTTAGCTTTTCCGTTGCTACGTGTTGCTATTGGTACTCAGAAGGGAGGATATGACAAAGACTATGCAAATAAAACTATCGTCCTCCTTTCCTTGCCAACTGCTTCTCTCTTCCCCTTGCTTAAAATCGATTGGGTTCCGTTTATTTTGGACACGACATTAACAAGGTATGAACTTTTGAAATTCACTAATCTTCTTTTATTCTACCATCGATTTCTTTGTTAGTACCAATTTATGTTTAGTTAATTCAGATGAGATGATGACTTCTACTCCAAGTACTTCATTTTCCTACATGGTACCCCAAGAAAACACTTTAGTTATACCTACCCTGTTGGTTATGAGATATGAAAGTAAGTTTCATGATGTACACCAACTGCTTGATAAAAATGCCTGAACGAGATTTTTGAATTTTTATTTGAATCTATTATTTAGAGTAATCTTAATTTTGTACTCACTTAGATTTTGGTGGTTTTGGAGCAATGTTTTCATTCAAGATTGATCCTTGAAGCTTGGCAATTGAAGATCTTAACTTTCATCTACCTTCTAGGCCTTTGTAAGTTATAAAGTTCCAAGCTTTATTGCATGTCACCTTGGATCAAAGTGTATTTGGTGTTTTGGTCCATTTCTAATGAGTTTTGAGTGAGAGTTGAGGATAAAGTTTGCAACTTTATTACTCTCCTAGGTCCCAAGTGATGGGTTTTGAGCAATACATCATTCCTATGGTGTACATGCAAACCCTAATAGCTTTGGATCTAGTTTGTCTAATGAACATGCAATTGATAATTCAAAGCCACAAACCCTAGATCTAAAATATAATAAACCAAATTAGGGTTTAGAGAATTACCTTTGATTTTTATATAGCAATAACAATCAATTCCTTGCTTGGATTGGCTTCAAAAGCTCAGTGCCTCAAGTGTTGCACCTCTAATGGAGTCACAAACACCACTAAGCAACTTGGATGAAGAGGAGAAGAGAGGAGGCTGACCAAAGCGTCTAGAAACCCTAGAGGAACTCCTTACCACGTTTTTGGGGCCTTAGGGATATATATATACATGTAGGCTATTAGGGTTTTCAACTGGGAAACCCTAATCTGACTGCTTAGGCCCTAAGCAGCCCATGGACCATTACAGAAGGCCGTTGGACGATTTCTTTATGGATCTCCATAAAGAATTCATCCATTGCCATCTAATGGATCCTAAGCCCAAATTTGTAACTATCTTATAATTACAATATCAGTCCCCTAAGTTTAATTAATCTCGTTTAGCCACAAAATTAATTATCAATTAATTCTTGACTAATATTAATTGAACAATATGATTTCTCCTTTAATATATTATTCTTATAATATATTAATAAATCATAATTAAACCTTTCTCTCCTTAATTCATCCTACATATTGCTATGGTGAAGGCAACCCAAAAGGACCATTCTCATAATCGGGTCAAGTACATACCAAAATAGTTATGGACTTAGACACTAATCCAACAGTCTCTCACTTGGATAAGTCTAATAACTATTTTCCATATGACATCAGAACCTAATCAGCAATTGTAGCTTTCAAAAGCCGCTATCAACTCTGATCTTATTAGATAGCGTGTCCTTTAGATAAGGGATTATATATTCCTCCGTTCTCAAGATATCGTATAGACATAAGACATGAATTTCAATCATTCTCTCTATACTGTTTCCCGACTTCTGATTTATGATAACTGACAACAGACTACAATTGAACACATCAACTTAGTCCCGGCTTGGCCAAGCGCTTAGGTGTCATCACTAAATCATCGAGGGGCCCACATATATCGCTTTTATCCTACTTTGGGTAAAAGGAATGGATAAACTTCGACTCATATGCTTGCTTGCATTCACTCATCGAATCACACACAACAATAAGTTTTATAACACCAAGTTACTGGTGCGTTTACTTATTATCAATGCGTAACCGACCAGCAAATAGCAACTCACACGTCTCGGTTTCAAGAATATATAATGTTATCTTCTCACTAATCACTCGTGATAAATCCATGAAGTGATCCAAGTGAGCGTGGGTTTCATCCAATACTCTAATCTTATTAAAGTACTCATGAACTCTGCAGCAAACTTGTGCTATGTCTAAGCTCTTCAGACAATCTACAGACTTTTCATGACAGTCTTCCTTCATACTTACTTCCAACGTATGACCGACTGTGGAGGTTCGAATAACCCAGTTATTCTGGAAGTCAAAACATGCAAACTGAAACACAACAATAATACTTAATCCTATATGGTCCCAAACTTGTGGGAGTAAATAAAACACTTCTATTTAAACACCATATTGATTACTCATTATTCATCGTTTACTGTTTCAGAAAATCAACTTATTACTCAAATTACAACAATAGTTGTCCCATGCCCCAAGCATGCACACTATGTTTCCTATGGTCCTTACTTTGTGAAATAGATCAATTGAAAAACTTTTCCAATGATGCTCATTTCACAATTCCCAATCCTTATCATCAGTGTTAGAACACAAGGTTCTTTCCATTATTAGAATATGCTAGATTCTAACATTTTATGTAACGATCCTTTCGCAAAGTCATAGCAAAAAAGTCACCAAGACTTGGTCAATGAAATTACAAAGTACTCTATCGGAAATTGTTACCAGAAAATTCCATAGGCGTGAAGTCTCACATTCAAAGTACATTCCTTTGAACATCCTTCTTGCATAAAATTTTCTAATCTAGACATAGACTCTCAATATCCAACTCCCAATATGGAAACATTTCCATATTTGCCATATGACAACTCATTCTTAGTAGAATCTTATCTATTCATAATAATGTCAATATGGTCCATCCAATACCATACTTCCAACTACTCACAAGCGACCAATCCTCAGTGAACTTTGGATCGTCCTTTGATAGTTGTTTAATTATTTTAGTCAAAACCAATTCTAGTCCTTTTTCCCTCTTAATGCGCTAGGCATTTGGAAAAATTTAGAATGGTCAAATATTATAGCATTTGCAATCGATCCTATACCCGAAGTGTATGGGACATGATGCATAATGTCTTACATAAAGATACGATACTTTATCAATCTTCTGCCATAATATTTTATGTGTCACGTTCTCACAATTCGAACTATGAAGAGGGATGTCGTAAACATAATCTAAATTTAAGAACACACTATGTATCCTTTGACTAAATTTATTAAAATTTCTCAATCTAAGCTTTAGATATTGAAACGAAGTATAATATTCTCTCCCTTGATTATAGCAAAACAACTTTTAAAACCATGCAACTTTGCAAATTGAATCTTTGTTTTTCTATAATTAATATTGCTAACATGCAATACTTGCCACAATAATCATACAAGCATAACACTTATGCTCCCACTATCATGATGATTATTATCATATAAGCATAACACTTATGCTCCCACTAGCTTTGACATGTATTCAGAAAACAACTGAACTTCTAGAAAACAATGCTAATTGAATTCTACAAAATTCATATTTCTAATACCAGATGCTTCGATAATCCTTTATCTAAGCTTCTCAAACTTATACACTTTTGCCTTAGATAGATCATATGTGTGTCTAACCAATTCAGAACTTATGTTACTAAGTTCCAAATGTTCAAACTAATTGCCAAATCTCACAATTCGAACTATGGAAAGGGATGTCATAACCATAATCGAATTTGAGAATACAATTTTCACAATTGCTATCTTCTTAAAATCTCTCTTAGTTAAAGCATTTCCTCACAGTCATTTTCATGAAGGAGGGAATCTTATGACACTTAGATTTTATGGTGTACAAGTTTCTATCCATGTGAATTTCGCAAAACCAAAGTTTGCGACAACTCCAATCTCATATGGATTGAACTTTCTTAATCTTGATTTCTTGCCTTATGGTAACACGAGTGCCCACCATGTCTTCCAAGTAGTTTAGCAACTTATCCTTACATATCAATGTACTTTCCATCGATCAAGGTGCTTTTCCTTTATGCATTCAAATGAGAACTCATAGAACTCACATGCATTAATAACTCAATTGGAATGGCACAGAAACAAAATAATGTCAACACGATAGGTTGTAAACCTCAAGTCGTGTGCTAGTGATGATCGATAAGGTTTATTCTTGATTTGTTCTTGAAACTTTTTCATTAAAACTCCCACTGACTCCTTGACATATAAGGTTCTCTTATCAAGAAACATTTCTTGACAAAGAAATATTCAAGAGTTAGTGTAGCTTTTATCAAGACAACACACCTCACAAATTGGTCCTTGTTGGTCTTTGTCTTATCCAAGACATCACAACTTACCAATTTCAAATGTGCAAGAATAAGAAAACTTTTCCAAATTCCACATTTGTTGAGTGTTATAAACCTTCTTAAGACTTTTCACTCAATTCACAATCTTGGAGTGTGACTCTAAGATTCGATATTGGAACGAAGTATGATTGACTTATTGATTTAACCAATTCCACAATTCCCGATTCCTCTTCTTATACATACAAATGTACTAAGACTCACTTACAGAATCAATTGAGATATGGTTCTTAATCATTAAGATTTATCATAAAACACAATAAAAGGTACTCTCCCTTCTTCTTATAATAGAGAAACTTTTATCTTTCTGCCTACTTGATTCTTCTTATTCGTTCTGCTATTTATTGAAACCTTTCCAATTAACTCAGAATTACACTTAATCTTATAAATATAATCATATTTACTAAACTTTAGTAAATCCTGACGAATATCTTTATCACTCTTGTGGTGGACTTGATCAACGTACAACCTAGTGTACTTGATCCCCTAGTCCTTCACTTGACACTTTTTCAAAGAATTAGTCTAATTTTTCAAATATGAAGTTTCTCATTCATCACACAACCAAGTCGTATGATTCCAAGTTTCTGTCCAATTGAAACTTGGGCGATGAGAAACTCTCCCTATTTGGCAAATTCTCGACATTTCCACAAATAACATAATTAAGAATCAAATCCTTTATTGCTAATAATAGTAACCTTCAAACATCAATTTTTTCATACATGCCATTGCAAGGATAAATAAATAAGATAAAATCAAAAATTCATTTTATTGCGGAAAAATTTGTCCTTGCAATGCAGTTCAATTGAAAAACTATGTCATTACATATTTCTTAGCAATCTATTCTAACTCCAATTACTAGCTCAAGAATCCAATCTTCAAGCAATGCGATCGAAATCCATTTCTTCACGATTAGATTCAGCTCACTTCTTCCCTTAAGCTTCCTTTCTTTTCTTCGATGCTACAAAACATCAAAATGTAATCTTATCACATCATGTATTAAGAATCTAGAATAGGAACTTAAAAGAGTTAGTTAATGGATTTTACCTGAAGCAGAGCCATACGTCTTGACTCTCCCATCTCTTAGATCTCTTAGGTAGTTTGGGCAGCTTCGTCTCCAATGCCCCTTTTCTTGGCAATAAAAGCAAATGGACTCCTTTGGCACATCACATCGGACAATTATAGACTTAGTTCTTTCTGGACTTCCAATGTTGCCAATGTCCATTGAAGTTTGGGAGTTTGATTCACCAGACAAATTTGCTTGACCAACACGCCAAATCATTGCTGATTAAGTAGCTATAAGCAAATAGGTGAGATCAATGAAGGTCAGTTCGTGATCCATCATATAGAACTCTCTAACGAACTCACTATATGATTCAGGAAGTGACTGAAGAACTCAGTCAACAGCCAACTCACTTGAAATCTCGACACCCAACATGCTTAACCTATCAATGTGTGACTTCTTCTCTAAGACGTGTGCACACATAGGTTTCCCATCTTCGTGTTTACTTGCCAAAAGGTCTTGAGTGAGCTTGAACTTTTCAAGCCTTCGAACTTGTGGGTTAAGGAGAACAATTGGAGGAGGTGGAGGAATTGAAGCATGACTCTCATTTCCTTGATCCTATCTTGGAATGTCATCTTCATTTATAAAGCTTGTTCCAAAGGATTTGGGAAGACCATTGTAAGATTCAGACATCTACAAAACGGGAGAAAATTCAAGTTAAGTTGATTAGAATTCTTGATGTAACACCCATCAAGGCTAGGATCCAACACAATACTCTACAACCTAGAAGAGGGATGTCGTAATCTAGTCGCAGAATATTTGAAGGTAGGTAAATGATGATTTACCAATTTCCACCATGAAAAACAAAAAGGAAGTTTAAGTTTTAAATGAATTGAAACTCCTAGATCTTTTGAGATTCATTGAACTTTTCAATGGCATGTTTAATCTCGATTATGCCCTACTATTTGTGACTGGGATGCCGAGTATCACAGATAAGGTGTGAATAACCATACGAATCACGTGGTGCACCCAATGCTACTATCACTTAATCAATGTGCCGGTTAGCCACACACGCTCCATTGATCTATGATAAGCATCGAGCCACCCTTCGCAACCAATGTCATCCCCAAATTAGTGTTTCGGTTAACCACACACGCTCCACTAACGTTTGACAAGGGTATGAAGTGTAATTACATGGATTAGCATACAATTTCACATTTTGCCTAAAGTAACTATGGTTTGGGAATTTGTAAAAGCATTTATTTACTTTGTACTTTATTATACTTATAATGGAAGGTTTCTGTCCTATCCTACCCGTTCGACTAACGACCCTCCACTAGTCAAGAGTGTGGTGGGTAAGAGTGGATACCCATTCAATCGCCATTTTATAGGCAATTTCCTTAAACACCCCTTATAGACCAACTTCGTGAATGAGGCCTACTAATGGTAAGACTGACTGTTTACTCATACATATATATAATATTACACTTTTAATGTTATATATAGTATAGGGTGTATTTTACACTTTTAAAATACTCGGTGGTTCAATTTAGTAAATTATACTTTTAATTTAATTAAATGTAAACCAAAACTTTATGGGTTTATTAAATCACCTTTAATTATACACTTTAACTAATTAACAAAACCATAAGGGTGTGATTTGAACTTTTTCAAATTACTAGGGTTTTAGAATTTAACATTTCAAAATTAAACTTTTAATCAACTTTTAAATTCCAAAACTTGAGGGTAAGTTTTACATTTCAAAACATTAGGGTTGAGAATTTAAATATTTCAAAATTAAACTTTTAATAAAAATTTAAACTCCAAAACTTGAAGGCAAATTTTGAAACTTTTCAAAACATTAGGGTTTAACTTATTTAAATTTCAAAAACAAAACTTTTAAGTTCAAATTTAAACTATAAAACCTAAAGGGTGCAATTTGAAACTATTCAAACAAGGCAATTATCTAATTTTGACCTAGTCAAAAATCTTGCAGGATAATTCATCAAATAACTCAAACAATTAAACATTATCTTTTAAGGTAACAAATATTTGATTAAATGGTAATTATCTACTATTTTGGTAAGGATATTCACCCAAAATCAATAAAAATCAGATTTTATTAATTAAAAAACATTTTGGTAACTATCCCACAGCCAAAGAAGCACAAAATCCCGAAATTACCTCTTTCTGACCAGCTAACTCGTCGAGTTCACCATGGACTCGGTGAGTTCAGCCATGGACTCGGCGAGTCCAGTCCCCAGAAACCCTAATTTTCGATTTTTAAGAAAGAATAAACCATAATAGCATCAAATACATCAAACAAACAGCCCTAGTCTCTGATACCACTGATGGGTTTTGAGCAATACATCATTCCTTTGGTGTACATGCAAACCCTAATAGCTTTGGATGTACTTTGTCTAATGAACATGAAACTGATAATCCAAAGCCACAAACCCTAGATCTAACATATAATAAACTGAATTAGGGTTTAGAGAATTACCTTTGATTGTTATATAGCAATAACAATCAATTCTTGCTTGGATTGGCTTCAAAAGCTTAGTGCCTCAAATGTTGCACCTCTAATGGAGTCACAAACACCACTAAGCAACTTGTATGAAGAGGAGAAGAGAGGAGGCTGCCCAAAACGTCTAGAAACCCTATAGGAACTCCTTACCACGTTTTTGGGGCCTTAGGGATCTATATATACATGTAGGCTATTCGAGTTTTCAACTGGGAAACCCTAATCTGACTGCTTAGGCCCTAAGCAGCCCATGGACCATTCCAGAAGGCCCTTGGACGATTTCTTTATGGATCTCCATAAAGAATTCGTCCATTGCCATCTAATGGATCCTAAGCCCAACTTTGTAACTATCTTATAATTACAATATCAGTCCCCTAAGTTTAATTAATCTCTTTTAGCCACAAAATTAATTATCAATTAATTCTTGACTAATATTAATTAAATATATGATTTCTCCTTTAATATATTATTCTTGTAATATATTAATAAATCATAATTAAACCTTTCTCTCCTTAATTCATCCTACATATTGCGATGGTGAAGGCAACCCAAAAGGACCATGCTCATAATCGGATCAAGTACATACCAAAATAGTTATGGACTTAGACACTAATCCAACACCAAGAACATTGTATCTTTCATATCTGGACTCCAACACTTTTTGATCAGTTTAGAATGTTTTCTTAGACCTCATAAAATAGGAAAGTTTTGATCTTTTGCATCTCCTTTTCAGCCATGCAAGTTATCTTAGTTATTTAGGTCATTTTGGTGTATTAAAGTTTAGATCTTGAAAGATTGAGACATTATTATGGATAAAGTTAGAAACTTTATCCTTCTATGCATCATGTTGATTCAGATATGAAGGTTGGAGACTTGGACTTGATGGATTTAGCTGAAAGATGCATTCTTGGTTCCTTTGAGACTTAAAGACTAGATCTTGGTTGTCGTTGAAAAAAAAGACTAGATCTTGGTTGTTTGAACCATCCTAATGGATAAAGTTGGAAATTTTATCCATTATGAAGCTATTTCGTAACAAGATATGAGTTTATGGGCCTTGGTCTGAAGAAATTAAGCACTTAATGAAGATTCCGACCTTTTGACCAGAAGTCACGACGTGACATAGGATGTGTCACGACGTGACGGTGCCGAAAATCATGATTTTTTTGTTGTTGCATTCTCACGACGTGACCACGGAATGGTCACGATATGACGTTGACTTTGACTATGTTGATCGTTCACTTTTTGACAAGTTTGATCTTTTGGGTAGA
Source organism: Lactuca serriola (assembly GCF_051521515.1). NCBI lineage: Eukaryota > Viridiplantae > Streptophyta > Magnoliopsida > Asterales > Asteraceae > Lactuca > Lactuca serriola. The sequence goes on from NC_136409.1 coordinate 143,819,714, forward strand.
ATTGAGTATTTGACTTTGGTTTCGGTTTGGATTTAGGAAGCTTAAGTTGGTTGTTTTGTTGCTGAGGTAGTTGTTGAGCTTCTAATGAGTAGTTTAGGTGAGTTTTCCTTATTGTACTCTTGGGTCGAAGGAATTAATGTCGACCCACTAGGTTGTGTTGTTATGTATCTGTTTGTATAGGATGATGATATGTGGTAGTGATCTATTAGATTGGTAGATTTGTATGATTACATGTTCTTGCTATTTATATGTTTATCTATTGGATATGTCGACATAGTGTGGTTGGGTTGAGGCGGTACTGCTTTGTGTTGTATGCCAACAAACCTGGGAGCAATCCAATCATAAGTTGAGGGTCGGGAAAAGCATTCCAGTCTTATATTGTGGGCTTGGGAGCAAGCCAGTCATAAGTTGAGGGCCTGGAAAGGCATTCCAGTCTTATGATGTGGGCTCAAGAACAAGCTAGTATTGGGTTGTGGGTTGGGAAGGCAACTAGTCTCATGATGTGGGCTCGGGGTTATCCAGTCCAATAATTGTGGGCCCATCATGCATATTTGTATACATTTTGTTGTGTGGGGTATTTTGGGGGAACTCACTAAGCTTTGGCCTACAGTTTGGTTTCATGGTTTCAGGAACATCAGAGGATCGGGGCAAGGCGAAGGCGTGATAGTACACATCATCCTTTGGATTTATGTTGAGAGATCTTTTTGGATACTATGGTTTTATGACTATGTTTGGAAATAATGATTTTTATGACTTATGGTTTATAAAAATGGTTTTGAAAAATGAAAATTTTTATCATGATTTTTGGGACGTTACATAATTTTTCTTCATATTTTATGTCGCATTTACTTAAATAGATATATTCACCACATTTGGATTATGCTCCACTAATATGGGTTCATTTTGCCCATGGACTACTTCTCTTCTTGTATCAGGTTCCTTTTCGATATATTAACTTCAAAATCAATTCTAATAAATTTTGGTATAAATCTTCATTGATTTACTTCCAAAATTCTCAATCTTCATACTAGACCTTTGATGATGTTGACGGAAAACAAGCTAGAAGGCCAAGTTCTTCTAGCCCATAAGAGAACTTTTTGATCATGGATACGATGCACTTGTGTGTGTTGTATGTTCTCTTTAATCCTCAATTCTGCTACTCCTTTCTTAAATGATCTTTTCAGATTATAATTTCTTGATTTGTAATTTAGTTGAAGGCTTTGTGTAACACCCAAATTTTCAAATAATTTTTCACAATTTTAAAACATACTTTTATTCATAAAATAATAATAAACTTAATGTATCCACTATCATCGTAGAAAAACATATCCTAGAATTATATAAACAAAAGCTCCATGAGTGTGTACAGATCATGTCGGCGCCTTCCCGCGATCATCACTAGTACCTGAAACACATACACAAAACTCTGTAAGCATAAATGCTTAGTGAGTTCTCCAAAATACCACATAAACACATATCAGCCACTCAAGGTTGTAACTCTGATGACCCTCTGGTCGAATATCTCTGTGGGACCCTCTTGGTCCCATAACTCTGTGGACCCACTGGTCCTAACTCCGTAAACTCTGAATCATGCATATCACATATCACATAGAATCACAACACATAAATAGTATACAAGATACACTGTCACATAGCTCTGATTACCACACTAGGTAAAGTATAGTGAGAAGACTCACCTTGGGAATCTCGGTAAAATCTCGATATCAGAATATTGCCCTAGCCTCCGCCTAGTCACAATAATAAATATCACTAAATAAATGTCTCTTCATATTTTGGATATTCTCTCATGCAAATCCCTAGAAGGGTAAAAGACCATTATACCCCTCTACAGGCCCAAGGCCCCTTTGTTGACAAACCCTAAAAGTCAACCCAAAAATCAACTATCCATTTTGACCAGACTCGCCGAGTGCTTACGACGACTCGGCGAGTCCCGTCGTCCCCACAGACTCTTCCCTTTCTAAGCCTCACTCGACTCACTGAGTCCCCTCCACTCACCGGGTCACTACTGGAGTTAGACCCCGGGGCAACCCGGTCCGACTCGTCGAGTCTACATATGGACTCGGCGAGTTTCCTCCATGGACTTGCTCATACAACCTCCTGAGGTCATATCTGCTTAGCCAAATCATAGATCTAACCCTTAAACACTCAAAAGTCACGTAAAGGTGCAACCTTTACGTGCATGCAACCCAAATCAAGCCTTAAATGGAGAAATAACACTAGAAATGGCAACCTAGTCTCCAATTGCTTATCTTTTTGCTAAAAGCTAGAAGGTAATGACTCTAGGGACCTCTCATGGTCCAGATCTGATGTCATAATCCGAAAGAGGACCTCATACTCACTAGATCTTTCATAAAATGAAGATAAAAACCCTAAAATCAAGAAGTCCATAAATATAACACGAAATGGAAAGGATTATACATCCAAGGATGATATCACGAGATGATTAGCTCAGATCTAGTCCCATTCACACTCTAGATTTGTGCTCCTATCTTCCTTCAAGCAAAACCACACAAGAAGATGAAGAAATGGCATCCTCTTGCCCTCAAAATCATTATCTCAGCTCACTAGGGTTTCTCTGGAACAAGGTGGCCGCAAATGAAGGCCATAAAGATCTTTAAATAGGCTCCCAAACCCGGGGATTAGGGTTTTTCTAATCAGCACCGACTCAGCGAGTCGGTCCCGACTCGTCGAGTCTGGTCGCGAAAATGTGCCAATAGATCAGACTCTACTCGACGAGTTGAGGCATCAACTCGTCGAGTTCCTCAATAAAACAATAAATAAATAATTAAATTGACATACCCGAACTCAGGATGTTACAATTCTCCACCACTAGAATCAGACTTCGTCCTTGAAGTCTCGCTCTACAAATACCTCTGGATACTGCTCATGCATCTCCATCTTTGGTTCCCATGTCAGCTCAGACCCCCTCCGGTGCTGCCATTGAACCTGCACCAAGGACACCTCCCTGTTTCTCAAAACCTTGATTCTTCGATCCCGAATCGCAATTGTCCTTTCAACATAATTCAGGCTCGCATCCACCTGAATATCCTCTAACGGTACCACCGCCGATTCATCGGCAATACACTTCCTCAAATGAGACACGTGGAAGGTATCATGAATCTGACTCAACTCCGCATGTAACTCCAAATGATATGCTACCCTGCCTACCCTCGCAATCACCCGGAATGGACCAATATATCGAGGCCCCAACTTGCCTTTCTTCCTAAACCGGATCACACCTTTCCAAGGTGACACCTTCAGGAGAACGAAATCACCAATATGGAACTCGAGCTCTGAGCGACGCCTATCCGCGTAGCTCTTTTGACGACTCTGAGCCGTCAGCAACCTCTGCCTGACCTGTTGTATCTGCTCAGTCGTCTGAAGCACTATCTTCGTGCTACCAATCACTCGTTGTCCTACCTCTCCCCAACAGATGGTAGTTCGACACTTCCTCCCATACAACAACTCGAAGGGAGGCATAACAATGCTCGAATGGTGGCTGTTGTTATAGGAAAACTTAGCCAAAGGCAAATACGTGTCCCAACTCACTCCGAAATCCAATACACATGCCCGAAGCATGTCCTCGTGCGTCTGAATCGTCCGCTCACTCTGTCCGTCCGCCTGTGGGTGGTAAGAGGTACTGAAATGCAGCCTAGTACCCAACTCCTCGTGGAACTTCTTCCAGAACCTAGAAGTGAAATGCACATCTCGATCTGACACAATCGAGATCGGTACACTATGCCACGATACCACCTCCCTCACATACACCTCTGCCAGCCTCTCTGCAGAAGAGCTCTCACTGATAGCAAGAAAATGAGCGCTCTTTGTCAGCCGGTCGACAATCACCCAAATTGTATCAACTCCTCTCGTAGTCCTCGACAATTTGGTGATAAAATCCATGGAAATATGTTCCCACTTCTACTCGGGAACCTCAAGCGGCTGCAACTTGCCATGCAGACGCTGGTGCTCGGCCTTCACCCTGCGATAGGTCAAGCACCTCTCTATGAACCACGCAACATCCCTCTTCATACAGGGCCACCAATAGTCTCTTTTCAGGTCCAAGTACATCTTAGTGGTCCCAGGATGAATCGAAAACCTCGACCTGTGCACCTCCTCCATCAAAATGGCACGTGCCCCGCCCTCATATGGCACCCAAATCCGGCCCTGGAAAGTCATAAGCCCACGGCTATCAGCAAAGAACTCAGATATCTGACCGATCACCTGCTCTCTTTTGTGGTTCTCCGGTCTCATGGCCTCTACATGGGCCTCCCAAATGGTGTCCAAGACCGGATTCATCACTGTCATCCTCTAACAAAACATCTCGTAATGGGGCACTCTCTGCCCTACGACTCAAGGCATCGGCTACCACGTTAGCCTTGCCTGGGTGGTACAAGATCTCACACTTATAATCCTTTACCACATCCAACCATCTCCTATGGCGCATGTTCAGGTTGGGTTGATCCATCAGATACTTCAATCTCTTGTGGTCTGTGTATATGGTACACCGAAGCCCATACAAATAGTGGTGCCAGATCTTGAGGGAAAACACCACAACCCCCAACTCCAAATCGTGAGTAGGATACCTCGTCTCATGAGGCTTCAGCTGCCTCGATGCGCATGCTATCACATGACCCCTCTGCATCAGCACCGCACCCAATCCCGATATCGACACATCACAATATACCACAAAATCCTCCATTCCATCTAGAATGGCTAAAACTGGTGCTTCACACAATATCTGGCGAAGTGTCTCAAATGAGGTCTGCTACTCCAGGCCCCAACTGAAAGCCACGCCCTTCTGGGTCAGCCTGGTGAGAGGAACAACAATCCTGGAGAGATCCTGGATGAATCTCCGATAATAACCGGCCAACCCCAGGAAACTCTTGATCTCCTAATGGGATCTCGGCACCTCCCAACTCATCACTGCCTCAATCTTGGCCGGATCGACCAATATCCCATTCTGGTTGACGAGGTGTCCAAGAAACTGGACCTCTCGTAACCAGAAATCGTACTTGGAGAATTTGGCGTAAAGCCTCTTCGATCTCAGGACTCCGAGGATCTCCTTCAAATGCTCCTCATGCTGCTCTCTGGATCTCGAATACACCAAAATGTCATCAATGAACACGATCACCGAACGATCCAACATCGGCCTACACACCCTGTTCATGAGATACATGAACGCCGTCGGTGCATTGGTGAGCCCGAAAGGCATCACCACGAACTCCTAATGTCCGTAACGAGTCCTGAACGCTGTCTTTTGGATATCCTCATCACGCACCCTCATTTGATGATATCCACACCTCAAATCAATCTTAGAGAACCAAGACGCTCCCTGCAACTGATCGAACAAATCGTCGATCCTCGGTAAGGGGTAATGGTTCTTGACCGTAATCTTGTTCAACTCCCGGTAATCAATGCACATCCAGTGTGAACCATCCTTTTTCTTGTTAAAAACGATCAGGGCTCCCGACGGCGAGCTACTCGGTCGTATAAACCCCTTTCCCAGCAGCTCCTGAAGCTGCAAGGATAACTCCTGTATCACTGGAGGTGCAAGGCGATAGGGCGCCTTGGCGATAGGCGCTGCCCCCGGAACCAAATCGATACGGAACTCCACCTGCCTCTCGGGAGGCACACCCGACAACTCCTCGGGGAAAACATCCGGGGACTCACGCACTATCGGAACCTCATCGACCGACCTCGGTCTCTCTGCACCTACTCTCATATCCACCACATAAGTCACAAACCCACTACAGCCCTACTATAGACTCTGCCTTGCTCTTGCGGCTGAACAAAATGCTAACCCAAAACGGGTACAGTAACGCCTGTGTTTCTGGGCCTGTCATTAATGTTGATATAATAGTCTAGGTTAACCTTTGTAACCCGTTTTGAAATAATAGAAGTGTATTATTTGAGTATTATGTGTTTTGTGCTTAATTGCTTAATTATGTGGTTTGATTAATTAAGAATAAAAATAAAGTCAAAATTAGCCGACGGAGTCTAAACGAAAGTTGTAGAGCTTAGTCTCACCTACGTGTGGATATAAAGAACGTCGAAAACGGAGTTCGTATGAAGAAGATATGAATTTTCGAAGTTTATTAAATAATTAATAATTAAATTTAATTATTAAATCCGGCATTATCCAAAGAGGAGTCATCGGACTCATCCGAAGTACGCCCAGCGTACAGCTGTACGCCCCGCGTACAGCGAAGCATGACACGCCTCGCACTCAAGTTCTTCGGATACGTAAGCAATGACGATTCTGAGGCAGTACGCCCCGCGTACTCCGAGGCTCCAGCCTCCTATAAATAGGATGCGAGGGCAGCCGAGTTCTTTTGCTCTTTTCTCTCTTCTCTCTCCCGTTTTACCTCGATTTGTGTGCCAGAAGTACCCCGAAGCCCCGGTAATATTCTCGAGCCCCGAAGCAAGTCCCGAGATCCCGAAGATCCCGAGAAGTGCGGTTCCCGAGCCGAAGCTCTGCCCGCGAGAAGTTCGATTTTTGTAGAGATCTTATAGATCTGCTGAGAATACTACTTCTACAAGTCGTAGTGCTGTCTGATCGTCTTCTGATCAAGTGAGTGTATACTACCTTTCATAAACACGATAATAATACAAGTATGGTTTGAGTGTATTAAGTATATTGTTGTTTATGTGTATAATTTTGTTGTTATATGTGTGAATGTATATTCATTCTCTTCTATCTCATAGATCTGATCTATTTCCTATGAAATACGTGTTATGTGGGTGTGCCTCATCTGTTATGTGGAATATGTATTGAATGAAAATGATATACGGGTTTTAAACTATGTATGAAAATATATATTTTTATCTACTAATTTGTTGGGTAGAACATGGGTAGATAGTTGGTGTGTAATAAACAGATGAGAGGCCTCGATGTTGTTGTTGTTGTTGATCTAGTTATTCAGCGGAGTATGGATAACGACCACGGACTCTTTCTAGACAGTCCAGTGGAACGCTAGCAGGTTCATAACCTGTAGGTGTTGTGAACGATGTGTTCACCGGTGTACTCTATCCCCCTCATGGTTGCCTTTAGGATATCTATTGTTGAGGAAACCCCTTAGCAGTAATGTCCGTCCCGATGAAAATCCTAGATTAGGTCCCTTGAGATAGATGTTATTTTAGGGACGTAAAGTGAGGATAACAGGAATGGGTAATCGGGATAGTGATTGGTTGGTGAAATTAAATATAATTTATTTATTGTGGGTTGAAAACCCTATATGCTCACCAGGCTCCCAAGCCTGACCCACTCAGTTTTATTTGTATTACAGGTAGTGGTGCGAGGGCATAAGATGGTTGAATCATCAAGTTGTTTTGTTTACAAGTTTGTATATGTATATATTTGTTGAATGACTTGTAATGTTATCGTTTATGCTTTATGGTCTGTATCGGAACATGACATCCCGAGTTTTGATTATATAATGAAAATGCATCTCTTGATGAAATGTTTTGATAAATATTATTTTATCATGTTTGTTTTGGGAACAAATTACGCAACACTTTTAAATCAAAAGGATTTACTCTGAAATTATTTTAAAAAGCATAAATGAAATCGGTCTTTTCTGGCCGAGATTTTGGGGATGTCACAGTTGGTATCAGAGCATTAGTTTAAGCGAACTAGGAATTTGTAGGATTTCTAGACTTAAACTTAGAATGCTAAGTGGAATTTTGAGATGTGTGCCTGTTGGATTTTAGAGACGAGCACTAGTTTATTTTAGGAAAGTTGCCTAAAATGCTTTTATGTGCTAAATGTTATATATTTCCATATATGATATTAATTGTTCGGATCTACGGTCTGTTGCCGACCGAATCTGGAAACCTTATGTGTGTAGGATTCTAAGTGTATGTCTACGGTATTAGAACTAGCATGTAAACGTTTCAGAGTAATAAGGATGATTTGAATATCTATCGTGAATGAGGATCTAATTTCACCTTATTCGGTGTGTAGATCAAAAATGGTGAGAACAAGGAGTGGCGTTGGAAACGCGGATGAAAACAGGAATCAACCGCCAGTGATTGAGCAAATACCTGTTGTAGCAGCAGCACCAGAACCAATAACAATGGCTGGGGTGCAAGCCATGATTCGGGCTATGTTAGCCGAACAAAGGGATGAGATGCGACAGATGTTGCATGAGAATAGGGACGAACCTATTATACCTATTGAGGAGCCCGAATTAATTCCCGAGCAATCGGAGGAAGGGAACAATAGTCGTATCATGAGTCAAGTTGAGACTCAAGTAGAACGAAGGAACGATCCGGAAAGGAGAAACAACAAGGATGGGCGAATGTACAAGAACTTCTTGGGCGCCAAGCCGCCAAGTCTTTCTGGGAGCCCAAAGCCTGTTGATATAATGGATTGGATCTCCGAAATGGAGATGGTATTTGAAAGTTGCGACTGTAGCAACAAACAGAAGACTGTCTTTGCAGTCAGACAACTGAAGACTGGAGTCTTGAGTTGGTGGAAGTTGTTGGCAGATACTATGCCACGAGGAGAAGCCCTGAAAATGTCATGGGAGGAGTTCTTGGAACAACTAAGGATGCAGTATTGTTCAGAGATAGATCTGATTGATCTGAACAATGAGTTCCAAAACTTAAAGAAGGGGAGGATGAGCATAGATGACTATGCTACTGCATTCACTGAGAAAATGAAATTATTTCCGTACCTAGTGCCAACGGAACTCTCCAAGATTGAGAGGTTTGCTAATGGATTGCCTGCCGACTTTTGTCCGACAGTCAAGATGGCAACTACTCTGAAAACAGTTGTTCGTGCAGCTAAGAATGTGGAGGCCCAACAGAAGGAAAAGGGTCTGGAAAGGATAGAAGTTGGTGAAAAGAGGAAGTTCGATGGAACTTCAGGGTCCAATAAGAAAAACAAGTTCTCGAAGTCTGGTTTGAGAGGAGGAGGAGGTGAAGCGAAATGGTTCGACAAATGTAAGAAGAAGCATCATGGAAAATGTGAGGTAGCGGCCACATGCTACAAATGTGGAAAGCCAGCGCACTATGCCAATGAATGTACCCTCACTAAGAAGGTTTGCTATGGTTGTGGTGAGGAGGGACACATGTCGAGGGACTGCCCAAAGAAGAAGGAGGCAACTAGACCCAACATTCCGCTAAAGCCAAAGGCGAGAGCATTCCAGATGACACTGGAAGCTGCTAAAGATGAAGCTGATGTCGCTTCAGGTACCTTTCTCGTTAACGAATTGCCTGCCCAAATTTTATTTGATTCTGGAGCCAACTACTCCTTTATATCGCATGAATTTGGTAGAAAACTAGCTTTGCCTGTTGATAGACTAGATAATGTCTTATTAGTCGAAGTTGCTAGTGGCAAGTTTGTACCTGTTAGCCATCGTATGAAAAACATCTTAATTGATCTGAATGGGAATAAGTTCCACGAGGAATTATTGCCTATCAAACTTAATGGTTTCGACATCGTGCTTGGAATGGATTGGCTTAGCGCCAATGATGCCGAAATTTTATGCAAGAAGAAGATAGTTAAAGTGAACCCGCCTGGGAAAGATTCGTTTATGGTGTATGGGGACAAACGCAGAGTAAATTCTGGAATCATTTCCCTAATGAAAGCCAGAAAATGTTTGACCAAAGGGTGTACATCATACTTAGCATTCGTGATTGAATGCTAAGAAGGAAAAGAAGGTGACGTAGAATATTCCTGTTGTGTGTGATTATCCGGAAGTATTTCCCGAAGATCTTCCTGGATTACCGCCTGATAGACAAGTGGAGTTTAGAATAGACTTGTTGCCAGGAACAACGCCAATTGCAAAAGCACCTTATCGATTAGCACCGACGGAGATGAAGGAGCTGATGATGCTACTTCAGGAGTTATTGGACAAAGGTTTCATTAGACCTAGTTCATCGCCCTGGGTAGCTCTGGTGTTATTTGTGAAGAAGAAAGATGGAAGTATGAGAATGTGCATCGATTACAGAGAGCTGAACAAGGCAAAAATAAAGAATAGATATCCGTTGCCAAGGATTGATGACCTGTTTGATCAATTGCAAGGTTAAAGTTATTTTTCAAAGATCGACCTAAGGTCAGGATATCATCAGCTGAAAGTAAGGGAGCAGGATATTGAGAAGACTGCATTCAGAACCCGATATGGACACTACGAGTTTTTGGTTATGTCGTTTGGACTAACCAATGCTCCGGCAGCATTCATGGATTTAATGAACATAGTTTGTAATCCGTTCCTAGATAAATCTGTGATAGTGTTCATAGATGACATTCTGATTTATTCGAAAAGCCAAGAGGAGCATGGCAGACACTTGCGAGAAGTGTTAGAAGTCTTGAAGAAGGAGAAGTTGTATGCGAAGTTCTCCAAATGTGATTTTTGGATTCGAGAAGTCCAATTCTTGGGTCACATGGTCAACCAAGAAGGTATAATGGTTGATCCGGAAAATATTGAAGTTGTGACAAAGTGGGAGCAACCGAAAAGTCCCACGGAAATCTGAAGCTTTTTGGGATTAGCCGGATATTACCGAAGGTTTATCCAAGGCTTTTCTTCAATCGCTACTCCATTAACAGCTTTGAACCACAAAGGAGCTACTTATGCTTGGAGTCATAAGCATAAAGAAGCATTCGAGAAGCTAAAGAAGAAGCTATGCGAGGCACCAATACTTTCTCTACCCGATGGAGTTGAAGACTTCGTTGTCTATAGCGATGCGTCTGGGGTTGGATTGGGTTGTGTTTTGACCCAAAGAGAAAAGGTGATAGCATATGCGTCTCGACAGCTGAAAGAGCATGAAAAGAATTACCCGACTCATGATTTGGAGTTGGGAGCGGTAGTTTTCGCTCTGAAGATATGGAGGCATTACCTCTATGGCACGAAGTGCAAACTTTTCACTGATCATAAGAGTCTCCAATATCTCTTTAATCAAAAGGAATTGAATATGAGGCAACGACGCTGGCTAGAATTACTCAAGGACTACGATTGTGAGATACTTTACCACCCCAGTAAGGCTAATGTTATTGCTGATGCTCTCAGTCGGAAAGTCAATCTTGAAAGGAAAAGGCCAAGAGTGTTGAGAATTGAAGTTGTCTCGACCATTGTGGAAAGTATAAAGAAAGCTCAAGAGGAAGCTTCTGAAAGGAATGGCCGAAAGGAGGAACGTTTGGGCAAAACATTGGTATTCGGTGTAAACAGTCATGGACTGAAGGTGTTCCAAGATCGGATTTGGATACCTAAGACAGGAGGAGTCAAAGATCTTCTGATGGAAGAAGCTCACAAAACCATGTACTCGATTCATCCCGGTAGCACAAAAATGTATAGGGACCTAAAACCCTACTACTGGTGGCCGACGATGAAGCTTGATGTTGCAAAGTATGTGGCTGAGTGTGTGACTTGTGCGAGAGTAAAGACACAACATCAGAAACCGTATGGGAGTTTAGAACCATTTCCTGTGCCTATGGGTAAGCGGGAAGACATTGCTATGGATTTTGTCACTAAACTGCCCAGAACAATGAATGGTCACGACATGATTTGGTTGGTTGTTGATCGATTCACTAAGAGTGCGCATTTCATAGCAGCCAAGGAGAAATGGTCTATGGAAAAGCTTGCAAATTCTTACGTGAAGGAAATTGTGAGGCTTCACGGTGTTCCGTTAACGATTGTGTCGGATCGTGATAGCCGTTTCACCTCGCGATTTTGGAAAAGTCTACAAGAGGAATTGGGTACCAAGTTGTGTTTAAGTACAGCTAACCATCCGCAGACTGATGGTCAGAGCGAACGGACGATACAAACGCTTGAAGATATGCTGAGAGCATGTACTTTGGAATTCCTAGGTAATTGGGATGAACATTTACCTTTGGTAGAATTTTCCTATAATAATAGTTTTCACTCGAGCATTAAGATGGCACCTTACCAAGCTTTGTATGGACAGAAGTGTCGTACGCCGTCTTGTTGGCTTGAGGCTGGGGAAAAGCAGTTTATGGGACCGGAGATAGTCCATCAAACTGCTGAAAAGTTGAAAATAATTAGGGAAAGAATGTTAGCAGCTCAAGATCGTCAAAAGAGCTATGCTGACAAAAAGCGAAGACCGATGACTTTTGAAATTGGAGATTCGGTTTTGCTTAAAGTCTCGCCGTGGAAGGGACTTATAAGATTTGGTAAAAGGGGAAAGTTGAGTCCAAGGTTTATTGGACCATTTAAAGTTCTTCAGAGGATTGGGAACCAAGCTTACAAGCTCGAACTACCAGAAGAACTGAATGGAATTCATAACACTTTTCATGTGTGTTATTTGAGGAAGTTCACGGGAGAAGTTCCCGACATAATTCCAATTTCTGAATTGAGAATTGATGAGAACAAAAGGTTGATTGAAGAACCAGAGGCAATTGTTGACCGAAAGACTAAGAAGTTGCGACGCAAGATGGTCGAGTTAGTGCTTGTCCGATGGAAACACACGAATGGGCCGAATCCCACCTGGGAAACGGAGAGTGACATGATGGGTCGCTATCCGCATTTGTTTGTTGATGTGTGATTCCGGGGACGGAATCATTCTAAGGTGGGGAGAATTGTAACGCCTGTGTTTCTGGTCCTGTCATTAATGTTGATATAATAGTCTAGGTTAACCTTTTTAACCCGTTTTGAAATAATAGAAGTGTATTATTTGAGTATTATGTGTTTTGTGCTTAATTGCTTAATTATGTGGTTTGATTAATTAAGAATAAAAATAAAGTCAAAATTAGCCGACGGAGTCTAAACAAAAGTTGTAGAGCGTAGTCTCACCTACGTGTGGATATAAAGAACGTCGAAAACGGAGTTCGTATGAAGAAGATATGAATTTTCGAAGTTTATTAAATAATTAATAATTAAATTTAATTATTAAATCCGGCATTATCCGAAGAGGAGTCATCGGACTCATCCGAAGTACGCCCAGCGTACTGCTGTACGCCCCGCGTACAGCGAAGCATGACACGCCTCGCACTCGAGTTCTTCGGATACGTAAGCAATGACGATTCTGAGGCAGTACGCCCCGCGTACTCCGAGGCTCCAGCCTCCTATAAATAGGATGCGAGGGCATCCGAGTTCTTTTGCTCTTTTCTCTCTTCTCTCTCCCGTTTTACCTCGATTTGCATGCCAGAAGTACCCCGAGGCCCCGGTAATATTCTCGAGCCCCGAAGCAAGTCCCGAGATCCCGAAGATCCCGAGAAGTGCGGTTCCCGAGCCGAAGCTCTGCCCGCGAGAAGTTCGATTTTTGTAGAGATCTTCCAGATCTGCTAAGAATACTACTTCTACAAGCCGTAGTGCTGTCTGATCGTCTTCTGATCAAGTGAGTGTATACTACCTTTCATAAACATGATAATAATACAAGTATGGTTTGAGTGTATTAAGTATATTGTTATTTATGTGTATAATTTTGTTGTTATATGTGTGAATGTATATTCATTCTCTTCTATCTCATAGATCTGATCTATTTCCTATTAAATATGTGTTATTGGGTGTGCCTCATCTGTTATGTGGAATATGTATTGAATGAAAATGATATACAGGTTTTAAACTATGTATGAAAATATATATTTTTATCTACTAATATGTTGGGTAGAACATGGGTAGATAGTTGGTGTGTAATAAACAGATGAGAGGCCTCGATGTTGTTATTGTTGGTGATCTAGTTGTTCAGCGGAGTATGGATAACGACCATGGACTCTTTCTAGACAGTCCAGTGGAACGCTAGCAGGTTCATAACCTGTAGGTGTTGTGAACGATGTGTTCACCGGTGTACTCTATCCCCCTCATGGTTGCCTTTAGGATATCTATTGTTGAGGAAACCCCTTAGCAGTAATGTCCGTCCCGATGAAAATCCTAGATTAGGTCCCTTGAGATAGATGTTATTTTAGGGACGTAAAATGAGGATAACGGGATTGGGTAATCGGGATAGTGATTGGTTGGTGAAATTAAATATAATTTATTTATTGTGGGTTGAAAACCCTATATTCTCACCAGGGTCCCAAGCCTGACCCACTCAGTTTTATTTGTATTACAGGTAGTGGCGCGAGGGCATAAGATGGTTGAATCATCAAGTTGTTTTGTTTACAAGTCTGTATATGTATATATTTGTTGAATGACTTGTCATGTTATCGTTTATGCTTTATGGTCTGTATCGGAACATGACATCCCGAGTTTTGATTATATAATGAAAATGCATCTCTTGATGAAATGCTTTGATAAATATTATTTTATCATGTTTGTTTTGGGAACAAATTCCGCAACACTTTTAAATCAAAAGGATTTACTCTGAAATTATTTTAAAAAGCATAAATGAAATCGGTCTTTTCTGGCCGAGATTTTGGGGATGTCACAGGTACCCTCGCCGTAAACCATAAGAACTCCCCACTAGGGTCTCGTATGGTCACCATCTGTCGCTCGCAGTCGATAACCGCTCCAAATCTACTCAACCAGTCCATGCCCACAATGACACAGACATCTCCCACAGCAATCAGGACCAAATCAATCGAAAACTCAATGCCGAAGATCTCAAGTACACATCCTCGAATCACATCAGTGGCATACACCGCTCTCTCGTCAACTATGGAAACTCACAAAGGTCGACTCAACGCCTCTCGACGAATACTGATGTGCTGACTAAAGGCTAACGACACAAAAGACCGACTCGTACCCGAGTAAAATAACACCAAAGCAGGTACAGAACTCACAGGAAATGTACCTACGCATATCATAATATAAGCATAACACCACAAACTCAAAATAAACAGAGGAAAGAATACATACCAGCCACAACATCGGGTGTTGTGCGGACCTCCTCCGCTGTCAACTGGAAGGCTCTCCCGCGAGCCTTCGACACCTCGGCCTTCACCGGCCGACTCTCTGTAGCTCGTACAGCAGCAGGGACAGATCCCTGGGAAGCTCCCTGAGCTGACCCTCATAACTGTGGACACTCGGCCTTCCGGTGTCCAGTCTGGTTGCAGTGAAAACAAATTGCAAACCCCTTGAGGAAATCCTTGGCCATATGCCCCTCCTTTCCACACTTGTAGCAAGACCCTGCTCCACACACCCCTCATGACTCTTGTCACACTTGCCACAAGTGCGACCCTTCTGGTTCCTGATCTCGAATTGGCGGGCTTAGCCAGCTTGGCAGCCGGCTGGGACTGTGCCGGTCGCCGATCCCTCCCCTGAGACTCCGCCTCCTCCCTGGCCTGAGTCTCGAGCTCAATCTCCCTCTTCCGGGCATTTGCCTGAAGCTCAGAAAATGTCCGGTACATCGAGTTCGCCATGAACTCTCGTATGCCCCTCCTCAGAATACTCAAATACCGACTCATACATGCCTGGTCGGTGGACACATGCTCAAGGCAGAACATCTCCCTCTCATGGAACATCCTGGTGATCACAGTAACAGACTCAGTACCCTGCTTGAGGGTCAAGAACTCCTGGGCCAAACTCTCCTTTTCCACCGGGGGAACGTACTTACTCGTCACGAAAAATTGAGGTGAACCTCTCCTAGGTCACCGCAGCGAGCTCTGCAGAAGTGAAGTGTGTTGTCACAAACTTCCACCAGTCCTTCGCTCCCAAGAGAAGCTGGTTCAAATCGAATCGTACCCTCAGATGCTCCAGACATGAACATGTATAGAATCACCCCTCAATGTTTGAGATCCATCTCATCGCGGCTATCGGATCCTGAGTCCCATCAAACTCTAGTGGCTTCATGTTGCTGAACTCCCGGTACAGCAACGGCTGTAGTAGCTGCAGCAACAGCAACATCAGTAAGAGCAGCATATCGCTCATCAAAAGTCTCAATCGGTGTGGTCTTGATAGACCTGAACATCTCTGGAATCTCAGCGCGGATGGTCGCAGCCACCTCATCATGAATCATCTGGCGGAGCTCCTCATCGCTCACACCCCCCTCGCTAATCCCTGGCCTGTGGCGTGTCCCAACCATGATGTCTCTCTGAAATACAACACAAAATATCAGAGTCTCGCTCGAGTGTACACACCCACTCGATATCCCATTCCTACTTAATCCCTGGTACCCTAAGGATTCTTAATTGGGTTGCGCACTGATCTGGTGTCTTCGGTAGTACGGGCCTAATACTATCGTCCACACCGCATCAATATTCACCCCAAGTCCTCCTCCTAGTATCCCAAGTCCCAAGTACACTACTCTCTCTATGCATAGTCTACTCTCTAGCAGATCTCTCATAAGCTCCTCGCTGCTATCTATTCACTCTCAAGCATCTCCTAGCAGCAAAACCCCTAGGCTAAGGCATCATAAATCAGGCCACTCTAGTCCTAATAAGAATACCTAGCCTACACTAGCATGCATAACATATCATAACATATCTCTTAACTCATAATGTAAGGGTATTTTGGGAAATCACCATTCGGGCGTTGGCTGATCGTACACACTGCTCTACTCTGCTCTTTCAAAAAATCTTTTTACTCTTGAGAAAAATTTGGTGAATTTTATTTTGAAATTCTCTCAAAACCTCAGTTTGAGTTCAGATACGCCCGAAGGTGCACCCGAATCCCTCAAACCAAGGCTCTGATACCAACCTATAACACCCAAATTTTCAAATAATTTTTCACAATTTTAAAACATACTTTTCTTCATAAAATAATAATAAACTTAATGTATCCACTATCATCGTAGAAAAACATATCCTAGAATTATATAAACAAAAGCTCCATGAGTGTGTACAGATCATGTCGGCGCCTTCCCGCGATCATCACTAGTACCTGAAACACATACACAAAACTCTGTAAGCATAAATGCTTAGTGAGTTCTCCAAAATACCACATAAACACATATCAGCCACTCAAGGTTGTAACTCTGATGACCCTCTGGTCGAATATCTCTGTGGGACCCTCTTGGTCCCATAACTTTGTGGACCCACTGGTCCTAACTCCGTAAACTCTGAATCATGCATATCACATATCACATAGAATCACAACACATAAATAGTATACAAGATACACTGTCACATAGCTCTGATTACCACACTAGGTAAAGTATAGTGAGAAGACTCACCTTGGGAATCTCGGTAAAATCTCGATATCAGAATATTGCCCTAGCCTCCGCCTAGTCACAATAATAAATATCACTAAATAAATGTCTCTTCATATTTTGGATATTCTCTCATGCAAATCCCTAGAAGGTTAAAAGACCATTATACCCCTCTACAGGCCCAAGGCCCCTTTGTTGACAAACCCTAAAAGTCAACCCAAAAGTCAACTGTTCGTTTTGACCAGACTCGCCGAGTGCATACGACGACTCGGTGAGTCCCATCGTCCCCACAGACTCTTCCCTTTCTAAGCCTCACTCGACTCACTGAGTCCCCTCCACTCACCGGGTCACCATTGGAGTCAGACCCCGGGGCAACCCGGTCCGACTCGTCGAGTCTACATATGGACTCGGCGAGTTTCCTCCATGGACTTGCTCATACAACCTCCTGAGGTCATATCTGCTTATCCAAATCATAGATCTAACCCTTCAACACTCAAAAGTCACGTAAAGGTGCAACCTTTACGTGCATGCAACCCAAATCAAGCCTCAAATGGAGAAATAACACTAGAAATGGCAACCTAGTCTCCAATTGCTTATCTTTTTGCAAAAAGCTAGAAGGTAATGACTCTGGGGACCTCTCATGGTCCGGATCTGATGTCATAATCCGAAAGAGGACCTCAGACTCACTGGATCTTTCATAAAATGAAGATAAAAACCCTAAAATCAAGAAGTCCATCAATATAACACGAAATGGAAAGGATTATACCTCCAAGGATGATATCAAGAGATGATTAGCTCAGATCCAGCCCCCTTCACACTCTAGATTTGTGCTCCTATCTTCCTTCAAGCAAAACCACACAAGAAGATGAAGAAATGGCCTCCTCTTTCCCTCAAACTCATTATCTCAGCTCATTAGGGTTTCTCTGGAACAAGGTGGCCGCAAATGAAGGCCATAAAGATCTTTAAATAGGCTCCCAAACCCGGGGATTAGGGTTTTCCTAATCAGCACCGACTCGTCGAGTCTGGTCGCGAAAATGTGCCAATAGATCAGACTCTACTCGACGAGTTGAGGCATCAACTCGTCGAGTTCCTCAATAAAACAATAAATAATTAATTAATTTGACATCCCCGAACTCAGGATGTTACACTTTGGCTTTTGGAAGCAGTGTTATGTGTGGAAGAAATACATTTTGGTTTTGGGTGATATCAAGCGTTCCATTTTATGGTGCCACATGGGAACAATAAGTAGTTATGTTTTCCAATTTTTGTCATTTTCTTTAAAGAGATTGCTGACATGTCATGTTCCAGCTATTTCACCAACACCCTAATCCCTCCGGTAGTAAATGGGCCTACAGTGGGTCTCATGCTCACACATATGACACATTTCTTTACATCTATAGTTGGTATTTAATGTAATATTTTTCTTTTTATCCAATATTATATAAATTATTTTCTTAAACGATAGAATCATTAGATATATCAGATATGATTTTGAAAAATATTTACATGCATATTTTGACAAGATCGAAGTTGAAGATCATTTAAACGTTTTTAATTCTACTTTTTCCAAAGCCTCTACTCGTTTCATGGTAATACTTCACTACCTGAATATAAATTCAATAATTGATTGAGAGCTTCAAAAAACAAACACTTGATATGCTTTAAATACCAAGAAGAATGTGAACATGTAGAGACTTCACCACAAAAATAATATGCTCATGGTAAGTTATGTATTCATTTTTTCTTAAGTAGGTTTTCATGTTTTTTTCTTCAATATATCGAATGCCTAATCTTTGGAATACAGGTCCATTTATAAATCTAAGTTATCATCTGTAAGTCATTATGTACTTACTATTAAAAAAATCGTTATATATATATATATATATATATATATATATATATATATATATATATATATATAATGTTAAGATTTATTAATTTGTTTTATTAATTTCAAGATGTGTGTTTTCATCAAAGTGACAATTAGATTTTGTGTTCTCTCTATTTATATTACAACAATATGCTTTAAAAAGACTATCATTTTATAGCATGTTACTTACATTATGAATCAAAGCATGAAGCTATAAATGGATATGTTTTTGAAATGTCAATAAATCAATTGATATAAGTATCAAATACTCATTTTATTACATTTGTAATGGTTCGTTGATTGGTTTTCTAAAACTTTGTGGTTCAGTATTTCAAACAGAAGTACAACATTCATCTCCGATTTCCATATCTTCCACCAATCCAAGCTAAAAACTACATATTTACTAATGGATGTATGTTTGTTTATATATTATATTTATTTGGAATGAATGGACAAAGGAACTAACCCATTAGCAACCCCTTATGTTTCTCACAAGTACAAATCCCAGGTTCTCAAATTTCTTCAAAATGAATGAACTTTTTATTTATTGGTGACTTTTGTTTGTTGTTGCAGATCATGTGTATAAAGCCATTAATACATTATCTATATCAACTCATCTACTGACTCAATTTACAACTGGTGTCATGGCTTTATAGGAACAAACTTATATTTGGCTAGCAATAAGGACAATGTATAATATTTGTTACATAACTCCCATTTTATGTAAAGAAATACAAGTACATTGCTATTATGAGAAAAAGTATTGCAAGGATGTTGCAACTATGTGTATAGAAATGTAAGTACATTGTTATCCGACCCGTGCAACGTATAGGTCTTTTTACTAGTTATGATTAATTTATTAAATGTCAACTAAGCATTTCATCTCATTCAATCGTTTTATTAAACTATATATATATATATATATATATATATATATATATATATATATATATATATATATATATATGTCCTCTTAATACCAAGATCACCATGCATTACATTCCTTCATTTTCATTAATATATAAACAAAATATGCAATTCTAACTCTCTATCTATATACTCATCACAATGAATATTCTGAAAATTAACCCATCCCAATCATTTTGGACGAATCACCTAGATGGATCCCATATCATAGAAGACTTTTTGATAAAGACATCACTTAACATGGCATGTGAGACCAATGTTTTTAGTGCCGAAAGACATATTGAACAATGATATAAAAATTCACCAAAAAAGAGAAACATCTCATCTTTAAAGACTCCATGTTGTTTGATGGTATAATGTTACGAATGAGTACTTCAATTATCTATGTTTTATAGATTAATAAAAGGTCACAAACTTAGTGCATTAATTTTTTTTACAATAGATATGAATTAATATATTACTAATAATATTTGTATTTTTAAAAGAAAAAAAATAACTTGTGAATTCTTTTGAACTTTTTTTTAACTCAATGAATCAAGCATTAATGTATTTGTTTTCAATGTAAATCACTTTATTTGCGCGTTTTGAGTACCAAGTTGTTACTTTTAAGTTACCAACTTTTTTTAAGGCAATTTGCGAAACCGTATAATAAATATCGATAAAATAACACCTCTCTCATAATTACTTTTGTTCTTCTAAAACCCCAAAAAGGAAACGTCTCCCCCTTCGTACATTTTACTATAAATCAGAAACAACCCATCTTACATGCTTCACCATGCATAAGTCTCCCGTTTCTTACCTTTTCCACAAAAACTGAACTTTGAATCTGAGAAAACGAATTTCGAAGAAGTCATTATCAAATTGAAGTTAGCTTTTGGAGCCTTTTCAAAAGATTATCAGTAAGAAATGCTCTTAACTAATATTGATAAATGCTATCACTTATGACTAACTTCATTCGTTATTGACTTTAATTTGTCTCAATCCTATGATTCTTGATAGAACAATGGAACCTTCAAGATTCCTTCTTCTGTTATGTATGTGGATGGTGATGTTGAAATCACGTGCTGATCTCCCCGGCACGTGGGAACTACTGGTGGACGACGCCAGAATCGCCTCCATGCACACCGTCGTTACCCGGTTCAACACCGTCGTCCTTCTTGACCACACCAATTACAGCCCTAATTCCAAAGCTGACTGCCAATTAGACCCGGAACATCCCGTTTTCAAACCCGACTGCTATTCCCAATCTTCCATTCTCGATCTTACAACCAAAAAGGTCCGACCATTGTTCACCACCCTCACCGATACATGGTGTTCTTCAGGACAGTTTATGCCGGACGGAATCCTCCTGCAAACCGGCGGCTTCAATGATGGGTTCCAAAAGATACGTAAGTTCACTCCATGCGAGGGTATAGAGTCGTGTGATTGGGAAGAACTTGATGATAAAGTGTTAGCAGAAGGTAGATGGTATGCAAGTAATCAAATCCTACCCAACGGATCAGTGATCATCGTTGGTGGTCGTGGCGCCAATAGTGTTGAGCTTTTTCCTTCACAAGGTGGCGGAGCTTTGAATTTCCCATTTCTTGCAGAAGCAGAAGATATCCAGTCCGACAATATTTACCCTTACGTTCATCTTCTTCCCAATGGCCACTTGTTTGTGTTCGCCAACAATATATCAGTGTTATACGATTACACGAATAACGTTATACTGAAACGATACCCTGCATTGATCGGTGGCCCACGTAATTACCCCTCCGCAGGGTCATCGGTGATGCTTCCATTGAGAGGGGATTACCTTACAGCCACCGTCGTCATCTGTGGTGGAGCACAATATGGAGCATTCCATGAACGGAAGACTAATGCCACAGCTCGCAGGAGCTGCGCTCGGATCGAAGCAACCGGAGAAGACCCAGTTTGGGAATTGGAAGCGATGCCATTTGCTCGGATTATGGGAGATATGGTGATTCTTCCTGCCGGTGATGTTTTGATTATAAACGGAGCAGAAGCAGGTAGTCAAGGGTTTGAATTAGCAACAAAACCTTGTTTATATCCAGTTCTTTATAAACCAGATGAATCCAAGGGTCTTCGTTTTGTGACGTTAACCCCTACTTCAGTGGCTAGAATGTATCACTCAACGGCTAATCTTCTTCCCGACGGGAGGGTTCTGGTCGCCGGAAGTAATACACATGATTTCTACAACTTAACAGCTGAGTTCCCTACAGAACTAAGGATCGAAGCTTTTTCGCCGGACTATTTGACACCGGAGAAAGCTGATGTTAGACCGACAATCGTCGAGTTGCCGGAAAGGATACAGTACGGCGGAGGTTTCGATATATTGGTGAGTGGGAAGTTTCTGGAGGTGAGGCTGATGGAGGTGAATATTGCGAGTGCACCTTTTGTTACACATTCTTTCTCACAGGGGCAGAGGCTAGTGAAGCTAATAGTGACAGTGTCAGCGGCGGAGGATCCGGAGGATGAAGTGGGGTTGTATAGATTAACATGTACGGCGCCACCGGACGGAAGGGTAGCACCGCCGGGATATTACATGGTGTTTGCGGTTAACATGGGTGTACCAAGTGTCGCAAAATGGGTGCAGTTGCTTTAACGGTAGCCGTTGGAGAATCATGAGTGGATAAACTGAATTAGGGCTTTGTTTGACTTTTTTCAATTTGAAGTATCTTCTTGTACGTAGATTGAGACAGGATAAAATAATTATTTCTATTTTAAAGTCGTTATATTGAGTTTCTAAATGTTGGTAAGAATGATTATTGTATATACATAAACAAATACGTGCATTACACATTTACACACCTATTTTTTTGTGGATTGTGGAGTTTTCATCGTTCACCCTATCAACGGTTTATAAAAAATGAGCATGTATCATGTATGATGGATATACGTTATAAAAAATCTGAAATAATTCCAAAACTCTGTTTCGAATAGCATTTTGAATTCTTTAAAGGTGGATTTGTAATAATCGCAGTATTTTGTGGTGAACCAAGTTAGTTCTAAACTTAAAATATCATCGATTTGTAGTTAAGAAATAATAAAAAAGCGTTGTTTGAAATGACAGCCGCAATCCAAAATATGATGAACATTTCCTAAATGTGTATGTTTTTATTTAAAATAGGTGTTTTATTTTGTTATGCAATTATTATAACACCACTTGCAAGGACCTAGAAAAAATTAAAATGAGTCTCGAATAATTGGGGTTTTTAACCATAAATCCAAGTCCAAGTATTACTACTTTTATTAAAATAAGTCTTGAAAGGAACATCCGACCACTTCATAACCTTCGCGCCATATCTTACTAGCCACCTCATCTTCATATCTAGGGTCCAAAACACAGCATTGTTCCTCTACTACCAAAGCATCTAAATCGTAGTTAAAGATAATGACTTCCAATGCCTTATTCTTCAAAGCTGATAAAGTGATCATGTCCACCCAAGAAAGAAGTTCTCAAATGTTAATAAATATAGGGAAAGGAAGATCCGACAACTTCACAACCTTGGCCCATATCTTACTAGCCACTCATCTTCATATCTAGGGTCCAAAACACAACATTGTTCCTTTACCACCAAAGCATCTAAATCGTAGTTAAGATAATGACTTCCAATGCCTTATTCTTCGATCAAAGTTGATAAAGTGACCACGTCCACCCAAGAAAGAAGTTCTTGAATGTTAATAAATAAAGGGAAAGGAAGATCATACCACTTCACAACCTTCGCGCTAGCATATCTTACTAGCCACCTCACAGTTGACAAACACATTTTTCTTATCATGTACATCCAAAGAACAAGGACATAAGACTGTAGGAATATTTGCACCTCTATCCACTAAATTAACTCTACTAAGAATCCTATCCCAAAGAGCACGCCAAAGAAAAACATTTAATTTAGTGGGAACAAGGTTGCACCATCGAGTTGGGATCAAACCTACAATAAACATAGAATTATTAGTGAGGTGTTTCGTAGATCTAACTAAAAAGGTACCACCAGATTCAAGATCCCACTACCATTTATTCGGGAGTTTAATAAATTGAACATGTTGTCTTTATTGCAGAAACCATGTTGTCTTTGTTGCATAATGTCCCAGTTTAATAAAACATTTTGAGTAACAAACTTTGTTTTAAAAAAAAAACCAAAAACACTAAGAATGTCATAATCAATACACAAAAAAACAAAAAACACGAAGGATGTCATAAAAATAATAAGCATTAAACGTACATCTAATCTTTTAAGTAACAAATACTTTTATTAAAATCATACTCATAAAGTAACACTATACATGGTATACATTTAATCTTACAAGTAATAGATACCTTTATGAAAATCATGTTCTTAAAAATAACTACAGACTCGCTTGATTAAAGGTGGAAGATTTGCATATAAGTTTGCTCTTCGTCTAAGACTTTTGCTTTCCCTTTTAAACGACCTAAATACAAATATTACTAAGTTTTAGTATTCATTTGTATTTATAAAGTTATATTAACTATTTCCCAGATTCTTTACTAATCCCAAAGAATACCAAGTTCTGTCAAATAAGGAATGATCAGGTAAGATCATATTGGAGGTAGGATCCGTTTGGTATATATAAATATACTGTTTGAAAAATCCATTTTAAGCATCTCACTAAGAGCTTGCCTTGGCACCACGCTCGTAAGTAAATCAATCAATATTATAACTAGTATTACTGATAGATCTTATTTATAGTTTCATAACATCGACAATGAACAAAAATATAAGTTACACTTAACAAGCATACTAAGTGCAAATCACCTTACGAGATCGACTAGCGAAAACTCAGCAATTCCGCGAGCGTAACTTCGAAGCGATTCCTTCTTTTAGAATGATTCTCCAGCACTCTAGCTCTTCGTTAAACGATTTGAAAAGAACGAAGAAATCAAATCACGAGGGACTGAAAATTTCTAGGGTTCAAAGAGAAACTCGATGGGAATTAGCAAGGAATGAAGCAGAAGCAATCGAGCTATTTATAGAAAAAAAATCTCGAAAAGCACGACGTGGTAGCTGGGCCTAATGAGTCTTCAGCTGCCATGTGGGAGCCCCTGGTTTTGCCACGTCACTTCGTGGTAGGTGGGGTTAAGAGCTCTCTTGTTGCCAGGTAAATTCTCATTTCTTCGGATAATTATAACTTTCGCATACGAGCTCCGTTTTCGACGTTTTTTATCTACGGTTTCGTAATTTCTTACATTACAACTTTCATTTAGATCTTAACAACTAATTCACAATCTATTTTCATTTTGTACTTTATAATGAATATACAGTGAATGATCTTACGAAATTCATAGACTTCTTCATACGATTTCTGTTCTTGACATTCTTTATATCCACAAATTTGTATTTAAGTGTACTACAACTTTCCTTTACATTACTTTGGCTTAAAAGTAACATATTTTTGTTTTGTATTTTATAAGAAATATTGTTTCAATGAATAACATCGAAAAATCATAACTTTTTCATACGAAGTCAGATTTTCGTATTCTTTATACTCATAGATTCGTATTCACGACAAATACAACTTTCATATATATTATTTCATTATTTTATAAAAGTAACTTCAAATATTATTTATACACAATAACAGTTATATAAACAAATATCAACGAGAATTCTCACTTATTTAGTTATAAGAAAATTTAGATCATTAACTATAACTAAAGATTCTTCTACAACACACTTAATTATAAAACACATGCATTACAAACCAGGTTGCAAATATTAGCAACATAATAACAACATACTTATCTTTTTTACGAATAATAAAAACTTACTTATCTTTTTTTCGAATAATAGTAACATGTTTATCCAAAAAAACTACAGTACTATATTCTAAAGTAGAATGTTATACTCGAAATAAATAGAATGTTTATGAAATTGGATAAGTAGTATGGTGTAATAATTTGAGCGAACAAGAAACCATAGTTCCTTATGGTAGTTAAAATGGATACGAAAGAGTAAAAGAAATTAAAAGATCAAGTTAATATACTTGAATGCAAACACCATCAACGAAGCGTAATCAGGTGGATATTAACCTTTCTTTTACAGAATTCGTAAATATAGTTTGGATTCAGAAACGTAAATGTTCAATCAGTTATGCTTCTTCCTTGGGGAACTCCATCGTATAAAATTTCCCAAAATTGCGCTTTGTTAAACTCTCATCATCTTCAACAACCTCCCCACCACTTGATTCACCGGTATGTGACGCATCTCGGTGAGCTACGTCGGTACGTGACGGAGGTGCATCGTAAGGAAAATTACCTCCGGCGGTGTTTGAAATTTCGCCCTCGCGTACCATATATCCAATCGATGGCGCTTGTTCGCTATTGTCAAAGATGCCACTACGTTGCTCTGGAAACTGATGATGCTTGATCGAGATCTCTTGTCTTCCTATCGCCATATCCCCAATCGAGACTGGTTGAACAACATCGTCAGCTTGAGGTATCGAACGATCGAGATTCATGGCTTGAAATAACTGATTATACTCTGATGCCTGTGATTGATCTTCCATGGATCGTATATCTGAGATTGATGGAGTATTGTACTGGGTTTCTTCGAACTGGTAAGGTTCATTGAGTGGAGGTTGTTGCTGATCAAAGTTCCTGACAATCGCCGATGAAATTGAGGGTGGCGCGTCCATTTGTTGAGCAGAAGTTGGGTGGTGGAGTGTGAAGTGCAGGGAGTGAAAGGAGATAATGGCCACCTTTATAGACATCGTACTGAAAGGAAAAAATCTATCGTTCATTAATTAATGAGATATAACCTTTTTATATATATATATATATATATATATATATATATATATATATATATATATATATATATATATATATATATATATATATATATATGATTTCTTTTAAAATAACTTTTGATTTTTAACTGACAAAAAATAACCTAAAAATGTTTAGCCGATGAAAAAGATCTTCTAAAAATAACTTTTTATATGGATGAAAAAATTGGTTCTTACAAAGTCACAAAATCCAATTTTTTTTTGTGATTTTTACAACTTTTAACCATCAGTTGACTTTTACTCTTAAAGCTAACACCAATATATTTAAAAAAAAATTTAGAAAAAATCACAAGTTAAAAAATCATTTTACAGAAAGGATTTTTAACCTTAGAAGTAACATTTTTAATTATTTTTAATGATATTAATGTTCGTGATTTTTTATTATTATTAGAGAAAGTAGTAAATAGTCTTTTTCTAAATGACATGCCAAAAAATAACCCAAACTTTCACTTATTTTCATTGTAGCTATACATTTCGTAGTGGATTTGATGAAATTAGAAATACATTTTTGCTCTTCATGTTACTAACTACAAAATGGGACCTAGCCCAAAACATGAAAAATAAGTACTAAAAGATTGTTTTTCACTTTTTTGTACTACAAGATTGTTATTTGTACCATGAAACTTTTTATATTTTGACGAAAATCATGATTTGTTTTTATCAAGAAAACGTTTTTTTGTAGTTCTTTTGTGGTATGCATCTACAAAGACCATTTTTACATCAAAAGGGCTTCATATTCTGAACACAAAGTGTGAGGTTGAGAAAAACTTAATAAAAAAAGTTGTGTAATGTGGACAAAAAAAAAGTCGCAACAGGAGCAACAAAAACGATTATTTAAAGGTATCAAGATTCTACTAAAACAAGAGCAACATACTGTTCGAATTCCTTCAAATAACTACGCTAATTGTATTTCATAGCGAATATCGCATTTTACAATAGTGATCAAGAAATGTGGCAATTTTTATGAATATGAGAAACTTTTGGTTAATTTTTAGCAAAAAGTGATTGTTTCAAGTGTTTTTTGTTTTGTTTTTGTCTTTTAATGAGAAGTGATAGTCACCATTAACATGTCTTTTAGACTTTTGTCGCATGGAATTTTGGAATATATAGCTGGAAATGAAATGCATCTACAGTCAATGCAGCTTTGCAAATGAAAGAGACGATCTTTGAAAGTGTGGAGTAGGAATCGACTTTATTTTACAAATTGAAGGTTGATGAACGAAAAAGAAAAGAATATATGCTAATTTTTATCTTACTTTATTGAGTGGAATTGTGAACACCAACAAAAACCTCATGGCTGATGTCATGAAAGACAACGTCATGTAGTAATATGTAACAACACGAATTATTATCATCATAAATTTCCTTTAATTTTTAAAAATATTGAAAAAGCTAACAAAAGACCAAAAATATATTTGATTTTTGAGTAAGGCCCACAGACACTGTTTTAATTTTATAGGCCAAAAACACTTACGACTATCTTATACTTTTAGACAGACCTGCATATTTATGGTCTCAGACTTGCAGTCTCAGACGGTCTCAGGTGAGTCTCGAAACGGTCACGTCCGGTCTTAGACCGATCTTTTTTCGGTTCGGTCTTTTTCGGTCTGTTCTTTTTTGGGACCGGTCTCACGGTTTTTTCATGCACCTTTTTCGGTTCGGTTTTTAGGTTTTTTCGGTCGGTTTTTGAGTTTTTTCAGTCCAATTTTGGTATTTGTTAGTTTTTTAAGTTTTGGTTTCGAGTTTTTTCTTTAACAGTTGTGTGATTAATACCAAAATGATAGATTAAACTTTATTAAAATTGATACACTATATTTTAAAAAAAGAAAAAAATAATAAAGTTAGATAATGTGTGATTTAAAATTATGTAATTAACACAAAAATCATTACATAAGTTGAAGCAATAACCTAAAGAATTAATATGGGTCTCTTTTTTAGTGGTTTTTCTTTAACCCAATCTAAAAATGTTGTTATAACAAGTTTGATGTGTCCTATAAAATGTGATTATATGTATGTATATTAATAATATGTTGATATTTTGTACTAATCAGATTTAGGTGGATAAAACCAATAAACTTTTATTGTCTATGAGCATATATGGGGGGGGGGGGGGGGGGGGTAGATGTAACCTTTTAAATTTTTTTGGAAACAACAAATATATTATAAGATAGGACCCTCAACTAGCAAGTAACTAAATGAGGGACCAAAAGCAACATACAAATAGTTAAGACTATTACAAACTGATAAATGGAAAGACTAACCATTCGTCCCAGACTCCCAGTTACAACTTACATTTTTACCCTTGTTTTTACACCAAAAAAAGACCATAGTCTTAATGCATCCAGTACTGTGAGTCGATGATATACCCTCCATTTGAAGCAGTCGTTTGTTCCTGAACCGCCATAGATTCCATAGCATATTACAACTAGCCTTTTCCTTTTCTTCGGATAGCTTCCCCATGTGGTTACAGCATGAAGAAGGTCTCTGGTACTCCTTATTGAGTTTTGATCAAACTTTACCCCATACCAGCTCATAATGTTGTTCCTGATCGTAGACGCGAAAGGGCAATCAATAATAACATGGTATGCACTCTCTGAATGTCCAATACAAGAGCAACACATCATTGAATTGACCTTAATACCCCTAGTCTTCAAGACGACAGCTACGAGTATTCTACCTTGTGCAGCTCTCCAAATGAAGCTTAACATCTTAATTAGGACCACCTTACTCCATTGTTGTACCGAAGAGCCCAGAATGTTAATAGGATGTTTATCAATAACCTTTCTAAGAGAACTAACAATATACGAACCATCACCAGTTAACTTACATCTCCAATGATCTGCTCCATGACCTAGGCGAATGCCAGAGATATCATTGGTAAGTGCTCTGACAGAAGGCTTTAACCCAAGAGCAGAAGGGTGAGACTTCCAGTTCCATGAGATAGTTGGTCCAGATATTCTGTCAGCAACTGAACACTTTTTTCTGGATTCTGATTCGAATAGGGACGAGTATTTTGCTTTTAAGTTGTCGGGACCTAACCATGAATCATACCATAATTGAGTTTCATTTCCAGTTTCAACCATCACCTTGAAAACATTGCTAACTTCCACTCCATGCCTTAACAGATCCTTTTTAATTCCTCCAATAGTGTTCCATACCCCAATGCTATTTTGTCTAGATAAGTATTTAAAGGTCTTGTTGGACAAGTTATGAATCCCATGGATTACTCGAGCCCAAAGAGATTGTTTCTCATCTTTTAGACGCCACCACCATTTCACAAGTAGCTTAATATTTAAGGCTTGTATAGAGCCCACTCCCAATCCCCCATCACTTTTAGCTACCAAGACTTAATCCCGTGAGACCCAGTGTATCTTCTTCCTTTCATCACCCCCACCCCATAAAAAAGTTCTTCTGATTTTCTCCATCTAAGAATCAAATTTGTGAACAAGTATATCAGGATAACCTAGTCATATTACATTGATAAATTGTTAATAATTCAATTTTAATGGGTGTTCATGTGTTAGTACTTCCATGACACCCAATGTAAATTTGACACCAAATACGAGCAAGGTCGTATCACAATTAGAATACTCTATTCCCAATACATGAAAGGACTTCTCACAATTAGAATGCTATTAGGCTATTGGTTGCTTGATATGTGTCATGACAAGCTCCGAACCCGATATTATTTACTCATCGAAAAATTAAGTAGGTATACGAGGAATCTGAATAGTCAACATTGGTAAGATAAGTCAACAAGTATTTAACTATTTAAAAGGAACCATGAATTGTGCTTCAAGTTATCTTATATATCCTTCAGTTTTAGAAGGATGTATATATGCATGATGGGTATCAACATAAAGGATCAATCGGCTGCAAATGGTTGGGTGTTCTTTCTAGGAAGAGGTGCCATTTCTTGCTCTTTTAGAAACAAATTTACATCACAAACTCAAAGATGGAATAAAAAATTATTGAGTTTGCCTATACTGATAGAGGCAGAATTGTTAATGAGTTGAGTGTTTGATATTGTATTATGGCCTAAACTAATTAATCTATGGGAAATTGAATATTCTAACCACTTTTTTGGTTGTTTTAAAAAAAAAAAAACTTTTTTTCTCTTTTGGCAAAATAACCACTTGGTTCGGAATGAGTTGTTTCAAACCCGATTTCAAATTCAGGTAAACGGGTAGTAATTCTGGCCCGATACTTATGGTTCACCTATAAATACCATTAACCCGTTTCAGACTACCCTCGACATCCCTTGTTTCAGACTAAACTTCGACATCCCATTCCGGACACCTCTACAACTGAGAATATCTTCTGATAGCAGTGAAGAAATGCAGTTTTTATTTGTAAGTTTCAAATTTGTTTCTAATTAAATGCATTTATTTGTGATTATATGTTAAAAATGTTTAGTTTGCGCAATTATATAGGTATTATAGGGTTTTCTGTGAACTTTAATCTTGCTAAGACAATTATAGGATTACATCAACTTATACATATATACTTCATGACACATTGTAATCAAAAAACCTAATTTTTCTACTCTGGGACGTGTTCGGAATCCAAAAAACAAGTCCGGAACACAAAAATCATGTTTGGAATACAGTGAGCTAGGTTCGGAATTTATGGTCCGGAATACCGTACCCGATTTTCGGATTCCAGAACATACATACAAAAATCCTAATTCCGGAATACAATAAAAAACCCTAATTCTGGAATACAATAAAAAACCTTAATTCCACTCTGGAATATACATACAAAATCCCTAACTAATAATTCTTTTGATTGTAGCACGATAGAACATACACAACGGTTGTTACTACAACCTGCAAACCTGAACTTGGACGTGAAATATGGCATGCTTACAAAACCGACCAGTTTGTGCAGCGATGTTTAGGCAATCATGTTTTGGTGATTACGTGCACATGTCGATGGGTGTTGAATGTCATCCTTTACTATGTCACTATCTTATGTGCAAGGAAGCTACTACTTTTGATCCAATTGACTTAGAAGAGCTTCTATTTCCAGTTGGCGATTATCGGGTTTGCTTTGACAGGAAAGCATTCTGCTTGGTCACTGACATGTAGTTCGGGGATTATTTCCATCCCAGTTCTGATTTTGAAGCATTTAGAGAACATGTGTTTCCATTTGTGTCACTTTCACGTTCAATGAGTATGGATGACCTTCTGAATGTGTTCAATAACTCACATCATCAATTAAGAAATGAAGACGTGGTGAAAGTCTCCTTGCTGTATATTCTAGAGCAAGGATTTTTTTCGAAATACCCATGACAGCCAGTTACTAATAAACGTATGGCACTCGTCTCTAAGTTACAAGAGTTTAACAGGTATAACAGTTTTTTACCCACATTATATCAAAATGATATATATACTTATTAAGTGTAATTTTTTGATATAGGTACCCATGGGACAGATTGATATGGGATTTCACTTACAAACAACTGTGTACTGTGTTTGATAAGATTGAGGATCATTTGAACCCAAATTCGACAAGAATCGCCAGTAGAAACACATATACTTTGCAGGGATTTGTCTATGCATTTAATGTATGTACACTATGTTTAATAAGAGTTTTTAAATAACAAGTTTGTAACTTTGTTAACTTGGTAAGTTGTTTATCATCTTAATTTTGTAGATTTGGATCTTCGAGACATTTCCCAATAGTAGTATTGTTAGTTCCCCTATACCGGATGTTATCCCTCGGGCAGTTGCATACCCTAGGATGACGCATTTGCATGCACCTGATTGTGAACGTATTCTCCATGTTAATAATGTATGTAGTTTAGTCCACCTTATAATTTATGTTGGGTTTTGTATGCATCAAATGCACTCTAAACTAGGTAGTAGAAAAATTGAAACTACGATATACCTAAGTGTACATGCAACCTATGGATTTATGGTTTCATGCTTATTACATCTACCCTAGAAAACAAAAATACAAAGCAGAAAAATATACCTCTTATGTAGCCCTTGATCTCCATGCTTGAGATCTTGATCCTTCATGAAGTTGCTTGGATGAGAGGACCCAAACTAGAATCCCTCTAATGGTATCACACCCAATAACACCAAAGAGTGTAATAAAAATATCTAGGAAAGTTAATTTCACAAACCCTAAGAGGATTAGAAATCGTCCCTAAGAGGGGAAGGAAGAAGGGTTGGTGAAACTTCAAGCCAAGGTGCAAGGAAGAATGAAATCTCTAAGGCCCTATTTATAGCCTTGGATCCCTTGTTAGGTTTTGTACTCCTTCCCATGTGGGATAGGAGGCCAACAACAAAATTCACTCCTTTTCCCATGTGGGATAGAGTGATTTTCATCCAACCCTAATCCCATAAGGTTTTTGAAACATTCTTGATAAACCAACTATCGATTAATGAATATTCAACCCTTTAATTAATTAAACCGTTAATTAATTCCCAAAATATATTTTTGATTAGTTTCTAATTAGCTATTAACCATAATAATTAATAAACCAATTTCTTCATTATTTATTCTACTCAATTTGGGTCTTGAGGGCAACCCAAAAGGACCCTATTATTATTAGAAATATTACCAATAGTTAATGAGCTTGAACACTCTTTCCAACAATTTATAAGTTGATATGACATAAATAAGTTACGATTAACCTTTATATATCATTTTTTATGTTGCGTCCCCCTCCCCCTAAACAAGTTGTTACAGCCTACTGCGTAGGAGCATGTTGCTAGGTGGTGGATTGAGAGTGTCCAGTGGATAGATGTTGCATATTACGCTAATGTTTGAGTTATGATTTTCTTTGTTAATGTTTTAAAACGATTTTCCATCTGAACAACATTTTGTAGAATATTATGATATTGTACATACATCACTATGGGTTTTTTAAATTAACAGTGTCATATTGTTGGTTACCTTTTTTACTACTATGTCTACTCTTAGACTAAACATTATTTTTGCCTCTACATATGTTGAACAATATGTTTCCATTGTGAAGTATGATGACACCCATGCACTACAGTGTTGATATCTCGGTTCCTTGAATATCGCCATAACATGAGTACAAGGTATACTTGACAATTGCCATTTCCCATACGTGTAGTAACGACTTTCCAAGTTTACTATACCAGTTTTCATTTCGCCAGTCACCTCATATCTACTATGATCAATCTGGTATACCTGAAAACCATATGATTTGTTGATCCTCCTATCGATGACCTTCTCAGTATACTCAGTGACATCTTTTTTGCTTTCAACTATAACAAACATTTACGTATACGTTGTCATGCACAGTAAATTACACTACAATTATGATTGAACTATTAAAATATATGGAAACACTTACCTCCAACATTACGTCGCTGGCACCACCATTGTTGCATAGTTCCTCAAAACAAATCGATCAACATTGTTATCGGTAGTTTTCTTGCGTCTCTTGATAATGTATTGACGAACTCGACACTGTTTGATGTAATAATATTGTACCGAACTACGGGGAAACACGACCTTGCCCATCTCTCGTTATCGATTCTGCCTAGCCATGTCTGACAATCATCATTTAGTGCACGACGTAGCCTACTTAAGCTTTCGTTGAAATCAGACTCTCGGTATGCCTTTGCAGCCTCCCAAAACAAAATCTTTGTTCTCTCTTGCTTGTCGATCTTTGTTCTCATATTCATCAACAAATGGCAACAGCGAAGTTCGTGATATGCATTCGAGAACACAGGTTGAATGACCATTTCAATTGAATTGGATCTATCTGATATAATAGCCAATGATGGCATGTACCCAATACATTCTTTGAGTCTTGATAAAAACCAAATCCATGACTCTCCAATTTCAGTTTTCCTAACACCAAATGCAATAAGAAGGATTTGGTTATTACCATCCATGCCTACAGCTAGGAAAATGGTGCCCAAGTATTTCCCTTTAAGGTGTGTGCCATCAATGATAATAATAGGATGCAAAAATCTTGAAACGCTCGAACCTAAAAAGTAATTAATAATCTAATTAAAGCAAACGCATGTGTATGGACGTTAAATATAAAGAAGTAGGTAAATAAAATATATTACCGCGCAACCTATATCCATGAAAAAGTATTCAAATTTGTTGTCATCACTCGTCTTTATATGTGTAACCATCCCTAGATTCTTCTTCTCCAAGTTGTAACAGTATATGGGTAGTATAAGAAAGCTTTCTTCAGGGGTACCTCTCAATAGATTTAGAGCATATATTTTAGCATTCCATGCTTGCTAGTATGAAACATGTACACAAAGACGATCATTTAAAGTTACTTGTATCTGTTTCCCCCGCAACATATTACCGGTACTATCCTCTAATATGCCCTTCAAGAAGTGACCCAATACCTTTTTGTTGGCTTGTCGGTGATGGGGACGTAGCTGTGTGTTTGAGCAAGTGTGTTTCTCCGATAGTTTAACCACTTTAAATGAATCACTAGTATTTTGTTTTGTTGCCCTTATCTGCCAGCCATAATTATCTATATAGCAAACAACTTCAAACCTATCTTTTGTAGATTTTCTCACTTTATATTGGAAACCTTCACTAACACTTTTATTTCCTAAATTAAACTTAAGTTCTTCTTTGTTTTTGAAGAGATTGAATAACTTAACATGGGAATTATAGTTGTGTGTTGTGGTCCTCTTACGATTTTTGAGCTAATTCAGGCAGTGGTAAAGGATCAGACATACCCCAATGGGTGGGTTGTGTTTCTTCAGAATCGGAAAAATAATAAGGAAATTTTTCGTGTTGTGCTTTTTAGGGTTGTGGTAAGGAATCAGTTTCCTCTTCTCCATCTTCATGACCATCCCCCATCAAATTCAGTGTAACTCTGAAAATGTTCCATTGGCTCTCCGTGTGGAACTATATTACCATCATCAACCAACATCATTAGTTTTGCCTCATCATTCACAAATTCATAAACATCAACAGTAAGGTCATCCAGAACAACAACCTTACCTTTAGACCTATAATCACCACCATGTATAGGGTCCTTGTAAAAAGGAACATGGTTGGTTGTCATAGGTAATAAATTACAAATTTGGTTATTTCTAGCACCGAAAGAACCATTTCCAGAAGGATTTTCCCTGGGAAATCGATTAGTACCACTATTCATAACATTATTAACAATAAACTATGGTACTATGTTGGGAGGCATAGTAGTAACAAAACTAAGAACATCACTATCGTCAAAAATCTGCATAACTATATTTGATCTAGGACATTGAAAAGATAGACAAATTTGATTTGTGTGTAACCTGGACTTGGAAGCAACCAACGTAACTAACCCAACGATGTTGATATTACTAGCTATATCTACACTAAAACATGTGTAATCTAGAGCAAGATACTGCATACATCCGTCGATACGCTGCCATTGTCCTCCACTAAAAACTGGAACTCGGAAATAACCCGTATATGTACTCATTCCGGAAAGTTTTTTCAAAAGTATCGAATACACAACTATATTAAAAACACAAATGTATTACATATTTAGAAGAAAAACATAGAAAAACCCTAATATTATCTCTCCGAAACGTCACGCCGGAATGTACGGCTGTTCCGGACGTCAGTCCAGAAAACACTTTTCCAGTCTGGAAGGTACGGAGTGTCAGATTCCGAACCTCATCCCCACCAACCGGCAATCCCTCCGGAACAATATCATAAATACTACGGAATATTATGTTCTGGATCACACCTCCGGAACAAAACATCGTACTCTGTAATGCTATGTTCCGGAGCAAATTCTCATTTTACCAACAAATGTTGATTATTTTTGTTAAAATGGTCATTTATAAGAGTTAGATTATTCAATTTTCCTTCATTTATTCCGTATTTATACATTGAAATAGAGCAACTATCTTGGCTAAGGTATTTAGCTAAGCATATAACCGAAACCTTAAGACACTTAAGGTGTTAGATATAATATGATTAGGAAATTAATCGTAGAATATGTATTATTAGTTAAGGTGGTACCACATGTGGTTTAATAGAGACTCAATTCACTATGGAGAGTTTAAAATGAGAGAGTTAAATAATGGAGTTGTATCATAACGTATAGGTTAAATCGGTATTTTAGTGGGTCTTATAAGTTTTTATTAAATAAAAATGTGCTTATCTATTGAACATTGTAAAGTTCAATGAAGTGTAGTTATCAAATGACCAAATGGTATAGTATATAAGATGTGACAATTTATTAAAAGTTTTAGAATTAAATGGATTATAAATGCTATATTTTGGATTGAAAACATGTAATATGAAAACTTAACTTTTGTTATGTACTATTAATGTAAATGTGAATTTTTAATCGAGATCGGATATCAGATTTTGATTACCAAATTTTCATGTTCACATGGCAGCTTCACATGCTAGGTATGAAACTGTGAATATAAGTCCATGTTCATTAATTAGTCAACGTCCAAAAGGAATTATTGAAGTTACTTGGTAGTTGTCTAGAAGAAAATTATATTTTTACATACGTGTTGTAGGGTTTAAGATTATTTATAATGATATCTATTGAACATTTAAACAATTAAATAAACTAACATACACGTTTATACATTACTAAATATTTAACTCAAAAGACTTAAATTTTTTACTAATAACATGGATTTATAATGATAGTGATAATTAATAAGACCCGAGTTAAGCTAACTTTGCTTAACAAAGTAGAGTGATGAACGATTAACTCAACTATTCGTATTAGTTAGATCAAATTCTCTGCGTGAAACAAAAAAGGTCATTAATGCATCCAAAAGATTTCAGATCTGGAAATCATGTTCCCCAAATATTTATGATCTGGAAAATGGAAATAAAGTTCCTTAAACATTTTAGATATTGAAATCAAGATTGCTATTCAATAATACATCTGAAAGATTTAAGAGGTATGGGTTCATCAATAACATCTTCATGTTCACCCTTCTAGATTTATGTGTTCCTGCAAATCAAGTTATCCATTTTCAACGGTCAATAACATCCCAATCTTCATCAGATTGCCAATCATAATGTTTTGATAAAGTTTTTATTAAAACTAACTGACTAAATAAATATATACTATTACAAAAATTTGTTACCTTAAGAATCATTATATCTTTATTGTTTAACAACTTAAAAGATACATTTCTATCTTGAGAGAAATGCACCTTATTGGTTGCTTTGATGTTTTATTGGTTATAAAAAACGATGATTGAAAAAGTCAAGTGGCAAGACACGACTTTTTAAGCTTATAATATGCTCCAAATTTTATGATATTCCAGTTGTGACTTTACAAACATTTCTAAGAAATATTAATAGTAATAATACTATTAATAAATGACAAGAAAATAGAACTGTTTATTTCCAATTCAGCACATGACAAAAGAAAGGTAAAACCTAAAACTCATCATTCACGCAATTCTGAGAACTAAAAACAGGATAAACCATCAAAGCAATCGTCAACGCCATTAAAGATATCAACTTCAGGTTTTTCAATCAACATCACCAATACTTCCCGAAGTTATCGCCGTTGTAACTCTTCGGACCCGACGAGAACTTATAAGCACCCTGTTGACCGCCGGAACTGTGAACAACCGGTCGCATGTCGCCGTTTGACGGCATTTTACCTTGCTGATCATATGGAGACGTACCAGCAGTGACGGAAACGTGCCTGCGTGCATCGGCGATATCTCCGAGAGTATACGGCTTCTCGTTGTCGTGAATCGCATCACGGTTGACGTTTCCGGCGCCAGCCGCCGGAGTTATAGATGACTTCCCAAGGCCTGGAGCCACGTCTTCGAAAGTCGGCTGCCGATTCATATCGGAATCACCATGGATACCCCTCATATGAGGTTGATCTTGGGTACCTGAAACCGGCCGGCCTGTATTCATATCTTTGTACGACGGAGCGGCTTTACCGGCGGCGTAGTATGGGTCGTTGACCGACGAGTAAGAAGGCTCGGCGCGTGGGCCATTGAACGAGGGGGCTGAAGATCCATCCATGGAATCAGAAGTACCCAAGAAAGAAAGAAATTTGTGAAGAAGATCTGAAGATGGAAGGGAAGACCGAGGGTGGGTATACTTATAAACACGATACGTAGGTGATGAAGTCATATCATGACGTTGTATAGACTTAACAACAGATTATAATGGAAATTAAGAATTTAATACAGCTGTGTTAATGGTGTTCATAAGAACAAAAACGCTGAATTAATGAAAAAGATATCATTTTAACAAATAAAATAGGATAGAAAATGTCAATTATTATGTTATGGTTATCAATGCAAATATCCTTGACCTGGTACAATAATGCAAGTGGGTGGGAATGCAAAAAAATGAGAAATTGACCCTTGGGTTTGCAAATAGTAAAAGCACCTTTTATGGGGATATTAAGTCCATCCTGACCTGTTTCGAAACGTTTCCAAACACAATGAGCTCACTAATTAATTTTAGAATGGACAACGAGATTTTAAGGCTTAATTCTTGCTTTACTTTACTTGTTTATGTGTTTTTATCTATTATTAATTGAAAAAATAGTCTTAAATGTTAATGCAAAAAAACATGTTCAGAATAAAATTTTAATTTATAGAGAAACCAAATATATACTCTTAACTTTTGTTCCTAGTAGTCTTGCTACTCACTGGATTAAAGCAAATGTAAAAATCAAGAAAAGAGTTTAAGAGAAAGAATTAGTGGATTACACATATCATTTTTTTAGAGGAATAGAAAAATAAGTATGAATAAAACGTAAGAAGATATATTTAATTTTTCTAGTTGATAACCAAAGTCTTAGAAACATACTTATTTGTCCTTCCCCTCTCGTAACATAAAAACTACTATATATGCATGGGCGGAGCCACTACCAGGGACTAGTGGGTGTTGTGCCCAACTAACTCCATTGGTATTAGTCTATTCACAGTCAAAGCCTATTATCAACTATATGCTCCATTTCCTTTGTATGCATTTAATTGTAATTAATGTTATTGGATATTAATGTTTTGTTATTAATTTCCTTATTATAATCTTCTATTAATGATATAAATTAATGATATAAGACTATAAACTCACATATAGTATAGACATATATCTCATTCAAATGGTTTATTATATATATATATATATATATATATATATATATATATATATATATATATATATATATATATATATATATATATATATAGTATGAGGTACGTCTAAGCCCCCGCTAATCTAAAATTCTAGCTCCGTCCTTATATATATGGTCTTGTTCCTTGCCGTTAGCTTTCATTTTCACTCCTTATAATGAACTGGTTGAAAGATGTATATGCTCAAAAGTGAATTTAGAGTGATATTAGTAATAATATATGATCATAAATGGCCACGCCAATAACAAATTGACATAAATATATTATTTATCAAAA
The DNA here is from genome assembly GCF_051521515.1 of Lactuca serriola. NCBI lineage: Eukaryota > Viridiplantae > Streptophyta > Magnoliopsida > Asterales > Asteraceae > Lactuca > Lactuca serriola. The sequence continues at coordinate 143,859,716 of NC_136409.1, forward strand.
TTTGATTTTTGATAAATAGTTATAATTTCTTGCAATTAATTAGAAATTATTTATTTTGAGAAAATAATGTTATTCTAATGAAAATAATATTATTCTAATGAAAGTATATTGGTTTATCCAAATCTTAAATGCTTCTGTTGCCATCTTTGTGTTTCTAAACCATTTTTTTAATAGAACCCAACAATTCGTACCAGAGCTTAGGGCAAAAGACTATTTCGCCCTTTAATCCATGGTTTGAGCCTTAAAATCAACAAACTTGAACAGAAGTAAAACTAATGCAAAGTCAATAGTCAATGGTCACTAGTTTTTGGTCGCACCGCGGCCCATTCATGACAAAACAACCACGATTCCTTTGGCAAAACACTTAACTCATGAAGCATTTGATCCTTGTAGATCAAGGAATAAATTATCATATCTGATTTACTTTAATAACTTAATGGATAAAGTTTCCAACTTTATTCATTCTAATGTCTAGATCAAACGCAATCTAAAACCCTAACTTGATTAAAACCATAAAATCTCATAATATTGTGCATGGTTGCAAAAGAACCCATACACACTCATTTTTCCTCCAGCATTAGGTCTAAAAACATGTCTTCTAGCATTCTAGGGTTCTAGAGTTTCTCAAACTCCAAGAACACAAGGTCAAATGGCTCAAAAGTGACCAAAACTCAAGATGAACCTTAGATTTATGCATCAAAACAAATAAAGTAGGGATCTTATGAGTTTACAATGCAAAAGGAGTGACTAGAAGTTAGGCTCTTGGAATGAGGATAAACACCAACACCAACTTGCATACTTATGAGCTCTCTTTGAAAACTAAAACACTAGGAATTCCCTAATGCATGAAAATAGGCTAGGGTTTCGTTTAGGAGGGAGGAGGATAAGGTCTGGAGAAACCCTAGAGTTTAGGATGCATTAAATTGGGCTCAAGGCCCGAGATCTATGGTTTTGAGCTCAACATCCATCATGTCGCAGTCCATACTTGTCGCATCTCTACTTGATGACATTACCCACGTTGCAACATACAATCGTTCGTGTCGTGGTCCATAGAAAAATGCTAGCACCCCAACTTAATTTAATTCAACAAGAGGGATCAAACTTGATAAACGTGTATTACATTTAGTTGCAAATATGTCAGCCAATTTAGGAGAAGTAATAGTTGGTGCAAGAGAAATGAAGTTCATGTATTTAGTTAAATTATTGGTGATAATCCAAATCGTGGCTTTTCCATTGGAGAGAGGTAAGTGCATTACGAAATCCATGGATATCCCTTTCTAACTTTATGAAGGCCGATTTAACGATTGTAAGGTACCATATGGTGGTTTGGTGGAATACGTGTCATGAAAAGAAATAAGGGAAGTAAGTGTGACAAATGTCGCCGCTAAAGACCCTACATGACACCGTTAAAAGACAGTTGTTATTGCAACATCACTATTTCTCATTTGTCGTTTCTAATATTGTCATCGCTAAATTATGTTGTCGCTATTGCCTCTCTCGCCACTATTACCGTCACCACTAAATACACTATATCCGTGCCTTTGCCAGGAGATCCATTCCTTTCTCAGATGATTCAATCATTTGTCTCATGCTTCATGAACTCCAAGTGCTCCATTAAGTTTCAAGTGCTCCATTTTGGACAAGACTTCAAAACCCAACACTTCAATCCAGCTCCATAGCCATGTGGAATGCACTAGTAGAACTATTTCTGGAAAAGTATTTTATAGAAGCTCGAGTTTCAAACTTGTGCAGGGTAATCCTCATAATCAAACAAGCAAAAAGAAAAGCTCTACATATATACTAGGAACGATTTAAAAAAGCTACTTATTTGCAGCCCTTAACATGGAATCAGTGACTACTAGTTGTACCAATGCTTTTGTGAAGGCTTCACTCCTATGGACAAAAGATTGATAAATGCTTCAAGGTGAGGATTGTTAGGCAACATGACACCCACTCAGATCTGATAGCTGATCGAGAAACTAGCCATTGAGTCGAAGCATTTTGGAAACGAAGACGAGTGGTACATTGATAAACTACGGGAGTAAAAGAATTAGTTATCCTTATCCCCAAGCTTAGATTTCCAAACTGAAAAAAGTTTTCTTACTACTTACAAAAGAAAAGAGAATCGTGCCTTCAAGAAAGCCAATGCAGAATCTACTTAAAAATAGGGCATCTGATTAATATGTGCCCAATCCTACATGAAGATGTAATAGATGTAAAAGTGGTTAGAGGTTACTAGTAGAAAAACTCAATCAACAAATTAATCAAACCTGAAATATTAATTTTTAGCCAAGACAACAATTTTAGCATCCTCCTGGATTTCAGCAGCCTAGTTATCAAAATCATCAACAACAAAATTACCATCAACATCATAATTTTCAGCAACAACCTTCAAATCAGCAATCTATCAGCACTGACATAGCCTTGGAAGACATCATAAAAGAGTTTGGTTACCAGTACTCACGCATTCCAAAATGAAACCAAAAAAAGAATAACAAATCTGGAACAACAAATGTCTCATCTTGCCACCTCAGTGAGTCGGTTGGAGTCTCTAGGGAAACTACTCGCTCAGACAGAAAAAAATGTGAAGCATAATGTGAGCGCAAACTCATTGAGAAGTGGGAAAATTTATGGTGACCCAAGTAAATAGGATGAAGAAAAAAATGAGGTCACGATTGAAAAAGAAACTGAAGTGGGTGAAAAAAAATCTAAAGAAACCAAAGTGGTTAAAGAGAAACAATCTACAAGGAAAGCGAAGCCGATCATTCCAGAGTATAGACCGGTGTCACCATTCCCATCTATATTGAAGAGCACGAAGCGCGAACGAGAGGGCAAAGAGATTATTGACACCTTTCGAAAGGTGGAGGTAAATATTCCAATACTTGATGTGATTAAACAAATACCTCATTACGCGAAATTTTTAAAAGAAATTTGTGCTAAGAAAAAGAAGTTAAAAAACAATGAAACCATTCAAGCTGACGAAAATATTTCCGCTACTTTGCAAAAAGGTTTACCTCCAAAGTGCAAGGGACCTGGAATTTTCTCAATTTCTTGTAATTTGAGAAATCTTAATTTTTCCGAAAGCCATGTTAGATTTAGGTGCCTCAGTTAATGTCCTCATATTTTTTTTGTTTTTATTATATTTAGGACCTTTAAATAAGGTTGAGACTATCATTAAGTTGGCTGACCACCCGATGTCCTCCTATTTTCTCTTTTTGAAGAATTATATTTGGAACCCTTAAATAAGGTTGGAACTATCATTCAGTTGGCTGATTTTTACATTTTGAACATAAGCGATGTTGATGTTTTTGACAAAAACTCAAAAATTTTAGAAAGACCATTCATGAAAAGTGCTAAAACAAAAATTGATGGTTTTTTATGGTACATCTTCTATGGAGTTTGATGGGAATATTGTTAATTTTAAAATTCATGATGATGTTATCCCAACTGATAGCTTTTATGTTAATTTTCTGGATACCAGCAGGCGTTTTCCTGAGGACTATTGTGAGTTTTCTAATCATTTTGTGCAAGAAATATTTTCAAATAGAAATTCCAATTTTAGAGCATCAACGGTGCTGGTAGAAAAAGGCAAGCTTGAGGAGGAGAAGGAGATGATTGTTGTGAAGGGTTTGAGAAAAAGAAAAAGAGCGAAATTTAAGAAGCTAAAAAGAGAATCGGCTAATTAGAATATTGGACAAAACCATGCATAAAAGAATATTACTAGAGTTACATACATTGTTCTAGTTTTCTGTAGTTTAAACCTCATTGTTTGACATATATGGTGAAGTATCTTACTAGAGTTACATATATAAGGTGTTCGATGAAATACCTGAGCGAGATCTTGTCTCTTAGAATTCCGTCATTTCATTTTCATGTTCGTAATGATCAAACAATTCAAGGATTGAAACTGTTACACAACATGGTTTAATTAAAAGAAAGAGCAAAGAACCTCCTACGGGTAAATAAGAAGTTATTCAACAAAGGACAAACTAATAAAATGGGTTGAGAGTCATATCAAGTGCAATTAAAAGAATGGCATAGGGTGATTTAATATTCTATAAAAAAAAAGGTGGTAAAATAGAAATAGCAAGTTCTTAAGTCATTACGATCTAATGTCATAATGATTATATAACAAATAGGAAACTCCTTGTAACAGCAAAAACACACTTCAAGGCTTAACAATTAACTCATTACAAGATCATTACATAACAAATGCTTTAGCCAATCAACAATTAGGTCACAATATACAAATCACTAATTCCTTATAATTAAGTCATTACAATTCCTATGGCTGTGATTTTCCAAGCAAAATAACAAATCGGTAACTACTTTCCAAACAAATTAACAAATCCTTAACCACTTTCAAAGCATATTAACAAATCAGTAGCATGGCAAATAGCATAAACACAAAATTAGTCACATGTCTTTGTAGAAAAATCATGGAGAAAGACCTACTTGGTGGTGGTAGCGGTGTTTGTCCCGAAATTAAATCAAAACATTGGCGGGCAGTAATATGTTGACCTAATGTTGGTGTTGAATGAAACTCATGAAAGAGTTAATTTTGGAAGTTAGAATAACATGCACAAAAAGCTCTCCATAGAAATATAATAAACCGTTAATAGGAGAAACCCTTCAAATTTATTAGGTTCAATGACTATTTTGATCAGGAATTGTTGGGTTGTATGGGAAGTAGCAATAAAACGACATATATGGGCTAGAAGTTTAAAGGAATCTAATGTTATTCAATAACACATCTGAAAGATTTAAGATGAATCAATTCATTGTTCCTTGAAATCAAGAACATATTCGTCTTCATCCTTTTAGATTTGTGTGTTCCTTGAAATCAAGTTCTCCATTTTCATCGGTTTAGAACATTCCAATCATCGTTAAATTTGTGTTTTTAAGTGTAGTCGGATCTTCATGAAAGAAATATAGTGGCGAGAGATGGTAGGGAGATGGATGGTAGTGGTAAATGCTGGTACGACTTTAGAAATAGAAGTCTTTAAGCATGCCAAGTTTTGTTGGTGTTGTCTTTATAATGATTTCTTGTTAATTTATACCCTTAAGTTTGTCGAAACAAAAAAAAATGTGCGCATTTTACCGATAATAACAACTTTTGAGGTTACTATGAAATTTAATTTACATAAAAAAAAATCTTAATTTTACACATATTTTATGTATTTACACTAAATATGTTATTTTTATATTATACATATTAATACAGAAAAACATATATTTATTTAGGAAAAAAAAGTTTAACTAAACAACATATAAATAACATATAAATATGTTTTTTAGAGTTATAAATTATATCTTTACCTTTTTAGAAGTTTAAATACTACTACTATTATATATTATTACTACTACTATGTATTTTACGTTTTAAGAAGTATAAAAATATATTTTTATGTTTTTAGAAGTGTAATTATAGTTTTAAGAGGTATAAATACGTATTTATATTTTTATTCTAAGTACAAATATTTATTTTTATTTAGAGGTACAATTATATTTTTAGAAGTATAAATATGTATTTTACGTTTTTAGAAGTATAATATTTTTTTTGTTTATATAAACACGTGTTTTCTAGATATAATTCTAGAACATAAAAATACGTATCTATAATTCAAAAGAATAATTAATATTTATTTTTAAAAATATATTTATCCGTCTAAAAAAATATAAAAATAAATATTTATATTTCTATAAAAATGGTATTTAAATGATGTCTAGTTAATTTTTTTTCCTTGTATAAATGCATTTTTTTTCTTCATTAATATATTAGTTGTGAGACCCATTTATTATATGGGTTAATTTAAAAAAAATTAAATATAAAAGTCAAAATATTTGTGATCTTTGCATTTATAAGAAAATAAAAAAAAAATAATGATTTATCGTAATGTAAATATTTTTTATTTTTTAAATATAAATAAAGAAAAGAAAACTAATAAGCTTTAATTTTGAGAATTTTTAAATTAAAAGCTAAGTCTATCAGTGATAATAATATCAATTTATTACTATATTTATTGTAATTATTACATTAAAATATTATTTGGAATTTAATAAAATAAAAAAAACTCATAAAATAACATGTGAAAAAAAAATTAATTCAAAATAATCACAAAATAACATTTGACAAATTGAATGAGACTCTGACAAGTAGCAAAAAAAATAAGGGAATATGACTTATTAAGGTAATTAACTTTTCGGTATGTTCACATCTACGTAACTATCTTTTTTTGTACATATCTAGATAACAAACTTGTTGGAAGTGTTCACATATGACCATTATGACCTGTTATAGCAGGTTAAATTGTCACACCCCAAAACCACGACCGGCGGAAACGTTCAGGGGTGGAGGACGTCATGTACAGTATCACAACAATGTAATATAATAAACAAGCAACAACATCATCAATTGCATTATAAGTAAAGTTTTAATACATGTGTGTTCTTTCATTGTAATAAGACACCAAAAATATACAATCAAAATAAAAGACGAGACTTGTCTGCTCCGTCTTCTCAAAACCTGGCCATCGTACCTGTCTAATGTTGACCTGAGAATACAAGTTATTTTGAAAGAGAGTATCAGCTTTAAAGCTGGTGAATTCATAAGTATTTAAGTGTCATTGTCTTGCTTATGAAAATCTGTTATGAAGGCCATGTATACCTTTAAATGAAAGTGTTGATGTAAGTATGGAAACCCTAGAAAATCCCTTATTTCCTATAAGTATGAATTGTAGTCTTCTACCAAGACCCGAATGTTTTGTAAGTAAAATGATAGTTTTCCTTTAATTGTTTAGTACTAAAGTACTTAGTCTAACTCATCATTTATGTGAAAGTATCACAAAATAAAGTAAACAGGAAAATGTACTACTGTAAGTGTTGTCACTGGGTACTAGGACTAACACAGCATATGTAACTGTTATCCCGAGGTACTAGGGTTAACACGACCTATATAACCTAATGAACATCCGAAGATTGTCCAATTGTCCTCTACAGCAGCAGCAGGGCGGAGGAAGGGTTAGTCCCTGTAAAGGTACTCCTAGTATAAGTAATAACCGTAGGCATCCGTAGATATTCATCACCCACTGTTCCCAACAGATGGGTTCCGAAATGGTTAGTCCCGTCCATATATCCCGAGGTACTAGGGATAGGGGCCCATCTAGGTATCCTGAGGTACTAGGGATAGGGTCCTGTCTAGATATCCCGAGGTACTAGGGATATGCAGGAAGATTTACACAGAAGGTACTAATAAATCATCCTCGCAATTCGAGATACAAGTATTCATGTTAATATATACAGGTAAGTGTATCTACGTAAAGGTACTCATGTAACGCGTTCATGTAAGCGTGTTCATGTATCATGTAAGTATATGTAAACGTACTCATGTATCATGTAATCAAATGTAAATGTACTCATGTATCAGGTAATGTACTGGTATAGACTCATGAATGAACTGACTCTTGTGTGATTCCTTGTAATAGGAATTATGTTTGATATCTTCAAATTATCCCTATGATAATTAACTGAGAGGTAATTGGTTGATCATGTAGGTTTATACACTCTTACTACTCAAGGTTGTGGGAAATTGAATGAAAGGTGTAAACTAAAACATCAATACATATATAAGAATATAAGTGTATATGCATAGTTTAGTTCAAGAATGTAAAATAATTGTTTTGCAAGATATCTAGGAGTTTTGAACAATAATTAAGAATGACTTGATGTCATTTTAATAAACATTTCAAAACTAATACTTTTGTTATCAAGGTATTTTAAGACAGAAAACCATTTCATTGCATCATATTTTGTAGTATGTGAAATCTGTTAAATGACAAACACAGTTTTAAAATACATATCAATGATTTAATAACATGTTTGTTTCTACTTGTATTCCCCCCCCCCCCCCCCATTTAAGCATTTAAAATCATTTAAAACATTGATTAGGGGTATGAACTCACCTGTAGTTGGTGATTGGGATGAACTAAACGGTATAGGATTGCTAGGTGTCAAGCGAGGACTTGTACACACACTACGATCCTAATGAACATATAATCACACATATATGCACTCAATTAGTCTCAAATCACTAATTGATAATGTTAAGACATCCTAGACATAATAAACACTTTATATAAGTGTTTTAAGCCCTAAGGATTGCATCTAAGCTATTGTGGGACAACGTATTTGTGTTTAGGGTTCCAAAGGACCCCATATATGAGTTTACTCCTCATATACTAACACACATGGAGTTTACGGTTGTAAACTCTTGAGTTTACGGCCGTAAACTCCCAACCATGGGTGTTTTGTGTGTTTTGAAGTTCCAAATGATTCCTAGAATTATTCTAACTTGGTGGTTAAATTCTTGGAAGGGTTTAAGGTCTAGAAACACTCCAATTAGGAGTTTACGGCCCTAACTCCATTTCCTTTGGAGTTTACGGTCGTAAACTCCATTGGAATGGTGTTCTTGTTGTTTTCAAGTCTCAAGCATAGGTGGTATAAGTTCTAGGCTTTTATTCCAAGCATATGAAGACATTAGGCACACTTTGGTGCCATCCTTTCATGTTTACGGCCCAAGAACAAAGTCTTGGCCGTAAACTCACTTTGATAAATGATTTTGATGTGCTTAAGGCCTTAGATTAAATAGGAACTAGTCTTGATAAAAGTCTTAAAGCTTTAGGTGCCTTAAAACACCATTTTGTGTTTGAAAAGGGAGTTTACGGCCTAAGAAACTCTTGGGCCGTGAACTCCCAAACTTGGGTGATTCTAGGTTGTTTTCTTGCCCCTAACACACATACATATGAGTCTAAGGCAGTTACATAACACAAGGGTCGGTCTCGACTTTGTTTCGGGAGTTTACCGCCCAAGAACACCTTGGGGAGTAAACTCCTAGATCTAGTGATTTAGCCTTCTGAATCATGTTATAAACACATATAAAGCTTTCTAACATTACTAGAAAGAGGTACTAACGATTTGGGATAAAAACCCGAACATCCGTGAGAGAGAAAATGGCTTTTCTCTAGTTGGAAATACGAATAATGAATGAATTTGGTTCAGAATTCTATTTATAGTCCTGAAATATTTTTGGCAGAAAATATTTTTATTCCTGAAATGATCTCTAATATAATAGAGTGTTGGAATAACAGTGTTGCACAAAACCCTAGTGCACCCACTCTCCTGATATTTCCTGAAGTGTAAACCTTGAATTACTCAAACTTACGCGAAAAGTCTGAAAATTAACTATGACTGCTACAACTTCTATTGAAGTGATATACTTTGTACAGAATGGAGATTCTGGGTTGTCACATCATCCCCCCGTTAGAAGGAATTTCGTCCCGAAATTAGAATTTAAGCAAATAAGAAATTACAAATAACTAAGCAAAAAGGTGAGGGTATTTCAGTTTCATCTGATCCTCACGTTCCCAAGTGAATTCCGGTCCACGCTTTGCGTTCCATCGCACCTTCACTATCGGGATACGGCTCTACTTTGTTTGCTTGACCTCTCGGTCTATGATCTCTATTGGTTCCTCCACGAAGTTGAGGCTCTCGTTGATCTCGATCTCGTCGAGTGGAATAACAAGAGTCTCGTCGGATAGACACTTTTTCAAGTTTGACACGTGGAAGGTAGGATGTACGTCGTTTGGTAGATTGAGTTTGTAAGCCACAGGGCCGATTCTCGCAAGAATCTCGAAAGGCCCTACGTATATTGGATTGAGCTTCCCACGCTTTCCAAAGCGTATCAAGCCCTTCCAGGGTGAGACCTTCAGTAGGAATCGGTCGCCCACCTGGAACTCCAATGGTTTCCTACGCTTGTCAGCGTAGCTTTTCTGTCGGTCTCTAGAGGCTTTCAATTGTTCACGAATTTGAACGATCTTCTCTGTCGTTTCCCGAATGATCTCCGGACCCGTGAGAGTGCTTTCGGGAATTCGTCCCTTAGCTAACTGGGTATCACCCACTTCAGCCCAGCACATAGGGGATCTGCACTTTCGGCCATAGAGGGCCTCGAATGGAGCTGCCTTTATGCTCGTATGATAACTGTTGTTGTAGGAAAATTCAACAAGGGGTAAATGGGTATCCCAAGCTTTTCCAAAGTCAATCACACAGGCACGCAACATATCTTCTAAGGTTTGGATAGTTCTCTCACTTTGCCCGTCGGTCTGTGGGTGGTAGGCTGTACTCATGTCCAACCTAGTTCCTAGGGAACTTTGTAATGACTGCCAGAACCTCGAAGTGAATCTACTATCTCGGTCCGAGATGATAGATAAAGGAACACCGTGCAGCCTCACAATCTCCCTAATGTAAGTTCTTGTAAGTTTCTCCATCTTGTCTGTTTCTTTGATCGGTAGGAAGTGTGCAGACTTGGTCAGTCTATCGACGATGACCCATATGGAATCAAGTCCACCCATCGTCTTGGGCAACTTGGTTATGAAGTCCATAGTGATCCGCTCCCACTTCCATTCTGGTATCTCCGGTTGTTGTAGAAGACCGGAGGGTTTCTGGTATTCGACCTTGACCTTTGCGCAAGTAAGGCATTTACTCACGAAGGTAGCAATATCTGCTTTCATGTTAGGCCACCAGTATAACTTTTTAAGATCCAGATACATCTTATCTGAACCCGGGCGGGCGGAATAACGAGTGTTGTGAGCTTCGGTCATGACCAACTCTCTGAAGCCACCGTGTTTCGGTGTCCAGATCCGATCCATGAGGTATAAGGCTCCGCCACCCTTGATTTCTAAGTTCTTATCCATCCCTCTAAGGGATTCACCCGCCACGTTTTCAGGTTTCAAAGCGTCGAGCTGAGCCTCCTTTATTTGCGTGGACAAGTGTGAATGGATAGTTAGAGTTAAAGGTTTGACTCTACGACCAGTATATTCTTTCCGACTTAGGGCGTCGGCTACTATATTGGCTTTACCCGGATGATAATGAATTTCGCACTCGTAATCACTAAGTAGCCCAACCCACCGTCGTTGTCTCATGTTGAGCTCTTTCTGGTCGAAAATGTGTTGTAGACTCTTATGGTCCGTAAAGATCGTGCTTTTTGTACCATATAGGTAATGTCGCCAGATCTTCAGAGCAAACACAACTGCTCCTAGTTCAAGATCGTGGGTTGTGTAGTTAACCTCATGTGTCTTCAGTTGTCTCGAGGCATAGGCTATGACTTTACCTCGCTGCATCAGAACACATCCGAGCCCTTGGTTTGATGCGTCGCAATAGACCACGAAGTCTTCTATCCCTTCGGGGAGGGACAGTATTGGTGCGGTGCACAAGGCTCGTTTGAGCATTTGGAACGCTCTTTCTTGTTTCTCTTCCCAGTCAAAGGCCACGCCTTTCTGGGTCAGGGTGGTAAGAGGTTTCGCTATGCTGGAGAAGTTCTGAATGAACCTGTGATAGTAGCCAGCTAGACCTAGAAATTGACGAATTTCAGTAGGTGTCTTTGGTGCTGACCAGTTCTCGATGGCCTTAATTTTGGAAGGGTCCACGTGTATTCCCTCTTCGCTAACAACATGGCCCAAGAATTCGACTCGCCAAATCCAAAATTCGCACTTTGAGAACTTCGCGTAGAGCTTCTCCGATCGCAATGTTTTTAAGATTTTACGGAGATGTTGACTATGCTCCTCCTTACTTCGAGAGTAGATGAGTATGCCATCAATGAAGACGATGACGAACTGATCCAAGTAAGGACGACACACCCTATTCATCAGATCCATGAATACTGCGGGTGCGTTAGTTAATCCGAACGACATCACTACAAACTCGTAGTGCCCATAACGAGTTCGGAAGGCTGTCTTGGGAACATCCTCCTCTAACACTCGTAGTTGGTGATATTTGGATCGCAGATCTATCTTCGAGAAGTAGTTGGCTCCTTGAAGTTGATCAAATAAATCGTCAATGCGAGGCAAGGGATAACGATTTTTAATGGTAAGTTTGTTGAGTTCTCTATAGTCGATGCACATGCGAAACGATCCATCTTTCTTCTTGACGAACAAGATCGGTGCTCCCCATGGTGAGAAGCTTGGTCGAATGAATCCCTTCTTGAGAAGTTCGTTAAGTTTACTGGAAAGTTCCTGCATTTCAGCCGGTTCCAGACGATAAGGAGATTTAGCTACGGGGGTAGCCCCTGGCACTAAGTCGATTCTGAACTCGACTTGGCGTTGTGGTGGTAAACCGGGAAGTTCTTCTGGGAATATGTCGGGAAAGTCTCTTACTTCTGGGATTTTCTGGATGTCTTTCAGTTCTTGACTGGTATCGACGACGTGTGCGAGAAATGCATGGTACTCCTTCCGCAAGCACTTATGGGCTTGAATGCACGAAATGATGCGAAGGCTCGTACTAGGTTTGTCGTCGTAGATAACTAAAGTTTCGTTGTCAGGAAGGTTAAGACAAACTGCTTTTTCGAAGCACATAATGTCGGCACGAAGAAGACTCAACCAATCCATACCGATGATAACGTCGAAACATTTAATTGGGACTAGCATGAGATCTATCTTGAAAGTATGGCCATCTAAAGTTAAGGTACAACCTACGTATATGCAGTTTGTACTCTCTGTTTTCCCGTTAGCCATTTCTACCGTGAATGAATTATCTAATGCACATGGTTTTTGTTTAAGCAGGTGTGTAAATTTGTGACTTACAAAACTTTTCTCGGCTCCACTATCGAAAAGTATGCAAGCATATGAGTTATCGAGGAGGAACGTACCAGTAACTATCGTAGGATCAGCTACTGCTTCCTCGTGGCCTAGGGCCATAACTTTTCCTACCCCTCCAGTCATTCCTGCTTTAGGGCAGTTCCTCTTGTAGTGACCCACCTCGCCACAACCGTAGCAAGTTTGGCCCATACCGACATTTGGGACCTGGGCGGCTTGAGCTGTTGGAGCCTTGCAGTAACGGGCGGTGTGCCCCTTCCTGTTGCAGTTAGATCAGAACATCTCCTTGCAAGGTCCGTGGTGGTGGAAGCTGCATTTGTTGCACTTCGGAAGAGTTCCAGCATAAGTTTTTGCTGGTAAGGGGTTCGCAGGGACAACAGGAGTTACTGTGGCAGCATTGATCGCCACCAGTTGTTGTTTATTGGAGGATCCTTGCGAAGCCCCTCTTTTCCTCTTATTCCACCCCTTCTTGTTGTAGTCGGGGTTGGACTTCTGTGGTACGGGTGTAGGGATTGTTGGGTTCTGAGGTTTCCGGTGATCGATGAAGGATTGTGCTAGTTCCTTGGCGCTATCAAAGGTAATAGGCCTGGAAGCGATCACACTTGACTGGATCTGAGGCGACAGTCCCCAGATATACCTCTCTATCTTTTTGCTCTAGAGAGCAACCATGTCAGGGCATAAGTTTGCCAGATCACAGAACCTATTTGTGTAGGTCGTGATGTCGGATCCAACCATTTGTAGACCCCATAATTCTTGCTCGAGTTTTTGTATTTCACCTCGAGGATAGTATTCTTTCATCAGCATGTCTTTCAACTTTTCCCAGCCGATGGAATACCCCACCACTAAGGTCAGATGGTTAACATGGCTGTTCCACCATGTTAGTGCTCTGTCAAAGAAGGTACAAGCCGCAAACTTGACCTTGTTTCCTTCTTGGCATCCGCAGATCTCGAAGACAGATTCCATCTTCTCAATCCACTGTCTTAACACCATAACCCCACTAGTACCATTGAAGCTGCGGGGGTTTGGCGTTTGTGAAGTCCTTGTAGGTGCATTCTCGAGGGTGTCCATGGCTTTCACCGTGGTTCGAGGCTGGTGCACCTGTTCCTGATCCACTAGGGGCAGGAGCGCTGATTGCTGACACAGCAACTGCAACTGCTGCTGTGAAAGCTGCCTGGAACATGTTGGCATCGAAAGGATTAGGTGGTTGAAGAGGTTCAGGTGGTGGTGGAGGTGGTGGTATTGGTGCTACGTTGTTTGGGTTACGTCTTGTACTTCTGCGTGGCGGCATCTTTAACTGTACGTTTAAAAGATGACGACATGGATAAGAATAAATGATTAATGAATGTGTCTCATGGACTAACTCCCCATAGTCCAACAACAGAATGAATAGAATGATTTAAATGAAGATGACAGCATTTAGATAATGATTTCCATAAGATTAGATATCTGTCAATAATACTGGAATTACAGATGTAACAAGTTCGGGAAAAATGGCCTAGAAGTAGGCCTTACATCAACCAAGATGGAAAATTTTGACAGAATTAAGACTAGATCAAGACCTAACAGGTCTAAGATTTATAAGGACAGGAAATTAGACCAAAGTTTTACATAAACTAGGTTATATCCAAAAGATGAGTTGATGATATTCTATCGGTGACGAGAACTGCTAGCATGAGTCCTCGATCCCGACAGTAGACGTTCAATGTCCCTTATACGCCTGTCCAACCTTGCTTGCTGAGCTCGAAGTTCTCTAACTTCAGCTTGGGTTTCAGCAAGTTCCCTCTGCAGATCTGCATTGTGGACCAGAGTCCTTTCATGAGCAGAATCTAGTTGGTGAATGTGGACAGTGTTAACACCAGAGTTGGCGTCAACTTCCAAGACTTGATTGATAGTCGCTTGAGCCATTATCGAGTTCCGAGAAATCCTACGCACCATGATCGGTAGGACTCTATCAGCAGAACCTCCTTTAGTGAGGTTGTAGAAACTTCGGTCTCCATTGTAAGTAATGGGCTGACCCTGTTCATGACTCCAAGTAATCAAGTCAGTGGCCCACAGAGGTGTGGGTCCTTGAAACACAGGGCGGGGGTTCAGGTTTGGGTTTTGAGCACCTGGGGGTAGGTTGTTGACTTCAGTCTCTGAGTCAGAACTATCGGAAAAACCCTCAGCATGGTGATCATCCAAAGGGATTGGGTGATCATCTTCTGGTTCTGCCTCTAGCCAACCAGCATTGCCTTGGTTTGGGAAGTACGGATCGCCATGGTGAAATCCAGCCATTTTAATCTACGCGAGAAAAGGGATGTAAGGAATAGCTAAATAGACGAACTGACTAAGATAATTATAGTAAGACCAATACCCCTATGGTATTTCTTTATGGTTGTGTTGGTAAGTTTTTAGACTTGTTGCCATATCACAACCATTCTTGGGCATATTCTAATCACTCCTCGGACCAACATAGTTGATCAGGCTATGCCATTCCCAAGACTGACCATATATCCTCAGGCTTACTTGTGATATTCAACAATCGTAATACTTTTGTTCTTGTCATTGTGACACTGATTTTAGTATGAATGCAGGCACGTATACTTACTTAAGTATTTTATTATTTAAAAGTATAACTCTGAGACAGAGTGTTTTAATCCCGATGTATTTATAGTTACTATATCTTTTATGGGTTGATATACTTTATTCACTATAAACAATGCTCTGATACCAATCTGTCACACCCCAAAACCACGAACGGCGGAAACGTTCAGGGGTGGAGGACGTCATGTACAGTATCACAACAGTGTAATATAATAAACAAGCAACAACATCATCCATTGCATTATAAGTAAAGTTTTAATACATGTGTGTTCTTTCATTGTAATAAGACACCAAAAATATACAATCAAAATAAAAGACGATACTTGTCTGCTCCGTCTTCTCAAAACCTGGCCATCGTACCTGTCTAATGTTGACCTGAGAATACAAGTTATTTTGAAAGAGAGTATCAGCTTTAAAGCTGGTGAATTCATAAGTATTTAAGTGTCATTGTCTTGCTTATGAAAATCTGTTATGAAGGCCATGTATACCTTTAAATGAAAGCGTTGATGTAAGTATGGAAACCCTAGAAAATCCCTTATTTCCTATAAGTATGAATTGTAGTCTTCTACCAAGACCCGAATGTTTTGTAAGTAAAATGATAGTTTTCCTTTAATTGTTTAGTACTAAAGTACTTAGTCTAACTCATCATTTATGTGAAAGTATCACAAAATAAAGTAAACAGGAAAATGTACTACTGTAAGTGTTGTCACTGGGTACTAGGACTAACACAGCATATGTAACTGTTATCCCGAGGTACTAGGGTTAACACGACCTATATAACCTAATGAACATCCGAAGATTGTCCAATTGTCCTCTACAGCAGCAGCAGGGCGGAGGAAGGGTTAGTCCCTGTAAAGGTACTCCTAGTATAAGTAATAACCGTAGGCATCCGTAGATATTCATCACCCACTGTTCCCAACAGATGGGTTCCGAAATGGTTAGTCCCGTCCATATATCCCGAGGTACTAGGGATAGGGGCCCATCTAGGTATCCTGAGGTACTAGGGATAGGGTCCTGTCTAGATATCCCGAGGTACTAGGGATATGCAGGAAGATTTACACAGAAGGTACTAATAAATCATCCTCGCAATTCGAGATACAAGTATTCATGTTAATATATACAGGTAAGTGTATCTACGTAAAGGTACTCATGTAACGCGTTCATGTAAGCGTGTTCATGTATCATGTAAGTATATGTAAACGTACTCATGTATCATGTAATAAAATGTAAATGTACTCATGTATCAGGTAATGTACTGGTATAGACTCATGAATGAACTGACTCTTGTGTGATTCCTTGTAATAGGAATTATGTTTGATATCTTCAAATTATCCCTATGATAATTAACTGAGAGGTAATTGGTTGATCATGTAGGTTTATACACTCTTACTACTCAAGGGTGTGGGAAACTGAATGAAAGGTGTAAACTAAAACATCAATACATATATAAGAATATAAGTGTATATGCATAGTTTAGTTCAAGAATGTAAAATAATGGTTTTGCAAGATATCTAGGAGTTTTGAACAATAATTAAGAATGACTTGATGTCATTTTAATAAACATTTCAAAACTAATACTTTTGTTATCAAGGTATTTTAAGACAAAAAACCATTTCATTGCATCATATTTTGTAGTATGTGAAATCTGTTAAATGACAAACACAGTTTTAAAATACATATCAATGATTTAATAACATGTTTGTTTCTACTTGTATTCCCCCCCCCCCCCCCATTTAAGCATTTAAAATCATTTAAAACATTGATTAGGGGTATGAACTCACCTGTAGTTGGTGATTGGGATGAACTGAACGGTATAGGATTGCTAGGTGTCAAGCGAGGACTTGTACACACACTACGATCCTAATGAACATATAATCACACATATATGCACTCAATTAGTCTCAAATCACTAACTGATAATGTTAAGACATCCTAGACATAATAAACACTTTATATAAGTGTTTTAAGCCCTAAGGATTGCATCTAAGCTATTGTGGGACAAGGTACTTGTGTTTAGGGTTCCAAAGGACCCCATATATGAGCTTACTCCTCATATACTAACACACATGGAGTTTACGGTTGTAAACTCTTGAATTTACGGCCGTAAACTCCCAACCATGGGTGTTTTGTGTGTTTTGAAGTTCCAAATGATTCCTAGAATTATTCTAACTTGGTGGTTAAATTCTTGGAAGGGTTTAAGGTCTAGAAACACTCCAATTAGGAGTTTACGGCCCTAAGGCCATTTCCTTTGGAGTTTACGGCCGTAAACTCCATTAGAATGGTGTTCTTGTTGTTTTCAAGTCTCAAGCATAGGTGGTATAAGTTCTAGGCTTTTATTCCAAGCATATGAAGACATTAGGCACACTTTGGTGCCATCCTTTCATGTTTACGGCCCAAGAACAAAGTCTTGGCCGTAAACTCACTTTGATAAATGATTTTGATGTGCTTAAGGCCTTAGATTAAATAGGAACTAGTCTTGATAAAAGTCTTAAAGCTTTGGGTGCCTTAAAACACCATTTTGTGTTTGAAAAGGGAGTTTACGGCCTAAGAAACTCTTGGGCCGTGAACTCCCAAACTTGGGTGATTCTAGGTTGTTTTCTTGCCCCTAACACACATACATATGAGTCTAAGGCAGTTACATAACACAAGGGTCGGTCTCGGCTTTGTTTCGGGAGTTTACCGCCCAAGAACACCTTGGGGAGTAAACTCCTAGATCTAGTGATTTAGCCTTCTGAATCATGTTATAAACACATATAAAGCTTTCTAACATTACTAGAAAGAGGTACTAACGATTTGGGATAAAAACCCGAACATCCGTGAGAGAGAAAATGGCTTTTCTCTAGTTGGAAATACGAATAATGAATGAATTTGGTTCAGAATTCTATTTATAGTCCTGAAATATTTTTGGCAGAAAATATTTTTATTCCTGAAATGATCTCTAATATAATAGAGTGTTGGAATAACAGTGTTGCACAAAACCCTAGTGCACCCACTCTCCTGATATTTCCTGAAATGTAAACCCTGAATTACTCAAACTTACGCGAAAAGTCTGAAAATTAACTGTGACTGCTACAACTTCTATTGAAGTGATATAATTTGTACAGAATGGAGATTCCGGGTTGTCACATAAATCCTAGTTGTGAACGCTTTCAACAAGTTTGTTACCTAGATGTGTAAAAAAAATTACTCAAATATGAACAAAACGAAAAGTAAAAATTAAATTACACGAATGGTCCCTGTGGTTTGGGGGAATTTGTGTTTTTGGTCGCTAACTTATTTTTTTAACTTAGATGGTCACTACTGTTTATTTTTGTTGTACGTTTAGTCCATGTCTTACCTAAAAAGTCTATTGTGCCCTTATTAATTTATTTTTTAATTAATTTTCTTATTTATGTATTTATTTTTTACATATTTAAAAAATTAATAGACCACACATATTTGTATCTCCTCGGATGATCTCTACTGTTTATTTTTAATTAATTTATTTTTTTTAACTTGGATGATTCCTACTGTTTATTTTTGTTACGCGTTTGGTCTCTGTCTTACCTAAAAATACTATTTTTCCCTTATTATTTTTTTTAATTAATTTTCTTATTTATGTATTTATTTTCTATAAGTACATAAACAAGAAAATTAATTAAAAAAATTAATAAGGACACAATAGTCTTTTTAGGTAAAACAGAGACCAAGTTCGTAACAAAATTAAACAGTAGGGACCATCCGAGTTAAAAAATTAAATTAATTAAAAAATAAACAGTATGGATCATCCGAGGAGATATAAATATGTATGGTCTATTAATTTTTTTAAATATGTAAAAAATAAACACATAAATAAGAAAATTAATTAAAAAATAAATTAATAAGGGCACAATAGTCTTTTTAGGTAATCCAGGGACCAAACGCGCAAAAAAATAAACATTAGGGACCATCCATGTTAAAAGAATAAGTTAGGGACCAAAAACACAAATTCCCCCAAACCACAGGGACCATTCGTGTAATTTAATTTTTTACTTTTAGTTTTGTTCATATTTGGATAACTATTTTTTTTTACATATCTATGTCACGAACTTGTTGAAAGCTTTCACATCTAGGATTTAACCTGCTATAACAGGTCGTAATGGTCATATGTGAACACTTCCAACAAGTTTATTACCTACATGTGTACAAAAAAAAAAAGATAGTTACCCATATGTAAACATACCGAAAAATTAATTACCTTAATAAGTCATATTCCCAAAAAATAAAACCTTCGTTTATTATACACAAAATAGAAACGTAAAAGATTTATAAATTTAAAGGTTTCTTTTTATTAAATTATATTTTATAATAACATGAAAACCTGCTAGCTAAAATGACAATTTTTATTTATTTATTTTTTATTTTTGGCAAAGATAAGAACATAATGGATAAAAAGTCATACAAAACTTGACAAGCTCAATAACTATCAATAGATAATCACCAATTAAACGAACAAAATAAAATAGTTTATTTTCAATTTCCGATTCAACACACAGAAGACAGGTAAACCTAAAACCCATCATTCACACAATTATGAGAACTAAAAACATGATAAACCATCAAAGCAATCGTCATCGCCATAACGATACCCACTTCAATCAAGATCACCAATACTTCCCGAAGTTGTCGCCGTTGTAACTCTTTGGACCCGACATGTACTGATAACCACCCTGTTGACCACCGGAACTGTGATTGATCGGTCGCATGCCGCCGTTCGACGGCATTTTATCTTCCTGATCATATGGAGATGGACCTGCAATGGCGGAAACGTGTTTGTGTGCAGCAGCGATATCTTCGAGTGAATACGGCTTCTGGCCGTCTTGAATCGCATCAACAACAGGCTCACGATGGACGTTTCCGGCGCCAGCCGCCGGAGCTACAGATGACTTCCCAAGGCCTGGAGCCACATCTTTGAAAGTCGGCTGTCGATTCATCTCGGAATCACCATGGATACCCCTCATATGAGGTTGATCTTGGGTACCTGAAACCGGCCGGCCTGTATTCATATCTTTGTACGACGGAGCGGCTTGACCGGCGGCGTAGTATGGGTCGTTGACCGACGAGTAAGAAGGCTCGGCCTCGGCGCGTGGGCCATTGAACGAGGGGGATGAAGATCCATCCATGGAATCAGAAGTACCCAAGAAAGAAAGAGATTTGTGAAAAAGATCTGAAGATGGAAGGGAAGACCGAGGGTGGGTATACTTATAAACACGAATCGTATGTAGGTGATGAAGTCATATCATGACGTTGTATAGATTTAACAACAGATTATAATGCAAATATCAAACTAATACAGCTAGGTGAATGGTGTTTATAAGAGCAAAAAATCATTTTTGACAAATAAAATAGGATGGAAAATGTCAATTATTACGTTTGGGTTATTAAAAGTTAAATAATATAGATATAAATAATTTTAAATAATAAAATAATTGATATAAAAATATCGTTGACCTAGTATAATAATGCTAGTGGTATGTATTGACAGGAAAACACAAATGACTTAAGAGGAAACTACAATTTTTTTTTTGGAAACCGCAAGATTTTTATTATCAACCACTCTTTAGAAAGAACCTAAGCAGGGACCAAAAAAAATTACACAATCGAATAGGATTACAACATCAAAAGGTACCGGTATGAATAACAACAATACTCCTTAAATTATTGAATTCTCTCAATTATCGAAGCCCAATTACAAATGATATTAGGAAACCACATACAAGAGGAGAGTGTATATGTTTATATGCCTTTGATTTTATTTCTTCGAAACTAGAAAAAGTGTTTTTTTTAAATAACACGAGATCGCAAATAAGATAACGACTTTATAGACGAGTTGTGAAACCACATGCGCTTTCACCTCATTTATGGTTTCATTAGCTATTTTTCGATAAACCATGATTTTTGAATATTTTGGTTGTCATTAAGAAATTAGTTTTTTTAAATAATTTCTCAAAAATATATTATTATGACAATGGTGTTTTTATTACATCTTAGATTGTCTCCAACTCACCCTGGCACTCGATTTTTCACTCCATATTTGCTTATATTCTTTTCAAACCTAACTTTATTTCTTAGTTGTCAATTTTAGTCTTTTGTCTTTTTATGCTTATACATTTATAGTTAATTTTTTTCTATTAGTTATAATATAAATGTAATAATTAATATTTAGGGGGTGTTTGGCTTAGCTTTTCAAACCCCAAAAATCTTTTTTGGAAAAGTTACAAAAAATCAAGAAATTTTCCTTATGTAAATACTTCCAAAGTAGCTTTTAAAACTAGTTTTGTCAAACATCTTTTGCTTTTTTTTTTTCCAAAAAGGACTTTTGGGTGTGAAAAGCTAAGTCAAACACCCCCTTAGATATTTTGTTATATATTAAATTTATTAATTAATAATAAATATAAAGTTTAACCGATAGTTGACAAATTTTTATTGAATAAATTCATAATGAATTTAAATTCATTAAATACAAATAATTTATTTTGTTATAATTTGTGATAACATAATTTATCGTATTATTATAACGAAGAAATGATTGAATATATATATATATATATATATATATATATATATATATATATATATATATATATATATATATATATATATATATATGGGAGCGTTCAATCGAGGGCATTTCTTATGGCGAGAACATTTGAGAATAAATTTAGATCATATAATTTTTTTAATTAAAACTATAAAATAATTGTAACATCCTGACTCTGAGGTATAACATTTTTATATGTTATTTTTGAGTTTGTCTGGGTGACTCGACAAGTTGGTGCCTCAACTCGTCGAGTAGAGTCGTGTTTGGCCACGTAGGACTAGTAACCTACTCGACGACTCAGAGAGTCGACTCGCCGAGTAGATGTTGAGTGATGAAACCCTAAATCCCCAGGTTTGGGGCCTATTTAAGGAAACTTATAGCCTCATTTGCGGCTCACCAGATACCCAACTTCAATGAGAGAAACCCTAATCGGCCATTGAGCTAATAGAGAGTGTTTGAGCTAACATTTAGTGCTTTGGTGCATCTTTTGAAGAGAAGGGAAGGATTTCAAGCCAAGGGACGAGAAGAGGTTGTTAGATCCATTGCTATTTCATCTAAGAGCTTCTATGAAAGGTAAAAAGTCCATTCCTTTCTCATTTTGTTGGGTAGATTTCATGGTTATGGAGTTTAGGGCTTTTTCCATCTAATATTGGGACTGTGAGTGTATTGAGTACATATAGAGATTTTGACTTCAGATATGGACCTTATGAGGTCCTTAGAGTCCAAAGGTCATTGCTTTATTCAGCCATAATAGAACTTTTTAGTGAAAAAACCTTAATAGAGCAAGTTCTTGGCATTTCAAGCCCTAAGTGCCATGCCTGGACGTAAAGCTTGTGGCTTTACGTGATAATAGAGCCTTGGGATGTTGGATCTAGAGTTTGGAAATGTTTTCTGCGTGGAAATCGTCTGAATGAGGAATGAGTTTAAATGGACTCGCCGAATCGACGAGTCGGTTAGGGTTTGTCCCGATGAGCTTGACCATGCGATAACTCAGTGAGTTGGGGGTCAACTCGACGAGCTAAGTTGGACCTTCACAA
The DNA here is from genome assembly GCF_051521515.1 of Lactuca serriola. Taxonomy (NCBI): domain Eukaryota; kingdom Viridiplantae; phylum Streptophyta; class Magnoliopsida; order Asterales; family Asteraceae; genus Lactuca; species Lactuca serriola. The sequence continues at coordinate 143,882,539 of NC_136409.1, forward strand.
CACTTCTGAGGAAACGAGTGGACTCGACGAGTTACATGGGTGCACTCGATGAGTCGGATCAAACTTGTATTGTTGACTTTAGGGTTTGGTCAATCATGAGTAATGGAGACCATGAAGGGGTAAAATGGTCTTTTATCCACTTTAAGAGTTAGAGAGAGAAAGAATAGCCTTCAATTTATTAGAGTCGCGAAAAGAGTATTAATTAGAGATATTCACCCTTTGTGTTAGGCGGAGGCTAGTCGAGATTTGAGTACGAGGTTATTTGCTTACTTGCTTACGAGGTGAGTCTTCTCATTATACTTACCATGAGTGGTATCTTTTTGTGACCGGAGGGTCTTGTATGATTATATTGAGTATTGTGATATCCTACATTATGTCTTTGTGATTTATGCTGTGTATTATTGTTATGAGCTTGTTGAGATAGGACCATAGGGTCCACTTGAGTTGTGGGACCGGAGGAACTCCACTGAGACACATTGACCGGAGGGTCTTATTTGCATTAAAGCCTCTAGTGGCTAATATGATATGTGTGTTATTTTGGGGAACTCACTAACTTTCGTTCTTACCATGTTATGTGTTATGTGTTTCAGGTTCTTATCAGGATTGTGGGAAGGCGCCGGTTTGATTGTACACACAAGAGAAAAAGAGTTATGTTTTGAGGATCATGTATTTGCGATAAACAACTTTTAAAATGTGTTGATAAATTGATACTTGTGATTTTTCTTGAAGGAATGTGACATGTGTTTTAAATGAAAATTTTGTTTGAAAATTTACAGTGTTACAAGTTGGTATCAGAGCCTTGGTTTGAGGGATTCGGACGCACCTTCGGGTATATTTGGACTCAAACTGAGGATTTGAAAAAAAATTCAAAAGAAATGATTTTTCTAAAACGAGCAACAGTTTCTAAGAGAATATGAAAAGGAGCAGTCTGTACAATCAGCCAGAGCCCGAACGGTGATTTCCCAAAATGCCCTTACTTATTTGTGTTATGAGTTATTATTGAGATATTAGAGATGCATGCTAGTAGATAGGCTAGGTATTTCATATTTTAGGGCTAGAGTTGCCTAATTTGTGATGCCTTAGCCTATGAATTTTGCTAAATGTTGTAACGACCCAATTTTCACGCCCAAAAATTTCATTTAAATAAGTGGTTTGTAAAACATTTGTAGTAAAACATCATCCGATCATATCATTTCATAAAACATATCTCGTGTCTGAAAACCCAAAACATGAAAATGATAATAATGTCAGAGTACAATCCCAGAACATCTTATAATGCAGAAAACCAATGTGTGTGTATGATGTGCCGCTACCGCGCCAGCTCCTTCCCCTTTGCTGAAGAGGTACCTGAAACCAAAACTGAAAACTGTAAGTACAAAGTTTAGTGAGTTCCCCCATCGTACCACTTACCATACTATCACATCACATACATACTACCAGGCATTTCTGGGGTACCCGACCTACCCGGTACGGCCATTCTGGGGTGCCGACCTACCCGTGCGGCCATTCTGGGGTGTCGTCCTACCCGTGTCAAGCCATTTTGGGGCGCTGACCTACCCATGTCGAGCCATTCTGGGGTGTTGACTACCCTTCGGTCCTGACAAATGAACCTCGGGGACTATTTCACCCCCTACTACTACTATCACATATATCATGGCATAATCTATTATCAGACATATCTGGGGTGTCCGACCTACCCTTCGGTCCTAACAACCGAATCTCGGGGACTATTCCCCCTCCTACTACCTCTATCTCATATAACATATCATGCTAGCAGCTAAACATATCATGACATACTATTAGGCATATTTGGGGTGCCTAACCTACCCTTCGGTCCTGACAACCAAACTCTATCACTATCACATATCATATCACGCTAGCATATAACATATCAGGTAGTAGCAACACAGATGAATATCGCAAAGACAAACATCTAACATACGAACCCTACTGGTGGGCCGACATTGTGGCCGTAGACCCACCGCTACTGGAAGGTAACTCACCTCGTAGTAGCTGCTGAACTGTGCGGGAATCCTCAGACTGTTGCCGCTGCTGCTCCGGAAATCCTCCAGCTATAATTCCCACAAAACACTTAGTCAGAAATTGACATCTACTCTTAGGGTAAAATGACCATTTTACCCCTGACCAAGTCAAAGTCTACTTCTAGTTGACCTGACTCGCCGAGTTGGCTCACCAACTCGCCGATTCCCTATCCTTCCATTAGACCTCAAACCCGTCTCTACTCGTCGAGTTAGGCGATGACTCGACGAGTTTTCCTTCTAAATGAACATCGACTAAATCCTCATCTGACTCACCGAGTTGTATGAACAACTCATCAAGTTCATCATCAACTGATACTCAGGTCCTGCCCTTGACTCGCCGAGTTGTATGAACAACTCGTCGAGTGCATCTTAATCCTTAAGATGATTGCCTTGGACTCGCCGAGTCTGTTCATGCACTCGCCGAGTCCCATGAATTTCCAGAACAATGGCTTAGTCCAGAACGTTGGGTCACTCCTTGGGACCCCCTTAAAACCTTTCCACACTCAACTGGTCTTTATGACCCTCAATTGATATGGGACAGAACCTTGGACTCGCCGAGTCCAAGAACGGACTTGCCGAGTTGGTCACAACCACTCACTGAATCTTCGCTTTCTGATGTACAACACTTGATCAAAATGTAGATCTATGCTTCTACAATCGATCTAGCATGTAAAGTTACAACCTTTACGTGCTTGCATGGGACTTTAAGCTCAAAAGGTCCTAAAACAAGCTCTCACAATGCATGGGGCCTTCATTGAGTGCAAAAGCCACTCCTTTCTACCTTGTAACCCCTCAAAGGACCTAGATCCGAAACATCAACCTCAAACCATGCTTGCAATCATGGTTGGTGACCAAAATGGCTTAGAAAAGCCCTAAAACTCCACAAAATGGGATCTATCAAAAGAGCAAGCAAGGTATAGACTTTATACCTTCTGAATTCAGCAAATGATGCTCAAAACCGAATCCTTCTAGCCTCCTCTTGATCCTTCAAACTTTTCCTTCCTTCCTTGGATCACAAAAGCACCAAAATCACTCCAAAAGCCTTAGATTGCTTCAATAACGGCTAGGGTTTGCTATGGGGGTCTTCTGGGAGCAAATGGGACTAAGGAGGTCGAGTTAAGGTGTTTAAATAGGGTGCAAACCCTCGGATTAGGGTTTTTGCTCAAGTAGGGTCTACTCGCCGAGTCCGCGAATCAACTCGCCGAGTCCACAACTTAAACTCCGCGCCTCATCCCGCTTCTACTCGGCGAGTTGTTCCTTCAACTCGCCGAGATCCAAGACCAAATGCAAAATATTTAAAGATTTAATAAAAAGAACACGTACCAAGAACCAGGTGCTACAAATGTGATGTGCTTTGAGTATGTGCTGAGTAAGAGTATCCAGCAGGAGTATTTTAGAGAGAACTTTGAGCAGAGGAGTAATCTAGGAGAGATACCTAGATGAGTATTGGAGGAGCCTACTGAGAGAGTAGTTAGATATCCGCAAGGGGGTAGAGTTGGTTGAGTTCAGTGATACATTTTGAGTATGAGTAGAGCAAGAGGAGTTCTAACCTAGAGTGTTTGTCCATGTTGGTAGAGATTATTTGATGCCCGAATGCTACTTGCTTCATGCTTTGTGGAACTCTTGATGATGGGAGTCAGCTACTAAGTGAATATAACGATATTCAGGAGGTAGATGGCTGGCATCATAAGGAGTTCTTCAGCAGCTGATGGTAGAGAAGTGAGAGAACCTAGGAAGAGCCTAGGGAGTGACCTTAGTCAGATGATTACACTGATAGAAAAGAGTATTAGCTGGGGAGCGACCAGGTATATCGGGATTGGAAATCGAAGAGGTTGAGCAGCTACTTAGGAAATCTGGTGAGATGCCAGTTATAGTCGCAAGACTCCAGGAGGAGTAAGGATGATGCCTTAGGGAGGATTGCGATCTGAGATGAGAAATCAGTCGATAGTTGAGATATTACTTTCCATGACGAGAATTGTGCTACTTTTGTTTCTTGTGTGGAGCAAAATAGATATCGAGCTTCCGATTGCAAAGTTTGGAGGTAAACCTCGTGGGGTAGCATATGGTTGCGACCTTTTTCACCAGAGTATCTGGGCGGTACGCTTGCTGTGAGATATTTCTTATACCATGAGAGAGGCATTAGTAGGGACTGAGATGTAAGAGGACAAGAATATTCCCTAGCTGAGTAAGGCATACTTTTGGCAGCAGTTTCAGGTGATCAAGAGGAGTATACTGGGGCGACGACCCTCGTTGTCTACGTTGTGTATCGACTGTGAGAGTGAAGTCTCTTGCTTCTATGATGATTCACATGAGGGAATATTGATCCGGGAGTCAAAGACGAGGTGTGTGATAGTGCATAAATTCTGCACCTAGAGTTAGGATTAATTCGGAACAGTTGAGGTGTCCAACGGTATATCGGTCTGAGGTTCCAAGATGACTAGAGGCAGTCATGTTGGGAGGATTCTGAGATATATGTCTGAGTTACAGGATGTTTGGAGTCGCCTAGTTTTCATCGGGAAGATCACTGAGTGATTATGGGGTACGCTCCAAGAGTCAAGTGTGATGTACCTGGTGAAACAATGTAAAATCCATAAAATTCGAGCCATTTTAAAACTTTTTAAATCATATAAAACCATTCAGTTATTACAATTTGTTTTCAAAATAGTTTAGACATCAGAGTTCCCAGAAATCATAATCATAAATCGAGGAAGTGTACGGTCACGCCTTCGCCTTCCCACGGTCATCCGCTGAACCTGAAACAATAAACTGAAACTGTAAGCCCGAAAGCTTAGTGAGTTACCCCAAAATTAGGGGTGTAAACGAGCCGAGCCGAGCCCGAGCCTGACCAAGCTCGAGCTCGACTCGTTTAATTTGAGGAAGCTCGAGCTCGATTCGAGCCTTAAAATGAAGCTCGAGCTCGGCTCATGAACAATTTAGTGGGCTCGCGAGCCTAATCGAGCCTAAACGAGCCTCTATGTATATATATGTATATATATATATATATACACACACACACACATATATATATATATATATATATACACACACACATATATATATATATGTGTGTGTGTATATATATATATATATATGTGTGTGTGTGTGTGTGTGTGTATATATATAGAGGCTCGTTTAAGCTCGTTTAGGCTCGCGAGCCCCATTAATTGAAGCTCGGCTCGAGCTCGTTTAGTAAACGAGCCTCATATCTAGGCTCGAGCTCGGCTCGGGCTCGTTTAATTCGATCTCGAGTCGAGCTTTTAACGAGTCGATCCCGAGTAGCTCACGAGTAGCTCGGCTCACTTACACCCCTACCCAAAATACCCATACCCACAACAATACACGTATAATCATAAACAACATACTATGGGTCTAATCATCCATCGAGATGGAATACCCCAGGCCCTTAACCATTGGGTTGGAATGCCAACATACCGATACACTTCACATAACACATATACAAATAACAACATGTACTGGGTCCACAGCTTTACGGAGTGGATTACCCCTGGGGCCACAGTGTGAGTCTGGATTGCCTTCCGGGCCCACAACTCACATATGGACTGCCATCGAGCCCACAGTACGAGTCTCCCTCAGCTCTTAACTGGAATGCTCCTGAGTTTTTTGGTTACTGCATGGAGCAATTTCACCTCAACCCATCATGTCAACGTATAATACAACTAATGCACATGCATATAATCACATAGTACTATAGGTAGTCCTACAGATCTACTTAACTAGCATAATAACTAGCATGCAGACAGTCAGACCAACTATAGGTCACTAAGCATAACCACATCCAATCTACCATGATACCGATCTAACAGATCATACTAGCATATAACCATCCTATCTACCAGGATACCGAACTAACATATCATAACAGTAATAATCCCAAAAACTATATTTCGTTTCGGTATTATATTTTATTTTCTTTTTGACGTATATGGATTGATGTAAAACACCAAACTTATGGTTATGTGTTATTTTAATGTATTTTGATTCATCTACAACTTTTTTTGTGTGTGTATTTTTAATGTTTGAACTTGTAAACATCAAATTCATAATTTCTATATGTATGTATGTATAGGAAAATAGAAAAAAACATGAAAAATAAAGAAACCGGTTCACGTCGGCGGTCGAACCGGGAACCAATCACCATATCGGTTCAACTAAAAAAACGATTTTTAAAGCATTGGGTGAAGCATGGAATCAGAACGCAAGAAAGAAATTTGTGAAGAAGAGATGAAGATGAGAAGGAAGATCGGACGAGGTCGTACTTATAGACTCAATAGTCAATACGTGTGTAATGGTCTTTACAAAGTCAAAAACGTTGAATTAGCGAAAAAAGTAGATTGGCATTTTTGTTAATTAATTTGCAAAATATAGTTAAAAATTAATTTGTTTTTTGTGAAAAAAAAGTCCTCAAAAACCAAAAATGAGCTATGGTTTCGTCTAGTCGGATTTGGTTTCTTGCCTTTAGAGGTGACATGTTTTTGGTTTCATCATACAGACTGTGGTTTGTAGTCCATCTTCAGTTTCGATGAAATAAATAAATTTCTTTTTTTTCAAACATGATGAAATCGTAGATGACCTTTGGTCATTTGCGGTTTTCTCTCATCCTAACTTTTGTTTCGTTGTTAGTTTCATATGGGTTTTTCAATTTTTGGGGAAAATGGTCAAAAACATACAAATAACTACTACATAAGAGTGTACATGACAAAAATATAAAGAAAATACTCATTGTGTCTCGTGTTTATCATCCAATATTGATTTTGAAGTCGTTATTCTTCAACTTTGACATTATATATTTTTTGTTTTGATATATAATATTTAATGCAAAATATATGAATGGAGTATCAATTACAAAATTGTTTTGTTCTTCAGCTATCAGATAGAGAATCTAGACGTTTGAGTGTGTAAAAAATGAGCTACAAAATTTTTTATTGTTTACATATAATGAGCTAATGGGCTGCGGAATCGAAGACGGTTCACGAAACCGAAGCCCATATGATGAAATAAAAGGTGTGTTCTCTTTGGTTCTGACGAAACCAAAGCTGACTAGACGAACTGCATATGAAATAGTCTCATATATGGTTTTAATGACTATTTTTTGAAAAACCATAATTCTTGGTTATTTTATTTTCAAAGTAATTAACAAAGAATTACAATATTTGTAGTTCTCACATGAAAAAATTTCGTTTTGACAAATAAAATAGGAAAGAAAATGTCAATTATCACGTTTGGATTGATATACAAATATCGTTGACCAAGTCAAATAATGTCGGTGGTTTAAGAGTGCAAAAAGTGAAAAGCTGACCCCTACTTTAGCAAAAAATAATAAAAATACACCCACATATTCTAAAAGTTTTATATTCAAGTATCAGCTTCTTTTAGCTAGTTTTAACAAGTTAAGATGATTTAATTGGTGTAATTCTCTTAAAATTATTTGTAGTATGTAACCGTTTTTGGCGCCTTGCAAACTTTTTTTATAATATCTCGGTTGTCCAAAAAAAAATGTAAATCATTTTTTTTTTTTTGAGATTTGGTTTTTCTTGTTTTGTTTTTCTTTTTGATATTTTAAACCCTATAATCTAATTTGTTGTAATGTTGGCCACTTATCTGATCCTTACTGCTGTCAAATGCATAAGACACTGATGTGACGTGATGATATAACATTATTTGATTATGTGGCGTTTACGTGACATGATATCGTTTTAAACTAAAAAAACGACACAAAAAACAATAAAATTTCATTTTTTTCAAAATTAATACAAAATTTTCATATATATATATATATATATATATATAATTAAAAGAGAAACCTTATGACATCAGCTAAAATAATCTGGGCCGTTGATTGCGTTTTCTTTATAGGTTTTACATCCGTAGATCAATTTGTTTACGTCACCTTAATCAAAGAAGAAGTCAACCCGTTTGTTTTGAAGCCTCACGCGATGATTTTGAAGTTTTCAAAATCAGATTCCGTTACCAATATTAATTTTCATAAAGTTATATTAGGAAATTAAATGTAGGAAATGATACTTTAAATGAATGAAAATGATACTTTAATTAAATGAATGAAAATGATATTTTAATTCTTTCCAAACATACAACTACAAAATTGGTTCCTTATTAATGTAAACCTTAAATTTAGGCTTTATTTTCATTCAAAATTGATTTCCAAATATATTATATGTTGAAATCTCGTAAACTATTAATTTCAAATTTTAAAATTTTCGGATATTATTATGAACCAATACACTTTCAAGCATGATATCTTCTATTTTAACTTTAAATGGGATTTCAATTGATTACCTGCTGATTTCATCATATTGACTTGTATATATATTTCAAACCTTTTCAATAATCGATTTACACAAACATTTTATCATAATTCCTCCGTAGAAAACAAAAGCAAAAAAACTTCAACCTTCCTATCAATCGGATTAGTCGAATAAATGTATGTACTTCTTCCTTAAATCCTTTTAATCTGTAAGTTTGATATTTCATTCGAATTTATATGTTTTTACTCATTGGTATGGTTCTTTGTTGAATACTTATAATTTGGATGTATAATGTTGTTTTTGAATTATTTTTTTGATGTTGTGTTTGGTTCTTGGTTCCATCCTTTTAATCGGTAACTATGATCCTATTTCGAAAACAGTAAACTCAATGTTAAAATTAGATGTTATATATATAATGAAATTATGATGTTACATGTGTGTATACTTTTGTAAAAAATCAATAGACAAGACAAGAGAGGACATGATATGATATAACAAACGGGTTGTACAAAAGACACGAACGCCCTTATTAGAAAGTTTTCTTATATCTCCGGTCGTAACAAAATAAGAATAAGAAATATATCTTCTCAACAACTGATGTGAGCTTTAAAGTTAAATATAAGCTTGTTGTGAAAGATGAAAATAGGCTCCCGTATTCTTTGTTTAAAAAGAAGCGGTACCATACATGGGCAGGTAAGAATGCACGGTATAATAGAAGCGTGTACTCAACTAGAGTCAGCATTTGACCCTGAAATACCAAAAATGCCCCTCAGAACCTTCTGGAAAAAAATCAGGTATACTCAAGGACCAAAAATATAATCTACTCTAAACTTAAGTAAATATATATATATATATATATATATATATATATATATATATATATATATATATATATATAAAATTTGTTGTTATGATATACTTTTTTTTTTTAGTTTTGGTCCAAAGGAAAAATGGTCATTTAAGAAAAAAAAACTAAAAGCTAGGCTGTTAACTTAGACAATCATAAAAGTTTTATGAAACAGTGAAACAAGGTCCAAAACTACAACCTGATTCTTTCAGGGACCAAAACCGTAAAAATCAACTAAACTTAGGGACCAAATATGTAAATTACTAAAAATAAATGATAAACTTTTGTTTATACTGATCCCCCCCCCCCCCCCCCCCCCCCCCGTTTTGAGGTCGTGGTGGTGGATTGAGCTTCATCACTTCTACCTCTAATTTGATCTTTGTTTTGTAGTAAGGAATGTTCTTTACTACCACTGGATCATTTCTTGCACGTTTAGGATCCATTGATATAATCCCTATTGTATTTCAAATTCAATAACAAAACTGTAATTAATTAATTTCTCATTGAAGTTAATAAATTATAAATTTATCTCACTTCCTGCTATCCAAGTTTTCTCATTGCTACAACATCACGAAGTTGATCATATCGCATATTTTTCTAAATAAGAAACACTAATATCAACAAAAGAAGCTATTTAATTTCGTAATAAAGTTGAATTAAAAAATAAGTAAATAAATAAATAAGAAGAAGAACCTTGTATTACCACCATATTTTATGTTTGACCTCATCATCATATTTAAATCCTCCCATAATTTGAGGCATTGTGATTAACCAAAATGCAACAATGCTTGGATCTTTCATGCTATCAATAATATGTCGAAACACAAAACAATATGTTTTGAAGTTTTGAAGTGAGATAATTGTTACAAGAGGAAAAGGGGTAGAATCATAATTGACATTTACCTTATAAGGGTTTTTTGTTTTTTTCATTATGTTGTAAGCTTTGCATGGAGGCTCGATAATCTGCAAAGTAAATAAAACTAAGGGGGTGTTTCTTTGTTCCTTCATTAAACTCTGTAGTGAATGACTATACGGATAAAGTGTTCTATACATAAAGATTGTAGATAAAGATGGAAAATAAAAAACAATGGATTATAAGAAATCACAAAAAATAAGAACCAAACCTAGGAACCAACATTGAACAAAAACTCTACTTTCTTTACTTCAAAAAAATCAACGTACATGCACATACTCAAAACTGTAGAACGAATTTCACAAAAAAAAAATGTTATTTCATAAAAAAAGGAGCATGAAAAAAAAGATGGCGGTAAACCGAAGAAGGCATATTAAAATCAACAAAATAAACTGAAGATATAAACATAAATGATACACCTGATAAATGATTTCTGTCATATTATCTCTAGAATAAAAAAGAAGTCATCAATGAATCTTAAGATTGTCGATGATAGTGACAATAACTCAAATTAAGGAAAAAAAAGACCTGATATTAGAGATGAAGTGGAGGAAGATGATTAGCTTCGTTGCAGATTTGTTGGTTATAATTTCTTTATATTTAATATTATGGGGGGGGGGGGGGGGGTATGTGGTTTATTTTGAAGGAACATAAATAAGTTGCTATTTTTTTAAAATAAACAGTTCTATTTTGTAATATAACCATAAAATAACAATGTATTTTGAAAGTACATTGTCAAATGTTGGATTATACTTTCTAAACCCATTTTCACATATGGCCGGCTATATATATAGTTGTTTTCCGTGTCACAATTAAAAAAAGTTTGAAGGTACTTATATGTAACGAGCAAGGTCATTGAACTAATAAATCAAAAAATGTTGTCTATAACGAGGTCCTTCAACGCTATATATATATATATATATATATATATATATATATATATATATATAAACCGATTTTAGTGTAATTTCAACACATTTCAATAATGCCAATAACCTTGTTTTTTTATAACTATTATGTAATATCTATATAAATTTGTAATTTATTTATGTGTTCCCCGCGTTTAACGCGGGTCATAATCTAGTTTCTTTTCAATAAAAGAATCCTTCACCGACATGTCACTCTTATCACTATAGAATTCAGCCATTGTAATTTTACGGTGATGTCCTTCCTTTGCAATACAAAATTTCCTGTGCTTTTAAATTCCTGTGATTTTAATTGATACAAAAATAGATATAAATATATTTGGTATGAATCCCTCCATATACAAACGTTTTTTAAAATCATTATGTCAATCCAAAATTAACCAACTAACTCCAAGATTTAAGGAATTAACTTGAAATTAATTGCGAATAAATATTGGTTTATAAGCTTTTATTAGTTTTGCCGATTATTTTTTCAAATCTGAAATTATTCTCATATTCAATATATTGAATATTTCAATATTCAATATTTATATTTTACGGAAACTGATATCATTCCTAATCATTTTTAAAATATATACCATAATTTCGTGTATAAGAAACTTTTTAGAAATTTATAAATGATTCGTAGTTTTTAAAGTCAAACTATTGTATTTTTTATTTATTTTTATTATATTTTATTTTTTATATACTAATGTCATTTATATTATTTATTGTGTTTCTTTTTAAACTCTATTCAAATTTATATTCTGTTTTATAAATTATTTACAATATATTCAAATTTATATTATGTTTTATAAATATATATATTAATTTTAAATAATTAATAGAAAATGTTTTAAACAAACTTAACTCCTATTGATAATATAAATTTTTATATATTTTTTAACCGTGGTTCTCACGGGTTGTAACCTAATATATATATATATATATATATATATATATATATATATATATATAATACTATATTATAAAGCATATTAGTCATATATTAAATTTTAAGAGGTATAAGATACAAAGCCGTTTGTACAAATTAATTATGCATAACAAAATCATTAATATTTACCAAAACTTTGAAGACTTGAATTAAAGAAGGTTTTTAAAATTTAATTTGGAACAAAATGACTATTTTAAAATGTATAAACACACAATACAAATATAAGTTCTAAACATAAATATTTTAATTAAAAGTGGTAATTTTTTTATTACATAATAACTAATAATAAAATCTAATAATTATTTCACAGTAAAAAAAACTATTAGCCAGAAGATCTATGTATCGCAGCTGCTTTGCATGTGCACACTTCTAGTATATATATATATATATATATATATATATATATATATATATATATATATATATATATATATATATATATATATATATATATATATATATATATATTATACTGTAATTTAAATAAAAAGTTTGTTATGTAGTTAGTACACATATTCTAAATCCTAATCCATGATATTTAGATACTAAAAATTTCAACTGGTAATTTTAAAATATTAAGATCATAAACTAGGATACTCGATAACCACATGTATAGCCGTGAAACTTGATGGTGATTTACGAAGTCCAAAAGGACAAGACCGAGTTTAGGATTCGGTTTTATAATCAGATTTGAGACCAGGATCACAAATAACTTGTCTCATACCCTTCATGTTTTCTATCCCTAAATATGTGTATGTTTTTTTAAACAAAGGGTGTCCGATAGTCATAGAAATCAAGTATTTAAATGTTACTGAAGCTTCTTAATAAATATGTCCGATTCTAATTTGAGTAAATTTATTTAATTATCTTCCCACCATTAATGTAAAGTTCAGGGGTGAAAAACTACTTTGGCAAGATATGTTTGTTTGTAACGCCTATGAAATATTCCTCCTTTGAGTTGGGTAATGTTATGTATCTATCCTAATAAATGAAGGTTTTTTTGCCACTTGTCATACTCTCATTCAATTTGTCACATGTAATTTTATGGTAATTTTACATTAATTTTTATTCTACTTGTCATTTTATGGTTTTTCTATTTTATTAAATGTCAAATATTATTTAAATCTAATAATAAATGTATATCAATTTCATTAATGGACTTTCCTTCTAATTTCAAAATTACTAAATTAAAGTTTCATTAATTTCATTTATTTATTTATTTAAATTATTTGTTTAAATTAAAAAAAAAAACACTTTAATTTTTATAATTCAATATTTTTCTCACTTTTCTTATAAATTCAAACTTCTCAAATATTTTAAATTTTATATTAATTTTTTTTTAAATAAACTCATGTAATACATGGGTCTCATACCTAGTCTGTTATTTAATAATTGTCAATACTAAATACATATATTATTTAAGTAAAGAAGGATAAAACCTAAATTAAATATGCAGCAAAATCTGTGATTTGAAGCAAATACATATATTTATAAGTTTTTAAAATGTTATGGGTGGAATTGTTTGTTTAAACAAATATTTCTAGAGGCATTAGCATTATATTGAGAAACACATGTTAAAATGGCCAAGAGATTTTACATGTTTTACAAATAAAATGAATAACATGTTATTTTCCTTTTATATGCCGGCTATATAACGCGCGTACAAAGGGAACTCGAAATGGATATATAAGACACGCCAAAACTTTGAAAAAAAAATTCAGAGCTTCTTCTTTCTTTTTGAACAACTCTGGAGCTTATTCTATAATGGCGTTTTCTTCCATTTCTTGGTCCTTTACAATATTTTTCATAATTTTGCAGATGTTAATCATGTTATGGAGTGGTAGCTGGCATGCTAATGGATGCTATACCTCCATCTTCAGCTTCGGTGACTCCTTAACAGACACCGGTAATTTAAAACAAGTGGCCTCCATAACCGACGGGTTCTTTCCTTTTCTTCAGCCGCCTTACGGTGAAACCTTCTTTCATAAACCCACTGGTCGTTGCTCAGATGGCCGACTCATCATTGATTTTCTAGGTAACTCCTCTTCCTCTATGTGTGTGTAAACAATACTATCTACTAAACGTTTCTAGGAAGAAAATAATGCATGCACTTGGTGAATGACTACATTGTTTTTTGGTTTAATTATGAAGCTGAGAGTCTCGGGTTGCCATTGGTACGACCATTTCTGCATGACTGTGACAGTGTCATTGAGCCGGGACAAGGAGTTAACTATGCTGTGGTGGGCGCGACAGCATTGAATTCATCGTTTCTTGAAGCAAGAGGAATTGTTAATGATTTGACAAATGCCTCTTTAGGAGTTCAGTTGGCATGGTTTAAACAATCATTAGCTTCTATTTGCAGCAACGTTTCAGGTAACCAATTAAGCAGTTGTAGTCTATACTCTATACAACAAGGTTCTACAATATACCATATTTGCAGCCATATGGGTGGAATTATATCACTTGATATTAAATTAACATTGTTCAGTGTTTTTAATTGTTGGCAGATTGTAGAAACTTAATTGGACGTTCTTTGATCTTAGTTGGAGAGATTGGCGGAAACGATTACAACTATCCGATAACAGATGGAAAACCCATTGATGAGGTCGAACCATTCGTTCCTCTAGTAACTGATACCATCGTCTCAGCTGTCGATGTAATTAGAAGCTACTCAACTCATACAAAACACATTTTAAATCATCAACATCAACATCACGCCCAAGTTAAAATGTCTTTCAAATACAGGAATTGATTCAGATGGGGGCACAAACACTGGTCGTTCCAGGAGAATTTCCACTTGGATGTTCTTCTCAATATTTAACAATACGTGGTTCCGAAAGTGAAGAGTATGATAGCACAACAGGCTGCCTCATCAAGTTCAATAAATTTGTCGAATACCACAATGAACTGCTGCAAACGAAACTAAATCAGCTTCGAGAGCTTCATCCCAATGCCATCATCATCTACGCTGACTACTACAATGCTGCCATGCAATTTATCCGTTCTCCAGATAAATTTGGTGCATAATATATATGTGTTCCGAAACTAACTTGAATCATTTTCTGCATCTCAAATATTAATGTGATTTCATGTCTATATTGTCCATTAATGGCATTGTAGGATTTACAAATGGTGCTCTGAAGGCATGTTGTGGAGTTGGAGGTCTGTATAACTACAACAGATCATCTCAATGTGGATTGCCGTATGTGCCTGTGTGTGATGATCCGAATACGTATGCTGTGTGGGATGGAATACACTATACAGAAGCAGCATACAGAATAATTTCCGACAGTTTATTTCAAGGGCCATACACTTGGCCCCAGTTTAATTTGGTGTGCCCATTTCATTCGGTGGCGAGCTCATAGGAATATGTATGCTAATATGTAATCTAGATATTTGCTCAAATCCTCCTTAATAAATAAAGAACTTTTTGCCACTTGTCATCTTCTTAGACATTTGTCCACATGCCATTTTCTTATAATTTAGGTTTTCTTTTTACATAGTCTAGAAAAATTACACCCTGGATTTTTTAAATAAGGAAATTTTTTCAGAGTTAAAAATATTGATTCCTAATTTATGGGGATTAATTTTGTGGAATTGATTTGGAGGAATGATTTAGGTAATTTTAAATGAATATAAGTTCAAAGCAATTAATTAATATCATAACCAAGACACGTAATTTCTTTTTTTGCTTTTTCATATATGTCATATATGTGCATTAAAATTTTACTATTTACCGTTTTGACAATTCATATTTCTAAATAAGTGAGTTTGTACGTACGTTTATTGAATTGTTCCTTGTAATATTTCACATTCATTTCTTTCAATAGTTATCTTTATTAGTATATATAGATTGAAATACTTACGTATTCATCATTTAAGTTTTATTTAATATGAAATTATACTTTAAAAATGTTTAATGTTTAAACCTTGATCAAAACCCGTGTAACACACGGGTGTTACACCTAGTGCGATATTATTTGGTAGTTTCATGAACTGAATAGATGAAGTCATGAAGTGATGATAATTGTTTGCTTCACGAAAGGCGTTATAATGCAATGCCACCACTTGTAAATACATTATACATATATGCAGATTATATAGATACACTGCTTCTAAAAAAAACTAAACTCTTTTTTTCCAATATTCAAGTGTCTTAGAGATCCTTCAATGTGATCTTTTTTCAAAAGTTAATGATATTCAACTATTTGTTATTTATAAAATATTATTTAAGTTTACAAGTAAAATTTTTGTTTGATAAAATTTTGGTTTACTCAATATCTATAATTAAACTTTAAATGTCTATTTTTTGAATAATTAATTAAATTAATTTTAATTTGTAATGGTTATATAATATTTTTATGTCTTTCAATTTTTATATAATATTTTTTGGTAATATTTTTTAATTTTCTTTTTCATTAAGTCCATATCCTTTTGATCTCTATTATATTTATTTAATAAAGCATTATGATCAAGTAATTTTCTTTTTAAAAATAGGACATACGATTAAAAAAATACAAAAAGATATTGATTAGCTTTATAAAACATAGGAAGAAGCGAAATTATAAAATTATAAAAAGTTTTCAAAAAAAAAAAAATACATTAGTGATGATAGAATTGTATTAATAAGTTCTAATAAAGGTTGTTAAAATCAAGACTGTTTCTATATAGGATTGTTTTTTGTTTTAAAAGATTGGGATCAGGATTTTAATATTCTAAGAAAAATAATATAATTATAGGTTTAAAATAAGAAAAATACAGTCTTCATTAACAATTTTGTTGTTTAAAAGTTATAAAAGGTGTAAAAATTAGTGACAACTTCATATACTCAAAATATGTCACGTAAATATTTTTAGTAAAAGAATACCAATAATAAATCATTTTTTTGTGTATGCTTTGAGAACAACAAATATTTAGGCGGTAAAAACATACCAATAAAAGTTATAAACAGTTGGAAATAAAAGCATACCCTTAGGTGTCATTTTTTTTACTTCTTGTGTTTTGTGTGTGCTTTGACAACACCAAATATTTAGGAAGTGCATTTGTTTTTCTTGATTTTGTTGGTTGAAAAAAATGGTCATTTATGTATGCCTAAATGTAACCAATAGGCAATCCAAAGTTACAACAAGAAACAAGTAGCACTGAGGCAACAAGTAGCAAGAGATTCCAACAACAAGCAACAAGTAGCAAGAGACTTGAATTAGAGAGTACATACAAAATGTAAAAATTACATGTTGATTGAACAGCTAAAGGAAAGAAAGTATCCTAGATTCCTTTAGTCTTTTTCAATCCCAAATCCAAACTAAAGAACATGTAATCTATTGAGTTAAAGACCATGTATTCAGAATTTCAAAATATGGTTGGATTAGATTGGGTCTGATCCTATGATCCCAATCTAGATCCTACAATCATATATCAAAAATGATGTTATTACAATCCAACATATTTTTTCAAGGTGAGATTTTTGGATTTTAAGGTCTTAAGATGAGGATTATGATTTTAACAACATTGTTTTTTATTATATATAAATCATCAACATAAACCACAATTATAAAGATCTTATATTTAAATTTAAATCTTTTAATAAAATAAACAATTTATTGACTAACAAAATGTTTTTGTAGCCTTCGTTTAAGTATTTTACATTGTAAACTTATAGGTGTAATATCATCAAAAAAAAAAAGATGTTACTTCATGTAATTAAATAATGATTTTTTGATGTTCTTTTTAAAAAAATAACATTATTAAATATTTTTTTTTATGTTATGTTTTGAAAAAAGCATCAAATGAAAACTAGCTATATCCAGGGTTTCTATAAACACTAACATACTTCAAACTTTTGGAACAGGGAGATTCTCTGCAGCAATTATGAGATATAAACATGAATGCGTAAAAACTCAAAATACCCTCATTAATTGTTTTGCTATTTTAATTTTAATTTTATTGTACTTTTGATTTTATTCTAAGTATTTATTTATAAAATGATTGTTTATTGATATTTTTAAATTGATTTGTGTAGATTGTGAACATGTGAAAATTTACATAACTTGTTTGTTTAAAATCAATCTATTAACCTTCTTTGAATGTTTATTTTTATTTTCAGATGAATCGTGATTATTGGATGTACAATACTTCACGTTTTTCTCAATTTTATATAGAGGGTGTTCAAACTTTTATTAGGGTTGCCGAAGAAAATCGCTTAGAAAAAGGAAGCGGATCGATTTGTTGTCCTCGTAACGTTTGTAAAAACTTTAAAACGTTTAATTCTCCCGAAGAAATAGAGTATTATTTCTTGCAAAATGGTTTTGTTCCTAATTACACTTGTTGGTCAAGACATGGAGAAACACTACTTGATTGTAGCACATCCTCGAGCAATTTACATATTAATAATAGTACATACAACAAAGATTCATATGTTGTTGATGATGATCACCATTCAAATGATCCTAATGACAATTTCAATGAAATGTTCGATGACATGGAGGCTAATATGGGTGATATTGAACAAGAAAATTTACATGGCCTATTTGAAGAAGCAAAGACACCGTTATATAGCGGTTGCAAATTTATGAAACTTGATGTTGTATCGAGATCAGAAGGATGAGGAAACAATTTGATGCATTTTCACGAGTTGCAAGTATCAATGTTGTGTTGGGAAAAAAATTGTGTTGATAAAGATGCCCTTTGGAAAAAAAAAAAGTCAATTTTTTTTAATTGCCTTACTGGAGACATTTGGATGTTAGACATTGTCTAGATGTTCTGCATATTGAAAAAAACGTATGTGAGAGCATGATAAGCTTATTATTAGGTA
Organism: Lactuca serriola; assembly: GCF_051521515.1. Lineage (NCBI taxonomy): Eukaryota > Viridiplantae > Streptophyta > Magnoliopsida > Asterales > Asteraceae > Lactuca > Lactuca serriola. The sequence goes on from NC_136409.1 coordinate 143,901,296, forward strand.
TGATGCATAAAACTAGAGAGTTTAATATCCGAAAGGACATGGTCGAGATGGGGATACGTGAAGATCTTGCTCCCGAACAGAGTGCTAACCGTGTTTATCTCCCAGCTGCTTGTTATACTACATCCAAAGAAGAAAAAATAAAGGTTTGTCAATTTTTACATGATATTAAGGTTCCATCAACTTATTCTGCAAACATTAAAAGATTTGTGTCGATGAAAGACTGTAAATTGTTTGGAATGAAGTCTCATGATTGTCATATTTTGATGACACATATGATTCCTATCGCAATTCGTGGAATTTTACAAGATGACGTCCGACATTCTATCACTAGGCTTTGCTTGTTTTTAACAACATTCACTCAAAGGTTATTGACGTAGAAGATTTGGATAAATGGGAGAAACACGTTTATGTTACACTTTGTGAATTAGAGATGCACTTTCCACCCTCATTTTTTTATATAAAGGTTCACTTGATATCTCACATCGTACAAGAGATTAAGGCTTATGGTCCCATATTCTTACGGTACATGTACCCTTTTGAAAGATACATGGGTATCCTAAAAGGTTACGTAAGGAACTGTAATCGACCTGAGGCCTGAGGACAGTATTGTTGAAGGGTATACTTTTGAAGAGGTGATTGAGTTCTGCCAAGGTAATCCTATTAATAATATATTACAGTTATAAACATTTATAATATATTACATATAATATAATAATTTATTTTTTTTATAGGCTATATGAAAGATGTCGAAAGTGTTGGTGTTCCTAAAACTCGTCATTTAGGTCGACTTGAAGGTAAGGGAGGAGTCGGTTTGAAAATAACCATGCTAACTTATGAAGAGTTACAAGTTGCACATTTAGTGGTCCTAAAATACATGAAATGTCTTACTCCATACATTGATGAACACATGGACATGTTGAAGTAGAAATACCCGGGCAAGGAACAAATGCGGTACATAAACAATCATAATAAAGAGTTTTCAAGGTGGCTGAAAAATAAGGTAGCAGAAACCAATGTTGATGAAACTGTGAAAAGATTGGGACATGGGCCAGATTGTAGAGTTAAATCTTATCAAGGGTATGACATTAACGGGTATATCTTTTCCACCAAAGATCAAGATCAAAAAAGTACAATGCAAAATAGTGGAGTTACAATGATAGCATCAACGACCGAATTCGACAGACGAGATCATGATACTTTGATAAGAATAGCCAGAGATTCTTATTACGGTGTTATACAAAATATTTGGGAGTTGAACTATTTTAACTTCGTTATTCCCGTGTTCAAATGCAAGTGGGTGAATAACGTACTGGTGTTCAAGTTGACAAAGATGGTTTTACACTTGTCGACCTTACAACTAATGACTATACATCTGAACCATTCATTCTCGCAAAACATGTCACACAAGTTTTCTTTGTCAAAGACCCGAGCAAACAAAAAGAGCACATTGTCTTATAAGGTAAACGACAGATTCTTGGTGTTGATAATGTCGTTGATGAGGAAGAATACGACCACTTTGATGATCTACCACCATTTTCGGTTGGTATTGAACCTAATAATTACAATAATGTCGAACGCACAACATTTGTACGATCTAACATTGAAGGGACATACGTTGATTAAGGGCATGAATGGGGTTTTTCTTATGCATTTTTTATTATTGTGGTTACATGATTTTTGTATCAAATACTATCTATTGATAGAGTAATTACAATATTGTCCTTATCTTTTGATAATTACTATGTTTCTATATTAATATCCATTCATAAAATAACAATCTCGAACTAAATTATAGTAGTTGTTTTAAGTAAATACAATGAATAACATTAAATATATACTTATGGTCTGCATTGGATAACATTAAAATGTATCAATAAGAGTGTAAAACTTTTACTTGTTTTGTTAACAAAATAGACAACTAAGACTTTTACTTGTTCTGTTAACAAAATGGACAAATGCACTTTCAGAAAAAGGTAACATACTTATAACTTCAAAAACCGCCTCAACAAATCAAGAAACCGCCTTAAAATATATACAAAATAGCTTTAAAAAGTATTTATAACAGCATCAAAAGATAAACAACATACATAAATAGCACTAAAAAAACAAAAAGCATTAAAAAATCATATAACCGCCCCAAAAAGCACCAAAAGAATAGAAATAGCATCAAAAAAATGTTGTAACAAATCAAAAAATTATCCATATAAGAAATGGCATCAAAAAATAGAAAAAAACCTCAAAAGATTCAATAAATTACCAACCATTCGCTATAATATTTATCTACGAGTAAGGTTAAATCTTAATTGATCACACGGATCGTGTTCTTGATAGAGTTTTAATTAAGAGAAGAGAGTTTTGTATTTTTTATTTTTCAGTTTTAAAAGCCTCAAGAAATAACTTTGTACAATCTTATTCTTATAAATGAATTTAGATCGTTCACCTTGGTACAATCTTCCAGGTATATCATAAACCATAGGCACTAAACCATATATAAAGCGTAAAGGATTGATTCAAAATGATGTTAATGGGATCTTCACTGTTACACCTAAGTTACCATACACCATAAACCCGTAGCTTTCCAAAACTCCAAATCAAATCCATAAACCCTAAACCATAAACTGTAGACACTAAATCATATATAAACTGTAAACCCTAAACCCTGAAGCCTAAAACCTAAAACCTAAACCGAAGGAACCAATCTTCTTGGTATATCATCTTGCATTGTACCAAGGTGAATGACCTAAATTCGCTAAAAACATGTTGTCGGGAATAACGTATGCAATTTACGGAATACCACCCATCACCGCCACCGCCGCCACTGTCACTACCAGTACCATCGCCGCCTCCAGCACCACCACCGATACCATCACCCACCAGTGCCATCGCCGCCTCCACCACCACCACCACCGCCGCCGCAACACCACCGCCACTACCCAACACCATCATTGCCGCCACCTCCACTACCATTGTTGCCACCACCACCACCAACCACCATCGTCGTCGCGGCCTCCACGACCAATAAAAAGAAAAAGAGGTCAACGCGGTATTGTTGCATTCAAGAAAAATTATCATCCTGAACAGTATAATGTTAAGTTCAATGAGAATAATATCCCAAATGGTGGCATGTCAACCCAATTTATGTCTTGGTTTGGTATGAATGTTCAACAAAGGTTTGAAGATCCGGGTAAAGTTAAAGATAAATATTTTGACGATTTATGGTTGGAAGCCAATGTATTATATTTTAATTTATTATGAATATGAATAACTTGTTAGTTAGTTATTATGTTTAACATTTTTTGTTTTGAAATTGTAGAAGCAGTGGAATATCGAGTCCGATGACATGAAAGATTATATGAAGAGGAAAGTTGTGAAACTTGCATCAAATTTTAAATCAAGGCTAGTTTCAAATTTTGTAAATAAAGAATTAAATGCATGTGCTATATATACCTTTATACCTCGCGATGTATGGGATAGATTCGTTGCACACAAAACTACCCCTGAATTTTTGGTATGTTTTAATTGTTTATTTATTATTATTATTATTGATAATATTATTAGTATGTTTACAAATAATTAATAACATTTTATTGATATGTGTGTAGGCAAAAAGTCCAAAAGCTAAAGAAAATAGTACTAAAAAGAAATCTCAAAACCGCGTAGGACGAGGTGGATGGTCGGGTCTTGAAAAAAAAGCACCTATTATATGGTCTCAACTTGTAGCAAAATATGAGTTTCTTGAACGTATACAAAATGAACGGTATAAGTTGCATTTAATATATTTCGCAATAAAAAACAAAGAAACCAAGATGTATGATATTCCACAAAAGGCAATTGAAGATTTCAAAATTTTGGTAACAGTTATGTTTTCTTAAATAATGAGACTTTGATTATATTTAGTAGATAAATGTTACCAAGTATTGTTTTTATATAGGAACGAGAAGAGAAAAATATGATAGCCGATGAGAGTTATTATCAAAATGAGGAAGACTCGTTAGTTAGACTTTTTGGGCCCGAGCACGGGGACGATCGTGGACAATTATCCGATATCATTGGGCCTACTAAGGTTTCGGGTGGATTGTTTAAGAATGTGAAAAAAAAAATCAAAACTCGATACCACGGGTCGACACGAGCCCAACATTCCGTGAATCTAATGGTTTGTTTGGTCGACGATTAGTAGAATATCCACTTATTGAGGTAATATATTTATAGTTTTTATATAAACTTATATTAGATTTATAGGTTTTTTTGTATGATTTGCAGGTTATGACAACATGTGATTTGCTATTAAGTTGCTGATACTGAGTTGAAAGTAGCTTCTGCTATGGCATGGCAAACCTCAGAAACGGTTATACATTCAAAACTAGTAAATGAAGGTTGTATTAAAGTTCAGGTTGATGAGATCATAGAAATATATGAGAACCTGTCTGTGCATGTCGTAACACGAACGGATGAAGTTGAATTTGTTAAACATCTGCTTCATACCATCGTTTAGTGGCCGAGATATGCATTAAATGTATTTTTTTATTTAAATACAAAAATATATTTTAATATAGTTTTATTTAAATATTAAAATCTATTTAGCTTTCGAACAAAACACCGAGCAAGTCAAATAGTGGTACGAGAATGGGCTTGAGTCGTTCCTCTCCACAAATACATGTTGATGACGCCACAACTTCATTTTATCGTCTACAGGTAGTCGTAGTCGACCGGTTCACTCTTAAAATGTTGTTAATTTAGTTTTATTTGTTAATATTATAACAATTTGTTTGTTATTTTAGTTTGAGGAAAACCACTTTCCTTATCATCATCAAATGGATGCTAATGAACCTTTGCAAGGTGGTTTAATTGATATGGTTAGTCTTAAATAAAACTTGTTTTATGTTTGTTTTTAGATGTTTAATGTTTTTATACAATCATATGTAGTACTAATGCTTTATGTTTGTTTTTAGATATTATCTATGAATCCACCACAAATTGATTTAAATGCACTCGGAGCCGGACCTGGGTTAGAACGCGAACGCGAACCCAAACCCGAACCCGAACCCGAACCCGAACCCGAACTCAAACCCAAACCCGAACCCAAACCCGAACCATTTACAATTATAGATCCTGATCTTTATATATCCTTGAGCAAAGTACAACAAAAAAGTCCTAAAATTCAAGCTATTGCTTTTCAATTAGCAAACTTTTTTAAGAATGCACATGGCATTTATATTTTTTCACCCAGAGGGATGCATCACGACAAAGTTCGACTTCCCATCCTATATTGCGAGGTGTTACAGCTATTTTTAAGGGGTTGGCTTGCTTATAGCATTATACATTGATTTGCGATGTAAGTTATTATATTTTTAATATGGTGTTTTCTTTATCTAGGTCTCCCAATTCTAAATGCGCTTTTTTTGATCCGTTACGCATTGCAAGATTAGATACGCAAATAAGGATGACGGCTATCGCCGAACATATCGTAGAAGTATTTTCGTATCATGAAAGCAAAAAATATTTTCTTGCTCCATATTTATAGGGTTTTTTTTTCTTTCCGTAATACATACGCATACATATACACACTACACATATAAGCTTACTTGTTCTATATATTTTATTTTTGTAGAGACCATTGGGTTCTTTTTATCCTATGTCCGAATAGCAAATCTGCTTATATTCTGGATTCTTCAAAAAATGATCAAAAGAAATTAGACGAATACATTTTTGCTTCTTTGATAAGTACAATTTTCCCGGGACAATTTGATAAGTGGGAGAAGGTAAAGGTATGTTTTCTGTTGTGTTTTATCAATTTATTTCAAGTGGTTTGAAATATTTAATTGTGAATTAAATGTAGTGCTACAAACAAAAGGATAGTTGGGAATGTGGATATATAGTGATTAAACATATACGAGAGTTTGTTGAGACCATTCAACATGATTTTCAAAATAAAGTAATTGTATACATATTTATATAATTTGTTTTTTGTTGCAGTTTTGGAAAAGAAGATGTTTGTTTTGTCTGATAAACTTGAAGATATGGACTTAGAAATGATACCGCATTTGATTGAAATGGTGAATGATAGTCGGAAAAGAACTCACTAAGAATTCATTAGGATGTTTTGTGTTTTATTATAACTAAAACTTATACTATAAATTAATTGTTTTTTGTGTAATGGTGCAATATTTCGTAATACATTTTTGTTTATTGGTATTATTTTTTTGCTACCATTGATGGCAACCGAATTGTGTTATTTAATAGAATGTTTTTTTTTGGCGTCTTTCTTATCTATAAGAAGGGTCTATATTTTCTAATGCAGTTGACTTAATGCATCAACAAATGTTTGATGAAATTTTATGTTGTCATTCGTATTGTATTTTAAAAGGCGGATTATTTTTTAAGGTTGTTCAATAACAGCATCAAAAAATAAGTCTATTTTATGAAGCTATATTTTATAAGGCGGTTTTAGACATCAAAAAATAAGTCTATTTTATGAAGTTATTTTTATGAGGCGGTTTTGGACATTTTCTAAGGCGGATGTAGAACAACCGCCTCAAAAAACAACACTATTTTATGATGCTATATTTTTTGAAGCGGTTGAATAACCGCATCAAGAAATAAAATAAACCGCTTTATTAAACCTCTTCTGTACTAGTGCTGTCTCATACCCTTCCTATTTTCTATCCCTAAATATGATTGTTTTTTTTAAGCAAAGGGTGTCCGATAGTCGTAGAAATAAAGTATTTAAATGTTACCGAAGCTTCTTAGTAAATATGTCCGATTCTAATTTGAGTAAACTTATTTAACTATCATCCCCACCATTCATGTAAAGTTCAGGGGTGAAAAACTACTTTGGCAAGATATGTTTGTTTGTATCGCCTATGAAATATTCCTCCTTTGAGTTGGGTAATGTTATGTATACGATATTATTTGGTAGTTTCATGAACTGAATAGATTTCTGCACGACTAGATGAAGTCATGAAGTGATAATAATTGTTTGCTTCACGAAACGCGTTATAATGCAATGCCACCACTTATAAATGCATTATACATATAGGCGGAATTGCGGATTATACAAGTGTCTTTTTTTCCAATATACAAGTGTCTTAGAGATCCTTCAATTAATGTGATCTTTTTTCAGAAGTTAATGATATTCAACTATTTGTTATTTATAAAATTTTATTTAAGTTTACAAGTAAAAGTTTTGTTTGATAAAATTTTGGTTTACTCGATATCTATAATTAAACTTTAAATGTCTATTTTTTGAATAATTAATTTTAATTTATAAGAAGTTTATAATGATTGTATAATATTTTTATGTCTTTCAATTTTTATATAATATTGTTTGGTAATATTTTTTAATTTTCTTTTTCATTAAGTCCATATCCTTTTGATCTCTATTATATTTACTTAATAAAGTATTATGATCAAGTAATTTTCTATTTAAAAATAGGACATAAGATTAAAAAATACAAAAAGATATTGATTACCTTTATAAAACATATATGAAGAAGTGAAATTATAAAATGTAGGGAAATTTAGGGTTTGTGGTGGAGATCTAGATACCAACTTGGATCGTGAAATCACTTTCCGAACTGATATTTCTACCCTATTTCTGGGTTACAAGAAATTCAGCACACGATAATCCAAGTGGACACTTACGTTTCTAGGCACAGAAAACGTAAGTCAATATGCTAGAGGATTCTGTGAAAGTATGATGAAAACGAGAGCTTAAGATAGTAACCCTCTTCTGTAGAGGAAGAGCTGTTTATATATTAAACAAGATCAGAGTTTCATTAGGGTTGGGCAGTCATTAGTTGCTTTGGAAGCAAGTATTGTTAATCCGGATTTAATGAGGATTTATGATTACCAAAACTAACGAGTTTCGTTAATTTTACCATAATCACCATCAAGAAATTGAATTTTCCACTAGCCAGGACTCTACCCCTTTGGAAACCCGGACCCAGGGGCGCTGCCCCGTACCCCCGACTAGTCGTCGAACCGGCTTCTAATTCGATCTTACACATGTGTGCACTCCGCACAACTCCGTACACATATTAGAGTACAAATTATGAAGCCCCTTAGCTCACATGTTAGTTCTAGTTACTTAAAATGACATGATGATACTAAAATCACTAACATAAAATTATAAAAAGTTTTTAAAAAAATAGTAATGATAGGATCTTATTAATAAGTTCTAATAAAGGTTGTTAAAATCAGGATTCTATATAGGATTGTTTTTGGTTCTGCAAGATTAGGATCAAGATTTTTATATTCTAAGAAAAATAATATAATTATAGGTTTAAAACATGAAAAATACATCTTCATCAATCAATCATTTTGTTGTTTAAAAGTTATAAAAGGTGTAAAAATTAGTTACAACACATACTAACAACTTCATATACCCAAAATATGTCACATAAATATTTTTAGTAAAAGAATACCAAGAATAAATAATTTTTTTGTGTATGCTTTGAGAACAACAAATCTTTGGGCGGTAAAAACTAAAAACATACCAATAAAAGTCATAAACATTTGGAAATAAAAGCATACCCTTAGGTGTCATCTTTTTTTATTACTTATCTATGTTGTGTTTTGTGTGTGCTTTGACAACACCAAATATTTAGGAAGTGCATTTGTTTTTCTTGATTTTGTTGGTTGAAAAAAATGGTCACTTATGTATGCGTAAATGTAACCAATAGGCAATCTAAAGTTACAACAAGAAACAAGTAGCACTGAGTTACAACAACAAGCAACAAGTAGCAAGAGATTTGAAATAGAGAGTACATACAAAATGTAAAACTTAAATGTTGATTAAACCGCTAAAGGAAAAAAAGTATCCTAGATTTCTTTAGTCTTTTTCGGTTCAATCTCAAATCCAAACTAAAGAACATATAATATAATCTATTGGATAAAAGTTGAAGACCACCCTATTCATAATTTCAAAATGTGGTAGGATTAGATTGGGTCTGATATTATGATCTCAATCTAGATCCTACAATCATATATCCAAAATGATGTTACTACGATCCAACATGTTTTTTCAATGTGAGATTTTTGGAGGATTATGATTTTAACAACCTTGTCTAAATCATCAACATAAACCACAATTATAAAGATCTTATATTTAATTATGTTAATAAAATAAACAATTTATGGACTAACAAAATGTTTTTGTAGCCTTGGTTTAAGTATTTTACATTGTAAACTTGCACGTGTAATATCAACGAGTTAATAAAGAAACAAAGAAACCCTCGTACATAAACTTCAAAGGTAATACGATGGTAGGTATTTATCCTTGCCATCCTTCCCCTTCCTTAATGCTGCATATCATCACATTACTTTTTCTCTCTTTTCTAAATATTTCATTCTCATCCTAAAAACATAATAGATGAAAATGATCTGTAATCGATAGTCTTTTCTCCGTAATGATCTCTCATTCAATTAAACTATATATATATATATATATATATATATATATATATATATATATATATATATATATATATATATATATATACACACACACACACACAAAGAGTACATAAGTATAGAAAACGTGCCACAACACACATGGGCCGGCCATAAGAAGGATGCATATACAAACTAATAAGGCTACGCTAACAGCCCCCCGCAGTTTGAACAGGGTGAAAAATCGCGAACGTTCAAGCTGAACCAAAAATCAAGAAACAATGGCGATGGAAGGCTCTTCGTAAAAATATATGCATACTGAGAAGAAGATGGAACATGAAGAACACGAACATGGTCGGTGGCAACTTTGTCTCGAACAAAGTGCAAATCAATTTCGATATCCTTCGTACGTTGATGTTGAACCGGGTTGGATGGCATATAAACATCGCTAACATTATCACAGTAGACAATGGTAGTCTTGTCCGACACATAGTGAAGTTCAATAAGAAGATTACGAAGCCAACAAGTTTCCGCCACAGCATTAGCAACACCCCGATATTTAGCTTCGGCACTGGACCTCGAGGTCATGTTCTGACGATTGGATGACCATGAGAGAAGATTGTGTCCTAAAAAGACACAATAACCTGATGTGGATCGTCGTGTGACTGGACACCCACCCAAGTCAGCATCAGAATAGGCAGTAAGCGTGCGACTAGGAGAGGTAAATAGCAAAAGACTAAGAGTTGGGGTACCTCTAATATAGTGCATGATGTGCTTGAAAGTAGTAAAATGAGGTTCCCTCGAGTCATGCATGTATAAACAAATCTGTCGAACCGCATAAGTGATATCGGGTCGAGTAAATGTCAAATATTGTAACGCGCCTGGCAAACTTCTATATAGGGTAGGATCAAGAACAGGAGTACCAGTGCCATCAAGCTTAGCTGATAAGTCAGCCGGAGTAGATGCAGATTTATAGTTGGTCATGGAAGCCCTGTCAAGAATCTCAATAGCATAATGTTGTTGAGATAAAAGCAATCCGTCAGCTGAGCGAGAGGCCGAGATGCCCAAAAAAATGTGAGGATCCCCAAGGTCCACCATAGAAAACTCGAGGCTCATTAGAGAAGTAATGTAAGACAGAAGTTGAGTCGATGAGCCTGTCAGAACAATATCATCCACATATAGTAACAGATATGTCACGTGAGTACCATGTTGATAAATAAATAAAAAGGAGTCACATTTGATATGAGCAAAACCAATGCAAGAAATAAAGGCGGAAAACCATTGAAACCAAGCATGTGGTGCTTGCTTGAGACCATATAAGGACCGAAGAAGTAGACAAACATAGTCGGTACGAGAGGGATCACGAACGCCCGGAAACTAATGCATATAGACTGTTTCCTATAGATAACCATGTAGGAACATATTTTTAACATGAAGCTGTCGAATAGGCCACTGGTTAGTGACAGCGTACTAACAACTGTACGAATGGTAGCAGGCTTTACCACCAGACTAAAAGTCACGTCACAAACAATACCGGGTCGCTGACTACGACCATTAGCGACAAGACACACTTTATAGCGCGATAAGGAGCCATCTATATTGAGTTTTTTCTTGAACAACCAAATACAATTAATAATGTTAGCATCAAGTTTTCTTGGAACAAGTACCCAAGTCTGATTAGAGATAAGCACAATATATTCATTATTTATGGCATTAAGCCAATTTGGATCCTTAAAATCCTGTAAATAATGTTTGAGAGGTGGTATCGACATGTAGGTTTAATTTACGGATGGGTTTAAAAATGCCTTGTTTGCCACGAGTGAGCATTAGGTGTAAAGGTGGAGGTATAGAAGAGGGATTGTCATTAGAGATGGTAGATGACTGTGAGGTAGGCTCCAAACAAGTAGAGGTAGGTGGCGAAGAAGGACCAAGTGTAGGGGTTTCATGATTAATATGTGAGGGCAAGAGATGGGTGTGATGGGTAGGCGGAGGAGTCGGTATAGGACTGGAGTAGGACTAACATTCTTAGAAGAGTATTATGAGTATGAGAAAGGTGTGGAGTTAAGGTAGTAGATATAATATGTGAAAATGTAGAGTCCTCTAAATAGGTGTAGGAGGGAGCTTGGTTTGGTGTCATCGATCCAAAAGGAAGAATGGTTTCATCAAAGACATCATGATGAGAGATGATGATCTTATTTGTGTCAAGGTTGAGACAATGGTATCCTCTATGATTCGTAGGATAACCAAGGAAGATGCATTGTGTTGATCGTGGATCAAGTTTATGAGAGGCATTGATATGAGGATAACAAAGACACCCAAATACATGAAGATGGTCATAGGAGGGGTGTTTATTATATAGTTTATAGAATTAAGTGACATTGTGGAGAGTAGTAGAAGGAAGGATTGTAGCACCTGGTTCCTGGTACGTAAATCTCACTTGAGTATTATCTTTTTTTTAGCCTTGGACTCGGCGAATCATAGGTCCGACTCGCCGAGTAGGGACGGGACCCGGGACATGTTTAAGTTGGCGACTCGGCGAGTCCATATCCTGTACTCGGCGAGTCACCGCTGTTGGATGAAACCCTAAGTTTCAGGGGTTTGCACCCTATTTAAACCTCATGTCCGCCCCAAGCCAGCCCCCATTCACCTCAAAGCTCCCAACCCTCGTTCCAAAGCTTATTTCCTTGAAAGTTTGAAGCATTTTGTGTGTTCTTGAAGGATTTGAGAAGGAAGTGGAGTAGATCAAGAGGAAGGGAAGGAAGCCAAGCATCTTAGTGTTCTCTCAGTGATTTCTTTGAGGTATAACCCATTTGCCCTCTGTTTTTATGCTTATTGCTCCATTAAGTCTTTCTTGAGCCCTTCCCCAAACTTGTATGTGCAATTTAAGTCCTAATAAGTTGATTGGCCTTTAGATCTAGGCAAGATTGAGCTCCAGGAGCTCAGATCCGTTACCTTTATGGACCCATGTTGCTTGTTCACCCTAGATCTACCCTTTTGAGGCATTTTGAGCCCTAAATCCCTCATTGGTGAGTATCTACACGTAAAGTTGGAAACTTTACGTGTCATTCATGTTCTAGGAACCCAGACCTGTGAATGACATAGACTGGAATCGAGCAAAATCGTGTATATAGTGATTGCATGGTGATGACTCGGTGAGTCGTTCATACGACTCAGCGAGTCTGCTCGCGAGCCTCCGAGTCGTCCCCTTTTCGATGTGAAGTGGTTCAACTAAACAATGTTTTAATTGTTAATGTTTTCTATGTAATGTTTTATAAATGAAATTTTTGGACGTGAAATTTTGGGTCGTTACAAGGATATTGAGGAGGTGAGCAGCCATATGAAGGGCTTCAATTGTAATGCCCATGTTTCTAGGATAGGCATTAATGATGGTGTAACAGTCTAGGTTAACCTTTGTAACTCATTTTGAAATAATAAGAATGTATTATTTGAGTATTATGTGTTTATTGCTTAACTGTGTGATTTAAATGAATTAACGATAAAAATAAGAGTTAAAATGATATATTAGATAAGCTCGATATCTATACATGAAGTTGTAGTGGTTGTTACGAGGATTTCGAATATATAAAGAATGCCGAAATCCGAGTTATAACGAAGAAGTTATGACCCGTCGAAGTTTCACGATAGAACCGATACGACATTGCATGATGTAAATAGTGAATTTACGATAGAGTGATATTTAGCCTTAGTGATCTAATCGAAAGTTGTAGAATACATTAAACCGAGAGCGTGCATAAGAAGAACGTCTAAATCTGATTTCGTATGAGGAAGTTATGATTTTTTGAAGTTTCGACTTAGCGGTATGCAGCCCAATGTTCAAATATGAGATCGAGTGATTTGTAGACGAAACAATCTAAATGCGAATCGAATATCTTATCTATGGTAATGCAACGGTAAAAAGACAGACGAAAACGGACGTCAGATAAAGTAGATATGAATTTCTAACGGAGTTTTCCTGTCCCGACCTACTAAAAATAATATAATAAAAGTTAAAGTCAAAATTAGCCGATGGAGTCTAAATGAGAGTTGTAGAGCATAATCTCACCTACACGTGGATAAAAAGAACATTGAAAACAAAGCTCGTATGCGAAAGATATGAATTTCTGAAGTTCGGGGCAGGAACTTCAACCCCTGTGTCAGAGCTCACGACGTGAGCAGGTGAAAGAAATCTTCCAGGGCAAGTGGCCTGATGACAAACGCCATGAAATCAAGCTCATGACGTGAGCATTAGTGGTTCACGACATGAGCATAGGATTTCAGCCTCCCATAAATAGAAAGCAAGGCCAGTCAAGTTTTGTTGCTCAATTTCTTTCCTCTCACCCGTATTACCTCGATTTATGTGCAAGTTATACCCTGAAGCACTGGTATCATCCTGAGACCCGAAGCGAGTCCCGAAGCTCTGAAGATCCCAAGAAGAAAAGAGTTTCTGAGCCAAAGCTCTGCCCGCGAGAAGCCCAGTGTGTGAAGCGATCACAGTTTCACCGAAGAATACTGCTTTAAGAGTCGTAGTGTTGTCCGAGCATCGTCTTATCAAGTGAGTGCATAGTCTCTTTCATATACACGATTTTAATACAAGTATTGATGAACGTATTAGATATATGATGTGAGTAAGTGTGTAGTTTGAATTATACTCTATAAAATACGTGCTATATTCTATCCCCCTCATGGTTGCCTTAGGACATTCATTGCCGAGGAAACCCCTTTGCAGTAGTGTCCGTCCCAATGAAAATCCTAGATTAGGTCCCTTGTTATAGTTGTTGTCATAGGGACATAAAGTGAGGATAACGAGAATGGGTAATCGGGTTATTGTTGGTTGGTGAAATTAAATATAATTATTTATTGTGGATTGAAAACCATATATTCTCACTAGGCTCCCAAGCCTGACCCACTTAGTTTCTTTGTATTACAGGTAGTGGCACGAGAGCATAAGTTGGAGAACTTGTGAGATGTTTTTGTTTATAGACCAGTAGTTGTATATAACTGTGTAAGGTCTATGTTTTATTGTTTATGCTTTTGTATCTGTATCGGAACATGACATCCCGAGTTTTGATATATAATGAAAATACATTTCTTTAAGAAATGCTTTGATAAACCTTATTTTATCATGTATTGTTTTGGGGACAAATTCCGCAACTCTTTTAAATCAATTGATTTACTCTGAAATTATTTTAAAAGCATAAATGAAACCAGTCTTTTCTGGCTGGGATTTGGGGATGTCACATCAGTCTAGAATGTGGGAGGAAGTCTAGCATGAAACAAAAGAGTACGAAGGACATTATTTAAGGTGCGTAGCATGCGTTCGTATTTTTCGTTTTGTTGAGAGGTGTGAGGACATGAAAAACGAAAATAAATGTCGTTTTGAGAAAAGAGAGTGTGAAATTTATGATTGTCGTCCTCACCTCCATTATCACATTGAAAAGACTTTATGTCCGTTTGAAATTGGTTGTGGACAAAATTTTTAAAGTGCACGAATTTGTCAAACACATCAGATTTGGAACGAAAAGGACAAAACCAAACATAATGAGAAAAATCATCCAAGAAAATAACATAATATTTAATACCACTCAAACTTTCAATAAGAGATGTCCATACATCAGAATGAATTAATACAAAAGGAAACTGAGAAACATAACTAGAAGCGCTAAATGTTAATTTGACATGTTTGCCCAATTGACATACATGACACAAAGTCGACTCTTTATTAGGAGATCATGAAATAAAATGATTTTGAACAAGGTGCTTGAGGATATGTTGACCAGGATGACGAAGACGTTGATGCAAAATGAACGGAGCAATGGAGACGAAGGCTTGAGAGTTTGAAGAAGTGACAGGATAAAGATCACCAGTGTTGTCACATCGGACGAGAATTTGTTTGGTGCAGAAATCCTTCACAGAAAATCTAAAAGAGATAAATTCAATAGAACAATTATTTTCATGAACATAAATCAGATTTTTAATAATAGGAGTAATTAAAACGTTTCGAAGAGTTAAGTTGCGATAAGGATTGGGAAGTGGAAGAGTAGTGTGTCCTATTTTTGTTCCAAGTATTAAGGGTCCATCTCCAACTAAGACAGATGAAGAAAAATTATTGGATTTATGTGAAACAGACTTAAGTATACCTGCATTAGAGTGAAGATGCGGGGTGGCCCCAGTGTCCATGTACTAATTGGCTTGCCCCAATTTATTCAAAGTCATGGTACTAAACATTTGCAGAAGAGTAGTGGGCTCCGTACTTTGAGTTTGAGCTGAATAGGTCTACGGTTGAGAAAATGATTGTTGGGCCAACAAAAAAATTGATGTTGTTGTTGATTTGTATTTTGATGGGTTGGTTGAGATCCTGGACCACTTGCGTGAAGGAGATGGTCATTTAGGCTTGGAAATATTCCATGAGAGTTAGGTCCGGTGGTAAGATGGGGAGTGTAGGCCCAGACCCAAGTGCCTTGACGTAGGCACTAATTATCGAGGGTCAAGTTGTTGTCATTAGAAGCTTGATTCGAACCACCAGAGGCTAGATTTAGACCACCACCATGTAGATACCCACCTCTGTTGCTTCTCCCAACGTAGCGTCCTCCTCCCCGACCACCACGACGACCATTACGATCCCCACGGTAGCCACCTTTTCCACCGATGTTGTTTAGTTGCCATGAAGGTGAGTTATTTGTGGGGTTCTGCACAGTTAGGTCATGGGGGGATGATGAACTATCGGCATGAGTGGTGAGGGAGTCACGTTTTTTCGTCTTGCACCATTTGTTACTCTTCACATAAAAGAATGGATCTAGCATCCCCGAAAGATGGAGGCGGGTCACGGTGTCGAATGGTAATTGCAATATACCGGAACTTTGCAGACAAGGCATTAATCATTTATACGACAAGGTTAGTTTCGAAAACTTTGGCATCCATGTGTTCTAATCGATCAACAATAGATTTGATTTGGTAGAGTAGTCTGTGATGGAAGAGTTACCAAGAGAGATGTTTCTGAGATCTCGATCTAACTGAATGATCTTGGATGCTTTGTTATCACGAAAAACGTTTTCAAGGTTTTCCCAAACTTCATAGGCTTGCCTTTCTCATAAATTACTAAAGTATCTGAAAAACATTTATATTCAACTAGGTAAGGGTGAGGCTTAGTTAGTTCCCCAATATATATATATATATATATATATAAGTTTAGGTTCTATGTAAAACAAGAAACCCTAAAATCATAAAAATGCATAAAAAAAATACTTAGACATCACATATCTTTTTTATATTATGAATTTTCGCAGCTTTTCTTTATTTTCGTTGAAATTTTTTTTGAAAAAAAAACAAAAAAAAATCGATTTTTTTATTTTTGTTTGAGCGATTTTGTAAATAACCCTGCGATTTTTAGGTAAAAAAATATTTGTGATCTCTAAGTATTTTTTTATGTATTTTTATGATTTTTAGGGTTTTTTTTTATTTTCCATATAACCCTTCCTTATATATATATATATATATATATATATATATATATATATATATATATATATATATACACTTCAGCAAAAACTTGGTCTGCCTCTTGGCCTTCAGCATAAAGCTGATCCGCCCTTTTTGCCTTCAACATAAAGCTGGTCCGCTACTTTGTCCATTAACGTAATGCTAGTCCGCCCGAATGTATTGGCCTTCCGATCGATGTTGGATCACCCTCAACTCCCCTATAATATATTAACACATATAACAAACTACCTTACATCACTACATGCACCTAACTAATCTTGTCGAATTTTCCTACTATAGGGCAACACTATCCTAACATACATAGGATATATATTGGAGCACATAATATAGTGAGAGAACTCACCTAGACAATTACTCAGACGATCAACAACTATCCTTTTGACGATCCAACTGGCAAGTAACACGTATAATAAGTATTAACCTATAATACTATAACATATTAATCCTTATGACAATTTGGTAATGAAAGTAAGATCTTTCACTACTCCCAATGAATACCGAGAGTTCTATCAAATAAGGATCAACAAGGCAGGAGGACAGTTGGGAGGCATGACCATTTCGGCATATAGTCTTTCTGAAATCCAACGACCAAGCCAACGTAACCATTCTAGACACCTCTCATGTAAGTAGATCCATCGATATTATAACTAGGATTACTGATAAAACTTACTTATACATTCATAACAAGACTATGAATATAAATATAAGTTACACTTAAGGTGTAGTAAGTGTAGCTTAACTTACAGGAGTTTTTAGCGACAACCAGAATTCACGCAAACAGGACTTCGATACGGAGCACTTCTATTTTCTCGTCCCTCTACCTCAAAGCTTCACTAAAGTGGAGTTCTTCAAACTCCCAAAAATACTCCAAAAGTCGAACTAGATAGAGATAGAGAGAGATTTGGTGTGAGAAGTGAATGAGGCGTGAAATGCTATTTATAGGCAGATTTTGGGTATGCACACCGCAAGCTTTTAAAGGCGTGTTGCATGCTTCTGCGATGTCTCTCCTCTACCCTGCTGCCACGTGTCGCAATTCTGGTGGTCCTCGTCCAACCTTCTATAAGTGCACGTCACATAAAACGCAGATTTTGTAAATCCGTAATTTTTTCATATGAGATCCGTTTTCGACGTTCTTTATATTCATGCGTAGCTATTGACGAGATCTACAATTTTCATTTAGACTTCGTCAACTAATTCTCACTTTATTTTTAAATTTATAATTTTTAAAGGTCTTAGGCTGTTAAAACCCGTATAAAAATCACAACTCTTCCATATGACATATGTTCTCGACTATCTTTATATTGACGAAATTGTATATATACGAGATCTTCAACTCTCGTTTAGATTGTTTTGGCTAACAATAAACCGAATTATATTTCAATTTTTGTGTCGTACACTGTTGCGCTGAAACTTCTAAAGATCATAACTTCCTCATATGAAGTCAAATTTAAACGTTCTCTATATGCACGCTCTCTCTTTTACAATTACTATTACTTTCTTCAAGACTAATTATCATAAATAGTCCTTTATAAAAAAACGTCTATTTATGTAACTAGTTGTGTATACTTTAAGGCGAAAATGAGGTGTTACAACTCTCCACCACTTCTAGAGATTTTATCCTCGAAATCCCACTCCTAATTCACCTTAGGATAATGCCTACACCTTATCCTACTTGGGTTTCATGAGATCAACCTAAAGTCTAGCCTGCGTTACCGTATCGAATTCGTCCATCTGTACTTATTTATTCGTAGAACTTCGTTTTCTACCTTAGATGTACTCCCGAATTCCTCGTGAAATCTCCCAAAACTAGGAACTCGTTGGTCTGGACTTCTAGAATTTACACGCTAGTATTTATGATCATCTCCAGACGTCAAATGCCGACACAGATGACTTGTTATGAAGTGATTAACTATGGAAATTTACCTATGACATCCTAATGGAATCCACTTTTCGAAACACATCTCTAAAAAGGCTTATGGTATACTGTTCTAGCATGATGTCCTATGACGTCTTTCTATGTTATACCGTTAAAATGCACACGAACATAGATTACTAACAATCCTTCTACCTATTTTAGGTGTTGCAACAACATGAATTTTAACCAAAGCTACTATAATAGTAGGTTTACTGGTTCGAAACTCTAGAATCAATACGCTAATTTTCAACTCAAATTTTTTAGTTTTATTTATTCAAATATATCATACTATATATACAATTGCGGAAACAGAATACGAATGTGCGTGTGTACAGTCGAGCCTTGCTTTTCTCATGAATCATTGAAGTCCTTGAAAACATTTATATTCAACTGCATAAGCACGAGGTTTAGTGAATTCCTCAAAATATCATATCCCACAATACATATACAATGCATACACATAATGTCCTTCAGCATAAAGCGAGTTCGCCTCTTGGCCTTCAGCATAGAGATGGTTCGCTACTTTGGCCTTTAACATAATTCTAGTCCGCCTGAGTATATTGCCCTTTAAACCGAAGTTGGGCCGCCCTCAACTCCCCCATAATATATTAACACATATAGCAAACTACATTCCATCACTCCATGCAACTAACTAATTTGGTCTAATTTCCTATTACAGGGCAACTATATCCTTACATACATATGATATATATCGGAGCACATAATATAGTGAGAGAACTCACATAGACAATTACTCAGACGATTAACAGTTATCCTTCTAATGATCTAACTCGTAGGTAACGTGTCTAACAAGTATTAACCTATAATACTATAACTTATTAATCCCTATGACAATCTGGTAATGAAAGCTAGATCTTTCACTAATCCAAATGAATACAGAGAGTTATATCAAATACGGATAAGCTAGGACAATTGGGAGGTATGAACATTTTAGCATATAGCTTTTCTGAAATCAAATAACCAAGCCAACATGAACATTCTAGACACCTCTCCCATAAGTAGATCAATAAGTATTATAATAGGGATTACTGATAAACCTTATGTATACATTCATAATAACGACTATGAATATAAACATAAGTTATACTTAAAGCGTAGTAAGTGCAGCTTAACTTATAGGAGTTTCTAGGGACAATCAAGATTTACGTAGACAAGACTTCGATACCAAGCACTTCTATTTGCTCGACCCTCTGCCTCAGAGCTTCACTAAAGTGGAGTTCTTCAAACTCCCAAAAATACTCCAAAAGTCGAACTAGAGAGTGAGAGAGAGATAGATAGATAGATAGAGAGAGAGAGAGAGAGAGATTTGGTGTGAGAAGTGAATGAGGGGTGAAATGCTATTTATAGACAGATTTTGGGGACGCGCGTCGCACACTTTTAAAGGAGCGTCGCACGCTTCTGTGACATCTCTCCTCTGCCCTGTTGCCACGTTTCGCAATTCTTGTGGTCCACGTCCCACCTTCTATAAGTGTGTGTCGTACATAATGTAGATTTTGTAAATTTCGTAACTTCTTCATACGAGCTCCATTTTCGATGTTATTTATATCCACGCGTAGCTATTGATGAGATCTAAAACTTTCATTTGGACTCAGTCAACTAATTATCATTTTATTTTTAAAGTTATATTTTTAAAGGGATTAGACTGTTAAAACTCGTATAAAAATCATGACTCTTATATACGACATCCGTTCTCGATTGTCTTTATATCGACGAAATTGTATCTACAAAATCTTGAACTCTCATTTGAATTGTTTTAGCTAACAATCAACCAATTTCTATTTTGATTTCTGTGTCACACACTGTTGCGTTGAAATTTTTAAAGATCATAATTTCGTCATACGAAATCAGATTTAGACGTTCTCTATATGCACGCTCTCGCTTTTATCATTACTATGACTTTCATTAAGACTATTTATCCTAAATAGTCGTCTATCAAAAACTTCTATTTATGTAACCGGTTGTTTATATTATAAGGCGAAAATAGGATGTTATATTTCGCAACAATTTAGCTTTTGGAAGGTTAAAGTCTTCGATGATATTATTTTTTATTCATATTATTTGATTAGCAGTAGTAAAAAATTTAGTAATTTTATTCGGATCGGGTAACTATAATGTTAGGCTATTGTTTCTATAGCTCGGTTTTTTTGTTAGCTCCTTGCTAATAGTTTTTCTTATATATTGTGTTGTGAAATAATAATAATAATAATAATAATAATAATAATAATAATAATAATAATAATAATAATAGTAATTAACTATTATTATTATTATTAATATTAATATATATGTATATATATATATATATATATATATATATTAAAGTTGTGATAAATTTCAACAGTTCTTGCTGTTGATTGGACCAAAATTTTAACAATACGTGTTCCTTTAATCCGTTCTTCTCTTTCTACGTGTTTCTCCTACAGCCGCTTCTCCTTCCAATAACAAACCACCGTTATGACATCCACCGTCATATTACTTTAAGATGCTGAAGAACCCACCACCGATCCATCTTACTTTAACCCTCCACCGATTGATTCGCTCTCTAGAATCTTGGCTTTTTCCATTATCTATCGATTCCTCTCCATCTAACCCTTCCTACCTCCTCTTCCACAACCCTTTCGATTTCCCTTGGTTGACTAAAGATCCACAATCGCTTGAGGTAAGTTCCTTCAACCGTATTTTTGTTAACATCCACTAATCCATATTTCTATGTGTTTCTTTGTTACAGTTTCTTTTTGCCCTTCCTCTCTTCCAATGGCTTCGCCGCTTCAGTTTCGATCAGACCAGGGCCACATAAGCTATCATTGGTTTCTTCATTTCATCATCGGCCAACATAAAAAAAATATGCGTCCATTTCGGTTTGTCGCTTGCTTTCTGAAGTGTGAGACACGATTTTAGGTTCAACAACCATTCACCGCTACCGCTTCTTTCGTCTTTGGTTTTCACAGTTTCATACTTTTGGGTTTCTGCTTCTTTGAAAACTGAGGTACCTGTTCGACTTTGAGTTTATTGTTGACTCAATTCCTTTCCATGTTTCTTGATTCAATTTCTTTCTTCATGTTAATCTTCTTTTTCTGAAATTAGGGCTTACTTAATTTGACGAACTAATTTATTGCAAAAGCTAAACCTGTAATTTACCATTTTTCACTTCTTTGATTATTTATCTTTTGTATTTTTTTCAATATCCATTTACTATAACGTTGTTTTGATTTCACGCAGGTATTCTTTCTTTCAGTGGGCGATATTTATGCAACTTGGTAATTCTTTCTTTCATTTTTTACTCAATTGAAGTATTAGGCTCTTGCTTTAAGTTATCATCTTTGTTACTTAGATGTGTGTCCCATGTCAATTTATGAGTAATACTATTAATGAAGTTATATAACGATGGGAGACACACTCCAAGTAGTTAAAATTCATACCGAAAAGTATCCTGAAATTGCAAACAGGTACAGAATTCAAGCTTTACTTAATTATTATCAGTCCCAACTGAGACTAATTTTTCATTCCTTTTTAACTTATTTTTGTTTTTTCCTTCATTCTAATACATTAGTATTAATGATGAATTTGACTAATTTGTTAACTTATTAATGGGTGTGTCAAGCACAGAACCTCAGATATTTAGTTGGTAAATTGAAGTTACATATTAAAAAATTAGCATTGGGAAGAATTTAGTCCATTTTTCATGTTCTGTCGCCTGTAGCAAAGAAGGTTAATAGATCATGCAGGTAAAAGTGAAGGTTACTAATTGTATATGGCCCACATAAGCTTTCGGTAGGGTTGAGTTTTGGGTTTATGATGTGGTTTCAGGTGTACAAATGTTTAACCAGTCAGGTACTCTCGATTTACTTTCTCAGCTTTGTTTTGCTTTCGTAGTTTAGAATTGTTTACCAATCTTCTTCCTCATGTTTGAAACTTATGTTGTGTTGCTCATCACAGCTTCGTTTGCCCTAATTACCAGCTTTTATTCCCCCTTTAGTTCATAACCAAATTTATATGAACTCCCTCAAATCTATTTTGTTGTAGTCAACTTCAACCTTCCAACAACCCAAAATTTATGTGCTTAACAGAAGTTCGATCAGACCAGGCCCACATAGATGAGAAGGAAATACTCTTGGAGAAATTGCTGGTGAGAAAGCTGGTATCTTTAAGGTGCTTCTTCACATGACAATTCACATGCCCTTCTAAATATGTGATTTTGATAAGATCAAAACACATGTCATTTGTACTTTTTTTTTGCAGAAAGGTGTTCCAACATTTACTTTAAAGAAAAAGCCTCCCAATTAGATGTAATTTACAATTCTGTAACATTTTTAAATCCCAGAATATCACAAAATATTCATATTACACTTCAATTTAAATTACACTGTGACAGGTGAATCTTGAAGTGGCAAACATGTTGGATAGTAAATTGCTAAATGGATTACATTTAGGGCTTGCAGGGGATCACCAATATATAAATGCAGGGCTAGCCATTATGTTAAGCTCCACATGGCTCCAAAGGACAGGTAATTTGGAACTTGAGACTGTAAGTTTATGTTAAAAATGAAACATTTGTCAGCATATGTTTATTAAATCTTTCAAAAAGAAAATTTTCCATTTTTTGTGGTTGGATACATAATTATTTGTCTGAGAGATTCATCAAGGGACTAACAAGTGCAAAATTACAAGGAAGAGCTCAGATTATTCCTGACAATGTATGTGAAAGTGATGTGGTGTTTTATTTAGATGGAGCACATAGTCCTGAAAGCATGGAAGTCTGTGCAAATTGGTTTTCCATAGCATTTGGTGGTGACAACTCCAGGGAGGACTCTGCACATGTTAGAGTTTTAGTATTTGTCCAAGACTTTTTGTGAATATTTAAAATAGTTTAAGATGAATTTTGACATTTTGTAATTTTGTATTTGAAGATATTATTGTTCAATTGTATGTCGGTGAGGGACCTACAAGATGTATCCAAAAGGCCAAGCTAGAGGGAGGCATAGGTTACATCTCAAACAGATCATACAAGCTGAAAATTACCAAAACTATCTTCCATAATAGCAAATGGTTTGTATAATTTTTTTATGTTATAATGATGCAAGCCAAAATCCCTTAGTCTATAACTATCTTAAATCATTATACTTTCAATTTGAACATAAAAACATTGTAATTTGGGTTGGATTTCAAGTGATTTCAGCTTATAAGTCATTTTCATTGTCACTTAATGGGTTAAGATGTCATTTAACTCATAGTAACCAAATGTGGAAAATATCGTACATTTTACCAAGTTGAGTAATAGAATATGTATTTTGGTAATTTTTTTGCAATCAATTGAGATCTGCTTTCTTGGGCGAGAGGAATGGAATCAGTCTTTCCAATGTTCCTGTTAATCACTTTTCGTATCTATAACTGTATGTTTTACAACTGAACACTTTCTAACCCCGCAAAACGAGGGTCCTTCCCTAGTTATTATTATTATTATAAAGCAAGATAGTTTTGTCGTAAAAAAAGACATTAATTAATAATCTTCAATAAAAACAAAATGGTTTTAATCATGTTATATAGAATTCTCACATATTCACAATTAAAGGATAGATATTAGTAACAAGAAGTAAAATTAGTTTTCTTTTAATCCTCTCATTTTAATTCTACCATAAGTATCTCATTTTAATTCTACCATAAGTATGGATGTATTTTGATTTATTTTCAAATGAATATAACTAATCGAGCAATGCTCTGATGTCGAATTTGTAACCATAAAAATATATTCAATTCTCAAGTCCACATGGTGCCATGACATGTATGAATACAACTAATAAATGCTCATCAAATAGTCACCCATTAGTACCAAAATATTAAATTGAGCAAAGTAACACATTAAATCGTGTGTTTATTTTATATTATTTTACTTTCGTGTTATACGGTTCAACCGTTCAAGATTCTTTCAAATGGCATTTATTTAATATTCAAACTTTTATAATTTTTATTAAATAATAGTAGGTAGAATTTTACCAATCTATTTACCTTGAGTAGCCACCAAGAGTTTTCTTTTAAGAAGAAAAAATCTACAGTCAGTTGCAATAATTGTGGTTCATTTTTGCTCAAAACTTGCTAAAACACATGGGGAAAGGAGTAATCTTACCGAAGTTTGGCTGATTGAAGCAAAATCGCTCCTCTTCTTCCTTGAATAATATTTGTTCATAACAAATTTATAATCATATTATTTTTTGAATCATATCATTTTAACTTATAAAATATACCATTAAAGTTCATAACATTTTTAGATCATAATATTTTAACATCATAATACATATTGAATTATAATGATTTTGGATTATAATATATTCAACTAAATCAAGTTTTTGTTCATATCGAATTTTAGATCAATATATGTTTTAATCATTAAATATACGATGAAAGATCACAATGTTTTTAGATCATATTGTTTTAGGATTATAACAAATTAAGGACATCAACTAATTCAATCATCATACTTTTAGATCATATATTTTTTTAAATCTTCTAATTGTGTATCATATCATTCATTATTAGTATTATTTTGGGTAAATGATACAAAAACACTCTTTTTATACAGAAATTCGATTTTGACACCGTGTTTTTTTGTGTCAATTTTGACACTGTGTTTTTCAATTTGTTACAATTCTGACAACCTAACCGGTTAACCAGGTTACATGCTGTCGTGACATGCTGACATGATATGCTGACGTGTCAAAATTGATTTTTTTTCCACAAAAAACACTAAGTTTTCACTTTTTTCGATTTTGACACTAAGTTTAATTTTTTATTTCAATTTTGACACTATGTTTTCTTTGTTCCAATCGAACATCATTTATCAATTTTGTTCAATTTTGTCTATTTTCCATTTGAAACCGTATAAATATATTTTTTTTATTACATTTTAAACCGTATAAACATATTTTTTTTCGTTTAAAAACCACATTTTTATTTAAATACAAAGTGTTTTTTTTTTCTTACATTCAAAGCATTAGTTATATCATGCGAATCAAACTAACCATAAGCTTCTAATAAGATGTAAAAATTTGATGGGTTGCAAACTTGATATCCGAGTTTTTATCGACTACACGCCTCCAAACCTCCAAACACATTTTAAAGTTGCATATTTAATATAAAATACAATTTTTATATAACTAATACATATTTATACATAAAAATATGGTTTGAGTGTTAAAAAAAATTGTATTTATACAAAACTATGGTTTTTAAATGAAAAAAAAAAAACATATTTATACGGTTTAAATGTATTAAAAAAATATTTATACGGTTTCAAATAGAAAATTGTCAACATTAAACAAAATTGGAAAAAATGATGTTCGATTTGGAACAAAAAAAATATAGTGTCAAAGTTGAAAGAAAAAATTAAAGTTAGTGTCAAAATCGAAAAAAATGAAAACTTAGTGTTTTTCACTTTTTTGTGAGAAAAAAATTCAATTTTGACACGTCAGCATATTATGTCAGCATGTCACGTCATCAAAACTGACACGTCATCATGTAACCTGGTTAACCAGCCAAGTGGTCAGAATTGTAACAAATTGAAAAACACAGTGTTAAAATTGACAAAAAAAAAAAACACGGTGTCAAAATCGAATTTATATGTAAAAAGAGTGTTTTTTGTGCCATTTACCCTATTATTTTTTGTTAAAACCTACAAGCTTATAAAATAAAATATGTTATCAAAACGAACTTATTTAAAAAAAATTCAAAAAGTTCATAATATATCATTTTTTATACCAACTTCAACGGAAATTAAAACATTTTAGTTATCATCATACAACGAATGAGAAGGCAAACGGGCAACGCCGCTAAGCCCTGTTGTATGGTAAAACCAATTCTTTTGAAGACTGCATCCATAGATCTAGTGGATATAACATTGTTTTGCATGATCCGTTATAGTCTACTAAGAAGCTTCACCGCATCCGGCGCAAGGCAACCAAACATATCAAATGCAAATCGTATGAACGTGTGTTGATTTTCCATGCACGGTTTCTCATGTTTGATGACCTTGCATGTAGCAGCTTTTAAGGTAGCATGTCTCGCCGTGAAACCCTCGGCCCTCAAACTTACGAGAGGGGATACCCCTGTAAGGTCCACACATGCATGTTTCTTTCCAACCCATCCAAAAATCAAAATGTCAGCCGGTCTAAGGGTTGACCTTCCTTGTGTCGGGTTAGTCAGGAAATTCACAAGAGCCTCTTTCTTGGCGGAAACCCCAACACGCTTACATATGTCAACCAAAACATCCCTAACCATATCGTGCCTGTATTTGAACCCCGATAGTTCTTTGCAATGAACTGCATACTCGCCGAAAGAGTCCAAACATGCCTTGCGACACACCGTACATATCCCATCGGCTGGGAATATAGGAATCAGGAGTCGATATCTAAGGATGGTATGATACTCCACCGGAGATATATGTTGGCCAAACCCATCTATAGGGATAGTTAGAAGAAAATCTTGATCATGTGGTGCACGTAAACACTGGAAAAATACTTTATGTCGAGCCGTCATATTGAAATTCACTTCTATATCTTGGATTTTACTAAAAATGACACTCGTCAGTGTATTCTGGGATTTCGAGGGGGTTGTGTCCTTAGTAGTAAAATTGCTAAGATCAATATCCGGAAGCTTATTACGAAGAGAATCTAAGGCACAAGCATAATCATAATCCATATCGTAATATATGATATATAACAAATCTTTAAAAATATTTCTTATTTGAAGGATGAAAATTTTTACGGCTTAGTTTTATAAAAATTTGGATTACTTTAAACAAAACGTATATATCCTTAACAACAATATTTTTTATTTTTTTTTTAATAAAAACTAACTAAAATAGTAATATAAAGAATTATTTCATTTGTTTTTCTGAATTTGGAGACGAAAAAAGATTTCAGTTATATTCTATAAAAACTAATGTAGTATATCTTAAAATAAGAATATGAACATTTAAAAAAATATTTTAAAAAAATTACAATGTCGCTAATATAATGAATAGAATAATTCCTTAAACTTTCATACAATTTGGAGATTGTTTTTTTGTGCTTTCATAAACTAAAAAGTAAAAAATATGTTTTTTTTTCTTAAAATTTTCATGATTATGTTCATTTTGTAAATAATTAAATTTTAAAAACTTTGATTTTTTTAGAATTATTTTTACAAAAAAAAAAAAAAAACAAAAAACAAAAAAAAAAAAAACAAAAAAACAAAAACTCAAAAAAACAAATTTGGTGGAATATAGAGAAAAAAAAAAATTATTTACCAGATGGTGACCCATGTCGGGGGTCGCATGCAGCGCATATGTGCGACTGCTGGAGCGTGGGTTTTGACGATTTTGGAAGAAAAATATTTTTTATTTTTAGAATACACTTCAAGTATTAGAATCAACTTATAATCAACAATGACTCATGAAATTTGAATTTGGTGTTAGGCCAATCCCCATGTTGCAATTGAAAGAGAAAAATAAAGAGATTATAGTATAATCATTATACCCCCAATGTTCAATGAGTGATCCCTGGTTTTAATCTTCAATTCATATTCAAACCTTAGCCCTAAATATTAGAACTTGAAATCGCCCTGTTGAGCTTCCCCTCTTCAATTCTGGATCGTTCTCTCTAATTTGGGAGAACTCTAGCTAAAAGAACTCACACTTCCTTCTTAGGTGGTCCTGAGTTTTTTATTTCTAACTTCAGACACTATTTGACTAGTCTTTTAAATATCCTTTTATTTTTTTTTTCCTAATTATATAGACATGTGTACTCAATTAACTTTCTCTCTTAATTTGCCCCACATTGCTCACTTTCTAACTAGAAGGCCCATAACATTTTCAAATCCAACCCCAAGTTTGAGTAACTTGTCAAATTTATCCCTTTCTTATTTTATTACTTTTAAATCCAAATTGCCTATTTTCTTTAAATATTATTTCTACTTACTTTTATCTTTTACTTTTTTGTATTTTTTTTTATTTTTTTTTAAAACTTATTTTCGCTACAAAGAGGAAAAGCTCCAGGACGTTGGTTAAATCCTCAAAGTTAGAATTGTGACATTTCGCTTAGGTCTAACTAGGGCGCAAAATTACTTACGGATTGTAAGGATGGGTATGACAGCTACCCAAATTTTTTGCAAGTGTTCTAAATATTGGATAATTGGGATTTAATTTGAAGGGTGCTTATTTTGGAGTTTTTTACCACATAATTGTTGTTGAAAAAAATATTTACTAAATCATACTGTAGTTGTTTGAGAATTATTTACTAAATCATACGTGTTGTTGTATTATTATAAAGAGGAAAAATAGATTTGAAGCAAAGCTCACGTTCTAGTTCTTCATCGTTAGCTCCCAAACTCATACTTGTAAATGTATGTTAGCCATTAAGGTAATCAGAACCCACTGTTTGAGTCGTCCACCACTCCTTGTTATGTTGAATAATTCACCTCAAGGTAACCAAACTTCATAGTTGGAACGGTTCACCACGTGGAAAAATGCACCAATGGGATTACTCCTCTGACTCAATTACGCATCAATGTTCAAAACGATTCGATTCATCAAGAAAAGCTTATCAAACTCCTGATTTCTTCAATTTAAACCAAGCTTGAACATCAATTCTAAGAAATTTGTAAGCCCTACTTCCTTTCTGCTTTTTAGAAATTGTTTCTTTTTAGTTTTCTGATAAGGATTGTGCAATTGATTCTGAGGTTTTTAATTGACTTGGATTTCGGTAGTGTTGGGTAGTGTTAAATAACACTTCATAAAAAAATGTTTTTGTTAAGAACGGGGCTCGTAGCAGATGGTGTCCAATGAATAGTTTAAAATAACAAGAAAAGTTTCCATGCGAGACACATGATACATTGATAACAATCAATCGATGTTATGAAAAGAGAGACAAATATGTCATTTATTAGAAATTTGGTTAGTTTGTTGGACAAATTGATATGATGCGATTTGAGATTTAGTGACTACAATAATGTTAGATTTTTATGTACTAAAATCATATGAGCACCATTGATTCTTACTTTTTTATAAACAGTTGCATATAAGGCCCTGATCTAATTAACTTCTTATATATTTAGGCGATCACCTGCTACTACTATATATAGATCATTATGAAATGCAAAAGTTTATTATAATATGTATAATATATGAGATTATGCACAAAAAAACATAAACCTGCAAAGGAAAAACTGAATGCAGGTTAGTTCAATTTAACTCATATCTATGGCCATGATACTTTCAAGATTAGTTTTAAAACATGCAAGTTCACCAATGACTTAAAAGTACCATAAATTAAAGGGTATTCAATATGTGATTCCATATTATATGCTCTTTGTGATTGATTAGGTATGTGTTAGGCAACTGTCATTTCGATCATTCAACGGGCAAATCATGTTGCATCGTCACAGGTGGAAAATAGCGGGAAAACGTCACAAAGGTCAAGTGGTGGTCGCTGGTAAAATTGGGCGAAGATAGAAAAGTCGCGGAGATGCCTACATGGGGAAGAGGAAAAGAATTCCTTTTGTTATTTTTCTATTTCTTTATTTTTTTTTAAAAAAAGGTGGGGTCATAATAATATTACCATGTTTTGGTAATTAATTTTGAAACTACCATTAGTTGGTAATTAAAAATTAAAACTACTGTGCTTTAGTTTAAAACTCGTTTATTTTGTATAATCATTATTCTACCATAATATTTTATACAAAAAAATTGCATGCATACAAAGATTTCGTCAACACGATTTGCTAAAACAATTTTTTGCATTTTTGTTAAAACCAATTGAGACCAAAGTTCAATCTATAGAGTTCAAACCAAATTAATAAAAAATTACTTTATCGAGTTTTAACTAACAACCAATTTTTTTTTTTTAAATCAGCTTCAATGTTTTACATTTTTTTTCAACAAAAATAATATTAAAATGTTAAAAACCAATTGAGACCAAAGTTTAATCCAAAGGGATGCAAAAAAAAAAAAAAAAAAAAAAAAAAAAAAAAAACAGAAGTGGGTTGCAAAGAGGGGTCCATTGTATTGTCTTAGTCGCAGTGTATCAACATACACTTTCTTATCACCAAGTCACGTGTTGGACATTTACCCTCCCCTGGCCCTTATTTTTTATTTTGTTGCTAGTTTTTTACATTTTCTACTAATTCTTTTATTTTCTAATTTTCACTTTGACTATTGACTTCAACCTACCCATATATTTTTTCTTTTATCAGATTCTATTATTTTGTAAAACTCATGGTGAAAATTTGTGTATACATATAAACATTGCAATGACGGTGCTACATATTAATCTTTATATATTTTCCCCTCAGTTAACTTTTATTTAACAGTTTTTATCTCTTATAATTTTAATGATAAATTATTAGTATTTTATACATTATGATTTTGTCACTTATTATATTTTAAAGTTACATTTTTGCTCCTTAAATAATTTTTTAATAATCTTTTTTTATTAATTTCTTTAAAATACACTTTCAAGTCTTATTTTCGTCCGGCCTCATGTGTGTATCCAAATTTTATTTTTATATTTTTGTACTCCACTTTATATGGTTTAATCGCCTCTATGGTATATATGGTGCCAAGCTGCGGTTTTCAACATACCAGGTTCTCACAGCATCGTGCGAACGGTCCAAACTCTAGTTATCAATCAAAAATCATACAACTAAAGAAGAAGAAAAAAATAAAAATAAATAATAAAAAAATGTTTCATACCCGGTTCTTATAAGTTCACGATGGGCTGATTATATTATGGATGTCGTCTTGGGCTTTGGGTTTACCAAATGTATGCTATTTTACATTACAAAGTAAAATGACCTATTTTTTATTCTACAATTAAAATAAAAATTAAATAGGGTAAATTACACGGATGGTCCTTGTGGTTTGGGGTAACCTACGCGTCTAGTCTCTAAGCAAGATTTTTAACTCGGATGATCCCTAATGTTAAAATTCTTAACCTGCCTGGTCCCTTACTTAACATTTCGTCTGTTTTGTAGTTAGAACCTCCCCCCCCCCCCCCCCCCCCCCCCGCGCGCTAAGCACGTTGGGGGGTATTTTTGTCTTTTCATACTACCCAATCTTTAAGCATGGTTTATTCGTCTTCCTCCTTCATTTCTTTCTCAATCGCAGTCTTCTCCTCCCACCTTTTTTCTCACAGCTGATTTAAAATGGTGAAATGCAATTGTGGTGCGATAAGCGTTATACGGACTTCAACTACGAAAAGAAACCCAGGTAGGGCATTTTATGCTTGCCCATTAGAGGTATGATGTTGTAATTGTTTTGGGGGATTTTCTATTTTAACCCTAGTATGTGTATGTGCTAATCGAAGTCATTGACAGTACAGGGACCAAGGTCTGGCTTTATTAAGTGGGTAGATGACGAAAAGCATGGTCATGAGGCGGAAATAAAAAACGAGGGGCTTGAAATCCGAATTCAATAACTTGAGGTCCAAAATCAGAATCTGAAGACATTGTTAATAATCAGTTGGTTTTTGTTTTTTGGGATAATTGTTAACAAGTTGTAGTGTTAGGTTTAAGATCAATTGATGTAGTTGCAGTTGTTTACAATGCATTGTAATGAATCTTATTTGTATCAAGGGTACCCTTTTATCAATGAAAATGATATTTTGTTGAACTTGATTGTATTTTACAATTTGTGAAGTATACTGGGACATTGCTAAAACTACAATGTTAAAAGCAATCAAAAGATTACATTGTTTGTCAAAAAAATGAGCAAAACAGGTGACCAAAATAAAAGCAATGCCAAAAGCAATCAAGAGATTACATTGTTTGTCAAAGGCAAAGTACATTGCTAAAACTAGATACTATAATTACAACATTGTTTTTCAAAAGCAATCAACACAACCATGACAACATATAACCTAGTTCAAAATAAGACAATGTTTGTCAACATCAACCAAAACAATACATAAGCACCTAAAAGCCACATTTATAGGACACTTTTCCCTTTTTTTGCTAACACATGCCTTCACTTTTGCACTTCCAGCACCACCAACATTCCTTGAAGTTTGTGATCCACCAGCCTTCACTTTTGCACTTCCAACATTCCTTGAATTTTGTGATCCACCAGCCTTCACTTTTGCACTTCTAGCACCACCAATATTCCTTGAAGTTTGTGATCCACCAACATTCCTAGAAGTTTGAGAACCACCAACCTTCTGTCCCTTGCAAGTCCTTGCATTATGCCCACTTTTGTTACACTTAAAAGATGTCACTGATTTTTATGCTCTTGACAATTGGTTACCTTTCACCAAATCCTCAACCTCCATGACAGATCTCCATCTTTTTTTCTTTGGTCTTCCAATAGGCAAGTGGTGTTTTGGAGGGAGTAAGGTTGTAAGGCATGTAGACTTCTCCCACATGTTCCTTCCATTGATTGGCTGAATTGTAAAAGAATATATATTCTTCCATGTTTCTAACCAATACGTTCGATGGACCCAATGTTTTGGTATCTTATCAATTTCTTTGTTCTTCAACATCTCCCACATAGTTGATATTGCATGTGCGCATGGTATCCCTATTAGTTCCCACCTTCTAGATGAACATGTTTGTTGGCCCATATCTACCACGAACTGTTCCAGAAGATTTTTACTGACTTGATATTTCCCATTCCCACAGAAAACAGACCTTAATTATGTAGCCTCTTTCTTCGGTTTTCCAACCCATATGGTAGCTGTAGGAGTCAAGGGGTCTGTAGCTTTATCAATTTCCTTGTGCATAGTTACAATTTTCTTCATTAAGTACTCTCTAATGTACTCCAAACATGTAATGATTGGTACATCACAACCTTCAACAATCTTGCTATTCAGAGATTCACACATATTGTTAAGCATAGCATCTGTATGAGCTCTACCTGATAAATCAATAATAATGCAACAGTCATTGTTACAAACTAATGACCTAACATTCAAATCTACATGTAAAGTGTGAACGAGACTAATGTTGAAGAGGAATGTTTTTAAGCCACTCATACGCATCATTATTAAGTTTCTAAGTTCCTCCATTGATCGTTGAAACTGTTGAATAGTAGATGCTTTTGCACAATCCCATAGCACGTCTTTGAATTGCTTTCCCCTCCAATTAGCTTTCATGTTTTCAAGGATATGACGAAGACAATAACGATGCTGTAACACCCCTAATTCTGGTATGATATTTATATTTTGCTTATTGTTATTTTCTTCAAGTTCTAAGGGGAACTCGATGAGTCGGTATCTGGACTCGTCGAGTAGAGTCGGGAATTCGAGCACGTTTAAGTTGGCGACTCGGCGAGTCCACCAGTCTGGGCGAAACCCTAATTTCAAGGGTTTGCACCCTATTTAAACAACTTTTGGGGCCTCAGGTCAGCCCCCATCACCCCTCAAAGCATCTTTCTCGAAACCCTAGAGCCCTCTTTTCATTTTGTGTGTTTTTGGTGTGTTCTTTGAAGATTTTGAGAGATAAAGGAAGGTAGATCAAGAAGAGAAGAAGGAGATCCTAGATCCTTGAGGAATTTCAGAAGAAAGTAAGGTATATCTTGGCCCTTTTTTATTTCTATGCTTAAATCTCCTTTTTGAAGCCATTAAAGCCATTCTTGGACCATTTCTTGGCTTAATAGAAGCATAGAGGACTTATGGAGTTTATTAGCCTTCGGATCTAGCTAGATTTGAACTCCATAAGCTTAGATCTAACACCTTTAGGGATCCTTTTTGCATGAAAGCTCTAGATCTACTATTATAGTGTGCTTTGAACCTTAAAACCTTCATTTGATGTTATTTACACGTAAAGTTGGAAACTTTACGTGTAAATCAAGTCCCAGGAACCCAGATCTATTAATGGTATGGACTGGTTTCAAGCAGAATCGAGTATATAATGTTTGCATGCATACGACTCGGCGAGTCGTTCTTCTAACTCGGCGAGTCGAGTCGCGAGTCCCCTGTGTTTCTTTTTCGAGTTATGCCGAGTGGAACCAGTGAGTGAGAGGTGGACTCGGTGAACTAGAGGGTTAGACTCATTCGTGGAAGAACTCGGCGAGTCCAAGGCAATCTTCATACTTCAAGAACAGACTCGACGAGTTGTTCATACAACTCGGCGAGTCACAGCTAGAATGATCATCGGATGAAGAAGAACTCGAAGAGTTGTTCATATAACTCGGCAAGTCGGATGCAGATTGTCAGAGTATTAGTAGTGACGAGGAACTCGCCGAGTTTGCGCCAAAACTCGACGAGTAGCAGCGAGTGGAATCGAGAAAGTAAGAGTAAGGACTCGACGAGTTGGCGACCCAACTCGACGAGTCAGGTCAACTGAGTGTTGACTGTGACAGTTAGGTTGACTTGGACCAGGGGTAGGGGAGTCATTTTACCCTCAGTATTATTATCAGTATCTGATTGATGGTGCTCATGGATATTGTAGCCGGGGTGAAACTGGAGCCGCAGCAGACAGATTCTGGAGCAGTCCTTTCAACAGCTAGGCTACGAGGTGAGTTATCCTTCCAATAGGAACGGGTCTAAGGCCACAATGCCGGCCCGTTTAAGTTAGCAGTAGTTTCCGGACTTTGGTCTGATGCAGTTGTTAGTATGTTTGATGTCTTCGTGACTCAGACAGAATTATGTGTTATGTGTTCTGGGCTACGGTCCGATGCAGTATGCAGTGTATGGGCTTATGCTAGATGATATGTGTTATGCTAGTTGATATGTGCTTATGATATGCTATGATCGTTCAGTTCCGGACTTCGGTCCGATGCAGCTAGTTCCGGACTTTGGTCCGATGTAGTCAGTTCCGAACTTCGGTCCGATGCAGCTAGTTCCGGACATCGGTTCGATGCAGGGGACAAGGTCCCAGTCAGTTTCGGACTACGGTCCGATGCAGTTTCCGGGCTTCGGCTCGATGCAGTGGGCAAGGCCCAGTACGTGTTTATATGTTATTGTATGGTATGTGGTAGTTTGGGGGAGCTCACTAAGCTTTGTGCTTACAGTTTCAGTTTTGGTTTCAGGTACTTCCGCAAGTATAGGGAAGAGCTCGGGATGATGGCATCGCACACACCACACCTTCAGTCTTTATCCTGGGAGTTTGTTTGATTTGTAGTTTGATTTGATTCAGCTGTTTCACGACATTTTATTATGAGTTGAGATATTTGACGTAGGGTTTTTATGATATGACAATCCGTATATGATTTTTATTACTATTTAAACAAAAATTTTGGGTCGTAATTTGGGATGTTACAAGTTGGTATCAGAGCCTTGGTTTGAGGGATTCGGATACACTATCGGGTGTGTCTGAACTCAAACTAAGGGAAAGATAAAAAGATTTTCAAAAGGAAAATGTTTTCGAAAGAAATTTTTTTGAAGAGCGCTTAGGAAAAAAAGAGTTTTGAAAACAAGATAAGGGTGTGGTGCATGCGATGAGCCGAGCTCAAGTAAGTACTCCCAAATTACCCATACAAGTTTATATTATGATCAATTGTTTCAGTTTCAGTAGAACAGTATGCTAGCATAGGACTAAGGATCTAGGAGGATACCTTATGTGCCTGCTTTGTATGTTCCAGCTTTATGAGAATTGCATGTTAGCATCAAATAGACAGCAGTAGGATAGCCTGTTTAGGTTATGCCTGATAGCACGAGCTTAGCATTGTATGCTAGTACAGTTTCTCATTACGAGGATAAAATTGCTGAGTAGTTTCCGTGTCCGAGTGCTACTTGCTTTGTGCTTTGTGGGACACTGAGTGATGGGAGTTAGCCGTTAGGTGAATGCGCCACATCACATGCGAACAGGGTTGAATAATCTCAGATTGTTGGATTTGGCTCTACTGCGTAACTCTTGTTTGAGTCTAACCGTTGTGGGGACGAGTTCTGTACTCGAAGGATTATCTGAGCCTCGCCACATGTGATGGCATTCATGTAATGACTAATTGGCATCACAAGGAGGCCTTCAGAAGCTGAGGACTGGTAAGGATTGAGTCAGATATTTCCCTAGGGCAAGCCTAGGATGAGTGTAGTAGAGATTGGCAGCAGTAGTAGTGGTCGGGTGGAGTCGAGGCAGTCCTTGGGGAAAGTATGGATAGATGTGGAAGGTAGTAGGGGCCCATACTACTGGAAGCAGAGGATCTGTACTCGAATCAAGGAAGGTCGAGATGAGACCGGAGGGTCTGTATTAGTAGTGATCCCTCGAGGTATATCAGTGTTTCTGACATTTGTCGTAATGTGTTTTCAGAATGGTGGTTTTACGCTCTAGACCAGCAGGTGACAGTTCAGATGCCAGAGGAGGATCGGGATCAGGCTCAGGAGCCGAACAGTTGGATGAGCAGACTAGAGAGTTCTTCACTTCAGAAGTCACTCGTATCATTCTTGAGCAGACTCCAGTGATCTTTGGTTCGATCAAGGAGGGTATACTAGAGTTGATGGAGGAGAAGCTAGGCACCTTTCGTGCTGAGGTGGCGGCCATGATAGGGTCGCGCACGCTTACTTTCAGGGAGTTTCGGGCATGTGGAGCTCCAGACTACCACGGGGCGCGGGACCCCATAGCGAGTACTAGATGGTTGGCGGATGTGGCCAACGCATTCCGCTCGAGCAGGTGTCCCGAGGGGGACAAGGTCAGATTGGCGTCCTGTCTTCTGAAGGACAGGGCATGGGATTGGTAGGAGGAGGTTGGACATGCCATTGGAGATGATGCAGCGTTAGATGCCATGACCTGGGCTGATTTCTCTACCAGATTCAGGGCGGAGTTTGCATCGGTTATTGAGGTGCAGCAGTTAGCCAGGGAGTTTCAGGACCTCACCCAGACTACAGAGACCGTGGCGGAGATCACCGCCAAGTTCAGGGAGAGGGCTCTTCTCGTTCCTCAGTATGCAGCTGACGAGGAAATGAAGAAGGCCCGTTATCATGAGATGCTACGGAGTGATATTCGCCAGTTTGTGAGCCGGTCCAGCTGTAAAACGCTGGATGACATGATTGCTAGGGCTCGGGAGAGGGAGATTGACCTTGAGATGGAGAGGAAGAGGAAGCCGGAGGCGGCTCTAGGTTCAGTGAATTTGGGCAAAAAGCCCAAGGGCTCATATCATAGAGCTAGGAGTCAGCAGAGCCACGCTCGGTGTGGCAAGTGTGGGAGATTGCACGATGGGGCGTGTAAGGCAGGGAGTGACGGCTGCTACAAGTGCGGCCGGACTGGACATATGAGCAGAGATTGTACAGCCATTACCACCACCGTTGCGGCATCAGATCTGATTTGCTTCCAGTACAATCAGAGGGGACATAAAAAGTCCCAGTGTCCGAGTTTAGCGGCAGCAGGGAAGGTGTCAGCACCAGCTCCTGCTACCTTGAGGATTTCAGATGGGCGTCAGGGCCGAGTCGAGACGCCGGTGGCGAGGAGTAGGGCTTTTCAGCTGACAGTAGAGGAGGCACGAGATACTCCTGATGTGGTGACGGGTATGTATTTTTTTCCCTATCTCAGTATTTATTTCTTTATTGTTTCTTATGGTTATATGTTTTGTATAGGGTCGTTCTCGGTGAACGGCATTTCAGCTACAATATTGTTTGATTCGGGAGCTACCCGATCATTCGTCTCTCTTGCACTCAGCAAGAGGTTTAGCAGAGCTCCAGGGGAGATAGATTGTCCACTTGAGATTGAGATAGCGGCTGATAGGACCGTTAGGGTGGCAAGGGTGCACAGAGGGTGTTCTCTGCAGTTATTCGATGAGCAGTTTCCGGTGGACTTAGTCCCAATTCCCTTGCGAGGGAATAAGGTCATAGTAGGCATGGATTGGCTGAGCCCCAATGGGGCGGTGATAGATTGTGAGCGACAATTGGTGAGGGTTCACACTCCCAGTGGGGGAGAGTTAGTGATTCAGGGAGAGAAGCCATAGCGCGGGCCATTTCTGTGTTCAGCAGCAAGGGCAAGGCGCTACTTTCAGCAGGGTTGTGTCGGCTATATTGCCTATATTTCAGATGCCCGGGAGAAGGGCAAGATGATAGTTGATGATGTTCCGGTGGTGCGAGACTACTCGGATGTATTTCCGGAGGAATTGCCGGGAATACCTCCTGAGAGACAGGTTGAGTTCGGGATTGATCTAGTCCCTGGTGCGGCTCCGATAGCCAAGGCACCGTATCGGTTGGCTCCCGCAGAGATGCAGGAGTTGTCTATGTAGCTGCAAGAGCTGCTAGACAAGGGATTTATCAGGCCGAGCAATTCGCCCTGGGGTGCATCGATTTTATTCGTGAAGAAAAAGGACGGGTCGCACCGTATGTGTATAGATTACCGGGAGCTGAATAAGGTAACGGTGAAGAACCGTTACCCACTTCCGAGGATAGATGATTTGTTTGATCAGCTTCAGGGAGCGTCTTGGTTCTCCAAGATTGATTTACGTTCCGGATATCACCAGATGCGGGTCAGAGGTGAGGATGTGCAGAAGACTGCCTTCAGGACCAGGTATGGTCATTATGAGTTTGTGGTGATGCCGTTTAGGCTCACCAACGCTCCGGCCGCGTTGATGGACCTCATGAACCGCGTGTGCAGGCCGATGCTGGATCGGTCTGTGATAGTATTCATAGACGATATCTTGGTGTATTCCAAGACTCAGGAGCAACATGAGGAGCACCTGAGAGAGGTGCTAGAGGTTTTGAGGAAGGAGAGACCTTTCGCGTAGTTCTCCAAGTGTGAGTTTTGGTTGCGCGAGGTGCAATTCCTTGGTCAACTCGTCAACTAGGAGGGTATTTTGGTAGATCCGGCCAAGATTGAGGCCGTGATGCAGTGGGAGGTTCCGAAGTCTCCATCCGAGATTCGGAGTTTCCTAGGATTGGCAGGGTATTACCGGAGGTTCATCTAGGATTTCTCCAAGATAGCAGTACCGCTCACCCGACTGACCAAGAAGTCGGTAGCGTTTCGTTGGGGGCCTGAGCAGCAGGTAGCATTTGAGACCCTCAGGCAGAAATTGTGCGAGGCACCGATTCTTACCCTGCCAGAGGGAGTGGAGGATTTCGTAGTCTACTGTGATGCCTCGATCACAGGTATGGGAGCAGTGTTGATGCAGCGAGGTCGTGTGATAGCTTATGCCTCGAGACAGTTGAAGCCTCACGAGGCTAATTATCCTACGCATAATTTAGAGCTGGGGGCAGTGGTATTTGCCCTCAAGATTTGGAGACATTACCTTTATGGGGTCCGATGTACCATTTACAAGGATCACAAGAGCTTGAGGTACCTCATGGATCAGCCGAATCTGAACATGAGGCAGAGGCGATGGTTAGATTTGTTAAAGGATTACGATTGTGAGATCCTTTATCACCCAGGGAAGGCCAACGAAGTGGCCGACGCCTTGAGCCGCAAGGCAGTAGCAGCCCCGATCAGAGATATTTGTTTGAGGATGGCGGTGATTACTCCATTATTGGAGCAAATTAAGGAGGCACAAGTAGAGGGCCTCAAGGAGGAGTGACAGAAGTGTGAAAGGATCGTGGGCCGAGTAGCTTCTTTTGACTATGACATTAGAGGATTGTTGACCCTTCACGAGAGAGTTTGGGTGCCGTACTGGGGCGGAGTACGGCAAGTGTTGATGGATGAGGTCCATAAGTCTAGATTTTCCATTCATCCAGGGGCTACGAAGATGTATAGAGATCTTCGACCCTATTATTGGTGGCCCTGCATGAAGCGGGATGTCGCCTGGTATGTGGACAGGTGACTGACCTGCAGGAGGGTTAAGGCAGAACACCAGAGACCTCACGGCAAGATGCAGCCGTTAGACATTCCGGTGTGGAAATGGGAAGACATTACCATGGATTTCATCACAAAGCTTCCCAAGACTGCGCGTGGAGTGGATTCTATATGGGTTATTGTGGATCGGTTGACGAAGAGTGCTCATTTTATACCGATCCAGGAGAGCATATCAGCAGAAAAGTTAGCTGATATTTATGTGAGGGAGGTGGTGGCACGTCATGGAGTGCCTGTTTCAGTGGTGTCAGACCGAGATGTCCGTTTGACTTCCAGATTCTGGAAGCGGTTTCACGACGAGATGAGTACTTGTCTTCATTTTAGCACCGCTTTCCATCCTCAGACGGACGGACAGAGCGAGAGAACGATTCAGACTCTCGAGGATATGCTGCGGGCATGTGTTCTAGACTTCGGTGGAAGTTGGGATACGTATCTTCCGTTAGAGGAATTTTCGTATAACAACAGTTACCATGCGAGTATCGATCGACCCCCTTTCGAAATGCTCTATGGGAGGAAGTGCAGGACCCCAATTTGTTGGGGAGAGGTCGGTCAGCGAGTTATTGGAAGCACCGAAGTGGTGCTCAAGACGACAGAATTGATCCAGCAGGTTTGTGGCTGACTGCAGATTGCGCAGAGTCGGCAGAAGAGTTATGCCGATAGGAGGCGTTCAGATTTGGAGTTCCAGGTGGGCGATATGGTCCTCCTGAAGGTATCACCCTGGAAGGGTGTTATCAGGTTTCGGAAGAGGGGAAAGTTGGGCCCCAAGTTCATTGGTCCTTTTAGGGTTTTGGCCCGGGTGGGTCGGGTTGCTTATC
The DNA here is from genome assembly GCF_051521515.1 of Lactuca serriola. NCBI lineage: Eukaryota > Viridiplantae > Streptophyta > Magnoliopsida > Asterales > Asteraceae > Lactuca > Lactuca serriola. Next base: position 143,942,624 of record NC_136409.1, read on the forward strand.
GGTTGGATCTTCCGTCAGAGCTCAGCCATATCCACAACACCTTCCATGTTTCTCAGTTGAGGAAGTGTTTGGTGGACGAGTCGGTAGTAGTGCCCATTGAGGATATTCAGGTTGATAGCAGCCTGAATTATGTTGAGAAGCCAGTTGCGATCTTGGATCGGAAGGTGAAGACCTTGAGGAACAAGGTGATTCAGTTGGTAAAGGTACAGTGGCAACACCGGAAGGGTTCTGAGTGGACGTGGGAGTCCGAGGAGGAGATGCGGGGGCATTACCCCGAGTTGTTCTTAGATTCAGCAGCAGCAAACTTCGAGGACGAAGTCTGAGACAAGTGGGGGAGGGTTGTCACACCCCCAATTCTGGTATGATATTTATATTTTGCTTATTGTTATTTTCTTCAAGTTCTAAGGGGAACTCGACGAGTCGGTATCTGGACTCGTCGAGTAGAGTCGGGAATTCGAGCATGTTTAAGTTGGCGACTCGCCGAGTCTATATTCCGGACTCGGCGAGTCCACCAGTCTGGGCGAAACCCTAATTTCAAGGGTTTGCACCCTATTTAAACAACTTTTAGGGCCTCAGGTCAGCAGCCATCACCCCTCAGAGCATCTTTCTCAAAACCCTAGAGCCCTCTTTTCATTTTGTGTGTTTTTGGTGTGTTCTTTGAAGATTTTGAGAGATAAAGGAAGGTAGATCAAGAAGAGAAGAAGGAGATCCTAGATCCTTGAGGAATTTCAGAAGAAAGTAAGGTATATCTTGGCCCTTTTCTATTTCTATGCTTAAATCTCCTTTTTGAAGCCATTAAATCCATTCTTGGACCATTTCTTGGCTTAATAGAAGCATAGAGGACTTATGGAGTTGATTAGCCTTCGGATCTAGCTAGATTTGAACTCCAGAAGCTTAGATCTAACACCTTTAGGGATCCTTTTTACATGAAAGCTCTAGATCTACTATTATAGTGTGCTTTGAACCTTAAAATCTTCATTTGATGTTATTTACACGTAAAGTTGGAAACTTTACGTGTAAATCAAGTCCCAGGAACCCAGATCTATTAATGGTATGGACTGGTTTCAAGCAGAATCGAGTATATAATGTTTGCATGCATACGACTCGACGAGTCGTTCTTCTGATTCGGCGAGTCGAGTCGCGAGTCCCCTGTGTTTCTTTTTCGATTTATGCCGAGTGCAACCAGTGAGTGAGAGGTGGACTCAATGAGCTAGAGGGTTAGACTCATTCGTGGAAGAACTTGGCGAGTCAATGCCCTGACTCGGCGAGTCCAAGGCAATCTTCATACTTCAAGAACATACTCGACGAGTTGTTCATACAACTCGGCGAGTCACAGCTATAATGATCATCGGATGAAGGAGAACTCGACGAGTTGTTCATACAACTCGGCGAGTCGGATGCAGATTGTTAGAGTATTAGTAGTGACGAGGAACTCGCCGAGTTTGCGCCAAAACTCGACGAGTAGCAGTGAGTGGAATCGAGAAAGTAAGAGTAAGGACTCGACGAGTTGGCGACCCAACTCGACGAGTCAGGTCAACTGAGTGTTGACCGTGACAGTTAGGTTGACTTGGACCAGGGGTAGGGGAGTCATTTTACCCTCAGTATTATTATCAGTATCTGATTGATGGTGCTCATGGATATTGTAGCCGGGGTGAAACTGGAGCCGCATCAGACAGATTCCGGAGCAGTCCTTTCAACAGCTAGGCTACGAGGTGAGTTATCCTTTCCAATAGGAACGGGTCTAAGGCCATAATGTCGGCCCGTTTAAGTTAGCAGTAGTTTCCGGACTTTGGTCCGATGCAGTTGTTAGTATGTTTGATGTCTTCGTGACTCAGACAGAATTATGTGTTATGTGTTCCGGGCTACGGTCCGATGCAGTATGCAGTGTATGGGCTTATGCTAGATGATATGTGTTATGCTAGTTGATATGTGCTTATGATATGTTATGATCGTCCAGTTCCGGACTTCGGTCCGATGCAGCTAGTTCCGGACATCGGTCCGATGCAGGGGACAAGGTCCCAGTCAGTTCCGGACTACGGTCCGATGCAGTTTCCGGGCTTCGGCTCGATGCAGTGGGCAAGGCCTAGTACGTGTTTATATGTTATTGTATGGTATGTGGTAGTTTGGGGGAGCTCACTAAGCTTTGTGCTTACAGTTTCAGTTTTGGTTTCAGGTACTTCCGCAAGTAAAGGGAAGAGCTCGGGATGATGGCATCGCACACACCACACCTTCAGTCTTTATCCTGGGAGTTTGTTTGATTTGTAGTTTGATTTGATTCAGCTGTTTCACGTTATTTTATTATGAGTTGAGATATTTGACGTAGGGTTTTTATGATATGACAATCCGTATATGATTTTTATTACTATTTAAACAAAAATTTTGGGTCGTAATTTGGGATGTTACAGATGCTCAGCGCATGGAAACAACTTTGCTATAGCAGGTAACACTCCCTATACATGGAAAATATGTATTAAAAGTATACCATATATAATGTATTAATTTGATATTAGAATTAATACCTTTTTCCTGTCTGTCATAAATGTAAAATTCAAGTTGGTTCCTAAACCCAAATCATCCCCTAGACAAGTTAGAAACCAAGTCCATGAGTTGGCACTCTCAGATTCCACAACAGTATAAGCCAATGGATATGTTCCATTATTACCATCAATTCCCTACATAAGTAAACATTTCACAATTAACCTAAAATACAACTTTTTATAATATAAATGTAGTTCATATGAAAAAAGGTTACCACAGCTGAAAGTATTTGTCCTAGGTATGGACCCTTCATAAAAGCACCATCGAGACTAACAAAGTCTCTTCTTCTAGCAGCAAATCCCTTTTTTAAAGGACCAAGACAGATGTATATGCGCTTGAAAGTTCTAGTTTCTGCCTTTGGATTTGGTTCATTCTCTACATCAATCTTCACAGTCGTGTTTGGGTTATGTTTTTGAAGTTCTAGAACATAATCTCTCAATAAAGCATACTAACCAACATAATCCCCTCGCACCTGATTGAGAGCTTCAATTCTAGCCCTAAACACTTTCATCTTGGAAAGTCCCACTTGGTAATCATGTTGTAGTTGTTCTTGTAAAGCACGAATTAGAATAGTTGGGTTAGATTCCATCTGAGCTGGAATTTGTTTGGCGACAAACTTATAAGTACAAGCTTTAACATTCTGCGTGCGTTTAGAGACAACGATGTTCTTTGTTGTAAGATTTGACCATCCAGTTTATGTCATGTTTCCATTTACTAGCATAGAGGCTCCACGGGCACTTTTCTTCATCTTCATTGTTGACTTCTTGTTGACCTTCCTCACTATTGTCTAAGTTTCCCAGTTTTGGTATTGTCCCCTTACACACAACTCTTACCCTATTTTTGTCATTTTTTCAAAATCAAGTTCCCTTCTTATCTCAATAGCATGGAGTTTAACTCTTTCTTTAAACTCTTAGGCTGTATTAAAGGTTTGAAGGATATAAAATGGTTCAACAACATTTGCTTCATCATTCTCGTGAGTTCTTTGGATAGCTTTGATGGTCTTCTTTCGTTGAGCAACTGGTCCTTCATCCGAAGATGAGCCTGACATAAGAACCTCGTTATTTAGTACTTCATTAAGCTCCCCAACTTCATTCTCTTCTTGTACCACATTGCAATTCTTACCTCCAACCCACACTGTATCCATATCAATGTTATCATTGAAATCATTCATGTCAACTTCTATATCATCTAAGATGTTGTCATTGTCAACATATTAGTCTATGTCATCGGACTCACTAGATTCACAACCACTATCATCCCCAAATTTGTCCCTACTTCCAAATTCATCTTCATTTATGTCCTCAAATTTGTGCCCACTTTCAAATTCAGCCCATGGATCTTCTCCATCCTTGTTACCATCCCCAAATTCAACTTCATTTGTGTGCTCAAATATGTCCCCAATTTCAAATTCAACACATGGATTTTCTTCCTTGTTATTATCCCCATTATCAATAACAGTTAAGTACATATTGTCATTTCCAGTGAGGTCCACTACATTAGCCTCTTTAGAAGCATCCCCAACAACATTTTTCCCCATTATCATACCAATCTAAGAAAAGCCTACGAGAACATGTTGGAGGTTCACTAATTTTCTTTATTTGAATTTTTGATTGATTTGGGGACATTGTGTACGTATGTAATCGGGTTTTTCCGTGCTCAATATAGACTTCAATCAACTTATGCTTTGAAATAAAGGTACCCAGATGTCTGACATCCTGATCACTACCCAAAGCAAATAACTCAAAATCTAAATCTGAAAAAAGGTCGTTTAAAGTGATAGTACAAAGGTATACCTTCATCAACATAGTCTAAATATTCCATCATTTCATCAATGTCATGCACTGAGAAAGTATCCATGTCGAGTAAGTCCACATACGTTTGTTTTCCTTTGATGTACTTTCTTCCAGGAAATTTGGTGAACTCTCCTCCATGGTACAAGCTAATGGAAAAGATTGTCGGATGCCCCCCATGTGAAATAACCCACTTTAGCTTATGTTTCAACAAAATCGAAGTTATAGAAGATTGAGAATGAAAGAATACTTACAGTAATGATGTCCAACATCGATTTCCTCCATATTTGCACGTATACGCCACAACACCATTGCGTTTCAGAGACGAAGATATCACGATTAGGGTTTTCTTATCTTGACTGTGAAATTTTTGTTTGGGTTTTCTGAACGGAAAGATGGAGTACTGAGAAAATGATCGCCTCTTCGTATACAACATGTCGGTAACTCAAGAATATTAAAAAGACAAAAATGCCCCTGCGTGCCTTGCACGTGGGGTGCTTTAACGAAGCAACTAGACGGAATGTTAAGTGAGGGACCAGGCGGGTTACGAATTTTAACATTAGGGATCATCCGAGTTAAAAATCTTGCTCAGGCACTAGGCATGCAAGTTACCCCAAACCACAAAGACCATCCGTGTAATTCTCCATTTTAAATTTTAAATTTTAAATTTCTCACTTTAATTACATTAAATTAATAATTGATTATTCATTTCAAATTTCAAAATTTAAATTTCACACTTTGATTACATTAAATTAATAACATTAGAATAAAAAATAAAATAAAATTAATATATATATATATATATATATATATATATATATATATATATATATATATAATAAGGTGATATAATTTCATGCATTTATTTAAATCAACTATTATAATTTTATATAACTAAAAAAAATATCTCTTAATTAATAATTTATTTGAAATAATTGATTAATAATTTTAAGTTTTTACTATGAAAGTTTAATTAATTTTAAAACCGTGCATCTCACGGGTTATAAGTTAGTACATAATAAATAAATAACCAACCACAAGGCCTAAACGCACAAAGGCAATGCACTATACAATTCTACATCCACATGCAAAACTAATTAATGAACTCTTATATTACACGAGAGTTATAAAAATAAACACTTAATCATTCTATTGAAGTTTTAAATATCAACTTGCATTTAAACTTTGAGATCTTTTGATCACTACCAAACAATCATCAATTTTTGATGATGATAAACAATCAAAAGAAATCAAAACATGTAATCAAGAGATTCAAAAGAGACAATGATAAGTTGATCAAACATGTAATCAAGAGATTCAAAAGAGACAATGATAAGTTGATCTCTTGAATTAACTAATTAGTCAACATAATCATTCAAAATAGCTAGTTCAACAACATGGGGTAAAAAAAGTTCACTCATTTCTTTGTATACACTACTAACTCCATTAAAAATCCTGTCAAAAAAATACCAGACTTCCACTAACAATAAATCAAGAAAGACACTATCAAGATTCAAGATTCAAAATTCAAGATTTAAGATTCAAGATTCATGATTCAAAATTCAAGATTCAAGATTCATGATTCAAGATTCAAGATTCATGATTCAAGATTCAAGATTCATGATTCAAGATTCAAGATTCAAGATTTCAAGATTCAAGCTTGAGTTCCAGTCAATGCCTTCATCTGAATATGATTAGGATCAGCAACAGAAGATCCAGATGATGTTGGAATCGCCTCATAACTCCCAAATCTCCTAACTCCAACAACTTTAGCAGTAACAGCATAAGTCACAATCAAAATGAGAACCACAAACAACACATAAACCACAAACACAAGATCAAGAATCGCAGTAGCTCTCAACTTAGAATCTTCAAGATCACATTTTGTTGACCCTTCAACTCCACTCACAACATCAAGAAGCTTATGGCATCCATCTGGTATAAAAGCATCCACATAAAGAGAAAGCCCTGTTTGCAAAGACCATAACCCCTGTAAACAGATCGAAGCCCCAAGTGCCACGTCAGCAACAAAGAGTCTCGGGTGGCATGCGAGTATGATACAGAGCACAGCAGAGATAGCTGAAATCATGGCTGAAACTGAGTCACATTTTGCTTCAAGATCAGACATTTGTAAGGAGGCTGAAGATGAAGAAGTGGAGTATTGAAGGAAGAAGAGAGCAGATGCAGTTCCAAAGAAGAGATCGGGTGGGAAGGGGAGGAGAGAGGTGGTTTCTGAGATGAGGAGAGTTAGAGAGAGAATGAGAAAGAGGAAAATAACACCTGCAGATTGGAGAGAGGTGAAGTGGTGAACAGCGGAACGACCTTTGACTAAAGGGTCTGAATCGAATGAGACTGTGGTTTGATGGATGAAGGAGATGAGAAGACAGAGGATTAAGAGGTAAATTTGAAGGTACCTTGTGAAATGTTGAGATTGAGATTGAGAATTCCATGTGAATTGATGATAGGGTTTTGTGAAGTAATCTCTAGGGGATCTTAGATGGTTTCTTGTGGTGCAGATTAAGTGGTAAAGTCCCATTGATAGTAATGTTGATGATGTGAATATGTGGTAAATCAATCCAGACATTTTGTGTTGTGTGTTTGTTATTATCTTAACCCCTTTGTGTTTTGTTTTCAATGACAAAAGTGATGATTAAAGATGGGGTATCTCCTTTAATGCTAATTGGAATATCATCACCTTTCATTCACTTGAACCTGAAAGCAAGAAGAAGGTAGAACAATTCATCATAATTTGAATCTTGAATAGAAAAAAGCAGATCCATTCATCATATAGTGTTCATATAAAAACTGATACATTTGTTACATTATGCATAAGAATATGGATTCATAAAAGATAAAACCTAGAAATATCTCACAAGTAAGCTCATTTTAAGTTCTATATACAACTTAAACAATACAAAATCTCCCAAATTACCGAATTATGGTCAAACAAGAAATGTTACAAAGCAAGTACCATGCGAGAATGCTCTAATCAATTACAAAACATCAAGCAGTTGATCAAAATCGACTTATCAATCCTAAAATCAGCAAAATCCTAACAGTAATATACTATACAGGAATCAAAAAGGATGCAAACAAGCAAAATTTAGCAAATAAAGAAACGATAAAAGATTATAAGATAAAACAAACCTTGATCATGACCGGCGATGAAGTAAGAACCAGTAAAGTGTAAGATTTTGAGGGTTTTACTGAAATCGATCGGGGAAGAAGACTTGGGAGGGGAGAATGTCGATGACCCGATTGAGAGAACGCGCATGAAAGCAGCAAGAAGGTCAACGAGATTGAGAGTGGCTCGATCGAAAGAAAGAGTGCGATGGAATGAGATCCAGATAGGGAGTGAGATCGAGAGAGGGTTCAAGAATGAAGCGGCTGTAAAGAGTGGGGTTTTTTAGGGATCTTTTGTCCGGAAATCATAACAATTGAATAAAGGGAATTTTGGGTCGCCGAGACTGTTACTTTGTTTGGTTTGAGTTTTGGTGTTTAGTTGGGAATAAATATGGAGATAACATTAATTTGGTAATTAAATTAAGTTTTTCTTATTAGACCTTAAGAAATGTCCAATTACATGCTATTAAATAGTTGTTGAATTATCATTTATGTTGTCATTTTTATATATTTTTAGAAAAAACTTAGAAAAACTCAATATGTTGTGTCGAAATACACGAATTAACCATCGTATTTACGTTTTGTATGTTTAAACTATCTTATCTTTTAACACTATACTTGCCCATATCGTCACTTTTTTCATGTCACATTAGCATCTCCTACATTATGAAGCTTTCATTTGGCCTTCATCCCTACATATCAGACGAGTATGTACTTCAATTTCAAGTTTGTCATCATCATCGTTGAGATTAAATCTGACACGAGCATTCGAATGATCGTTTCGAAGCACCACTTGGACGATCCATCGGTTGCAGCGTATGCCATTTTGAGCATTTTGTGACAACCTCCCAAACTATTATAATTTCGAACGCCTTCCTTTATCATCCAATTGGTGCATCTCGAGTGTTGCAGTCAAAATTGTTTCGTCACTCTTAGTGATTTGAGGTTGACTGTATAAGTTGTTATGCATGTCATTTCATTGTGAAAAAACCTTGCAATGTGCTTCCACAAATGGGTTGTCAGTTGTGTAGCTACCGTATCCTTTGATATGTTGACTTAAGAACATACCAATGTGATTATTTGATTGTTGTCCAAAGTTGATAAGGGGGGATTTTTTGTTATTCTTTTCAATTTGCATACTTTTGGTTCGGTTTAGGTTTCAGGAAGATACGTGAAGTTCGGTTGGGAAATTGGAGACATATATTATATTACTGGTGTAAGATAAAAAGGGTACCTCTTGGGATAATGAAACTGAGCGGGTGAAAAAAATAGGACTCTCATATTAGATAGAATCGAACTTTTGATCAATCCGGCACTTGGGAGCCTATGGATGAAGACATGGTTTCTCTGGATCCCATCGAATTCCATTCGGAGGAGGAGCCTTATAAAAATCGTATCGATTCTTATCAAAGAAATACATGATTATGATAATGTGATAGTGGTGAAGACTCGAAACCAAAAATGTTTCTAATTGGTGTGTTGGAATTAGTAACGAACGATTGGTTTCGATAAGTAGGCGTGGTGTTGTTTGAAAAATCATTTAAAGCCATTGTAGTTGGGAAAAATGATTAAAATTAACAGAGAGTTGAATTAGAATGATTTTAGTTTTGATAAATAAAAAAAAAAGTTTTAGTTTAGTTGGTAATTTATCCGAGGTAAAAAAAGCAAAAAAAAATAATAATAATGTATATATTATTTTTATTAACAAGTGTATATTAAAAAATGAAAGAGATTTGTGCGATGAGGTCTCAACATTGAAGGTTTTATAGTATGGTGGAAAATAGGGGCATTCATCACGCCTCACTACAGTCCACATCTCACTACAAGGTATGGTGTCTTAAGAATTGAATAAATGGGGTTTTGGGTCACCAAGTTTTTGAGTTTGGTATTTAGCTAGGAATAACTATGAAAATTATATTAATTTACAATTAGGTTAAATTTTCTTTGAAAATCAATTAGACCTTAAGATATGCCTAATTGTATGTTCATTAAATAATCGTTAAGTTACTGTGTTTTTTATATTTTTATATTTGGAAAACCCTTATAACAAACTCAACCTATTATGTTCGAGTATCATCCTCAATTTGAGTTTAGAGTTTTCCACTTATAGTGCAAAATACTATTTTGAGAAAATAAAATAAACTAAAACTATTTAAGAATTTAACATAAATAGATACAATAATAATTATATAAGTTATTATTATAATGATGATGAAGTATTTAAATGAAGAAAATTATTTTAGGCTTCAAAAGATAAAATAAATGATGATGGACTAAATTTGTCAATATAATCAAACTTAAGGATTAAAATTGAAAATGTTATAAACTTACTTGCTAAAATGCTAGTAAGTTAGGGCAAAAGTCTAAAACTTAGAAGTCCCAATAAAGACTATATTATTTTGAGGCCAAATAAATGAATAAAGACTAGAATGGTTAAAGTTGTTGAAGGGAATAGATGTATAAGCTTGAATTTTCCTATTTTCCCCTTATTCTTTGGAATGACTTCAAAGCATGAGAATAAGAGTGAAATGGAGAATTTAAGGGTGGTGGAACGAGTGGGGATTTGAAGCTAAGGATCCATAGTGAAGATTAAGCGGTATAATCTTTTCCCCATCTTATCATATTATTGATATAGGGTTTGAACTTGAGCTTAAACTCAATTTCTTAGTGTCAAGTAGTGAATCATTTGAGTTTCTAGTTACTATTCCTTCTGTAAAATCACATTTTGTAAAAAAAAAAAAATATCTCTATAGTTGCTTGATTAAAGCTTTGAGTGAGAATTTGTGGATTTCCTAACCCTATCTTTTATGAACTTAAATCTAAGAAGTGATTCATGATTCCAATGAGATTTTGATGTTAGGTATGCACTCTATAACATAATGAGGCTGCCATTTCATCCTTGCATGGTCAAATTCCATCTTCAGTGGTATAATCTGGTGATTTGAACCCTATTTTTTTTGTTGATTTAAGGTGTCTAAGCCAATAATTAAATTGGTATATTCTTGAAATGAAAGTAAAGTCCTTTTCAGGTTGCCCTCAAAACTAGTAACCGAGAAAATTTGTATTGGGAGAGAGGATAATTTGTTAATATATTAATTAGAAATAGTGGTTATTAATTTAGAATTAATCAGAAATTAATTAGAATTAATTTTGGGTTAAGTAGATTTAATTTGAAGTGTTGGCACTAAATGTGACATTGTTCAAAAGTTGAACGATGGAGAGCTTCTAGAACCTCTTATAATTGGACGGTTTTATGGAAGACTTATAGGGCTTATAGGAAGCCTTGTAGGATAAGTAAATGGAGTAGATACCTGCCTAATTTGAGATATTATTATTATATTCAAATTAGGGTTATCCAATGATTCCTTATCAGATATAAATAAGACCTTATGGTTTCTTATTTTCGTCTATGCTTCCTTAGCTAGCTATAGCCAAAATTTATCTGCTCTCTCCTCTTGTATTCTTGTTGCTAAGGTTTGGGTACAAACCATTAGATGCATCACCTCTTTGGTGCTAGTATTCCCAAGCTTCACCACAAAAAGGATTGGTTTGATTTATTTACAATAACAAATCAAAAGGTATGTAATCTTAACCTTGCAATTTTTGAATTACACTAGGGTTAAGGTAGTTTAGTTTTTCATTGTATGTTGTTATCACGGTGTATGACATAGATCTTTTATAGGATGCATGTACCCTATTATTTGTTAATTGTTTTCCATAATGTATAAATTTATTTGTTATAAAATCCACCAGTTGTATTAGAGCTTAGGCTTGTCAAACATTGATTGCACATAAGTTGAATCGAACTAAACCTGTTTTTTGCAAGCTACCGATCTCACGACATGACGATCTGTCTGTCACGATGTGAGATCCGATTTTCCAAATTTTCAGTAATTATCTTCCTAAGATTTATGGTGTTTTTTTTTGTAATTATCTTGTATTAGTTCTGTTAGATTCCGAATTTTGAATGTCTTGTGTGATAATCCATAAAACCCTAAATATTAGGAGATATCCTTTTTTGATTATTTTTTAATTAGATAAATTAAATTGAATTATCTCTTATGAATTTAATAATTAATTTGATTATAAGAATAATTAAAAGATAATTATAAATTCATTCTAGGTTTGAATTATTTAATTAATTATATAATAATTTAGATAATTAATGTTTGAACCTTGTATTTTGAAAAGTTTTAAAATACACATTATACTATATATTATTTAAAGTTAATTTATTATATGTATAACAAAAGTCAGTCAAATCAATAGTGTGCCTCATTCACGAAGTTGTACTCTAATGGGGGGAGGGGGTAATAAGCATAATGGTCGTCGAATGGGTGTCCACTCTCACTCACCGCTCCCTTGTATGGTGGATGGTCGTTAGCCGAACGGGTTGTATAGGACATAACCTCTAAAAGTATGATATTATAAAGTAACTAAACCTTTTTTTTAAATCTTACTTTAGGACAAAATGTGAAATGTATGCTAATCCCTGAAAACACACATCACTCTTTATATGTCGTTAGTGGAGCGTGCATGGTTAACCGATACACTAATTTGGGACTATAAAGTTGAATGATGGCAAATCGAAAATTATCATTGTTAGTGGAGTGTGTGTGGTTAACCAACACATTAATTTTAGATGAGAAATGGCATCGATGTTGTCAAGCGGGTATGCATGGTTATTCACATCTTATTTGCGATCATCGGTGTCTCAGTCACAAGTTAAAGAGCATAATCTGAGATTAAACATGTCATTAATAAGATTCATTGAATCTAAAAAGATCTAGGAATTTCATGTTAGATTGAAATTGGTAAATCTATATTACCTACCTTAATAAATTTGTAATTAGATTACAACATCCATCTTCTTTGTTGTGAATTGTGTTTTGGGTCCTAGCCTTGAGTATTAATGTTGGGTTAAAATATTAAGGATTTATATCACTAACTAAAAATATATCTCTTTAAATAGATGTTTGGAAACGGTGAACTCACAACTACTCAAACCCAAACTTTTCCCTACTCTTGATGTTGTCAAAGAGAAGCTCACTGGTCCCAACTACATTGATTGGATGAGAAACTTGAAGATGACTCTTCGAAATGAGGGAAAAGAATATGTCCTCAATAAGCCTCTTGTCGAAATCGATTATTCCACCGCTACTCCTGAGGAAATTGCTTCCTACAACAAACATTATGATGACACCACGAAGGTTGCTTGCATCATGGTGGCCACTATGACACCAGATCTAGCCATGTTCTATGAGGAGTACTGGCCATATGAGATTAGTCTTGACCTTGTTGGAATGTTCCACAAGAAGGCGAAACAAGAGCGCTATGAAGTACTCAAATCTCTTATGACATGCAAGCTTAAGGAAGGAGTATCGGTTTGTGCTTATGTATAGAAGACACAAAAGTATGTAGAGCAAATCTAGAGGCTCAATGTGTTGTTTGATAAGGAGTTAGCCATTGACATGGTACTTAACTCCTTTCCTCCTAGTTATGATTAATTTTTCTTGACTTATCATTTGAACAACACGAAGACGACATTGACCCAACTCCATAATTTGTTGCAAACTGCTGAGTCGGGGATGAAGAAAAATCATGTTCCTACTACAACAAATTCTCTTGTCCTATCTATTAGATTTGAAAAAGGGGGAAAGAGGAAGGCTCCTTCCCAATCAAACAAGAAAGGGAAAGCCCATGCTGGAGGGCCTAGTAGTGGATCCAATACGGAGCCCAACTTTGATGTTCCTGCAATCAGTGAACCAAAAGATTCCACTTGCTTCCATTGTAGCGAAAAGGATCATTAGAGAAGAAGTTTACCTAAATACTTGCAGGACTTGAAGGATGGAAAGATTAAGGCGTCCTCGTCAGGTATTTACACTATCCAAGTCAATGTCACATAATATTCATATTATTGGGTTCTTGATACAAGATGTGGTTTACATATTTGTTCTGATTTGCAGGAACTAAACGATAGTGAGGAAGTGGAGCATGGGAAGCTCAATCTAATCATATGGATAGACGATCTTCACCTATTACCGAGATTGGGACTTATGGGCTTGTGCTTAGTAGTGATGTTAGGAGTGACTTATTAAATTGTTACTACTCATCAGAAATGACATGAAACATTATTTCTTTTCATGCATTGTTTAGACAAGGTTTTAAATACTCTTTTGATAATGATATTGGTTCAATTTCTACGTTCAAAACTGGTGTTTTATGTTTAAAGTTTTACCTTGTAATGGAGTGTATGAAACTGTGATTCGTGTTGATAACATAGGCAATAATGTGTTTCATATTAATTCGTCCAATGGTGTAGACAAGGCATGTTTATGGCATTGTTGTAACTCCCGATTCCTGGTAGGTATTTTAAATAAGAATTCTCATTTTTGCAAAGGGATTCGACGAGTTGGAGGCCCCAAACTCGTCGAATAGAAATGGGAATTTGGACGCGGGTTAAGAAACCTACTCAACGATTTGGGGAGCCCTAACTCACCGAGTAGGACTGCCAGAGTGAAACCCTAATTTTCCGGGTGTGCACCCTATTTAAGGACCTTAACACCTCATTGTGACCTCCCTCATTGCCCCCTCAGTCCAGCAAACCCTAATTTGTGAGCTTGAGCCCTCTTGGGTGTGTAGGAGTGAAAAGAGAGTGATTCTTTGGTAAATTCTTGAAGGAGTTGAAGTTAGATGTGCTTGGTTGAAGGAAGATGCTTTTGATCCAGGGGTTTCTATGTTAAGGCATCCATATTAAGGTATAAAGTCTATACCCTGAATATTCACTTGCTAGATCTCTTCATGGAGATGTTTAAGGCTTTTAGTAGCTTGTTTTGGAACCATTTGTGGATGCATGCATGTTTTGGAGTCATGAATTCGGATCTAGATCCTTTGAGGGACTCCATGGCATAAAGGTGCCAACTTTATGGCCGTGGAAGTCCCATGCAATTTGTGAACCTCTTTTAGGGCCTTTTGAGCTAAATAGCTCATGCATGGATGTAAAGTTAGTAACTTTATGTGATATATCAACTCTAGAGGACCAGATCTATGGATTGGATGCACTGAGCCCAATAGAAAGTGACTTAATGGATTTTGACTACGGGTAACTCAACGAGTTGTTCATACAACTCGGCGATTTGGGTCGTGGTTCCCCAATCTTTTCTGTTACTGAGTAAACCCGTTGAGTCTAGGAGATGAGTCAACGAGTTGGTCATGGTTTTGAGTTATGAAGATTGAGGAACTCATCGAGTTTAAGGAGGGACTCGTTAGGTTGTGAGTGAAATGTCTCGACTCTGTTTGAAGGGGAACTCGACGAGATGATGGACCAACTCGGCGAGTTGAGTTAACCAGGATGTTGAATTTAACCAGAATATTGACTTTGATGTTGACTTTAACCAAGGTTGACCCTTAGAGGGTTATGAAGTACGAAATGGATGCTAGAGGGTAGTTCCAAGTAAGGGTTGGGGACCATTTTGGAAAATTAGGCCATTAATGGGCTATTAGTGGGCTCTTATTGATTTTGGAGTTTTGGACTTGATTGGTTTTGGACTTGGGCCTTACATAAGTATCTTGTGGGCCAGGGGTAAAATGGTTATTTTATCCAAGTATGGATTATGAATCGTGATATAGAACCCAATTGCTAATTGAGTGATATTTTGGTATTGATAGCTCGAAGAGTTGCCAGGATAACAGTTAAGGATTTCTTGCAGTGAAGCTCAGCACATGAGGTGAGTTACCTTCCAGTAGAAGTGGGATGAAGGCACCAATGCCAACCCACTAGTAGTTGATTATAGTTGAGACAATTGTCTTTGTGATAATTGTATGGTATGCCACTATCTGTTATGTGTTATATGCTAGTATCTTATGATATTATGTGATAGTGGTAGGAGGGGTGAGATAGACCCCTTTATCGGTTGTAAGGACGGACAGGGTAGGTCGAGGACCCAGATATGCTTGACATGGGTAGGTCGAGCACCCCAGATATGCCTGACATTAGGTTTATGATATGTTATTATGTGGTAGTGGTAGGGGTGAAATAGTCCCCGTAACCGGTTGAGATAAACTGGAGGGTAGGTCGAGCACCCAGATATGCCTGGCAGGGTAGGTCGAGCACCCAAATATGCTTGACAGGGGTAAGTCGGGCACCCCAGTATGCCTGACAAGGGTAGGTTGAGCACCCAGATATGCTCAGCAGGGTAGGTCGGGCACCCAGATATGCCTGTTAGTATGTTTATTGTTTGGTATGGGGTATGATGGGGGAACTTACTAAGCTTCGTGCTTACGGTTATCAGTTTTGGTTTCGGTACTTCGTTTTCAAAGGAAAGGAGCTGGCGATCACAATGCATCACACTATGTTTTCCGCACATGAGATCTTTGGGATTACACTCTGATATTGTTTTATGATATCACGTTTTGATTATTGACACTTTGGGTCTTGGCATGGGATGTTATTACGGATGTTTTCATATTGTTGGTTTTATAATGACTTAATTAAAAATGAAATTTTTGGTCTTGAACTTTAGGATGTTACAAGTTGGTATCAGAGCCTTGGTTTGAGGGATTCGGGCACACTCTTGGGTGTGTCTGGAATCAAACTGAGGACTTTGTATGAAAATTTTCAAAAGAAAAATCATTTTTAAAAGGAATTTTGAAAAGAGAAAAAGAACTTTGAAAAGAACAAGGTGTGTGATGCGTGAAATCGGCCGAGCTCAAGTAAGTTTTCCCCAAGATACCCATGCATGTTATGTTATGTTATGTGATGATATGAATTGAGAATATGTGAACCGCATGCTAGATTACGACTAAGGATCTAGGAAGGATGCCGTATATGACTATTGTATGTGCTTGTAGACTTACTTGCTAGTACTAATCAGCCAGTGGTAGGATAGTCTTTTTAAGCTATGCCTGAGTGTATGAGCCTTTAAATTGCATGTACAGAATCCTGATTAGAGGATAGAAAGGTTTGATTGGAGTATGCTGGTTAGATTTTCCATTATTTGAATGCTGCTTGCTTTGTGCTTTGTGGGACTCTTAGTGATGTGAGTTAGCTACTAAGTAAATATGCTAAGTCACATGGGACATAGGTCGGATAATCTCAAAGTGATGGCCTTGACCCTATTGTGCAGCTCTTGTCTGAGTTTAACCATTCTAGGGATGTGTCTTTTACTCGAAGGATTATCTGATCTATGTTGCATGTCGCTATATTCATGAGGTAGCTAGTTGACATTATTGGGAATCTTTCAGCACCTGAGGAAATGGGTGGGTTTAGGAACCTATGAAATCCTAGGATATGCTTCAGTGGATTAGTAGTAAGGTTTATTAAGACTTAGGTGCATCAGTTTGAGGAAGTGACTTGGAGGATTCAGGAGGATTGCTGAGAAAAGTATGGATAGGTGTGGAAGGTAGTATTGGTCCTGTACTAGTGAAAGCACAGGATCCATACTCGAATCTATGAGAGTATTGGAGAATATGAGAAGCTTCGGGAAGGAGAAGCCTTGAGTATGTTTTGACCGGTGGTTTTTGTGGATTTCTATTTTGGAGATGAGCACTCAGGGAGGCGGTTTTGGTTCAAGATTAGGTCTCGGCTCAGGTGGTGAGCTAGTCGAGGGAAGGACTGCCAAGATTTTCAGTTCTTGTTGGATTAAGGAGATGGAAGGTGTTTTCCGCACTAGTCCCTACCCCATAGAAGCTAAGGTTCGGTTCGCCTTGGATCTCCTGTATCGGGCGGTAAGGAGTTTTTGGGAATTGATTGTGCTATATATGATGCTTTCTGAGTTGGAGACTATGTCTTGGGAAGATTTTGTAACCCGGTTTGGGACAGAGGATGTTCCAACTATTGCAGTTCAACCGTTGGCAAGTGAGCTACTGAGTGTGACAGGGTGTTAGGCCCTGAAGGATATGACTTCCAGAGTCCAAGAACGTGAGGTCGATTTGGAGCACATTGGGAAGAGAGGGTCATGCTAGGCACATATAGTAAGAGGGTCCCGAGAAGAGACCCAAGAATTCTGATCATAGGGTGAAAGGCCATCAAGGTTGGAGTCAGTGCAGCATGTGCGGAAGAGTGCACAAGGGAGTTTGGCACTCCAAGGGTTTAGGCTGCTACAAGTGTGGCAGGGTTGATCCCGTCAGCAGGGATTGTCCTCAGGGGGAAGTCCATTTTGTTTTCTCAGTGATCAGGTGGGCCACAAGAAGTCCAATTGTCTGACGACGGGAGGATTAGCGAGCGCGCCTATCCCAGATACTTTCAGGATCACCGATGGACGAGAGAGTAGAGCCAGAGCTCCAGCAGAGAGGATTCGGACTATACAGTGACATGTAGGAGAGGTCAGGATTTCAACAAGAAAAGTTGCGGGTATACATCTTTTGCTCTTTTTCAGTTCTATCCGTATTTTATGGTTGTTTTCTTGCATTGGGTTTGATCAAGTGTATCTATGGGGTCAGTTCTCTACTTATGTTTGGATTATATTTTTAAGAAATGTCATATGCCAATTGCCTACCGTGAATTACTGAGTAGTTATTAAGAGGTCGTTCCCCTTTTGCTGGATTGGGGTGTTTAGTGTTCTCTCGGTTCATAGTGAAGAATGGTCAGGGGTACTATGTAGAAGGCATGTGGTTATTTTCATCAAGCTAGACCACCCGTATCGATGAGATATAGTGGTTTTATCATGTTTTCGGGTATGGTTGATAATTACCTATGGAAGGACTTATAGGTTCTAGCACTACTGACGCTAGGAGAGGAGTGGTAGCAGAAGGATACGGGTGTAGTCGCACAGGTTGTTTGACCATTGGATGTTCCAAGGGAATTGTCTTTTTTGCATGGGCCATTGTAGCACCCGGTTCCTGGTACGTATCTCATTCAAGTATTTTTTTCACATTTTGGAATGGACTCGGCGAGTTAAAGGCCCAACTCGTCGAGTAGAAACGACTTGGACCCAGGGGATAAGTGGCGGACTCGTCGACTTGGCAACAAGACTCGACGAGTAGACCCTGTCTGAACAAAACCCTAATCCAAGGGTTTGCACCCTATTTAAACATCTTATTCAGCCTCCCTCGTCCCCTATGCTCTCAGAACACCTCACATTAAACCCTAATCATCTTTGGTGAAGATCTAAGGCCTCTTTGGTGGATTTTGGTGGTTTGTGATCACAAGAAGGAAGGAAAATCTTGAAGAGCCAAGAGGAAATCAGAAAATCCTGAGTTTGTACTGCATCTACAGTTCTTTGGAGGTATAAAGTTTATACCTTGCTCATTCATGTTCTAGATCTCTTTTTGGAGTGAATTAGGGCTTTAAGGAGCCATTTTTGGTGACCAAATATGAGTGCAAGCATGGTTGAGGCTAAGACTCCAGATCCAAGGTCCTTAGGGGACTACAAGACATAAAGTGGTTGACTTTGGGGCCTTAGAAAGCCCCATGCATTTTAAGAGTTTCTTTTAGAGCCTTTTGAGCTTATTCTCCCGTGCATGCACATAAAGTTTGTAACTTTACGTGCTAGATCGATCTTAGGAGCCTAGATCTATCTTTTGGACAAGTGTTGTACATCAGAAATCAAGAAATGAGACTTGGATAACCTCGAATCGGCGAGTTGTTCTTGGGACTCGGCGAGTCCGAGGCTTGACTCCCCTTTTCTGTTAGGGTTCAAAGGAACCCAGTTGAGTGTTAGAAGGGCTTTAGAGGGTCCAAGGGAGTGACCCAACGTGGTGGACTTAGCTATAGACCTGGAGTTCATAGGACTCGACGAGTGCATGAGCAAACTAAGCGAGTCCATGGAAATCTCCCAACTTTTGAAGGTGAACTCGACGAGTTGTTCATACAACTTGGCAAGCCAAGGACAAGACTTGTTTGTAGGACGAGGATGAACTCGACGAGTTGTTCATACAACTCGGCGAGTCGGATGAAGGTTCATTCGAGGTTGTTTTAGAAGGAGAACTTGTCGAGTCATTGCTAAACTCGACAAGTAGAAGCATGAAGAAGGGCAGATGAAGGGTAGGGACTCGACGAGTTGGAGGCCCAACTCGGTGAGTCAGGTCAACTGGAAGTTGACTTTGACTTGGTCAGGGGTAAAATAGTCATTTTACCCTAAGAGCTGTTATCAGTGTCTGACTAAGTCTTTTATGGGAATTATAGCCATAGGACCACTGGAGCAGCAGTCAGACATCTGTAGATCAACTTTTCAGCAGTCAGCCTTACGAGGTGAGTTACCTTCCAGTAGTGGTGGGTCTACGGCCACAATTCTGGCCCAACAGTAGGAGTTGTATGTTAGATGATTGTCTTTGTGATATCATCTAGGTTTGCTACTACCTGATAAGTTATATGCTGGCATGTTAATTTATATGTGATAGTAGTAGAGTTCGGTTGTTAGGACCGAAGGGTAGGTCAGGCACCCTAAATACGTCTGACAGTATGTTATGAGATGTTTATATGATGGCATGACATGTTATATGTGATAGTGGTAATAGGAGGGGAATAGTCCCTAAGTTCAGTTGTTAGGACCAAAGGGTAGGTAGGGCACCCCAGATATGTCTGACAGTATGTTTATGTTATGATATATGTGATAGTAGTAGTAGGGGTGGAATAGTCCCAGAGGTTTGGTTGTTAGGACCGAAGGGTAGGTCAGCACCCCAGAATGGCCGTACCGGGTAAGTCGGGTACCCCAGAATTGCCTGACAGTATGTATGTTATATGATTGTATGGTTTGTGGTACGATGGGGGAACTCACTAAGCTTCGTGCTTATGGTTTACAATTTTTGGTTCAGGTACCTCTTCAGCAAAGGGGAAGGAGCTGGTGCGGTAGCTGCACATGATACACCCTCTCGTTACCTTCCGCATTATGAGATATTATGGGATTGTACTCTGACATGATATTATTTTCAGTATTTGGGTTTTTAGACAAGATACATTGTTTATGAGATGATATGATTTCACATTGTTACTTACAAACTTTTTGCAAATCCATTAATTAAAAATGAAATTTTTGGACGTGAAATTTGGGTTGTTACAAGTTGGTATCAAAGCCCTGGTTTGAGGGATTCAGACACACCCTCAGGAAATTTTTGGACTCAAATCGAGGGATTAAAAGATTTTTACAAAGAAAATGCTTTTCTAAAATCTAAGTTAAAGAGTTTTGAGAATGAACAAGGTGTGTGATGTGCGCGGGCCGAGCTCAAGTAAGTTTTTCCCAAAAGTACCCATACAAGTTTATGTTATGATTATTAGTTTCGGTAGAACATCATGATAGATTAGGACTAAGGATCTAGGAATGATGCCTTATGTGCCTATTATATGTGCTTTTGAACTACATGATAGTGTTGATTAGACATAAATAGGATAGCATGCTTAGGTTATGCCTGATTACATGAGCTTATGTCGCATGCTAGTACAGATTCCTGTTATGTGGATAGAATTGCTTGAGCTTGTTTCCCTTTTTGTTTGAACGTTGCTTGCTTTGTGCTATGTGGGGCTCAGAGTGATGGGAGTTGGCTATTAGGTGGGTGCGTTAGGTCACATGCTATCAGGGTTGAATAATCTCAGAGTGTTGGATTTGACCCTACTGTATAGCTCTTGTTTGAGTCCTAATCGTTGTAGGGATGAGTCCCTTACTCGAAGGATTATATGAGCCTTGTGGCATGTGACTGTATCCATATGGTGGCTAATTGGCATTGCAAAGAGGCCTTCAGCAGTTGAGGACTGGTTTGGGTGGAGTTAAAGGTACCCTAAGGCAAGCCTAGGATGGGAGTAGCAGAGATCAGTAGTAGTAGTAGTAGAAGTGACTTGGTGGAGTCAAGGCAGTTCTTGAGGAAAGTACGGATAGATGTGGAAGGTAGTATGGGCCCGTACTACTGAAAGCAGAGGATCCGTACTTGAGTCGAGGAAGGCTGAGACGAGACCAAGAAACTTGTGATAGATGTGATCCCTCTAGATGTATCATTATCATTAACGGTTGTCATTATGTATTGCAGAATGGTGGTACTACGTCCGAGGCCAGCAGTTAGCAGTTCAGGAGAGGGATCGGGTTCGGGTTTAGGTTTCGAACCAGTGGATGAGAGGCTACGCGAGTTCATCGTGTCCGAGATCACTAGAGGCATCCTTGATGTGACCCCGGTCATCTTTGGGTCGATCAAGGAAGGGATTATCGAGTTGATGGAGGATCGCCTCAGGGCGTTCAAGAGTGACATGGCGACCAGCCAGTCAGGATCACACACACTATCCTTTAAGGACTTCAGGAGCAGTGGTGCGCCGGATTTCCATGGGGCGAAGGACCCCATTTTGGCCAGGCGGTGGATTGCAGACATTGAGTCTGCACAGTTGACCAGCTTCTGCCTCAAGGGGTCGAAGGTACGATATGCAGCAGGATGCTTGAGGGACAGGTCTAGGGATTGGTGGGAGTCGGTTAGTGACTCTATGGGGGCCTCGGCTATTGAAGCTATGACATGGCCGGATTTTGTGATTCAGTTCAGGGCTGAGTTCGCACCTACGTGGAGCTTCAGTAGTTGGCTCGGGAGTTCCTAAATATGAGACAGACGACAAAGACAATGGTGGAGATCACCGCCAAGTTCCGAGAGAGGGCTTTATTGGTGCCCCAGTATGTGGGAGACGAAGATATGAGGAGGACCCACTATCACGAAATGCTGCGAGCCGATATTCGGGAACATGTCAGCTTTTCAGCTTGTCCCACCCTGGAGTCCATGATTTCCAGGGCAAGGGAGAGAGAGAGATTGATTTGGTGCACATCCGAAAGAGGAAGGCCGATGAGGGACAGATGACTGGGGCTTCGGGGAAGAAGCCCATGGGATCAGACGATAGGCCGAAAGGTTGCAGGAAATGCAGCAGGACACACGAGGGGGCGTGTAGGTTGGGATCGTCGGGCTGCTACAAGTGCGGCAAAATGGGGCATTTCAGCAGGGATTGTACCGCCCCTGCACCTACTATTCAGACATCCGAGTTGTTGTGTTTCCACTGCAACCATAGGGGCCATAAGAAGGCCAATTGCCCCCAGTTGACAGTAGCAGCGCCGGTGAAGGCGCCAGCTCCAGCGAACCTGTGGATTACTGATGCCCGGCAGGGCAAGGCAGAGGCTCCAGTGGTGAGGATCCGGGCCTTCCAGTTGACTATTGAGGAGGCACGCGCCGCGCCCGATGTGGTGACGGGTATGATTCTTCCCCTCTGATCTATTTATATGATGTTTATGATATTGATATATCCTCTGTATATATATATTGTTGGATTAGTGTCTAAATCCATAACTATTTGGTATGTACTTGACCCGATTATGAGCTTGGTCCTTTTGGGTTGCCTTCACCATAGCAATATGTAGGATGAATTAAGGAGAGAAAGGTTTAATTATGATTTATTAATATATTATAAGAATAATATATTAAAGGAGAAATCATATTGTTTAATTAATATTAGTCAAGAATTAATTAAGAATTAATTTTGTGGCTAAAATAGATTAATTAAACTTAAGGGACTTATTGTGTAATTATAAGATAATTACATAAATGGGCTTATGGACTCCATAGAAGGTGGAGTGGACAAATTCTATGGGGAAACCCATTAGAAATCATCCAAGGCTTCTAAAGAAGGAGTCCATGGGCTGCTTAGGGCTTAAGCAGTCAAATTAGGGTTTCCTTGTTAGATAACCCTAATTGCCTAAGTATATAAGGAGCCCTTAGGCACCAAAAACGTGGCTAACACTTGGATTAGGGTTTCCAGCCGTTTTTGGTGCCTCCCCTCTCTTCCCTCTTCATTCTTGTTGCTTAGTGGTGTTTGTGACTCCATTAGAGGTGCAACACTTGAGGCACTAAGCTTTCTGAAGCTAAGGATTGATTGTTATTGCTATATAACAATCTAAGGTCAGATCTAAACTATATTTTATGTTAATATGATTAATTGTATGCTAGATCTAGGGTTTATAGCTTTGGATATTCAATTGCATGTTCATTAGACAAACTAGATCCAAAAGCTATTAGGTTGTGCATGTACACCATAGGAATGATGTATTGCTTAAAACCCATCACATATATATATATATATATATATATATATATATATATATATATATGTTTAGGATCATTCCATGTGAACGGTATATTGGTTTAGGTGTTTGATTCGGGCGCTACCCGATCGTTTGTTTCTCTTGCGCTTAGCAAGAAGTTTCCTGAGTCTTCAGGCATGTTGGATTACCCTCTAGAGTTCGAGATTGCGGACGACCGGTCTGTGCGAGCATCATAGGTCTTCCGGGATTGTGTTTTGAGTTTGTTCGAAGAGTGTTATCTATTGGATTTGGTTCCCATACCATTGAGGGGGAACAAGGTTATTATTGGTATGGATTGGCTAAGCCCTAATGGGGCAGTGATCGACTGCGCACAACAGTTGGTGGGGATCAGGACCCCAAGGGGGGGGGGGGAGAGCTAGTGATCCAGGGCGAGAGGCCACAGTGAGGACCAACTTTATGTTCAACAGCGAGAGCGAGGCGCTACCTTCAGTAGGGTTGCACATGATTTGTCACCTCTGTTACGGATACTCGGGAGGCAGGTGAGGCGACGGTGGGCGATGTGCCCGTGGTACGAGAATTTGCGGATGTATTCCCCGAGGAGTTGCTTGGGATACCTCCGGAAAGGCAGGTGGAATTCTGGATCGACCTCGTCCCTAGTGCGGCTCCGATAGCCAAGACACCGTATCGGTTGGTGTAACGCCCGTGTTTCTAGACTAGGCATTAATATTGACATAATGGTCTAGGTTAACCTTTGTAACTCATTTAGAAGAAATGAAAAGGAATTATGTGAATATTATGTGAATTATGTGTTTTATGCTTAATTATTAGGGTTTAATTAATTAAGAATAAAAATGAGCATCAAAAATTAAATTTTAGATAAAGCCAATATCTATTAAGAAACTTGTAGTGGGGGTGAAAAGGATTACGGATCTATAAAGAATGCCGAAATCCGAGTTATAACGAAGAAATTATGATCTGTCGAAGTTTCGCGACAAATAGGCACGGTGTCGAATGTCGTAAAAAGTGAGTTTTTGATAAACTACTTTTTGGCCTTAGTGATCTAAATGAAACTCGTAGTGTTCATTAAACTGAGAGTAGGTATAAAAAGAACGCCCAAATCTGACTTCGTATGAGGAAGTTATGATTTTTCGAAGTTTCAGATTAGCAGTAGACAGCTAAAAACTCGAATTTTAGATCGAGTAATTTTTAGCCGACACGACCTAAACGAGAATCTAAGGTCTCGTCATTTATAGCACAATGGTAAAAAGTCTGACGAAAATGGATGTCGGATGAAGAAGTTATGAATTTTTAACGGATTTCCTGTCCCGGTCTGTTAAAAATAATAATATAAAAATTAAGGTCAAAATTAACCGACGAAGTCTAAACAAAAGTTGTAGAGTGTAATTTTACCTACGCGTGCATATAAAGAACGTCAATAACGGAGCCTGTATGAGAAAGTTATGGATTTTACAAGTATGGGCACAATTTTCAAGAAAATTTGCAAGGAATGGTGTTGGCCCCGTGATCGTCGCATGCATAGCCCGTGTGCAACACGCATGTCACTTGCTGATTTGACCGAGGGTTCGATCCAATGATCTTCCGACGCCTCGCTTCTGACTCATCGCCCGAGCCTCGCTGGCCCAATCCGAAGGCGCCGCGTGCCCTTCGCGTGTCCGAAGCTCGCACCCGCCACCTGTCCTCACTCCGCGGATGCCACCTTCCTTCGCTGACTCCTCCTTCTCGGCCGAACCCTTGCAGCTCTCCCCTATAAATAGTGGCCTTGCGAGACTTCCCGGGTAATTTTGGGAAATTGCCCATTTTTACCCCCTTTTCAATATTTTGGTTATTTTGACCTCCCCTGATGCCCCGAGATCATTTCCAACGCCCGGAACACGTCCCGGAGTGCCCGAAGGCCCGGAAAATTTATCTTTTCGGTTTTGAAGCCCGACCTTTCGTAGAGCCCAGTTTCTCAATAAAACTCCCGGTTTTATTAGAAACGATCGTTTTAGGAAAAGAATTGCTGCCCAATTTTCATTAAATCAGGTGAGTGTATAGTCACTTTCACCTTACACATAGATATGAAGTATTTACCTTAAAATACGTGCTATGTGTAAATATATTAATTGTTTATTTGAGGTGACTATTGAATTGATGTTTTATACAAGTTTTAAACTGTATATATATATATACATATATATATATATATATATATATATACATATATATATATATATATATATTATCTGCAAATATGTTGGGTAAAACATGGGTATATGAATTAGATGATGTGTGATGAAATAAAAGTGGTGAGAGGTATCGATGTTTAAGATGATCTAGTCATCTAGTGTGACAACCCGAAATTTCCATTCTGAACAAACCATATGAAGTCAATAGAAGTTAGAACAGTTACAGTGAAATTCCAGACTTTTGGGTATAAGTTTGAGTATTTCAGGATTTACACTTAAGGAGATATTAGGAGAGTGGATGCACTAGGGTTTTGTGCAACACTGTTATTCCAAAACTCTAGGATATTAGGATTCAATCCCGGAATAAAAATATTTTCTGCCAAAAATCCCAGGACTATATATAGAAATCTGAACCATATTCATTCATTAGTTACATTTCCAACTAGAGAAAAGTCAAATTCTCTCTCACGGATCTTCAGGTTTTTATCCCAAATCGTGAGTACTTCTATCTAGTTGTATTATATAGCGTAGATTGTGTTTAATAACATCAAAATCATGTCAAAACACTAAGATCTGTGAGTTTACGGCCCAAGAACACCTTGGGGAGTAAACTCCTTTTTAAGGGCCAAAGTGTGCCCAATGTCCCTCAAAGCCTTGGAAATGAAACTAGAAGCTACCATTACATGTTTAGACCACAAAATCACTTAGAAACAAAGGCTAGAAGTGAGTTCACGGCCAAGGATGTTCTTGGGCCATGAACTCCATTTTTAGGTGCCAAAACACCCTAAAAACCTTCCTTAAGCCAAGAAACTAATTTAGACATGTACCCTAATGAGTTTAGGACTAGCAAACACCCTTAGAACACCAAGAGTAAGGTGTTCACGACCAAGAAGTTCTAGGGCCGTGAACTCCATAAAATAGTGCCAAATGGTGCTATAAACTCTTCTAAAGCCTTGTACAATAGCCTAGTTTAGTTCCTAGTTAATTTAGGGACTTGAAAACACCATAAACATCCTCCCAAGGGAGATTACGGCCATAATCTCCAAGGGATATGGTCCCAGGGCCGTAAACTCCTAAAAGGAGTTATATTATGCCCTAAACTCTTCCAAGGACCAAGCCATTAAGTAGAAATGCTTCATAGGACCTTATAGAGCATCAAACATAAAATGGTAACATAAGTATGAGCTTACGGCTGTAAACTCATGAGTTTACGACTGTAAACTCATTTAGTAGTGTCTTTAGGGCTGTGAACTTCATGGTGGAGTTTTCCTTGAGCCCTACACACAATAGCTTCCCCTACAAACACTTAGATGCAATCCTAGAGGCTAATAACACTTGATAAAGGTGTTTAGCATGTCCTAGGGTGTCTTGAATTGTTTATTAGTTGTTTATAGACTAATTTGTTACATATATGTGATATTATATGTTAACTAGGATCATAGAGTGTGTTCAAGACTTCACTTGACACCTAGCCATCCTACCTCTTCAGTTCATCTGTATCACCCACAACAGGTGAGTTCATACCCCTTAATCAATGTTTTATGGGGGGGGGGATACAAGTAGAATTATGCTAATTATTATATCAATCACATGTGATTAATAAGCAGCATTCAAATGATTGGCTACTCATTAACCGTTTTACCAAACAGTTTCCTTCAAATGTTTTTCATAAACACTTTATGTGTTTAAAACTCCTTATTAAACTGTACATTTTACTCTGTACGTTTCCATTCAAACTCATTTATAATTTTGTTTCAAACAAATGTTTCCTTACACTTAAACTGTTCTATCAAACCCATGCCTTCAAACCGTTTTATAGATTGACATCATGTCGATCTTTTCTTAGATAATAATTATGTTCAAAGGTTTTACAAAACTTATTTTATGCTTTTATATTATAAATTGCATGCCTATATATGTATAGTTATATAAGAAATGTTGAAAGGACTTAGGAAGGCTATCCACCCTGTTTCCTTTTCCTCGATTTGGATGTGGTCTGGTGGGATATCGGGTACCCGTCCGAAGGTCGTTTAAATATTAGTTATATATCATGTGTACATATATAGTCATAAATGTCCTTCCAGTTCATCCAATGCCCTTGGGTAGCAAGGGTATACATCCATGTCCATACGTACCAGTTAGATTACTAGTAAACTACCATATGGGTAGTTTAGGAAGATACTAGAACTATTACTAGAACGCGATATCATACAATGAGTCAGTTCATTCATGAGTCAATACTTTCTAGAACACTACAGTACATTACTATACTTGCTAGATAGAGAGAGCATACATTACAGCTAGAACATTACAGTACATTACTATACTTGCTAGATAGAGAGAACATACATTACAGCTAGAACATTACAGTAAATTACTATACTATTACATAGATATGTTTACATGATCACACTTACATGAGTACGCTTACATATACATAGAACAGACGTCACTAGGTGCTATAGCATGGAACCAGTTCAGGATCTAACTATACCGATGAATCACAACGCAATTGTGATAGTTATATCGAGTATACATGATCATAGTAATGTGGATGCTCACGGCTTGCATACATGCAGGGGTCGTGGGTAGGTCCCAAAATCCCTTTGACAGTGGAGCGTATAGCCTGGGATCTAGCCATCACATTATACCTTATCCCTCAAATAAGGCAATTGAGTACCGATGTAGTTATTTATAACAAATGCTACAGTACTTAGAAGAATTACCCTAGACTTAAGGTAATTGGTACGGTTGTAGTTCGGCACTACACCATAGTACTATTTCATTTTCCCATTACATTCACTTCGTGAATATTCACACGACACACGGTAATGTAGAAAACTATATTTTTGGTTAATGATAGTCAGACTTGGGAAAATACACACTCTTAATAGAGACACATACAGACACTAGATGCCTTGGTAGAATGCTACATAGAGATCAGTTAAGTATTAGTAGAAGACTCCCTGTTATAATAGTAGAAATCATAGGGATTTCTAGGGTTTTCAAACATTTACAGTTGTTTTACAAACATTTTCATACTTACAATTCATATACATTTTAATACTTACAATCCATACTCATACAAATTCTTACATACAAATTAAGACACTAAAATACTTATGATCTCACCAGTTTTAAAGCTGATGCTCTCTTTCAAAATAACTTGTATCCTCAGGTCAACCATAGACAGGTACCGATGCAAGGTTCAGGGAAGATGGTGCTCGATCAAGACGCATCTTTCATTTTGATTTATGTTTTAGTGTTTATCAAAATTTGACAAAACACACTTGTATAGTAATTATATTATTAATGCAATGGATGATGTTGTTGCTTGTTTACTACTTTTCATTGTTGTGATACTGTACATGACGTCCTCCGCCCCAGAACGTTTCCGCCGTTCTTGGTTTTGGGGTGTGACATCTAGCAGAGTATAGACAACGGCCACAGACTATTTTAGATAGCCAAGTGGAACGTTAGTAGACTTGTAATCGGTACGTATGTCTGAACTATATGTTCATTAGGTATTTTTGAACTATGTGTTCATCCATTAGTTCTTCCTTTTGACACTATTACGTGTCGGGGTACGGGAGCGTACGGGAGTACTTTATCAGTATTTTACCTATACTTTTATTTGGAAGAACTTTGGAGTCTTTGTTCTTTTATGAAGTGATTGGACAAGCTTCATGAGTTAGTTAAATAGTGGGTGTGTGATGAAAGGTGAGTTGGATAGATGAGATGATCAGTAATATAGATCATGAGTTGAGAGTGAGTGGTGAAATATGGGAAATGCTTTTACCCAAATGTTGGTGTGAGTGGTGCAATATGAGAAAAGCCCTTACCCAACGTTGACCCCCCTCATTCAGCAGAGTAGGGATGACAACCATGGACTGTTCTAGATGGTATGCGGAACACTAGCAGGCTCGCAACCTGTAGGTGTTAATGGACTTGAGTGTTCATTCGTTGTACCCTAAACCCCCCGTCATTCAGCAGAGTATGGATGACAACCATGGACTGTTTTGACGGTCTGTGCAACACTAGCAGGCTCGTAACCTGTAGGTGTTAATGGACTTAAATGTTCATTCGTTGTACTCTATTCCCCTCATGAGTGCCTTTAGGGCAAGTAAGGCTGGGGAAAACCCCTTAATTATGTTCATCAGCTGTATGGAAAACCCATTGACATGTATTGCGGGGGAAAACTCCCGTGGGAAATACCGTCGATGAATAAGAGCTATGGACTTAGTATATGGAAAACCCATTGACATGTATTGCGGGGGAAAACTCCTGTGGGAAATACCGTCGATGAATAAGAGCTATGGACTAGTACATGGTGATGATGTGACTTTGTGCCTATTTGACATAAATTGCTGAAGGAAAGCAATGTTGTTACCTTGTTGGTTGTTTTATGTTAGGATGTATTGTTTGACATAACTTGCTGAGGGAAAGCAATGTTGTCACCCTGGTGTTTGTTTTATTTGACATAAATTGCTGAGGAACCCCCAAAGCAATGGTGTCATCCCTTGTGAAAAAATCCTTAGGCTAGGTCCCTTGTGATAGTTGTTTTAGGGACGTAAAGTGAGGATAATAGGAATGGGTAATTAGGGTTATTTTTGGTTGATGGAATTAATAAATTTATTATTGACTGAGAACTTAATAAGTTTATTATTTATTGTGGGGTGAAAATCCTATATGCTCACCGGGCTCCCAAGCCTGACCCACTCATTTTATTTGTATCACAAGTATCGATACGAAGTTGCTTTACACTGAGAGATTAAAAGAGAAGCAGATCACTAGTGTAAATGAATGTAAGTTTTGTTTATGCTTATGTTTTTGTATTGACAATGACATCCCGATGGTTTAAGTAAATAAAATACATTTGTTCGGAAATGATTTGATAACATATTTATTATGTTTTTCTGGGAATAAATTCCGCAACACTTTTAATCAAATGATTACTCTGAAATTATTTAAAAAAAAGCATAAACGAAATCGGTCTTTTTTGGCCGTGAAATTGGGGATGTCTCAGTTGGCTCTTCCTGAGATGCATGAGTTTTCAACACAGCTGCAGGAGTTGTTAGACAAGGGATTCATTAGACCGAGCAGTTCGCCCTGGGGAGCCCCGATTCTGTTTGTGAAGAAGAAGGATGGGTCGCATCAGATGTGTACTGATTACTGAGAGCTGAATAAGGTAACGGTGAAGAACCGTTACCCACTTCCGAGGATTGATGACCTCTTTGACCAGTTACAGGGAGCATCATGGCTCTCCAAGATTGATTTGCGTTCGGGGTATCACCAGATGAGGGTCAGAGAGGAAGATGTGCAGAAGACTGCTTTTTGGACATGTTATGGTCACTATGAGTTCGTGGTGATGCCTTTCGGGCTCACTAATGCTCCTACCGCGTTCATGGATCTCATGAATCGTGTATGTAGTCTGATGTTGGATCAGTCTGTGATAGTATTCATCGACGATATCTTGGTTTACTCCAAGACGCAGGAGGAGCACGAGGAGGATATGCGAGAGGTTTTTGAGACCCTGCGGAGGGAGAGCTTGTACGCCAAGTTCTCCAAGTGTGAGTTCTGGTTGCGCGAGGTGCAGTTTCTTGGGCATTTTGTCAACCAGGACGGTATTTTGGTCGACCCGGCCAAGGTAGAGGCCGTGATGAGATGGGAGGTTCCGAAGTCTCCATCTGAGATTCGGAGTTTCCTGGGATTAGCCGGCTATTATCGGAGATTCATCCAAGATTTCTCCAAGATAGTCGTACCCTTGACACGGCTGACGAAAATGGCCGTAGTATTTCGTTGGGGGCTGAGCAGCATGCTGTATTTGAGACATTGAGACAGAGATTGTGCGAGGCGCCAATCTTAGCCCTGCCAGAGGGCATGGAGGATTTTGTTGTGTACTGCGATGCATCCATCTCAGGCTTGGGCGCAGTTTTGATGCAGAGAGGGCATGTCATTGCTTACGCTTCGAGGCAGCTGAAGTCTCACGAGGCGAACTAGCCAACGCATGATTGGGACCTGGGGGCGGTTTTTTTCCCTCAAGATTTGGCGTCATTACCTCTATGGGGTTCGTTGTACCATTTACACGGACTACAAGAGCTTGAGGTATCTCATGGACTAGCCGAATCTGAACATGAGGCAACATCGGTGGTTAGATGTGGTGAAAGATTATGATTATGAGATCCTTTACCACCCGGGGAAGGCCAATGTGGTGGCCGATGCGTTTAGCTGCAAGGCAGTGCTGATCAAGGATATCTGCATGCGGATGACTGTGGTGACTCCGCTGCTGGAGCAGATCCGAGAGGCCCAATAGGAGGCTATGAAGGAGGAATATCGGAAGAGCGAGCGTATTGTGGGCTAGGTTTCCTCTTTTGACTATGATAGCTGAGGATTGTTGACCTTCACCGTAGGGTGTGGGTGTCAGATATTGATGGAAGAGGCGCACAAATCCCGATTTTCCATTCATCCCGGGGCGACGAAGATGTATAGAGATCTTCGTCTTGATTATTGGTGCCCTTGCATGAAGCGGGATGTAGCATGGTATGTGGAGCGGTGCTTGACCTGTAGGAAGGTCAAGGCCGAGCACCAGAAGCCACACGGCAAGATGCAGCCGTTGGATATTCGCATGTGAAAATGGGAAGATATTACCATGGACTTCATCACCAAACTTCCTAGGACCGCGCGGGGAGTGGATTCCATATGGGTCATCGTGGATCGGTTAACCAAGAGCACCCATTTTATACCGATCCAGGAGAGTATATCGGCCGAGAAGTTGGCCGACATTTACCTTCGAGAGGTGGTGGCTCGGCATGGAGTGCCAGTCTCCGTGATTTCCAACAGAGATGTGCGCTTTACTTCCAGGTTCTGGAAGAAATTCCACGATGATTTGGGTACTCATCTGCACTTTAGCACCGCATTTCACCCGCAGACGGATGGGCAGAGCGAGCGGACCATCCATAATTTGGAGGACATGATATGGGCATGTGTGATAGACTTCGGTGGTAGCTGGGACACTTACCTCCCATTGGCTGAATTCTCCTACAACAACAGCTTCCACACGAGTATCGATCGCCCTCCCTTTGAGATGTTATACGGGAGAAAGTGCAGGACCCTGATATGTTGGGGTAAGGTTGGCTAGAGGGTCATGGGGAGCACCGAAGTGGTGCTCAAGACGACAGAGAGGATTCAGCAGGTCAGGATCAGGCTCCAGAATGCACAAAGTCGGCAGAAAAGCTATGCCGACAAGCATCATTCAGACCGGGAGTTCCAGGTCGGGGATATGGTTCTCCTGAAGGTATCGCCTTGGAAAGGCGTCATCCGGTTCAGGAAGCGGGGCAAGTTGGGCCCCGAGTACATTGGACCTTTCAGGGTTATAGCCCGGGTGGGAAAGGCGACGTACATGCTGGATATGCTAGCCGAACTCAGTCAGATCCACAACACTTTCCACGTCTCCCAGCTGCGGAAGTGCCTGGTGGACGACTCGGTGGTGGTGCCCCTAGAGGATATTCAGGTTGATGACAGTCTGAACTACATTGAGCGGTCTGTAGAGATCCTCAACCGGAAGTCGAAGGATCTGAGGATAAAGAAGGTCGCGATGATGAAGGTGCAATGGCAGCACCGGAAGGGATCGGAGTGGATGTGGGAGCCGATGGAAGAGATGATGGAGAATTATTTGGATCTCTTCCAGGATCGAGCAGCAGACTTTGAGGATGAAGTCTAAAATAAATAGGGGAGATTTGTAGCTCACGGTTCCTGGTATGTATCTCATTCAAGTATTTTTTCACATTTTGGAATGGACTCGGCGAGTTGAAGGCCCAACTCGTCGAGTAGAAGCGACTTGGACCCGGGGGATAAGTGGCGGACTCGTCGAGTCGGCAGCAAGACTCGACGAGTAGACCCTATCTGTACAAAACCCTAATCCAAGGGTTTGCACCCTATTCAAACATCTTATTCAGCCTCCCTCGTCCCCTATGCTCTCATAACACCTCACATTAAACCCTAATCGTCTTTGGTGAAGATCTAAGGCCTCTTTGGTGGATTTTGGTGGTTTGTGATCACAAGAAGGAAGGAAAATCTTGAAGAGCCAAGAGGAAATCAGAAGATCCTGAGTTTGTACTGCATCTACAGTTCTTTGGAGGTATAAAGTTTATACCTTGCTCATTCATGTTCTAGATCCCTTTTTGGAGTGAATTAGGGCTTTAAGGAGCCATTTTTGGTGACCAACTATGAGTGCAAGCATAGTTGAGGTTAAGACTCCAGATCCAAGGTCCTTAGGGGACTACAAGACGTAAAGTGGCTGTCTTTGGGGCCTTAGAAAGCCCCATGAATTTTAAGAGTTTCTTTTAGAGCCTTTTGAGCTTATTCTCCCGTGCATGCACGTAAAGTTTGTAACTTTACGTGCTAGATCGATCTTAGGAGCCTAGATCTATCTTTTGGACAAGTGTTGTACATCAGAAATCAAGAAATGAGACTTGGATAACCTCGACTCGGCAAGTTGTTCTTGGGACTCGGCGAGTCCGAGGCTTGACTCCCCTTTTCTGTTAGGGTTCAAAGGAACCCAATTGAGTGTTAGAAGGGTTTTAGAGGGTCCAAGGGAGTGTCCCAACGTGGTGGACTTAGCCATAGACCCGGAGTTCATAGGACTCGATGAGTGCATGAGCAGACTAAGCGAGTCCGTGGCAATCTCCCAACTTTTGAAGGTGAACTCGACGAGTTGTTCATACAACTCGGCGAGCCAAGGATAGGACTTGTTTGTAGGACGAGGATTAACTCGATGAGTTGTTCATACAACTTGGCGAGTCGGATGAAGGTTCATTTGAGGTTGTTTTAGAAGGAGAACTCGTCGAGTCATTGCTAAACTCGACGAGTAGAAGCGTGAAGAAGGGCAGATGAAGGGTAGGGACTCGACGAGTTGGAGGCCCAACTCGGCGAGTCAGGTCAACTGGAAGTTGAGTTTGACTTGGTTAGGGGTAAAATAGTCATTTTACCCTAAGAGAAATTATCAGTGTCTGACTAAGTGTTTTATGGGAATTATAGCCGGAGGACCACTGGAGCAGCAGTCAGACATCTGTAGATCAGCTTTTCAGCAGTCAGCCTTACGAGGTGAGTTACCTCCAGTAGCGGTAGGTCTACGGCCACAATGTCGGCCCACCAGTAGGATTTGTATGTTAGATGATTGTCTTTGTGATACCATCTAGGTTTGATACTACCTGATAAGTTATATACTGGCATGTTATGTTATATGTGATAGTAGTAGAGTTTGGTTGTTAGGACCGAAGGGTAGGTCAGGCACCCCAGATATGTCTGGCAGTATGTTATGAGATGTTTATATGCTGGCATGATATGTTATATGTGATAGTGGTAGTAGGAGGGGAATAGTCCCTAAGTTCGATTGTTAGGACCGAAGGGTAGGCTGGACACCCCAGATATGTCTAACAGTATATTTATGTTATGATATATGTGATAGTAGCAGTAGGGGTGGAATAGTCCCCGAGGTGCGGTTGTTAGGACCGAAGGGTAGGTCAGCACCCCAGAATGGCTTGACACGGGTAAGTCGGGCACCTCAGAATTGTCCGACAGTATGTATGTTATATGATTGTATGGTATGTGGTATGATGGGGATTGTACTTTGACATGATATTATTTTCAGTATTTGGGTTTTTAGACATGATACATTGTTTATGAGATGATATGATTTCACTTTGTTACTTACAAACGTTTTGCAAATCCATTAATTAAAAATGAAATTTTTGGACATGAAATTTGGGTTGTTACAGCCATGTTTGATTAGAGTTTAGTGGTTCTGCGAGGATTCGTCAGCCAGAGTAAAGGTTAAGGTTTCTAGTCACCAGCATGGAAACTTAAGGAGTTGGTATAGTAGCATGAGAAGTGGACTGAGGTATCAGATTGGATCAGAATTCAAGAGTACTCTTCAAGATTTTATGGGATGGACGATCTTAGGGTTTAAATGGTAATTGATCGCTAGCATGGGTGAGCACAGATTTTCGTCAGTGGACTATATGGAGATAAGAAGACTTGGGAATCCTTTAATTCTCACGTGCCATGAATACTCATTCGAATCTAAGTGGGGGAGAATCGATCAGGTATCCAAGGGCAGAAATAAGTGTGAACTAGGATGCACTTCACATCCCGTTAGGGAGAAAGGTGGTCGAGTGGCCATCGAAATCGAGGATCGTGGGAGTTGGGAGTTCGGAAAACATCCCAACATTTGGTTCACGCTTTCCCTGGGCATCAGATAACAGGCCTCGAGAAACATATTAGGGGTCCAGTTAGTACTCGAGTTCAGTGGAGAGTTAGGTCGAGTATGTGTTTGACTTAGGAAAAGCATAGATGGATTGGTGGTAAGACCGTGGTCATCGGTGGAGTCAGCGTGGAAAGTAATATAAGACTACAATATAGTAATAACATTCACTAACATCCAGTCAGTGTGGAAAGTGTTTTAAGACTGCAAGATAGTCGTAGCATTCATAAGGTTCTCGGATAGTGTTGGAAGTGTTGTAAGACTGTGGGTGTAGTCGTAGCATTCACAAGGTTCTCAGATAATGTTGGAAGTGTTGTAAGACTGCAGGTG
Source organism: Lactuca serriola (assembly GCF_051521515.1). Lineage (NCBI taxonomy): Eukaryota > Viridiplantae > Streptophyta > Magnoliopsida > Asterales > Asteraceae > Lactuca > Lactuca serriola. The sequence goes on from NC_136409.1 coordinate 143,978,844, forward strand.
TAGTTGTAACATTCACAAGGCTCTCATATAGTGTTTGAAGTGTCGTAAGACTGCGGGTGTAGTCATAACATTCACAAGATTTCCAAATAGTGTTGGAAGTGTTGTAAGTCTGCGGGTGTATCCGTAGCATTTACAAGGTTTTCAGATAGCGTTAGAGTGTTGTAAGCCTGCGAGGGTAGTAGTAGCTTTCACTAGGTTGATAGATAGTATGGGAATGATGTCAGATCATGAGAATAATAGTAGTAGCCACCAGTTCAGGTGCAGCAGTGAGGGCGTGGCAAATACACAGATTGGTTTACAGATTTTCCTAGATGGATTAGACCTGGTTGAGCCAATGATAAGACCGTAGGAACACCACGACAGTCATGGGAACAAGGAAGCAATGGACCGCATGAGTTCAGGTAGTAGGCCTGTCAAATTGGGTCGTCGTGTCGTGTTTTTGTCTGACACGACACGACACGATAAGGTTTTTTGTAACACGAACACGACACGACACGATGTCGTGTTTTTTTCGCTAACACAAAAACGAACCAATTAAAAAACGACAACACGACACGACACGACAAAGATAATATTACATAACTATAATTTTTTTTTTTAATTCATATTTAATCATATATAACACGATAAAAATGACAAACACGAAAACACGACAAATACATGCTCAATCGTGTCAATTTCGTGTGGATTTGTAAACATGAACACGACACGACACGACATCGTGTTTTATAAACTTGACACGAACACGACACGAAAACGAATTCGAATTTTGATTTCCTCCCGATTTCGTTTCGTGTCGTGTATTTTTTTCGTGTCGTGTCATAAATTGACACCCCTACCAGGTAGTGATATAAGGTTACCTTTAGTCATGTAGCAATCACTTTCAGCCTTGGATTTGGTGACGTCCGGATTCGACGTATGGACTCGATCGGTTGGATCAAGAGGTCATCAGAGCTATAGTGGCAAGATAATTAATGGTAACTATTGACACATGAGGATTTTGTTCGAAAGTCTCTTAGGGCGACTGTATGGGATCCTTTGGCTCAGTAACCATGTATGATCTCGGTATTTCAGATAGCGGGTGGATGAGTCGAGGCCAGGGAGGTCTCGGTGGATTTTGGAAAGCAGTTGGGAGGCAGTTTAGTGTTACAGGCAGTTCAGTGTTTCAGGAAGTTTAGTGCTTCAAGCAGATCAACGTTTCTGGCAGTTCCAATATATCAAGCAGTATTGGTGTTTTTAGCATTTCGTGTACGAACGGAGTAACTGATTTATTAGGAAGCGATAAGTCACTCGCAGTGGGATTAAATTATATTAGAGTAACTGAGTTGACTCTGTTGCGCAGCTCTCGTATGAATCTAATCGTTGCAGGGATGAATCTTCTACTCGAAGGATTATCTGATCCTTCTGACATGTGTAAGTGTTATGTAACCATTTATGGAGAATGACTTGTTTCCTTTTCAGCAGCAGCATGATAATTCGGTCTGATAGGAAGCTAGACCACTGAGACCTTAGGGCTCGAATTCCTTGGAAAGTAGGATTGGTTTTACTTGAGAGATCGAGGAGTCATTCTTCACCGAGTTTGAAGAATTACTCTAAGGATAGTTTTAGTATATCGGGATAGGCCGATATATGAACAGAATGGAAGGGCAGTGATTGTTCTGTTAGCAGTCAAGGGATTTACGGAGAGTTGTTTCAAGTTGTTTTAGCACGAGCGAGCTGGCAGAAAGCCAAATTACAATAAGTTTCATGTCACAGAAGGTAGAAGTAGCTTACAAGGGTTGAAGGTTCGGGTGATATATCCTTGATAGAAGTTTCGGTTGCCATGGGAAGGCCATTAATCGCGTGGGGTGATGGTTGTACCCTCAGGATGGCATGTGTCGGTTCTCGTAAGAAACGTCAGTTGGTTCATGGCAAATTGAGGGAGTCGTGGGCTTATCGCACGAGTCATTTTTGGGATAGGTGATTGTGGTAGACTTCAAGGACAAATTCTAAAATAAATAGGGGAGATTTGTAATGCCCAGTTCCTAGTAAGTATTTTAAATAAGCATTCTCAATTTTGCAAAGGTACTCGACGAGTTGGAGGCCCCAAACTCGTTGAGTAGAAATGGGAATTTGGACGTGGGTTAAGAAACCTACTCGACGAGTTGGGGATCCCCAAATCAACGAATAGGACTGTCAAAATGAAACCTTAATTTTTAGGGTTTGCACCCTATTTAAGGACCCTAACACCTCATTGTGGCCTCCCCAATCACCCCCTCAGTCCAGCAAACCCTAATTCGTGAGCTTGAGCCCTCTTGAGTGTGTAGGAGTGAAAAGAGAGTGATTCTTTTGTAAATTCTTGAAGGAGTTGAAGTTGGAGGTGCTTGGTTGAAGGAAGAAGCTTTGGATCCAGTGGTTTCTATGTTAAGGCACCCATATTAAGGTATAAAGTCTATACCTTCAATATTCACTTGCTAGATCTCTTCATGGAGGAGTTTATGGCTTTTAGTAGCTTGTTTTGGAACCATTCGTGGATGCAAGCATGTTTTGGAGTCATGACTTCGAATCTAGAGCCTTTGAGGGAGTCCATGGCATAAAGGTGCCAAATTTATAGTTGTGGGAGTCCCATGCAATTTGTGAACCTCTTTTAGGGCCTTTTGAGCTAAATAGCTCATTAATGGACATAAAGTTAGTAACTTTACGTGATATATCAACTCTAGGGGACCAGATCTATGGATTGGATGCATTGGGCCCAACAGAAAGTGACTTAATGGATTTTAACTATGGGGGACTCGACGAGTTGTTCATACAACTCAGCAAGTTGGGTCGTTGTTCCGCAATCTTTTGTATTACTGAGTAAACTCGTTGAGTCTAGGAGATGACTCGACGAGTTGGCCATGGTTTTGAGTTATGAAGATTGAGGAACTCGACGAGTTCAAGGAGGGACTCGATGAGTTGTGAGTGAAATGTCCCGACTCTATTTGAAAGGGAACTCGACGAGTTCATGAAAGAGCTCGGTGAGTAGGATCGAGATTTCCAGAGTTTCATGGATCAAGAACTCGACGAGTTGATGGACCAACTTGGCGAGTCGAGTCAACCAGGATGTTGACTTTGACCACAATGTTGACTTTAATGTTGTCTTTGACCAATGTTAAGCCTTAGAGGTCTATAAAGTACGTAATGGATGCTAGAGGGTAGTCCCAAGTAAGGGTGGGGGACCAATTTGGAAAAATGGGCCATTAGTGGGCTCTTATGGATTTTGGAGGTTTAGACTTGATTGGTTTTGGACTTGGGCCTTAGCTAAGTATCTTGTGGGCCAAGGGTAAAATGGTCATTTTACCCAAGTATGGATTATGAATCATGATATAGAACCCTGTTGCTAATTGAGTGATATTTTGGTATTGATAGCTCGAAGAGTTACCATGATAACAACTAAGGATTTTTTGTAGTGTAGTTCAGCAACATGAGCTGAGTTACCTTCTAGTAGAAGTGGGTCGAAGGCACCAATGTCGGCTAACTAGTAGTTGATTATAGGTGAGACAATTGTCTTTGTGATAATTGTCGGGTATGCCACTATCTGTTATGTGTTATGTACTAGTATGTTATGATATTATGTGATAGTGGTAGGAGGGGTGAGATAGACCCTAGTATCGGTTGTAAGGACCGACATAGTAGGTCTAGCACCTAGATATGCTTGACATGGGTAGTTCGGGCACCGCAGATATGCCTGACAGTAGGTTTATGATATGTAATTATGTGGTAGTGGTAGGGGTGAAATAGTCCCCGTCACCGGTTGAGATAAACCGGAGGGTTGGTCGGGCACCCATATATGCTTGGTAGGGTAGGTCGAGCACCCAGATATGCTTGACATGGGTAGGTCGGAAACCTTGGTATGCCTGAGAAGGATAGGTTGAGCACCCAGATATGCTCAGCAGGGTAGGCCGGGCACCCATATATGCTTGGCAGTATGTTTATTGTATCGTATGTGGTATGATGGCGAAACTCACTAAGCTTTGTGCTTACGGTTTTCAGTTTTGGTTTCAGGTACTTCATTTTCAAAGGAAAGGAGTTGCTGATCGCAGCGCATCACACTATGTTTTCCGTACATAAGATCTTTGGGATTACACTATGATATTGTTTTATGATAAGACGTTTTGATTATTGACACTTTGAGTTTTGACATGGGATGTTATTATGGATGTTTTTATATTGTTGGTTTTATAATGACGTAATTAAAAATGAAATTTTTGGTCTTGAATATTGGGTTGTTGCAATTGTCTTTTTGGGAACATAACCAAAAAATGCATCGCCTAACTCCAAAAGGATGGAGTGTTGAATCATTTGATCTTAGGACAAATGATAAATGTGAATCTTGTCTCTAGGACAAGATGAAAAAATCACTTTTCACCGGAACATGTGACTGAAGTGAAGGATTGTTGGATCTTATCCATACAAATATGTCTGGCCCATTCAGATCCGCAACAAGAGATGCTAATCGGTATTAGATGACATTTACAGATGATTATAACAGATATGGTTATATCTACTTAATCCATCATAAATCAGAAACCTTTGAAAAGTTCAAAGAGTTTAAGGATGAAGTCAATAATCAATTGGGCAGGAAGATAAAGATGCTTAAATCTAACAGATGTGGTGGGTATCTTAGTATTGAATTCCATGACTATCTCAAAGAATGTGGAATTGTTTCACCATCGAATCCTCCCAGAACACCATAAATTAATGGTGTGGCTGAGAGGCGTAATCGAACCTTACTAGATATGGTTTGTTCCATGATGAGTCAAGCTTCTCTTCTTATTCATTTCCGGGGGTATGCCTTAGAAATAGCCGCCCATATCGTAAATATTGTTCCAAGAAAGAAGGTTGCCAAAACACCTCATGAGATGTGGATAGGGAAAGCTCCCTCGCTCTTACATGTCAAAGTGTGGCATTATAAGGCGCTCATAAGACGAAAGACTCATGAAAAACTCGAACCTAGATGTAACGTCCCAAAAATCCAAGGTAAAGTTTTCATTTTTAAACCAATAATTTATATAACAAATTGTTCTCAAAACCATTCAAGATAAAAATAGCATTTAAACATCAGAGAAAAAATTATCAATGCGAAATTAAACTCGAGGGGATGTTGTACACTCACGCTGGGCCCTTCCCTTTCGAACCAGAAGTACCTGAAACCATAAACATAAACCGTATGCACAAAACTTAGTGATTTCCCCAAAATACCACGTACCATACATATTATGCATACATACATACATTGGGCCTCGACCGGTACATCATTAGGCCCCGCCTGGCATTGGGCCCCACCTGGTACATTCATCAGGCCCTGCCTGGCATTGGTCCCCGCCCGATATATATATACATACATAGACAACACACGCAAGAGTCACAAAGACAACTAGCATACTATAACATAATGCAGTAGGCTGACATTGGTGCCTTTAGGAGACTCACCTTAATCCGCTAAAAAGATAGCTGAACAAATCACAACTATAACTGTTGACTCTACAAGTTGCCTATACATCAACGAAGGACCTAGTCTCAAAGTTCTGCTCAAAATACCCAAAATAACACTAGATCACACTTGGTCAAAATCATGGTCAAATTCAACAGTCCACGTCAGTTGGATAGGTTACCACATCATGGCCTCACATTGCCACGTCATAGGTGCTTCGCGGAAAAATAGTTGGGTTTCCCTAGTCGCCACATTATAGGAACTGGGTTCCAACGGTTTAACAGATCTAGCCCTTAACCCGTTAAGCCCTTTCCTTATAACCTTCTAAAATCCTTACTAAGGTCTAAAATATTCCAAATATCATTTCTTCAAACATGCATGCCCAAAACAAGTGTAGATTCCAACTTAGGTCAAACCGAAGTAATATCACTACAAATCTCATGCATGGAACTCAAAATAGCATTAAACTCCATATCTAAAACATATGATGGCAATGGGACCTTAATAATCCATAAAGTTGCCAACTTTATGGACTCCATGCATTCCACTCAGCCCAACATTAAGAAATAAGAACAAAAACCTAGATCTAGCATGCTTTGAAAGAGAAAGGTGGAAGCTTGACAACTTACAAAGGTCCAGCAACAACACAAGATGATGGAAAGAAGCTTGCTTACTCCAAACAATACACCAATGGAGTCTTCTTGTTCAAGAAGGAGCTAAAAACGATCCATAAAGGCCTAAATGAGCTCAAAAGCTTCAAAGGAGATTAGGGTTACTAACTTAAAGGTTTAAGGGTGATGGAGGATAAGGGGTGGGGGATAGCCTCCCTCTTTCCTTTAAATACCCAAGAAATTATGGTTTAACATTTCAGCCGCTTTCCATGTCATGACCAATAATTCTATGTCGTGGGGGCTCATTAAAGTCCCGCAAACATTTTACCATGGCCACATCGTGGTGAACCTTCACCACGTCGTAGTTAACCAAAACTCAAGAATTACTAATACATTTTTTCCTTGGAGAAACCAGATGTTACAACTCTCCCACACTTGAATTAGATTTTGTCGTCGAAATCACTCCTTACTACCTTCTAGCTACCCGACTAGCATTAACCATTGAAGAATAACCATCACTACTCTACCCAAAATCCAAAATCCCAAGCCTTGTCTGACTCCCCGACAAACAGACCATTCTAAGTCACTGTCAATCCGACTCCATTCGCAATCCAACTAAGCATAAACCTTGGATATCTTGTTGTTTCCACTGGGAAACAGAATCGATGACTATCATCATTGTCGAAAACCTTTCACTTGATAACAAGGTGACTCCTAAGATGAGTCTCAGTTATGGGCACGATCTCAAGCTCATCTTGTGGTCTCATAATTATGTTTCTGATGTAACCGTGACCTCCCTGGTCTCGTTCTCGCCTACCAATATACTGAAATACTAGATTTCCAACTGGTTGTTGAGGCTGTTAGCCTCACATAATCACACGACGCGACTCCTCAACGAGGGTCTATCTGGCAAGAGTTGTCCTAGCTCACCAGCCCTAATGGCTCCAACAACCCTCTTGTTCCAACCGAGGATAACATAACCAACCATTCATCACTTATGAATCCTTCAATTGAGGTCAAGGGTGTTTCCCAACACAAGTCTCACACTTAAGTGCCAAACCAATCTAAAAACTCACATCTTGATAACCAACAAAAAATTTCGCAAATTAGATCTGTTCAAGATCTTCTGCATGACTGCATCCAAAATGACCTACCACTGAACTGAGATGTAAACTCCTTAATCAACGTGGAGACTGGCAGTCTCACATCTGGTCCCACCACAAGGCTTTGGCTAAAAAAATCTAATTGATAAGGGCTACTCTAGCCTAACAATCACATGGATACTAACCATTAACCACAGAGTCATCCCACTCTAAACGTGATCCAATACCTTGCTCAATCCAATTTCCATCAGGTCTCACCTCTAGTATAACCAAACGGGCCTCGCCCACAGGTCTCACCCAATCTACACAATTAAACATGCCTCACCCACGGGACTCACCCAATCGAGTGTTATATAGGCCTAACCTCGTCTCGGATCCAACAATCCTCATACCAACACAAAGAAAATTCATTCAACAATACTGTTTTGTCATGGTTTAATCCCACCTAGAGGAAACTACGAGCCAAATCATAGATTTAGCACACTCTCACAGCTGCTCAAGAACTAGGTGAATGCTACGGGTCACCCTGCAGTCTCACAACACTATAATACTACCTGCCAACCAAGTGGATGCTACGACCACCTCCGCAGTCTTACAACACCTCTATTACTATCTGCCAATCTAGTGAATGCTACGACTACCCTGCAGTTTTACAACACTTCTATAATGTCATGGTCCCAACCCATGGTTTTTTCGTTCATCTACCATACCAACCATAATCATCAAGAGTCGAACCTGCATCCGACTATATCACAACCAAGTGCTTGGGTTATGCTTCGAATTCCAAAGCCTTATTCAAACAAGAACAGGAATAGAGGCTCTAACACAACCCTTAACATGTTTCTGATCACATACCCATCATGTGTCACTACTGATGCGCAATGAAACCTAAATATCCATTATTATGCAATCCTTAGTCCAGACGATTCTCCCCCACTTGGATTCGACTATGCTCTTCCCATCCACAAAAATTGATGGATTTCCGATCCATCTCACAACCTTACAATTCAAATTGTTGACAACATGAGCTTACAAGATCTAGCATTCCATTACTAGCCAATCTTAGCAATCACACACATTCCAAAACCAGATCTTAGTAGAACGTTTAATAGTTGTAATTATATAAAATACATCAACTAAATTAGTCAAAATTTCTTATAATAGATGTTATCTAAATAAATATTGTTCAATAATCTTTTTTTTTATTTTTATTTTTTATGTATAATACAAACTTTAACTAGATAATAGACTCATTTCTTAATTTTTAACAATATTATACAAAGCTTCTATCATTGTTGATTCATTATTTTCAACACTAATCTCACACGTCTTTTTATTGTTTAATATATTAAATTAATCACCATAAGTATCAAATTAATCACCATAAGTATCGTTCGCATTACTTTATGTTATTTTTTTATTTTAATCTTAGTTCTATACTATTTTATAAGAGGTTATCAAAATAATATGATTTAAGTTTAATAGTATTTTTACAATACTAATTAAAAAATTTAATTCATCAATTCTTAATAATCAATATAAAACTTTTTAACAACTTTGATATTTTTTCTTATTTAATTTTACTATAATAATGGTATTATATTATAAAAGAATATATATATATATATATATATATATATATATATATATATATATATATATATATATATATATATATATATATCATAATTTTCAATCGTTAATTACTATAATGTTTAAACATTAAATTTAAAAATTGTCTCTCTTATCTTATTGTTCTAGATAATGATTATATTTTACATTGGGATTTCAATTTAAAGAAAAAAATATTTGAAAGTTAATGATAAAGACCTATATATTTTTAATAAAATATATTTATTATAATTTTGACTGTATAACTATATTTCTGTCATAACACATCTAATCTAATTGTATATTAAGAAAAGAAACATGAGATCTTAAAAGTCTTAAAACTCAATCTCAAAGGCTCAAAGGCCAATGATGATTTAAATAATTTAAATGAGGAAAATAATCAAATCAAAGCAAGCCCAAAAAGGAAATCAGCCCATTAAGTTCATGTGCCCCACATCCCTCAACGTCAACCTTGTGACATATTTGTTACCATCACTCTTATTTACATGTTTAATGATATTATATATTTATGAATTATGATAATCATGTTAGTATAACGTAATAAACAATCCAAAGTAATATTAAAACGAATAAGAAAAGAAAAAAAACTTAAAGACTACGTTAATTAAATGCATAATTAAATGAAAATGACAATCTATAGTGTCTTTATCACAATTGATATATAATTATTTTCTTGCAATTTAGTTTATTGAAGCTCCTTTCTTTAATATCATGATACAAAAACTAAAAATATGTTACAATTTTTATATAAATTGTCATTATATTAAGTAATGATAGGATCAGAATCAGCCATGAGATACAACTTGTATTTATATTGTCACTAGATAAATTGTCATTAGATAAAGTTTTTACCGTTTTTATATAAAACTAAATGGATTTATGACAGATCAAAAAACTTTTACTAAGTTTACATTTGACGGATAGCCTATACTACCTCGTGCTGCATATTAGATTTTCCCCTGGTGTAGCAATCGTATAATTGGATTTCAAGTAGAATTTATAGCAAGAAATGTAGTTCTTTTATAATTTGTAATATATAGCAACATTTTAGTTTGGAATAATATTTTATTGTTCAAATTTATTTAAATAAGAGTTAGTTGTAAAAAAGAAAAAGAAAGACATTATCGTTATCAAGGATGTACAAAAAGAGACCAACGGAAAAAATATAATAAATATGACAATCATTTTCAAGAATCTCTTGTTTACAACGGTTATTTTCACAAAACTTGAGGATTGATAAACTTTTTGTTATGTTGAAAAGAATAATAGATCCAAAACATTTCAACTTTAATACATTAAAATAAACATTCTTTCGATTCTTGAATTATTGAATCCAATCAAAACCTAAAACACATCTAAATCCTATAAGATCCCTTTCTAGTAAAAGACATAATTAACCCTCATTTCACTAAAGTCGACATGACATTAATCGGGATCGAACAAAAAAATTTCCATCACAAACCTCAAATCTCTTTATATACATAATCAAAGCCCTATTAATAATAATAATAATTGTACACTAAAATCCAAACCCTAAATATTTAGAGAAAACCTTCATAGTTCCATTTTGAACTCAACCATAATATGAAGACTAATTCGAAGACGTGATAGATAAAGTTGTTGCAGAAGATGTTCGTGGTGATGATGATGTAGTTGTTTGCCTCAACACAACAGTAGGCAATATATCTGTTCTTCTTCTTTCAGTTTCCTTAACAATTTCAGCTGCGAAAAACTTTAACTTATCCAAATTAGTGTCGTTACATTTCCTCCCTTGAAACAACACCGATTCCACATTTTTTTGTATCAACATTTGTTCTACCACTTTTAACATATCTTTTTCTTTTATTTTGTTATCAGAATGTATAAAACCCTTGTTCGCTTGAATACGTGCATAGTTACACGTTCGAGATTGCCCAAATGCCATTGATACTGCTTGATCAACCTGAAAAATGTAAATATATATGTACATTAGTTTTCATTAGATACATAATATTGATTTTAGAAACACCAATTTAGTTTTAGTTTTTTTTTTGTTAGCATTGAATTTTTGTAGTTTTTAGGTACAATAATTACATAATAACCCCTACCGACGGTGTCAACATAGTTAAGGGCCCTCACTAGGGTGGTGGCAATAATAGTGTGTCACCTAAAATATTCTTGTTTTTTTATAAGATCATGTTTGATCTTGTAATTGATAAAATTTATAGCTTTAAACTCTTTAATATTAAATATGGTATATATAAATAAACTTTATGTTTATATTTGTTTTAGTGGTATCCCACCATCAACAAAATTAATTATTATGCAATAGGAATTTGGAAATGACGAGTTTACCCATGCATATGTACGTTTTCAATATTAAATTTTACTGCATTAAACTACTGTAGAGATTTTTACATTCACGCAATATTTAATGCAAAAGTACTTACCGTATCAGAAACAGTTTCACCGACGATCTTAACGAACGCCGACCGCGACGGCGTTTGATTCCCGGCGACACCGCAGAAGGGGTCTCCGTTGCCTAGCGACACCACAAGCAAGTCATCAACACCGTTACAAAACGGGAACTCTTGCTTATTGTTGAGAATATGAGTGATTGCCATTGCCGTCGGATTGTTCATCGCAATATCACCGGTGACGGCGGAGATCTTGGTTCTCCGGTCCACCGACACCGTCGCGACTGGCCCACTTACAGCCGTGGTGGCAGCACAAACGTCGCTCATCTTGAAATCAAAACCGTCCATCTCGACAGCATCAGCACGAGAAAACACAAACGGAGCACCGGTGGTAAGATCATAACAAGGAATCAAAACCGCCTTTACAGTATCCTTCAACGATAAATCACCAAACGTCCGGCGAAAAACCTTCCCACCCTTCGCCGGGGTATTAAAAAGCCGCCGGAAAATCCCTTGTTTGGAAAACCGTGAAAGCTTGTGTCCATTGTCAACCACAAACTTAAGCGCATCGTCGGCGGTGAACAACGGTGCACCGTCTTTCCCTCGTGTGAAGAGTAACGCTGCAAGAACGCCACCGACACCGGAGCCGGCAACAACATCAAAGAAGTCGGAAATGCGAGCATCGGGGATTCCTGATTTACGACGGAGAGATGATTCAAGATGTAGGATTGAGGTGGCGGCTAACACCCCATCAGTGGAGCCACCACCGTCAATGGAAAGAACCCTGACTTTTCCGGTGCCGGAGGACTTCATTTCTTCCATCGGAGGAGTAGTAGTGGGAGAAGGGTGATCATAACCAAACAAGAATTTGTTTTCGAGAATGGAGAAGATTTCAGAGGTGAGTTTGTCCATTTGTGAGTTGGAATCGAGCATAGAAAGAGCCGCCATTAGAGTTTGAAAACTGAAAAGTGTGGGTGGAGGAGGAGGGAGGAGTGAAGAAGAAGAAGGTGGAGGTAGGGAGGTTATATAGAGAGAATGGTACGGAATGGAAAGGTGTTCGTGCGTGTATGTAAGGAAGAAAATGACAAAAGAGTTAAAAGAGTGTCGTTGAAGAGTAATTTCATAAAATGAGGGCGGGTGGAAGGCGATTAATCGGTTGCCGCCGTTGTCTTTTAAATGCTAGCTAAGATTCTTTTACTCTTTTAATATTTAGAAAAGTTAAGTGATTTAAAAAAAAGTTCAATGTTATATTGTAAAATACTAAAATGTATATATTTGTTGGTGTAATCAACTTAAATATCAATTTAGGGTTCTTTGATAGATGGTGACAGGGTCGGTAGGTCTAAAGTAGGGGTGAACATTTGGACCGAACCGGACCAGACCGGTTATGGAAAATATTGTGGACCGTGGACCGGACCAGATGAGTTGTTTCCGTGTCTGTGTCCGGGTCCGGGTTTTCCGGTTCTTGACCCGTTTGGATCGGTACAATTTTAATTGCATAGAATACAAGTCGTTAAAATAAGTTTTTGGGTTTGATGAAACTCGTTAAAATGAATATGTTATTGGGTTTGATATGATATAACTTGTAAAAATGATTACGTTTCTGTTTCATACATAATTAATCTACCTTGATGTTAGAATATTATAACTTGTAAATTTGATTTTTCAAATAAAAGCAACTAATATATAAATCAAGTTCATCATGATCTCTTTCATATGATTTATCTTTCTAAGATACATAAAATTCATAATTATAGTCTAAAATAATAGTTAAAAAGTTGAAATATTTCAGCTTTGATAGCTTTACTTTGAAGGATTGTAACTCACCGAATATAATACCAAAATCAACAAAATTATAGTCGAAAATCATCTACAAATTGTAAACTAAATGTTGAAAAAACCGTAGATCAATCCGACTTAAAACGAATGAGTTATGATTGTTTATAAAATTTCACAGATTACAAAATTTTAAAAATCTTGCTGAAAAGCTAAACATTTTCAGCTTTGATAGTTCAAGTTTGAAAGACTGTAACTCATTGAATATAATACCAAAATCAACAAAACTATAGTCTAAATTCATCTAAAAACTGTAAATTAAACATTAGAAAAAAGCCCGTGTGAATCCGACTTAAAACGAATGAGTTATGGTTGTTTAAAATTTTTTCACATATTACAAAGTTTTAAAGATGTTGCTGAAAAACTGAAAATTTTCAGTTTTGATAGCTTAACTTTGAAAGACTGTAACTCATTGAATATAATACCAAAATCAACAAAATTATAGTCTAAATTCATCTATAAACTATAAATTAAACGTTGAAAAAAACCGCGTGTCAATCCGACTTAAAACGAATGAGTTATGGCTGTTTAAAAAAATTCACATATTAAATTTTTTTTTTTAAATCGGGTCCAACCGGTTCTAAATCCGGTAAAAACCGGACCGGACCGGGAAAAAGAACGGTCCGGTTTTGATGGATTCCTAGAACCGAGAACCAGCCTTGGGGTCCAAAAAAACGGTCCGGTCCGGTCCAAATGCTCACCCCTAGTCTAAAGCTCTGACTATATTTGCATCTGACTGAAATCATGTTGTTTAATTACGTATCTGACTATTCCGACTGTTGAAAATGACAATTTTACTCTTATATTATTTTTTTGTGTTGAATAAAATGAATTTGTTTGATAATTGATAAAATATATGAGTATAATTGATGAATAGTTATATAAAATATACAAAATATCATACATAATCAAAATTAAATATAAATATAAAAGGTTTATAAACAACAATAACGATGAAACACTAGATACAATTGCCACCATTTATAATACATATATCCTATGAGATAAAGAAAAAGTATTCACACAAACATATATGATTATAAAAATAAATTGTTATGATATGGGTCTTTGAGTTGCACAATATTTTCCAAATTTATGTCCATAAACCATAATCTAACAAAGGAACTAAACAATTTTGAATAGAAAAGGATACATGGGTAACTAGAGGAAACTAAAAAAATGTTAATATATATATATATATATATATATATATATATATATATATATATATATATATATATCCATAAACCATGATCTAACAAAGGAACTGGACAATTTTAGACGAGCACTTCTACCTGTAATTACAAAAATAAACACAATAAAGCAAAATTTAATCAAAATTGAAAACCAAATTCACATCAAGAAATCAAAAACTGAATTCACTTAGCTCCAACATATCAACTTCAATCTTGTTTTCTTCTCACTTTAAAAAAAAACCTCCCATTAATGCATGCTTTCTAATTTGGATTTTAAAGCTCTAAATTCATAGTCCTAGTCTCACATTCCTTAAAGGGATAAGCGTTTTGCTTGAAACACATAGTTTAAGATCATCATATGTTAATCTGATGAGCATATTCTTGGAAAGTGCTAACCGGCAACCAATTCTCATGAAGGATTAAAGTTTTACATTTATAACCAGAAACAAACCAATTAATGTTAAATGTGAAGAGCTTTGACATTTATCTAATGAGCAGATTCCTTGAGTACACCATGGACGATGGAGGCAAAAGTGATTAGGTTCAAAATCGGAACAACTCTTAATTAGAAGGCGGCGGAGCTCAGGAAGGTAGCGTTAGAAAGTGACGACGTATTCGTCGGGAGGAAGAGGGAGGAGGGACATAGATGATATCACATATTTTGGAGGTGGGCGGAGAAGGAATAAGGAAAGGAGAAGGAGAAAGAGAATGTCAAATATGGGTTTTATTTTGGTCATCGACTTTTTTTATTGAGTCATATCCTTTCATTCATTAGATCGGGTAAGTTGTTGGGTCAGTCACAACTGACCGAGTCAGCTGTTTTATAAGATTAGCAAACGGGCTGACCGGACCGAGTTAGTCCAAAATTGTTGACTGGACCCAATCAACCTAATATCAAACAAGAACTTACTTATGTTTTATTTTAGTTTAAGGAGGTATGAGTGGTTTCCTCCCAACTTATTCAACCCACCGCCACATCTGTTTTTATATAATCTCTTTCTTACATATTTCCTAACCCATAACCCATGGAAACTAAAATAAATACTCAAATTCTAAAAAAAGATTGGTGATTCTTTAAAATATTTCACTCCGCCTTGTGGCAAATTCTTTTTCATGTTATATTTTTCACGTTACTCATTTTTTGTTGCGTTTAAAACTTCTTCGTCAAAGACTCCGGGTTCGCAGGTATCCATTTTGTGGTTGAAAATAGCATTAAACTCTTTCATTTTTCTTTGCATATCTTTTCATTTTGAAAAAAATGATGTGTTGAATGACCGGGACCCCCAAACTGCTACTTAAAATGATCCATAGCCAATCGCCAGAAATATGACAATCTATGTTAACTCACGAGGTTATTTTCCAAAGTGTAAGTATATGCTCGGGCCAACTCTACTTATTCGATTTCAGATCATTTATACAACATGACATCCATTTCAAATTTTAAATTGAAATGTAAATATAATATAGTAAAATGGAATGAAATTAAAAGATAAAAAGGTAAATGAAGTATATGAGAATGGAAAAAAATTGAAAAAAATAAGATATGGTTTTAAAATGGTAGAAGAAAATATTTATAATAGAAAATAAAATTAAAATAATAAAAAAATGAGTCATTGGCACCACTCACAGGTTCCTCAACCCGTTTTCAAAGCCAAAGTCTTAATCCGCCCATCGACGATATAAGCCTCCTAACGGTACTGTCAGTACCACCAACATAAAAGTGCCCTTCCCAAGCCACTCCAACCTCCCTTAGATATAAGAGTGACATAATTTTAAGGGTTTTTGTCATAAAAGCCCCCGAATTTACATAAAAAAACCGGTGACGCCCAAAATCAATTTTTTTGCCACATATGCCTAACATTTGCCCCTCATGTTTCATTTTAATGTTTTTTATCGGCTCCTCTTTTCCAATTGGTTACATCCCCCCTTTTAACCCCCAAACATCATCGCCTTCCGTTAACATCGTTCCAAAGTCTTTCCCCCTTCTTCTACCCTAAGTATCTGTAAAATGTCGACTTCGTCTGCCAAATCAAGCTTCCAAGGTGGTCAAACATCGAGAAAGAAAAAGAATAGTTAGATGTGGTTGTAGAGATGTGTACAAGGTATCTGTTGCTCGAACACTTGAGAGCTATGGAAAGAAGTTTTACGGGTGCCTTAATTACAAGGTAAACAATTTGCCATAATTTGTAAATTTCTTGAGAAACCTTGAAAAAAGGTATGTAATTCATACAAATTATTGTTTTTTCTAGGTGGAAGAACAGGACTGTGGTTTATTCAAATGGTATAATGAAGAAGATGACCACATTATCGACCCAACTCACACAAAGCAGGGGCAGGGGCATGGACAATTAAAGACTTTGGTAGAAATAATTGTAGGTCTCTTAGTTCTTATTTTTGTAATGGTGAAAATAGTTGTTTTGAAGATGTAAATCATTTTGGATTGGCTTTTAGTAGAATGTTTGGATCGACTTGGCTTTTGGTAGTATGTTTGGATTGATTTTAGTTGCAAATGGAAGTACAATGCTGAAATTGGCTAGTAATTGTTGTTTTGGATGAAGATTTTAGATACAAATTATTGGATTTTGGTAGTATGTTTCGATTGATTTTAGTTGCAAATGGAAGTACAATGCTGAAATTGGCTAGTAACTGTTGTTTTGGATGAAGATTTTAGATACAAATTATCTATGAAATGCAAATGGTAAACTACAATGATGAAATGGTACAATGCTAAATGGTAAAGTACAATGAAATGGTACAATGCTGTGAAATGGTATAATGTTGTGAAATGGTAAAATACAAATTACCTATGAAATGCATATGGTAAACATAACAAACATATGGTTCATAATATAGATTAAATTGTTAAATGGTAAAGTACAATGCTGAAATTGGCTAACTGTAGTTACAAGTGGTACATAATATAGATACAAATGATATGGATCAAAAAAACATAATATAAAATAACAAACATAACAAACATATTATAACCATAATGGGGGGATTTATTACATCATATTCATTTACCATTACAAAAGATTACAAAAGATCAACTAACATGTATCATTCATCCATTTGTACCAAATTGCCTAAAATATATCCCAAAAAGGTAACCCAAAAGGTACATGAGAACAATTGGATGAAAGGTGCACTTAGTGGGTGTATAAACTAAGATGTATAAAATGTACCAAAAAGGGCTTCTTGTTCAAATGCCCAAGTATACCATCCCCACCTAAATCCCCCATATGCATAACTAACTACTCTAGATTCACTGGATTTGAACATGTGGAACCACCCCTATCTTTATCAAAACCTGCCTTTTTAAGCTTTAGTTTAGTGATCCTCTCTGATGGCTTTCTTTTTCTTGTCTTAGGCACTATCATATGGCCTTCATCATTAGCCACATTCCCATCAGCAGCAACCTCATTATTTAGAACATCACTAGTAGCCTCATTCCCATGATTAACACCTTCACCTTCAATCACATCACCTTCATCTTGATTTTCAACACCTTCAACTTCAATCACATCTCCATCATTTACAAAGTCAGCTTCACCTTCACCTTTAATCACATCACCATCATTTAGAACATTATTTACAAAGTCAGCTTCACCTTCATCAACATCAGGCTCATTCTCATTTAAGTCTTGATGCAAGAAATAATAAGGTTAATAAATTACCATATCATATAAAGGGGAAAACATATACTTAAAATTATAAGGTTAATAAATTACCATCTCAACTGGTGGAGTGTCATCAACATCAATTTCCAACCACCCCATGCTTTCAATTTCAACCATGGAATATCCTGCTTCAAGTAAATTTGCTATTCCTTCAACACTTATCTTGATTTTATCTGGGAGAACATCTGATGCATGTCCTTTAGTGAATTCAGGTTCTGCACCACCTTCATTCACCAATAGAACATCAGATGCATCTGATGCATTTACAGAACCACGAATTTGATCAATTGAATCTCCAACTTCATCAAGACTTTGTTTTAGGTCCTAGGTAACCTTTAATGGAACATCAACTGCTTCTTCTTCTAGCACCATAATGCCATCTTCCTCTTCTATCACCTCATTTACCAAAGGAACATCATTAACAACAGGAACTTGAGCAACATTATTTGGAATATCATTAACAACTGGAACTTAGTTATTGACCAAATGAACTTCATTAACAATTGGCTTTGGCACCTTCACTGACACCTCAGTTTCTTCCTCTTCTATCATCTCATTCACCAAAGGAACATCATTAAGAGCAGGAGCTTGAGCAACCTCATTTGGAATATTATTAACAACTGGAACTTGGTTGTTGACTTCATCCTGTAATTTGGTTGTTGACTTTCTACAATTTGGACTTCTTACAACCAATTTTTTCCTTCTAACATCTGGGACAGTTACTTCACTTGACTGAGTACCCACAGATGCAATGTCACCAACTCTGAAACTTGGGCCTCTTAAACCTAATTTCCTCATTTTCTTGCCAGTGTTAGAACTTGAAGCATGTAGACTTGCTTGTTGACTTGCTTGTTGACTTGCTTGTTGACTAGCTTGAGTGGCTACAGTTGATGTCACAGGTGGTTGACTGCCCTGTTGACTTGCTTGTTGACTAGGTTGAGTGGTTACAGTTGATGTCACAGGTAGTTGACTGCCATGTTGACTTGCTTCTTGACTAGGTTGAGTGGGTACAGAAACATGTGGATTGGATCCAGCTACATAACATTTCCTAGGCCTCCCAATCTTCTTTGGAGGCATAAGAATTGGTATCATTTTTTCATTCTTGTAGCCTTTTTTTTATTATGCTCATACTCAAGACAATTAGCACATCTTACGGTCCTTGGGGGTTTCACCCTTGAAGTGGAACTATACTTACTCTTTTTCTCACTTGCATGCCTCCTTCTCTTGGCTCTGGGCCTACCAGGCATTTTCCTACCAACAGGTGGCAAAGGCTTGTTGTATCTAGTTAGAGGCCACATATTACTCCCATTCACAGGACTGATGTTTGTAGAGTAGCATTCCTTGAATTTATTCACTAAAAAGTAGTCATTAATATATCCATCTAGAGTTTGATGGATATAATTAATGGCTGCTATGGCATAGACACAAGGGATTCCAGACAAATCCCATAATCTGCAAGAACAAACCCTACCATCCAAATCTACCTTGTAACTAGCACATGCTCTTCTCACTTTAAATACATTTCCTAGGCTATGCACTACTAACCAAAGCCTGCATGAAGACAAAAGGGTATGTATTATTCCTTATATATCAATTGTAATGATAGTTAGAAAAAGAAACAATTATTTTTTGTGTCTTACCTAAAGTTCTTTCCAAAAAGATTCATCTTCTTAATCACCTCTGGACATATATTACCTTTCCATTTACTGCATTCATCATTCATAAAGGAAAACCTGTCCATGATGTATATCCTTATCTCTTCAAGCATTGTAATCAAAGGTTTTTTTTTCCTAGCTTCTATAATTATGGAGTTGAAACACTCTGAAATACCATTCTCCACTGCCTCACAAGCAAACCCTACACTCATATAAGCTCTACACCATGTTTTGGGTTCCTTTGACATTAGATACTCATATGCACTAGGGCTTATGGTCTTTATTTTTTCCATGTTTCTAATGAAATCACCTTCAATACAACTCATTGCACAAGCCCAAAACAACTTCTTCAACTCCAATCCAGAAAAAGCTTTCTTAAAATTTGCATAAATGTGTCTAGCACATTGCCTGTGCTCCACATGTGGCAAAATAACCTTAACAAATTCAAGCAAACCCTGTGAAAAAAATATATTATCTTACTTTATGTTGATCAGAAATAACAACCAAATCTACACCGATACCAAGGTCAAGATCATCCTTCAGAAGCTCCAGAAACCAGGTCCAAGTATCCTTGTTTTTCACATCAACAACAACCCAAGCTACTGGGAACACCTAGTTATTAGCATCTCTAACTATGGCTATGAGTAATTCAACTTTTACCCGACCCTTTAGGAAGCATCCATCCAACCCTATTACCTTCCTACACCCTATTTTCCAGCAAACACTTAAAGATTTGAAACATATGTAAAACCTTTTAAAATAATTCTTATCACCTGGATTGTTAGTAACACTAACTTTGCATGTAGACCTAGGGTTTGATCTTAACAACTCTTGGGCATAATCCCAAATTCTTGCACATTGTTCATTTAATTTACCCTCAATTAGTTCTTTTTCCCACTGTTTGGCCCTTCTAACCTGTCCTATAGATACCACACATCTATATCTTTGTTTGATGTCACTGATCATCTCCCTAAGTTTAACTTTGGGTTTATTTGCTATCTCAGTAACATAGTGTCTTCCAATCCATTCCGGGGTAACAATAGACCCCAAATTTAAACACTCTAGAACAAAGATGCTCATAATTCATTGCCTTAACTTGGAAGCTTTTGTCATTGTACATCCAACCTGCATAATGTCTAAAAGGGAATTTATTATATTCATGTCTCTTACCACATCTTGCAACAATTCTTCTATTGTCACTCTTTTGAAAGTATATTTGGTACCCTCCATTTACTGTATAGTTTGTCACATAGAATTTCAGTTGTGCAGGTGATTCGAACACGTCCCCTAACTTAGGTTCCATCTTATCCCGCCTAACATTTGGATCATGTATTCTGTAGTTGTTCGTCACTTCTTCCCCTGCCTCCTCATAATTTTACAAATCATTACCATGGTCTACTCGATCTTTCACCTCATCAGTCATACTTGCATTTCTAATGTGAGCATCACAAAGTAGAATGTTAAGAAAATGATCCTTACATTTATCAAGCCTTGATACAAACTCCTATCGTGGTTCATGATCCATGTAAATCCCGTGCAGCTCAAAATCCATCTCATTAACCCAGAAAATGGCTCGTAAATTCCAGCAAATGGGTCGTCGTAACCATCGTCTGAAGAACCTATTTCTAACCCCTGCACAATCGCAACCATAATCATGAAAAGTAAGCAATTAATGGAGATGATTTCTCGTAAAAACCATGATCAGACCGTAATTTCGTACTTCTTGAAAAACCCTAGCTTCAGACAACGAGAATGCTTCACTAGATGGAGTTTAACGTTTGAGTTCCTATTACCTACATTTGAAGAAGTAGTAGCATGGAAGGGTGGTAGGGTGTCTATCTCAATGTTGACAGAGTGTTAACAGAGGAGATGGGCTTAACAAGGTTACCGGTTGCAAATGGGGATGTAATCGGTTGGTAAAGAGGAACCAGTAAAAAACATTAAAATGAAACATGAGGGGCAAATGTTAGGTATCTATGGCAAAAAAAATCGATTTTGGGCATAACCGATTTTTTTTATGTAAATTCGGGGACTTTTATGACAAAAACCCTAATTTTAATTATAAATTGATAGAGATGTTCAAGAAAAAGAAATGATAAAATAAATATTTTTTTATCTTTTGTATTTATCTATCTTTTTATTCATATAAAATAACGATATGTGAAATTCATAAAGTTTTACTCGTAATCTCCTCTCTTGATTTTGACATTTGTCTTCGTCTACTGAGTAGGATGATATATATGATTAAAAAGTAGGATATTTGATTTCTCAAAAGTCCAAAGAAACATAGAAAATATTTGTTTTGTTACAACACAAAGTACCCTCTCCCTTACCTTTGAAATATTCCTTGATTGTATTTGGAAATTAAGAAATTTAGAAAAAAATTAACCGTAAAATTTAAGTTTCATTGAATCAAAAAGAGGAACAAATACAACAATTTTACAATAGAAATGCTTGAAGATATGGAAAAGATACATATATAAAACTCGGAGATAAGATATAAATTTGTAAAAATAAAAGAATGTAATGTTTTATTCATTCCCTTCAAGTTGGAACATGAAGGTCTCGAACATCAAACTTGTCAAGGAGAAACCAAAACGATTTGTTCCAAGCAACTTGGACGTTTGGTAAAGATGTATGTGACTTGATTTTGATTGTTGATGAATATTTATCGAACCTTTTTAGATGAATCATTCTCAAACAAATAAACAATCCATTTTCGCATGCTTAATCCGTTCATGGATTAAACATAGTAAATAAGTAAATAATAGGTTTTAATAAATAAGAATTAAGAATTAGTTCGATATTTTTACATACTAAATTAATAATTAAAATTTTATTTATTTAATTAGTAAAAGGTTTTAATATTAGATAAGGTTAATTATTAAAATTTAACAATAAGGGCTTTTAGTTTTTATATAGTAATCGACAATGAAAACTTTTAAAAACAAAGCTTATAATGGTCATAAAGGGATAATGACTTAGGAGAGTAATTAAGTTCTCAGTTTGTCCGTATGAGGTCACTAAGGTTTTTTTTTGTGCGTATTAGACCAATATGGTTGTTATTATCGTTTATAAATAGTCTTTTTTACTGGTTTCTTTCTGTTTAACCGGTAAAAAAGACTATTTCTAAACGGTAATAACAACTATATTGATCTAATACGCACAAAAAACTTTAGTGACCTGCTACGCATAAAAAAAAACCTTAATGGGCTTTTAGTTTTTATATAGCAATCGACAATGAAAACTTTTAAAAACAAAGCTTATAATGGTCATAAATAAAGGGAGGCTTTGTCACATCAGTAGCTTAACTTTAAAACAGATACCAAACCCTAAGAGATCCTTTAAAGCTAATCCTAGCCATAGTCTCCTTCTTTCATCTCTCTTAACAACATCAACAGCAACAAGAGCGGTTATCAAGAGTCTATATGGTATATATATAAAGAAAAATATCAACTTATTTCAAAATACTAGAAAATGTATTTTTTTTTAAATTAGTTAATTTTGTAATGTTGTGACCATATATATATATAAATATTTTATTTTAATAGTAGATTTTATAATGCTGTATCTATTTCCGATTTACTTTTTATTTATATTCATCATTTTGAGGGTCCATTTCTTCTTTTCGTTCTGAGCTTATTATATCTTTGAACCGAACTTAAACAAGCAAACAAATTTTGTTCAATTAGAGATTTATTAGCTCTTGTTTCTCCTATGTATAGATCAACAATGACGATTATATGTTATGATAATTTATGGGTAAATGACACAAAAAACACTATTTTTACACAGAAATTCGATTTTGACACCGTGTTTTTTATTGTGTCAATTTTGACACTGTGTTTTCCAATTTGTTACAATTCTGACCACTTGACCGATTAACCAGGTTACATGCTGACGTGACATAATGATGTGTCGGTTTTGATGACGTGGCATGCTCACATTATATGCTGATGTGTCAAAATTGATTTTTTTTCTACAAAAAACACTAAGTTTTCACTTCTTTTCGATTTTGACACTAAATTTAATTTTTTATTTTAATTTTGACACTATGTTTTTTTTTGTTCCTATCGAACATCATTTATCATATTTTGTTCAATTTTGTCTATTTTCCATTTGAAACCGTATAAACATATTTTTTTATTACATTTTAAACCGTATAAACATATTTTTTTCGTTTAAAAACCACATTTTTATTTAAATACAAGGTGTTTTTTTCCTTACATTCAAAGCATTAGGTATATCATGATAATCAAACTAACCATAAGCTTTTAATAAGATGTAAAAATTTGATGGGTTGCAAACTTGATATCTGAATTTTGATCGACTACACGCCTCCAAACCTCCAAACACATTTTAAAGTTGCATATTTAATATAAAATGCAATTTTTATATAACTAATACATATTTATATATAAAGATATGGTTTGAGTGTAAAAAAAATGTATTTATACAAAACTATGGTTTTTAAATGAAAAAAAAACATATTTATACGGTTTAAATGTATTAAAAAAATATTTATACGGTTTCAAATAGAAAATTTTCAACATTGAAGAAAATTGAAAAAAAAATGATGTTCGATTTAGAATAAAAAAACATAATGTCAAAGTTGAAAGAAAAAATTAAACTAAGTGTCAAAATCGAAAAAAAAAAATAAAAACTTAGTGTTTTTTGTGAGAAAAAAAATCAATTTTGACACGTCAGCATATATTGTCAGCATGCCACGTCATCAAAAACGGACATGTCATCATGCCACGTCAGCATGTAACCTGGTTAACCGGTCAAGTTGTTAGAATTGTAACAAATTGAAAAATACAGTGTCAAAATTGACACAAAAAATAATACGGTATCAAAATCGAATTTCTATATAAAAGGAGTGTTTTTTTATGCCATTTACCCATAATTTCTCTATAATTTGAATTGATTGTTTGTTGATTTATAATGTTCTAATTGGATCCATAACATTGGGATCGATAAAAATTAAATTGTTAATAATTGAGTTGTTTGTACTGTTATGATTGTTTTTACATCAATCCCCCAAAGTGGTATCAAAATCTCTATTCGAACAATAAATCACAATAATTATTTACGTTTTTAATTATTTTTTTGCATGATCTTTGTGTTTTCGGAAATTGTTAAAATTAGCTCATACGTGTAAAAACTAGCTAACAAATAAAAAAAATGATTCAATGTTATATAAGGACCTCTATATGTAATATATTTTATTAAATTAAAATAACTATTTAATAATAGCTTTTCCTTTATTTATGTTTAAATGAAAATTGTTGCATATATTAGCAATAAAATTATAAAATAAAAAAGATTAATAGCATATACATGTAACCTTCATGTTAGAAACTTTTTTTTTTATTTTATTTATTTTATTATTATGAATATGCTAAGAAACAACAAAATATCTTTATAGAAAACCACATTCATGGAAATAAAGATATAGTGTTAGCTTATATTTAAAACTACCTCCAACTTTTAACATTAATTTTTTTTATTATATCTATATTTTTAGTGTAAAAGATAGTCTAAATATTAAAATTCGTCCATCCATTACATTATTTAACACTAAAAAGAATATTTTAGGAATATTATTCTCTATTCAATACTATAATTAGTGTTACACTAACCTAATGTTATACTAAAAGCCTAAAACTCAACACTATATATAGTATAAAATATAACGTAAGATTGAAACATTACAGTGTAATTTAAAATGTAAAATGGTTTTTTAGTGTAGGGTTGAAAATACTTTAAGGACAAGAAAAAACTTTATAAAAATTTGTTTATGGTTTTTCCGATAAACAAAATGATAAGCTTATATATAAATGATGGTTTGAAAATACATTTATTAAAATTAAAACTAGGGTTTACAATCTCGTGTGATGTTATAGAAATCCTGAAAATAATTAAAAAAAGGAATTATAAGTCATATATTTTTATTGATTTATTTAAAGCCGTTTATAATTCTATATGCACAAATAATTAGTTGGTCAAATTTTGTATTTTGATGATATTATGTATAGACACAAATTACCAGAAACTTATCGTTGAAATCGGTTATCTGTGATGTTGTAACATCCGTAACTAAGGCATAGAAGGTTTGAGCTTTTAGTGTGTATATATATATATATATATATATTTGTGAATTAATATTTTTCTACGAACCATTTTTCAAATGCGAACTTTTTTGCTTAATATAATTTTCAAAAAAAAAAAAGAAACAGACTTAATGTATTAAGTCGGTTACATAAAATTGCATTAGCAGAAAAAATCTCGAATAAAACGTGCACATATGAAAGTGCATATAAACATAAACGTCGGAAATACATATGTTTGACAAAAATGAACATTTGAACCTTTCGTATATGCACATTTTATTCGAGAACTTTTTCATTTTTTTTTGTAGATTCATTTCTATAAGACCAATATAATGCATTAAGTCATTTTTTTTTGAAAAAAACATCACAAGAAAATTCTCATTTTTAAAAGTGGTTTACGGGAAAATATTGGTTTGCAAAAGATCCTCTCTCTCTCTTTCTCTCTCTCTCTCTCTCTCTCTCTCTCTATATATATATATATATATATATATATATATATATATATATATATATATATATATATATATATATATATATGGGGTTAGGTTATAATGTGAATGACATATATTGTGTGGTTGTAAGGATGATTATGGACCAATAGATTAAAAAATGAATGATTATTGTATGAGAGTCTATGTTATTACAATTGAATAACATGCACCATATAATCACATAGATTTCATTGTAAAGATATTTTAGTCAATTAAACCAGATTTAAAAAAGGAAAATTTCGGATTTTTAGAGATAAATGATTCTTTTAATTTTAAAAATCTATTTTTTTTTTAAATCAATTCAATTTCAATTCTAATATATTCTTTTATAATAATATTCTATAAGAATGTACACTACTCTTTTGAATCTTGAAAGTTTGAGATTTTGTCCAGTAAGAACATATCGTATCCTTTTCAATGCTTCTCTAAGAATGAATCGAATAACATAGTATTTGATGGGAAAAATGTTAATGTGAAATATATTCTTGCAGATTGTGTTGACACAATTATGAGAATGAACTTAAATTACAATAAGAAACTAAGATACATCAAATGAATAAAAAAAATCTTAAAAAACATTCTTGAAAGAATCTTCATCTCATTCTTGGTATGTTTCCCACATTCAGCATCTTGATCATAACATTATGTGAGAATAATTGTCATAAAATTGAATTCTATCAAAATGACTGCAATGGAATTGAATATGTCAGAATGACTGCCATGGAATCGAATTTTGTCAGAATGACATGTCGTGATAATCACAAGCTTTTATCTTCCGTTCATGACCTACAAAAAAGAATAGGAGGCATTTTGTGAGAAACATCTATGATAGCATTTTTGCCTATTTTTGTAGTTAGTAAAACTATCAAAAAATTAAATTGGCAAATTAACAATACTCGTGAATAAAGGAGTCACTTATGATTGTGTTAATACTGAATTTCTTTCTCCACTAGATCATAACAACCCACATATGTTTTGCTTTTTAGATATAAAATTTCCTATAGCTTTCAAAAAACTATTAATATATAGAAAAATCAATACAAGTATATGAAGTCGCTACAATACCTCAACAACATCCCAAGCCCCTGAAGTCACAGTACCATACAAATTACTATCATTTGACTTAGAATGAGAAGGTTGAAATTTACATCACAAACGTAGAAAAAAACACTAAAACATCTCATTGAAAAGTGAAAATCAATATATACAATTCAATATTTAATTATACATAAACTTATATTAATTGAACATACAATTAACTAACATTATGAAACATATCAAGTTAGCTCTATATTCCCAGATTTTAATTATATAACCTAACTTTCCATCAAATAAACACCCAATTTTCCATTAATGAAACATATCAAGTTAACGTTAATGAAAATTACCTCAAAAGGTTACCCCTACTTAACCCCAAATATTATGATCTTATAAGGTTTGATTACAGATCTTTAGAAAAACACAGAAAACCCATCAAACCCAAAAAACAATAAAAGAACAAGAAGAAGAAGAAATATGGGAACCAATTAACATTAACCGTTGATTTCAAAGTTATAGGAATCAATATCATTTACTGAAGATTTCATAAATCGACTTTATATAGTAGATTCGATTTTACAGAGATAGAGAGGAGAAAATAGAAGAAACTTACAGCCCATAAGTCGATTTCTTGGTGTTCGAAAGAGGCGTCATTGATTTAGGGGACGTTAATTACTCTATGTGTTTAGAAGAACTCGTCAAATAGGAAAACAATATTATGGTTGGGGATATGAGGCGTCGATGGTGGTTATTGTGGATGACGAAAGAGAGGAGAAGATGGAAGAGTTATCAGCGATGACTTAGATAAATAGGGGGTTATTTAGATGCAGCCGGATAATGGGAGTTGACTCGTTATTTTAGGAAGTATAATTATATATATATATATATATATATATATATATATATATATA
Source organism: Lactuca serriola (assembly GCF_051521515.1). Taxonomy (NCBI): domain Eukaryota; kingdom Viridiplantae; phylum Streptophyta; class Magnoliopsida; order Asterales; family Asteraceae; genus Lactuca; species Lactuca serriola. The sequence goes on from NC_136409.1 coordinate 144,006,958, forward strand.
TATATATATATATAATGACTAAACTATCCTTAATTGATTAATTAATGATTTATATTTTTTCTAAATTGTGATTGGTTCCTACAACCACACAATAGTTTTACATATATATATATATATATATATATATATATATATATATATATATATATATATATATATATATAATTATTGTGTGAATGTATAACCATTTCTTGTCCATTTGATTTAAAAAAAGGAATGAGTGTGATTTGAGGGTACATATGATTAACATAGGATAGCATGTACTATATAATTACACTTATTTAATTATAATTGTATTTTAGTTTATTAACTTATATTTAAAAAGGAAAGATTGCTAATTAATTGCATAATTTTAATGAACTTTTTATTAAATACTTAGTTATATTATTTTACATAAGTAAACATGGATAATTAAACATCATTTAAAAAAACGTAAGTCCATAAAACTATTTTCATACATGCAATAGATTTCATTCATTAAGAATTTCATTCTTTAAGAATGATTCATGAATATTGTATATTATATTCTTGAAGAAAATACAATATTTTTTTACGCAACCAATGTAATAACATCAAATGGGAATTCTTGAGGAATATAAAATAATTTGGATACACACAAAATTAATCGTGGTAAAACAAAATATATTCTTAAAAAATATGTTCAGTTTCACATAAAATTAATTAAACATACAATGTGTAGTACAAATAAATATATTCTTAAAGAATGTGTTTGGTTAGACACAAAATCAATTGAACCTACTGATAAGTAGTGATAATAAATAAATTCTTTAAGAATCATCTAATCCACTACAAATATGTTTCTATATGGTATTCGTTTTTTCATAACTATTCTATATGTGACTTTCCTTAATACAAAGAAACATATTTGTATTTACATAAATAAATTTATATACGATATATATATATATATATATATATATATATATATATTCACAAACAAATACCAGAAATGTATATAAGAATCAAATATATATATATATATATATATATATATATATATATATATATATATATTCACAAACAAATACCAGAAATGTATATAAGAATCAAATATGTTCTATTCACTTGTGAATACAAACAAAACCAAATATTTATGTTTTATTCATGTTGTTACGGCGAACTCCAGGTGCATGCTTAGCTCTACCGTTGAAGTATCTTGGTATAATAAGCGTCTGAGAATCCGCTCTGCACAATATGGAAAAATGCTAGGTCAGACAGCCTTACTGTAACGACCGAAAAATTTCAACCAATTTAATTTTTTTTCAAAAACAACCCGATTTCATTAAATTATTATAAAAAGGTTTTCAATACAATTTATTTAGAGTGTTCCCCGAATCACATCACAACATAAACATGAGGAGTGGTACGATCACGCCTTCGCCTTGCCACGATCTCCTGAAGAACCTGAAAAATATAAAACCACAACTGTAAGCCTGAAAGCTTAGTGAGATATCCCCAAAATACCAACCACATATACCATACACGCATAACATGCCATATCATATCCGATCACAGAACAGCCATGCACTTCGGGTCTACTGTGTGACTGGTCCGTCGCACCGGCCAACAGTCCACCTGGTCCACCCTCCGAGTCTAGCCATATACATCGAGTATACAGTGTGATTGGTCCGCCCGCACCGGGCCTTCAATCCACCTGGTCCACTCTCTGAGTCTACAGTATGACTGGTCCGCCCGCACCGGGCCTTCAGTCGGCCTGGTCCACTCTCCGAGCCTCGGCACGTTTGGTCCGCCCTCTTGGGGCCTACAGCCTATGCGGACCGCTCGCTGGGCCTTCGGGACAACCGGTCCGCCATGGGTATCTTGGCCTACAGCACAAAGCAGGACCCGCCTCAACCCAACTCCAGTCCAAACAACCATGTGCACATAAACATACAATCATATAACAATTCGCAGTCAACAAGCCGATCAACAGATCACATAGCATATCATCATCCTAACCAGGATACCGACCTAACCGGTCACTAGCATAACATCACCCTACATATCAGGTTACCGACCTCAACCAGGTCTCTATCATACACCATCCTAGCTACTAGGATGCAACATACCAAAGCAATAACATAACAACAATACCCGGATCTCAATCCGATAAAGGGCCGGCCTTGGTGCCTTAGACCCTGTTGATATAGTGAGGATAACTCACCTCACACTGCCGAAACTCTGAACTGAAGAAGCAGATTCTCGAATCACCGACTCACCGAAAATCCCGAACTAGCCAACATAGCACAAATAAACATTAGGCCAAGCACAACACTCTTCCAAGGGTAAATTGACCATTTTAATCCTAACTCAATCCGGCCCAACACTAGGTAAGCCCTCAAGCCCACCAATAGCCCAAAGTCCAAAAGTCCGAAGCAAAGCCTACTATTGGCCCAATTTACTAAATTGGGCCCACCTCACCAAATGGACCTAAACTCAAGATCCATAACAACCAATGAGCCCACAATACTCTAACCATAATGTCCAGTCACGGCCCAAAATCCAACAGCCCAAATAACAGCCCAAACCCTAAGGCCCAAAATGAAAATCCAACAGAGGGAGTAAGCTGGGCGTACCCTCCTTGGTACGCTGGGTGTACACGCCGATTCGCAATAGGGGATCGGGGCACTGACTCGCTATGCGGGGCGTAACCTCACATCAAAACAACATCACATAACGTCTTAATGGTTAAAGCTCTTAAGCCCATATTTCAGATCCTTAGGCCAAATATGCCTAAGATTCATAAAGTCTCAAACTTTATCACTTGGGACGTCCATAAAACTCTTAATCCATTAAGACCCACATATCTCACACATGGAACAACCACAGCCTTTGGGACCTCATTTTTCTCACTCAAGACCTCTCCAAAGGTCTAAAAGGACAGATAATGTCGACCAACTCAAAACATGCATCAAAATGAGGACTTTTGGGACAAGAATGGTGTCAAAGCTTCACAACACATAGATCTACACAATATGAATGTCAAGCAAGAAGCTTTATACCTCAAATAGGCTCCAAAGGATGATGTCTTCCCAGATCTATAAGCTCCAGCCGTTTCTCTCCTTCTTTGACAACTTCTCCTTTCTTCCTTTATGCTCTCCTTTGCTAATCCAAGCTTTTCAAGACCAAACACACCCAATCAAGGAGGTGGGACGACTATCTTAGGGTTTCTGAGGTTAAGGGAGAGCTTATGGAGGCTAGGGTATGCACCAACATGTTCCTTATATAGTGGCTGACCCTAAATTTAGGGTTTTAGAACTCTGAGAGTACGCTGGGGGTACCTCTAGTACGCTGGGCGTACTCAACCTTGCACCCGCGTCCACTTACGCCTTACGCTGAGCGTAATCCCAGCTTACGCTGGGCGTACTCGACGAGTCCCCAAAATTTCATACTTGGCTCTCATTATTCCACTTTTCCCACAAGATGATCAAAATACTATTTCTCTTAAATCCCGGGGACTCACAATTAGGTACTCTTAGGGACGGGGCGTTATAATTCTCCCCCACTTAAATTAGGCTTCGCCCTCGAAGCCTTCAGCATATCTACTCCAGAACTTCTCCCGCCACGCACCACCTGGCATTAACCCAACCAGGTTCCTCAAGACGCAACCATTGAAACCCGAAACTCACTTTCTCCTTTCTAGCGGTGTCCTGACTACCGCCTCAATCCGGCCACCGACTTCACCCTTTGATAACCACACTTATTAGATTCTACACTTATCAACTGAGTACCACTCCATGGCAGTTTTCTCGATCCTGATCACAACAATCACTTGGCTCTTACGAGCTAGATATAACCCTGAACCACCGGGTTCCCGATCTGAGTCCAACTCTAACCATCCTATGCTGCCAGAATAACACATTCTTCAGCCTCAGAGCAACTCCCATGAGTTCTCCTCTTGCAATCGCATGCACATGCTGCACTAGCTCTAACACCCTCGGGTTAGGAAAACCCGTCACACTGACGACACCTCCAAACATCCCCCAGGATGAACCACCACTACATACACAATTCCTCGATCAGAATCAAACTGGGAGTCCAAGACTCCATCCCTGCATCCCTTCCGAGCCTCTTGGCTCTACAGCCACGGAATTCCTTCTACGACCTCAGTAGACATCCAAACCGGATGTGATCCCATACCACTGCCACAATCACGCTGCTCAATGACCATAATTGGACCACTCCAATCATGACTCTGCGCTGCTGCTTTCACTTCCGTGAATTTACACTCCCTCTCGGAGCTACCTTCCTCTCTCTTTCCTAACCAAGGAAATCCACTTGGCCGCCTTGTCACTGCGACAAGTGCCACGGTGCTCGCCCAACGCTACACCACTCCCTTATAGCATAACCGCTATCCATGCAACACACATGCTCTGAATCTGCTCGCGAGGACTCTCGAGTCCATGCACTATCTGCACTAATCAAGATCAATCCCCGGGGCCAGACCTTCTAATGTTAACACATCGCAGCATACTCAATCCATTTCCTCGAACCGGTCTAACAATACCTGCAGAGTCTTCAGCATGACTGGACCGCCTTACCAGGCCTTCAGCCAATCTGGACCACTCTCAGAACCTTCAGCCAGTCTGGATTGCCCTCCAGGGCCTTCGGTCTGGCTGGACCGTTTTCCGAGCCTTCGGTCTGACTGGTACGCCTACCGGCCTTCAGTCTATCCGGACCGCTCAACTAGTATTCATCATTCCGAGTTATCTCTCTGGGAAATTCCTCCCATGCATATTGTTCTAGCCCTCTAGGGGTTCTGAACTCTATCTCCATCATACAAACTCAATCCCGGCCTGATCCCAGGCCCTCCACAATCAAGTACCCTTGGTCTGTATCCCGCCCTGCATGCCTGACACTTACTCATACCAGCCTACGCTCTTGGCTGAGAGAATATTGTTGAATCCCAAACAGCTAAACAACCTCACATGCTCATCGATCTTCCGGAGAATTTTCCAATTCTCCCCCACTTATAGCACTGACTATCAATCACCGGTCGCCATCACCGACCTCCCTCAACAACCTTACACAACACAAACACTTACACGCGAACTGCGTCCCGCAAGCACAAACAACCTTCACAAAATCACATATCAACACTGATAATACCGAGCTCGAAAGAAACTCAATCTGCGGCTAACCACTCCTCAGAAAGCAGATGCTACCCAACCTTCAAACCAGACGCAAGATTTCCACTAATAACCCCCATGAATGATAACCAACGAAATTCCCAACACTAACCCATAACCAAACCATAACCCTCAAAGAACAACGAATACCACACCGAAAACCACACAATGAGACTAGTAGATAAACAATACTCCACAATAATCACAAGATAAACAAGACATCAAGAAAGAAACATACCCGCAGCTGCATCCGACACTGCTTTGACCTCCTCTGCTGCAAGTTGAAAAGCACGACCCTGAGCCCTTGGGGGCTCCGATCCACCCTGACCCTCACCCTGATCCTCAAAGTGGCCGGTGCTGGAGCCTGCACCGGTCCTGTAGCAAGCTGTGGACAGGTGACCCTCAAGTGCCCAACCTGATGACAATAATAACAAATCCTCAAATCCCGAACCGGCGCTGACTGCCGACAATCCCTCGCATAGTGCCCCTCTTTTCCGCACTTGCGGCATGCACTATCGGATCTACAAACTCCGGTGTGACCCCTCCCAGACTTCCCACAAGCGTGGCTGCTCTGATCTCCCACCCTAGAATCAACGGTCTTGGACCGTTTCGGCGCCGGCTGTGACTGCACCGGAGCCTGCCTCAGCTCACGCAACTGTAACTCAATCTCTAACTCACGCCGCCTGGCGGCCTCCTGCAACTCCAACAAAGTCTCGCACCTCTGCGTAGACACAAACTGTCTGATATCCCTCTTGAGCATGCTCAGATATCGAGACATCTGAGCCTGCTCCGAAGCGAACTCAAGGCAAAACATTGCCCTCTCAGTGAACATCCTGGTGATCTCAGTCACCGACTCCGAACCCTGCTTCAGCTCAAGGAACTCCTGAGCCAATCTCTCTCACTCTCAACCCGCGGAACATAACGAGTGCTGAACATCTCTCTGAACTGATCCCATGAAACCGCAGCCCTCTGCGCATCCAAATATGACCCTGTGGTCAATCTCCACCAATCCTTCGCCCCGAGCCTCAACAGGTTCAGAGCACACCTCACCCTCTGATCAGCAGGGCACAAACACGTGAAGAAACACCCCTCCACGTCCGATAACCATCTCATAGCAACAATCGGGTCATGAACTCCATCAAAGGTAGGAGGCTTCGTATTATCAAAGTCCCGATACTGAAAACACCGGCCAACTCCTCCCCCTGCCGCTGCTACAGTCGTTGTAGCCGCCGCGGCAGCCGTCTCTGTGAGAGCTGCATAGCGCTCATCAAAATACTCGACCATGGCGGTCTTGATCGACCCAAACAGTTCCGGCAACTCGGCCCGGAACAACGCAGCAACCTCATCATGCAGGATCTCACGAATCCTAGTGTCCAACTTGCCTGTGCTCATCTGACCAATAACCTCGGGCGGTACTGACCCGCCCGAAACTCCCTCTCCTGCTCCCGATCCTGACCCGGATCCACTCCCAGCATTCCTCGAAATCTCCATACTAAAAACACCATAAAATCTCATATTCTTCCCATTATCCCGGGAACCAACTCTCAATCCAAACCTAGAGGTCATGGTTTCCCCGATACGCGTATGGGTCTTGTTCTTTCAGTAGTACGGGCCCATACTACCTTCCACACCCACCCATATTTGTATGAAGTACTACCACAACACCCTAGTGAAAACATACAAAACAAGCGCTCAACCCTCACTACTAGAGGAACACTGGAAATCTCCCACAAGGAAACCCTAGGCTAACAGACATCATAAATCAGGCAACATTATCATGAAATCCTGAAGATCCCTAGCCTAGCACTAGCATGCTGTTCTATCAATGCTCAAAACAAATATCATGTATGGTATTTTGGGGTTACTTACTGGCTCCGGCTGATCGCACCTCTGCGTCCTCCTTTACTCACTTTGAAAACCATTTTAAATTCTCTTCTGAAAACCCTCCTCGATTTGAGACTAGAGTTACACGAGTGTTCCTCCAATTCACTCAAACCAAGGCTCTGATACAAACTTGTAACGACCGAAAAATTTCAACCAATTTAATTTTTTTCAAAAACAACCCGATTTCATTAAATTATTACAAAAAGGTTTTCAATACAATTTATTTAGAGTTTTCCCAGAATTACATCACAACATAAACATGAGGAGCGGTACGATCACGCCTTCGCATTGCCACAATATCCTGAAGAACCTGAAAAACATAAAACCACAACTGTAAGCCCGAAATCTTAGTGAGATATCCCCAAAATACCAACCACATATACCATACACACATAACATGCCATATCATATCCGATCACAGAACAGCCATGCACTTCGGGTCTAGTGTGTGACTGGTCCGCCGCACCGGCCAACAGTCCACCTGGTCCACCCTCCGAGTCTAGCCATATACATCGAGTCTACAGTGTGATTGGTCCGCCCGCACCGGGCCTTCAATCCACCTGGTCCACTCTCTGAGTCTACAGTATGACTGGTCCGCCCGCACCGGGCCTTCAGTCGGCCTGGTCCACTCTCCGAGCCTCGACACGTCTGGTTCGCCCTCTTGGGGCCTACAGCCTATCCGGACCGCTCGCTGGGCCTTCGGTACAACCGGTCCGCCCTGGGTATCTTGGCCTACAGAACAAAGCAGGACCAGCCTTAACCCAACTCCAGTCCAAACAACCATGTGCACATAAACATACAATCATATAACAATTCGCAGTCAACAAGCTGATCAACAGATCACATAGCATATCATCATCCTAACCAGGATACCGACCTAACCGGTCACTAGCATAACATCACCCTACATATCAGGTTACCGACCTCAACCAGGTCTCTATCATACACCATCCTAGCTACTAGGATGCAACATACCAAAGCAATAACATAACAACAATACCCGGATCTCAATCCGATAAAGGGTCGGCCTTGGTGCCTTAGACCCTGTTGATATAGTGAGGATAACTCACCTCGCACTGCCGAAACTCTGAACTGAATAAGCAGATTCTCGAATCACCGACTCACCGAAAATCCCGAACTAGCCAACATAGCACAAATAAACATTAGGCCAAGCACAACACTCTTCCAAGGGTAAATTGACCATTTTACCCCTAACTCAATCCGGCCCAACACTAGGTAAGCCCCCAAGCCCACCAATAGCCCAAAGTCCAAAAGTCGGAAGCAAAGCCCACTATTGGCCCAATTTACTAAATTGGGCCCACCTCACCAAATGGACCTAAACTCAAGATCCATAACAACCAATGAGCCCACAATACTCTAACCAAAATGTCCAGTCACGGCCCAAAATCCAACAGCCCAAATAACAGGGAATCGGGGCACTGACTCGCTACGCGGGGCGTACTCACATGTTACGCGGGGCGTAACCTCACAACTCAACAACATCACATAACGTCTTAATGGTTAAAGCTCTTAAGCCCATATTTTAGATCCTTAGGCCAAATATGCCTAAGATTCATAAAGTCTCAAACTTTATCAGTTGGGACATCCATAAAACTCTTAATCCAAGGTCTTAATCCATTAAGACCCACATATCTCACACATGGAACAACCACAGCCTTTGGGACCTCATTTTTCTCACTCAAGACCTCTCCAAAGGTCTGAAAGGACAGATAATCTCGACCAACTCAAAACATGCATCAAAATGAGGACTTTTGGGACAAGAATGGTGTCAAAGCTTCACAACACATAGATCTACACAATATGAATGTCAAGCAAGAAGCTTTATACCTCAAATAGGCTCCAAAGGATGATGTCTTCCCAGATCTATAAGCTCCAGCCGTTTCTCTCCTTCTTTGACAACTTCTCCTTTCTTCCTTTATGCTCTCCTTTGCTAATCCAAGCTTTCCAAGACCAAACACACCCAATCAAGGAGGTGGGACAGCTATCTTAGGGTTTCTGAGGTTAAGGGAGAGCTTATGGAGGCTAGGGTATGCACCAAAATGTTCCTTATATAGTGGCTGACCCTAAATTTAGGGTTTTAGAACTCTGAGAGTACGCTGGGGGTACCTCTAGTACGCTGGGCGTACTCAACCTTGCACCCGCGTCTACTTACGCCTTACGTTGAGCGTAATCCCAGCTTATGCTGGGCGTACTCGGCGAGTCCCCAAAATTTCATACTTGGCCCTCATTATTCCACTTTTCCTACAAGATGATCAAAATACTATTTCTCTTAAATCTCGGGGGACTCACAATTAGGTACTCTTAGGAACGGGGCGTTACACTTACCGAGGGTTGGACCCTGATATTGCTCTCTAATGTCTAAGTTAGATTGCTAGTAATAAATTGCTATGATGTTGTGTGTGAAGGTTCTTGCTCTTTGCCCATATATGGTTATTGTTTTTCTGGTGTATTTATAGGCTATTGTGGTTCCAAGGGTTTATAGTTCTGTCCGGTTATTTTTCCATTGCCCTGTTTGCTAGCAGTATCGCCTTCTGTCATTTTATTATTTTACTGCTCCATATATTCTCTTTTTCAGGTTTCTTGTGATATGGTTCTGAGATTCATGCATGGTTACTCGAGCTTAGATTCGTTCGTGACACGCTGTTAATTTCTTCATGCTCGACCTTGTAAGTACTAGTTCGGTTTTGGGTTCTCTCGAATTATTGGCCTGAGTACACCATTAAGCCCCCCAGTATGAAGGGTAAAAGAATATCGAAACAATATTTTTCCGTTCAGACTTGAAGATCTTCCTTAGGTACTAGAACGCCCTTCGCATGGTACACATTATATTCTTGTGCCGTTGGATATCTTTTCTTCTACCTCGATTGGATTGCCCTTATTAAATGCTTTAACTTGTTTTTCCTGTTATTTAATGGATAAACCTAGTTTTTTGGAAGCTTCTATATCGTTATTCCTTTTTGACTCTCACATCATGGCTGTCATGGGTAGTGACATCACCACAGTTGTTTCACAAGTGGATAACCAAATGCTTGATCGATATATGCAAGAATATCATTTGTCCCCATGCTTGGTTTTCAACTTCTATCTTCATCATCATCTGTTCTAGATGCCCCATGTGGTAAGGTTGGATTTTACCGTAGGCATCTTGTTTATGGTTTAAGTTTGCCTCCGTCTTCCTTCTTTTTGGAGGTGCTTTGTTTTTATAAAGTTCATCTTGTGCAACTATGCCCTAATACTGTATCGAAAGTGCTTACTTTTGAGGTCTTCTGTGTAGCCCATAAAATACCACTCGATATCGCCTTGTTTCACTATTTCTATCATCTAAAAATCTATGGTGAATCGTACTCCTTTAGTAGTCGTCACTTTTCTCTTTCTATTGCCTTAGCTCGCGCTATTGGTAACTGGAAAAATAGGTTATGTTGGGTAGATGTTTATAGCTTATGACTTCTTTTTTCTCCTCGTTATGTTCCTCTTGGTGATGATCTTGGTGTTCTTATCTGATGATTTATCCTCTTATCTGCTCTTTTGTTCTCATTTTTCTGTAAATAGGTCATATTTGCCATAATTTATACTTTCCTTGTGTTGCATGATTCCTTTTTGGAAAGCTCAATGTGAAATGCCAGTTTTATCTATTCGTCATGTAAGTTTGTCTAGCTATCCGTGTCTCATACTAGTTTTGGTATGGTTTATTTTTACCTTTATTTCATGCATTCTCCTGTATAAATGTTGTTTTTTTTTTTTATTTTGCATGTTTCTTTTTTGTTCATTTAATGTTGTATATGGGAGTAAATTCCCTTTTTGTTTGACGTCATATTTGGCTGGTGAATATCCTCCTAAAGATATTATGTTAGATGATGTTATTCCAATCCCATATGTTGACATAGTGATTGTAATTCCTGACTCTCCTGATAGACTTACGGGGTTTGGTTCAGATTCTTTTTTTGTTGATTGGCTTTTCAAGACTTCTTCTCCTTCTATTGCTCCTTCAGGTGTTGGTTCCTCTCGTTCTATGGAAGGTGTGCCTACAGATGCTCCTTGTGCTAGTCGAAAATGTATGCGCCTTTTGACACCTCTCCAATTGAGCATTTTTGTGGGAGGTTTCCCAAGGTCATCGTTGTGTATCTTCTTTTCCTTCAGAGTATGCTGCTCCAAAGCCAATCAGTATGTAGACATTTTCCTTCTCTTGGCTATTTTTACCATTGTATACACGTATATATTTTTTCTTGTTGTTGTTATGATTACTTTGTAGTATCGACATTATTTTTTGGATGTGTGCAGATGGTTGTCCTTCTTGCTTTCGGTTTGAAGAGGACTTAGACAAGGCATGTCGCCTTGTGGTCTATGCTGAGAATATTATATCTATCATACTTCGACGAGATCTTAAGTTCTTTGATGTGTTGTTGGCACTTCAGGATCAGTTTCTAGCCGGCGAAGTTAATCTACGAGTTACCGAAGGTATGAAGCTTACTAGTGAAGAGATATTGTTGAAGGCTGGGGAAATGTATGTTGAGGTTTCTTAAGGTCCTCATTGTGTGTCTTCTTTGCTTTCAGAGTATGCTGCTCCAAAGCCAGTCGGTATATAGACATTGTCCTTCTCTTGGTTGTTTTTACCATTGTATACACATACATCTTGTTCATGTTGTTGTTATGATTACTTTGTAGTATCAACATTATTTTTTGGATATGTGCAGATGACTGTCCTTCTTGCTTTCGGATTGAAGAGGAGTTAGACAGGGCATGTCGTCTTGTGGCCTGTGCTAAGAATATTATATCTACCGTACTTGGGTGGGATCTTAAGTACTTTGATGGTTTGTTGGCCCTACGGGATCAGTTTCTAGTTGGTGAAGTTAATCTATGGGTTTCTGAAGGTATGAAGCTTGCTAGTGAAGAGATGTTGAGGCTGGGGAAATGTATGTTGAGCTGTCCATTCTGTATCAGAACACTGTGGCTAGGATCTTCGTTTTAGAGGAGCATAAGGCTTGTGTTAAAGTTGAATATGAGGCATGCCTTTGGGAGAACGATATGCTTCGTGCTCAGCTTGCCTTGAAATCTTGATGGTGTTGTTAGATGTAGGTCGGTTATGCTCTTTTGTTGATTTTTGGCAAGCGGAAACACTTTTGTATTGCTTGCGTGCCTAACCGATCTGTGGGGTTAATTGTTATTCTTTTTGAATGGTTATTCTCCTTTTAGTTTGTTTGTATAAGTCTTAATGTGTCTAAGGTATCATCCTAGACCATCAGTGGGTGCCCGTTGGTGGCACTCTCTAATTTTGAAATGGATATGCTGGTAAATAAAGTTTGTGTATGTACTGGATTTGCCAAGTTACACGTTTTGCAAGTTGTTGGTTTATCATGTAACCAGAGATCCTGTTCAATGATTTGTTTATGAATTTCGCGGGCTATCCAAGCTATATGTTTTAAGAGTATATATAATCTTTCACTAAGCAAGTTATATCGGGGTTTTGAACTTCGTCTTTTAGAATGATGTAGTTGCCTGGCCGAGCTACATTAGCTGGAAAGAATGATGATATTCTTGGGCTAAACGGGTAACCTAGGTCGGTGTTTTGAACTTTGGCCTTTAGGAGGATGTAGTTGGCTGATCAATCTACATTATTTAGAAAAAAATAAAGATATTCTTGGCCTAAGCAGGTAGCTTAGGTTGGAGTTTTGAACTTCAACCTTTAGAAGGATGTAGTCAGCTAACCGAGCTACATTATTTAAAAAGAATAAAGATATTATTGGGATAAGCAGGTAGCCTAGGTCAGAGTTTTGAACTTCAACCTTTAGAAGGATGTTGTTGGTTGGTCAAGCTATATTATTTAACAAGAATAATATATTCTCGGGCTAAGCAGGTATCCTAGGTCGGAGTTTTGAACTTCGACCTTTAGAAGGATGTAGTCGGCTGACCGAGCTACATTATTTAAAAAGAATAAAGATATTCTTGGGCTAAGCAGGTAGCCTAGGTCGGAGTTTTGAACTTCGACCTTTAGAAGCATATAGTTGGCTGACCGAGTTAAATTATTTAAAAAGAATAAAGATATTCTTGGGCTAAACAGGTAACCTAGGTCGGAGTTTTGAACTTTGATCTTTAGAAGGATGTAGTTGGCTGACCGAGCTACATTTTTTAAAAGAATAAATATATTATTGGGCTAACCAGGTAGCCTAGGTCGGAGTTTTGAACTTTGACCTTTAGAAGGATGTAGTCGGCAGGCCGAGCTACATTATTTAAAAAGAATAAAGTTATTCTTGGGCTAGATAGGTAGACTAGGTCCTTTCCATATACAAGATAGCCGCATCATTTTTGCTCTTCATTTGTAATAATAACTGCTTCATTTCCTAGATATAAAATTTCCACATGTTTTTCACATGCCATAGTCTCGGAACTATCTCGCCTTCCATCGTTTGTAGGATATATGACCCGTCTCTATTTGCCTACTGGATTATGTATAGACCTTCCCATATTGGTCTTAACTTTCCATGAGGCTCTTTTCTGCTAGCTTCATTATTCCTTAGTACCTTCTCACCAATCTTGAAACACACGCCCTTGATTTGTTGGTTGTAATAACTCTCTGCCGGTTTCTTATAATGCTCCTGTCGTATTGCTGCTACTTTTCTACGTTCCATGGAGACATCTAAGTTTTCTCTCAAATCATTACCATTGGTCTCCGTGTCCATGTTTGTTGTTCGGTTCGTTAGGATGATTAACTCCAGTGGTAATACTGCTTCTGACCCATAGACTAGGCTATAAGGCATTTCCTTTGTCGATGTAGGTACTGTCGTCCGATATGCCCATATGATACTTTGTAACTCGTCAACCTATTGCCCCTTAGCTTTATCTAGTTTTGTTGCTAACCTATGCATGATTGTTCTGTTAGTGACCTCGGTGTGCTATGGAAGTGAATTTTTGGTTGATTCTGAGTCCTGCGCACCGTTCTCGGAAAGGATTATTGGCGAATTGTGTGCCGTTATCCGAAATTACTGTGTGTGGTATCCCGAAGCGGCAGATTATTTGTTTCCAAGAAAGTTTGAAAATGTTATGGCTTGTTATCGTGGCTAACGGTTCTACCTCTACCCATTTGGTGAAGTAATCTATTGCGACCACCAAGAATTTTACTTTCTCGGGTGCTTTCGGAAAAGGTCGTACTATGTCTATACCCTACAGGATGAATGGTCATGGCATACTGATGCTAATCATAGGTGTTGTTGATTTTCTTGGGATTGGTGCATGTTTCTATCATTTATCACATTTGTTTATTATACTTTCCATGTCTTGATACATGGTTGTCCAATAGTAGTTGATCATTTCTATTTTTCGTACTATGGTTCACGCCCCTTCATGTGCTCCAACAAATCCTTCATGCATTTTCCTTATGAGGTATTCCACTTCCTTACCGTCCACGCAACATAAACGAGGTGTTAAGTACCCTTTTTTATATAGCACTCCATTTTTTACTACAAAGGATGGTGCTTTGACCCGTAACTTCCTGGCCTGCTTTTCGTCTTGGGGTAACTTGCCTTCTGTTAGGTATTTAATTATTGATTTCCTCCAATCGCTCGTGCCTATTGCCACTATCATTAATGCTGTTTCATTTATTGTTTTTGTTTGTACGATTTCTACCAACACTTTCTTAGTCATATGGGGGAAAGTTGAAGATGCCAGTTTGCTTAATGCATCTATGCATTTATTTTTTTGATCTTGATACATGTTTAAATTTGAAGCTTGCGAACTGCTTTGTTAATGTCTTTACTTTCTCTGCATACTGTGCTAGATTTTTTCCCTCAAATCTCGTATTACCCATTTGTTTATTGGCTACTACCATTGAATCTATAAAAGCATGTATGTGTTCGCACCCCATCTTGATTGCTAGTTGTAATCCTGCACTTAGCGCCACATACTTTGACTCATTATTCGACGCTAGAAAATCGAATCTTAACGCGTAAGTCACTTCTTCTCCTGTTGGGCTTGTTAATATTAACTCGGCAAATGCTCATTCTATGCAGGAAGATCCATCTAAAAACAAATTCCATTGGTTTTCTTGCGTAACTTCTGTACTTTCTTGGTTATCTTTTGATTCGTCTACTGACAATACCTCCCTATTACCTGTTATTTTGGTAATGATATTTGTTCATGCTTGTGCACTTATGCTAGTTCGTGTCTTGAAGACAATTTCATGTTCTCCCAATTCCATAGCCCATTTGGCTAACCATCTCGACTTCTCCGATGTTAATAGGACTTTTCACAGTGGTATGTTTGTGAGCGCTTTGATGGTGTGAGCTAGGAAGTACCTCCTTAACTGCCTTGCTGCATTAACTAGGCTTAACGCCAATTTCTCGATGTCTGAATATCCTATATTTTCCCCTTATAATATTCGATTTACAAAGTATATGGGTACCTACCTTTCTTCCTTCTTTGCTACTAGTATCGTGTTGAACACTGTTTTTTATGTTGCCAAGTATATTGTTAATACATCACCTAGAATTGGCAGTGTCAAAGTGGGTAGTTCGGCTAATGCTATTTTGAGCTTTCTCAATGCGTTTTTAGCCTTTTCAGTTTACCAGAAGGTCTTTTTGCCTAATACCCTTCTTAGTGTTTTGTAGAAGGGGAAAGCTTTTTCTACTGATATAGCCAAGAAACGTCCTAGTGCTGCTAATTTGCCATTTAGTGCTTGCACCTCTTTTACTGTCTTTGGCGAGCACATTTATAGAAATGACTCTGCCTTCTTTGGATTTTCTTTTATTATGTCCTTTGTGATCACATGTCCTAAGAACCTTCCTTCTTCCGTCCCAAAGATGCACTTTTTGGCTTTAACTTCATATTTTCCGCTCTTAATCTATTGAAGGTTTCTATTACATATTGTAGGAAATGGTTATCATCTTTGCTTTTGATGACCATGTCATCCACGTAACCTTTGATATTTCTATCAATTTGCGGTTTGAAAACTTTGTCTGCTAACCTTTGGTATGTTGCTCCTGCATTTCTTAATCTAAACGACATTTTTATGTAACAGAATGTGCCCCTGTATGTGTGGAAAGAAGTTTTTTCTTCATCCTCTTTGTGCATATGTATTTGATGGTCCCTTTTAAGCGTATAAGAAACTCTGCCACTTATGCCGATGTAATAATTCCATCTTTTCATCGACTGATGGTAGTGGGTAATAATCCTTTGGGCACGCTTTGTTTTAAGTTTTTAAAGTCTATACACATCCTCCATTGCTCGTCTCCTTTTTTCACCAATATTGGGTTTTCCACCCAAGATGGGAAGAGTGATTCCCGTACTATGCTTGCCTTGACTAATTTGTCTACTTTATCATTTATTGCTTTGTTTCTGTCTTTGGACTGTCCCCTCTTTTTCTGCCAGATTGGTTTGGTTCTCGGCTTTTCATTTAATTTGTTCTTGACTAAGTGTTTGGGTACGCCAGTCATGTATCATACTTCCAAGGAGAATACGTCAATGCTTTCTTTCAAAAATTTTGTTAGTGCCTATTTCAACCTAGTCGGTAACCTAGCCCCAATCCATACTCCTTGATCTGCGTATCTACTATTTAGTATGATTTCGTCTGTTTTGTTATTTACTTGTTTCTCTCCTGGCTTTTTCGTTTCCGCTCCTTCTTCTACTGTCGTTGTCGTGGGTATTATTAATGGCCTTCTATGGATCGTTCCATATCTATTTAGTGTTCTAAACCAGACTACACCATGAAATGTAGAAGCAATGGCTTCAAATTTCTTCATTGCACTTCTTCCGAATATAATGTTGTACAACGATGCTGATTTTACAATTGTGAAGTCCAATACTTGTGTGTTCTTGGCTTGTGTCAACCGACCTGTTAATGTTAGCGGAACATATAGTAACCCTTTTGGCCAAACATAGTGTCCCGCGAAACTTGTTAAGTGTCCTGTCAGTCGTTTAATCTTTTTTCGTATTTGCTCTGGTAACTGTGAGTAGTAGTGGTCGTACATAATTTTGGTTGAATTGCCACTGTCACAGTATATTATCATATATTTGCCCATATATAAGTAGTGGTTCATCTCCTTCAGTCCTGTTGTTATTTTATTGCTCCATATCTTCTCCTTTGTAGGTTTCCTGGGATATGGTTCTGAGATTTGTGCATGGTTACTTAAGGTTAGATTCGTTCATGACATGTTGTTAATTTCTTCAGCCCCGACCTTGTAAGTACCAGTCGGTTTTGGGTTCTCTCAAATTACCGACCGGGGTATACCATTAATTCACATATGAATACTTCATCAAATTTCTCTTATTCATCTATGAATACAAAAAAGAGATTATTCTATTCATATATGAATAATTGTATATGCAACTTATATGTATGTTATATTCATATGTGAATATATCACATTCAGTATCTTCTATTTACTTGTGAATACAAACAAAACTAAACTTAAGTAAGTTTAACTATTTCCTAAAATTTTAGGTAAAGATACAAAAGGAAAAGGTAAGAAAAATGAAGTTTGTGATGAGGAGTCACCCAAATTGAAAGAGAAACATTTAAAGCGAAAAAATGACATAGGCATAAAAAAAACATACCATATGTGTGACAACTGGCAAAGTTGGAATCGAACAAAGTCTAAAAGTGTATTATGTATACGTGAAACCACATCTTAACCTTGTTGCAACGGATCATCTACCCCCAAAAGGCATCATTGGTATAAATAGATATATACTTTGAAAACCATATCAACAATAAACCTTTCAAAGTCAACAAGGCTAACTAATGGTAGTTATAAGTCATCAAGAATCAAATAAATAAGACATTAAGCATGGACTTTACACTCTACCATGGAGTTTTTAGTTTTAAGAATCTAAGGTTATGTTATGGCCGAAAACTCATCCTAGAATCAAAAGCACATGCTAAGGACCGAAATCACCCCACATGGAATCACCACAAGACCGAAAACACCTACTTTAAGGCCCATTAGGACCAAAATCAACATTTGAGAGTATGTACAAGGTGATTTCGTCCATGCCTTTGCCGAAATCACCCTTAGTTAGGCCGAAATCTCCTTAAATAGCTAGATATTTATGCCACTTGATTGGTGGATACTCTTTTCAAGATGATAAGTTACACTAACCCAAGTAAACATCACTTCATATTATCTTTTCCTTTCCTATATAAATCACGATTTTGCGACTCATTCAACACATCCCAGTTAAACATTTTCACCACATTTCTCTCAAAGATTAAAACCTTACCTTCATACATTTCCAAAATCATCTTCAAACATTTCCCCAGGAGAAAAACTTTTCCCAGTAAGTATTCCATGTATGTATATATATATATATATATATATATATATATATATATATATATATATATTCTAGTGTTATTTAACACTTTATTTGTTAGTATCTAATTTGCACAAATATTATGAGTTTAAAACAAATTAGGACACGACCATATTCACGTATTATAACTCAAAGATCATCGCTTCACTTCGTTATCCCGCCCAGAAAACATTTGAGGTGAGTTCATACCCCTACATTTTCCAAGATTTTTCTAAGTTTTAGGGGGGGGGGGATAAAAGTAAACACAAGAATACCTGTGTAAATATACAAATCGTTTCTTATGTTTTCTTATATTTTATTACGTAAAATGCTAAATAACGTTACTACCAAAATCTCTTACATGCAAAGTTGTTAAAATACAAAGGTTTTTCGTTTCAATAGAACATACATTATTAACTATAATAGGTATAGTTCATGGGTCATTTTTACAATACTTATACACTTAGAAATTTCTATGGAAAAGTTACATTTTCATTTACTAAAGAGTATTACATTTTCATTTACTAAAGGGTTTTTCATTTCATTACTCGTAAACTCGTTGAAGCAATAAATTTGTGAGACACGTCTTAATGTACTTACCAAAGTACCGACAAAAAGTACTGACTTATAACTAGAGTCTCTTGTAGGGAGAGTAAGATATTTGTGTATAGATCTATATGAGACTGACAATCCCACACCCTGACTGTTAGCTACAGTTGGACCAACAGGTCTGGGGTGACAAATGTCTTTAGCATTCCGACACCTGATGAATGTTGTATCAGGCCGACTGGGTCAGAATATGGTTATAGGAACTCACATGTTGAAAACAACGACACATTTTACAAAGTAATATATTTTCAAACAGTCTTATTGGGATATAAATCTTACATTTGGTTTACGAGGCAAACATACCTGCGACTAGTTTTACCTAATAATAAAACTACATTACATGATTTTCCAATACAACACAAGTTACATTTCTAGAAACATACATTTAAAAAGGTTTCCATACAAATACAACTACATTGCACTATTTTTCTAGTATAGTACAACAGACATTTCTGGAAACATATATTTAAACGATTCGATATTTATTAAACTAGTAAGTCTTTGAGGAGCCTTATCGCTAAATCTATGATTACTTAGTGTATATGTTAGGGTTTATATAATTAATATCCTATAGACTTAGAATGTGTGATTCCGCCTTAACTCATGTTCCTTGTTTGGTTGTGGGCTTAGGGTAAAATCACTTATTCGACTGTCTATTCGACCTTGATTATATAAAACTTGTACACACTAAGTGATCATAGGAGGAACCAATATGGGTCACACCACTTATATGAAATAAAACTACGTATTACAAATTCTAAGCATAGAAAACATATACATTTTGATCTTAAGGTTCTAAGACTATAACACATATACAAAGAAAATATTGGATTTTCTGGAAGAACACACTGGCGTTTTCAAAGAACAAGGAATATACCTTTACATACAAAATGCTTATGAACTCACCAAATTAAATGTTGACAATCTTTCAAAACCACTTGTATTCTCAAGAAACCATTAGACAGGTACCCACACAGGTTTCGAGAAGACGGAGCATAGTGGCGTCACGTCTTAATTTTTGCTATAGTTTTGGTGTCAAACAAAAAAAGATTCGAACACAATGTAAATTATATATTTTCAATATGATGGTAATGTTTGCTTTGAGTACTATTATTCGATTCTTATGATACTATACATGAAGTCATCCACCCCCGGATGTTTTCGCCGTTCCGGTTTGGGGGCGTGACATATTGGTATCAGAGCATTGTTTGTAGAGAATAAAGTATATCAAACCATATAAGATATACAACTATAAATACAATGGGGCTAAAACATTCTGACCAAGATATATACTTGTAAATATAAAAATATTTTATAGAATATGCATACATACATACGTACATACATACATACATACTAGAACAGTGTCATAATAAGAACAAAGCAAAAGTATTAGGATAAGTTGAACACTACGAGTAAACCATGGGGTATGTAGTCAGGTCTGGGATGAATATAGCCTGATCAACTATATTTATCTAGAAGTGACTAGCATGTGCCTGAGAATAGTCGTAGTGTGCAACAAGTCTAAAACTTACCGTGACAACCCAAAATTTCTATCTGGTAAAGCCAATCAATTCAATCAAAGTCAGTCTTGTATCTGTTACCTTCCAGCCGTGCTAAGGATTATTCTGTGAGTTTTTAAGCCTCGTACACTTAGGACTTGATACTAGGATGTGTGAGTAACGAATCTATGCCTTTCTAATAGAGCCAAGAACATTCATCAAGGGTGTTCACGGCCCATACTAGAGTTTACGACCATAAACTCTTGGTGGCCATGAACCCCTCATCATAAGTATAAATCCCTTCATTTGTTCTTCATTCCTCACATCTTCAAGTCAAGAACACTCAATTCTCTCTCAAGTATTTTAGGCATTATAAATAACTTATGTGAGAACTTAAAAGAACCTTCTGGTAGGTTCATGATTTTAGAGTGTATACTTCCAAGGTTTTATATAATTGAGATTTTATAGACTTAGAATTTATGATCTATGCTTCACCTCCTATTCCTTGTTTGGTTGTGGTTTTGGAGTAGGATCACTTATTCGAAGGTCTATTTAATCTTAAATTATATACAACTTGTATACATTACGCAATTATAAGAGGACCCGGTAAGGATCACCCCAAAATGTTACACTTAATCTCATAGATTCTTTAGACACTTCCATTCTCACACGACAAACCTAGGTAGATGTAACCACTCCATCATAGCAGTCAATAGAGGAGTCAAGGAGGAACAAAAAGAGATCCAAGATGAGTTTTACAAGGAAGGATCAGCCGAAGAAACCAAAACGTTCCATGCATCACACTAATAAATAATTACCTTAATTGACTTAGTGAGCTAGTGATTTCACTACTCACACTATGTGTTAGGATGTTTTCTTTTCATGCAGCTAGTATCAGTTGTTCAATTCATAGAGATTCCTTCGAGCATAGCCACATCTGATTCATAAAGTTTATTTTATATAGACTCCCTTTATGAATTGTTTCAAGAACCCTATGAAAGTCAGAACCCGAAACACTCAGAACTAGGATAACATTGTCATTCAACTTTCAGCTTATAACCACCGCTATCGACTTATTTCCGTTTCATATTTGTATTATTTTTAGCAAAGAGATGCCTTGCAGTAGACCTGTAAGGTGCATAGTCAATAACACAACTGAGAATCCACCACCGCAGTTCGATCCTGTTGCTCTCCAAGCAGCGATAGCGACCTTAGTAACAACTACTCTAACTCACCTCAGCGAAAGTGGCACTAACAGAACCGATAGCAGTATCCACTTAACTAACCCCGAAGTTACCCACATACACCCATGTGAGTGTTCGTACAAGGACTTCATGAACTACAAACACAAATGCTTTAATGGAAATGGAGGAGTCATTGCTCTGATGCGATGGTTCGAGAGAAAGATTCGGTCTTCGCAATCTGTCTGTGCCCAGAAGAGAGCAAAGTTAAGTTTGTTGCCTGTACCTTCTCCGACATAGCCCTCACATGGTGGAATAGCCATATTAAGTCACCGACCCTATCAGTGGCTAACTCGATAGGTTGGGAAAACCTGAAAGAGATGATGTTGGAAGAATACTGCCCAAGGGGCGAAGTACAAAAGCTAGAACAAGAACTATTGGAGCACACCATGGTCAGCTCAGACATAGTGGCCTACACTGACAGGTTTAGTGATCTGGCGGCACTATGCCCTGAGATGGTTACCCTAGAGAGTAGGAAGATAGAAAGGTACATATGGGGTTTATCTACCCCGATTCAAGGGGATGTACTGTCTTTTAACCAAACTACATTCGATAACGCCAAGCGCCTGGCCCAGAGACTCATTGACCATGGAGTCCGCCATGGCATGGTGGTCCCTATTCCCGAGCCATCAAAGGGATGGGACTACAACCGAAAGTCGGGGAACAAGAGGAAGGAGTGAACAACACTGGAAACCCCGCAGGAGCAACAAATGGCTACTGTATACGCCGCCACAACACCTGCTACTCCAACACCTGCCAATCGATATGCTGGAACTCTCCCAAAGTGTGATGGGTGTAACTACGACCACACTGAAGTATGTCGGGAAATGCATTGCCTAAATTTCCATAGGAAGGGGAACACTGCCCGGTTCTGCAGGGCACCAGCACAGCAGATCTCCCAAGTCCTAGGAGTAGAAATAAACCAGGCCTGCTATAGCTGTGGTGAGACAGTACACTACAAGAGGGACTACCCGATAACGAAGAACTCAGGAGCAGATGGACGAATTCTAATGATCATCGCAGAAGAAACTACCCTGGAGTCACCAGCGACCAACGGTAAGTCTTTGAAATAAGAATTGCTTTTAAATTTAATTTATATTTATATAAGATTAAAACT
The DNA here is from genome assembly GCF_051521515.1 of Lactuca serriola. Classification (NCBI taxonomy): domain Eukaryota; kingdom Viridiplantae; phylum Streptophyta; class Magnoliopsida; order Asterales; family Asteraceae; genus Lactuca; species Lactuca serriola. The sequence continues at coordinate 144,029,762 of NC_136409.1, forward strand.
TGGGGAAACATTTAAAAGTAATTATAATAACTCACTCGTATTAAACAAGTCACGACATTCATAAGAGAACTAAAGATCCGTTCAGGGGAGCTATGATTGCTTAGTATGTACATCTGTGCATAGCTAAGATTTTGCAGACTTAGAGTGAGTGATTCCGCCTTAATTCCTGTTCCTTGTTTGGTTGTGGATTTAGGGTAGAGCCACTCAATTGAACGTCTTATTCATCTTAATTATACATAACTTGTATATGCCCGATGATCATAGAGGTACGGAGGAGGATCATAATATAGAGTATCGACACTAGTTATCAAAACACTTGCTCTGTTAGTACACACTCATCGCGGTACGATTGGTGGAAGTGGTAGTATCAAGGAGGAAACCGAAAGCACTAAAAAGTCTACATAGATTACATAGTCGAGCGCACTCAGGATACACCATCATATAGCATACACTTCTTTCAAATCGGCCTAACTTTTGTTCAGTAAAGAGTCCGTTGTCATCATTCTTCATGGATTGGCGTGGTCCTTACCATACTAAGTTCAAATGTTTTAAAAATTCCATCGCCTTGATCATCAAATTCACAAAACCCTCGTCGTTCGTAATGACAACCTAACCCAGAACTCAGTATTGTTTCTTGTCTTCTAAACCCCGAAGTAGTCAAGCAAGGAGTACCTTGCCCTGCGAAACCTTAAACATCGTATACTCAACAGACATTAGCGAACTACCACTCGTCCAACAGATCAAATTCAAGCACATAGGCTAAAGATGAATACAGCCCACCTATCACTATTAAGTGTGTACGCGAAGGTGGTATATAATTATGATTATGCGGATTTAGTATGTGTGTTTCCGCCCTATCTCTTGTTCCATGTTTGGTTGTGGACCTGGGGCAGAGTCGTACATCCGACCATCTTAGTAATCTTAATTATATACGGCTTGGATACACAAGGTGATGATAGATGGACCAGGTATGAATCTTATCATGAGCGTCGGGGCAAAATTTCCCAGGTCTACGAGTGAGTATCCTACCATTCAGAGGAGCGCAACCCCAGGAGTACTACTAAGAAAGCTAATTTCCGGACGAAATTCCTTCTAACGGGGGGATGATGTGTCAACCTGGAAATTTCTATCTGGTAAAGCAAACCAATTCAATCAAAGTCAGTATTTTATCTGTTACCTTCTAGTCGTGGTTAGGGTTATTCTGTGAGTTTTTAAGCCTCGTACACTTAGGACTTGATGCTAGGATGTGTGTGTAACGAATCTATGACTTTCTAATAGAGCCAAGAACATTCATTAAGGGTGTTCATACCCCTATAATCGATCTTTTAAATGTTTTAAATGCTTTTAAGGGGGGGGGGATACAAGTTGAACACAATGATAATTGTGTAAAAGTTTATCAGTGATAAACATCATTTTAAAGGATTTCTTATGCTTTTATACGTGATCAAATCATTTCAAAAACTCTTTTAAATTTATATTACATAGTTGTTTATAAAACTCTGTTTTAAAAGTACAATCATAACTTAGTAGGTAATCGAGTCTTTTCTACAAATCAGAGACGATAAAAAACAAGCATACTAGTAAACTAAAATAGGTATAGTTTAATGGTTCAAAACATACAATAACAAGAACAGGGAGGAACATACAATAACATGAACAGAAGGAACATACGATAACAAGAGCAAGATAACAATAATGTGATACCACTACTTCATGGCTTAGCAATATACTTGTTAGGTCGCGTTTTGTAGCCAGAGTCTCCTAGAGGGAGAGCATGAGTTTGTGTAAAGATCTATACGGGATTGACCATCATACACCTTGCTGCTAGCTACAGTGGGACCTGCAGGTCTGCGGGTGACAAATGTCATACCATTTCAATGTCTTTGGAACATTGTGTCTTATACTAGTCAACAAAGAATGGTTACAACCATCTCACATTTTAAAATTAATTAACAAAATGGTTTTAAGGTAGTTAGTGTTTCAGTAGTTACTTTATACAACATTACTGAATACTTTCATTTTCCCATTACATTCATATAGTGATCTTCTCACATAAAAAGTAATGCAAACTATTTTCTAGTAAGAATAGTCTTAAACTTGGGAAAACATACATCATTAAAACAAATAAACAGAACAATCAAGTGTTAGTACATTCAGTTAGAAGGGGGCCTATAATGCTAACTTTATGATTCCTTAGTGCATACATCAGGGATATATATTAATTGGGTCCGGTAGACAGTAGCGTGTGTGTTTTCCGCTTCATTTACTGTTCCTTATTTGGTTGTGGGCTTAGAGCAGATGCACCCAGTCTACTATCTATCCGATCTTATATATATATATATATATATATATATATATATATATATATATGTATGTATATTCTGTATACACCAAGTAATGATATGGAGTACCAGGTATAGGTCAGGTCATAGCATACAAATTCAATACACCGTTTTCTAGTATAGAAAAACATACTTTTCAGATAGAACATTTAGTAGGTTAAACTAGAAAATTATCAGTAAAAAGGATTTAATTCATTTGATTAAACCAGTATAACTTAAAGGACCTTTAGTGGTTAATTCTATAATACCTTAGGGTTATATATAATTAATATCTAATAGGCAATTGGGTGTATGCTTTCCGCCTTACTTCCTGTTCCTTGTTTTGTTGTGGGCTTAGGGCAGATTCACCCATTTAACTGTCCGTTCGATATTAGATTATATATAGCTTGTATAAATTATAGAAGGAACTATTGTGGTTACCATTTTTACTAAAGGAATATATGATTTTCTTAAAGAATGTTTTCATCAAATATAAAGAACTATTATAGTTAAATCCGTAAGTACCAAATGAATACACTAGGGTTATATACAATGAAGATCTAACAAACAATGGGTTGTCTGACTTCCGCCTCATTCCCTGTTCCTTGTTTGGTTGTGGGCTTAGGACAGATTCTCACAACTGATTGTCTGTTTACTCTAAAATGTATATAACTTGTATCCATTCAGTACTCATAGAAGGAATTGTAGAGTCATTTTCACTTTCATTCATCATATCAGAAAATATAGGATTTTATGGAGGAACATGCGAACTTTTCTAAAAAGAACTTATAACTTACTTTCATCACCTAAATACTTATGAACTCACCAGCTTAAATCCTGATCTACTCTTTCAAAATAACTTGGATTCTCAGAAAACTAGTAGACAGGTACGCGCACTGGGATTCAGAAGATGGAGTATAGTAGCTTCATGTCGTGTTTTGTTGTTTACTTTTGGATTCAACCTTTGTGAATCATTTACTTTGTAAACACTTTAATATTAATACAATGGTTGTTTGTTACTTTGATTACTATGATGCATGTGTTGTGATACTAAACATGACGTCCTTCTCCCCTGAACGTTTCCGCCATTCCGGTTTGGGGGTGTGACACTTAACATCTCTATATACCAAGAAACTCTATAACCAAACATAAAGTTTAAAAACACTAAAGGAGTATTTTATGATACTATAGGTAATTCATGTGAAAACTAAAAGACCCTACTGGTAGGGCTATAATTTCTTAGTGTATACATTAGAGTTATATATGATTAAGATTTTGTAGACTTAGAATATGTAATTCCACTTTAAATCATGTTCCTTGTTTGGTTGTGGGCTTAGAGTGGAACCACTTATTCGAAGGTCTATTCGGTCTTGATTATATAAAACTTATATACACTACATGGCTGTAGGAGGACCCGGTAACGATTACATTATAAAAATTTGATTAGAAAAGCTTCTATTAACCTCATAGATTCTTTGTATACCCCTATCCTCACAAAACGACGCATCTAGATATCGCCACCCTACCACAACAGCCAACAGATGAATCGAGGAAGAACCAGAAGGAGTTCATGAAGAGGATCCTGAGAAGGGATCAGACGAAGAGATAGGAGCTTGTGAGACCGTTAATGAACCTTACCTTACCAGGAGCATGCATAAGACCCTTTTACCTCTATCTTTCCAAGATGCACCCCCACAATGTGCAACCCAGCTACATGCATGGGCTGGAAAAGACAACCAACGATCTACCTTCTCCATACACCCACTACACCATGCTTCGGACCCTAGCTCCCACAAATTGAGCGATAACTATGATTGTACCATGAGAGGCCCTCTTAGACATTTGGGTACATAATCTCCATCACGAAGTAATGGGGATCAGTGGCAAGCTCGGAACATGACGGTGTGAAGTTTAACACATCTATGAGGAATAAGAACACCATATGGATTCCATGCATACAAGTAGGTTACAAAAACAATACGGACCACCTACACTCTTTAGAGGGAGAGATAGCCACCATGAAATAATATCTCCTTGTAGCTAAAACTAGGGCAATCATAGTAGAGCAGGAAGCGGAGGAGACCACTCACGAGACGTAAGAGGAGGCATGGCACCTTATGTTGGAATAGTGTCTAAGGCTGCAACTATATTAGGCAAGTATTTGACCCGGTTGTGCATGGTCCTTTTGGGTTGCCTTCACCATAGCAACTTGATAGGATGATTTATTAAGAGAGAGTAAATATTATTAGTATATTATGAGAATAATATAAAGAATAATATATTGTTATTTGATTAATATAAGTCATAAATTAATTGGAATTAATTTGGTGACTTAAAGAGATTAATTAAATAAGAGGGTATAAACTGTCAATTGTTTGATAGTTAAACTTTAGACTGTAAATCCATATAGATATGGATTGGACGGATTCTAGAAGCTAAAGGATAGCTCAAATCGTCCAAGAGTTATCTAAGGAATGGATTTGGATAGCTTTAAGAAAAGATTATCCAATTAGGGTTTAGGTTGTAACCCTTAAGGAGTCTACAAGTATAAATAGACCATATGGCATAAGGAAATCGGGACTTCATCTAAAGTATAAAAACCCTGGCCGATTTCCTCCCCTCTCCTCTCTCCCAAATCATCCTCCTTGCTATTTGGTGTTTGTAAGCCATTAGAGGAGTGAAAATTGTGACTCTAGAAGCTCCAAGACAACAAGATCAACAAGAGATTCAAAGGTATGATTCTAGATCTGTTTTAACATTGTTCTTACACCTAAATAGTCATTAGAAGTCTTGGATTCAAAGCATGTTTAATTAGAAAGCCTAGATCCAAGCATTAGGGTTTTGCATGAGCACATAGGAAAGTTCTTATGGCTAAAACCCATCAGTGGTATCAGAGCCTAGCTTGGTTTTCATTAAATTGTTGCTTAATTGTTTGTTGCTTAATTGTCTGAAACTAAACTGCAAAATTCGAATTTTGTGTTTCTGAGTCATGGACTCGGCGAGTTGGCTTGACTCGGCGAGTCACTTGGTGCACTCGGCGAGTCCAAGCGTCAGGAATGGCCAGATTCGGGATTTCTTCATGATTATCTTATGGAAACTTACCTTAATCATATTAGATCAACCCTAATCCGATTTTTTGATATATATGACTATTATCTTGATCTAATTAAAGATATTTATCAACTAATAAAATATTTAATTTCCTTATATGATAATTAATTAATTATTTTGATTATTTTGGTAATTATCTTGAAAGAAATCTTGAATAAATCAAATATAGATAATTAGGAAATTAATTGTTAATTGAAATTATTTGTTATTTGATCCTCCATGTTTTAAATGTTTAAAACTTGTCCTCAAGTTTTGAAATTTATATTTTGTGATTAAAAGTTTTAATTTAGACAAATTAAATTTCAAACCCTAGATTTTAAAATGTTTAAAATACAACCCTATACTAATATAATATTACAAGATTAATATATATATATATATATATATATATATATATATATATATATGTGTGTGTGTGTGTGTGTGTATAACTAAAATGCTAGTCTTACCGTTAGTAGGCCTCATTCACGAAGCCGATCTATAAGGTGGGTATAAGGTTGCGGCCTATAAAATGGCGCTTTATGGGTGTACACTCACACCCACCGCTTGCTTGATCGGTGAAGGGTCGTTAGCCGAACGGGTAGGATAGGGCAACCTCATCCTCTCATTAAAAGTATAATAGGAAATACAAAGTAACTACACATATTTTAAAATTTCCCAATCTTAGTTACTTTAGGAAAAGTGAATTGATGCAATCCCATGAAATTACACTTTGCACCCTTGCTAAGAAGTTGGTGGAGCGTGTGTGGTTTACCGGCACACTAATTGGTTCTAAGCAAAGGTGGCAAAGGGTGATTCATTGTTTATCATAGTTCGATGGAGCGTGTGTGGTTTACCGGCACATCGAATAGGTGATCGTTACAATGAAGGCACCATGTGAATTTGCATGGTAATTCACACCCGCTTTGTGATCCTCGGTATCCCAGTCACAAACAAGAGGGGAATATCGAGATTTAAACATGCCATTGAATCGTTTCAATGAATCTCATCTGAACCTAGGACTTCTCAATACATTTAGGACTAATAGTTAGGTTTTGTGGTGGAGAATTAGTGAATCGTCATTCACTTACCTTCAATTTATTTGTATGTTAGATTACGACATCCCTTTTCTAATATGTAAATGTTGTTGTTGGATCCTAGCCCTAATTTTTCTTATTGGGTGATAATTAGGGATTCATATTCTAATCTATCTTTGTCCTTTCTATTTGTAGATGTCGAACGCAAACAACGCTGCTGCTAGTTCTTTCACGTTGATGAGCCTTTGCCAAACGGTCACCTTCGATGGAACGAACTTTAGCGAATGGATAAGATACATTCGCACCATTGCTCGCTATGAGGATAAGGAGTATGTCCTCGATGAGAAGCTCGGGAAGATTAACCCTGAAATCGCTACTCCGGATGAAATTACCGCTTTTGAAACTCATGAGCGAGATGCAACGAAGGTACATTGCATCATGATAAACACCATGAACTCCAAATTCCAAAAGTCCTACGAGGACATGTACCCGTACGAGATGCATCAAGACTTATTGGAGAGATACCACCAGAACACGAGACAAGAGCATTATGAGATTTTCACTAACATGATTTCCGCTAAGATGGGTCATGGAGAGTCTCTTATCGTGCACCTGCAAAAGATGCAAAGGTATGTCGACCGTCTTCGCAAGTTAAATGTTGACTTTAGGGAAGACTTGGCGATCGACATGGTGGTTCACTCTTTGCCTCCGATGTACAATCAATTTAGGATGACCTACCACATGAACAAAGAGGAGGTCACCCTAAGCAAACTCCATGGTCTCTTGAGGGTCGCTGAGAGCAACTTCAAAGACAAGTCTGTTGCACCAACTCCCAACCCACCCGCTGCTCATGTCTTGGCTATTGGTCAAGGAAAGGGAAAGAAGAGGAAGGCTTCATGTAAGAACTTTCGCAAGGTTAAAGCCCGAGATGGTGCCTCTTCTAGTGGGACCAAAGTTGATCCCGCTAAGCCCTGCCTTAACTCGAAGGAGGCAGAGTGCCACCACTGCAACAAGATAGGACATTGGAAGAGAAGCTGTCCAGAGTACCTGCAAGCCATCAAGGAAGGAAAGAACAAGACATCTTTCTCAGGTATATATACAATTAAATCTAACGATTCTAATCATGCTATTTCTTGGGTTCTTGATACCGGTTGTGGTTACCACATTTGTTCTAATGTGCAGGGACTAAGAAGAAGTAGGGATGTGGAGCAAGGAAGAATCAATCTAATCATGGGGAACAGAAGATCGTCGCCTGTGACCAAGATTGGAGTGTATTCTTTAGTGCTTAGGAATAATTTATGTTTAGATTTGAACAATTGTTGCTATTCGCCAGAAATGGCTAGAAACATCATTTCATTTCATGGTTTGTTTAGACAAGGTTTTAGATTTTCTTTTAATAATGAGAATGGTTCTATCTAAATGGTGTCTTTTACTTTGAAGCTATACCATGTAATGGAATTTATGAAACTGTTATGATTGTTGATAACTTAGGAAATGATGTTTTGAATATAGATTCTTCCACTAGTATGGATAAAGCATCCTTGTGGCATTGTCGTCTTGGACATGTCAACGAGAAACGCATAGCCCAACTCCAAAAGGATGGAGTGTTGGAGTCATTCGACCTTAGGGAAGATGACACGTGCGAGTCTTGTTTACTTGGAAAGATGACTAAATCACCCTTCACGAGTACGTGTGAAAGGGGTGAGGGTCTATTGGACCTAATACATACCGATGTGTGTGGACCGTTTAGATCAACCACGAAGGATGGGAACCGCTTCTACGTGACTTTTACCGATGATTATAGTAGATATGGGTATATCTATTTAATCAAGCAAAAGTCAGAAACTTTTGAAAAGTTCAAAGAGTTCAAGAATGAAGTGGAGAATCAATTGGGCAGGAAAATCAAGATGCTTCGATCCGATCGAGGAGGAGAGTACCTAAGTCTTGAATTCCAAGATTATCTCAAGGAGTGTGGAATAGTTTCGCAATTGACGCCTCCTAGGACACCGCAGTTGAATGGTGTGGCAGAAAGGCGTAATCGAACCCTATTAGATATGGTTCGCTCTATGATGGGTCGTGCTTCACTATCAATCTCTTTTTGGGGGTATGCCTTAGATACTGCCGCCCATATCCTTAACCGAGTCCCTACTAAGAAGGTTGCCAAAACACCTCACAAGATGTGGACAGGGAAAGCTCCCTCGTTGGCACATATCAAGGTTTGGGGTTGCGAGGCTTTCGTAAGACGAGATACTCACGACAAGCTCGAACCTCGAAGTGAGCGATGTATTTTCATCGGCTACCCGCAGACATCCTTTGGATATCTCTTCTATAGACCGAAGGACAACGTTGTCTTCGTTGCGAGGAGAGGAGTTTTCCGAGAGCGAGAACTCATAAGCCAAGGAGACAGTGGGAGGCAAATCGAGCTTGAAGAGATTCAAGAGTCGATAAATGAAGGAACCTCTACCGCTGACACTCAACCCGAGGAAGAAACTCCGGTTGAACCGATTGACGAGTCCTTACCTCTTAGACGTTCCGATAGAGTTAGAGTTCTACCCCAGTTTTATGGTTTTCATATTACTACTGAAGGGGACACGTATATTAGTGATGGTACACTAATAAACCTTGATTAACCTAATAGCTATAAGGAAGCCATGGCAGGCCCGAAGTCTGCGAAATGGAAAGAGGCAATGGATAGCGAGATCCAATCCATCTATGATAACCAAGTTTGGAATTTGGTTGATAATGTGCCCGGATGTAAGACCGTTGGGTGCAAATGGATCTTCAAGAAGAAGACCGACGTGGATGGAAACGTACACACATATAAAGCGTGATTGGTCGCGAAGGGCTTTACTCAAACTCCCGGAGTTGACTATGATGAGACCTTCTCACTAGTTGCGAAGATAAAATCTATTAGAGTGATGCTAGCGATTGCTGCATTTCATGATTATGAGATTTGGCAAATGGATGTCAAGACCGCTTTCCTTAACGGAAAGTTGGCTGAGGATGTTTACATGGCTCAGCCAGAGGGGTTTATGGATCCGAAGCATCCGAATAGAGTGTGTAAGCTTGAGAAGTCCATTTATGGACTTAAGCAAGCATCTCGCGGATGGAATCTTTGCTTCGATGAGAAAGTCAAAAAGTTTGGATTTGTACGAAGCGAAGATGAATCATGTGTATATGTCAAAGCCAGTGGGAGTACAGTAAGCTTCCTCGTTCTATATGTCGATGACATATTACTCATAGGAAACGACATCCCGACTCTGCAGGAAGTTAAGTCCTGGCTCGGGAAGTGCTTCGCTATGAAGGACCTCGGAGAGGCTTCTTACATTTTGGGAATAAGGATAGTAAGAGAAAGAAGTAAGAGACATTGGACTTAGTCAGAACACTTACTTAGAGAAGGTACTAAAACGTTTTAGTATGGAAAACTCGAAGAAGGGAGAATTACCGATACAAAGTAATGCCAAATTGAGTAAGACTAAAAGTCCGAGTACCGAAGCTGAAATAGCAGAAATGAGCCGAGTACCATACGCTTCCGCAGTTGGCTCAATCATGTACGCTATGACTTGTACTCGCCCTGATGTAGCCTTCGCTTTGAGCATGGTTAGCAGATATTAAGGGAATCCTGGCAGAGCACATTGGATTGCGGTGAAGACTATCCTTAAGTACCTTCGGAGGACGAAGGAATGGTTCTTAGTCCTCGGAGGGAGTGATGACTTGAAGGTGCGAGGGTATAGTGACACCAGTTTTCATACCGACAGGGACAACTACCGTTTGCAGTCGGGCTGGGTCTTTACCCTAAATGGAGGAGCAGTCACATGGAAAAGTTCCAAGCAGGAAACCGTAGCTGATTCAACGTGCGAATCAGAGTACATTGCAGCGAGCGAAGCGTCGAAGGAGGCAATATGGCTGAAGAACTTCATCGGTGATCTTGGAGTTGTACCTGCCATAAAGGAGCCCATGGAGATTTTCTGTGAGAACGAAGGAGCGGTTGCCTTGACCAAGGAATCGAGGGATCATGGTAGATCAAGACATATCGACAAAAAATATCACTTCATTAGACATTGTGTAGAAGAAGGACAACTCGTAGTGAAGAGGATATCGTCAGAAGATAACCCAGCAGATCCGCTTACGAAGGGACTGAGTAGGGTTAAGCACTTGCAGCATGCTAGGAGTATTGGGCTGAAGGATGATATTAGCATAGATTAGATAGTATTAGAAACGTGTAATAGATAAATGTAATTAACATTTGATGATTAAATAAAGGGGTTTTATTTATGAGTAATGTTACTATCTTATGTTAATTATTTAGCTATTGTTTCACTTTGCATGTTTTGACTTCCAGAATAATTGAGTTTATTATGAATAATCGAGTTATTCGAATTGTACACAATCGTTCATATGTTGGAAGTAGATATGAATGAAGATTGTCATGAATTGGTGTGTAGATTGTCTAAATGGTGTTAGACATAGCAAAGGGTTGCTGCAACGTTCATGAGTGCTTATGAACTAGTTTTGAGCATTGGAACAAACCCGTGCTTGCTGGAATCACCGTATGGAATATGATATATAAGAGGTGATCGCAAGACGATAATATCATATAGTCTTAAAACCTAGATATATGGTTTGTTATTTGTTAATTGATTGTACATTGATAATGCAAAAACGCATTGGTAAATCAATGTTATAAAACGCATTGTTGTGTATAGTTGATTATTGAATAAGTAAATGCATATAAGTCAAAGTTTATCTGTAACTTTTATCTAAGAAGGTAAAAGCGATATCTCGGCCACTCGAGGATTTGATTTGACATATGTGCCGGGCCCGGTCAGAACTGAATTGATGTGTTCGATTAAGTTCTATGTCGAATAAACCAGAGATCGAGAAACCTAAATGCTTGACTAACCATTCCATAGGATTGTCAGCATGATATCTAACAGAGGACTGTACGATCCCTTATCTAAAGGACAAGATTGATTAGATCAGAGTTTGACAGCGTCTTTGAGAGCTATGATTGCAAACTGAATTGTACTAGTGCATATAGTTACTAGACTTATCCAAGTGGGAGACGGTTGGAATAGTGTCTAAGGCTGCAACTATATTAGGCAAGTATTTGACCCGGTTGTGCGTGGTCCTTTTGGGTTGCCTTCACCATAGCAACTTGATAGGGTGATTTATTAAGAGAGAGTAAATATTATTAGTATATTATGAGAATAATATAAAGAATAATATATTGTTATTTGATTAATGTAAGTCATAAATTAATTGGAATTAATTTGGTGACTTAAAGAGATTAATTAAATAGGAGGGTATAAACTGTCAATTGTTTGATAGTTAAACTTTAGACTGTAAATCCATATAGATATGGATTGGACGGATTCTAGAAGCTAAAGGATAGCTCAAATCGTCCAAGAGTTATCTAAGGAATGGATTTGAATAGCTTTAAGAGAAGATTATCCAATTAGGGTTTAGGTTGTAACCCTTAAGGAGTCTACAAGTATAAATAGACCCTATGGCATAAGGAAATCGGGACTTCATCTAAAGTATAGAAACCCTGGCCGATTTCCTCCCCTCTCCTCTCTCCCAAATCATCCTCCTTGCTATTTGGTGTTTGTAAGTCATTAGAGGAGTGACAATTGTGACTCTAGAAGCTCCAAGACAACAAGATCAACAAGAGATTCAAAGGTATGATTCTAGATCTGTTTTAACATTGTTCTTACACCTAAATAGTCATTAGAAGTCTTGGATTCAAAGCATGTTTAATTAGAAAGCCTAGATCCAAGCATTAGGGTTTTGCATGCGCACATAGGAAAGTTCTTATGGCTAAAACCCATCACCTTATGCATCACCTTAGTAAATAAGAAACTAACATAGACTAGTGAGTTAGTGACTACTCTACTCACACTATCTGTTAGACTTATTGCAGTCTTCGTCGTAACTAGTAATAGTAAGCCAATTGAGAAACGCCCTTCCAAAACCCATGAAACCCGAACCGACTTAAGGTTTTGACATCTATATTCTATTTTAGTAACTTAAAATTTGTATAATACCTACTTCTACTCACTACCATAAATTCATCACAAGGATGTTAGTCAAAACATTTAGAATCGTACAACAAAACGTGAAATATATATGGGTATATAAATAGATGGAATACAACTAGCAACGACCATAGTTACTTACGAACTCGTTTCACACCATACAGTAGAATCATGCCTCCGCATGGAAGTAACCAACATACCGTCACAACACCAGTCCTACAAATAGACCCTGCTACATTCCAAGCCGTTGTGACAGCCGTCATGGCACAACTCAGCGCTAACGGAAACGGAAACGGTGTCGACAATTCCAATCGTTGTGACAACCAAGGGCACCAACGAGTGTCTGCCTACAAGGACACCCCAAACTTCAAACCTAAGAACTCCCACGACAATGGAGGAGTACCTCCCAAGAAACGAAAGTTCTTGAACAAGAAAAAGGGTCGTTCGACTCAAGGACCTCCCAAAAGACAACAAACTGAGGCATTCCATACCACTACTATCCCTACTGCCTCAGTGCCGACAAGACCATATGCTGGAAACCTCCCAAGATGCGAAAAGTGCAACTTCCATCACTATGGAGCCCGTCGAGATATGCACTGCAAAAATTGCAACAGGGAGGGGCACAACACCCATTTTTGTAGGACTCCGGCCCAACACACTACTCAAGCCACTAAGGTCGGAGCAATTCAAGCATGCCATGAATGCGGTGAATCGTGGCATTTCAAGAAAGATTGTCCAACAGAAAGGAATGACAGAGAAGTGGGAAGAGTTTAACAATAGGACTCAAGGAAGCAACGAGGGACCCTACTGGGATTTTCGGTATGTTTCCAACACTGAAATATTTAAGCCTTGAATTTTCCGCTAAAACTAGTGCCCATTTAAAGTTAATCGACCATAAAATCTCGAAACACGACAAATTATAATCGTAAAATTGCCCACCTCTCCCAAGTAAATCAAAACATTCTTATAAAAACTAAGGATCCTTACAGATGATCTATGATGGACTAGTGTATACATTATGGTCATATATAATAAAGATTCAATGGACTTATGATTTGTGATTCAATTTAAATCTTGTTCCTTGTTTAGTTGTGGGCTTAGAGTAAAATCACTTATTCGACAATCTATTCAATCTGGATTATATATGACTTGTATACACCAAGCGATCATAGAGGGACCTGGTAGGGATCATCCTACGAGATTTCATTACTAATTATCTAAACCCTTGTACTACCAGTAATTACAAAATTGCGGGATAAAATATTCAAAATAGAAACAAAAAAAAGGTAAAAACTGAAAACGCTAAAGATATATACATAGGATGCACTCAAACACTGAAACAACAAATCCTTCCAAATTGACCTAATAACGGTTACAATAGGAAATTTCAACTGATCACTAGCATGTGTTGGTTAAGTCCTAACCATACTAATATCATATGTTACGAAAAGGCCGTTCGCCTTAAACCACCGACTAACGAAACCCTCATCACTTATGATGACCAACCTGACTCAAACCCCCAAATCGTCCCTTGCATCAAGACTTAGAAGTACCTACAAAAGAGGTACCACACTTTACTAACCTACGTTGTGGACAAGAAACAAGGAGTGAAAGACATTAGGGATATTCCAGAAGTCCATAAAATTCCCGATGTATTCCCAGCAGACCTATCGGGAATAGCACTCGTACAATAAGTCAAGTTCAAGAATCAACTGGAAACGAAGTAATTATGGGAAAAGTAATTGTAATTACCTTCTCACCCAAACAAATCACATCAATCATGTAGAAACTAAGGACCCATGCTAGTAATCTATCACTACTAGGTACATACGTTAGAGTGGTATATAATTCCGATTCTACGGACTTAGGATGTGTGATTCCACCTTAAATCCAGTTACTTGTTTGGTTGTGGGATTAGGGCAGAATCACTTATCCAACTGTCTTTCCAATCTTAATTATATACACAAAACAATGATAGATGAAACAGGTATGATTCATACCACGAATCCCAAGACAAAGCTACCCGGGACTGCGGGTGGACACGCTACCAATTGAGTGATGAACCAAACCCATAAACTTCTTACCAAACAAAGCAACATGTGAAATAGAATAACTGGAAAGAACGTATCACAAGGAGGCTGTGAGACTGCACAATATACCACTATCAGTTACTATGGATAAGGGACAATCGATTCACCTCGTCTTGAGTATAACTTACCATCCCTAAACAAACAGTCAGAATGAGTGAAACATTCAAACATTAGAATGTATGCTTCGTGTCTGTGTGATAGACTTTGGGAAAGCGTGGGACACTCACCTACCACTGGTTGAGTCCTCTTACAAACGAGTAACTACCCCCGACAACAATGCCTCTCCGATTGAAGCACTATACGGACACAAGCTCAGATCACCACTAAGTGGGATTGAAGTTAGGAACTCCCAATAGGCTAAGAAGTCAAATGACCAAAAACACCCTCACCGACCCAGAGACCACAAAGGAGGTGATAGAGAAGATCGTTCGAATCCGTGAGCAACTAGAGGCATTTCGGGATCGGCCTGTTGACTTACAAACCCCAACTACCATAGGACCTCGGTAACATACACGCCATCTTCCATGTCCAATCTGAAATAGTATATGTTCGACAAGACTCTAGTAATTCTACTCGATGAATTCGAGGTAAATAAGAGTCTACACTTCATAGAAATCATGGATAGGGAAATCAAGAGAACGAAACAAATTTGTATACCAATAGTGAAGATCCGCTGGAACGCCAAGCGAGGACCCGAATTCACATGGAAATGAGAAGACCAGATGAAACAAGACTACCCACATCTTTTCCCTAGTTCATAAGTAACCACTATAGAAATAATTTCGGGACGAAATTCCCTCTAATGGGGGGGGGGGGGGGGGAGGGTGATGTGACAACTGGAAAAGTTGGAATCGAACAAAGTCTAAAATTGTATTATGTATAGGTGAAACCACATCTTAACCTTGTTGCAACGGATCATCTACACCCAAAAGGCATCATTGGTATAAATAGAAATATACTTTGAAAACCATATCAACAATAAACCTTTAAAAGTCAACAAGGCTAACTAATGGTAGTTATAAGTCATCAAGAATCAAATAAATAAGACATTAAGCATGGACTTTACACCCTACCTTGGCGTTTTCGGTTTTAGAATCTAAGGTCATGCTATGGCGGAAAACTCATCCTAGAATCAAAAGCACATGCTAAGGACCAAAATCACGCCACATGGGATCACCACAAGACCGAAAACACCTACTTTAAGGCCCATTAGGACCGAAATTAGCATTTGTGAGTATGTACCAGGTGATTTTGGCCATGCCGTGGTCGTACTCACCCTTAGTTAGGCCGAAATCTCTTTAAATAGCTAGATATCTATGCCGCTTGATTGGTGGATATACTCTTTTCAAGATGATAAGTTACACTAACCCAAGTAAACATTACTTCATCTTATCATTTCCTTCCCTATATAAATCACGATTTTAAGACTCATTCAACACTTCCCCGTTAAACATTTTCACCACATTTCTCTCAAATATTAAAACCTTACCTTCATACATTTCCAAAATCATCTTCAAACATTTCCCTAGGAGAAAAACTTTTCCCTTGATCCTAAGGAATCATAGTAAGTATTCCATGTATATATATTCTAGTGTTATTTAACACTTTATTTGTTAGTATCTAGTTTGCACAGATATTATGTGTTTAAAACAAATTAGGACACGACCATATTCACGTATTATAACTCGAAGATCATCGCTTCACTTCGTTATCCCGCCAAGAACGCAATCGAGGTGAGTTCATACCCCCACATTTTCCAAGATTTTTCTATGTTCTAGGGGGGAATACAAGTAAAACACAAGAATTCATGTGTAAATATACAAATTGTTTCTTATGTTTTCTTATATTTTAATACGTAAAAATGCTAAATAACATTACTACCAAAAACTCTTACATGCAAAGTCATTAAAATACAAAGGTTTTTAGTTTCAATTGAACATACATTATAAACTATAATAGGTATAGTTCATGGTTCATTTTTACAATACTTATACACTTAGAAATTTCTATGGAAAAGTTACATTTTCATTTACTAAAGGGTATTACATTTTCATTTACCAAAGGGTTTTTCATTTCATTACTCGTAAACTCGTTGAACCAATAAATTTGTGAGACACGTATTAATGTACTTACCTAAGTACCAACAAAAAGTATTGACTTATAACCAGAGTCTCTTGTAGGGAGAGCAAGATATTTGTGTATAGATCTATATAGGACTGACAATCCCACACCCTGAGTGTTAGCTACAGTTGGACCGACAGGTCTGGGGTGACAAATGTCGTTAACATTCCGACACCTGAAGAATGTCGTATCAGGCCGACTAGGTGACAATATGGTTATAGGAACTCACATGGAGAAAACAACGACACATTTTACAAAGTAATATATTTTCAAACAATCTTATTGGGATATAAATCTTACATTTGGTTTATGAGGAAAACATACATGCGACTAGTTTTACTTAATAATAAAACTACATTACATGATTTTCCAATACAACACAAGTTACATTTCTAGAAACATACATTTAAAAAGGTTTCCATACAAATACAACTGCGTTGCACTATTTTTCTAGTACAGTACAACAGACATTTCTGGAAACATATATTTAAACGATTCAATATTTATTAAACTAGTAAGTCCTTGAGGACCCTTATCGCTAAATCTATGATTACTTAGTGTATATGTTAGGTTTTATATAATTAAGATCCTATAGACTTAGAATGTGTGATTCTGCCTTAACTCCTGTTCCTTGTTTAGTTGTGGGCTTTGGGAAAAATCACTTATTCGACTGTCTATTCGACCTTGATTATATAAAACTTGTACACACTAAGTGATCATATGAGGAACTAGTATGGGTCACATCACTTATAAGAAATAAAACTACGTATTACAAATTCTAAGCATATAAAACATATACATTTTGGTCTTAAGGTTCTAAGACTATAACACATATACAAAGAAAATATTGGATTTTCTGGAAGAACACACTAGCATTTTCAAAGAACAAGGAATATACCTTTACATACAAAATGCTTATGAACTCACCAACTTAAATGTTGACACTCTTTCAAAACCATTTGTATTCTCAGGAAACCAATAGACAGGTACCCACACAGGTTTCGAGAAGACGGAGCATAGTGGCGTCACGTCTTAGTTTTTACTATAGTTTTGGTGTCAAACAAACAAAGATTCGAACAATGTAAATTATACGTTTTCAAATGGTTAAAGGGGAGAAACATAACCATATTGTTGATATCGGATCCTCCGCTCCATAAGAACTTTCGAGATTGCATATCTGGACAAACGATCGTCCTCTAAATCATGTCATTGGAAATATCAACACTAGTGTTCAAACTCAATCTGCTACTAACATTCAAAATGAGTGTCACTTCTCGGCATTCATATCAACGGTTGAACCAAAATCCATCAAGGAAGCTTTAGAACATGCTGATTGGATTACAAGCATGTAAGAAGAGATAGTGGAATTTGAGAGAAATCAAGTGTGGACTCTCGTCCCTCCCCCTCCAGATCACCATGTTGTAGGTACAAGATAGGTCTTCCAAAACAAACTCGACGATGCCAGAGTTATAATTAGAAACAAAGAGAGATTGGTGGCTAAAGTATTTACTCAGATCAAAGGACTCGACTACGACGAGACCTTTGCTCATGTTGCTCGTCTTGAAGCCATCCAAATCTTTCTCACTTATGCTACTCACAAAGGCTTTAAATTTTACCAAATGGACATCAAAAGTGCCTTTCTCAACGATGAACTTGATACCGAAGTGTATCTTCAACATCACCTTAGTCTTGTAAATCTTTCATATCCAAACTACTGTTACAAACTTTAAAAAGTTGTTTATGGCCTCAAGCAAGCCCCACGCGCCTGGTACGAGACTCAAACTGATTTCTGAAGCGTTCTGGATTTCAATGAGGAACTATTGATCCTAAATTATTCCGAAGATAGAATAGAAACCATCTCATGTTAGTTCAAAATATATGTTGACGAAGTCATCTTTGAGTCTACAGATTCAACTATGGTTGTTGATTTCGCAAAGTTAATGGTTAGTCGATTCCCAATGAGCATGAATCGTGAATTAAGCTTCTTTCGTGATCTTTAAGTTAAGTTAACCAACAGAGGAATCTTTATTCATCAGGAGAAATACATTTCCAAACTTTTGAAAAAATATTCAATGGACACCTGTGCCTCTGCAAAGGTTCCAATGGGTTTCGGGCACAAGATTTTCTCAGACACATCAGGTGTTGTTATTGATCAGGAGAAGTATAGGGGAATGATTGGATCGATACTCTACCTCACGGAAAGTCGTCCGAACATCATGTTCTCTACATGTATGTGTGCTAGATTCCAGGTTAATTCGAAGATGTCTCATCTTTTGGTAGTCAAGCAAATTTACTGATATCTCAAAGGAACAAAGAACCTCAAAATTTGGTATCCCGAAAATGAAAGTTTCCTTCTTCAAGCCTATTCCGACTCAAACTATGGAGGTATTGAATTGGATAGAAGAAGAACATTTGGAGGTTGTCAATTTCTGGGTGGAAGATTTGTTAGCTGGTCATCCAAGAAAAAAATTGTATTGCTCTTTCAATGGCCGAAGTAGAATACATTGGTGCTTCAAGCTGCACTTTGCAAGTTCTTTAGATGAAATCTCATCTTCTAGACTATGGTCATCAATTTCAACAGATCCTAATCTATTGTGACTCTGAAAGTGCAATTCCAATTTCTCACAATCCAATTCAGCACTCCATGACGAAACACATTGACATTTGGTACCATTTTATCAAAGATCATGTTTTAAAGGGAAACATCGAACTCATTTTTTTTCCATCTGATGATGAAATTGTTGATATCTTTACTAAGGCGTTAGACGAAACCAAATTTAATGGGTTTCTGAACAAAATGGGAATGATGATGCATGATTCATAATTCTTCCAAGAAGCCTATACTCGTTATATGTGTCATTATATGTATCTTTTTGTCTAACCTTTTCTTCTAGTTTTAAGTCGTTTCAGCCTTCTTCATCACTTGAAGTTTTGACCGATATTGTTACATTGGATTACTTGAGAAATTCCTTTTTCTGAGTATGTGTGAACAACAAGCATGTGTTTTGAAGTTCATCTCGGAATTCCAATCCGAAACGGTAATGTGTGTTCATTTCTTAACTTCTTCCAAGCTCTATTCCTTCAATTCTCAAAATCTCAAATCTTTTGAAATTGGTCCTCTAAGATCATGATGCATTTTTAACTCTGATATTTAGTTTGATACTGTGCCATCTCGAACTCTATATTCCGTACTAATGATGTGCTTATATTCTTTCTGAAGCATCTTATGACATCTCATCTCGGAAACTGATTATTCTGAGATCCTCTATAATAAAAGAATTTTAAGGTTATCATTGAAGTTTTTATTCTGAAACGGTTTTAATTAATACATTAAAGGTAATTTTTATTCATGATTATCCTTTCAATTCTAAAAAAACACGCTTTGGAACACGTTCCAATAAAGAAAATCAGTGAAATCCGAACCGAAACGATGGTTTTTTTCTATTGAACAAACTAATGTCCCATATTTTGTGTGCAACAGTCATTTAAGAAGTCTGTTGTTCCTGGCCTTTGGACCGTATTGATGTACTTAATCCATTGAGGATTGTCCGAAAAACATGGTGGTATAGACACCATGAGCAAGGCCTGACTATATGTTGTGTACAACATCTTCTCTAGAGGAGACAATGCAGTTGACCTAACCGAGGTGCTATGGCAGGACTTTCGGAAATTTGCCATCAGGAGGAAGCGCAATGAGATATCCTGTCTGAGATTCTGGGATTTGACGCTTCAACAGTTGTACGGTGAAAGATTACTAGCCATTCCTCTTAACTCCGATCTCAAAGAGGTATATTGTTCCTTTGAAGCTATAAAAACTTATAGGTTACCAAACCAATCTGCCTTCGGACCTATCCGACATTTTCCAGAACACATGTTAGCTGCAGTTCCATTTGATTCACCATATCTAAATTCGGTTGGGTATGACCCCACACAACCCAATCTCGGATGATCCAACCTCGGATATGAACAAATCAATTTCCTCAAGAGGGCGTAAGAAAAAGATGGCCAAACGAAAGCAATCACCATCTAAAGTCCAAGTAAAAAAGAGAACAAAAGCCAGTAAATCTTCTCAACATGATTCACAAATTGGCATTCGATATGACTTTGGATCATAGCCTACCCCTATCATCCACTCTTTTGAACTACCCTTCGGAGTTCCAATATCACACACACAAACTCATGGGGAGTCTGCACATAATCTACCCCCATCTTCCCAAAAATATGGTTCAAGTATTGAAATTCGTCCCTTGAAGCCCCCTGGGACACTCTTACACGTCTTTTTGGCACTACCTTTTCATTCTACACAAGCACAATCAGGGTCACTTGTCTCTGATTCTCAGACTTTCGAAGCTGGAGTAGTCCCTCCGACTTTAAAAGCCACAACCGGTCTAATACCTGCTTCAGGTAAAGGACGATCATGTATTTTTGACAAAGACTGGTCGGATTTTGTTGACACGGCTCACTCTAGACATTCAAAGCTAACCAAAGCACAAGTGGAATATACTCTCATCTCTATGCGTCAACGTGCTCTCCGAAGTCGTCTTCCATTCACTTTTCCATCCGATGAAGAGACCAATCAGGTGTTCAATCCTCCTGAAGAAGCTTAGAAGACTACAACATGATATGCTCCCGATTCTACAAATGTTTTGGATGATCCTCCTTCGATGTTCACAAGCGAAGAACCTCCTAAGCCTCCTACTAACAAGGAACTCTTGGATGATGTAATGTTTGAAGATGACAACACAACAGTTGGTGCTATTCCAATCCTTACGTCCTTCAATATGTCCCAGAAGCCTTCCTCCTCAAAACTAACTTATGATTTCGGTCTTTTCTCATCCGTTTATGAATCCTAAGAAGAACATGATGAAGCTAACAAGCACTCCTCTCCCAAATCTTCCTTGGAAAATGATCATCCCAAAGCTGCCTTGAAAAATGAACAAGTTAATGAGGCTTAAGATAATATGATTGATGACTCCAAGCCCTCTGAACCTCATGATGATGAAAATGATGATGATGATGATGATAAGAAGTCTGAGAGTTCTTCCTCGAGCACAGGATCTTTAGGCGAAGATATTGTAGACCCTTTTGCCCTGTTAGAACTCCAAGATAATGTTGCCTCTACTATCACCAAAGTCGACTCCCTCGATCAGAAAGTCGTAGGACTTGAATCAAAGATTGATAAAAATGTTAAAAGTCTCGACTCTAAGCTAGAGCTCATCCTTAAATCTCTTTCCGAGATCCAAGCTACTGCTCCCTCGGAACTGGACTGAGCCAATCATCTTGACCAACTCATTTCCCTCCGGCTCAAGCACACTATCGAAGAAGTTTACCATAAGTATAATGACAATCTCGATCATCACATCTCCACAACCACCATTATGCTCAAGATTCATGACGACATGATTAATGCTACCAACAAACTCATAAAGCAGACTCATGTTCGTCATGAGAAATAGATTCTAAGACTGGAAAAGGAGATTCACAAAAAGAATGTCATGAACATGATAATGCAAGAGATACTTATCAAGTTTATCCGAGCAACCTGGAATGTTGTTGATGTTCCGAATAACAAGTTTGATTGGATGCTCGTAATTCTGGATGAAACATTTGACCACCTTAAGGCTCAAGCTCCTACAACCGAGGCTTACGATACTCTCACCAAACAACTCAAAACAAGTTTACAAAAAGTCTTTGAATAGTTGGAGAAACTCAAAATCGAATCTATACTTGCATCAGAGGCAGGGCCATCCCGTGCAAGAGGGGGGGGGGGAAAGAAAGAAGAGAAAGATTGATATAATGAAAAACCGTCTCGGAGTTTATGCTCTGAGATGAATCACCAATGATGATATTCTCAAGGTTGAAACACTTGAAACTCTTGAATCAGATGATAAAGAAGATGAAGACTTACCTAAAAATATGATTATAGGACTTCAGGCCATTAGGTAACAACCGGTGCAAGTCCTTTCAGAAAAAAAGAGGATGAAATAGTCCTCGGTTTCTTGTCCACCATCCTTGGCCGAAGTGTTCAGACAAATTTGATACATGGCAATGCTCAAGATCAAGCTGACTATTGACACATTCCGAGCTATTCAATCCACGCTCCGCCCAATTCCTGCTCTGAGGATAGTTCAAATTGATGAAGGTTCTCCCACTCGAAAACCTGATGATCTCCTTGAGGAGCCTCTAATTCCTCCTCCATCTAAATTTTTCTTCACCGAATCCAATCAACAAATCATTTCTTTTATTTCTGGCACAAGCGAAAATCCACAAGACAAAGGCAAATAGATTGCAATGGACTCCGACAGCCCAGTGAATACATTTTAAAAGTTTGAGGGATGGTCTTAAGAACAAATCGATCAAGCTTTGGAAGAAAGAATTCGGATTCAAGCACTAAAAGACAATCTGAATCCGATGTTAGGCATCTCTCCTCTTTTCCAAGAAGGAGTTATTCACAACATAAAAACTGTGCCCTTCATGTACTATGATATTTGGACTCAATATGTTGATCAAATTGACATGCCAAGCTCTCCCCATGGTCATTCTATATCAAGTACACTCCTTTACATTCAAATGATGACCCTCAAATAATCATTAGAGAAGAGCATGAGAGATTGAGAACCTTTTACTTCGTCAATATACGACCTCAAAAGTAAGCATGGTCTCAGAAGAGGATTACCGAGATCATCGGATATGGTAACAAGATGCAGACTTTCCTTCGATTAACCCAAATGACATTCACACCATAGCGGCTCACTTCTGAGATCGCCAATCAAGTGACACGAGCATTGGAGCCTACTGTTCTACAACAAATTTCTTGAAGGACTATATTGTTGAGTTATGCAAATCCGACATTAAATTTGCTCACCTGTTCGGAACCGAGAGCATTCTGGAAAAAATCTTTACCGAACTCCCTGAAGCACAGATCTTGGCAGAAGGCCCCATTGAAGAACCAAAACTCGATTATGTCTATCTAAAGAAGAAGACTAATCGAAAATAATTCTTTATATTTCTTGAAAAACACCTTGTTCAAATAAAGATCCTTCAGAAGTTCATTTCCAACGCTGCCAAAAGTGATTTACCTGAGCATGTCAAGAAGAAGTTCATCGAACATCTCAAATGGTACTTAGAAGTCCGAAGTTGGCTCCATAGTGCCTATCTCTTCGTATTCAATGAAGCCAAGGTAAGAGTTGATTGATTGCTAAGTTCACTTAGGGGAGATTTTTGATACATGAAAGTGAACCGCTAGCAATCCAAAGCCAAGCCAAAACCAAAGTCAAGTGCATTCCGAGATGTGATGTGTTCTGAATTGAAGCTACTTCCGAGATGAAGAAAAATCTGAGAAGCACCTTATAGTCAGTGCTATTTTGAGTATGTATTAGAATTTAATGTTTCTTGTCTTTTAGACTTTGGTTTATTGTAAAGTTCATGGGACAAGATCGAGAAAATCCTATTTAACATCCCAAAATTTAGAGCCAAAAATTTCATTTTTAATTAGGTATGTTGTAAAAATAGTAATCTGGAAACATCATCAGTATCATTCAAATCATACTCAAAACCAAGTGTCAAAAATCAAAACCATAACATGTCATAGTAAAACAATATCAGAGTATAATCCCTAAGGATCTCGTAATGCGGAAAATCATAGTGTGATGCACTGCGATCAAGTCGACTCCTTTCCTTTTGAAGAAAAAGTTCCTGAAACCAAAACTGAAAACCGTAAGCACGAAGCTTAGTGAGTTCCCCAAATACCACGTACCATACATATCAACATACTGCCTAGTATATCTAGGTGTTGGCCTACCCCTTCAGACTCTTTCAACCGGATACTGTCTAGCATATAAGCACATAAATCACATACTATCATACATAACCATGAGCCATACATATATCATAATTAATAAAGATTCTATGTGCCTAACATAGTCTTGCCAATATGCGATGGGCCGCCATATGGTCTTTCTTGCCAAGCTGGGGGCCACCCCTTCGGTCTTACAGACAAGTGCCAAGAGCCACATCATGGTCTTCCATGCAAGCATCACAAAGACAACTAGCATACACACTAACCCCCGGGTCTTCCTACCATACATAATAGCATACTGTCTGCTAGGAGCCGCCTCCTGGTCTTTCATACATAATGCCTAAGGCTAACCCCTGGGGTCTTCCTACCATGCGTCAACCAAATCAGTCGGCATTGGTGCCTTCGAGCCATGCACACAGTAAGGAGACTCACTTCGCACTGCTGAAGTCCCACGAATAAATCTCTGGCTGCTGGCTGACAGATCCCCGAACTACCAATCGTCAAATCAAAACTCAATTAACAATCGGGTTCCAATGCGTAACCATAAGTCCATGGAAGAAATCTTTGGCTGCTGGTTGACAGATCGTCGACAACAATGGTTCGCCGATGGCTTGGTTGGTCGGAGAAGCAAGAGGGTAAGGCGGCGGTTGCTGCTCTAATGAGAGATGGTTTATGGTTTTAGGGGAACTGAATGGAAGAAGCACGGGAGGGGAAGCACGGGTTAAAGGCCCATAACTTTCAAACATCATACCATATTGGCGCTTTTAGTCCCTCCCCTTAGATTTATTTCAACTTAGGTCCATAGTTAGAAAAAAGCCCCCTGCTCTCCAAAAATCTTTACATTACAAGTCAAATTGTTACTAAATAATCCCTAATTTCCATAAATAATAACATTTCACTCCTTGAGGCTAGCATTGATAAATTAGTATGGATTTAGGGTTAAATAAATAGAAATATAAATTATATCTCGAGGTTTTAGGGCTATTATTTATTTATTCAATTGATTTTATTTATTTATTAAATTTTAAAACGGAATGTTACATCCTAAGTTTTTGACTTTTCTGCTTTACATATTTCATGTAGTCTTGTCAGTTTGTCTTTTTTTTTCACTCCTTGGCTATTGAAGGAGAAGTAATTTCCATGAAATGTAACACTTGAAGAACATTCTCTTTCACATCAATACTAAATATCTTACAAGTCAAATATTCTCTTCATAATCTCATTGTTCTTAAATTTTCCTTTCATTACTTTGTTCATACTCACTCTTACATACTTGAATACTTTGTTGAACTTCTTATTTCAAGACAAGACTGGTTTACCAGACTTGACTAGACTCTTAATATTAGCAACATACATTGATCTTAAGTTAATTTATGGTTTAAGCTTTAAAACCTTGTCCGCGAACAACTTCTTGCACTCTTAAGCAAAAATCAAAAACTGAAGATAATATTTGTCCAAGCTTTAGTCTAGGTTTCAGTTAGGATCCAGATCAAACTTCAAATACTAAATCAAATGAATCTTCACCAAACATGTCGCTTACAAAGAAAAAAAATCAAGAAATACCACCAGAAGCTTGTGATCAGATTATCAAAATCAAACGTTCTTGATCCAAATCTAATCTCTATTGCAATTCCTATAGATGGAGGACGATCAGAAGATAATTTGAACAACATAAAACAAGTTTATAACCAATCATGTATATTCTCGCAACGTTTAGAAAGAAAAACAAGCACCAAAGAAGAAGATGAAGAAATAACAACCTTTGAAGTTCTTTAGGTCCTCTTAGGAGGCTTGAAAGTTGATGGAGAGTGTAGAAATTTTAAGACACCAACAAGAACACAATCATAATGTAGACGCTTGTCCATAAACTCTTAACTCTTAAGCATGAAGTTCATAACCAATATGAACTTCAAGAGAGCATAAGAAAGAGAGTTAATCTTCAAAAGATGCACCAAAAGTGAGAGAGAGAGAGAACACAACATGCATACAAGTTATGGTTTTGCAAGGCCAAGAGAAAAAGAAGATGAAATCCTTTTATAATGTACATCTATTACACATAAGTCCTTAACTAGTTAAGCACTTATGTCCCTCAAGCTAGTTTTCCTCCCATGCCTTTAAGGCAATCCTGGATTTTGATGAAACTAATCAAAAGCCCATGCCACCCTTTTCTTCTCTTATTTTCAAAAATAAGAGTTAAAAAGAAGAAAATGCTTTTATATTTTATAAAATAAGGTTATAAAATATAAACTTTAACTTTTTGGTAAAAGACAAAAGAATTTATCTAGTCCAAAATATTGTGCATGAATTATTAATTCATACCATATGAATTATGTAATGTTACTTGCTAATTAAAATTATTATTTCCTAAAAACAAATAATTTCCAATAAATTATAAGAGTTTATTGAATATTTATTAAAGTTAAATTCTAATAAATAATCAGTTGAATGAAGTTGTTGTTAGTGTGACCCAGTAGTATCGTACATTAACTAGCAATATCACTTTAATATTATTCTTGAGCATACTAGATGTTTCAATATCCCACTTGCGCAAGATTCATATTACACTGATATAGACGGTGGTGAACATCTAGAAATAGTTCACTACCCCCATCAACATACGACTTTGTGCCATTCTATC
This sequence comes from Lactuca serriola, assembly GCF_051521515.1. Taxonomy (NCBI): domain Eukaryota; kingdom Viridiplantae; phylum Streptophyta; class Magnoliopsida; order Asterales; family Asteraceae; genus Lactuca; species Lactuca serriola. The sequence continues at coordinate 144,056,895 of NC_136409.1, forward strand.
AAAACCCAATTCCTATAAGATCAAAGCTACAATTGGTATATAAGGTAAGTTTATTAGTTATCCCATTGTCACAAACATGACGTTGAACATGGGATACAAATCGCAACCAATCTCATATGGTGTTCAACTTTTGGTAATGCGCCTTAGATGTCTAACTCTCAACACATAAGAGGAACAAATTCTATCTTGACGACATAAGCCTCTTGCATAGTACACACTATACCTATGAAACATGGTTACGACCACTTGCCTACTTTGATCTGGTGAAAGTCAACCAATCCAATTCATATTAGTCTTACTTCATAATTCTTCCCACTATTATAACTAACTATGAAATTTTAGAATAATAACATTATTCATGGATTAAACATGTTAATATAGAACACAAAAAGTATTGAGGCTATGATCATATCCCAGTATCTCAAAACATTATATAATAGTTGTTTTCACAATGTTCCAATATCCAAATATTAATCGAAATAAAAAAATCCCATTTATAGAATAATAAAGTCCTATAGCTGAAGTGTGAATCATACTTAGCTCAAAAGAAGGACGTTATTAATGAGTTCAACTAAACTTAATTTGTGTGAATTTTGCGTATACTTTCATCTCCATATTTGACTTTACTCTAAGTATAGTTAAATATCTTGGAGAATATGATTGATGTTCTTTCGTGACATAGAGTTTCTTAGCTTGATTAAGTATACTCTCAAAGTCACAAAGATTTCTATGTGATCATTGAATTGCAGAAAATAACATAGTTTTTCAATGTGCTCATTCATCCAATCATATTTGATTTCAACTTCTAAAGTAGTGTATTCTTATTTTGTAGTAGATTGTGTCATTAAGTTTTCCCTGGACCTCATTCCAACTAAAATTACTCTTCATCCCACAATGAAGTCATAATCCAATTATAATTCATAATTATCTATATTGTTTTAGAATTCAAAATCCTATGTAGCTCTTTACATGAAGATTTTATTCTAAACTAATTATCTCATATACATTCTCTTAGTTCTTCTTAAGTACTCTTAGAATGTTCCTATAGTCATCTGGTGACTTAACCATGTATCTAATTTGTATCTTATGATATGCTCACAACATGATCACATACCAGGTCTTATGAATAATATGACATAAATGATGAATTCATTTGCCAAGCAAATCGAATATTAATCATTTCAGCTAGTTCAAACCTATTAGCTAGGTCCTTTTGAGGCTGACTCAAACTTAGTAACATGCGACAATGCCAAGATTCCTCTAAAGTATTTATATCTTGAATTTTTTTCAAGATATACTGTCAATATATGCATAAAGATATAAAACTTTGAAGATTCATTTTATCTATCTCTGTAGATTTTACATTCCAAGAATGTATCTTGTCCTTCCTAATTCTTTCATATTAGAAACACATTCCGAGTCAACGGGAAAAGGTTTGACATGGTCAGAATGTAATTTTTCATGATTAATGTCTCATTTATACATGATTAGGAATGCCACTATGCTCCCACGAGTTCTTAGTAAACACACATGTTCTATTCATTTGATATAAAAGCATACCTTGGGGTTTTATATTAAAATAATAATTGCAACTTTGAGACGTTTCTTTATAACCACATGTGGACCTCAAGCTTTACACATCTTGCTAGGATAAAATGGATTAAGAAAACCTCCAGGCTAATCTATATAGATATCTTCTAGTAGATGACTATTAAGAAAACCGGTATTTCTTAAAACATATTTGTTATATCTCATATTAAGAATATGAATAATAGTAAATAATATCCTTGATGATCAAATCATAGCTACTTGTGAAAAAGGTTTGATCATATTTAATGTCATGAGTATGATGCGGACCATAGCCAATGATAGGAGTATGGGACAATCCTTTTGTAATAAGTCTTGCTTTAAATGTGTATAGTTATTCATGTAATGTATTCTTTTTAGAAGAATCTCTTACTCCTTATAGCCTTGCTATAGGAAGGAAGATTAATCAAGACTACACTTATTATGTATGGATTACATCTCATGTTCATGACTTCTAGTCATTTATCATATTCATGATCTGATATAACATTTCGGTAGCTGATGGATTTGCCAGAAACTACCAAGAAGAGCCCATCAATGATAAATTCCACATTTCTCAAGTCATAGATAATTTCTACCATTAATTCAAATGATTTGTGTTTGTGAATATCTATTATTCAAGTTTAACAATCCACTTTTAAAACTAGTGCCAACTATTACTACATCAGGCTATGGTTCTTGAGTTGCTTCAAGTTCTATGTACCTCCCAATTGATTTGTCATTAGAAGCTTGCTTTCTACTAAATTATCTTTCGCAAGAATAAGAGAACGTATTCTTGGTGGGTTTGCATATAATAATCTAAGCCACATTTAGAGTATTATACAAATATGTATTTAGTAGATTTTAGGTTTAGAAGTTGTAGTCCAATATAGGCTGTAAATCCACAAAACATTTATGTAAGAAAGGGATGGAGCCTTTCCATACAAAATCTTATAAAGAAAATGTTCTATCTACTTATTAGTTGGTATCTGTACTCAAGGTACAATTGATAATGTTCTAGGTGTTATCCCAAGGAAATAAAAGGAGGATATTTCTACCGGTTACAAAGTAAATCATACCAAGTAAGATTTAATTCATCCTTTATTATCATTAAAGCTTTAGATAGTTCTTACTATTTTTTATCTTAACTTTATATTTGAAAGCTTCAAAAAATATTTCGTAATTATGTTTTAACATGTAAAATATAATTATAACTATTATAGCTCTTATTAAAGTTGATTTGGTATCTTATTCTTAGTCTTAGACATTCATTAGAAAGAAAGTTATACATCACAATGTATAGTTCCTTCATTTATTTTATCTACTACTTAGTGAAAATATAAGTAGTGAAAATATCATTAGGAATATTTTATATATAAATAGATTTCATATATGTCAAATAAACTACATTATTTTCCTTTAAAGATCTCTTTCTTGAAGTTGGAATATTTGAATGTCATTTATATAATAAAGATAACAATGTCAAAATAAGTTTGATTTAAAACAAGTTTAAGTCAAAAGTATTTTGCATATAGAACTTTTTATTTATAAAAAATTGATATTTACTTTATTATTATTATTAAGAAATCTAGTCTCATAAAAAGACTTTTAATCATTTCCGAATATGAAGGTGATCGTTATGTAAAATGATTTAAGTAAATGGTTAATCATTCATAAATTAACCGAGACGTATATTTAGACAAGTTAAATTAAAACATACATTGTTCCAAACCAAACATTGTTTCATAATATAAGTACATTATGTTCTTAGCATAAATAGTAAACTAAACTTCAAGAGTGCAGTTCTAACTTGATTATGCTCACCTGGTTACTCTTCTGTAAATATCTGCAAGCCATTTACAAATATTAGATTAACATTTAAGTACCAAGTACTTTAGTGTTATATGAAAATTATGAGTTCTATCTAGTAGATACCTGAAGTACTAGTCTCTTCCATACTTTCTTTCCAGATATGTGGATCAGTTCCTCTTCCAGTGTCCGGTTTCGCCACAGTAGAAACAAGATCCATCAATGTGGGCCTTCTTGGATTTCTTGGGCCTAAAGGTGTTCCTTCCATAAACTTGAGGCCTCTTAGAGCGTACAAGGTGAATTTTTTCAGCCTTGGTTTCTTTCAACGTTTGAACTGGTTCATATCAGATGTTACTGCATCTGTGGAATATCTTTGTAACCTGATGATACATATGAAATGCATCCAAGCCTTCCAACTCTTCCCAAAAGTCAGGAATGACTGTTCCCATAACTGTCTCACAAACATCATCGTAATCACATTTGTGTATCCACCATACATCATGCTCAGGTAAATCGTACAAATAAGGTGGTTTAGGAATATGCCCTTTAATGATGCACAATTTGTTGGTGATTTGTTATCATCAATGTTATTTAAGTGTAATGGGATTACTTTGTTGACTAAAAATGATCTTGTTAAATATTAAACAAGTAAGGAAGGTGTGGAGTACACACTTGTTTAAGTTTGATCAAGTATCAAAGTACACTGTCATTTAAGGGCGAAACCCCTGAACGAACGGGGTTCCGGGGGCAGCGCCCCTGGGAGCAGGGTCCAAGGGGCAGAGCCCCTGGCTGGGATCGAGCTGACCTGGTTTTGACTTTGCATTAATCCTTATACCAAACCCGGATTTATAACAGTTTTGACTGTTGAGAAAAACTGTTATATGACAGTTTTGATAGTTTTTCAGACAAGGAATGTTTATAACCAATTTTTAGTCAGTTTTCTGGTACTCACGAAATTACACCATCTTATTCTCTCTTTTTTTCTCTTTGATTTTATCTAAATCTTATCTAATTGAGGATTTGGGAGTACCACCCAAATACTTCGATTTGAAAGTGATTATCACGATTCTCAGATTACCAAGTGCCACTAAACCATATTTCTAACACAATTTCTCATCTCTGTTGAGATTCTCTTTCAAGGAACAAGTCCATTCAATGATATTATGCCCATCAAATGTCGTAGATCTTTTAGCTCAAAGTGATGCATAGTAGTGAGACTGGATTTGGTTCTCATCTACAAAATTTTAACAAAATTCATTTAGAATTTTCAATATTTAAACTCTTTAATAATTAATACCCTTTTAGTTTCCAAAAACAATAATTATCAAAGTCTAGGATCCAAGTTGCAAAACAAATAAATGGTTATGTATCCTTTATCCCATCCATTTGAATCCAACCCGATAGATATTTTAGTTTCCAAAAACATTAATTATCAAAGTCTAGGATCCAAGTTGCAAAACAAATAAATGGTTATGTATCCTTTATCCCATCCATTTGAATCCAACCCGATAGATATCAATTATCAATTATATCTTGCTATATAATTCCTAGATTTTTGGGATCGCTAATAACAAATTTAATTAGATATGTTGGATCACATCTATGCCTCAGAACTCTCTTGCTTAGGTATCATTTATCACAAAAGATTTATGATCAAATCATCCAATTTGAAAACTTGTGTAATCGGCCTATAACTTGGTTATAGAAATCACAAATACACCCCGACCATTAAAAGATAACACAAACCGGTTTGACATCTTTTATCCCACTAGTGAATACAAGAGATTTGCGAGTGTTCTTCAAAATAGATTGCACAGATTTGAGGGTTGAAAGGGTCTTTTTATGTTTTATAAGTTTAGTTTTAACAACATATGATATCATGATAATTACATGCATCCAATTGATCATGGTATCAATTTTCCAAAAAAAATAATAATAATCATATTTAAGGTTCAAATATAAAATCCGATTTTACATTTTGACGCAGTTCATTTTTAACGATAATATCCAATATTAAGTTTGAGTTTGAGCCATATAAAACCTTATTTATTACCTAATAAAAATTCCTTTTATTCTTAATATTTTGGAGTTTGAATAAGTTATAAAATCATGATTTTAGACTTATAATTTTACAATTTCAAAATTTACCGTTATTAGCGTTCTAATAAAACCGATTTTTATTTTAAAGTTATAACTTGTTACATCTTATGTTCTCATTTTGTAAATTGAAAACCAAACTCCATGTGATGTTTAATTTGTCCAAAAATAGTTTGAGTTTGTTAAAATTTAATTTATCAACCACACAAAATGTTTGCATAAAATTAAACAACACAAACATGCAAAATAGTGTAAAACAAGCCAAAGTCTAGTGACACTTTTATGAGTCAACACAAAATTGTCAAGTCCTTTCCTAGGGGACCAAATGGGCGAAAATCTTCAAGTTATTCTTCATGTTGACTTCAAGATCCCACTTGAATTGACAATCTACTTTGTTGTAATTTTATAAAACTTTTATAAAAGTTATAAACTTTATAAAAAGTGTTATAAAACCGTGAGCACCACTTGATCTTCAAAATTTGTCATCTTCTTCATCGTGTTAGAATTTATATAAAATAAATCTAGTCTAAAACTAATTTATTACATAAAATAACAAAAATGAAAACTAGCTACCTTTTTATTACATACTTTATGAATAAAAGAATATTACAAACCATTTTAATGAATCATACACCAACAACAACAACATAAAGGTCCGTGACTTGTTTATACACTCTAAAAATACATATAAACATAAAACATCTTTTGTTTTTCTAAGATAACTTTAAGTGACAAAAAATGCATGTAAACTTTTGTCACAAAATAACAATTATAAAGTTGTCAAAGAAAATATGTATGAACTTATTTTTATACAAAAACAAGTTATCCAAATTCTGCAAAAACTAAGATTTCCAAAAATCATAAAATCTAACCAAACTTGCAACCTGTCTTTGACACCATTTGATGGGTTTTTTATTCAAAAATTAGTTTCAATAACAAGAGATTTAGCAACGGAAGACTTTGAGTGCTCATAAGTTATGAGTATTGGAATAAACCCACGCTCACTTGTATCACTTCATGGAATTTATCTCGAGTGATCGTGAGACGGTAATATCATATAAATCTTCAAACCTAGAGATATGAGTTGTTACCTATGAGTTGGTTGTGCATTGATTGCACGTAAACGCATCAGTAACTTGATGTTATAAAACGTGCCTTTGTGTACAATTCAACAAGTAGTAGAACAAGCATATGAGTCAAAGTTTATCTGTTCCTTCTAGAAATAGAAGCGATATCTGGGCCCCTCGATGATTTTGTTGTGACCTATGTACCGGCCGGTCAGAACTAAATTGATGTGTTCGATTAAGTTCTTTGTCAAACAAATCGAAAATCGGGAAACAAACTGCTGGACAATAAGTACGACGTTGTTCCATGTATTTGTCCGGCTGATATCATGAGAACAGAGGATTATATGATCACTTATCTAAAATGGCGCTTCATAGTTCAACAGAGTTTTCGAGAGCTACGATTGCTGGTTGGTTCCTAAAGTAACATACGCAAATATAGTTATTAGACTTATCCAAGTGGGAGTCTGTTGGATAAGGTGTCTAAGTCCATAACTTATTTGGTACATACTTGACCCGGCCCGGCATGGTCCATTTGGGTTGCACTTCACCCAAACGATTTATGGATAATTTTATGAGAATTGTATACTTACGATTTATTAATATATTATAAGTTATAATATATTAATATGAAGTCATGTTATTTAATTAGTTTTAGTCTTAAATTAATTATGAATTAATTTAGAGATTAAAAAGAAGACTGATTAAATTATGGGCTATTATATTTTATATAGTGTGGGCTAATACTCATTTGTTAATGGGCTAAGCTAATATGAAAGTCCATGGATGATCCATGGAGCTTTTAACCCATGGATCCTTGGAAAGGAAAAGACATGGGTTATTAGGGTTTCACCCTAACCATGCACACTATATAAAGAAGCATATGATGCAAGAAATGTGACACTAGGAGTGTGAGACTTAGTGGTGGCCGATTCCATAAGAAAGTATACTACTCTCTCAAAGTTTTCCAAGTGTTTGAGGTGATTTGTGATTCCATTTGAGGCATTCACACTATTGGTGCTTGGCTCTCAAACTCCAAACAATAAACCATCATCAAAAGGTATGTATTTCTACTATTACTTTTATGATTCATAATCCTTATGCTATGCTAGTTAGGAAGAAACCTTGGAAGTTATTATTTGCATGTATTTTAGAAGAAAACATAGATCCAAGGTTTATTAGGGTTGCATGCACACTTAGGAAGTGTTACTTGTTACATATCTAACTTTTATTTTACTTAACCATCAGGTAAATTTGTTTGTGAGATACTTAAAAGAAATAAACTATCCAAAAGTCAATCCAATCTCAAAAGAAACTATCACACCACAACGACTTGAAATGTCATGGAGAACACCTAATAACAAAGTCGATTGTGGGGTGTTCGTAATGAGATATATGGAGATGTATATGAGACAACTAACCTCAGAGTGGAAACCAGGACTTTATAAAAAAAAGTGCATATTCAACAAACTACTTTAGCGAAACTCAAGTAAAAGTGTGCACACCGAATGTTAACTTTTGAGATTAAATGTTGAGGGATAAGGTGTTCAATCTCGCCAATAAATATCAAAATGTGGAATTCTCGGTGCATAATGATCATGCATACAAGGATATGTATACAAGTAATATAAGGTTAAAATCATATTGATGTTTGTTTTTGATAAAGTGTGATGATTTGGGAAGACAAGATTGTAAAAAACTTTTAGATGGGTTGTCAAATGTTTATGAACAACTTATAAATAGTTTGTGAATTGTTTCTGAAAACAAGTTTTATTATTTTGTATTGAATCATTATGCAATAGAACAAGTTTGTATATTTTTGTTTGTTTTTTATATTCAAATATTTTCAAAGTTTAGGCTTATGATTTATAAAAATTTTGGTTGTTTCTAATTGTTTTCAATGTTATTTCTGTTTATTTGTAAATGAATACCAATATGATGTATTCATTTACGATTAATCTATAATTCACATAAAAACATAACTGTTTTCATATGAACATAACTTCTATCAGCAATATGATGCGTTCAATATGATGTGTTCATTTATGACTAATATGTAATTCACATACAAATATAATTGTTTGCATCTGACCATAACTTCTTTATTCATAAATGAATATCAATATGATGTAATCATTTACGATTCAATTACAATTGATATGTAATATACATTAGAATTTAACTATTTCAAATCTAAATATAACTTCTTTATTCATAAATGAATACATCAATATAATTATAACTTCTTTACCCATAAATAACTACCAATATAATGTATTCTTTTATGATTAATTTTTAAATAACATATAAATGTAAATGTTATTCTTTACTCATAAATGAATATAACAATATGATGTATTCATTCATAATTAACCTGTAATTCAGATAGTATTCCTGTAATTCATATAAGATTACTATATTATTAAAACATGAATATAACACTATAAAATACATATGAAGATACATGTCTTTACTATTCACTTACTAAGTAATCGTGTTTGATTATATATATATATATATATATATATATTCATAAATGAATAGAAAGAAATAACATATAAAAACAAAAATATGAAGTAATATTGTATTCATAATTGAATAAAAAAAATCTACACGTCTTTTGTTGATTGAGCAGCTGTAATTTTTACTGGACATATACATAAGTTGTGAGGAACTCTTTCTCCAACCTGAGCACATTCTAGTTTGTTTTTAGAATTAACATATTCATTTAAGTTGCATTTGGAATTCCCTTCTTGTTTTCAGAATCTTTATTTCTTTGAACTTGGGGAACATGAATATGAATCTTTTCTATAATAGGAATAGAAACACCCATAACCTAGCATAAAACTTCAACATCTTTCTTGCTTTTTAATCCTCCAGATATCAATCTTGAATTCCTTCAACATTTGTTGTTTCTCAGCAAAGGAAGCCAATTTATGCTTGTCGTCTCTTACAATATCAAAATATGATTCAAAACTATAATATGATTAATTGACAATATCAAAATATGATTCAAAGTTTATTAAATAATTAATATTTAAATTTATTTATTATGTCCGATATTATCCGAAGAGGAGTCACCGGACTTATCCGAAGTACGCCCAGCGTACATCGAAGCATGACACGGCTCGCACTCGAGTTCTTCGGATGACGCATGCAATGACGATTTCGGAGGCGTACACCCCGCGTAAGGCTGTATGCCCAGCGTACTGCGAGGCCTCAACCTCCTATAAATGGGATGCGAGGGTTCTGGGCATTCTTGCTCATTTCTTCTCTTTTTCGTGCCGAAGCTCTGCGTGTAAACCCCCGAAGCCATCCCGACACCCCGGATCTCATATCCAAGTTAATAAGGAAGTTTTACGCTCCCGAGATCCCGAGAAGTGCGATTCCCGAGCCGAAGCTCTGCCCGCGAGGAGTTCGATTTCTTGTGGAGATCTTCCAGATCTGCCGAAGAGTACTACTTCTACAAGCCGTAGTGCTGTCTGATCATCTTCTGATCAAGTGAGTGTGTGGTTACTTTCTTCTAACACATAATTATGAAGTATTTTATATAAAATACGTGTTATGTGTGTATTTTGTTGTTATATGTGTGAATGTATATTCACTTTCTTCTATCTCATGGATCTGATTTATTCTCTATGAAATACGTGTTATGTGTATGTGTCTCATCTGTTATGTGGAATATGTATTGAATGAGAATGCTATACAGGTTTTAAACTATGTATAAAAATATATATTTTTATCTACTACTATGTCGGGTAGAACATGGGTAGATACTTGTGTGATAAACAGATGAGAGGCCTCGATGTTGTTTTGATTTAGTCATCTAGCGGAGTTTAGATGACGACTACAGACTTTTCTAGACAGTCATGTGGAACGCTAGCAGGTTCGCCAACTGTAGGTGTTAATGAACTTGGGTGTTCATTCGCTGTACTCCATCCCCCTCATGGTTGCCTTATTTAACTTATATTGCTGAGGAACCCCCGAAGCATGTGTTGTCCCCCCGATGAAATATTCTTAGACTAGGTCCCTTGTGTTAGTTGTTTTAGGGACATAAAGTGAGAATAACGGGAATGGGTAATTGGGTTATTGTTGGTTAATGAAAATAAAGTTAATTACTTATTGTGGGTTGAAAAGCCTATATGCTCACCAGGCTCCCAAGCCTGACCCACTCAGTTTTTATTTGTATTACAGGAAGTGGCGCAAGGGCATAAGATGGATGAATCATCAAGTTGTTTTGTTTACAAGTCTGTATATGTATATATTTGTTGAATGACTTGTAATGTTATCATTTATGCTTTATGGTATGTATCGGAACATGACATCTCGAGTTTTGATTATATAATGAAAATACATTTCTTTATGAAATGTTTTGGTAAATATTATTTTATCACGTTTTGTTTTTGGGAACAGATTCCGCAACTCTTTCAAATCAAAAGGATTTACTCTGAAATTATTTTAAAAGCATAAATGAAAATCGGTCTTTTCTGGCCGAGATTTTGGGGATGTCACATGAACCTATTCTAATTTTAACATAATAAAAATATTCGTATATGAATAATAATATATAAATATTTATATATGAATATTACAATATTCATTTTTAGTTTTAACATAATCAAAATATTCATATATGAATATTCTCATATTTACATATAAATATTACAATATTCATAAGAAAATATTAAGTTACCTTGAATTCATTTTACATTCGCTTATCCTGTTTTTGTGTTCCACACTGTAAACTTCCCACCCATCTTCTATAGCAATATAAGAGTATGTATAGAAAAGAATTGCTTTGTATATTTTCTTTTACACCTCAAAAAATAATTTGCTTGTATAAACTTTTGATGCTTGTAGTTCTATTTCTCTAGGTGTTTTCATTATATATGATGCTTTCTTTGTTGCCTTATCAAGCTCTCCTTGAGTATTCTTTTGCTTAAATGGAAATGTCATAATTCATCATGAAATTCAAAAGTAAATTCCTACTTTTTGAGTAGGTGTTAAAAAAACGAATTCACGCTCTCTGACCTTGACGTAGTCTTCATCAACCAACACATTGGAATATCACTAAAATATCCAGGTATCCATGAACTACGTTTTGTAAACATGTATTTAAACCATCTTTTCTAGATCTTCAAGATTGAATTCCTTCATAAGTGACTCCCACTTCACCTCAAATACATCATGTTTCATTGTCATGTCACAAACAAGCTTCATGAATATTTTTCTAAAGTCTGCGTTCGTTAATAAATCATTTGATACCTATATAAAGAAATATAAAATAAACTTCTATATTTATTCATAGATGAATAAATATTAATAAGTAAGATAGTAATAAATATTCATAAATGAATATACTGATATTTGAAAAAGTTACTATATTTATGTATGAATAAATCGTATTATGTAACATAATGGAATAAATTAATATATGAATAAAAATAGAAACATTTACTTTCACTAAAATCATACTTTTTAGTAACTTCTTCATCATATGCCACATACATAGTCTATGTTTTTTTTAATTAGAAAACACATTCTCAAATAACTTGTTTTATTGTCGGATCTTGGTTAGTTAAAACTAGTGTTGATTCTTTCCCATGAGTTTTAAATAACGATTTAAGCAACCAAAAGTAGGATTCAATGCTTTCATTTCTTAGCAACCCCACTCGCAAAGATATTTTATGGTGGTCAATAGTAGTAAATGGAACAAAAGTCATTGGATACCTATAACACAAAAAAATTATTCATTAAAGTAAATGTTTGATGCATTCTTAAGCAAATATGAAATATTTATATATGAATAGAGTTACTGTATATTATAAAAGAAATAATAATACATGAATATATAATTATATTAAAATAATTTTTATATTCACCGAATATAACACATAAAGTTAAAATATTCATATATGAATAAACAATAAAAAACTACATCGAATAACATATTTGTTTGTTTGGAAATTCATATCAAACGAGATAACATCTCTAAATTTAGCATAATTTGTCTTCTCTCTTTCATCAACCCAAAACATAGCATACAAGATATCATCTTCAAAATTGAACTCAAAAGAGTAATTTGGATAGTGAACTTGACGACCATTCATCGTGCTCACTATGATATGAGCATCTTTATAATCTATAATCCTATTGATATATCTCATTAATTTTTATAATCAACTACTTTGGCTTTATAAACTCATACACACCTCTCAAACTTGGCCTCAACTTATGAGCCATAGTTGAGCCTATTTTTTATGTCGAAGCGCGCACTATAAACTCTTTTTATGAATATGACATTTGCCTCATTTTTTAAAATCATTTCTCTGCTCAAGTAGATGGTTGTAAAGTTCTACAAACTTAAGACTTTATAATCTGGAGTTCCATACACAAATTCAAATATAATCTTTTCTTTACAACCAATAAATTTGGCATTTGAATTTCATTTCCTCCTAACACCACTTGTACCTAATGTATCAAAACATTTTTTTTCTGATTGCTACCCCGATTGCATATAACATGTTTCTTGTCTATAAACTTGTTATCACACCTTGATTGTATGCTCAATCTCACATCAAAACCACCAATTTTGACATACTTAGAATACATTTTGACAGTTGACTCTAAAGATTTGAAGATTAAACATTCAAATGGAATAAATTGAACATGCTTATAAATTTATTTTCCAATTACATTACTACAATATTCCAAATCATTTATAAAATTGGAAGATTCACATGATAAAAAATTATAAAATCTAAATCAATCTAATGACACTTTATTATAACCAATAATAAGCACAAAGACATTATTTATTCATATTTGAATAAACCAAAAAACAATGTTGGTCATGTATGAATAAAACAATGATATATGAATACTTGAAATTCACATGATTCAGAAATAATAAAACAAAAATTATATATATATATATATATATATATATATATATATATATATATATATATATATATATATATATGTCACTTAAGCGCTATAACGTATCAGACCGACGAAACAGATCATATTTCACACACACACACACACACACACACACACACACACACACACACACACACACACACACACACACATATATATATATATATATATATATATATAAATGTGTTCATATATGAATACGTATATTCATATATAAATTAGTACAACGAAAGTGATTATTCATATATGAATATGGCGGTGGTGGGTGGTGGTGGAGGTAGTTGGTGTTGGTGGTGGTTGATTGTGGAGTCGGTGGTGGCGGCGGTGGTGGTTGGTGACGGTGGTGGTGATGGTTGGTGGCGGATGGATGTGGTGTATTCATATATGAATACATTTATATTTATATTCATATATGAATATTATTCATCCTTCGTCGGCCCGCTACATCATAGCGTTTTGCAGAAAAATTAATTGATTAACTGATAATGATTTTCTATTCTAAACTTTTTTTGTTTTCTCAATTAAACTTATCTCTCTCTCTCTCTCTCTCTCTCTCTATATATATATATATATATATATATATATATATATATATATATATATATATATATATATATATAATAAAAGTTTAATACAAATTACTCTGTGTGTAAAATTGTGTCCACATGTTCTTAATCACAACCATGGCCAACAGTGAGTCATGAGGGTGTTATTTTTGTTCCTCTTTTATTTTAAACCAGTTGTGAGACTAATGTATTATATGAGTTTATTTAAAAAAAATAAACAAATATGAAGATCTAACAATTAAAAAAAAATATATAAAAAATAAAATGTTTAATTATTAAAATTGAAATGTTTATTTATCTTTTTAATTTTAACTAATAGTTTAAATAAATAAACAACTAAAATAAACAGATTTAATTTAGTAATTTAGAAATTATAAGGAAATTTGCATTAATAAATTAAATATATAAATTTATTATTATATTTAATTATTATATAAAATTTAAAAAAATTAAAAAATCATAAGATGACGTATGGATATAATTTAATATAAATCTACCATAAAAATGATATGTGACATAATATATAATAAAATAAAAAATGATAAAATTATTTTTAATTATTTGATAATTTAGTTTTCAAAGAAAAAGAAATAGCACGTGGAAGGCATTCTCTCCGAGAAAGCACATGAGAAACACATGCGAATAGAAAATAATATAGATAGTAATAAACCATTGATGAAATGACCACCTCGTCATGAACGGCTATAATAGATAACTTTACTATTTATTATTAAGGGTAATATTTTTCTAAGCATTATTAGATAATATTTTAATGCAAAATTTTACATAATAACAGACGATGTGATGAAATTACTACCTTGTGACAGTGGTTATGATTTACAAATTTACTATTTATTATTAGGGATAATACACTTCCATGCATTGCTACCGAATAAGTCGATGCATAAATTTACATAATAATAAACCGATGTGATGAATTACTATCTTATGATGAACGACTATGTTTGATAAATTTACTATTCCTTGGTTGGGGTAATACCCTCCCATGCATTGATACAATTTATTTCAATGCAAAAGTTTACATAATAATAAACCGATATAATGAAATTACTACCTTGTTATGAACGACTAGAATTGATTGGATTAAGGAAGCTACACTAAAAGTTCTAACATTCGTGTGGAGGGCAAAAATGGACAAAATCTCCTCATTTTTAGCTCTGAATCAGCGGGGAGTCATCATCAACTCCCTTACTTGCGGTCAGTGTAACATGGCTGTCGAATGTGCTGATCATATCCTTACAAATTATAGTTTTGCTAACACTACTCGGGAATAGATATTCAGGTGGTGCGTTATACGGTTTGTCTCAATCAATAACGTCGGTGACTTACTTAATTTTGCTTCTACCTGGAGCAGTTGCAAAAAGAAAAGAAAATTGCTGACTTTAATTTGCTACGGGATGCTATGGTTGGTGTGGAAAGCAAGGAACGACCGGATATTCAATCAAAGATCCTTATCACCAACATTTGTTGCTGATAATATCAAATCTTTGGTTTTTGTTTGTTTAAAACATAAGGGTAAGAAAAAGGAGATTAAATGGGTGGAATGGAGTATTTCTCCTTTCTTATGTTTATAACCCGCTTAATACTTTGTACTTGTTCTATTTCTTTTCTCGCCGACTAGTTGCTTGCTAGTTTTGGCCTTTATTATATATCATTTGCCTTTTCCAAAAAAAAAAAAAAAAAAAAAAAAAAAAAAAAAAAAAAACCGACTAGAATCGATAAATACCGACTAGAATCGATAAATTTACTATTCATTACTAGGGTACTACCCTTCCATGCATTGCTACAGAATATTTTAATGCAAGAATTTACATAACAAAAAACCGATGTGATGAAATTACTACCTCGTGATGAACGGCTATTATTGACAAATTTACTATTCATTACTAGGGGTTATACCCTTCCACGTATTGTTATAGAATATTTCCATCCAAAAATTTACATAATAATAAATCGATGTGATGAAATTACTACCTCGTGATGAACGACTATGATCAGCTAAATTTACTATTCACTACTAGGGGTAATACTCCTCCATGCATTGCTACATAATATTTCAATGCAAAAATTTACATAATAATAAACCAATGTGATGAAATTAATACCTCGTGATGATAGGCTATGTAAATAAATTTACTATTCATTACTCGGGGTAATACGCTTCCACGCATTGCTGCAAAATTTTTGAATGCAACAATTTCGAAAATAAGTAGGTTGTTAGTTTGTAAAGACATTTTTTTTTCGAAAAGCCATGCTAAAAAATATGATAAATTCTTAAGAACAACATTGTAAAATAATATATAAAAAAATTATCCAATTATAAAAAACTAATTTTAAAAAACATAAAAAAAACAAAGATATAAATAGATTAAGAAAAAATTGTAAACAAATTTTAGACTATTTCGTAAAAAAGACACACACTTGTTAAAAAAGATATAACAAAAATTATAAAAATTAATTTTAAAAGAGTTGCAAAATCAATTTGAAAAGGAAAACTAAGTTTTAAAAAAAATATACAAGTCATAAAAATAGTTGGAAAATATTGTAAAAAAAGTGGTATCAAGTTTGTAAAACAAACGAAAAGTTGGATGAAATTATAGTAAAAAAAACTAGGTGAACTATATAAAAGTTTTGTATCAAATTTGTAAAATAAACTAAAATCTGGATGAAAGTTATAAAATACGAATGATAAAGGGGGATAGGTCATATTCACTAAAGTAATAAAAAAAAGGGGGGAGTAAGAGGGGAGTCTAGACATTTGCATGAGAACCCAATGCGCTAACAATACAATGTAGTGCCAATTACATTTAACCACGGGTGATATTCTTGATACAATCTGTAATATGATACAAATTTGGCATAAAATAAACCAGCTTAGGTTAAGTTTTTCTAACCCGTCAATATGTATATTATATGCAGGGCCGAATATTAAGGGGTGCACTTGGTGCATCTGTACAGAGCCCATAATTTTATGGCGGTTTTCGGAATCCGTGGTGCGGTTGTATGCTTCGCGTTGCTAGCCATGCTATAAGTAGCGATGTGACTTTGGGGTGAACCGCGACGTGATGCCGCCAAGGTCCAAAGGACCACATTTAAGGAACATTATGTTTAGTGTTTGCTCCATCTTGAAGCCTCCTTCCTCAGATAGAGAACCCCAGCAACCTCTTGAGTGACTTGGAAGATCTTGATCCTTGAGTGGATTGTTAGTAAAGAAAGGAAGTTTTTGGTATTATTGGTGCATTGAAAAGTCAGCTTAAGATAATATCCAACATTTTATATTATTTTTGGACATCTGTAAGTGATCAAGATCTGTGCTTTATGTGTTTTCATGATAAGATCTAGGATATAGAGGTGTTCTTGGTCTTTTTGGTCCCTTATGCTATAAACTTTTGGAGTTTGAAGAACCACCATAGCATAAGACTTGTTATTCTTGGACTTCTTGACATTTATAGGACCTTTTAAGTGCATGTTTAAGGTTCTTTTAGAGCCATGCAAGGAATCAAGTCATTTTAGTTGAGTTTGGGTAGAGTTTGTGAATTATTGAGCCTTAGATCCAGATAAAGTTGGAAATTATATCCATTATAATCCTTAGGAGCTTAAGATCGAAAGTTTTAAGCATTGGACTTAAGAGAGTAAGAGCTTAATGAGAGTTTGTTATTTAAGCATAAATTCGTGACGCGACCCTATGGGTGTTACTACGTGAGTCACGATAGCCAGTTGCGACTATTTTGTCAGTTTATGTCAGCGACGTATCTAAGGAACTAGTCGTGGCACAGCTTGACCACTTAACCGTTTACTTTTTGACCAGTTTGACTTTTGGTCAAACTTTGAGGGATTAAGTTGTAGACTAGGGTTTGACCTCTAATTGTTATTTTGGTGGTTTGTGAGGCCGATTCCTGCAAGTGTTCTTTCCTGATCCATACCCGTGAACTCACCATCATCATTCAAGTCCCAAAACTTTCAATCTAACTGAAAAGACATTTGAAAATTAACCAATAATAACCTCAAAGCCTTAAATTGCATCTATACCCATTTCTCACTTATCTACGTCAATATCACACCCAACCTTCCAAAGACCATTGATATTTTAAACACAACCCTTATTTTTCTCAAGAGAAAACAAGGTTTGATATCAAACACTAAAAGGGATATTTCCTACTCTAAAGTCTTAAAAAACATTTATTCGCCATTACCAACTTGTCTACACCAGGAAGAATGAAGAATAATACATTATGCATCACTATTCTCAGCAAAATCCAAGCCCTTGGATTTGACTTGTAACGCCCTGACTTTCAGGTATTGGTTATGTGAGAATTTTCTTGATTTCAAGGTCTACTCGACGAGTTGGCTGCCCTACTCATTGAGTATCAGTGGATTGGTTCGCATGTTTTAGTGATCTACTCGTCGAGTCCAAGAAGGGACTCAACGAGTAGGATCTGGGAGATGAAACCCTAAATCCCAGGGTTTTGCACCCTATTTAAAGGATCATTGGCCTTCCCCATCCTCCCCTTTACAACTTCTTGGCACCCTTAAACCCTAATCGTGTGTGTGTGTGTGTTTCTTTGGTGTGATAGAGATTTGAAGAGAGATCTTGGTGAGGAACACTTAGGGAAAACAAGTAAATCGAAGCTAGGAACTCGTGGGAAGCAAGGATATACATTAGTTGACATTCTCTGGAAGGTATTAAGTTGTCTCTTTGGCTCATCTCATCTTTAATCTCTTTTTGAGTGGGTTTTAGGAAAGGCTTTTGTGTTCGAGCCAAGATCTGAAGCTGAAACTTCAGATCTGGACTCCCTTTGGTCTCTAGATCCATAAAGGTATCAGTTTTGGCAAGTATGAGCCTTCCCTCAAGTGTTGGACTTCATTTCAAGTTTAGTTTTGTCATTTTAAGGCCTTAAAGCTTTGCATGCACGTAAAGTTTGCAACTTTATGTGATAAGCAGGCCATGGAAGGTTGGATCTACAATCTGGAGTCTTTGCATGGCTTAAAAAGCATATGTATGAACGAAGGGATTCGGTGAGCGGCAAGGTTGACTCGGTGGGTCCGATGAAGTTGGTCGTGGGCTCGACGAGTTGGATGAGTAACTCGACGAGTCCGATGAAGATTGCCCTGTACTCGACGAGTCAGTGAGTGACTCGGCGAGTTGGTAAAATTAGGCAAGAACTCGGCGAGTGGTTGAGGGTGCTCGACGAGTTGAGGTCAACATGGACTGTTGACCTTGATAGTTGACTTTGACTTTGACCAAGGGTTGACCAGTTGACCTCTAGGGGTATCTCGGGAATTTATGAACTTTGGATGTGTTGGATATAGGGGGTGGCGTTGGTGGCGGTGATCCGAGAGTTGGGCTTTCTCTTTCTAGTCCGCAGTTGCAAGGTGAGTTATCCTCACTATACGTAAGGGTCTAAGGCACCAAGGTCGGCCCTTTGGATTGTTATCTGGTTATGTTATGTTAGTATGATCTGTTAGATCGGTATCCTAGAGGGTAGGATAATATTATGTGGTATGTGGTATGATCTGTTAGATCGATATCCTAGAGGGTAGGATAATATTATGTGGTATGTGGTATGATCTGTTAGATCGGTATCCTGGTAGATATGATGGTATTATGCGTTATGTGTATGATCCGTTAGATCAGTTGTTGTTTATAGACTGATATGTGATTATCTGTTATATATGTGTGCACATGTTTGTTTGGTGGTTGAGGCTTATCTGCTTTGTGCGGAGGCCAATTGACCTGAGCATTCCAACCTGTTGGTTGTGGGCCATGAGTATTCCATCCCAATGATGATTGGACTCATAGTATGTGGGCATTCCAACCTGTTGGTTGTGGGCCTGGGGTATTCCATCCTAAGGATGATTGGACCCATAGTATGTTGGCATTCCAACCTGTTGGTTGAGGGCCTAGGGTATTCCAACCCGATGGTTGACTGGACCCATAGTATGTTGTTTATGATTATATGTGTATTACTGTGAGTATGGGTATTTTGGGGGAGCTCACTAAGCTTTCGGACTTATACTTTCAGTTTATTGTTTCACGTACATCAGGGGACCACGACAAGGCGAAGGCGTGATCATACAGCTCCTCATATTTTGTTATGGTTTTTGGGAAAAACTATGATATAGAATATTTGGAATAAAAAATTATAATAACTATTGGTTTTAAATGTTTTTGAACAGTTTAAAATTGGCTTGAAATTTTTGGGTGTTACATGACTTCCTCCCATAATAATTCCCGATTGATTACCATGAACGACTTTGATCGCTTTAATCCACAACAATTTATTCTCCATAACAAATCATGATCACCATTTCTAATGAGAGCATGGTTGAAACCTTCCAAACTCCTAATTCAAACACCTTATTTTTCTTTAAATGCAATGACCAAATTGGAAAATCCTAGCTCATCCATTGGATTTATGAACATTACGCTCCTCGCCCCCCAAAAAAACTTGGGATTGAGAAACTCCAAACAACGACATCTATTAAATCCCAAGTGATCCAAGCACTAATGAAAGAATCATGGATCTATCAATTTTGTAATCATATTAACTTATTAGACTCAATAGGAATACCCAAATAGATAAAAGGAAGCTAGGTAGGGAAGAGCTTATGGTTTCAGTAAACTGTCGAACCTATTTGAACTCTACCCTACCATATATATATATATATATATATATATATATATATATATATATATATATATATATATATATATATATATATATATATATATATATATATATATATATATATATAAAGGTTCGACTTCAGAGCTTCAAACCAGAGACCAAGTATGCCAATTTTCAGTTTTTCACTCGTCCAACAATACAAAGATCATCTGCATAAAAATTAGAAAGAATAAGATTATCCTTACCCACATTGTCACCCCGAAATAATCATGCAACAATTGTATCTTCAATGGCCATATGAAAGGATTTTATGGATATAATATAAAGAAATGGTGAAACGGGATCTCCATGTCGTAAGCCCACTCCAGTTGGAAGTCTTAAGAAAGACCCTCGTTGATCAAAACAAAAGCCACCAACTGTGGATGAACATCTATTGTGCGGACATGTGGACAATGCTATTCTGTGAGAACGACAAAGAAAATATGTTGTTTGATGATATGAATATGTTCAATCTTACATAACTATTGTCATTATCATACATTCTCACTAATTAAATCGTCTATAAGGTTATTATAGACTTTTTATTATTATTCTCATTCTGTCAAAATGTTTATTGAGTCGTATTCTGTCAGAATGAAAATGAGTGAAAAACGATTTGTGAAAACAAAAATGAATAACAATTAGTGAGAATGCATGAAAATAACGATATTTTGTAAGGTTGAACGTATTCGTATTACTAAACAAGTTATTCTCTTAGTAATTCTCATAGAATCGCACTGTCCACACATCCGCACAATAATTATTCATCGACATTATAACCTATCCCTATATATATATATATATATATATATATATATATATATATATATATATATATATATATATATATATATATATATATATATATAAAATCAGAAATTGACCGGTTAAGGGTGATCAATACTAGGCTTCATATACCTAAAGTGGAATTAGCGGTGTCAATTGATGAATCGACACAACAAAAATAAATGATACGTAACGAAATTGAGACGACATTGAAATTTGAATTCGTGTTCGTGTCAAATGTAAAAAAAAACACGACGTTGTGTGTTATCGTATTCATTTTCAAAATTCGACAAAAAATTGACACGATTTACCGTTTGTCAGTTGTGTTTTTTGTGTTTGTCGTGTTATTGATGATTAAATATTAAACTAATTGTTATTTTATGTTATCTTTTTCATATTGTGTCGTGTTTGTCGTTTTTTAATCGTTCGTTTATGTATTAGTTAAAGAAAACATGACATCATGTTGTGTCGGATCGTGTTCGTGTTACATAAAACTTTGCCGTGTTCATATTGCATAAAACTTTGTCGTGTCATGTCTATCAAAAAAAAACACGACAAAATTGCCCGATTTACTGCCCCTAAGTGGAATCATTCTAAAGTATATTGTTGTTATGTAAACAAAAGTCAATCGCCAACAATGTAGTCATCCGATTCAATTTGTCTAATATTTATTGTATGATTGTAAGATTACTGGAGTCGTTGTTATAGATACATCACATGATAGTGTAACACAAAAACGTTTATTATAAGGTTCGCCGAGTACTTGTTATACTTATACATCCAAAAAGAGAGTGTTAAAATAATAAAAGGACATATACACATATTATTTGGTCTAATTTAGCAAACCACATAATAAACCAAATATGTTCCATTAGTTCTAGCTTTTAACAGAATGTTGTACTATTTTCGTTAAGACTAATATAGTATAAAGTATGCCTCTTTTTGCAAAATATAATGTGCATTGGACTCTAACAAACGAAACACGGACAACTAATATACCTTTTGGGTTCCAAACAATGTTATTTTATATCATTAATTTTTGTAGTTGAATCTCTATTGGTTTTTTGTTAGGTATTCATTTTGATTTATCGATATCATCAGCGTAGAAAAAGAAGGGCATGAAACAAAAAATTTAGAAGTCATTTGAGTTGGGGTTGGAGGAGTCGGGAGAGGTTTAATTATTTAAGGATAAATAAAATTATATATAATCCAATCCAAAAATAATAATAAAGTAGAAAATATATTTAACTGTTTAAGGATAAATAAAAATATATGTAACGATATAAATAGTTGGGATTTAAATTATAATTTTCACTATAAGATGTGACCATTTCTGTATAAAAAAGTAAGAATAAAATCTAAAATGTGAAGCATTCAGCTGTTCAAAAAAAAGAAAAAAGAGTAAATTACACGAATGGTTCCTATGGTTTAGGGTAATTTGCACATTTGGTCCCTAATTTATTTTTTTAACTCGGAAGGTCCCTTCTGTTTACTTTTGTTATGTGTTTGGTCCCTATTATTTGTTTTTGTTGCGTATTTGGTCCCTGTCTTACCTAAAAAAACTATTATTTAAATATGAAAAAATGTTGGGATAGATAAAATAAAATGAGGGGTGGGTTGGATGTGTGTTTATCTAAATAATTTAAAAAATCAAGGACAAAATAGTGTTTTTAGATAAGACAGGGACCAAGCGCGTAACAAAAACAAACAGTAGGGACCTACCGAATTAAAAAAATAAGTTAGGGACCAAACACGTAAATTACCCTAAACCATAAGATCATTCTTATAATTTACTCAAGAAAAAAAGAAAAGAAAATGTATATGGCGAATGAAATATACATTTCATAATTACATCTGTTAAAAGACTTAAAGTAACCCCACCAAACGTGGAGAGGTCAACGCCGATGTTTGACCAAAGTTTGGACTGGTTTTCGCGGCAGCTTCCAGACGGATCACCGACGCAATCTGTCTTCCAAATTTCGTTGTCGGAAGGACCCCTCCTTTCGCCCACAAACATTAAAATCTTCACCAACAACTTAAAAGTTAACCTTCGATCCTTATATTAATATATTTACTCGAAAATAAGTACAAATTTGGCTTTAGTGCATATAAATCAGAATTCGTTCACAAAATTCATCGATAATAGTAAAGATAATATATTGTTTATACTTTATATAATAAAATTATACGTATTGTTTGCTTTTAATATACAAATTTAATCGGCTAAAAGCTACAACAATCATAAACATATCTTTTTTATGCGATGGAAATTATAACATAATAAAAACATGCAAATTGTATAAGAACCAATATACTACTTAATACATATCGATGTAAGGTAAACGAGTAACAAGCTGCGCTGCTAGCTTTTTCTGGATTGCAAAACTAATTCTTTTGAAAACAACACCAATGGATTTATGATATATATAACATTTCGATGCATGACTCGTTAGACTCTGTTGAAGAGTTTCAACACATCTGGTGCGAGAAAACCAAAGGTGTCAAATACAAAAGGTATGAACACATGTTAATTTTCAATGCATGCATTCTCTTGTTTTGTTACTTTTCATGCGGCGGCTTTCAAAGCAACATGTCCCGTTATGAAACCCTCACTCCTCAAACCCACAAGTGGGGAGACCCCAATAAGATCCACACAAG
This sequence comes from Lactuca serriola, assembly GCF_051521515.1. NCBI lineage: Eukaryota > Viridiplantae > Streptophyta > Magnoliopsida > Asterales > Asteraceae > Lactuca > Lactuca serriola. The sequence goes on from NC_136409.1 coordinate 144,081,075, forward strand.
CGTGTTTCCATACTACCAATCTAAAAAACCAAAATGTCAACATGCCTGAGTCTTCCATCCAGCGGCCTAGTCAAAAAGTTTACAGTTGGTTCTTTCTTGACGGAAATATCAACACACCAACAAACATCAAAGAGAACACCCTAACCACATCATGTTGGTATTTGAACCTATGAGGCTCTCTATAATGAACTACATGTTCCATAAAGGTGTTCAAACATGCCTTACGGAAAACTGGACATATATCGTCAATCGGGAATAGAGGAATCATGTGGAAATTTAATCGACATTGACTTCATTCACGAGGAATTTATATTATTCTCAAGGCAAACATTTAGTCGTGTGTTTATACACATTTCTTCCCAAGGCAACCGCTATGGATGATGAAGTCATTGAAACTCACAAACATTAATGGTTATCAGCAAAAAAGTGTTATACCATCTATTTAAGAGCATCACAATTCTACTAAATTGACCATATAATATTATAATTTATGGTTTATACATATATAAAAATGGTGCATACACTTCAAACAATTAGAAAATCTACAAACAAGGGTCTAAATGGAAGTTTAAATTTCAATATACTTACGTCTTCCTCTAGTTGGACGCTCAAGTTGCCTCTAAAGTTGACCTTCAAATTCTTCTAGCTAGTCTTGAGAGGAGGGTAGACCAAAGTGAGGCTTCCATTTCTGATTTGGAGTTCAAGATGTCGCTTTTAAAAGTGATTAATGATATTGATCACATTGAGACGTTGGAGTTAGTACTAAAAAACAATGGTGAAATGGGAGATAAATGGTGCTGAATAATGTTTGAAGGTAGGGATCATCAAATAGCATTGTATTTTAGGTATATGTGCTTCGCCTTACGAAACATATGATATGATTTTAAGTTTTCTAAGTCCTTCCATAGTCAGGAATAATTGTTCCAAGTATGATATTAGAAACATCTTTAACATCACAATGATACTTCCACTGGGTATCGTGTTCATATATATTGGTTAAAGTAGGTTGTTTAGGAATAGGGTATTCGAGAATGTAAAATTTATGATCTCTCTTGAGATTCTCCCTCAAGGTACGAAGTCGTTCGTAGAAATTTTATCTGTGGAATGTTATTATTTCCTGTAGATCAACAAGAGAAAGATGTTGCATGTTAATGAGATTGAATTTTGTTTTCATCCACAAAATTTTAACATAATCCATTTAATATTTTCAATATTTAAAGCTTTAATACTTAATACCCTAAGTTTCTAAAACATTAATTATCAAAGTCTAGGATCCAAGTAACAAAACAAGTAAATGATTAGGTATCATTTATCCCATTCATTGAATTCAACAAGGTAGACATCGATTATCATTTATATTCTAATATATAATTTCTAGTGTTATGTGATCACTAATAACTTATGTTAATAGACATGTTTAATCCCATGTATGACTCATACCTTTTTTTGCTTAGGTGACACTTATCACAAAAGATTTATGATCAAATCATTCAGTTTAAGGAACTTGTGTAACCGACCTATAATTTGGTTATAGAAATCGCAAATACAACTCTTCCTTCAAAAGAAAACATTAGCGGTTAGGTATCATTTATCTTACTAGCTTATAAAAGTCGTGTGCGAGTGTTTTCAAAGTGAACGACAAAGATTTGTGTTTAATAAGGGGCCTTTTAATGTTTTTATAACTCTAGTTTTTGATATAATGGTTATTGCATGTATCCAGTAAGCAATTGTATATTTTTATTAAAGTCACATTTTAGCAATGTTCTTTTATAAAATCCAATTTTATATAATTAACGCAATCAAATTTTAAATTTAATATCTAGTATTAAGTTTTAACATTTGAGCGTTAAAGAGCATTTATAAACCATTTAATAAAACTTAATTTTATAATATAAGGTTTGGAGTTTGATAAATCTCTAACATCTCAATTCTAAACTTATAAAATTTTAATCGTCGAAATTTGCCGTTGGTTAGTTTTAAACGATAAAGTTTATTTTGTTTTTAAAATATTTTTACCATCTTATGTTAAAAGACAAAATTCATTAAAATCAAACTCCTTGCGATCATTGTATGATTAAAATATTATGTAACATTTTAAAATATAATTTTATAAATATGCATAATATAACATAAGTTAAGCATCACAAAGTATAAAACATATGTTTATAAACCAACCATACGCTAGTGACATTTTGTGAGCAATCACAACAATGTCAAGTTCATTCCGAAGGGACATAAAGGACCAAATCTTCTTATGATGTGTTCATGCTCCCACTTGCTTCAACACCTTATAGCAAGTTCATAAAAATAATTTTATAAAAATTTAATAAAATTAAGTGCATAAACTTTTTATCTTCAAAATGAACACCATCTTCATTCTTATTACATTTTTATAAAATAAATTATTCTAACTAATCTATTATTTACAAAAATAAACAAAATAAAAATTATCTATTTAATTACTACCTAACATATGAATAAATAAATATTACAACCATTTTAACAAATCAACACAAATAATATCACAGATAGTCAATGACTAGTTTATGTACATCATATACATATATATATATATATATATATATATATATATATATATATATTCAAAAATATATAAAACAACACTTAGTTTTTCTAAACCAACTTTTACGACTAAAAAGTTGCATGTAAACTTTTAGTAAAAAAATATCAATTATAAACATTTTAGAGTTGTCATAGAAAATATGTATGACATTCTCTTATAAAAGAAAATCATTCATGTTTTTTAAAAACAAAGATTATATCAAATAATCTAATAATGTAACCAAGCTTGCAAAAATGGCTTTGATGCCATTTATTGGGTTTTATTCAAAAACAGTTTATAATAAACTACGAGTTTAGCAACGGAAACATTAAAATTTAAATAACATTAGAACCATTTTATACCAACCAAGTATAATTTTACAAAGCATGTAAAGATTAAAACAACCATAGAAGGAAAAGAACCACAACCTTTGAAGACTTTGATTCTCATAGGAGATTGGAAATTGATGATATGAGGCAAAAGTCTCAAAGTAGAGGCTCTATACAAGTATCCACCAAGCAAGGATAAACTACTAAAATATGTTAGTCTTCATTTGTATAATATACTTCTTAATCCTTAAAGAACTTATAACAAATAATTCTTAAGAGGATAAGCATATTAATCACCCAAAACTACACTACACAATGCAAGGGTGAGGAGAGGGGAGAAGCCTTGAAGGTCTTTGATTTTGAGAGAAAGAAAGAAAGAAAGAATAAACTCTAAAACTAGCTATCCTCATTCTTTTATACTTACATATTACTAGTAAGGACCATTACTTTCAATAAATGCAAAGTATGAAGATGTAAGTATGGTGAAGAGATACATGTCAAACAAGAAACCCCCATTCCTCCCTTACAATTTTTAGCCCTATACTCAACATGAAGAGTGATGTGCTTTCACTAGCTCTTTATTTATTAATATGTACATGTATAAATACTAATGAACTTCTATACGTCCAAAAACATGTAGACATCTTACAAATTCATACCTTATGATTTATAAGTTGATTTCTCTCTAAAAAAATATTATTTCCATAAATGATAATTTTCACAATTAAATACAAGTGTTGATAATATTTATTAGTAATTAAATTCTAATAAATAATCAATAAGTAGTAACTTGCTATAAGGTGTAACTCATAGGATCGCATGTCATTAGCAAATATCATTCTATAATGACTCATGGGCATAAAGATCTTTCAAATGTGACAAACAAAAATGGTTGTGGAGAAGGTGATAAATCTTATTTCAATAATTCCATGCCATTGAACAATAACTCTAATGTATGCATTTTGCCTTGAAACTGATTAAATCAGGAAATTGAGTTTGCATTAGTGCTCTTAGCAATATTGCTCCATTTAATTACCAATGGTGGCAATTCTGATTCTAGAGATGGAGATGACCTAGACAAGACTTGTGATTGGTAACAAAAAAAATCTCACCAAATTATCAGTTTTAAACAAGGTTGTAAAAATCGCTAGGCGGTACTACGTTGGTCGACTAGCGACTAGAGATTAGATGGCCTAGTCGGGGATTAGTTCGCGAATAATCGGGAAACCTAAATTGTGAATCTATAACATTTTGACAAATTAAATATAACTAATATGAAAAAAATATTTAAATTGACTAATATCATGACAAAATATGTTAATATGATTGATACGATGCTAATAATTCCTCAAATAGTTTCTATTTAGATAGAATTTCTTCAAGGTGTTAAACATTCATCGGGTTTACAACTTAATTAATTGTCTAGGCATGGATTAATCACCTACACGCCTTCTATTCGATCATGTACTGCCTAAAGACTAATCAGAGATTAATCTAGGAGTATTAAGATTTGTACAACACACATTGCGAATGATTAATAAATTCATGAATTTCTTTTAAAACAAAACACAATATAAAACATTTTAATCAACAATCACACTTATTCACCAAATTATCTTTCACAAATGTTTTAACTGATTCATGAGCTTCGTTTATAACAAAACAAAAATTCGAATGATTTTTTTTTGCGCGTAGAACAAAACACACTACAAAAAACATTTTTATCATTGAATGACCGTTACTTGTTAATCAAAGTATAATTCGTGAAATGATTAATACATTCTCGAGTTTCTTTTAATTATAACAATGAAACTAGAAATAATGCCTAATTTCATGTCTAAAATAAAACAAAATACAAAACATTTTAATCAACAAATGGCACTTAGGGTAAACTACATGAATTATCCCTCGTTTGGTGGTCAATTTGGATGTTTGGTCTCTATTTTCAAAAATTAACTTTGATCATCTCTTATTCATTTTACTCTTGCATGTTTCATCCCATTTTAGTTTAAACTTGTGTACTTCATCCGTTACCAAACATAATAATGACTATATTGCTCTTTACATTTTTGTTTCTTAGTCTTCTTTAAATTTTTTATACTATTAATATATTAAAAATATAAATAAATTCATAAGATCCCACTATAAGCATCCCAACCTATATCATCTCATTCTCTTATAAGAGTTTAAAACACTATAGTTGTTAGTGAGCTTTATAGAAAGTTATGTACATAGCTTTATATAAAGCTATGTACATAGTAAAGTATGTTTAAATATGTTAAAAGTGTTTGTGTGGCTGGTAAATAACCCAAGTTGATGAAATTCAAATGTGTATAATTGTTAGTGAGCTTTATAGAAAGCTATGTGTTAAAGGCATTAGATTGCATTATATGTTTTAATGATATGTTGTACTCCAAAAGTGAGTACTAGAGATTAGGTTAACGAATGCATTCATATTTCAGGTCATGAATGCATTCATGTTTCTGGTCCCTATAATAGGATATAATTACAGCTAAGGTACCTTAATAGGTTGATTTATTAGCCCTATTTGGTAAGAGCCATATTTAGTTTATAACAAGAGGCGCTATGATTTGATGCAACCCAAAAGCCAGATTCTATTTTTAACTAGAGGCATGATGACTATATGTGATAGAATCTTGTTTGTTAGGATCAAGGGTGCTAGGAAATCATATGTATTAGCATATATGATGTTTTACTGGTTGTTAATTTTTTCTTACTTGTATCATATTTTATTACCTTAAACATATCATGAGTCTAAAGCTCATGTATCTCACGAGAGTTAGGTATTACATATTTGTTTTTGTTAATGGCTATGTAATCATGTTTAAGTATCAAGTGACAAGCTTAGTATCAGATGAGATTTTTGGGAGACCTAGTGTAGTCTTCATTATGTATAGTACTTCTCTTAACCTATGGTGATCTATATTTTGTCACACCGACGTGAAATCTGATAAAGTTTGTAAAAAGAAAATTATGTAAACCATATATTTTCATGACTATAAGTCATGTAAATGATAATATTTTGTAACTTTAAAAGGTTTTGAAAGTATGGCTATTAGATGAAGGAGGAAGAAAACAGACGAAGTTGTAGGTTTCGATATGAAGGAGTCCTTTTATGCTTATTTTGTTTGGTACGAGCTTCTGGTGTGTAACAACCATAAAAATCATAAGAAATTTAAACTTCTTAAAACAAACCCAAATCATATAATGTTTACAAAATCATTGTTTTCATGGTATTGTTTCATATTAGGGTATCCCATATATCAAAAGTACATAAAATAGAGGATGTGTGCCATCACGCCTTCACCTTCCTGCGATCATCCAAAGTACCTAAAACCACAACTAAAAACCGTATGCCAAAGCTTAGTGAGTTTTCCCCCACGTACCAACACATAAACAAATAACATATATAACAACATGTCGGGTCCAATCAACCATCGAGTTGAAATACCCCAGGCCCAATAAACCATTGGGTTGGAATGCCAATATACTATGAGTCGAGTCAACCATCAGGTTGGAATACCCCAGACCCAATCAACCTCCAGGTTCAGTCATCCTCGGGATAAAATACCCCAAGTTGGAATGTCAATATACAACAAGTCCAGTCATCCTCGGGTTGGAATGCCCCTGGTCTGTTGGCTCATGCACAAAGCAATAAAGCCTCAACCACCCACCAAATATGTGCACATATAACAGATAAACATATAATCAGTCAATAGACAATTAGGTAGATCTACAGATCACTAAGCAGAGTATCATCCTATCTGCCAGGATACCGATTTAACAAATCATTATGGCATGATAACATACTATCACATAATAGGATATCTAGTCTAATGGGCCGGCCTTGGTGCCTTCGACACGCAAGTATAATGAGAGGAAAACTTACCTTACAGACTGAATAGTAGTTGATGACGTCTTGACTATGAATCTCAGCTCTAAATGTCACATATCCAACCAAATGACCAATCACAATCAAAATTCCAAAATACCCAAAATACCCTTGGGTCAAACTTGGTCAAAGTCAAACTGGTCAGATCAATTGACTCAACTAAGCTAACCTAACCGAGTCACCATAGAGAGAGTATAAGGGGTGCACTCCAAATGTACGTTAGGCGTACTCGAATGTTGACTACCATCGGGGTCGATGGCTTGCTACGCGATGCATACTCTAGGTATGCGGGGCATACTCCTAGACTCCCAAAAACAACATTAAGATCTTAATGGATTAATCTCTCACGTCCATCTTCCATATCCATTGCTAAAATACCCTCAAGAGTCATACATTTTCCAACTTTATGACTTTTCATGTCCATTAAGTGCTTAAATCAACTTCTTAATCCATTAAGACCTTCTAAGTGATGCATAGAGAAAAACCAACCATTTGGGACCTATTTTTATGACTCAAGATGCATCCAAAGGTCTAAAAGATAACTTAATGGGTCAAGAACATGCTATGTTCATGAATCTCCATATTTAGGACAAAAGGACCAAAAATCATTCCAACACAAGATCTAAATGAAAATTCACCAAGTTTAGAAATTGATACCTCAAAAATGCTGCCAAAAGGTGGTGTGATTTTGGATCAAATAGCTTCACTCCTCCAAGGTGGTCTCTTTTTCCTTCCTTCTTCAAAATCACAAAACATACACACTTAAGCTTAGAAATTTTTCACAAGATGGTTTAGGGTTGCAAAAACATATCAAGAAGGTGGAGGTTAATAAAGTGAGGGGAAATGAGGCTATAATGGGATTTAAATATGAGCCAAGCCCTAAAAATTAGGGTTTTCATGTATGGAACGTACGCCCTACATACTACGTCGTTCCCTATTATGCTCAGTGTACTCCTCAAACCCCCAAATTACGAAAATGCAACCAGTGCTTTCATTGCACTCATTCTTATACTTAAGGATCAAAATGTAGTATAACTCAATTATAGGGTTAAAATTAGGAGTACCTTACATGGTGGCTTTGAATATGTTTTTGATGACATAACCTAAAGTGATAGGTAGAGGTGGAATAACGGTGGTCGACGGTTCCGGTGAAACGATGGTGGTCGGTGATTTACAACGAATATAATATAAAAGGGTTTGGTTTTAGTCTTTTAGACATATAGAGAAGAAAGAAAGGGACCTACATAATTTGTTAATAATAAAACATATATTAAATAAATGAAAAAAATAGATAATCGTCTTTTCAAACTAACAAGGGTTGAAGGGGTGCATGTCACACCCCCGGTCGATGGTAGAAACACTGTGATGTGTGGCTTATTCATGGATCACAATCATTTCTATATATAGAACAATACAACAACATACCATAATGTATAAACTTTTATTTATAAATAGAGAAATTACATAGTAGTTCAACATACAATACGTGCCTTAACATTAGGCATTTAGATAAACTTCAAAACTATGATTGATAACAAAATTTCCCATGAGTGTTTTCGAGTGTGTATAACTCCAGCTTCTTATATTACTGAGAATACAATGCGTTTTGAATGATACATCAACAGAAAGTTGGTGGGTTCGCGGGTTTTGACTTAAAGTACTTTACAACCAAAAAAGTATACGTCTATGGTATATAAGTGTTTTCTAAAACGAGTACTTTTTAAACCAAAAAAAGCGTTTACATTATATAATTATTTTTATACCAAACTTATGTTTACCGAAAGCGTACTTTTACATCAAAAGCATGTTTACCGAAAGCTTATTGTTATACCAAAAGTATGTTTACTGAAAGAATATTTTTAAACCAAAAGTATGTTTATCAAAAGAGTACTTTTATACCAAAAACATACTTACTGGAAGCTCACTTTTATACCAAAAGTATATTCACCGAAAGCGTACTTTTATACTAAAAGTATGTTTACCGAAAGCGGACATTTATACCAAAAATATGCTTGTACAAAAAGTTTGATTACCGAAAGCGTACATTTATACCAAAAATATGTTTACTGTATATAGGTATTTTTCGAGTGTATATAAAATTATACTTAATCAAAAGTATGTGTTTTTTTGTATATAAGTGCTTATCTGACTTATGTGTACTTGTAAACCCTAAAAGTATGTGTTTGTTGTGTATAAGTGTTTACTGAACTTATATGAAAATATACTTTTATTAATATAAATTAATGTGTATCTATATCTATCTATATATCTATATCATACTATACTTATAAAAGATATATTTTTCCTATCACCTCATGCATTTGAAACCCCCACGCAAATTTCCAAACACCTTATGCATTTGAAACCCCCACACCTTTTCACCTTAAAAGTAATTAATAATACATCACACATTTTCTATAACTAAAACTTTGAAGCTACGAATGGAACTATAAATGGTGAATTTAGAGCATGGCATGAAGGAACAATTAATTTGGCTCCTACATACTTACAAAATATGTTCCCAAATGAAAATTTGGCAAGAATGATGAAATAAAACCAGCTCTTGCATGGTAATTAAATCCTTTTATATCATTCATTTCTTATGTAACGCCCAGTCCCTGGTACGTAATTTAAATATAAATTTTCGCACATTTGTTCTGGGACTCGGCGAGTTGTAGGCCCCAACCCATCGAGTAGAGTTTAAAATTGGACGCGGGAAGAAGAACCTACTCGACAAGTCGGATGCCCTGACTCGACGGGTAGGCTTGTCTGGATGAAACCCTAATTTAAGGGTTTGTACCCCTATTTAAACGCCTTAACACTCCAGTTGTGGCCTCCCTCATCGCCTCCATGTGTCTAGAAAGCCCTAAATCGAAACCCTAACCTTGCTTGAGTGTTCTTGAGCCATTTTTGTGTGTTTGTGGTGGTTGTGAAGCTTGAGAAGGAAGAAGGAGCTTGGGAGTTAAAGTGGAAGCTAGTAGATCTAGAGGTTGTGTCCTATTTCCAGGTCATTTGAGGTAAAAAGCTTCAACCTTGACCATTTATCGCTTAGATCTCTAGATAGGGCTCATTTCCACATTTTCAAAGCTTTTATAGAGCCACATTCGAGATTTTGTGGTTCTAAGAGGATATGACTTCAGATCTGGAACCATTGAGGGTTCTTATGGCATAAAGGTGCTAACTTTATCGCCATAAGCACCCCATGCATCTTGTAGACTCCATTTTAGGGCCATTTGAGCCAAATACCCCATGCATGGACGTCAAGTTTGGGACTTTACATGTATTATGGACCCTAGGAAGTCAGATCTATGTTGTGGATGCATTAAGACCAACTAAAATTGAGTGTATAGTTTTGGACATAGAGGGGCTCGGTGAGTCACTCATGTGACTCGGCGAGTCAGGTTGCATTTCCCACCAAATCCCTTCTGATAATGGACCATGTGTTAAGTTAGAAAAAGCACTCAGTCGGTTGGGCTCATTAAGGGCCTAGAAATCGTAGGACTCGGCGAATGTATGAACTAACTCAGCGAGTTCAAGGCTATGTACCAAGAATATGAAGATGGACTCGGCAAGTCAAGGAAGAACTCGACGAGTCCATCACTAAGAGCATCACCTTGCATGAAGATGAACTCGACGAGTCAAGGACTAAACATCCCAACTAACATAAAGATGGGCTCGGCGAGTCAAAGGATGAACTCACCGAGTCACTTGCAAAGGGTCCCGACTATGTATCATGGAACTCGACGAGTTGGTGGACCAACTTGGCGAGTTGACCGAAACTTGACTTTAACCAGGGTGTTGACTTTGACTTTGACCAAAGTTGACCATGAAATGGTAACTAATGAAGATGATTATGTGTAGGATCTGAGAGGAGTTGATCCCGACAGTGAGGACAGTTTAGACACTTCACGACACCGAGGTGAGTTACCTTCCAGTAGAAATGGGTCGAAGGCACCAATATCGGCCCACTAGTAGATGATTGTAGTTGATATAATTGTCTTCGTGATAATTGTTTGGTTTGCCACTATCTATTATGTTTTATGTGCTAGTATGATATAATGTATGTGATAGTGGTAGTAGGGGGAATAGTCCCCATATCCAATCGATAGGGCCAGGGGGTAGGTTAGGCACGCCGGTATGCCTGACAGTATGGTTATGTTATGCTTTTATGTGGTAGTAATAAGGGTGAAATAGTCCTCGTAACTGGTTGAGATAGACCGGAGGGGTATGTCGGACACCCGATATGTCTGACAGGGGTAGGTTAGGCACCCCGGTATGCCTAGCAGGGGTAGGTTGAGCATCCCGGTATGCTCAGCAGAATAGGTCGGGGCCCCAGATATGCCTGGCAGTATGTGTTATGTATGGTATGTGGTATGATAGGGGAACTCACTAAGATCTATGCTTACAATTTTCAGTTTTGTTTCAGGTACCTCTTCAACAAAGGGGAAGGAGCCGACGCGGTAGCTGCACATCACACGCACACCAGATTTCCGCATTATGAGAATCTTGGGATTACACTCTGACATTATTATTATTCCAAGACATGTTTTATGACATTTGACTTATGGGATTATAGATTGATATGATATTGATGATGTGTTTCAGTAAACTGTTTTACAAGTAACATAATTAAAAAAAAATTAGCCTTGAAAATTGGGATGTTACATCTTACATTCCACTCCTTTAGTTTGCTCCTGCTGCATGGTAATTAAATCCCTATATATCATTCATTTCAGATCTTCCACTCCTTTAGTTTATATAATATCAAATAGACTAAACAGATTATGAATATATGGCAGGTGTGATAGGATAATATGGACCGGGGATAAGCTAAAGCAGATACTATACCCTAGAATTGAATCCAAGTTGTCCGATAATCACCGGTGAATGCGATATTTTCTACCGAAGTTAAAGTCTCAAGATAGAATAACAAAACCTTTGCATTTCAGATAGGTTTCCAGAACTATATTTGTTCCAATCTTACTAAAGAATGCAAGAATAGGAGGTCTACCCACAATTCTTAAAGAATCTGAAACTCCAAGAATGAAAGAAGATTTAAAACATTAAAAAATAAATGAGAAACTCGAGCATAGTGATTTAATGGTGGAAATTCAAAAGTTCTACAAAATCTACAATGAAAAAAAAAATGCGAAATTAGATGTCTTAAATTACCAAACATTGTGGGCAATAAGTAAGTTCTCTAATCTTATTTCAGTAATTTTCAAAAAATATGAATTAACACATGTGTGGTTTACTTAAGAAACTAAAAACATACGACCAAAAATAAGAACCCATATTTAATCAATTATCGAATAATTACATTAGATACTAATGTGTACATAAGCATTACATTTACAATTTTAAACTAATAATAATTTCGCATTATTTATTACTATAAATTATTGGTAGATGAAAAAACATACATGTTATTTAATTGCATACAACTCTTATGTACAGACTATTTTGAATAGATTAAACCATATCAATTATAATGTAATAATTTTATTAATTGCATTATGTTAACATATTTTTTTTGTAAATCATAACTTTTCAATTAACCATATGCTTAAATAAAATGCTAAGTATATATTTTACCGTAATATATATAACCATCTTAAGCTACATAATTATAAAAGAATTTTTTTTTCTCGCACCATATTGATTTGAAACTTCTCTAAACTCTTTATTTTCACTTAATTAATAAAAGCATTTGAAGAGTTTTTTAACATATAATATTTAATGGTATTTATGACCCTAATTGGTTATATATATATATATATATATATATATATATATATATATATATATATATATATATATATATATATATATATATATATATAATATTGGTAGTTTATGTTGTAGAGTTTGGAGAATTATGGATGATTGTATGATAGATTAAATACTTAAAAATAATAAACACAATTCCATTTTAGAATTCATAACATAAGCAATAGTTTGGTTTTAATTTGTGATAAACATGTTAGTCAAATAAACTATCATTATGATTTTCTTTTTGTTTTTTTTATTCATATTAAACTTCTTTTTATATTTTTCATATTGGTTATATTATTAGAATTTATGTAATTTTTGTTATTTTTATAAAACTCTATTTTAGAGTTTAGAAGATAAGCAACAATTTAGTTTTTTGTGGTAGACATGTTGGTCAAACAATATTATTATGATTTTCTCTTTGTTTTTTTTTCATATTAAACTTCTTTTCGTATTTTTCATATTATTTATATTATTAGAATTTATGTTTTTGTGTGTTATTTTAATATAATTTCTTGATTTCCAATTTTCAATTTGAAAGTTATATTATTTGCCATCGTATTACAAACTATTAACAAAACGAAAGCCTAAAACAATAAAGAAGTTTATTAGGAGGTGTTGTATGACATTAATAATATATAATAAATAATTAAATATTAATTATAGATGAATTGACGATATGTTAAAACAACGAATAATAACCTTATCATTATGTTCTTTTACAATTTAGATTATGAGGTAAAGAATAATTAAATATTAATTGTAACGTCTTGACCATACGTTAAAGCCACTAATAATTAACATCAACCAAATAAATTAATTATAAAACTAATTGAGCATAAAAATAATTAAAAAAAAATACCCAATCAATGTAGCACCCAAACACAAGGTATTTTCCTTGTGACACTCATAAAAATCATGATAAATTTAAATTTTTTACAACCAACCAAATTCATAAATTGATGACAATCATAGTTTTCAAAACATGTTCAACATCAGAGTCTCGCAAAATCATAAGTCAAAACATGAGGATGTGTGCGGTCACGCCTTTGCCTTCCCGCGATCATCCGAAGTACTTGAAACATAACCCAAAACTGTAAGTCAATGCTTAGTGAGATCCCCCAAAGTACCAACACATAACAAAAGTATAATACATACAACATGCATACGGAGCCTTCAGCTTGACTGGAATGTCTCACCGGCCTACAATCTATCTGGTACACTCAGAGAACCTTTGGCATGACTGGTACGCCTTATCGGGCCTAGAGTCTATCTGGAACATTCTTCGGGCCTACGGCCTGACTGGTACGCCACTCGGGCTAGTAGTTTATCCGTGACGCCCTAAATCTCTTGGCCTTCAATCTATACTTGTCTCCATAGATGACTAGGGATTCTCCATTGGGTAGAGGTAGCCGAATAGCAATTTCGTAACACTAGATTTTGGTTTGGAGAGGTGTCATCAAATTCATGTCGTTTATCACCTCGAAGTTTCTGAGTGTCATGGATATGAATTTACATGAAGGACGTGATTTTTATGTGTTAGGACGTAATTTTTATAATTGCGTAAGCAGTTTCATTCAGTTCACTAGTAAATCCTACTATATAGGTTTCCTAAAGTCTATTGGATTTATGACTTAGCAATTGTCAAAACTTAATGGTTATAAAACTCATATCATTATTTAAAATAAATTGCACAACCTCCATTCAATTTGTTAACAAGGAACATACTTGTAACCATGAATGGATCTTAGATTGTGTCCCTTATGCCAATAACAAATTCTCTATATTGAGCATTTCTTCTTTTATTTTTTTTCAGTTTCGAGTAAGTCCTCTTGAAATTCCCTATTCACCACATTCATAACATCCCCTGTTTTTACCAATACTTACTCCAGGGTTTGTGGTTTGACAGTATTATCTTTGTACCCATTCTTGTTGCAATGGTGACAAAAGTCTTCGTCACATTCAACCAGATAATGATAGTTGTACTGATCACGCTTGGGGAGGTTTCCTTTATATTTCTTTCAGGGAATAGTTGTTGTAGCATAAACTTTCTTGGTGTCTTGATTCTTCCATGGGGCTACCTTGAATTTCCTTAGAATTACCATCGTATTTCCTCTTGTTATCTTCAGCTTGTGCAGTATTATTCTTCTTGACCAAGGTTCCTTGACAGACTACTTGACTTGTTAAACTAAAGGCTAATTTATTGGAACTGTCATAGGCGTTAGGTTTGATAGATGTTACCATCTCTCATATTTGTGGGGTCATACCCCTTATATACCTATCGATCTTCTTGTAGTCCGAAGTTACAAAAACTTGACATCTTCTTGCGAGATCGTCAAATTGGGATGTGTAGGTTAAAATCTTCGTTCTCTTCATGGTCAAATTCCATAGTTCTTGCTCCATTTCCACATTTCATTTCTAGAGCAGTATTCCTCTATAGGCATTAACTTTAGTTCTTCCTAAGTTATGGCATAGGCTGATTTAATGCCTACGATCTTGGTATAGTTATTTCACTAGGTAAGGGATGCATACATAAAGGTGCATGTGGAAAACTTAACATGATAGTTTTCTTCATAGGAACTGATAAGGAATATTGATTCCATCCTTTCAATCTAGTAGGTCATTCCTACAACTCCTTCAATGTTGTAGAAGGATCTCGGTTTGAAGTTTATAAATTCTTCGTAGGTACAATCCCTTGGAATGCCTCTAGGTTCTATGTAGATGTTGCTTCTGTTGGATTAGGTGTCTAAGCCCATACATATAATTGGTATGTACTTGAATTAATAGTGACATGGTCCTTTTGGGTTGCCTTCACACGTGCAACTAGACATGATGATTAATTGAGGAAGAGGAAGAATTTATTAATTGATTAATAAATTTGAATAAATGACTTATTAATAAGTTATGGAAATAATATGTTAATTAGTAATCATGTTATTAGTTAATATTTAATCATAAATTAATTTTGAATTGATTTTGGGATTAAAGGAATTAATTAATAATGTAGGGACTAAAAGTGCAATTGTTTAATAGTTGAGCAAAAGGATCCAGAACCTTCCTAGGGAAGGGTGGACGGTTTTGTGATGATATATGTAAGATTATTCTAGAGTTTCTAGAATATCTTATCATATATGGATTATTAAAGGAGGTGGATAATTACCATATTTGAGATTAGGGTTATCCATAGCATCATTGGGGCACTATAAATAGAACCCTAGAGGCTTTAAATTTCGACCACTCTTTGGAAGAAGTAATAGCCGAAAATTTGATCTCCTCCTCCCTCATATCATTCTCTTGCATTGTGTGTTTATGAGTCATTAGAGGTGTTATATTTGTGGCACTAAGTTCTCAAGCTTCAAGATCTACAAGGGATTCATTGTTATTACAATATAACAATCAAGGAATGTAACCTAACCCTAGTTTTATATGAATTTTGAAAATAGTATACCGCTCCTAGGTTTTCTCCTTTTGTTTTCAAGTTTGCATGTTCAATTAGAGAAAACCTAGATCCAAAGCATTAGGGTTGCATGCACACTTAGGAATTGTTGTTATGCTAATAACCCATCAGTCGTATCAGAGCCTAGGATTAGTTTTCTGTTGTATATGATGCAAGTGTGAATTGTGTTGGATTAGTGTCTAAGCCCGTAACTATATTTGGTAAGTATTTGACCCGGTTATGCATGATCCTTTTGGGTTGTCTTCACAAAGTTCCTTGATAGGATGATTTATGAAGAAAGAGGTTAATTATGGTTTATTAATATATTATATGAATAATATATTAATAGAGAAATCATAGAGTTTAATTAATATTGGACAAGAATTAATTAATAAATTAATTCTATGGCTAAAAGAGATTAATTAGACTTGGGGACTAATATTGTAATTATAAGATAATTGCATTGTGGGCTATGGATTCCTAAACGAAAGGGAGTTGGACGAAATCTATGGGAAGCCCATATGATTTTCGTCCAAGGACCTTCGAGGAAGGTTCCATGGGTTGCTTAAGGCCTAAGCAGAGAATTAGGGTTTCTCCTGAAACCATAGCAGCCCACACAAGTATAAATAGACCCCAAGGGATCCCAAAAACATGGTTGAGTCTTTTGGTAGAGATGTTGGACGGTTTTGGTGCTTCTCTCCACTTTCAAATATCATCCTCTTGCTTATGGTGTTTGTAACCAATTAGAGGAGTGACATTTGTGACTCTAAGCTCCAAGGACACGAGATTCAAGCCAGTCTATAAGAGGTATTCATCTAGATCTATTCTTACATGTTAATTTCGATATACATATGCTAGATCTTCGGTTTATGGCTTTGGATGATTATTGCATGTTCATTAGACAAACTAGATCCAAAGCTTTAGGGTTGCATGTACACTATAGGAATGATGTAGTGCTCATATCCCACCAAATTGTTCAAAGGAGAAAGGAACATAATCGTCATTTTGTTCATCGAACTCGATAAGTTCATCTTGGAACTCGACGAGTTGGCATCAACTCGATGAGTGCATCGCCCAACTAGACGAGTTGCACTGTCAGATCCAAAATTTTCAATTTTGATAATTGTCTCATGGATTGATTAGGATAATTATCTTAAATTCGTTTTAACTGTTTAAAATTGGATATTTTAATCAGTAATTTTGTATCCTTATCATGAATTCATGACTAGGTTAATGTTTTTGGTAAAGAGAAAATTAATTTGTTAATTTACTTATTAAAATTTAACCTAGTATTTTTGAAAAGTTTTAAAAATACACCCTTGGTTTTAAAGTTTAAAATTTAAATTAAATAGTTTAATTTTAAATTTTTAAATTTAGAACCCTAGTATTTTCAAAGTTTAAAATGCACCCTTATATATATATATAGTAAAATTAAAAGTTAATATTTAAAGAAGAAAAGTCAGTCTTACTGTTAGTAGGCCTCAATCCCGAAGCTGGTCTATAAGGGTAGTTTAAGAAAGCGGCCTATAAAATGGCCGCCATTGGGTATCCAGTCTTACCCACCGCTCTCTTGACTAGTGTAGGGTCGTTAGCCAAATGGGTTTGATAGGACAATTAATTCTCATTAATAAGTATAATGGAATATATAAAGTAACTAAATGTTTTTTTTTTATAAAATTCTCAATCTTATTTACTTTAGGAAATTGTGAGTTTGATGCTAATCCATGAAATTACACATTGCACTTTATAAAAATTGTCAGTGGAGCATGTGTGGTTAACCAACACACTAATATGGACTAATAAATGATGGAAATGGGTTGCTTGTAAATTATTGTTGATTAATGGAGCATCTGTGGTTAATCGACACATTAATTAGATGATAAACGACATCGAGAGTACCAACCTAATTTGCATGGTTATTCACACCTTGTTTGTGATCCTCAATATCGCTGTCACAAATGTAAAGGGAATAATCGAGATTAAACATGTCGTTGAATAGTTCAATGAATCTCAAAAGACCTTGGAAATTCATTTAAAACCTAATTTGCTTAAAATTTCATTTTCTTGGTCGTGAAATTGGTAAATCATCATTTACCTACCTTTAAACAATTCTCAATTAGATTACGATATCCCTCTTCTGAACTGTGAATTATTTAGTTGGGTCCTAACCTTAATATTTCATTTGAGTGTTATATTAATGGTTTTCTTATCTAATCAAATCTTAACCTTTTTCTTTTTTGGATGTCAACTTCAAACAATGCTTCCGACTCCTCCAACAACAACTCTAACCACTTCTCGGTCTTGAGCATCTGCTTGAAGGTCACCTTTGATGGTTCTATCTTTAATGATTGGATCTGGGACATTATAATAGCCTTGAGGTTCGAGGACAAGGAATATGTTCTCGAAAAGGAGGTGAACGAGATTGATGACACTAAATCTACTCCAGAAGAAATTTTTGAATATAGGAGACACTACAATGATGCTACCAAGGTCTCATGCATCATGGTGGCTACTATGACTCACAAACTGCAAAGGTTCTATGATGACTATTGGCCTTATGAGATGTTCAAGGACTTGATGGAGAAGTGCCATCAACGAGCCTATCAAGAAAGGTACGAAATAGTCAAGTCACTCATAACGAGTAAAATGAAGGATGGAGAGTCCGTCACGGCCCACTTGCAATGGATGCAACATTATGTGGATCGTTTGTTGAAGCTTAATGTTAACTTTGATGAGGAATTGGCTTTTGACATAGTGTTGCACTCATTACCTAGCTGTGATGATTAGTTTGTTATGACTTATCATTTGAACAAGTAGGAAACCACATTGAGTTAGCTCCAAAGCTTGTTGAGAACCGCCAAAAGTGGGATGAAAGGAATGAGTGTTGCTTCTACTCCTGTTGCTGTTGCTCCCATCTTGGCCATAAGGAAATGGAAAGGAAAGAAGAGGAACGCTCCCTCGAAACAGAAATGGAAGGGGAAGTCTCAAGTCGGGTCATTGAGTAATGTCCCTAAAAGCAAATCTAGTTCTGAAGCTCCCCATGCCTCTGATCCAAAGGAGGATACTTGCTTTTATTGCCATGACAAGAGGCATTAGTAGAAAAGCTTGATTTAACAAGGTAGGAAAAGGGTAACTTAATATTTATCCTAGTATCGGTGGAGCGCGTATGGTTAACTGGCACAATTATTGAGGGATAACTATTAAGGGTACCAAGTATATTTGCATGGTTATTCACACCTTGTTTTGTGGTCCTCGGCATCCCAATCACAAAATTTGAGAGTGCACACTCGAGATTGAAACATGACATTGAAAAGTTCAGTGAATCTCAAAAGATGTAGGAGTTTCAAATCCAATTAAAACCTAATATATTATTTTGTTTTTCATGGTGGAAATTGGTGAATCGTCATTCGCCTCCCTTCAAATATTTTATAGCTTGGATTACGTCATCCCTCTTGGAAGTTATAAAATATTGTGTTGGGTCCTAGCCTTAATATTTCATATTGGGTGCTATATTAAGGACTTTATATCAACTATCTTGAATATCTCCAATATTAAATATATGGTTTAGACATCTATGATCATCCCAAACCCCTTGGAACAAGCTTTCCTAATGAAGATGATGTTACATGGTTGGATAATGGAAATCATACTTTTCTTCCTCCACCTTCTCCAATTGTTCTCCCTAACCCACAAAGTTCAAGGTCAATCAAGCCCTATTGGCAAGCAAGGTCTATGTGTGCTCACATCTTGGACATGAAGTCACATATTGAGAAGTCGGGAGAGTTGGGTGTCAAAGTCTTGATAAAGTTGGATGTTTAATCACTTTCTATGTCACATAGTGAGTTCCTTTGGACTACTATGGAACAGACTATGACATGGCCCTTAATGATCTTATTTATTTGCTTGGTGCTTCTGAATCAACAATGATTTGGAGTACTAGTAAAGCAAATTAGATTAGAAGATCAACTTCCTTAACTTCATGGACATTGACAATGGTAACATTGGAAATCCAGAAAAGCTTTCTCTTTCCAATGGAAAGGGATCAGACAGAGTCAACTCGGTTGACCATATGGTAAAGAGAAAGCCTAAGTCTGAGATTGTCCCATGTACCATTACCAAAGAGTCCATATGTTTCTATTGCCAAAAGGAAGGGGCATTGGTTACGAAGCTGCCCTAACTACCTGAAAGATCTGAGAGAAGGTCAAGTAAAAAGGTTTGACTCTGCTTCAGGATCAAGCAAAGGGAAGGAAGCTTAAAAGAAGAGTATGATGAATCTGATCACGAAGGTGGATTTCAATCGCATGGTTCGAAGATCGGATTCTTGAGTTACTACTTAGGAGTTATGATAGATTGCTAGAAAATATGTAATAGCATAGTTTTCATTTAAAGTTGCATTGTAAGGAAAATGTTTTTCGCATTTTATAAATAAATAAAATTTTGATTTTATTTTAGTTTATACCTCCTTGCAATGGCTTTTATTGAAAAAATTGATATTTGTATGTTTCTACCAATAATGAAAATCTGAATTTGATTCTTTCATTTGTGGTAATGTCTAAATTTACCAAATAAGGAAAGATTCTCATCACCCAAGTTTCAATTGGACCGAAACATGGAATCATGCAAGTAGTATAGTATGATGAATGAGAATTTTCATCTTTGGAAAATTAACACTAATTCCTTGTTCACATGTATATGTAACTCAAGTGAAGGACTAAAGGGATCGAGTACACATTGTTGTGCACTAATTAAGCCCACCACAAAAGATCTATAAGACTATTCGTCATGATATACTAAAGTTTAGTAAATATGGTTATACTTACAAGTTTAAGTATAATTCTGAAGCATTGGAAAAGTTTCGATGTATGGCAGAACGAATGAGAAGAATCAAATTAGGCAGAAAAATAAAAATTTCTCAAATCTGAAAAGATAGGAGAGTACTTTAGTATCATGTTTTATGATCATCTTAATGATTATGAAATCATATCACAATTAATCCTCTAGGGACACCTTAGTGCATTCTTATGGCTAAGAAGAGGAGTCGTGAATTGTTGAAATGGTTAAATCAAGAAGATGATTCATACTTTGTTCCAAAAAAAGTCTTAGAGTCATACTCCAAGATTGTAACTTGAGTGACACATCTTAAAGAAGGTTTATTAACACTAGTCAAATGTAAGAGTAGATCATGTTTCTACTCTTGTACATTTGAAATTGGCAAGTTATGATGTTTTGGATAAAATAGAGGCCAACTTAGGCCAATTGTATGAAGTGTTTGTCTTGACAAAGAAGCTGCACTATCTCTTGAATATTTGGCAAGTGAGTCTTATATGTCAAGAGGACAGTGGGAGTCTTCAAGATCCTGAAAGAGTTTCAAGAACTAATCAAGAATAAAACTTGTTGTTTATCACTAGCACACGACTTGAGGTTTGTAACGTATCGTGTTGACATATTTCTGTTTCTGTGCACATTCCAGTTAAAGTTGGCTTTGCATATGAGTTCTGAAAAGTTCTCCTTTGTTTGCATAACTACTTGGAAGCAATTGCAGACCCTTGTGCTACCAGGTGGCAAGATGTTAAGGTTGCACAAGTTCGGTTCATATGAGTTTGGATTTGACAAAATCACATGGATAGGAACACATACACCATAAAATCTAAGTGTCATAAGGCTTCTCTTCGATTCATGAAAATGATGGTGAGGAAACTCTTTCACTAAGTAGGTTTTAAGTATATAGCAATTGTGATATTTGCATTCTCAAAGTCGTTAGTGGAGCGTGTGTGGTTAACCGGCACACTAACATAGAGTTGTGAGGAATGGAAAAGGTTTAAACAATTGAGACTATGATAACGACATCCCTTTTCATAGTTATGAAATTTTTTAGACACACACATGTGAGCTATCTAAGGAAAGGTGTATGATTTTGATAAAGTTTTTATCAAAGCATCTCGTATCAAAAATCTGAACTTTGGTAAGAAAGTCAATAAAGTATTGATTTCTAGAAGTCTAACTGATTCTGACTACATGTCAAAGCTAGTGGGAGCATAAGTGTTATGCTAATAATCATCATGTTAGTGGGAGCATGATAATTATCATAAGTGTTGCAAGTTAGAAATGTTAATTATAGAAAAAACAAAAGTTCAATCGGGAAAAGTTGTTTTGCTATACTTAAGGGAGAGGAAATTATACTTCATTTCAAGTCTAAAAGCTTAGATTGAGGTTTTAATCATCTTTAGTCAAGGATATATATATATATATATATATATATATATATATATATATATATATATATGAATTTTATGTTGGAATGGCTGAACATAAGGAAATTCTATATATGGATCCATTATTTGCATTCTAAAATTCAATTATGGATTACAACATCCCTTTTCATAATCTGAATTATGAGAACATGACAAATAGAAATAGAAATAGTATAGCAAAAGACTGGTCTAGTATGATGTCTTTATGTGAGACATCATGAATCGTGTCCCATGTGCTTCGGATATAGGATCGATTGCATGTGCTATAATATTCATCCTTTCTAAATTTTCCAAATGCCCAGGGCATTAAGAGGGGAAAAGTCTAGAATTGGATATGACTAAAATGATTAAGCATTTGTCGAGGACAATCTAAGGTTTACCAAAGATTGGTTGCTCAGGGACAATTGGAAGTATATTGTTAATTTTGGAAGGACCATATTGACATATTCTGAAAGGAGGTAACACTTGTCCAGAAGTGATAGTTAAAAAGGGAATATGGAGATGTCTCCATAGGTGGAAGTTATTTAATCTGTGTTAGATTAGAAAACTTAATGCAGGAAGGATGTTCAAAGCAATGCACTTTGAATATGAGACTTCGTTTCCATGGAGTTGATCTCCACTCGGATACTCTGTAATGACTAGATAAGTCTCTGTGACTTTGTGCATAATCATTACAAGAGGATTAGTGCATATAAGTTTAAAATCTAACAGATTTCGGTAAATGGCATGAATTTGGAATTCTTGCATTTGCAATAAGGATTTGGGATTATGAAATGAGAATCATTGGAACTATGTTCAGTCGATCTATTTCACAAAGTAAAGATCATAGACAAACATAGTGTGCATACTTGGAGTATGGCATAACTATTGTTTGGACAAAACATAATGTGCATGCTTGGAGCATGACATGGCTATTGTTTTGATTCAAGTATAAAGTTTATTATTCGAAACATTATGCAATGAATAATGTGTAATCAATATGGTGATAAATAAAAGGTGTTCTATTTATGTTCATAAGTTCCGAGACCATATTGGATTCGATTATTCTTGTGTTTCACTTTGCATGTTTTGACTTCCAGAATAATTAGATTATTTTTTCCGAATGACTAAGTTATTTAAACTCTCCACAGTCAGTCATATGTTGGAAATAGGTACGAATTAGGACTGTCATGAATCAGGTTTGTAGATATTTAAGATGTTAGACATAGTAAGAGTTGCTACAACATTCATGAGTACTCATAAGTTTTGAGTATTGGATTCAACCCACGCTTATTTGAATCGCTTCATGGATTTTATCACGAGTAAATCATGAGATGATAATATCTTATATTCTTCAAACCTAGAGATATGAGTTGTTGACTATAAGTTGGTTATATGTTGATTGCACGAAAACGCATTGGTAACTCGATGTTATAAAACGTGCCTTTGTGTATAATTCAACAAGTAGTAGAACAAGCATATGAGTTGAAGTTTATCCATTCCTTTTACCCTTAAAGGGATAAAAGCGATATCTGTGGGCCCCTCGATGATTTAGTGATGACACCCCGAGTGCTTGGCCAAGCCTGGACTGATTTGATTTGTTCAATTAGCCGGTCATCATAAATCGGAAATCGGGAAACAAAAAATGGATAGAGAGAATGATTATAATCCATGTCTCAGTCCATATGATATCTAGAAGGTAGGAATATATGATCCTTTATCTAATGGACGCGTCATTGATTTGTTCAGAGTTCGACAACAGCTTTTAAGAGCTACGATTCCTAGTCGGGTTTTGGAATCATACGCAATAATAGTTTTAGACTTATCCAAGTGGGAGACTATTGGATTAGATATCTAAGCCCAAATTATTATTGGTATGTATTCGACCCGACTTGGCATGGTCCATTTGGGTTGCATGGCATTGGAACAATTGGATAGACAAAATGAGAAAAAGGATACTAGTGATGTATATTAATATATTATAAGTTCTAATATATTAATATGAAATCATATTATTTAATTAGTAATTATCAAGAATTAATTTAGTGATCAAAAGGAACTAATTAAATATGGACTCTTATATATAGTTGGTGGGCCAAGTTCATTTAGGTTGGGCTAAACTTTCATGGATAGTCCATGGAGTGTTTAACCCATGGATCCTATGGAAATGAAAGGTCATGGGTATTAGGGTTTACATGAATGTAACCCTAATCCTCCACACTTTATAAAGAGGCCTACGGTTCGTAAAATGACACTAGTGGAACTAGTGTGACTAGTGTGTACACAGGAGGGAAAAACTGAATTTGTACAAGTATCCTTATTCTCATGTTATTCCAAGTGTTCTTGATGTTGTGTGAACCATTTGAGGTGTCACACTTGAGGCACTAGGCTCTTAAGCTCCATGGAATCAATCTACATGAAAAATTTATGTCTTCAAACTTGTTTATATTACCCCAAATATCATGATTGTATGCTAGTTAGGGTAATACCTTGGAAAAGTTCAAGCTTGCATGTATAATAGAGAAAACATAGATCCAAGGTATTTAGGGTTGCATGTGCACCATAGGAGTGTTAGAATGTTCAAAAGCCTTCACTTACAATACATAAAGGATGGTAAGGTTAAGCCAACCTCAGCATGTATTTACACTATTCTATCTAAAAAACTCATCACATTCGAAATCTTGGGTTCTCTATACAGGGTATGGTTTTCACATTTTCTCTGACTTGCAGGGACTAAGAAGAAGTGAAGATATGGAGCATGGGAAGATGAACCTAATTATGGGCAATAGGAGATCGTCATTTGTTACCAAGATTGGCATTTATTCTTTAGTGCTTAGTAGTGGGTTATGTTTAGATTTAAATAATTGTTGCTACTCGTCAGAAATGAAAAGAAATATTATTTCATTTCAAGGTTTATATAGACAAGGTTTTAGATATTCTTTTGATAATGAGAATAGTTATATTCATGCTTACTATAATGGTGTATTTTATTTTGAAGCATTACCTTGTGATGGTGTGTATGACACTGTGATGGTTGTAGACAATTTAGGAAATAGTGTGTCACATATTGATTTGTCTAAGGGTTTAGACAAGGCATGCTTGTGCCATTTTCGTTTTTCACATGTCAACAAGAAATGCATGGCCAAACTCCAAAAGGATGGAGTGTTGGAATCATTCGACTTAAGGTCGGATGATACATGCGAATCTTGTTTACTTGGAAAGATGACTAAATCACCTTTCATGGGTTCATGTGAAAGAGGTGAAGGATTGTTGGTTCTCATACACACGGATGTGTGTGGGCCCTTTAGATCTAACACAAGGGATGCAAATCGATTTTATGTGTCTTTTACCGATGATTATAGCAGATATAGATATATCTACTTAATCAAGCATAAGTCAGAAACCTTTGACAAGTTCAAAGAATTTAAACATGAAGTCGAAAATGAATTGGGCAGGAAGATCAAGATGCTCAGATCCAATAGATGTGGTGAGTATTTTAGTATTGAGTTTCACGACTACCTTAAGGAATGTGGAATTTTTCACAATTGACACCTCTTAGGACACCACAACTTAATGGTGCTTTTAAGAGGCGTGATCGAACCTTGTTAGACATGGTTCGTTCCATGATTAGTCGGGCTTCACTACCAATCTCATTCTAGAGGTATTCCTTAGAGACTGCCACCCACATTCTAAATCTTATTCCAACAAAGAAGGTTGCCGAAACACCTCATAAAATGTGGACAGGGAAAGTTCTCTCATTAGCACATATCAAGTTTTGGGGTTGTGAAGCTTTTGTTAGACGAGAGACTCAAGACAAGCTTGAACCTCAAAGTAAGTGATGTATATTTGTCTTCTATCTACATAAGTCCTTTGGATACTTGTTCTACAGGCCTAGTGAGAACGTGGTCTTCGTAAGATGAAGAGGAGTCTTGAGAGAGAGAGAGAGACAGAGAGAGAGAGAGAGAGCTCATATGCAAAGAGGATATTGGGAGTGTAATTGATCTTGAAAAAATTTAAGAGACAAGCGATTAAGGAACCTCTAACACTAGCACTCAACCCGAGGAAGACATTCCTATTGAACCTATTGACGAGTCATTACCTCTTAGACGTTCCACACAAGTTAGAATGATACCCGAGTTTTATGAATTCCATATAACTACGGATGGTGATACATTTATCAGAGATAGTACACTGGTAAATTTAGATGAACCTTCTAGCTATCCATGGCGGGCCCTAAGTCTGCTAAATAGAAAGAGGCATTAGACAATGAGATACAGCCTATGTATGACAATCAAGTTTGGAACTTGGTTGACAATGTACTAGTTCGAAAGATAGTTGGGTGCAAATGGGTCTTCTAGAAGAAGATCGACATGGGAGGAAATGTGAACACCTTCAAGGCTCAAAAAGTTGCAAAGGGCTTTACTCAAACCCCAGAGGTTGACTATGATGAGACCTTCTCACTGGTGGCCAACAATAAATCTAATAGGGTTATGTTAGCCATAGATGCATTTCATCAGTATGAAATTTGATAGAGGGATGTCAAAACCGCTTTCCTTAATGGAAAGATGGTTGAGGATGTTTACTTGAGTCGGATAGAGGGTTTTGTAGATGTAGAATACCCCAATATAGTGTGTAAGCTTGAGAAATCAATTTATTGGTTGAAACAAGCTTCTCGAAGATGCAATCTTTGCTTTGATAAGAAAGTCAAAGAATTTGGTTTCTCTAGAAGTGAGGATGAATCTTGTGTATACGTCAAAGCTTGTAGGAGTATAGTCACTTTCCATGTGTTGTATGTTAATAACATACTACTTATAGGAAACGACATACCAACCTTGCAGGAAGTTAAGTCCTGACTTGGAAAATGTTTTGCTATGAAGGATCTGGGAGAGGCTGCTTATATTCTAGGAATAAGGATTTTGAGTAAAAGGAGTAAAAGACTAATTGGACTTAGTTAAAGTACGTATTTGGATAAGGTGCTAAAGCGTTTTAGCATGGAGAATTCAAAGAAAAGGGAGTTACCTATCCAAAGTATTACCAAGCTGAGTAAGAGTCAGATTCCGAGTACCAATGATGAGATAGCAAAAATGAGTCGAGTCCCATATGCTGCCGCCATTGGATCGATCTTGTATGTTATGACATGTACTCGCCCTGACATGGCTTTTGCTTTAAGCATGGTTAGTCGATATCAGGGATATCCGGGTAAAGCTCATTGGATAGCGGTTAAGAACATACTTAAGTATCTGTGAAGAACTAAGGACTGGGTCCTTGTGCTTGGTGGCGGTGATGACTTAAGAGTTTCTGAGTATAGTGATGCCAACTTTCAAACAAACAAAGACAACTTTCATTCTCAGTCTGGGTGGGCGTTTACCCTTAATGGAAGAGCAGTAACTTGGAAAAGTTCCAAGCAGGAGACCATGGCTGACTCTACTTATGAATCAGATTATATTGCCATGAGCGAAGCATCGAAGGAGGCTATAGGGTTGAAGAACTTCATTAAAGATCTTGGAGTAGTGCCAGTCATTTAGGATTCGATGGAAATTTTCTGCAATAATGAAGGAGCGGTTGCCTTGACCAAGGAACCAAGAGATCATGGTAGATCTAGTCATATCGACTAGTAAATGTCACTTTAGCGGACACCGTGTAGAAGAAGGAAGCCTCGTGGTTAATAGGGTATCATCAGAAGAGAATCATGCCGATCCCCTCACAAAGGGTCTTAGTAGGATTAAGCTTGTTCAACACATGAGAAGCATTGGCCTGAAGGATGATATTAATTTTAGTGATTAGATAGTTATTTGGAAACTATAAAAAATAAATGTAATTAACATTTTATGATTAAATAATTGAGATTTATTTATGAGTATCTTTTACTATCATTTGTCAATTGTTTATCTTTGTGTATCTTTCGCATGTTTTACTTTCCAAATAATTGGATTATTCAAAACATCCACAGTCGATCATACTTTGGAAGTAAGTAGTGAATTAAGGTTGTCATGAATTGGATTGTATATTGTCTAAATGTTTAGACATAGCAATAGTTTGCTTCAATATTCATAAGTACTTTAGAAATAGGGATTTAAGTATTGGATTAAACCCACACTCAGTGAATTACTTCATGTAATTTATCACGAGTAATTTTGAGACGATAATATGATATAGTCTTTAAACCGAGATATATGAGTTGTTTGTGCATTGATAATGCGTAAACGCATCAGTAACTTAGTATTATAAAATGTATTGTTGTGCATGGTTTGATGAGTAAATAGTACAAACATATGAGTCAAAGTTCATCTGTTCCTTTTTCCCGAACGGGGAAAAGTGATATCTTGGTCCCCTCGATGATTTGGTGTTGACTTATGTGTCGGACGCGGTCAAGACTGAATTAATGTGTTCGATTAAGTTCTTTGTCATTACAAATCAGAAATCGGGGAAAAAATGTTGGACAATGAGAATGATTTATTTCCATGTCATTTGTTAACATGATATCTTGCAGAATAGAGGATTATATGATCCCTTATCTTAGGACACGCAACTGACTCGTTCAGAGCTTGATAAAAGGTATGACAACTACGACTGCTGATCAGTTTTTGAATTTGTACTTGCAACTAAAGTTATTAGACTGATCCAAGTGGGAGACTGTTGGACTATGTGTCTAAGCCCATAACTACAATTGGTATGTACTTGAATTGATAGTGACATGGTCCTTTTGGGTTGCCTTCACACATGCAACTAGACAGGATGATTAATTGAGGAAGAGGAAGAAATTATTAATTGATTAATAAATTGTAATAAATGATTTATTAAAATGTTATGGAAGTAATATATTAATTAGTAATCATGTTATTAGTTAATATTTAATCATAAATTAATTTGGAAATGATTTTGGGATTAAAGGAATTAATTAATAGTGCAGGGACTAAAAAGCAATTGTTCAATAGTTGAGCAAAAGGATCCAGAACCTTCCTAGGGAAGGGTGGACGGTTTTGTGATGATATATGTAAGATTATTCTAGATTTTCTAGAATATATTATCATATATGGATAATTAAAGGAGGTGGATAATTACCATATTTGAGATTAGGGTTATCCATAGCATCCTCGGTGCACTATAAATAGAACCCTAGGGGATTTGCATTTCGACCACTCTTTGGAAGAAGTAATATTCGGAAATTTGATCTCCTCCTCTCTCATATCATTCTCTTGCATTGTGTGTTTGTGAGTCTGTAACATCCACATTTTGAAATCGTGTTTTATAATGAATAATATTGTGAAATATTATGTGAATTTGAATGTTGAGTTCTAACAGATGGTTTTTAATAGAAATGAAGTAAAACTATGTTTAGAATCACCCTGAAAATATTGGAAGTCTTATGAGATTCCAATCAAATGTCAAATGGTAAAATTTAACGAAAATATAAATTTTGGAATAAGTAAATTTTTTTATTGAAAATTGTAGATAATCTCGTTAGAAACTTGTAGGCGAAAACCTCGTCAAAATCCGAGTTATAACGAATAAGTTATGACCAATTGAAGATCCGAGATAAAACCGGCAAACACTATGTCGCGTAAAAAGTGAGTTTTCGATAAACTACTTTTTAGCCTTAGTGATCTAAATGATAATTGTAGAATTCGTGAAATTAATAAACTTTAATATAAAGAACTTTTAAATCTGACTTCGTATGAGGAAGTTATAATTTTTTATGTTTCGAAATAGCAGTAGACAACTAAAAACTTGAAATAAAGATTGAGTGATATTTAGCCGACACAACCTAAACGAGAATTGATGGTCTTGTCAATAGTAGTACAACGGTGAAAAATGTGACAAAAACGGATGTCGGATGAAGAAGTTATGAATTTTTAACGGATTTTCCTGTCCTGGTCTGTTAAAAATAATAATATTAAAAATAAAGTCAAAATTAGCCGACGAAGTCTAAACGAAAGTTGTAGATTGTGGCACAAATTCCGAGAATCTCGCATGCGAATGTTATGGATTTTAGAAGATTGTGGCACAAATTCCGAGAATCTCGCATGGATAAGGCCGACGTCGATGAGTCACCCTCGCCTGAATCCGACACGTGCAGCCCTCTGATTGGACCGAACTTCGGTTAGGTCACCTTCAGACGCGTCTTTTGGCATTCGAGGCGACGTCTAAGACGTCTCCTAAGATGCCTCGTCGTGTCCTTCGCATTTGGCTGCCACCGAGCTGCTTGCTGCTGAGTCTTCTTGGCCGACCCTCGCAGCCCTTCCCTATAAATAAAAGGTTGCGAGCCTTCTCGGATACATTTGGAAATTTGCCATCTTTTACCCATTTTTCCGTATTTTCTTCATCTTAACATTCCCCGAAGCCCCGGTAGCGATTATAACCCCCGAAATACGCCACGAAGTGGCCGAGAAGCCCGAAAAATTTATCTTTTCAGTTTTGAAGCTCTACCTTCGCAGAGCCCGATTTTCAATATATCTCCCGGTTTTCAACATAGAAATTCATATTTAAAGCCGAAGTGCTGCCCAAATTACTATTTTGACCCCCGATTAATCAAAGTGAGTTCAATATAAGGAACAATTGTATGTTATGTATTATATGTGCTATGTGCTTTTCAGTGTTATTATTTCAGGTTATTTTCCCGTGTTATTTTATTCGCTATTTTTATAGCAAAAGTAATACCTTTGGCCATGTGATCAGTGAAAGGACTTAGATTCACATTGGTACTGGTACGTAGCCTCTGGCCATGTAGAGCATGTCTTTGTAAGAGAATGACTTCTATTCTATGGCATTGGCAAATGGTTAGACAAGACTATAAGTCTGAAATCTAACAAGATGTTAATTAGAAATTGTATGTCTTCTATGCCATTTGGGCCAAAGCTTTATTGATCTATATCAAGTATGGAAATTGTTATATCTCATTGATTGTATATCTTTGAATCAATTCATTTATTGATATGGAAAGCTTAACACATGATTCTCATTTGTCTTTGTTGTTCCTTGTTTCTCTTTGCTTCTGCCATATTGAAGTATATATATGGCATAACGTTATATTGTATCTATTATTGAACTCACTAAGCGTCACCGCTTACCCTATCAATGTTTAACAATTGAAGGAGATAAGTAATCAGTATGATCGTATACTGTTCGAAGATTTAGAATAGTTTGTATTAATACTTTTGTACTTCATCTTATGTTTGTATAAATTACAATATCTTGGGTAGTTATGTAATATATAACACTTTGTAATAGTCGGTTTGTATCTAGTAGTTTGTAACCTCTTTATCAATGTAAAATATTGCTTTTATGAATATGCAAGTAGCATGTTTTGGAGTAATAATATTGTGAATTATGAAATTTTGGGTCTTTCGGAAATACGAAAGTTGGGGTCTTTCAGAGTCATTAGAAGTGTTACATTTGTGATACTAAGTTCTCAAGCTTCAAGATGTACAAGGGATTCATTGTTATTACAATATAGCAATGATGGTATGTAACCTAACCCTAGTTTTATATGAATTTCGAAAATAATATACCTCTCCTAGGATTTCTCCTTTTGTGTTCAAGTTTGCATGTTCAAATAGAGAAAACCTAGATCCAAAGCATTAGGGTTGCATGCACACTTAGGAATTGTTGTTATGCTACTAACCCATCAGCTTCCACCTCCACCACCAATTTGTCTAGATGTATTATTTTATGGCTTCATAAGTGGTCAAGGCGTCAGTCACATGCTGCGCAATCGTTAAGTCAATTGTAGTTGTGTCTAGTGATGGTGTTAGTTGTGGTGTTGGTCTTCCTGTTAGACGACTGCGAGTACTTCTTCTTTGAGGAGGCATGACTTTTCCCTATTTATAATGAGGCTGTAAGTTGTATGAAAATATTGTTGTAAATATGAGTGATAATAATATTCATCTAATATCAGTCTAGTCAGTAGTGTAGAATTTGTATGAAACCATACTTTTTTATGATCCGTAAGCACACGTATTTCCTATGGTACTCATAAGTATCTAATAGGAAAATACGCATAGTATCACAGTTAAGTAACTAGTGTCTTTTATAAACATCATATAGGTTTGATATTTATCAGTGTTAGAGTTTTATGATTATACGTAATACAAATATTTCTCAAATATAAGTATTTATAAGGTGTTACTAGAATTCTTGTGTATCCCTAAGTGTTTTCCTTTGTGTCTTAAACTGTGATCTTTTTTTGCGTTTCTTAAAATATCCAAGTGTGTGGTCTGTAAAATATTTTATCTAAGTTTAGCTGTGCATCATTTTGACCATAACTAAACATAGTTGATCAATCTATGTTTAGTTCTGGTTCGGCCCATGTACCACAAAACTTATCTAAAGTATTTGATCTAAAACCTTAAGTTGTGTTCTCACCGATGGTCCAAGTTTTTTGTATGTTTGGGTTGTATATACATGTGTTGTCATCATGGGTCTGAGTATATATATATATATATATATATATATATATATATATATATATATTTATATATCTCTGTGTGTGTGTGTTTGTGTGTGTGTGATTTTTTTGTTTATTATATGTATTATTAATTTTTGTTCAGTAATTCATGACCATCAGGAAAGGATGGACCAATCAAGACAACTAGAGGGCATGATCATTTTGGCGTATAGTTGTCCTAAAATCTAGTAAACCGACACCATGTCCATCCTCGACACTGCTCTCAAAAATAGTCAATTAGTAATATAAATGGTAATACTTTTGTTATTAGGTTAAAGGGGTAATTCTAATCCGAGTTGTGAACCTTAGACTATAGTTGTTATCTTCTAAGAAGATACTAGTTCTCTATAGCCAATGTATT
Organism: Lactuca serriola; assembly: GCF_051521515.1. NCBI lineage: Eukaryota > Viridiplantae > Streptophyta > Magnoliopsida > Asterales > Asteraceae > Lactuca > Lactuca serriola. The sequence continues at coordinate 144,114,123 of NC_136409.1, forward strand.
TGATACCAATCTGCTATACCCCCGTCCGGCGGCGGAAAAGCCGGGTTGTGCGACTTTTTCATACAAACCCTAATGCTTGGATCTAGGTTTCTCTATTGTACATGCAATGAATCCAAGACTTGAAAACCCTAATCTAGCATACATAATTTCGAAATTAGATAATTACATTAGATTTAGATGTTTACTTATTCAAATAGTGGCTTGAATCTTCTTCTCTTGAGCTTAGAGTCACAATTGTAACTCCTCTAGTGGATCACAAACACCACAAGAAAGAAGGAAACTTTGAGAGAGGAGGGAGGATGCTAATTTTCGGCCCTAAGGTTTCTCTTAGAAGCAAGTGGTCGAAAATTGGAGCCTTGGGGTCTTATTTATAGTGCAGGCTGCTAGGGTTTCAGTCTAAACCCTAATGGATAACTTAGTCACCAAATTAATTCCTAATTAATTTATGACCAATACTAATTAAATAAATATGATTTCTCCTTTAATATATTATTCTTATAATATATTAATAAACCATAATATCCCCTCTCTCCGCAAATTACCTTGTCAAGTTGCTTTGGTGAAGGCAACCCAAAAGGACCATGCACAACCGGCTCAAGTACATACCAAATATAGTTACAGACTTACACACTAATCCAACAGTCTCCCACTTGGATAAGTCTAGTAACTATATCTCATATATGACTTCAGGATCCGATCAATAATCATAGCTCTTATACGCTTCTATCAACTCTGATCAAAACTAGTCCTTCATATAAGGTATCGTACAATCCTCTGTTCTAGATATCATGCTGACAATACTTATTTTCCAGCATTTGTTTCTCGATCTCTGATTTGATCGACATAGAATTTAGTTGGACACCTCAACTTCATCCTGACTGGGCCCAACACATAAGTCAAACCAAATCATCGAGTGGCTAGATATCGCTCTTACCCTCTTAGGATAAGAGGAACAAAAGAACTTCGAATTATATGCTTTTATCACTCACCAACTAAGACATACACAACAATGCATTTTATAACATCAAGTTACTGATGCGTTTTCACATTGTCAATGTACAATCAACTAGCAAACAATAACCATATCTCTAGGTTCAAAGATCATATGATATTATCATCTTGCGATCACTCGTTATAAAAGTAGTGATACCAGCAAGCGCAGGTTTATTCTAATGCTCAAATCATATCCATAAGCACTCATGAACTTTGTAGCAAACTTTTGTTATGCCCAAAACCTTTTAGACAATCTACAAAAAGATTCATGACAGTCTTTATTCACATTTACTTCCAAAATATGAACGACTATGGACTATTTGAATAATCTTATTATTCAGGAAGTCAAAACATGCAAAATTGAAACAATAAATAAATAACCAACACAAGATAGTAGCTTTAATCATAAATAACACAACTTTATTTATTCATCAAATGTCAATTACAAATTATCTATTACACGTTTCTTATCTATCTAATCCAAACTTATATCGTCCTTCAGCCCAATGCTCCTAGCGTGCTGCATGTGTTTGACCCTACTCAGTCCCTTCGTAAGGGGATCTGTTGAGTTTTCTTCTGATGATACCCTCTTCACAACGAGGAGTCCTTCTTCTACCCGATGTCTAATAAAGTGGTATTTTTTTCGATATGTCGAGATCTGCCATGATCTCTCGGTTCCTTGGTTAAGGCAATCACTCCTTCATTATCACAGAAAATTTCCATTGGCTCCTTTATGGATGGCACAAATCCAAGGTCTCCAATGAAGTTCTTCAACCATATAACCTCCTTTGACACTTCACTTGCCGCAATGTACTCTGATTCGCATGTTGAATCATCTACAGTCTCTTGCTTGGAACTTTTCCAGGTTACTACTCATCTATTAAGGGTAAAGACCCATCCCGACTGTGATCGGTAATTATCCTGATCCTTCTGAAAACTAGCATCACTGTACCCTCGTACCCTTAAGTCATCACTCCCACCGAGGACTAGAAACTATTCCTTGGTCCTTCGTAGGTACTTAAGAATATTCTTAACTGCAATCCAATGAGCTCTACCAGGGTTCCCCTAATATCTGTTGACCATGCTCAAAGCAAAGGCCACATCAGGGCGAGTACAAGTCATAGCGTACATGATAGATGTAACATCCCAAGTTCGGAACAAGAAGTGAAGGGTGCTGAGTGTAATTTCGAAGAAGGGACTCGATGAGTAGGCATGCTTACTCGCCAAGTCGGAGGGGGTCTGGGTCGCGAATTAAGTGACCAACTCATCGAATCGGAAGCTGGACTCGACGAGTTGGTGCTGGAATGAGAAAAACCCTAATCTTAGGGTTTGCCCCCTATTTAAAGGAATTTATGTCCAGCCTCTTATTCCCCCAAAGAGTTCCAGAAGACCCTAATTTCGTGTGAGGCTTCATTATTGAGATGATTGGAGCTTGGAAGAGGAAATTGGTGGGAAAGAGCTTGAGGAATTAAAGGCTTGCTGCAAAGGAGTGGTGTAGATCCAAGATCTACATCAATTGGAGCTTATATTGGAGGTAACAATCTGTTGCTTGGGTTCTTTTGCATCTAGATCTTTTATCATTTGAAATTTTGGGGCATTTTGGTATGATTAAGAGTTACTTTGAGTTAGAGGCTTAGATCTGAGGTTGCCACTTCAGATCTAGGCTTGTGATGGTCCATAATGTCATAAAGTTTCAGTCTTTGAGTTGTTGGTGAAGCCCCTTTGTCCAAAACCCAAGCACTAGTGTGTTTTGGGGCTAAATCTCCATGGTTTCACATAAAGTTTTCAACTTTACATTAGGGTTAGAGTGTAGAAGGGTGGATCTATGGATTTGAGCCTCTGCATGGCTCGAATAGCTTCTTAATGGGTTGAGAACTGAAGGGACTCGGCGACTCACATGGGTGTACTCGACAAGTTGTCTGAACATAAGCATGGACTCGACGAGTATATTGAAGATTGCCTTGGACTCGACGAGTCTGTTCTTAGACTCGGCGAGTCTGGTTGCAGAACCCAACCTCTTTTGGTTAAAGCCTTGGATTAAGTGAGTCGGTTGGCGACTTAGTGAGTCGGACAGGATGGGACTCAGAGATCGTTAGACTCGGCGAGTCTTGGGGCAACTCGGCGATTTAAGTTGTGTAATGAGAGTGTTCTGGGTATGGGAACTCGCTGAGCCGACTGGGTGACTCGGCGAGTAGAGTCAACCAGGAAGGTTGACTTTGACTGAGGACTTTGACCTTGACCAAGAGTTGACTAGTTTGACTTCCAAGGGTAATTTGGTAATTCTTGTATCTATGGAATTTGTTGTTTGGTAGTGTTCTGTGGGAGGTTCATGTTGGTGGTCGGAGCAGCTTGGTCTTACCTCTTCAGTCGGAAATTGCAGGTGAGTTATCCTCAATATATCGACAGGGTCTACGGCACCAAGGTCGGCCCTTTATCGGATGGAAATCCGGGTATTGTTTGTTATGTTGCTGCTTTGATAGATTTGTATCCTGGTATTTAGGATGGTGTTATGATAGTGACTTGGTTAAGGTCGGTACCCGGTATATAGGGTAATGTTATGCTAGTGACCGGTTAGGTCGGAATCCTGGTTAGGATGCTAATATGCTATCAGATAGACTGTTGTCTAGTTAAGGATTTGTTATGTGATTAATTGTTTGAAGTGATGTTGATATGCTATGAGATCTGATAGACTGTTGTCTGGTTAAGGATTTGTTATGTGATTAATTGTTTTATGTGCACATGGTTGTTTGACGGGGGTTTGGGTTGAGGTGGGTCCTGCTCTGTGTTGTAGGACAACATACCAGGGCGGACCGGATATTCCGAAGGCCCAGTGAGCGATCCAGATAGGCTGAAGGCCCTAAGAGGGCGGACCAGACGTGCCGAGGCTCGGAGAGTGGACCAGGCCGACTGAAGGCCCGGTGCGGGCGGACCGGTCATACTGTAGACTCAGAGAGTGGACCAGGTGGATTGAAGGCCCGGTGCGGGAGGACCAATCACACTGTAGACTCGATATACATGGATAGACTCGGAGGGTGGACTGAAGGCCCGATACGGCGGACCAGTCCCACAGTAGACCTGATGTGCATGACTGTTCTATTTGTGCTATGTTATGAGTATGTTTATGTGTGGTTGGTATTTTGGGGGTAACTCACTAAGCTTCCTGGCTTATAGTTCAGTGTTTTGTTTCTAGTACTTCAGGAGATCGTGGCAAGGCGAAGGCATGATCGTACCGCTCGTCATATTTTATGATTTATGTGATATGGTTCTAGGGGATACTCTGATGTTTAAACGATTTTGAAAACAAGATGTATGAACTTAATGGTTTTTGAATGAACTAAAATGTTTTAAATTGGCTTAAATTCTACGGTCGTTACAAGTTGGTATCAGATCCTTGGTTCGAGTGAATTAGAGGAACATTCGTGTGAATCCAGTCTCAAATCAAGGAGGGATTTTCAAAATGGTTTAAAAAAAAGTTTTTTTTTTTTTTTCGAAATAAGTAAAGGAGGACGCAGAGGGTACGATCATCCGGAGCCAGTAAGTAGACCCCAAAATACCATACAAGTTGTTTGATTATGTGATATGTTAGAACAACATGCTAGTACTACGTTAGGGATCTTCAGGAATTGCATGATAGAATTGCCTGATTATATGATGCCTGCTAGCATAGGGTTTCCTTAGTATGAAATTGACATCATTACTGTAGTTATTTAGTGTATGCATCGTGGTTATACATAACTAAGATCTATAGCCTGAGAATGTTTGATTTGGCCTTATGTTTTGTTCTTGATTAATTGGGAGCTTAGGGTAGGATTGGATATTCAAAAGTATATGGGGTCCAGCGTTATGTATGGCTAGCATACACTAGTGCTGCAGGGTTGGTGGAAGCTTCATGGATGGGAAGGTTGCGTGGGACCGGTAGGTCGGTTATGGGATAGTGGTGCTCCTCTTGGAATGGGGATCGAGTGTTCGTTATGTATATGCTATTGTTAGGGTGTTGTGGTGAAAGCACATGACCCATACGCGTATCAAGGAAGTCACAACCCCTAGGGTTTTGTTGGAAGCTGGTTCTTGGGGTTATTATGAGGAATGCCTAATATCTTGTGGTGCATTTGCAGTATGGCGATTACGAGACGTCTCGGGGCAGGATCCAGTTCGGGATCGGGATCAGGAGAGGGTGATCAGGGTGGATCGGTACCACCTGATGTCATTGGTCAGATGAGTATGGATGAGTTGGATGCCAGGATTCGTTAGATCCTGCATGATGAGGTTGCTGCTATGTTCCGGGTTGAGTTACCGGAGATGTTTGGGTCGATCAAGACCGCCATGGTTGAGTACCTTGATGAGCGCTATGCGGCTCTTGTAGAGGCGGCTGTCGCGGCAGCTACATCGGCTGTAACAGCGGTAGGAAGAGGAGCCGGTCGAGGTTTTCAGCATCGGGACTTTGATAATACGAAGCACCTTACTTTCGATGGAGTTCAGGATTCGATTGTTGCTATGAGGTGGTTTTCAGACGTGGAGGGTAATTTCTTCACGTGTTCATGCCCTGAGGATCAGAGGGTGAGATGTGCTCTGAACCTTTTAAGGCTCGGGGCGAAGGATTGGTGGAGGTTGAGTACGGGATCTTATTCGGATGTGTAGCGGGATGCGGTTACTTGGGATCAATTTCGAGAGATGTTCAACACTCGTTATGTTCCACGGGTTGAGAGAGAGAAAGAGAGATATAGAGAGAGAGAGAGGTTGGCTCAGGAGTTCCTGGAGTTAAAGCAGGATTCAGAGTCGGTAACGGAGATCACCAGGATGTTCACTAAGAGGGCAATGTTTTGCCCGGAGTTTGCTTCGCAGCAGGCTCAGATGTCCCGATATCTGAGTATGCTTAAAAGGGACATCAGGCAGTTTGTGTCCATGCAGAGGTGTGATACCTTGTTAGAGCTGTAGGAGGCCGCCAGGCGGCGGGAGTTAGAGATGGAGTTGCAGTTGCGAGAGCAGAGGCAGGCCCCGGTGCAGTCGCAGTCGGTGCCAAAACGGTCCAAAACCGTTGACTCTAGGGTTAGAGGTCAAAGCAGCTGAACTTGCGAGAAGTGTGGGAAGGGTCATGCCGGAGTTTGTAGGTCCGATGGTGCGCGTCACAAGTGTGGGAAAGAAGGGCACTATGCGAGGGATCTCCGTTAGTCGGTCCCGACTTAGGATATGAGGATCTGTTATCACTGTCATCAGGTTGGACACTTGAGGGTCAACTGTCCACAGCTTGTTGCTAGACCAGTGCAGGCTCCAGCACCGGCCACTTTGAGGATTATGGGTGGAGGTCAAGGTGGAGCGGAGCCTCCGAGGGCTTAGGGGCGCGCTTTCCAGCATACATCAGAGGAGGTCAGGGCAGAGTCGGATGCAGCTACGGGTATGTTTCCACTTTGATATCTTGTTATCTTGTTGTCTATGTGGTATTGTAAATCTGTTTGCCTTTTGCACATGATTCATCGTATTTTTGGGGATCTTAGTAGTTATGAGCTGTAGTTGGTTAGCATTCAGAAGGATTCTTGATTGAAAGGTAAGGTATATAATCTTGTTGCTTGGAATAGCAACGACGTTGCGAGAAGTGTTCAGTTGCGATTCGAATTTCCTTGGAGTTCGGGATGTACGGTGTCGGGAGAGTGACCTGTGGAGGTTGCTCACTCCGGAGGGATTTGGTTCCTAGAGTGGAGTGGGAAACTTTATCAAGTTATGCCGGTTTTTCAGCGGAAGTTAGTAGTGGGTAGCTGAGTCGGGAGAATTGGAAAATTCTCTGGTGAAACAGCAAGCATCCAGGGTTGGTTAGCTGTTTGGATTTATTAGTGTTGTTAGCCGAGAGTGTAGCACAATTGGAGCAAGTGATAGTCATGGGGGCAGGGAACAGATCATGGTTTCAGGAAAAGTAGTTGGTTGATGTGAGGCCTGGATTAGGCCATGGAAAGGATTCCAGGAACGGAATGGGAGTTCAGAACCCCTAGAGGGATAGAACAGACTGCATGGGAGAGACACCCGGGAAGGATGGTTCAAGGTGGCATACGACAGTTTTGAGCGGTTCGGATAGACTAAAGGATGGAATTCGTTCCAGTCAGGCCGAAGGCTCAGGGAACGGTCCAGACAAGCTGAAGGCCCAGGAGGGCGGTTCAGACAAGTTGGAGGTTGCGACAGTGGTCCAGATAGACTGATGGCCTGGAAAGGCGGTCCAGTCATGCTGAAGACTTTGTATGTGTTAGTGGATCTGTATGAGGAGTATAAGTGAATATGTCGCCATGAGGTGGTAATCGATATGGTCTGGCCCCAAGTATTGATCATGATGATGAAGTTGGCTGGAGGTCGTGCGTGGGCCTAGTTAGTATGTGATCGGATTCGGAGTATAATGGAGTTCGAGAATAGCAGTTGATCTACATGGATAGTGTAGAGAGTAGTTTAGAACAGTGGCACTTGCAAGTGTGGCAAGGGTTGTTGAGATGATTCCCTGGAAGGGAAAGGTATGTAGCTCCGGAAGGAGTGTGGGTCCTCTGAAAGGAAGGCAGCAGAGTAAACAAATGATCGAAAGTGCTTCCGTTGCTGGTAGTAAGCACTGGGATTGTACCAGATATATGGAAGCACATACGGGTGGGATGCCTGTTGAGGTTATGACAATGTTGGATGATGCGTAGGCATGTTTTTAGGCTCCTTGGAAGAGGAGGATGATACTGGTGCCATATTGGAGATTGGGACAAAGGAAGGTGAGACATCAGGTTAATAGACTCGGGAGTAGTCTAGACCGGTGCTGAGGACTATATGAGGATATTACAGTCGGAGGTCAAGGACCTAGAGGTCGTAATAGGGAGGTGTGAGTGGGTTGCACTCCGTTGAGTAGAACCGAAGGGTTCGAGGGTGACGCAAGGACAAGATCCTTGGTTCCGATTATGGTTGTGGTCATGAGCTATGGACGTAGTGGTGTTCCATCCTAGGGATGGCTGGACCATCGTAGGCGTGCCTGGTTTTTCAGCCCGAGGTTGTTTGGGGAAGGTACGATTTGTATAAACATTATAGCTGGTTGTTTAGGAGGGTTTCTCGGAAGCTGTGAATTCTTTCATCATGTTAGCATGGTAAGGGATTTCATCCAGGGAGGAAACGGGATGAGTTTCCATCGGTGCAAATTGATAAAGGTGGCGCCAGTTGGGCGATAGATAGTGAGCTGATACTGGGTCAAGGCCCTGTGGTTTAGAATGGTATCCAGTTTTCGTAGGTGGTGAATGAATGCGTAAGTCGGAAGTAAGGTAATGTATTTTGGTGGCATTTGGTCGATGAGTGTTGTTAATAGGAAAGGGAATTCAGTGTCCAACTTGAAGCGATTATCAGGACCCTGCAAGGGAAGAGATGAATTTTTAGGATTCAATAGCAGTGTTTGAAGGAATCTGGGTCGGTTGAGACCAGTGGATGCATTGTGGGAGTATCACCCGGAAGTTTGTGTTGCCGCAAGCTTCGAGAACGAATCCTAATTTAAGTGGGGTAGAATTGTAACATCCCAAGTTCGGAACAAGAAGTGAAGGGTGCTAAGTGTAATTTTGAAGAAGGGACTCGACGAGTAGGCACGCTTACTAGCCGAGTCGGAGGGGGTCTAGGTCGCGAATTAAGTGACCAACTCGCCGAGTCGGAAGTTGGACTCGACGAGTTGGTGTTGGGATGAGCAAAACCCTAATCTTAGGGTTTGCACCCTATTGAAAGGACTTTATGTCCTTCTCCCAGCCTCTTATTCCCCCAAAGAGTTCCTAAAGACCCTAATTTCGTGTGAGGCCTCATTATTGATAAGATTGGAGCTTGGAAGAGGAAATTGGTGGGAAAGAGCTTGAGGAATTAAAGACTTGTTGCAAATGAGTGGTATAGATCGGCGATCTACTTCATTTGGAGCTTATATTGGAGGTAACAATCTGTTGCTTGGGTTCTTTTGCATCTAGATCTTTTATCATTTGAAATTTTGGGGTATTTTGGTATGATTAAGAGCTACTTCGAGTTAGAGGCTTAGACCTAAGGTTGGTACTTCAGATCTAGGCTTGTGATGGTCCATAATGTCATAAAGTTTCAGTCTTTGAGTTTTTGGTGATGCCCCTTTGTCCAAAACCCAAGCCCTAGTGTGTTTTGGGCCTAAATCTCCATGGGTTCACGTAAAGTTTGCAACTTTACATTAGGGTTAGATTGTAGAAGGGTGGATCTATGGATTTGAGCCTTTACATGGATCGAATAGCTTCTGAATGGGTTGAGAACATGAGGGACTCGGCGAGTCACATGGGTGTACCCGACGAGTTGTATGAACATAAGCATGGACTCGATGAGTGGAAGAGCAACTCGGGGAGTCTGTTGAAGATTTCCTTGGACTCGGCGAGTCTAGTTGCAGAACCCAATCTCTTTTGGTTAAAGCCTTGGATTAAGTGAGTCGGTTGGCGACTCAGTGAGTTGGATAGGATGGGACTCGGAGATCGTTGGACTCGGCGAGTCTTGGGTCGACTCGGCGATTTAAGTTGTGTAATGAGAGTGTTCTGGGTATAGGAACTCAGCGAGTCGACGGGGTGACTCGGCGAGTAGAGTCAACCAGGAAGGTTGACTTTGACTGAGGAATTTGACCTTGACCAAGAGTTGACCAGTTTGACTTCCAAGGGTAATTTTGTAATTCTGGTATTTATGGAATTGGTTCTTTGGTAGTGTTCTGTGGTAGGTTCGTGTCGCTGGTCGGAGCAGCTTGGTCTTATCTCTTCAGTCGGAAATTGCAGGTGAGTTATCCTCACTATATCGACAAGGTCTACGGCACCAAGGCCGACCCTTTATCGGATGGAAATCCGGGTATTGTTTGTTATGTTATTGCTTTGATAGATCTATATGCTGGTATTTAGGATGGTGTTATGATAGTGACTTGGTTAAGGTCGGTACCCGGTATATAGGGTAATGTTATGCTAGTGACCGGTTAGGTCGGAATCCTGGTTAGGATGCTGATATGCTATGAGATCTGATAGACTGTTGTCTGGTTAAGGATTTGTTATGTGATTAATTGTTTGATGTGATGTTGATATGCTATGAGATCTGATAGACTGTTGTTTGGTTAAGGATTTGTTATGTGATTAATTGTTTTATGTGCACATGGTTGTTTGACGGGGGTTTGGGTTGAGGCGGGTCTTGCTCTGTGCTGTAGGCCAACATACCAGGGCGGACCAGATATTCCGAAGGCCCAGTGAGCGGTCCAGATAGGCTGAAGGCCCCAAGAGGGCGGACCAGATATGCCGAGGCTCGGAGAGTGGACCAGGCCGACTGAAGGCCCGGTGCGGGCGGACCGGTCATACTGTAGACTCATAAAGTGGACCAGGTGGATTGAAGGCCCGGTGCGGGCGGACCAATCACACTGTAGACTTAATATACATGGCTAGAATCGGAGGGTGGACTAGGTGGACTGAAGGCCCGATGTGGCGGACCAGTCCCACAGTAGACCCGATGTGCAGGATTGTTCTATTTGTGCTATGTTATGAGTATGTTTATTTGTGGTTGGTATTTTGGAGGTAACTTACTAAGCTTCCGGGCTTACAGTTCAGTGTTTTGTTTCAGGTACTTCAAGAGATCATGGCAAGGCGAAGGCGTGATTGTACCGCTCCTCACATTTTGTGATTTTTGTGATATGCTTCTGGGGGATACTCTGATGTTTAAACTATTTTGAAAACAAGATGTATGAACTTAATGGTTTTTGAATGAATTAAAATGTTTTAAATTGGCTTAAATTCTATGGTCGTTACAATAGAACCGATTGCGGAAGCGTAAGGTACTCGGCTCATATCAGCTATCTCTGCCTCTGTACTCGGGTTCTGAGTCTTGCTCAGCTTAGTATTTCTTTGGATTGGCAACTCCCCTTCTTTGAATTTTCCATACTAAAACGCTTTATTACCTTATCCAAGTATGTATCTTGACTGAGTCCTATCAGTCTCTTTTCCCCGTTTCTCACTACCCTTATTCCCAGAATATAAGCAACATCTCCGAGGTCCTTCATAGCGACACACTTCCCAAGCCAGGACTTAACCTCCTGCATGGTTGGGATGTCGTTTCCTATGAGCAGTATGTCATCAACATACAATACGAGGAAGCTCACTATACTCCCACTGGCTTTGAGATATACACAAGATTTATCTTCACTTCACAAAAATCCAAACTCTATGACTTTCTCGTCAAAACAAAGATTCCATCTGTGAGATGCTTGTTTCAATCCATAAATGGATTTCTCAAGCTTGAACACTCTATTTGGATGCTTCTCATCGACAAAACCCTCTGGCTGATTCATGTAAACATCCTCAGCCAACTTTCCATTAAGAAAAGCGGTTTTCACGTCTATCTGCCATATTTCATAATCATGAAACGTAGCTATTGCGAGCATTACCCTAATAGACTTTATCTTCACAACTGGCGAGAAGGTCTCATCATAGTCAACTCCAAGAGTTTGAGTAAAGCCCTTCGCAACCAATCGTGCTTTATAAGTGTGCACTTTCCCATCCATGTATGTCTTCTTCTTGAAGATCCACTTGCACCCGACTGTCTTACGACCCGGTACATTCTCAACCAAATTCCAAACTTGGTTGTCGTACATGGACTGAATGTCGCTGTCCATCGTCTCTTTCCATTTAGCAGACTCTGGACCTGCCATGGCTTCCTTGTAGCTGCTAGGTTCGTCCAAATTTATCAGTGTTTCATCACTAATAAACGTATCCCCTTTAGTAGTAATATGAAAACCATAAAACTGGGGCTCAACACTAACCCTACTAGAACGTCTAAGAGGTAAGGACACGTCAATGGGTTCAACCGGAGTTTCCTCCTCGGGTTGATTATCAGTGTTAGAGGTTCCTTCATCTCTTTGCTTTTGAATCTCTTCAAGATCAATTTGCCTCCCACTGTCCTCTTGTCTTATCCGTTCCGTTTCTCGGAAAACCCCTCTTCTAGAAATGAAGACAACATTGTCACTCGGTCTATAGAAGAGATAGCCAAAAGACTTCTGTGGGTAGCCGATGAAATAACACTTCTCACTACGAGGCTCGAGCTTGTCGTGAGTGTCTTGTATTTCTAAAGCCTCGCAACCCCAAACCTTGATACGTGCCAACGAGGGAGCTTTCCCTGTCCACATCTCGTGAGGTGTCTTGGTAAGCTTCTTGGTGGGAACTAAGTTAAGGATATGGGCGACAGTCTCTAAGGCATACCCCTAGAAAGCTATTGGCAACGAAGCCTGACTCATCATAGAACGAACCATTTCCAACAAGGTCCAATTACATCTCTCAGCCACACCAATCAACTGTGGCGTTCTTGGAGGCGTCAATTGCGAAACAATTCCGCATTCCTTTAGATAGTCGTGAAACTCAAGACTTAGGTACTCGCTTCATCGGTCTAACCGAAGCATCTTGATTTTCCTGCCCAGCTGATTCTCCACTTCATTCTTAATCTCTTTGAACTTTTCAAAGGTTTCTGACTTATGCTTGATTAAGTAGATATATCCATATCTGCTGTAATCATCTGTAAAAGTACGTAGAAGCAGCAATCATCCCTTGTGGTGGATCTAAAGGGCCCACAAACATTAGTGTGTATGAGATCCAATAGACCCTCACCCCTATCACAAGTGCCAGTAACGGGTGACTTGGTCATCTTCCCAAGTAAACAAGATTCACACATGTCATCGTCCCTAAGGTCGAATGACTCCAACACTCCATCCTTTTGGAGTTGGGCTATGCGTTTCTTGTTGACATGGCCAAGGCGACAATGCTATAAGCATGCTTTTTCTAGACTATTATACGAATCAATATTCAACACATCATTTCCTAAATTATCAACAATCAACACAGATTCATAAATCCCATTACAAGGTAATGCATTGAAATAAAGACACCATCCAAATAAACATTAATAGAACCATTACTATTATCAAATGAGTATCTGAAACCTTGTCTAAACAATACATGAAATGAAATGATGTTTCTTTCCATATCTGGCGAATAGCAACAATTATTTAAATCTAACCCTAACCCATTACTCAACACTAAAGAATAAACTACGACTTTGGTCACAGGCGACGATCTTCTGTTTCCCATAATCAAGTTTATCTTCCCATGTTCCACCTCCCTACTTCTTCTTAGGCCCTGCAAATCAGAACAAATGTGGAAACCACATCCTATATCAAGAACCCATGAAGTAGCAAATGACGAGTTGTTAGATTTAATAGAATACATACATGCAAAGCTGGGATTTATCTTCCCATCCTTTATGTCTTGCAAATACCTAGGGCAGCTTCATTTCCAGTGGCCCTTCTCATGGCAGTAGTAGGACTCTGCTTCTTTGGGGTCGGAAGAGGGTTTGACTGAACCAACTTTGGTTCCACTAGAAGAGGAACCATCATGGGGCTTACCCTTTTGGTGGCTCTTACTTGGAGCCTTCCTCTTCTTACCCTTTCCTTGACCAATTGCCAATACAGGAGCAGCCATAGTAGAGGATGATGTAACATATTTGTCCTTGAGGTTGCTCTCAGCAGTCCTTAGGAGCCCTTGGAGTTTGCTCAAGGTGATCTCTTCCTTATTCATATGGTAGGTCATCCTGAATTGGTTGTAGCACGAGGGCTAGGAGTGGAGAATGATTTCGATAACCAAGTCTTCCCCAAAGTTAACATTTAACTTGCAAAGACGATCAACATACCTCTGCATCTTCTGCAAATGTGAGGTTAGGGACTCTCCACTCCCCATCTTAGCGGTGATCATGTTGGTGATGATCTCATAGCGCTCTTGCCTTGCGCTTTGGTGGTACCTCTCCAGCAAATCTTGATGCATTTCATATGGATACATGTCCTCATAGGAATTTTTGAGTTCAAGATTCATGGTGGCCAGCATAATGCAATGAGCTTTCGTTGCATCACGCTCGTGGGCCTAAAAAACGGCCAACTATTCGGGAGTAGCGACTTTTGGATTGATCCTTTCAAGCTTCTCGTCGAAGACATATTCTTTGTCCTCGTAATGATCAATCATGCGAATGTATCTCATCCATTCGTTGAAATTCAATCCATCAAATGTCACCTTTTGACATAGGCTCATTAGCGAGAATGAACCTGAAGTAGTGTTGTTTGCGTTTGCGTTAGACATCTGAAAATAGAAAGGAATAAAGTTTGATTAGAATTTAATCCCTAATTAGACACCCAAATGAGAAATTAGGGCTAGGATCCAACAACATTATTTACAACTTAGAAAGGGATGTCGTACTCTAAAAGTGAATAATTTGAAGGTAAGTGAATGACGATTCACTAATTTTCACCACGAAAAACAAAAAATAGCTTAAGTTTTAAATGTATTTGAAAACTCCTAGATCTTTGAGATTCATTGAACTTTTCAATGGCATGTTTAAATCTCGATATGCACTTCAAATTTTCGACTGGGATGCCGAGGATCGCAAACAAGTTGTGAATAACCATGCGAATAAACATGGTGCACCCAATGTCTCTATCACCTAATCAATGTGCCGGTTAGCCACACACGCTCCATTAATCTATGACAAACATCGGGCCACCCTTTGCCACCAATGTCAATCCCAAATTAATGCGCCGGGTTAACCATGCAAACTCTATTAACGCTTGACAAGGGTACAAAGTGTAATTCCATGGAATAACGTCATTTTCACATTTTACCATAAAGTAACTAAGATTGGGAATTTTAAAAAAAAAACATGTTAGTTACTTTGCAATATTCATTATACTTATAATGAGGTATTAAGTTCCCTATCCTATCCGTTTGGCTAACGACCCTCCACCAATCAAGCAAGCGGTGGGTGTGAGTGTACACCCATTAAGCGCCATTTTATAGGCAGCAACCTTATACCCACCTTAGAGATCGGCTTCGTGAATGAAGGCTACTAGCAATAAGACAAGCTTATTCTTGTATATATAAATCTTATAATAAATAAAGTATAAGGTTGATTTTAAACTTGTAAAAATCTAAGGGTTGAAATTTAAAATTTTTCAATAATTAACTTTTAATCAAAGAATTTAAATTTCAAAACTTGAGGGTAAGTTTTGAACTTTTCAAAACACAAGGGATTAAATAACAAATAATATAAATCAAACAATTTCTTTAGTGATTATCTATATTTGACCTAATTCAATTTATTGCAAGATAAGTTACCCAATTAATTCAAATAATCAATTTAATCATATAAGGAATTTATTATCTTGTGTTTTGGCAAGGATAATATTTCAATAACAATAAAAATCGAATCTTATCAGTTAAAAACATTTAAGGCAATTATGCTTCAGCAAAACAGCAAGAGAATCCGAAAATCCCTCTGTCTAACGCTCTGACTCACCGAGTCACTGACTGGACTTGCCGAGTCCATGAAGTGACTCGTCGAGTCAGTTCGAACAGAGGGCCATAAAACATTTTTCAGCAGATAATCAATCATAGCATCACATACAACAGAAACCAATCAAGGCTCTGATACCACTGATGGGTTTTAAGAATAAGAACAATCCTATGTGCTCATACAAAACCTAATGCTTGGATCTCGGTTTCTCTATTGTACATGCAATGAATCCAAGACTTGCAAACCCTAATCTAGCATACATAATTTCGAAATTATCTAATTACATCAGATCTAGATGTTTACCTCTTCAAATAGTGGCTTGAATCCTCTTCTCTTGAGCTTAGAGTCACAATTGTAACTCCTCTAGTGGATCACAAACACCATAAGCAAGAAGGCAACTTTGAGAGAGGAGGGAGGATGCTAATTTTTTGTCCCTAGGGTTTCTCTTGGAAGCAAGTGGTCGAAAATTAGAGCCTTGGGGTCTTATTTATAGTGCAGGCTGCTAGGGTTTCAGTCTAAACCCTAATGGATAATTTAGCCACCAAGCAGCCCAAGGAACCTTTTGGAATAAGGCCCTTGGACGAAAGTATGATGATCTTTCATCATAATTTCGTTCCCCCTAGTCCATTAGGTTTCCCAGCCCAAAACTCAACTATCACACATTTGACAGTTTATGCCCCTTTATTTAATTAATCTCTTTTAGTCACCAAATTAATTCCTAATTAATTTATGACCAATACTAATTAAATAAATATGATTTCTCCTTTAATATATTATTCTTATAATATATTAATCAACCATAATATTCTCTCTCTCTCTCTCTCTCCCCTCAAATTACTTTGTCAAGTTGCTTTGATGAAAGCAACCCAAAAGGACCATGCACAACCGGGTCAAGTACGTACCAAATATAGTTACAGACTTAGACACTAATCCAACATGAAATTATATCACAATTGACTCCTTCAAGAACATCTTAGTACAATTGTATGACTAAGAAGAGTAATTGAACATTGTTAGAAAAGATTCGATCATAGATGAGTCATCCTTTGTTCCAGTCAAGATTTAGAGTCATACTCTAGTAAGTACAAATGGTATCTTGAAACTCATTTTTAACTAAGAAGGTTGAAAACACCTTGAAATGTTTGGATTAAAGATGTTTTCTTACTCTAGCACATATAGAATTTGATTTGTGATGTTTTCGCTAATCGGGAAACAAAATATAAACCGAGACCTATTCTATGAAGTGTTTTCTTGTTGAGAATCCACACAAACTTTTGATTTGTTTTAGCTCGTCAAGGAATGTTCCTTGAGAGGAAACACATATGTAAAGAAGTCAGTGGGAGTCGTATTGATCTTGAGAGTTTCAAGATTCAATCGACAATAATCTTTTAGTTATCACTAGCACGCAACCTGAGGTTGATAACCTATCATGTTTAGTTGACACATTCTTATTTCTATGCACTTCCAGTTGATTTGGCAATTCTTATGAGTTCTATGTTTCCATTTAATAGGAAAAGTAAAAAAAAGCACATTGGTCAGTGAAAGTACATTGATCAATATGGGTGAGCTGCTAATAACATGGAAGCATTGGTAAGCCCTTGAGCTACCAAAGGAAAAAAATTAGAATTATGAAGTTCAGCCCATAAAGGAAAGCTAAATTTGAATTTGGTTTTTTCATAAACCTTATCATATGATTATAGGATGAAAATGATAGATTCACATGGATGGGAATGTATTCATAATAAAATATAGGTAGCAAAGGTTTCACTCTAATTCATGAGAATGATTATGAGGAAATACTTTCGCTGATGGATTTTAAAGATCTGATAAAGATCAATATGGATATTGGCTATGTTAAATGCATTCTCAAATTCACAATTTGATTACGGAGTCTCTCTTCATTTTTCGAATTGTGAGGAATGGCAAGTAATTGTTTGAACATTCGAGAGATATATCTATCAGTCTTGAAGGGTTTAAACACACATATATGTTATCTAATTAAGGTGTATAAATTGAATAAATCTAGAGAGACTTATTAATGCATCGTGAAATAGAAATCTGTACTTTAGTAAGAAAAGTTAAGCGCATTGATTTTGCGAGGTATAGTTGATTGTTTTGGTACATGTCAAAGCTAGTGGGAGCATAATTGTTATGCTAGTATTGCATGTTGACCATACTATTTGTAAGAAACAAAGTTTTTCAATCTGCTAATTGCAAACTTTCGAAATTGTTCGCTATACAACTACGGGAGAGGGCACTCATACTTTGTTTTAAATCTAAAGGATTAGATCATATAGTTTAATAGAACTTAGTCATAGACATATGTGAATATCATATTAAAATGGTTCAACATTGGAAATTCCATATATGAAAATATTATAGCAAGAGATTGAACAGATATCAGATATAATGAATCGAGTCCTATATGCTTCGGATATAGGATCGATTAGATATGTTGTAATATTCACTTATTCTAATTTTTCAAAATGCCTTGAGCATTGACAGGAAAAGGATTAGAACATTTTATGTGACTAGAGTTGTTAAACACCTGTTAAGCACATTCTATCGTTTACTGAAGATTGGTTGCTTGTGGAAATTTGGAAGTATAGTATTAATTTGGACGGACCATAGTGACATGATTCTGGATTGAGATGATTCTTGATAAGAATTGATGGTCATATGGGAATATAGAAATGTTTCCATAATGGGAGTTGATTATTAATTCTACATGTGAGTTGGAAATTTTAATGCAAGAGAAGTGTTCAAGAAGTGTACCTTGAATTCGAACCTTCATTATCATGGAAATTTTCTTGTAACAAAGTTCTAATGGAACATTCTGTAATATCGTTGGCTCAGTCTCAATTTGAAGCCTTGGCATCATAAAAGGTCAATGCATGTAAGGTTGGAATTCCAATACATTTTGGATGGTGACAAGCATTTGGAATTGTGAAATGAGCATCATTGGAATAGTGTACAGTCGATATGTTCACAAAGGAAGGACTAGAGAGAAGCATTGTATGCATGTTCCTAACATGGAATAACTAATGTTATTTAATTCAAGTGGTTAGTTGATTACTCGAAACATTATATAATGAATAAAGTCGTAATTATTATGGTGATTAAGTATTAGAGATTATTTATATTCAATAGGGTTGAGACCGTTATTAGTTAGCTTATTATTGTGTTTCACTTTGCACGTTTTCTTCCTGATTAATTTGTTTATTCGAATTCCACAGCCGCTCATACAATTGGAAGTAAATAGTGAATTAAGACTGTCATGAATTGAATTGTAGATTATCTATTGGGATTAGACATTGCAATAAGATTGGTACAATGTTCATAAGTACTTAGAAAATGGGGACTGTAAGTATTTGCTAAATGCACGCTTAGAGAATTACTTCATGGATCATATTACAAGTAATTCTGACTGGTAATATCTTATATTCTTAAAATAGAGATATATGAGTTGTAATTTTTCAAGTCGGTTGTGCATTGTTATTGCGAAAATACATCAGTAACATGATGTTATAAAATGTAGTATCATGCACGATTTGGTGAGTAAAAGATACACGCATATAAGTGTTGGATTAGTGTCTAAGTCCATAACTATTTTGGTATGTACTTCACCCGATGGTGCATGGTCGTTTTGGGTTGCCTTCACCAAAGCAACTTGATAGGATGAATTATGGAGAGAAAGGATTAATTATGATTTATTAATATATTATGAGAATAATATATTAAAGGAGAAATCATATTGTTTAATTAATATTAGTCAAGAATTAATAAGAATTAAGTTTGTGGCTAAAAGACATTAATTAAACTTAAGGGACTAGAACTGTCAATTGTGTGATAGTTGAATATTGGGCTAATGGACTCCGTATTAGAGGGGTGGACGAATTCTATGGGGAAACCTATTAGAAATCGTCCTAGGCCTCTAAGGAGGAAGTCCATGGGTTGCTTAGGGCTTAAGCATCCAAATTAGGGTTTCCTTGTTAGATAACCCTAATAGCCTCACTATTTAAAGGACCCTTGAGACTCAAAAACGAGGTAAACTTGTTCTTTAGGGTTTCCACACGTTTTTGGAAACCTCCCCTCTCCTTATTCTTCATCCTCTTGCTCTTGGGGTTTGTGAACCATTAGAGGAGTGACAATTGTGACTCTAAGCTTTCTAAAGTCATTACAAGGAGGATTTGAGATTGTTATTGCTACATAACAATCAAGGTAAGATCTAAACCCCATTCATAAGTTAATTTGATTAATTGTATGCTAGATCTAGGGTTTAAAGTCTTGGATGAGTTGCATGTACAATAGAGAAACCTAGATCCAAGCATTAGGGTTTACATGAGCACATAGGATGTTCTTATGGCCAAAACCCATCAGTGGTATCAGAGCCTAGATTGGTTTCTATTGTATTGATGCTTTGGTTATTTGTTCAAGCTTCAAAAATTGATTTTTTGTTCCCCTGTCTGATGAACTCGGCGAGTTCCAATGTGGACTCGGCGAGTTCGAGCGTCAGAAGGAGGCAGTTTCGGGATTTCTTGCTGTTTTGCTTGAGGATACTTGCCTTATCTGTTTTGGGTCATTAAAATCCGATTTTAAACATATTTTGAGTATATCCTTGATTAAACAAAATATAATTACCAATTGATTAGATAATAACTTCCTTATATGATTAAAGTTTGATTATTTGTATTAATTGGGTAACTTATCTTGCAAGAAATTGATTTTAGGTCAAATTTAGATAATCATTAAATTAATTGTTTAATTTAAATTATTTTCTATTTGATCCTTTGTGTTTTGAAAAGTTTCAAACTTGCCCTCAAGTTTTGCAATTTAAAAGTTGATTAAATGTTTAATTTAGAAATGTTAAATTCTAAAACCCTAGTATTGTTTTGAAAAGTTCAATTCTCACCCTTATGGTTTTATTAATTAATTAAAGTGTATAATTAAAGGAGGTTTAATAAATCCATAAGTTTTGGCTCACAATTTAATTAAATTAAAAGTATAATTGTTAAATCTGACCACCTAGTATTTTAAAAATGTAAAATACACCCTATACTATATATATCATTAAAAGTCTAATATTGTATATGTGTGAGTAAAGTGTCAAGTATTACCGTTAGTAGGCCTCATTCACAAATAGGTGACTGTAACATGTGGGGGCACCATGTAAGTTTGCATGGTTATTCACACCCTGTTTTGTGATCCTCGACATCCCAGTCACAAATCGAGGGGCATATCGATATTTAAACATGTCATTGAAAAGTTCAATTAATCTCAAAGGATCTAGGAGTTTTCAAAGCATTTAAAACTTAAACTGTTTCTTCGTTTTTCAAGGTGGAAAATTAGTGAATCGTCATTCACTTACCTTCAAATGTTCTGTAATTTAGGTTACAGCATCCCTCACCCAAAGTTGTGGAATATTGTTTTGAGTCCTAGCCTTAGTATCTCATTTGGGAGATTTATTAAGGACTCAATCAATCAACTAACTTGAATTTTTTTTTCTCCCATTTTGTAGATGTCAAAGTATGACAACTATGGTATTCCCAAATCCCGTGGAACAAGCTTTCTACATGAAGATGATATTCCAAGATTTGATCGAGGAACAAGAGATCAGGCTTTTACTTCCTCCACCTCCTCCAATTATTCTCCCTAACCCACAAGTTCGAAGGCTTGAAAAGTTCAAGCTCACTCAAGCCCTTTTGGCAAGTAGACATGAAGAAGGAAAGTCGGTGTGTGCACACGTCCTAGAGATGAAGTCACACATTCATAGGTTAAGAATGTTGGGATCCGTTGTCTGTGAGGAGATGGCTGTTGACTGGGTTCTTCAGTCACTTCCTAACTCGTATAGTGAGTTCGTAAGAGAGTACTATATGATGAATCACGACGTAACCCTCATTGATCTCACCTATATGCTTACTGCTGCTGAATCAACAATGATTCGGCGCACTGGAAAAGCAAAGTTGATTGGTGGATCGGCCTTCCAGACCTCTATGGATATAGGCAATGGCAACGAAAGGCATGCCATGATCAAAAATTTTGATCATAAGAGAAAGGCAAAGTCAGAAGTAGTTCCGGGTGCTGTTCCAAAAGAGTCAATTTGCTTTTATTGCCAAGAGAAGGGGCATTGGAGACGAAGCTGCCCTATTTACCTAAGAGATCTAAGAGATGGGAGAGTTAAAACGTATGGCTATGCTTTAGGTAAATCCATTGACTAACTCTTTTAATCTCCTATTCTAGATTCTTAATACATGATGTGATAAGATTACATTTCGATGTTTTGTAGGATCGAAGAAAAGAGAGGAAGCTTAAAGGAAGAAGTGAGCAAAATCTAACCATGAAGAAATGGATTTCGATCTCATTACTTAAGGATTAGATTCTTGAGCTACTACTTAGAGTAAGAATAAGATTGCTAAGAAATATATAGTAGCATAGTTTTTCAATGAATTGCATTGTAAGGACAAATTTTTCCGCAATAAAATAAATTTTGATTTTATATTATTTATTTATCCTTGCAATGGCGTGTATAAAAATTGATGTTTGAATGTTTCTATTATTAGCAATAATGGATTTGATTCTTAATTATGTTATTTGTGGAAATGTCGAGAATTTACCAAATAGGGAGAGTTTCTCATCGCCCAAGTTTCAATTGGACAGAAACTTGGAATCATGCAACTTGGTTGCACGATGAATGAGAAATTTCATATTTGGAAATTAGACTAATCCGTTGACAAATTGTCAAGTGAAGAAGTAGGAGATCAAGTACACAAGGTTGTGTGTTGATCAAGTCCACCACAAAAGTGACAAAGAAATTCGTCATGATTTATTAAAGGTTTGGTAAATATGATTCTACTTATAAGATTAAGTGTAATTCTGAATTGATTGAAAAGGTTCAAATCAATAGCAGAATGAATAAGAAGAATCAAGTAGGCAGAAAGATAAAAGTTTCTCTATTCTAAGAAGAAGGGAGAGTACCTTTTATTATGTTTTATGATAGGTCTTAATGATTAAGAACCATATCTCAATTGATCCTCTAAGTGAGTCTTAGTACAATTGTATGTATAAGAAGAGGAATCAAGAATCGAAGAAATGGTTAAGTCAAAAGTCAATCATACTTCATTCCAAAACAAGTCTTAGAGTTAAGATTGTGACATTGAGTGACAAGTCTTAAGAAGGTTTATAACATTCCTCAAATGTGGAATTGAAAAAGGTTTTCTTATTCTCGCACATTTGAAATTGGAAAGTTGTGATGTCTTGGATTAGACAAAGACCAACGAGGACCGATTTGTGAAGTGTTTCGTCTTGATAAAAGCTACACTAACTCTTGAATATTTGTTTGTCAAGAAATGTTTATTGACAAGAGAATCTTATATGTCAAGGAGTCAGTGGGAGTCTTAATGGTCTTGAAAGGTTTCAAGAACAAATCAATAATAAACCTTATCGAACATCACTAGCACATGACTTAAGGTTTACAACCTGTCGTGTTGACACTATCCTGTTTCTGTGCCATTCCAATCGAGTTAATTATGCATGTGAGTTCTATGAGTTCTCAATTGAACGCATAAAAGGCAAGCACGTTGATCAATGAAAAGTGCATTGATAAGAAAGGGTGAGCTGCTTAACTACTTGGAAGACATGGTGGGCACTCGTGTTGCCATAAGGCAAGAAATCAAAATTGAGAAAGTTCGGTCCATATGAGTTTGGATTTGTCGCAAACTTTGGTTTTGACAAATTCACATGAATAGGAACAAATACACCATTAAAGTCTAACTGTCATAAGATTCCCTCCCTCATGAAAATGACTGTGAGGAAATGCTTTTACTAAGAGAGATTTTAAGAAGATAGTGATTGTGAAAATTGGATTCTCGAATTCGATTATGGTTACGGTATCCCTTTCCATGATTCAAAATGTGAGATTTGGTAGTTAGTCTTAATTGTTTAGTGTAACGCCCGTAGATCCGAGCTAGTCAATTTAGAGGCAATAGGGGTCGAAAACGACTTTTCGACAAAAGATTATTTAGAATAAATAATCTTAACCAAGTTGTAGAATATGTCACAAGGTTTCTGTACATATAAAGAACGCCGAAATCTGAGTTATAAAGAAGAAGTTATGACCCGTCGAAGTTTCGCGACAGAACCGACACGGCACCGGGAAGCGTAAATAGTGAATTTACGATAGAGCGAGATTTAGCCTTAGCGATCTAAAAGAAAGTCGTAAAATACGTTAAAATAAGAACATCGATAAAAAAGAACGCCCAAATCTGACTTCGTATGAAGAAGTTATGATTTTTCGAAGTTTCGGATTAGCAGTGTACATCCCGAAATTCGAATGTTAGATCGAGCGGTTTTTGGCCGACACGACCTAAACGAGAATCGAAGATCTCATTAAGAGTAGCGTAACGAGAAAAAGATGGGCGAAAACGGACATCGGATGAAGAAGTTATGATGATTTAACGGACCAATCATGTCCCGGTCTGTTAATACTATAAAATTTAAAATTAAGTCAAAATTAGTCGACAAAGTCTAAACGAAAGTTGTAGAGTACGTTCCCAGCTTCGCGTGGATATAAAGAACGTCAAAAACGGAGCTCGTATGCGAAAGTTATGATTTTTAGAAGTCGAGAATGCAATTTGCGAAATCTATTGCTTGACCGATGACGTGGCTTAATCCTGACCGTCGCTTGCTGATCACGGCTCGCTTCGGATGAAGGACACGCCGCCCTCGCTTACGCCCCGCGCCCGAAGCCAGTACACCCCGCGTACCCTCGTCCTTATCTCTTCCGGAGTGCAAGACAGCTGGTCCGAGGTGGCGCTCTTATCCGAACCATTACGCCCAGCGTAGGTCCGAGGTACGCCCAGCGTACCGAGGCCTCGCAGGCTAGAAAAGGGGGCCGAGATTTCTTCATTCTTCACACCATTTTTCACTTCTCTCTCTACAAACTTTCTCTCTCTAAGTGCTATAAACCCCCCTAAGCCCTAGTTAAGCCCCTTAGCCCCCTAGGGAATCCCCGAGGCTCCCTGAGTCCCAAGAAAAAAGAGTTTTTCGGTTTCGAATCGCTGCTCCAATTAAGTTCCGGTTTTCGATAAAATTCGCTGTAAGTGTGCTACGCTTACGTAATTTTTAATATAGCTTTCAAATAATTATAGGAATGTTATTAGGTCCTTAAAATAATTATTTGGGCTATTATTATGAGTTATATTGAGTGTTATTAACGCTTAATAATAGTCAGACTAATTAATTTGTCGCGGTTATCGTTAGACTAAACCCTAGTGGTATTGGTACTAGGTTTTATCGAAGGAAAATCATTTTGAGAGTATCGAAGCGCTGTTCGAGTGCTGAGTCACCACCTACTCAGGTGAGTGCATGGTCCCTTTCATCTTACACATAGATATGAAGTATTTTATTATAAATTACGTGCTATGTGTGCATATTGTCTGAATACTTGTTGTCTATGCTGGTGAAAGATTTTTATACATGTTTTAAATGATGTAAACTGTATAAAGTATTTTATATCTACAAAATATGTTGGGTAAAACATGGGTAGATGAATGATGAGGGATAAAAGCTGAAATAGAGGAACATTAGTAGCATGGACCTAGTGCCTTATAGGTATACATTGGCAGCAGTGGACCTAGTACCCTATAGATGAGCACTGGCAGCTGCGCCACAACCCGTAGATGTTTTAGATCTACGGTAAACATCCTAGCAGTTGCGCTCTAAGGACAGTATCGGCAGCTGCGCCTAATAGGGAGCCTTATGACCATTACAGTAGCGTTTAAAGGTCAATACCGACAGAAGCGCCTCATATGAAATGTCCCAATTCTGGCAGTTGCGCCTAAGTGACAAGATTAGCAGCTGCGCTTAACCAATGTGTCATTGGCAACACTGGACTTCATGTTGTTTCCTTAGGATGATCCTTAGGAATGAATGAATGAGAAATAGTTGATTCTTAGAGTAGATCCTTAAGAATAAAGAAGATAATGGGGATGGGTAATTGGGTTGATTGTTTGATTGTTTAAACATAATAATTATATTATTGTGGGTTGAAAACCCTATTTACTCACCAGGTTTCCCAACCTGACCCACTCAGTTTATTTATATCACAGGTGACGATATGAAGTGACATTTCACTGAGAGATTTAAAGAGATGTAGATCACTAGTGTAAATAATTGTAAGTTATGTTTATGCTTATGTTTCTGTATTAACAATGATATCCCAAACGTTTTAAGATGAATAAAATACGTTTCTTCGAAAATGTTTTAATAACGTATTTATCGTGTTTTTTTCTGGGAACAAATTCCGCAACATTTTTATTAAAGGAAGAACACTGATTTTTATAAAGCATAAAGAAAATCGGTCTTTTCTGGCCGTGCAAATGGGGATGTATCAGTTGGTATCAGAGCATTAGTTTAAGCGAGCTAGGAATATGGATTTATTTCTAGACTTAAACTTAGAATGCTAAGCGATGATTGTGAGGTGTGAGCACTAGATTATTTTAGGGATTGTGCCTAAAATGCTTTTATGTGCTAAATGCTTGTGCCTAATATGCTATTATTTGTTCGGATCTATGGTCTATTGCCGACCGGATCTGGAAACCTTATGTGTTTAGGATCTAAGCGTTTAACTACGATATTAGAACTAGCATATAAACGTTTCAGGGTGATAAGGATGATTTAAACGTCAATCCTAAATAAAGATCTAGATTCACCTTATTCGGTGTATAGATCACGATGGCAAGAACCCGTAGCGGAAACGTGAATGCAAATGGAAACCGAGATCGACCCCCAGTGATTGAGCAAATACCGGTTGTGATAGTCGCTGCTGAGCCAATAACGATGGCCGGAGTGCAAGCGATGATCCAAGCGATGTTGGATCGTCAAATGGAGGAAACCAGACGTTTGCTCCAGCAAAATCGAGAGGAAGCGAATATTCAGATCGAACAGCCCGAGTTGAACGAAGGGCAGACTGAGGAGGGGAACAACAGTGGAACCGTTGGTCAAGTCAGCCCACCAATAGTTCGAAAAAACAACCAAGATGACGAAGTCGAGAGGAATGGATGCAAGTACAAGGATTTTCTGACTTGCAAGCCATCGACTTTCACTGGAAAGGAGGATCCGATCGGGGTCATGGATTGGATCTCAGAGATGGAGTTAGCTTTCATGACATGTGGTTGTAGAGGAAAACAACAGACCACATTTGCAGTGCGTCAGTTTCGAGGAGGCATTGTACGTTGGTGGAATACCTTGGGGAAGACTCTGAGCCCCAATGAGCCCCTGCAACTGACATGGGCAGAATTTCTGGTACAATTCAAACGCAAGTACTGCTCAGCCCAAAACCTGCTCGAGCTAGAGAACCAGTTTCTAACCCTGAAGAAGGGAAGCATGTCAATTGATGAATATACCAACAACTTCACAGAGAAGATGGAGTTCTCCTTGCACCTTGTTCCGGATGAGCTGACGAAAATCGACAAGTACGCAAAGTGACTTCCATGGGAGTACGTGGTGCCAGTGCGTCAGGCACCTACTCTGGAGGCAGCTATCTGGGCTGCCAAGTCTGTGGAAGATATGATTAAGGGAAGAGCTGCCAACAAGATTGAGGTTAGTGGAAAGAGGAAGTTTGAGGGGTCTGCAAATCCCGATGAGAGAAGTAAGTCCAATACAAGGAAGTTTAGAGGAGGAGGGAGTGAAGAAAGATGGTGCGAGAAGTGCAAAAAGAAACACTCTGGAAAATGCGGTGAGGAGGTGACTTGTTTCAAGTGTGGGAAGCATGGGCATTATGCCAACGAGTGTAAATTCAACAAAAGGGTGTTACGAATAAGGAAGGGCACTTCAAGCAAGACTGCCCAAAGAGAGAGGGGGCTACAAAGCCAAATGTGCCGCCAAAGCCAAAGGCGAGAGCATTTCAAATGATCCTTGACGAAGAAGATGACAATGCAAGGATTCAGGAGTGAAGGCTTGACATCCTAAGGTCGAGTTATGAAGTAGCCATAGAATCATATGATGTAGCCTATTAGAGGCATAATCTAGGGTGAACTTGAACACCTATGTAATCGTTTCAAGAAATAATATGAAACCTTTGTTTTGTTATCTGATGTGTTAAGTTGTTGTGTGGTTTTCTTGTCTGGTGACTTGGAAAAACTGCGGGACAATACTTGGGATGAGTATGAGTGGGTGTGAATGGTAGTAGAGGCCTATGCTACCGGAAGCACAGGACTCACACTTGGATCAGGGAAAGTCACAAGGTTACAAAGAAGCTAGTAATTAATTTTGTTTTATTCAAGTATGTCGTTACCATTGTTTCGGTAATGACTAAGAAGATTGTTGTTATCCCGAGCCTAGTGGTCATATCCCATTGAGTCCGACTACGATGAGTAGGTTACGTGGTTCAGAGAACCAAGTTTGATGAAACGTCCGACTTAAACCAAACGATTGAAATCAAAGCGATCAATAGAAGTATCGCGCTCGTTGTTAAAAAAAAGTTGGTAGCCAGAATTGCCTAATGTTAAAGTGTGATTATATCACATTAGAACATGAAGGAAGGCATAGTCTGTTTTAGAAAGAGACCTAAGTCTAAGTGTTGCAACATACAATGATAGGTCATTAGAATATGACACATCGATCTATGGTAGTAATAAAAGAACTCATCTCAAGTTCGTATCTATTAAGGATCGAGATTGTGACTTAAAGGTCATAATTAGTCTAACCTGAGGTAGAGAGCAGGTGTACGATCGAGTACTGCTTACAGTCAATGAGTCTAAGAGATAGACTTGAAGGAATATAGAAGTTATAATTATTACCTAGGATGAAGAGATGACGTATGGGGTCATTATACAAGCCCTGTTTCGTTGATGATTCCGGGACGTAATCATCCTAAGGGGGAAATAATTGTAATGCCCGTAGATCCGGGCTAGCCAATTTAGAGGCAATAGGGGTCGAAAACGACTTTTCGACAAAAGATTATTTAGAATAAATAATCTTAACCAAGTTGTAGAATATGTCACAAGGTTTCCGTACATATAAAGAACGCCGAAATCCGAGTTATAACAAAGAAGTTATGACCCGTCGAAGTTTCGCGACAGAACAGGCACGACACCGGGAAGCGTAAATAGTGAATTTATGATAGAGCGAGATTTAGCCTTAGCGATCTAATCGAAAGTCTTAGAATACGTTAAACTAAGAACATCGATAAAAAGAACGCCAAAATCTGACTTCGTATGAAGAAGTTATGATTTTTCGAAGTTTCGGATTAGCAGTGTAAATCCCGAAATTCGAATGTTAGATCGAGCTGTTTTTGGCTGACACGACCTAAACGAGAATTGAAGATCTCATTAATAGTAGTGTAACGAGAAAAAGATGGGTGAAAACGGACGTCGGATGAAGAAGTTATGAGGATTTAACGGACCAATCCTGTCCCGGCCTGTTAATAATATAAAATTTAAAATCGAGTCAAAATTAGCCGACAAAGTCTAAACAAAAGTTGTAGAGTACGTTCCCACCTTCACGTGGATATAAAGAACGTCAAAAACGGAGCTCGTATGCGAAAGTTATGATTTTTATAAGTCGAGAATGCAATTTGCGAAATCTGTTGCTTGACCGATGACGTGGCTTAATCCTGACCGTTGCTTGTTGATCACGGCTCGCTTCGGATGAAGGACACGTCGCCCTCGCTTACGCCCCGCGTCCGAAGCCAGTACGCCCCGCGTACCCTCGCCCTTATCTCTTCCGGAGTGCAAGACAGCTGGTCCGAGGTGGCGCTCTTATCCGAACCATTACGCCCAGCGTAGGTCCGAGGTACGCCCAGTGTACCGAGGCCTCGCAGGCTATAAAAGGGGGCCGAGATTTCTTCATTCTTCACACCATTTTTCACTTCATTCTCTACAAACTTTCTCTCTCTAAGTGCTATAAACCCCCCTAAGTCGTAGTTAAGCCCCTTAGCCCCCGAGGGAACCCCGAGGCTCCCAGAGTCCCAAGAAAAAAGAGTTTTTCGGTTTCGAACCGCTGCTCCAATTAAGTTTCGGTTTTCGATAAAATTCGTTGTAAGTGTGCTACGCTTACGCAATTTTTAATATAGCTTTCAAATAATTATTTGGGCTATTATTATGAGTTATATTGAGTGTTATTAACGCTTAATAATAGTCAGACTAATTAATTTGTCGCGGTTATCGTTAGACTAAACCCTAGTGGTATTGGTACTAGGTTTTATCGAAGGAAAATCGTTTTGAGAGTATCGAAGCGCTGTTCGAGTGCTGAGTCACCACCTACTCAGGTGAGTGCATGGTCCCTTTCATCTTACACATAGATATGAAGTATTTATTATAAATTACGTGCTATGTGTGCATATTGTCTGAATACTTGTTGTCTATGCTGGTGAAAGATTTTTATACATGTTTTAAATGATGTAAACTGTATAAAGTATTTTATATTTAAAAAATATGTTGGGTAAAACATGGGTAGATGAATGATGAGGGATAAAAGCTGAAATAGAGGAACATTAGTACCATGGACCTAGTGCCTTATAGGTATACATTGGCAGTAGTGGACCTAGTATCCTATAGATGAGCACTGGCAGCTGCGCCACAACCCGTAGATGTTTTAGATCTATAGCAAACGTCCTAGCAGCTGTGCTCTAAGGACAGTATCGGCAGCTGCGCCTAATAGGGAGCCTTATGACCATTACAGTAGCGTTTAAAGTTCAATACCGGCAGAAGCGCCTCATATGAAATGTCCCAATTCTGGCAGTTGCGCCTAAGTGACAAGATTAGCAGCTGCGCTTAACCAATGTGTCATTGGCAACAATGGACTTCATGTTGTTTCCTTAGGATGATCCTTAGGAATGAATGAATGAGAAATAGCTGGTTCTTAGGGTAGATCTTTAAGAATAAAGAAGATAATGGGGACGGGTAATTGGGTTGATTGTTTGATTGTTTAAACATAATAATTATATTATTGTGGGTTGAAAACCCTATGTACTCACCAGGTTTCCCAACTTGACCCACTCAGTTTATTTATATCACAGGTGACGATATAAAGTGACATTTCACTGAGAGATTTAAAGAGATGTAGATCACTAGTGTAAATAATTGTAAGTTCTGTTTATGCTTATGTTTCTGTATTAACGATGACATCCCAAACGTTTTAAGATGAATAAAATACGTTTCTTTGAAAATGTTTTAATAACGTATTTATCGTCTTTTTTCTAGGAACAAATTCCGCAACATTTTTATTAAAGGAAGAACTCTGATTTTTATAAAGCATAAACAAAATCGGTCTTTTCTGGACGTGAAAATGGGGATTTCACATTTAGACACACATATGAGCTATCTAAGGCAAAGGTGTATAAGGTTAGATAAAGGATTATCAAAGCATTAGGTATTAGAAACATGAACTTAAGAAATTCAATAGGTATTGTTTTTCTGGAAGTTAAGTTGGTTTCTGAATACATGTCAAAGCTAGTGGGATCATAAATGTTATACTTATATGATAATAATCATCACGATAGTGGGAGCATAAATGTTGTTATTGTATGATTATTAAGGCAAGTATTGCAAGTTAGAAATATTAATTATAGAAAACAAGAGTTATACCTTCCAAAGTCGTAAGGGTTGAAAAGTTGTTTTGCTATAATTAAGGGAGAGAATATTATGCTTCATTTCAAATCTAAAGGCTTAGGTTGTGAAATGTTAATAAATTTAGTCAAGGATACAAAGTGCGTTCTCTAATTTCGATTATCATCATGGCATCCCTCTTCATAGTTCGAATTGTGAGAACGTGACACATAAAATATTATGACAAAAGATTGATAAAGTATCGTATCTTTATGTAAGACATTATGCATCGTGTCCCATACGCTTCGGGTATAGGATTGATTGCAAATGCTATAATATTTGTCCATTCTAAAATTTTCCAAATGTCAAGCGCATTTAGAGGGAAAAAGGACAAGAATCGGTTTTGACTAAGATAATTAAACAACTATCAAAGGACGATCCCAAGCTCGCTGAGGATTGGTCGCTTGTGAGTAGTTGGAAGTATGATATTGGATGGACCATATCGACATTATTATGAATAGATAAGATTCTATTAAGAATGAGTTGTCGAATGGCAAATATGGAAATGGTTCCATATTGGAAGTTGGATATTGAGAGTCTATGTCTATATTAGAAAATTTTATGCAAAAGGATGTTCAAAGGAATGTACTTTGAGTGAGAGACATCACGTCTATAGAATTGTATTGTAACAATCTCAAATAGAGGACTTTGTAATTTCATTGGCAATAGTCTAATCTAGCATATTCTATAAGTAGCAAGAATTTGATATTCTTACACTTGTGATAAGGATTGGGAGTTGTGAAATGAGTATGATTGCAAATGTGTTCATTTGACCTATTTCACAAAGTAAGAACCATAGGTAAACATTATGCGCATGCTAAGAGCATGGGACAAGTGTAGTAATAATTCAAGTAAGAAGTTGATTACCCGAAACAACAAATAATGAGTAATCGATATGGTGATAAATAAAAGGTGTTTTATTTATACTCAAAGGTTTGAGGCCATATGGGATTAGTATTATTCTTGTGTTTCACTTTGCATGTTTTGACTTCCTGAATAATTTAATTGGTTCAGAACAGTTAAATTATTCGAACGGGCCACAGTCGTTCATATGTTGGAAGTAGGTATGAATAAAGACTGTCGTGAATTGGTGTGTGGATTGTCTAAAGTGTATTAGACATAAGCAAATGTTTGCTGCAACGTTCATGAGTACTTATGAATATGATTTGAGCATTGGATTAAACCCACGCACACTTGGATCACTTCATGGATTTTATCACAAGTGATTAGTGAGACGATAACATCTTATATTCTTGAAACCGAGATGTGTGAGTTGCATCTTGCGAGTCGGTTGCACATTGATAATATGTAAATGCACCAGTAACTTGGTGTTATAAAACATATTGTTGTGTGTGATTCGGTAAGTGAGTGCAAACGAGCATTGAGTCAAAGTTTATCCGTTCCTTTTATCCAAAGTAGGATAAAAGCGATATATTTGGGCCCCTCGGTGATTTAGTGATGGCACCTAAGCGCTTAGCCAAGCCGGGACTAATTTGATATGATCAATTGTAGTTTGTTGTCAGTCGTCATAAATAAGAAGTTGGGAAATAGTTTAGAGAGAATGATTAAGTTCATGTCTCATATCTATACGATATCAAGAATGGAGGAATATATGATCCCTTATCTAAAGGACACGCGTATCTGATAAGATCAGAGTTGACAGTGGCTTTTGAAAGCTACGATTGCAGATCAGGATCTGAAGTCATACGCAGAATAGTTATTAGACTTATCCAAGTGGGAGACTGTTGGATTAATGTCTAAGTCCATAACTATTTTGGTATGTACTTGACCCGATGGTGCATGGTCCTTTTGGGTTGCCTTCACCAAAGCAACTTGATAGGATGAATTATGGAGAGAAAGGATTAATTATGATTTATTAATATATTATGAGAATAATATATTAAAGGAGAAATCATATTGTTTAATTAATATTAGTCAAGAATTAATAAAAATTAAGTTTGTGGCTAAAAGACACTAATTAAACTTAAGGGACTAGAACTGTCAATTGTGTGATAGTTGAATATTGGGCTAATGGACTCCATATTAGAGGGGTGGACGAATTCTATGGGGAAACCTATTAGAAATCGTCCTAGGCCTCTAAGGAGGAAGTCCATGGGTTGCTTAGGGCTTAAGCATCCAAATTAGGGTTTCCTTGTTAGATAACCCTAATAGCCTCACTATTTAAAGGACCCTTGAGACTCAAAAACGTGGTAAACTTGTTCTTTAGGGTTTCCACACGTTTTTGGAAACCTCCCCTCTCCTTATTCTTCATCCTCTTGCTCTTGGGGTTTGTGAACCATTAGAGGAGTGACAATTGTGACTCTAAGCTTTCTAAAGTCATTACAAGGAGGATTTGAGATTGTTATTGCTACATAACAATCAAGGTAAGATCTAAACCCCATTCATAAGTTAATTTGATTAATTGTATGCTAGATCTAGGGTTTAAAGTCTTGGATGAATTGCATGCACAATAGAGAAACCTAGATCCAAGCATTAGGGTTTGCATGAGCACATAGGATGTTCTTATGGCCAAAACCCATCAATAAGTCGAAGTTTATTTGTTCCTTTTCCCCTTACGGGAAAGTGATATCTTTGGGCCCATTGATGATTTATTGTCGACATCTGAAGTGCTTGGTCGAGCCTAGACTGAATTGACGTGTTCAATTAGTAATCTGAATTCATTTGTTATAAATCGGGAAATCGGGAAACATAATTTTGGATACTGAGATTGATTTTGATCCATGTCTCATGTTCATATGATATGTAGAGGAATGAATAAATATTTGATCACATATCTTAAATACAAATATATGATCGGATCAGAGTTCGACATTTGCTTTGGAAAGCACCATTTTCTGTTTAATTTAGAAGTTATACCAGAAATTTAGTTATAGACTTATCCAATTGGGAGACTGTTCGATTAGGTGTCTATGATAATAACTAAATTAGTATAATTATGAATTATATTACAACCCGAAATTTCTATCTTGTATAGTCAATCAATTCAATCAAAAGTCAGACTCGTTTCAGCTATCTTTTAGCATTCTTAAGAGTCTATTTGAGTGTTCTAAAGCCTAGTACATTCAAGGTTTTTGTGTGTTAGGATGTGTCAACTTAAGTTCGTTGAGTTGAAATCAGCCGGAAACTCCATCACAATGAGTTAACGGCCCCAAACAAGGAGTTCACGGCCATAAACTAGGGTTTACGGCCGTAAACCCCTCCCTTAAGTATGAAGTTCCTTCATTTCTCACATACTCAAGCAAAGAACACTCAATTCTCTCTCAAGTATCATCAAGAACACTTCCATTTCTCTTCAAAGTTGTAAGTATTCCTTTCATTGTTTGTTGATATCTTTCACATTCAAGTGAAACCCTTTGATTTCATCAATGAATCCAACTCTTTTGACTTAGATCTTCAAATCTTCATCCTTTTCACCAAGAACACACACTTGTTCTTGGTGGCCGTAAGCACCCCAAGGGCTTCCAAAATCGTGAGTATCTCTTCTATCATCTTGTATCCATTAGAAACACTTACTTTCCAACCTTAAATCAAACATATTGTTCATGATCTTCAAGAGTTTACGGTCGTAAACCCTTCATAAGATCATGATGGTCATGAACCCTTCATCTATGGCCGTAAACCCTTCATAGACCATGTTTGGGCCGTGAACACTTCAAGTGCTCTTGGCCGTAAACACACCCATGGCCACAAACACTCATAAGTGTTGCCGTAAACTCCTTTTTACCAATCATATGTGATTGATACACTCCATAATGAGTTATTCCTAGTTCCTAAGGGTGTTTTCCGTACATGATTAGTTGGTATGTACACTAATTGTACACATATATGTGTTATTATATGTTTATTAGGATCTGTTTGTGCTCGAGATTTCACTGGGCATACTTAGCATCTAATATCAATCCTTCATTCGAACCACTCACTACTGGTGAGTTCATACCCCTACAATCAACCTTTTACTTGTTTTAAATGCTTTTAGGGGGAGAGGATACAAGTTGAAACACAATAGAATTGTGTTTGATTATACATTTGAATTCTTGCAAACATAAGAACTTCACTGTTTTCAAATACTATTAAACCTAATTTTCAAAACCCTTTTTAAATTACTTATAAAACCCTTTTACTTTCAAAATCATATCCATATAGATATTTAAGTATAAATATGCTTTAATGGACTTAGGACTAATGTTAACAACCTTGACTCATGTTCCTTGTTTGGTTGTGGGCTTAGGGTAGGATTCACGAATCCAACTGTCGATTAACTTATACTTATACATACTAAATAATTATATGAATATGAAACCTCATTTTCAAGGATATACTCAGCTTAATCTTTTATGATTAGCACGTGAGTCTTTCAACATGTCAGTTATACAACACACATGCTAGTAAACTATAATAGGTATAGTTTAGAGGATTACTATTTACTATTCTAGAAACAATGAAACTTACATGAGTCAGTTCATAACATGACTCATATCATTCATACTATAACAAGAACAGAGAGGAACATATACATTTGCAAAAGGAACCTATACATTTACAAAAGAAACACATACACTATAACTATAATAAGATAACAATAATGTGGGATACTACTTCATGGCACATCAATACACTTGCTGTGTCACGTTTTGTAACCAGAGTCTCCTGGAGGGAGAGCGTGAGTATATGTATAGATCTATACATGATTGACCATCCCACACCTCGCTACTAGCTACAGTGGGACTTGCAAGTCCACGGGTGAACAAATGGCATACCTTTTCGACGTCTGAAGAACGTCGTGTATTTACACTAGGTCGATCAAGCATGGTTATAACCTTATCACATGTTCTTCTAAATTAAGCAACCCGGTTATAAGGTGGTAAACTAATATTTGAGTATCATTCATTAGTATAAACATTTTATTTACATTACTATACGAGAACAAACAAACGGTACGGTCTTGGTAGAAGACTACATTTTTATTAGAAGTAGAAAATATAGGATTTTTTGGGAAATCAAACAAACCTTTTTATGATACAACCATAAACCCATTTTATGAAGTAAATACAACATAATGACACTAAGCTGCTTATGAACTCACCATCTTAAATGTTGATCTACTCTTTCAAAATAACTTGTATTCTCAGGAAACCTTTAGACTGGTACATATGACCAGGTTTTGCGAAGACGGAGCTTATTCAAGACTCGTCTTATTCTTTTGATATACATTCATTTTTTTGGTGTCATTTAAAGCTTTACAAAGAACACATGTATTAACAATTATTATTAATGCAATTGATGTTGTTGCTTGATTTACTATTGTGCATTGTTATGATACTGTACACGACGTCCTCCACCCCAGAACAATTCCGCTGTTCCGGTTGTGGGGTGTGACAAATTATTAGAAAAGTCCTTTTGGTTGCCCTCAAACCTAGTAATGGACCATAATACTATTTGGGGAGAGAGACTGGTTTATTAATTTATTATATGATTAATAATTAATTAGAAATAAAAATAAATAGTTTATTAATATATCATGAGAATAATATATTAATTATAAATTTTATTCTTTAAGTAAGATTTAATCAGAAATTAATTGAAATTAATTTTGGGATTAGTTGGATTAATCAAAAGTGGAAGGAATAAAGGTGACAATGTTCAAAAGTTGAACATTGACCAGATCTAGAACCTTCCTAGGAGGGGGCAGAGTTATAGACGGTTATAGGGTTTCTAGAGGGTTTCTTGGGCTCTAAGGAAGCTTAGAATGCCTTAGGAGCAAGGAAAAGGATAAGGGCTTATATAAGGAAACTTGTCTTATCCTTAGCCTCCTTATCACCTATATAAACCCCCTTGGGTTATTAATTTCGAAATTCACCTCATTCTAAATAGAATTTTGAAAATTCCCTTCCTCCCACTCTCTCCTCTTTAGCCTCCAATTTGCTCGGGTTTGGGTGTGAGCCATTATAGGCACGAGACTTTTGGTGCTAGCTTTCTAAAGATTAATAAGGAAGGATTACTAGTTTATTTGCAATAATAAACTACGGTATGTATTTTTCTAATAAGCCTTTAGTGGTTTCGAAAATAGCAATGTACATTAGGGTTCTTGATATTCAATAGTTGTTTCCAAATCATAGTGAGAACATAGATCCTTTAGGGTGCATGTGAATTTAGGGTTTATGTTTTTTCGCCAAAAATAAAATTTTGTAACATATAAAACCCATCATATAACGAATTAGATCATATAGTTTAATAGAACTTAGTCAAAATCGTGTATGAATAGTTTGTTGAAATGTTTCAACATAAAAGATCCTATATGTAAATATTATAACAATAGAATAAACATATATCAAACCCTTATGAAGGACATAATGATTCGAGTCTCATATGCTTTGGATATAGGAACTATTACCTATGCTATAATATTCGCTTATTCTAATTTTTCAAATGCTTTGAGCATTGCAAGAAAAAGGACTAGAAATTAAAGTGAATAAAGTTCTTAAACCACTATCAAGAACATTATGAGGTTTAGAAAAGACTGGTTGCTTGTGGACAATTGGAAGTATAAAATTATTTGAGAATGAACATAATGACATGTTCTGAATTGAGATGATTCTTGGTCAGAATTGATGGTCATATGGAAATACGGAAATGTTTCCATAATAAGAATTGGTTGTAAAATATACATGTGAGGTTAAACTTTAATGCAAGAAAAGTGTTCATGGAGTTTTGCTTGACTGTAATATAGAAGGCTCAATCTCTTTGACTATAGAACCTCAACATCATAGAAGGTCAGTGCATGTAAAGATGAAATTCCACTACATCATAGATAATGATAAGAATTTGGAATCGTGAAATTAGCATCATTGGAGTAATGTCCACTCGAGCTATTTACAAAAGAAAGACCATCAAGAGGCATAGTATGCATGTACATAACATGACATGACTAATGTTATGTAATTCAAGTGGTTAGTTGATTACTCAAAACATTATACAATGAATAAATTTGTAATTGTTATGGTTTTTAAAAATTAGGGAATTATTTATATTCAATGGGTATGATACCATAGTTAATTAATTTATTATTTTGTTTCGCTTTTCATGTTTTACTTCCCTGAGTAATTTAAATATCAATTAAAATTCCACATTCGCTCATACTTTTGGAAGTAAGTAGTAAATTAAGACTCATGAATCGATTGTAGATTGTCCATAAATATTGGACATTGCATATGGATTGCTGCAATATTCATGAATACTGGGAAATAGGGATTTTAAGTATTGAATAAACCCACTCTTAGATATTACTTCATGGATTTAATCACGAGTAATTCTACGATGATAATATATTCTATTCTTTAGTCGGAGATACATAAGTTGTAATTTACAAGTCGGTTATGCATTTGTAATGCAAAAATGCATAGTAACATGATGTTATAAAACGTAGTGTTATGTACGATTTGGTGTGTAAAGGTTACAATTATATAGTCAAAGTTTATTCGTTCCTTTTTCCTTATCTAGAAAAACGATATCTTCGAGCCGCTTGTTGATTTGAGTTGATCTATGAAAACCGGGCGCTTAGTCCGGACTAAAGTGATATGTTCGATTTTATAGTCTGAATTTGATTACAAATCGGGAAACTGAGAAACAAAATAAATGAACATGAGGTTGATCATTTAATTTATGACTTTGTTCATATGATATCTTATAGAATGAATGAATATCTGATCACTTATCTTAGGGGTAACGTTTGATTTGAATCAGAGTTCGTCTGTGGCTTTGGAAATCACGCTTTGTTGTTTGATTATACTTGCAATTATAGTTATTGACTTATCCAAGTGCGAGACTGTTGGATTCAGGTGTCTAAGCTCATAACTAAATTGGCATAAACTTGCAAATGGAAGAAAAGTCCTTTTTGGGTTGCCCTCATAACTAGAACTTGATTAAAATGACATTTGTAGAGAGAGGATGATTTATTAGATTATTATATTTGTAGTAAACTAATTGGAAATTATGAGGAAATAATTTGTTAATATGTTATATGATTAATATGTTAATTGGAAATATATAGTTGAATTGTTAATTTATTATGTGATTAATAAATTAATATGAGATCAATTGTTTAAATAATTGATTTGTTAATTTATATGATTAATAAATTAATAAGACGTCAATTTGAAATGATTAATTATTAATCAGAATTAAACTTAAATTAAATAAAGATGCAAGGGTTGAATTGTAATTATTCATAGTTAGACAACGAAATGCAATTCTAGAGGGTTTTATAGGGTGAACATTTTTGTGTGTGTGTGTGTGGGGGGGGGGGGGTAGGGTTTCTAGAAGCCACCTGAAGCTGATAAGGATAACTTATTTGAATAAATCAAATCTAAATATTTTATTATTCAAATAAGGGTTTATCCTTGTGATTCTTAGCTATAAATATGACTCCTTGGGTCCTTAAATTCGGGCATACACTTCCCTTAAATGTGGTGAGTGAAATTTATACCTCTCACCCTCTTTCCTCAATTGTCTTCTAGTTATAGGGTTTGGATGTGAGCCATTAGAGACATCATCCTTTTGGTGGTAGCTTTCCACTCTCTTCAAATGAAGGACTGAAGTGATTTGTTTGCTACAATAAATCAAAGTTAGATAAACCCTTAACCTTAACTTCTTAATTTTGAAATTGAAAGGGTTTATGTTAGTTTTGTTATTCGAAGTATATTGCCCTTAAAGTGAAAGACAAGGATCCTTTTAAGTTACATGTGCCCTATTCTTAATTGTTAAGTGATTTTCCGCATTGAGCATTTTGTTGTAACCTAACAAACCCAATAGTAAAAGAGGTGCAACATTTGGATCAGGTGGAGGAAGTGGCAGAGGGGTAGGCAGTGTGAGATGTGTTGGAGGTGCTAGAGGTATGAGAGGTGGATGTAATAAGAGATGAGCTAGAATAGGAAGATGGTTTAGTGTTTGATGTTAGTGTCTATTGCAGTCTTTGTTAGTGTTTCTTTTATTAAGTAGCCTATCAAAACATTTCAATTTCATTTTGGTAGCCATATATGGTCAAGTATACTAGATTACACTGGTTTAATATTTTGGTACTTATAATGAATGGTTTAAGAATTAACTTATCATTTTGCTATTAGATGGTTCGTAATATTCATGTACAAGTTGGTATGACATTTAGGTTTTAATATCCATTTATCTGTTACCATTCCAAATAAATATCATTCCAACAAAATAACATAAATGGGCAATAAAGTTACCAAGGTAACATTCTCAAATTCAGTAACAACAACTAAATTACAAAGAAAACATAATTCCATTTTCATTAAATTTAAAGAATATTACATGGACAATAGACAAAGTTACCATTACAACAAAATACCATTACCAAACCTTTACAACTTGTAAACTATTATGCTAAAGAAAACAATCCAACTAAGAAATAACCATATCTTGAGCTTCCAAATCTCTTATTCAAGCTTCTTTTTTAACCTAACTAAACTTGAAATCATTAGTGCTTCACTGCTCGTATTCGCTTGTTCTACCCAACATATAAATCCAATATGAGATCCATGTCATCAATGATTTGAGAGTGAGAGGGTAAGAGTCGAAATACCCTTCCAAGATTTAGGGTTACAGTTGACGGAAAAAAAAAATCATAATGTACCTTACTAGGACAAGCATCAAAAGGGACTTTCAGGGGTTGCTTGGAGTGCTCGAGATTCGTATTGTAGCATCACATCCAGATGAACATTCCATCATCTTCTGCATTTGAGCGTTACTTCCAAAGAAAAAACAAGAACGAAAATAAATAATTGGGAGAGGAGGTGTCGATTAAGGCTATAAGATAGCCTCACACCTGTATTGACGAAATTACCCTGACTTTGGGGCTCACTAACAACACAACTTGATGGAATGTTAGTATAAGGACCAAACATGCAACTAATTTAGTATTTAAGGACTCCATGTATGGAAAAAGAGACTTAGGGACTAAACAGTGCAATAACAGAATACCGCAATGACCAATCATGTAATTTACTCTTTAATATATTTATAATTTTTTAACGAGGCAAAACATCATGTTTACAGCGGGGATTAGTCGGTGCACGAAAACTGATACAGAAACCCTCGATAGGGAAGTTTCCTTTCCAAAAAAAGAAAAAGAAAAAACATATATTATTTTTTAATAAAGTAACTATGTTCGTATTGACTTTAAAATAAAGATTGTTATTATGATATTTAAGTTCAAAATAAAGTTGGTAATAAGAATTGAAAAAGTAATAAATTAACAATGATAAAACGGATATATTTCAATGTCAAATCTAAAAGTTCAAAAGTACATAACTACAAATAGGTTTGCTTTAAGACAATTAAATTATATTATTGTTTCAAAGATGAGTTTTAGACCGACCGACATAATATGTAGTTTCTTATCTTTCCCCATGTCTAAAAATATGATATATTAAAATTAAAATAATTATTATGAGCTGTGATAAATAATAAAATAGAAAGAAATGTTAGCCATACATACATACTTGTCGGACATTCTTACTTCCCTACCATACTTTGCAAGACGACAAACGAGTTTTGGCGATTCTTCATTCTAGAGTCTAGTGATTTCTCAAGTTTCTTATTAATTATTAACTTATATAAGCTAATACTATGTTAAAGAAATGAATAAATAATATAACCTTTGTGGTTTTGTCTGTTTGTATATGATCATGTTTTATGTGTTTAACTTTTATTTTTAAATAATACCAGCTCATCTTTCAACGTGCTCCTACCAAATTGGATTCATTGAATACAAAAGGATTTTCATAATTAGATGTGGCTCATTTGATTTTTTATGAGTTTAAAAAAATATTATTTCTAAAGTAATGTATTTAATGTTTCTTTTTCGTAAAATAATACATGCACATACAAGTAAAAAATGGGAAAACTTTTGAATGCATTTTTATCAAGATTGCTTGACAAATCGAGTGGTTATACAAATTTCCGAAAAGAATGTGAATATGTGAATGATTAAGAAATAAACACATCGGTTTCCATAACAAATTGAGTGCTGCACCACCCCTAGGACTATGACGGAATGCTAACCAACATGCTAATTGATTTCGTTTTTTAAGGAATGAAATGCCAAACATAATGGATAAATATTCTGGTCACAATCAGATCGTGGACTATAGCATAGTATCCGATAAATTGATTTCAAAATTATGACAATATATTAGAATATTTATTAAACTAATATTACAAACTTAGGTTAGACGGAGTGACAGTATGCTTAGCATGTTGCCAGATCATATTTTTCTCATGCCCCATAGACTAACCCCATAGACTAGAGAGAGTGCGAGCATCCAAATTTAAAAAGTTAGAGCGTAGTATTGTGTTATTTTAATAGTGTTTACTTTGGGGAAAAAATTAAAAAAGAAAAAAAAATCAAACACAATGCAAACACCAACTTTCTCTCTCCTTTCTCCCGCCATTAGCGAGGCTCCTGTAGCGACACCCCTAGCGAAAGCTAGGGGCGGTGTTTGGCAAGGCTAGCGAGCGTTAGCGATGGGGTTGGCGACCCCTATTCTTTTCAGCCTTAATATTAATAATATTTTTGTTTTTATTTTCTGAAAAATAACACTATTATTTCAGATTTCGTCTTGAAATTTAAGAGTTATTTATTCCATTTGCATAATTTTTTCTTCAAAAAACATTATGTACTTATTTCTAAAATGTTTCTTTCGAAATGTTCAATATCATGGTTTTTCAATCAAATGTTTGATTTTTAGCCTTTGTATCATATACAATTCTCACTCGTTATGGTTCTTTAACCTTCTATTAGATTTAAATAAAAAATTAAGATTTTTTTTCTTAATTTTAGAAGTGTTTATCGGATTTTACACTTTTTCTTGAAATTCTAGATTTTTTTTTTCAAAACCTGAAATCCAAAATTTCAATATGAAATATAACTTTTGTCAGAAAAATATATTTTTATGGTGTCCATAATGATAAATTCCTGAATTTCTGGTCATTCTTGTAAAAGTCCATGTCAATTACTTTTTTATATTAATTTAAAATATGGTTAATATAGTTAGTATCCCCTATATAATACTCAAAATACTTAAAAGCGGATAATTATTTGGTTACTAATATAGGTGATTTTTTTTATAATAAATAAAAATAATTTAAATATTTTAGAAAATAATGTTTAAATGTAGACTTTTTTATATTAAAAAGTTAGCAAAACCCTAATAATAAAGTTACAAATGAATAATTAAATTGGAACCAATACCAACGACATCTTACTAATGCTAAATTTTTCTATTTCTATGAACAAATCAATTATAAAATTAGTCAAACAAACTATTAGTTAAAATATTCCGTCTAATATTTTCCCAAACAGAAAGAACACCATCACCAATGTTCAAAATGAGCCACCACATAGCCATAACGATCGATTCCATTGTGAGACGTTTCATTTTGGACATCCGAACCAAATCCATCC
Organism: Lactuca serriola; assembly: GCF_051521515.1. Lineage (NCBI taxonomy): Eukaryota > Viridiplantae > Streptophyta > Magnoliopsida > Asterales > Asteraceae > Lactuca > Lactuca serriola. The sequence goes on from NC_136409.1 coordinate 144,157,557, forward strand.
ATTGAATCGCATCTTCCACCACATTGAAGTCCAGATTTGTATATCACACCACTTACCTACGGACTTCCAAGCCTCCACTACCACTTCACAAGAAATCAAAACATGAATAATATCTTTCATATCCGAGTTACAAATTTTGCAAATCGTTGTTTGGATACAATACCTTTCGCCCCCAAATTCAAACTATTCGTACACCTATTTAGACGACACCGTAAATAAAATATGTTGGCCATTAATTTAATATTTCATAACAATTGTAGTATAGTGTCTTCAACTTTAACACCTATTCATTTAATTTGCATATATGACTATTATTATTATTATTATTATTATTATTATTATTATTATTAAACTATTTTTATGATTGCAACCAAATATCAAATCCACTTAACAACCCATACTTCTCATAAAAATTTAATATTTAAATATAGGAAAAAAAATATTTGAGTTTACATGATGAATACCAAAAACTAGAGTTTCAAAAACTTTAAAAAGTATTCCTAGCAAAACATCTACGGGTGTTATTAAATTCATATCACAACCATAATTAAGCAAACAAGGATAAATGTAAAACAAAAGTCTAGTCCATAATCTTTTATGTTTCTAAGTCCTCACTCTCTAATGCTTGCTACCCGAACCTTTTAAATACATGGAAAAATATCTTTAATACTATTAGTCTGGAGAGTTATAACATAAGATAATACAACATAAACATACACTACATATTTGGCTTGTTACATAAGTAACCGAGCATCTACACATGTATCAGGTGATAAACCACTGGTGATCATCATTTTTGTTTCTATACAAGCTCTAAACATAATGTTCCTAGGGATCCCTTAATCTACTCTTTGTATGCATAAACATAATCATCATAAAACATAACACAAGTTATGTATCATAAAAATAGTCTAACAATGATGTAATTAACAATTAAATCCATACATACATATGCTTGCACATGTTCTGCATCACATAAACATACTCTAAAAGAGAAGTGTAACTCACCTTATGTTGTGGAAATAACAGCCTACTTCCAACTTCTCCAAATATAATCTTGAGTGGATCCAAATATTTCATTGCTACCACCTAGAACATTTACACACATTAAGTTAGTCATATATGTCTTAATCCATTAAGATGTTACTTGTGATTTTAGCTAAAAAAACTCATATTTTGGACAAAAACCCTAACTTAACCATCCTATGCTCAAATACTTGACATAATACACCAATCAAACTAATAAACACCCAACTTAACTAGATAATAACATATGAACCTTCCTTCACCATTTAGATTTCTAGGGATTCAAAATCCTAGAGTAAAATCATGGATTTTAACCATAATAATTTCATACAAACCATGGATTAAGCTTCTAAACACTTAATTAAGCATTATTATTGAGCTTACTTTGTGAAATCTTGCATCAAAACCTCAAACCTAGAATCTACCCTTAAAGCCATCAAAAGATTGAAAATAAAGAAACCAACAACTACAACGGATTGAGATGATCTTACCTTGTCAAAATAACACACAACAATATGTTTTATAACACCAAGTTATTGGTGCGTTTACATATGTCAATGTGCAACCGACTTGCAAATTACAACGCACATGTATTGGTTTGAAGAATGTAAGATATTATCGTCTCATGATCACTCGTGATAAAATCCATGAAATAATTCAAATGAGCATAGGTTGAATCAAATACTCGAATCTAATTCTAGGAGTACTCATGAACACTGCAACCACTTTATATTAGACAAACTACATACCCATTGATGACAGTATTGCCTCAATACTTACTTCCAAAGTATGATTGACTGTGAATGGTTTGAATAACCTAGTTATTCGGGAAGTCAAAACATGCAAAGTGAAACACAAGAATAATACTAATCTTATATGGCCCCAAAACTTTTGAGTCATATTGATTACTCATTATTCATTGTATAATGTTTCGAATAATCAACTTAATACTTGAATTAAACCATAGTTATGCCATGCTCCAAGCATGCACACTATGTTTGTCTAAACAATAGTTATGCCTGTTGGATTAATGTCTAAGTCCATAACTATAATTGGTATGTACTTGACCCGATTGGCATGGTCCATTTGGGTTGCATGGGATCAGAACAATTTGGATAGACTTTTGTGAGAAAATGATATTTATGATTTATTAATATATTATAAGTTCTAATATATCAAATATGAAATCATATTATTTAATTAGTATTGATCAAGAATTAATTTGGAGTTAATTTTGTGATCAGAAGGAGATTAATTAAATATATGGGGATTGATTGTGTAAACCATTCATTCTTATATATGTGGGCTTATGATCCATAGTTCTTCATGTTGGGCTAAACCCATGGATTAACCCATGGATACTCCATGGAGGTTTTAACCCATGGAGCATGAAGAATATGGAAAGACATGAGTTACATGGTGTAACCCTAATAGCCACAATATATATGGACCTTATGGCTCAAGAAATCGGGGCGAAGGTATGTCTTCTAACTTGTTTATATTACCCAAGTATTAATGATTGTATGCTAGTTAGGGTAATACCTTGGAAAGTTCAAGTTTGCATGTATCATAGAGAAAACATAGATCCAAGGTATCTAGGGTTGCATGTACACCGTAGGAGTGTTAGAATGCTCGAAACCCTTCAATGCCATGCTCCAAGCATGCACACTATGCTTGTCTATGGTCCTTACTTTGTGAAATAGATCAATTGAAAACATTTCAATGATTCTCATTTCACAATTCCAAATTCTTATTGCAAGTGTAAGAATTCCAAATTCTTGTTACTGTTAGAAAGTGTCAGATTCTAAACCATCATGAAATGATTCTTTTGTAATGTCTAGGTACCAAAAGTCGTAGAGACTGGACCAATGATATTACAAAATATTCCTTTGGAGATTGTTACAAGACAATTCCATGGAAATGAAGTCTCAAATTCAAATTACATTCCTTTGAACATCCTTCTTGCATAAAAGTTTCTAGGTTTCTTATCTATTATTCAACTCCCAATATGGAAACATTCCATATTTTCCATATGAAAACTCATTATTAATAGACTCCTGTCTATTCATAATATTGTCAATATGGTCCTTCCATTATTATACTTCCAACTGCCCTTAAGCGACCAATCTTTGGCGGACCTTAGATTGTCCTTAACAGTAGTTTAACCACTTTAGTCATATCCGTAACTATTCCTTTTTTCCCTCTTAATGCCCTAGGCATTTGGAAAATTAAGAACACGAGAATATTATAGCATATGCAATCGATCCTATACCCAAAGCATATGGGATACAATTCATAATGTCTAACATAAAGACATTATACTTAATCAGTCTTTTGCTATAATATTTCTATTTGCCATGTTCTTAATATTTAGATTATGAAAAGGGATGTCGTAATCATAACCAAATTTTTTGAGAACACGATTAACCTTTCAATGTATAGAATTTCCTTATGTTGAATCATTCCAACATAGCATTCATATATATTTTGACTAAAATTGATTAAAATCTCAATCTAAGCTTTTAGATTTGAAATGAAGTATGAATTCCTCTCCCTCAATTATAGCAAAACAACTTTTCAAACCCTAAAACTTTTGTTTTCTATAATTAACATTGCTAACTTGCAACATTTACCATAATAATTATGCTCCCACTAGCATAATAATTATTATATTACTGGCATAACACTTATGCTCCCACTAGCTTTGACATGTACCCAGAAATCAGTTGGACTTCTAGAAATCAATACTTATTGACTTTCTTACCAAAGTTCATACTTTTGATATGAGATGCTTTGATAAGACTTTATCTAGGCGTCTCAAACTTATACACATTTCCTTAGACAACTCACATGTGTGTCTAAACAATTCTAGAACTTACAGCCATAAGTCTGAAATGTTTAGACCTTTGCCATTTTCACAATTCAGATTATGAAGAGGGATGCCATAATCATAATCGAATTTGAGAATGTAAATATCACAATTGCTATCTTCGTAAAATCTACTTATTGAAAGCGTTTCCTCACCATCATTTGCATGAATCGAAAAGAAACCTTATGACACTTAGATTTTATGGTATGTGTGTTCTTATCCATGTGAATTTTTCATAACCATAATCACAAGTGAAGGTTAGTGACAAATCCAAACTCATATGGATTGAACTTGTTCAATCTAAATTTTTTGCTAATTGGTAGAACAAGGGCCTACCATTGCTTCCAAGTTGTTATGCAAACAACTGAGAACTCATAGAACTCACATGCATAGTAAACTTAACCAGAATGGGCATAGAAATAAGAACATGTCAAAACGATAGGTTACAAACCTCAAGTCGTGTGCTAGTGTTTAACAATAGGTTTATTCTTGATTAGTTCTTGAAACTTGTCAAGATCTTTAAGGCTCCCACTAACCTCTTGACATATAAGAATCTCTTGCCAAGACAAATCAAATATTCAAGAGTTAGTGCGGATTCTTATCAAGACAAACACTTCACACAATTGGCCTTAGTTGGTCTTTGTTTTATCCAAAACATCACAACTTATCAATCTCAAATGTACAAGAGTAGAAAACTTTTACTCTATATTTGATAAGTGTTTTAAACCTTTCTTTATGTCACTCATGGTTAGAATCTTGGAGTATGACTCTAAGACTTGTTTGGGAACGAAGTACAACTCATCTTCTTGATTTAACCATTTCAACAATTCACGATTCCTCTTCTTAGCCATACAAATGCACTAAGATATCCTTATAGGATCAATTGTGACATGGTTTTTCATAATCATTAAGATGATCATAAAACACGATACTAAAGTACTCTCCTATCTCTTCAGATTGGAGAAACTTTTATCTTTCTGCCTAATTTGATTCCTCTTATTCATCCTACCATACATTGAAACCTTTCCAATATTCAAAATTATACTTAAACTTGTAAGCATAACCATATTTACTAAACTTTAGTAAAACATGACGAATAGTCTTATCGATCTTTGTGGTGGACCTGACCAACGCACACCCAGTGTACCCAATCCCATAGTCCTCACTTGACTCACATATATATGTGATCAAAGAATTAGTCTTAATTTATCAAAGATGAAGATTCTCATTCATCATACAATACAACTTGCATGCTTCCAAGTTTCTGTCCAATTGAAACTTGGGTGATGAGAATCTTTCCTCATTTGGTAAATTATGAAACCACCACAAATGAAAGAATCAATTTCGTATTGCTAACAATAGAAACATACAAACATCAATTTTCACAAATGCCATTGCAAGGAGATATAATAAATTTAAACAAAATTTTATTTATTTAAAAAATGCGGAAAAAACTTTTCCTTACAATGCAACTTTAAAAGAAAACTATGATATTACATATTTTCTAGCAATCTATCATAACTCCTAAGCAGCAGCTCAAAAAATCCAATCTTTGAACCATGCGATTGAAATCCATCTTCGCGATCAGATTCAGCTTACTCTTCCTTTAAGTTTCCTTCCCTTTGCATGATCGTACAAAACATCAAAATGAAACCTTGTCACATCATGTATTCAGAATCAAAAATTAGGAACTTAATATAGTTAGATAGTAGACTTACCTGAAGTAGAACCATATAATCTGATTAAACTTTTCAAGTAGTCAGGGCAGCTTCGCTTCCAATGTCCCTTTCCTTGGCAACAGAAACACACATACTCACATGGAATAGTATCAGAATCGGCCTTTCTCTTATGATTAAAACTTTTGACCATGGCCAATTCCTTTCCTCTAAGAGAAGAAATTTTTTCTGGGATGTCCATGTCAGCTTGGGATGTTGATCTTCCACTTAGATTTGCTTGACCATTGTACCAAATCATTGTTGATTCAGCAGCAATTAGCAAATAGGTGAGATCAATTAGGGTCATGTCGTGATCTGTCACATAGTAGTCTTTAACGAACTCACTATATGACTCAGGAAGTGAATGAAGAACCCAGTCAATAGCCAACTTACTTGGGAAGACGACACCCAACATCCCCAACCTATCAATATGCAACTTCATGTCTAATACATGAGTACATACATGCCTTCCATCTTTGTGTTTACCAATCAATAGGGGTTCAGTGATCATAAAATTTTCAAGTTTTAGAGCTTGTGGGTCAGGGAGAACAATTGGAGGAGGTGGAGGAAGTGAACTATGATTTTCACTTCGACGATCCAATCGTGGAACATCATCTTCGGAATGAAAGCTTGTTCTAGAATATTTGCGAAGACCATAGTTGTCTGAGGCATACAACTACAAGGGAGAAATTTAAGTTAGTTTATTTAGTCCTTAATATAACACCCAAATGAAATATTAAGGATACAACCCAACACAATATTTTACAATTTGGAAGAGGGATGCCGTAATCCAAACAGCAAAATATTTGAAGGTAGGTAAATGACGATTTACCAATTTCCACCACGAAAAACGAAAAATAATTTTAGAGAATTGAAACTCCTAGATCATTTGAGATTCAATGAACTATTCAATGGCAAGTTTAAATCTCGATTGTGCCCTTCAAGTTTGTGAATGGGATGCCGAGGATCACAAACAAGGTGTGAATAACCATGCAAATTAGATTGGTACTCCCAATGTTACAACCGCCTAATCAATGTGCCAGTTAACCACACACGCTCCATTGATCTATGATTAACATTAAGCTACCCTTTTCCACGCATTGTCATTCCCAATTAGTTTGCCGGTTAACCACACACGCTCTACTAACGGCTTAACAAGGTGCAAAGTGCAATTTCATGGATTAGCACCATATTCACATTTTCGTAAGTAACTAAGATTGGGAATTTATAAGTGTTTAGTTACTTAGTATTTATCATTATACTTTTAATGAAGGGAGAATTAGAGTCCTATCATACCCGTTTGGCTAACGACCCTCCACGAGTCAAGGAAGCGGTGGGTGAGAGTGGACACCCATTAAACTGCCATTTTATAGGCAGTAACCTTATACCCCCCTTATGGACCTGCTTCGTGAATGAGGCCTACTAACGGTAACACTGACTTTATTCTTATATATATATATATATATATATATATATATATATATTAAACCTATAATATTATAATAGTGTAAGGATTGAATTTTAAACTTTTAAAATTCTAGGGTTTGGAATTAAAGTACTCAAAAGTGCAACTTTACAAATTCCAAAACTTGAGGGCAAGTTTTGAACAATTCAAAAAAACTTTTGGAATCCAGAACTTATGAGTTTAATATAGGATTTAAGAAAATACTTTTGATATTCCATAACTTGAGGACAAGTTATGGACTTCATAAAACCATTTATGGGAAAAGACTCTACACGTTTCTCTAACCTATAAGTTTCAATGACTCTTTTAAAGGAAAAATTTTCATTTTCCATAAACTTGAGGACAAGTTATGGAATTCGTCAAAAAACATTTAGATCAAAAATTAAACGAACAAGCATGTCAAATAATTTCTATGATCTAATAAAACTCATAAGCATGCATAATTCATATCAACAATTTTCAAGAATCATATGAACTTAATATAAAACTTGAAACTTTGACATTTATGTTATTTGATTAGCACGATCATTACCACATCAAAAACAGTTTTATAAATTCAAAAACAGCTTAGGGTAATGATCATAGTCCAATTCCAGCCAAAAACATCGAAAATCTGCACTCAGGGGCTCCAACTCATCGAGTGTAAGAACAAACTCGGCGAGCTGGATGAGTTTGTACATGGACTCGGGGAGTCCACTATCCAGAACAACAGAAAATTGATTTTTACAACATAATTAAGCAAATAGAATCAAGTATAACTGAAAACAACCCTAGGCTCTGATACCACTATTGGGTTTTGAGTATTCTAACACTCCTATGGTGTACATGTAACCCTATATGCTTTGGATCTATGTTTTCTCAATTATACATGCATACAATCAAAATTCCAAAGCATCATCCTAACTAGCCTACAATGGAGTATCTATACTACAAAAGTCTAGTTAGATAACATACCTTTTGATGGAGCTTGAAGTCTTGAACCTTTAAGAGTTTAGTGCCCCAAGTATTGCACCTCAAATGGAATCACACAACACCACCAACAATTAGAATAACTTGAGAAGATGTTACTTGGTTCCTTCTATGAAATCGACTTTGCCCTCTTTGTGTATCCACTAGTGCCCATTTCATGAACCATGGGGTCCTTTATATAGTATGGCTCATTTAGGGTTACACCATGTAAACCCTAATGTGCATGACTTCCATATATATAAGAATGAATGATTTACATAATCAATCCCCATATATTTAACTAGTCTCTTTTGATCAAAAAATTAATTCCAAATTAATTCTTGATCAATACTAATTAAATAATATGATTTCATATTAATATATTACAACTTATAATATATTAATATAAATCATAAATAACCTTTTCTTATTTGTCTATCCAATTGTTCTGATGCCATGCAACCCAAATGTACCATACTACTCTCAGGTCGAATACATACCAATAATAGTTATAGGCTTAGACATCTAATCCAACAGGAGATTCATTCAGGATTCCTCTTAGGCAGCGGTTCCTTTGACCATATTGACGAAGAAGAGTGTTGCTTTTCGTTGGGGGCCTGAGCAGCAGGCATCTTTTGAGACCCTAAGGCAAAGATTGTGTGGAGCACCGATTTTTGACCTTCCTTTTGGGTGTCAAAGATTTAGTGGTTTATTGTGATGCATTGATCACAGGTTTGGGTGTAGTTCTGAGTGTCATTGCTTACACTTCACGGCAGCTGAAGCCTCATGCGACGAACTATCTTACGCATGATTTGGAGCTGGGGTCGGTGGTGTTTGCCCTTAATATTTAGCGGCATTACCTCTATGGGTTCTGTTGTACTATCTACATAGATCACAAGAGCCTAAGGTATTTGATGGATCAGCAGAATCTGAACATGAGATACCATAGGTGGTTGGATGTAGTGAAGGATTATGATTGTGAGATCATTTACCATCATGGGAAGGCCAATGTGGTAACCGATGATCTCAGCTACAAGGCGGTCACGACATCGATCAGGGACTTATCTTTGAGAACGACAGTGATTACCCCATTATTAGAGCAGATTCGAGAGGCTTAGGTTGAGGTTGTGAAGGAAGAGCACCGAAAGAATGAGCGTATTGTGGGTCAGGTGGCTTCCTTTGATTATGATAGTCAGGGGTTATTGACTCTCCATCGGAGGGTGTGGGTTCCTTACTGGGAGGGTGCATGTCAGGTTTTGATGGATGATGCGCACAGGTCAAGATTCTCTATTCATCCCAGAGCGAAAAAGATGTATGGAGATCTGACCCGATTATTCATGACCATGTATGAAGCGGGATGTAGCTTAGTATGTGGAGAGGAGCCTAACTTGCAGGAAAGTTAAAGCCGAGCATCAACGACCTCATGACAAGATGGAGCCATTGGATATTCCCGTATGGAAATGGGAAGATATTACCATGGATTTCATCACGAAATTGCCACGAGCAATGTGCGAAGTGGATTCGATATGGGTCACCGTGGATCGATTGACCGAGAGCATACATTTCATTCATATTCATGAAACTATCTTTGTGGAGAAGTTAGCGGACATCTACGTCAGGGAGGTTGGGGCACAACATATGGTGTCGGTTTCAGTGGTTTTAGATAGGGATGTCTGGTTTAATTCTAGATTCTGGAAGAAATTCCACGAGGATTTGGGTACTCGTCTACACTTCAACACTGCTTTTCACCTGCAAATGGATGGTCAGTCTAAACAGCCCACTTAGAAATTGGACGATACGATGTTGGCATGCGTTCGGGATTTCGGCGGCAGTTGGGATATGTATCTTCCGTTAGTGAAATTTTCTTATAACAATAGCAATCATGCCAACATTAATTGACCTCCTGTGGAGATGCTCTATGGGAGGAAATATAGGACCCCGATACATTGGAGTGAGGTCGGTCAACGGGTTATGAGGAGTACCATGGTAGTACTCAATACAACCAAGATGATTCAAGAGGTTTGTGGTAGAATTCAGACAAATCAGAGTCGGCAGAAGAGTAATGCCGACAAGCACCGTTCAGACCTGGAGTTCCATGTTGGGGATATGGTTATCCTAAACGTGTCTTTAACATCCATAAAATTTGAGCCAATTTAAAACTTTTTAAATAATTTAAAACCATTCAATTATTACAATTAGTTTTCAAAATATTTTAAACATCACAGTTCCCAAAAATCATAATCATCAATCAAGGAAGTTTACGGTCACGCCTTCGCCTCCCACGGCTATCCGCTGAACCTAAAACAACAAACTGAAACTGTAAGCCCGAAAGCTTAGTGAGTTACCCCCAAAATAGCAACGCCATACTAATAACCATATCATATAAACATATAAGCAATAGAAAAGCCATGCATCACGAGTCTACAGTGTGACTGGTCCGCCCGCACCGGGCCTTCAGTCCACCTGGTCCACTCCCTGAGTCTGCAGTATGACTGGACCACCCGCACCGGGGCTTCATTCTATCTGGCCCACTCTCTGAGTCTCGACTCGTCTGGACAGCCCTCTCGAGGCCTTCAACCTATCCAGACCGCTCGTCGGGCCTTCGGCCAATTTAAAACTTTTTAAATAATTTAAAACCATTCAATTATTACAATTAGTTTTCAAAATATTTTAAACATCACAGTTCCCAGAAATCATAATCATCAATCAAGGAAGTTTACGGTCACGCCTTCGCCTCCCACGGCTATCCGCTGAACCTAAAACAACAAACTGAAACTGTAAGCCCGAAAGCTTTGTGAGTTACCCCCAAAATAGCAATGCCATACTGATAACCATATCATATAAACATATAAGCAATAGAAAAGCCATGCATCACGAGTCTACAGTGTGACTGGTCCGCCCGCACCGGGCCTTCAGTCCACCTGGTCCACTCCCTGAGTCTGCAGTATGACTGGACCACCCGCACCGGGGCTTCATTCTATCTGGCCCACTCTCTGAGTCTCGACTCGTCTGGACAGCCCTCTCGAGGCCTTCAACCTATCCAGACCGCTCGTCGGGCCTTCGGCTTGACTAGGTGCCCTCTTGGGCCTGCAGTCTATCCGGTCCGCCCTGGGTATGTTGGCCTATAGCATGAAGCAAGACCTGCCTCAGCCCAACCCCCATACCAATCAAACAATCATGTATACATAAATATCATACGCTAGCATGTGTATAACAAATAATCATACTGATCTACAAATCACAAACACAACAACCATCCTATAACTAGGATACCGACCAAACCGGTCACTAACATAACATCATCCTATACCAGGATACCGACCTAAACCAGGTCACTAACATATTACCATCCTAACTACCAGGATGCAGATCTAGCAGATCAATACACATATCAAGCAAATACCCGGATACAAATACGATAAAGGGTCGGCCTTGGTGCCTTAGACCCTGTTGATATAGTGAGGATAACTCACCTTGCAACTGTCGACTTGAAAGATAAGCTCAAACTCTCGAATCATCGCCACAAACTCCAACACCTATAATCGCCACACAACCATGTTCATAAATTCCTAAATGCCCCAGAATTCCAATAGTCATCCGTGGTCAAAGTCAAAGTCAACGGTCAAGGTCAGCAGTCCATGTTGACCCGACTTGTCGAGTACAACCAGCCACTCGCCAAGTCCCTTGCATAACTCGCAAACTTGCCGAGTCACTTGAGTGACTCGTCGAGTTCCTAATGTTTGTGGCTGTAAACTCCTTGGCCAACTCGTCGAGTTTCCCTTGCAACTCGCCAAGTTCATGTGTGCCAAAACTGGGAAAACCCTAATTGACTCGCAGAGTCACCCTACTGACTCGCTGAGTCCACTAAAATCTTCATCAGACTTACCGAGTTTACCATGCAAGTCGCCAAGTCCCTTTAGTCCGTTATCCATTCAGATGCTTTTTAAGCCATCTTAAGGTTCCATATTGCAGATCCAACTTCCCAAGGCATGTTTATCACGTAAAGTTGCAAACTTTACATGCATGCAAGGCTCTAAAGTCTTATAATGATAAAACCAAGCTTGCAATTGAGTTTTACACTTAAGGAGGGGTTCACACTTGCTAAAGCTGAAAGCTTTATGGGCTTAGAGACCAAAGTGAGTTCAGAACTAAGTTACAACTTCAGATCTTAGGTCATACCCAAGAATAGCTTCTTATTATGCTAGAAAACCCAAATCTTTAACCCAATAAGATATAGAATGAAATGAGGTCAAGGAAACGACTTGATACCTTCCAAAAGATGCTAACTGGGGTAGATTTCAGATCCCATACGTTGCTTGCTTCTAGTCACTTGTGCTTCAAGCTCTTCCCACCAAGAATCCTCTTCTAAAGCTTAAAACACACAAGAATGATGCACACACACATATTAGGGTTTATGGACTATCAAGAGGTTGTAAAGGGAGGCTGAGGAGGCTAATGATCCTTTAAATAGGGTGCAAAAACCTCGGAAATTAGGGTTTCATCCTCCAGCTCCTATTCGTCGAGCCCCTTCTTGGACTCAGCGAGTAGGTTACTTAAATACGTGGACCAACCCGCTGCTACTCAACGAGTCAGGCAACCAACTCGTCGAGTAGACGTTGAAATCATGAGTATTTATAACGATAAATTGATACTCAAGAATCGGGGCGTTACAATTCTCCCCCACTTGAACAAGACTTCGTTCTCGAAGTTTGCTGCGGTGAACATCCTCGGATAGTGCTCCCGCATCTCTGCCTCCGGCTCCCACGTCCACTCAGACCCTCTTTGGTGCTCGCACTGTACCTTTACCAAAGGTACCTCCTTGTTCCGCAAAACCTTCACCCTTCTCTCCAAAAGATACACAGGCCTCTCAACATAATTAAGGTGCTCATCTATCTGAATGTCATCCAACAATAATACCGCCTCCTGATCTGTGATGCACTTTCACAATTGAGAAACGTGAAAGGTGATGTGAATCCCAACCGAACCTTTTCAAAAGGTCTATCCTACATGCCACTTTGCCAACTTGACAAAATCCCGATGATCCAAAGTATCAGAAACCAAATCTTCCCTCTTCCTAAGGCGAATCCTTTGTCCTGACAGGATAATGTATCCATCAGCTCCCAAAATATCATCCAAAATCAATCCACTATTAAACAAGAACACTCATTCCTGGCCCAATCAGCCTCGAGCTAGAATACCATGCATGCCTATGATGGGTTCAGTCATCCCTAGGTCGGAATACCCTCACATCCCACACATGAATCCTAATTTATAAACCTACTTCAACTCTTCCTGCTACCATATGATGTTTCTCAGACGAAGTTGAAACCTTTCTAGTCCTAACTTGTCTATCCACTACCCGAAACCTCAGACACCTCACCGATTACTGAACCAAAAGACGCACACAAACAGCAGTCCCGCAAGTCTCCTGAAAAGAAAACCGACTGGCTGGACTTGCTTCCACGCCCAACCATCAACTTATGCTAACATAATGAACGTTACATGACCCACGTCAACCTCATCTCTTACCTGTTCTTCATCGACCCATCTTCTCCTCACTCCAGACACGCTATGGCTCTTTCACAGATGAAACTAACCTAAAACACATCACTATAACTCAAACCATCATCAACATACCTACCACTACCGGGAAACCAGCACGGCACTCATATCTAACCCATATTACTCCTCCAGGTTGGAATACCAACATGTCTAATCAACTCAATTATCGAGTTGAAATTCTCAGGGTTTGTTGGCCTACCGCCTCAACCCTACCTCTCCCCTTGAGCCTCCATGCCTACGAGTTTCATTTGTCCTGCACTGGGTATCTTGGCCTACTGCATAAAGCAGGACTGCCTCAACCCTATCCAAATGCCATAAACGATCATGAGAAATATCTAACCCGGTTCCCAGAACCTGAATGATAGAACATTCTAATCCCAAGTCTTCCTAAAGCTGACGAATACCCATTCGAATCTACTCCCAGTTCCGAACTGGAGTATTACCCGATCCAAGAAGATTAATCCTATGAGACACTCCGAACAGATGAGATCACCAAGATCCTCTATACTCCATGTCTCTAACAACAACTTCCGATCAAACCAAAATACACCGGAGTCTTCAGCCTGCTACAACATGTTCAATACTTGAAGACATACCTACTGATTGATATAGCATAACAACATAGTCAATACTCGCACATAGATCTACAACCACATACAGATTCTTCAGCATGACTGGACCGTCTCACCTGGCCTTCAGCCTATCTGGACCACTCTCAGAACCTTCAGCATGTCTGGACCATTCTCCGAGCCTTCGGCCTAACTGGTACGCTCCATCGGCCTTCAGTCTGTCCAGACCGCTCTAAACTGTTGAGCATCTCCTTGGACCACCCCTCCTGGTGATCTATCCCATGCAGACTATTCTCACCCACTTGGGGTTCCGAACTCCTGATCCATTCTGTGGACTCTAACCCCGGCCTGATCCTAGGCCTCATGTCGCTTGTCCACCCTCTCAGAAACTGTGGTCTGTTCACTGACCTGCGTGTCCCCCACATACGCTAGATAACCCGCACACCCGTGCTGAATATACTACCGAGCCCTGGAAGCTGAACAAAAGCCTGAATCTATCAATCTAAAAACCCTCAGAGTCGAGCACACCCTCGACCGAACACTCGAATTGAACTCCATTCATGACTAGAACCTCAACCTGGTTTCCTGAATTCTAGTATCAAACACCAAGAAGACGTGTTTCTTATGCTGGAGAGTATTACCGAAGCCCCAACCAACACAATCCTCAAGCTAAACAACCATTGGGGCCTCCATTCTCCCTGTCGGGTTGTGAAACTTATCACCATTTCAAAACCTCTCCCGCTTCTGCATCCTGGGGTAGCTCTTCCCCACTTAGATTCGACTATTCCAAATCCTTCTCACTTCCCAATGATCGATCTGATGACAACTAACTCTTGCTAACTAGTGCTTCATTATTAGCCAATCCCAATTGATCACACACTTTTAAGAACCAGATGAGCACTTCCTGAATCCCAGTGAAACCGACAGTCCCTAATGCTTGGATAACCCCACACTCAAGTCCAGAAGACCAAAAGATAGATGCTCCAACTAATACCTTGATGACGAGCTACTTCCCTTGGCGTTTTAGTCCGTTAATAACTAACGGTTTCTAAAACCACTGAATCCTGACAATGTTGAATAAACGTTATGTGGGACCCTATCTGTAGACCTCCCATATAATACCTCTTTTCCAAAGGTGTTCCAAACAAGCTTCCTGCTCTCGGTTTCTAGAAATCATTCTCTTCAAGGTTCGCACCCTGACTCACTTACCAGCTCAAACGTCCACAACTGAACTGCAGTAATTGAAACAACCTCTGCCCTAATCCGGGCTACAAACTACTCCCAAGACCTAGCCTACAATCCCAAAATTGCAATAGGTCACATAATCAATCCTTACCGCCTAATACAAGAGATCCAAGGCAAACTGGACCTTAGAATTACTTATGCCACATCGACCCACCTGTGCTCACCGGTGCTGAAGTAATGTCGCTTATTCCTGCAACCAGCTAACCCTGAGCAGGAATACAACCAGACCTTAGGGTCACAAGCATGCTCACTCCTTCGAGCTCGAAAAACTGAGAGCACACAATCCTTGCCCTACAAAATGACAATCCAATCCATCAATTAACCATTCTACTTCTAGCAGCAAAACCCCAGCTGAACATAGTCAGCACTCTTTTCCGGAGTTCTCGCGACTCACATTCTGACCTTGAGCAAACCCCCGAGCCTCAAATCCAGAAACTCACGTGCTAGCCTCTCCCGCTCAACCCGCAGAAATATAACGAGTACATATCATCTTCCTGATCCCAAATAACTGCAGCCCTCTGCTCATCTAAATATGTACCAATAACAAGTCCCGGTACCTAAAAGCTCGACCAGCTCCTTTCCCTGTCATCATTACAACCATGGAAGCTGCTGCGGCATCCGTCTCAGCAATGGCTGCACGGCGCTCGACAAAATACTCAACCATGGCGGTCTTGAAGGACCCAATCATCTCTAGAATCTGTCCCCAAACGATCTCGATCACCTCTTCCCGGATGATCTCCCTAACATGATCCTCTAACAAAACTGGCCTATCCTCGCTGCCAACTCTCGATCCTGATCCGGATCCGCTCGCAAAACGTCTCGAACAATCCCTACCATAACAAGGAACCAACTTCCAACTAAACCCCGGGGGTTGTGACTTCCTTGCTACGCATATGGGTCCTGTGCTTTCAGTAGTACGGGCCCATACTACCTTCCACACCTACCCATATTTGTCACAAGTTTCACCACAACACCCTAACAATATACATAAACATAGCGAGCGCTCAATCCTCACTCCTAAAGGAAGGCTAACTGTCTCACAACTGACCTACTAGTCCTACACAACCCACCCATCCATGAAACTTTCACCAACCCTGTAGCACTAGTGTAGGCTAGCCATACATAACGATGAACCCTATAGACTTTCGAATATCCAATCCTACTCAAAGCCCTCAATCAGATAAGAACAGAACCTAAGGCCAAATAAAACATTCTCAGGCTATACGATCTTAATTATGTATAGCCGTGATGCATACACTAACCAACTACGGCAATGATGTCAAACTCATATAAAGGA
The DNA here is from genome assembly GCF_051521515.1 of Lactuca serriola. Taxonomy (NCBI): domain Eukaryota; kingdom Viridiplantae; phylum Streptophyta; class Magnoliopsida; order Asterales; family Asteraceae; genus Lactuca; species Lactuca serriola. Next base: position 144,174,253 of record NC_136409.1, read on the forward strand.
AACCCTAGGCTAGCAAGCATCCCTAGCCTAGTACTAGCAAGTTGTTCTAACGTATCACAATATCAAATAACCGTATGGTATTTTGGGTCTACTTACTGGCTCCAGTTGATCGTACACTTCGCATCCTCTTTTACTTATTTTGAAAACCATTAAAAAATCATTTTGAAAATCTTTCCTTGATTTCAGACTGGATTCACATGAGTGTTCCTCCAATTCACTCAAACCAAGGCTCTGATACCAACTTGTAACATCTGTAAAATTCGAGCTAATTTAAAAATTTTTAAATCATTTAAAACCATTCAATTATTACAATTATTTTTCAAAATAGTTTGAACATCAGAGTTCCCGAAAATCATAATCATCAATCGAGGAAGTGTACGGTCACGCCTTCACCTTCCTGCGGCCATCCGCTGAACCTGAAACAACAAACTGAAACTGTAAGCCCGAAAGCTTAGTGAGTTACCCCAAAGTACCAATGCCATACCGATAGCCATATCATATAAACATATAAGCAACATAATAGCCATGTAACACGAGTCTACAGTGTGACTGGGCCGACTACATCGGGCCTTCAGTCTACCTGGTCCACTCCCTGAGTTTGTAGTATGACAGGACCGCCCGCACTGGGCCTTCAATCTATATGGCTCACTCTCCGAGCCTTGGCACATATGGACTTGTTGGATTAGTGTCTAAGTCCATAACTATTTTGGTATGTACTTGACCTGATGGTGCATGGTCCTTTTAGGTTGCCTTCACCAAAGCAACTTGATAGGATGAATTATGGAGAGAAAGGATTAATTATGATTTATTAATATATTATGAGAATAATATATTAAAGGAGAAATCATATTGTTTAATTAATATTAGTCAAGAATTAATAAGAATTAAGTTTGTGGCTAAAAGACATTAATTAAACTTAAGGGACTAGAACTGTCAATTGTGTGATAGTTGAATATTGAGCTAATGGACTCCATATTAAAGGGGTGGACGAATTCTATGGGGAAACCCATTAGAAATCGTTCTAGGCCTTTAAGGAAGGAGTCCATGGGTTGCTTAGGGCCTAAGCATGCAAATTAGGGTTTCCTTGTTAGATAACCCTAATAGCCTCACTATTTAAAGATCCCTAGAGCATCAAACACGTGTGGAAGGAACTCCGATGGTTTTGGGCAGCCTCCTCTCTCCTTATTCTTCATCCTCTTGCTCTTGGTGTTTGTGAGTCATTAGAGGAGTGACAATTGTGACTCTAAGCTTTCTAAAGTCATTGTAAGGAGGAATTGAGATTGTTATTGCTACATAACAATCAAAGGTAATTCTTTAAACCCTAATTTCAGTTTATAATATGTTAGATCTAAGATTATAAGTCTTGGATACATTGCATGTACAATAGAGAAACCTAGATCCAAGCATTAGGGTTTGTATGAGCATATAGGATTATTCTTATGTATAAAACCCATCAGTGGTATCAGATCATGGTTGGTTTCTGTTGTATGTGATGCTATGTTGAATTATTTACTGAAAATCGAATTCTGGCCTTCTGTTCGAACTGACTCGGCGAGTTCCAATGTATGAATCGGCGAGTCGGAGCGTCAGACAGAGGAAATTTCGGATTTACTTGCTGTTTTGCTTAAGGATAATTACCATATTCGTTTTAAACTGAGAAAATACGATTTTTAATGTTTCTAAAAGATTATCCTTACCAAAACACAAGATAATTACCAATTGATTAGATAATAACTTCCTTATATGATTAAAGATTGATTATTTGTATTAATTGGGTAACTTATCTTGCAAGAAATTGAAATTAGGTCAAATATAGATAATGAATAAATTAATTGTTTAATTTCTATTATTTGTTATTTGATCCTTGTATTGTGAAAAAGTTTCAATTATGCCCATGTAAGTTTTATGGTTTAAATTTGAACTTAAGGTTTTGTTTTGAAATTTAAATAGTTAAAACCCTAATGTTTTGAAATGTTTCAAAACTTTCCCTCAAGTTTTGGAATTTTAAAAGTTGATTAAAAGTTTAATTTAGAAATGTTAAATTCTAAAACCCTAGTATAGTTTTGAAAAGTTCAAATCACACCCTTATGGTTTTATTAATTAATTAAAGTGTATAATTAAAAAGAGATTTAGTAAATCCATAAAGTTTTGGTTTACAATTTAATTAAATTAAAAGTATAATTATTAAATTTTACCACATAGTATTTTAAAAGTGTAAAATACACCCTATACTATATACAACATTAAAAGTCTAATACTATATATGTATGAGTAAAAGTCAGTCTTACCGTTAGTAGGCATCATTCACGAAGCTGGTCTATAAGGGTGTTTAAGGAAATTGCCTATAAACTGGCGATTGAATGGGTATCCATTCTTACCCACCGCACTCTTGACTAGTGGAGGGTCGTTAGCCGAACGGGTAGGATAGGACAGAAACCTTCCATTAAAAGTATAATGAAATACAAAAGTAATTAAATGCTTTATAAAACTCCCAATTTTAGTTACTTTAGGCAAAAGTGAATTGATTCAATTCCATGAAATTACAATTTGTGCCCTTGCGAAGACGTTAGTGGAGCGCGTCTGGTTAACTGGCACACTAAATGGTTCTAAGAAAAGGTAGCAAAGGGTGACTCAATGTTTGTTATAGTTCGGTGGAGCGTGTGTAGTTAACCAGCACATCGAATAGGTGACTGTAACATGTGGGGGCACCATGTAGATTTGCATGGTTATTCACACCCGCTTTGTGATCCTCGTTATCCCAGTCTCAAACTAGAGGGGCATATCGAGATTTAAACATGCCATTGAAATGTTCAATGAATCTCAAAAGATCTAGGAATTTTCAATAGATTTAAAACTTAAATTTATTTTTCGTTTTTCATGGTGGAAATTGGTAAATTGTCATTTACCTACCTTCAAATATTCTGCAACTAGATTACGGCATCCCTTTTCTAGGTTGTAGTGTATTGTGTTGGATCCTAGCCTCGATGTTTCATTTGGTTGTCACATCGAGGATTCTAATCAACTAACTTGAATTTGTTTCCTCCCATTTTGTAGATGTCAAAGTATGACAACTATGGTATTCCCAAATCCCGTGGAACAAGCTTTCCACATGAAGATGATATTCCACGATTCGATCGAGGAACAAGAGATCATGCTTCACTTCCTCCACCTCCTCCAATTATTCTCCCTAACCCATAAGTTCGAAGGCTTGAAAAGTTCAAGCTCACTCAAGCCCTTTTGGCAAGTAAACATGAAGAAGGAAAGTCGGTGTGTGCACACATCCTAGAGATGAAGTCACACATTGATAGGTTAAGAATGTCGGGATCTGTTGTCTGTGAGGAGCTGGCTGTTGATTGGGTTCTTCAGTCACTTCCTGACTCATATAGTGAGTTCGTAAGAGAGTACTATATGATGAGCCACGACGTAACCCTCATTGATCTCACCTATATGCTTATTGCTGTTGAATCAACAATGATTTGGCGCACAGGAAAAGCAAAGTTGATTTGTGGATCTGCCTTACAGACCTCTGTGGATATAGGTAATGGCAACGAAAGGCATGCCATGATCGAAAAGTTTGATCATAAGAGAAAGGCAAAGTATGAAGTAGTTCCATGTGCTATTCCAAAGGAGTCAATTTGTTTTTATTGCCAAGAGAAGGGGCATTAGAGACGAAGCTGCCCTAATTACCTAAGAGATCTAAGAGATGGGAGAGTCAAAACGTATGGCTCTTCTTTAGGTAAAATCCATTAACTAACTCTTTTAAGTTCCTATTCTAGATTCTTAATACATGATGTGATAAGATTGCATTTCGATGTTTTATAGGATCGAAGAAAAGAGAGGAAGCTTAAGGGAAGAAGTGAGCGAAATCTAATTGTGAAGAAATGGATTTCGATCGCATTACTTGAAGATTAGATTCTTGAGCTACTACTTGGAGTTAGAATAAGGTCACTAAGAAATATGTATTAGCATAGTTTTTCAATGAATTGCATTGTAAGGACAAATTTTTCCGCAATAAAATAAATTTTGATTTTATAGTATTTATTTATCCTTGCAATGGCGTGTATGAAAAATTGATATTTGTAAGTTTCTATTATTAGCAATAATGGATTTGATTCTTAATTATGTTATTTGTGGAAAGGTCAAGAATTTACCAAATAGGGAAAGTTTCTCGTCACCCAAGTTTCAATTGGACAGAAACTTGGAATCATGCAACGTGTATGATGAATGAAAAACTTTCACATTTGGAAATTAGACTAATTCGTTGACGAAGTGTTGAGGAAAAGACTAAGAGATCGAGTACACAAAGTTGTGTGTTGATCAAGTCCACCACAAGAGTAACAAAGATATTCCTCATGATTTACTAAAAGTTTTAGTAAATATGATTATACTTATAAGATTAAGTGTAATTCTGAATTGATTAAAAGAGTTTAAATCAATAGCAGAACGAATAAGAAGAATCAAGTAGGCAGAAAGATAAAAGTTTCTCTATTCTAAGAAGAAGGGAGAGTACCTTTTATTATGTTTTATGATAGGTCTTAATGATTAAGAACCATATCTCAATTGATCCTCTAAGTGAGTCTTAGTACAATTGTATGTCTGAGAAAAGGAGTCAAGAATTGAGGAAAATGGTTAAATCAAGAAGTCAATCATACTTCGTTCCAAAAACCAAGTCTTAGAGTTAAGATTGTGACATTGAGTGACAAGTCTTAAGAAGGTTATAACATTCAACAAATGTGGAAAGTTGTAATGTCTTGGACAAGACAAAGACCAACTAGGACAATTTTTGTGAAGTGTTTTATATTGATAAAAGCTATAGTAACTCTTGAATATTCGTTTTTCAAGAAATGTTTATTGACAAGAGAATCTTATATGTCAAGGAGTCAGTGGGAGTCTCAATGGTCTTGAAAGGTTTCAAGAACAAATCAAGAATAAACCTTCTCGATCATCACTAGCACTTGACTTGAGGTTCACAACCTATCGTGTTGACACTATCTTGTTTATGTGTCGTTCCAATCGAGTTAATTATGCATGTGAGTTCTATGAGTTATCATTTGAATGCATAAAAGGCAAGCACCTTGATCAATGAAAAGTACATTGATAGGAAAGGGTGAGCTGCTTAACTACTTGGAAGACATGGTAAGCACTCGTGTTACCATAAGGCAAGAAATCAAGATTGAGAAGGTTCGGTCCATATGAGTTTGGATTTGTCGCAAACATTGGTTTTGACAAATTCGCATGGATAGGAACACATACACCATCAAAATCTAAGTGTCATAAGATTCCCTCCTTCATGAAAATGACTGTGAGGAAATGCTTTCACTAAGAGAGATTTTAAGAAGATAGTGATTGTGAAAATTGTATTCTCAAATCCAGTTATGGTTACGGTATCCCTTTCCATGATTCGAATTGTGAGATTGGCAATTAGTCTGAATTGTTTAGACACACATATGAACTATCTAAGGCAAAGGTGTATAAGTTTGATAAGCTTATATAAAGGATTATCAAAGCATTAACTTAAGAAATTCAATAAGTATTGTTTTCTGGAAGTTAAGTTGTTTCTGAACACATGTCAAAGCTATTGGGAGAATAAGAGTTATGCTTATGTGATGATAATCATCATAGTGGGAGCATAAATGTTATGCTTGTATGATTATTATGGCATGTATTGCAAGTTAGCAATATTAATTATAGAAAACAAGAGTTATACTTTGCAAAGTCGTAAGGGTTGAATAGTTGTTTTGCTATAATTAAGGGAGAGAATATTATGCTTCATTTCAAATCTAAAGGCTTAGGTTGTGGAATGTTAATAAATATAGTCAAGGATACATAGTGCGTTCTCAAATTTCGATTATGATTATGGCATCCCTCTTCATAGTTCGAACTGTGAGAACGTGACACATAAAATATTATGGAAAAAGATTGATAAAGTATCGTATCTTTATGTAAGACATTATACATCGTGTCCCATACGCTTCAGGTGTAGGATTGATTGCAAATGAAATAATATTTGACCATTCTAAAATTTTCCAAATGTCTAGCGCACTTAGAGGGAAAAAGGACAAGAATTGGTTTTGACTAAGATAATTAAACAACTATCAAAGGACGATCCAAAGCTCGCTAAGGATTGGTCGCTTGTGAGTAGTTGGAAGTATGATATTAGATGGTCCATATCGACATTATTATGAATAGATGAGATTCTATTAAGAATAAGTTGTCATATGGCAAATATGGAAATGTTTCCATATTAGGAGTTGGATATTGAGAGTCTATGTCTAGATTAGAAAATTTTATGCAAAAGGATGTTCAAGGAATGTACTTTAAGTGAGAGTCATCACGTCTATGGAATTGTATTGTAACAATCTCAGATAGAGGAGTTTGTAATTTCATTGGCAATAGTCATTGTGACTTTTGTACTATAACATTATGAAAGGATCATTGCATAAAATGTTAGAATCTAGCATTTTCTATAAGTAGTAAGAATTTGATATTCTTTCACTTGTGAAAAGGATTGGGAGTTATGAAATGAATATGATTGGAAATGTATTCATTTGATCTATTTCACAAAATAAGAAACATAGGTAAATATTGTGTGCATGCTAAGAGCATGGGACAAGTGTTGTAATAATTCAAGTAAGAAGTTGATTACCCGAAACAACAAATAATGAGTAATCGATATGGTGATAAATAAAAGGTGTTTTATTTATACTTAAAGGTTTGAGGCTATATGGGATTAGTATTATTCTTGTGTTTCACTTTGCATGTTTTGACTTCCTGAATAATTTAATTGGTTCAGAACAGTCAAATTATTCGAACGGGCCACAGTCGTTCATATGTTGGAAGTAGGTATGAATGAAGACTGTCGTGAATTGGTGTGTGGATTGTCTAAAGTGTATTAGACATAAGCAAATGTTTGTTGCAATGTTCATGAGTGCTTATGAATATGATTTGAGCATTGGATTAAAACCACACTCACTTGGATCACTTCATGGATTTTATCACGAGTGATTGGTGAGACGATAACATCTTATATTCTTGAAACCGAGATGTGTGAGTTGTATCTTGCGAGTCGGTTGCACATTGATAATATGTAAACGCACCAGTAACTTGGTGTTATAAAACATATTGTTGTGTGTAATTTGGTAAGTCAGTGCAAGCGAGCATTGAGTCAAAGTTTATCCGTTCCTTTTATCCAAAGTAGGATAAAAGCGATATCTTTGGGCCCCTCGATGATTTAGTGATGGCACCTAAGCGCTTGGCCGAGCCAGGACTAATTTGATGTGATCAATTTTAGTCTGTTGTCAGTCGTCATAAATCGGAAGTCGGGAAATAGTATAGAAGGAATGATTAAGTTCATGTCTCATATCTATACGATATCAAGAATGGAGGAATATATGATCCCTTATCTAAAGGACACGCGTATCTGATAAGATTAGAGTTGACACCAGCTTTTGAAAGCTACGATTGCAGATCAGGATATGAAGTCATACGCATAATAGTTATTAGACTTATCCAAGTGGGAGACTATTGGATTAGTGTTTAAGTCCATAACTATTTTGGTATGTACTTGACCCGATGGTGCATGGTCCTTTTGGGTTGCCTTCACCAATGCAACTTGATAGGATGAATTATGGAGAGAAAGGATTAATTATGATTTATTAATATATTATGAGAATAATATATTAAAGGAGAAATCATATTGTTTAATTAATATTAGTCAAGAATTAATAAGAATTAAGTTTGTGGCTAAAAGACATTAATTAAACTTAAGGGACTAGAACTGTCAATTGTGTGATAGTTGAATATTGAGCTAATGGACTCCATATTAAAGGGGTGGACGAATTCTATGGGGAAACCCATTAGAAATCGTTCTAGGCCTTTAAGGAAGGAGTCCATGCGTTGCTTAGGGCCTAAGCATCCAAATTAGGGTTTCCTTGTTAGATAACCCTAATAGCATCACTATTTAAAGATCCCTAGAGCACCAAAAACGTGTGGAAGGAACTCCTTAGGGTTTTGGACGGTTTTGGGCAGCCTCCTCTCTCCTTATTCTTCATCCTCTTGCTCTTGGTGTTTGTGAGCCGTTAGAGGAGTGACATTTGTGACTCTAAGCTTTCTAAAGTCATTGTAAGGAGGAATTGAGATTGTTATTGCTACATAACAATCAAAGGTAATTCTCTAAACCCTAATTTCAGTTTATAATATGTTAGATCTAAGATTGTAAGTCTTGGATACATTTCATGTACAATAGAGAAACCTAGATCCAAGCATTAGGGTTTGTATGAGCATATAGGATTGTTCTTATGCATAAAACCCATCAGGACCGCCCTCTCAGGGCCTCAGCCTATCCGGACCCCTCGCTAGGCCTTCGGCCTGACTAGGTGCCCTCCTGGGCCTGTAGTCTATTCGGTCCGCCCTGGGTATGTTGGCCTATAGCATGAAGCATGACCCACCTCAACCCAACCCCTATACCAATCAAACAATCATGTGCACATAAATATCATACGGTAGCATGTACATAACAGATAATCATACCGATATATAGATCACTAACACAACCACCATCCTATAACCAGGATACACGACCTAACCGGTCACTAACATAACATCATCCTATATACTTGGATACCGACCTAAACCAGGTCATTAACATAATACCATCCTAACTACCAGGATGCAGATGTAGCATACCAATAAACATATCAAGCAAATACCTGGATAAAAATCCGATAAAGGGTCGGCCTTGGTGCCTTAGATCCTGTTGATATAGTGAGGATAACTCACCTCGCAACTGTCGACTTGAAAGATAAGCTCAAACTCTCGGATCACCACCACAAATTACACCACCTATAATTTCAATGCAACCATGTTCATAAATTCACAAATGCCCCAGAAGTCCAATAGTCATCCTTGGTCAAAGTCAAAGTCAAAGGTCAAGGTCAACAGTCCATGTTGACCTGACTCGTCGAGTACAACCAGCCACTCGCCGAGTTCCTTGCATAACTCGCCGTCTCGTCGAGTCACTTGAGTGACTTGTCGAGTTCCTAATGTTTGCGTCTGTAAACTCCTTGGCCAACTCGTCGAGTTTCCCTTGCAACTCGCCAAGTTCATGCATGCTAAAAACTGGGAAAACCCTAAGTGACTCGTCGAGTCACCCTACTGACTCGCCGAGTCCACGACAATTCATCGAACTCGCCAAGTTGACCATGCAACTCGTCGAGTCCCTTCAGTCCATTATCCATTTAGATGCTTTTTAAGCCATCTTAAGGTTCCATGTTGCAGATCTAGCTTCCCAAGGCATATTTATCACGTAAAGTTGAAAACTTTATGTGCATGCAAGGCTCTAAAGTCTTATAATGACAAAACCAAGCTTGAAATGGAGTTTTACACTTAAGGAAGGGTTCACACTTGCTAAAGCTGAAAGCTTTATGGGCTTATAGACCAAAGAGTGTTTAGATCTAAGTTACAACTTCAGATCATAGCTCATAACCAAGAATAGCATCTTATTATGCTAGAAAAGCCCAAATCTTTAACCCAATAAGATCTAGAATGAAATGAGGTCAAGGAAACGACTTGATACCTTCCAAAAGATGCTAACTAGGGTAGATTTCAGATCCCATACGTTGCTTGCTTCTAGTCACTTGTTCTTCAAGCTCTTCCCACCAAGAATCCTCTTCTAAAGCTTAAAACAAACAAGAATGATGCACACACACAGATTAGTGTTTATGGACTACCAAGAGGCTGTAAGGGGAGGCTGAGGAGGCTAATGATCCTTTAAATAGGGTACAAAAACCTCGGAAATTAGGGTTTCATCCTCCAGCTCCTACTCGGCAAGTCCCTTATTGGACTCGGCGAGTAGGTCACTTAAACACGTGGACCAACCCGCTACTACTCGACGAGTCAGGCAACCAACTCGTCAAGTAGACGATGAAATCATGAGAATTTATAACCATAAATTGATACTCGAGAATCGGGGCGTTACAGTGTCACCTTGGAAAGTGTCATCCGATTTCTGAAGTGGGGAAAGCAGGGCCCCAGGTATATTGGTCCTTTTAGGCTTGGTGCATATTTATCATTTTTAGATTTTACATCAAAGCATCTTAAATCTTTCTTCAGAACATCACACCATATTTATGAATTTGGTTAATACATTTTAAGTTAATTTTTGACGAAAACACGGAGGATACAAGACATTTAAGAAAGATTTGAGGAATAATTCGAAATTACTTTGGACTTAAAAGTCATACCATGTAACATCCCGATTTTTCAAAACAACCCAATAACCATAATGTTCACAAAAACATTGTTTCAAAGTTGCTTATCAAATATTAGAGAATCCTAAAATTCAAAATCATAGAAATAGGAAGATGTGCATGATCATGCCTTCGCCTTTCCCCGACCCTCTGAAGTACATGAAACAATAAACTAAAACTGTAAGCTAAAGCATTGTGAGTTTCCCCCCCCCCCCCCCCCAAATTACCAATACACCACATAACCAACAACAACATGCAAACATAAGCCCTCATCATGACTGGACCGCCTCATCGGACCTATAGCCTATCTCGATAGCTATTCAGGGCTTCGTCCTGACTGCACCGCCTCACGGGCCTATAGTCTATATGGGCCACCCTGGGTTGCTTGGGCTTCAGTGCCAGCTGGTCCGCCCCAAACCCATGAAACCATAACATGTCAACATATACATTAACAATCAATAACCAAAAAAACACAGGTAGTCCTACTGATCTACTAGCATAACATATATCCAATAACACATATAGTCCTACACATCTACCAGTCGAACCACATAATCGATGAACACATAACTCAGTATATCATCACATAACAAACTAGGATATATAATGCAATGGGAAAACCTTGGTGCCTTCGACCCATAAGTACAGTGAGGAAAACACATCTCTCAGTCCAATTAATTAGTTGAATAGTTCTTTTCTCCAAATATCAGCTCTACCTGTCACCAATTTATCAAATAGTGACTAATAATAATTACAACTCAAAATACCAAAATAATCTTAGGTCAAACTTGGTCAAAGTAAAAAAGTAAACCGAGTTAGCCCGACTTGAGAACGCATAACATTCTGGACGCTTGTTGTTCTTGGAGAACACATAGTGTTCTCCGATTGTTCCCTTTTTCTTCCATTAAGAGCTTAATCCTTAAGCACTTTTGCTCAAATTCCAGATCTAGCCCGAAAATAATGTCCTTAACCATAAAGTTTCCAACTTTATGGTCTTGCATGGCTAATAAGCGCCCAACAATAAAAAACCTTACTCCTTAACTCATTAAGACACTAAAACTCATGCATGGAGGGAAACTAACAATCAAGATTGCATTTTTATCACCTTAGACACTCCAAAATGTCGGGAAGGACAATCCATTTGGGTCTAGAGCATGCCATAATAAAGAACACCATTATTTGGGAAGAAAGCTCATCATAACATCATACAATCGAGATCTAATCAAATAATCCTCAAGGTATGAACTTTATACCTTCCGGAGATGTAGGAGGGTACAAAACTTCCAGATCTAAATGTTATTCTGAGCTTCTAAGTGGTTCTCTTCTTCTCCTTCTTCTTCCTCTATGAGCACCAAAAATACACACCAAATGTAACGACCAAGTACTGGTTGGTGCACTGAGCATTTTCCTTAAAGATTGAGCTTGTATGTATGTTTTGGGTGTTTGTGGTGCTTAGAGAAGAAGAAGAAGAAGAGTTGTGTAGAAGAATTGGACCAGAAAGAGATTGTAGATCTAGAGGGGTCTCATCGTTTCTAGCTTATTGAAGGTAAAAAAAACTCCTACCTTGATGACTCCATGTGTTAGTTGTTAGTTTAGGGCTTATTTCTTTATGAAATGGTCCTTAAGGTATTTCTTGAGAGTATAAGCTACTCCAAAAGGTTATAATGCTAGATCCTAGTGTTTTTAACATTCCTTAAGCATAAAAATGCAGTCTTGATGGATTAAGTTCAATCATGCAAGGATTGAAGTTGGTTTCATGAAGATGATGTGGTTAAATCCAAGACTTGACCAATTAAGACATGAAAAAGCATAAACTTGGCAACTTTATGGATTAATGCGCTTTAGTAAGCCTAGATCTAAATATGGACGTTGGGTCTTAACTGATTAAAACCTTAGAATGATGTTTTGGCCAAGTGCAGCATACGCCGGGCTAGTAGCATTTGGGCCTTGATGGGCTAGGTCCAATAACGCAAGGAATAAGTAACTTTTTTCCTTAAGGACATGATTTAGTGTTTGGACTCACGGGTTGGATGATTGACCTAATTTCTAATTAGTGTTTCTTTACTTGTGATTTAGTGGGGATTTCCGATTCAACAAACTGTTGAAACAATAAATTTGTAGATTGATAGCTTCAAAACAATAAAGTTAATCAACAAAAAGAACAATGATCGAAATTGTGTCGAATGATTAATATTCAACGCCTTAGAATAGTTCAACGTGAACTATTCTGTAGAGACAAAGTAGGGAATCACAAAAACGATTAACCCTAAAGGCATTTCATGCATGTACTATTAATTATCTAACCCTAATTAAATTTCGTGTGGACAGGCGCAACTCGTTACAGTATGGACTATCCTAGTACAAAACCTTATTAACACAACACATAAATACCCTAACAATCTCCCCCTTTTGTGTCAATAAGGAAGGAAGATTCTTCATTGTTGTTGACGCTTTTGAAATTTGAAGGGTTTCATCATTAATCCAAGCAAGTTGTTGTGAATAGAGATATACCCTTCTAATCATATTTGGGAAGCATTTCGTATCCGCACTATCATTCACCTTGCATTGTTGAGTAATCCCCACGATGTAGTTCAAATAAGAAGTATAATAGAGATGATTGTCGGGTAAGGAAAATAAGCACTTCTGAACATTCGTACCATCTCTAGCAGTTTGCTGAAACACTACACTCCGATTATCCTTTTGGATTCTTTTGATTTTTATCTTGAAGACATCTTTCGGAGCTTCTTTTGGTTGCACAGTGGGTTTCTTTTGCAAAATAGCCGCTATCTCCACATCCATTTTCCCGATTTCTTGAATGTAGGAGATCAACATCCTTTTCAAATGCACCACAATAGGTTCGAATTTCTATTCATCTTTAGATAAAAGATGGAACAAAGAAATCCAATCGTTAGGATTAAGGCACGACAGATTGGCAAGAGTGAATTCAAAGATTGACTTGCTTTCCCCTCGTGATGCTTTGAACCTAGCATGAATAAAGCTTTATGTTTATATCCCACCAACGACCTTCACATTAGTAATCTTCTTCGAACTCCAACTTTGATATTGGGGCTTTCGATGCTTGAGATAAAAAGAGATAAGCATGAGATTGGCATCGTTGTCTGAATCAGGAACTTTCTAAATTTTATCAAAAGATCAGAATAAAAAGGCCTTCAGAGTTATTGGAAAGTTGAGATGAGACTTCGAAGTGTTTTCCAATTCAAATGAAGCAAATGGTTCCAACCAATAAAGATTCAAAGTTTCAATGGCTTCGTTCAAAATTTGCTCGATTGACCAAGGAGGGAAGAGTGCCTTGTAAGTTTTAAGTGTAACTTGAGCATCACGACCCTCCCTTTCCCGAGCTTCAGCCTCTTTTGCAACCCACATATTCTCATCAATTTCTTAGTCACATTTCTTTCTTTTAAGTTGAGCCTCTTCTGATAAGTCTTCTTCTTCCTCCTCATCATCATCCAGTTTGGCTTTTCCTTTTGATCCCGAAGCTTCATTACCCTTCGGATCTTTTGATTTTGGTTTTGGATTGTGTTCGAACTCACCAAATTCATGAATTGTTTTCTTGGGTTCTTCATCAGATGGCTTTTTAGCTTCTCCCCCTTGTTTCGAAAAATTGCCAGCTTCCAAGACACCCTCGATTTGATTTAGAATGGAGAATACTAGTTTTATTTTGTCGGCGAGATGTTGGCGAACTGAGACTATGAGCAACGAATCACGGCCTCTACCAGATTTTTCAAGAAGAGGTTAACATCTGCGACACAACTTTTGATAAAAACTTGTTCCAATTTAAAGGTATCAAGTTGCTGGTTGGCATTCGCAAGATGGACTGAAAGAACTTTCACTTTTGCAGTTTTCACAGAGAGCTTATCTATGATCTTATTCTCCATAGCTAGATCTTCATGAAGCTTCTCAATTTTTGAAACGAAGGAGGCACTTGTAACGCCCGTGTTTCTAGCCTAGACATTAATATTGATGTAATATTCTAGGTTAACCTTTTTAACTCATTTTGAAATTATAGTAATCTATTATTTGAGTATTATGTGTTTTATGCTTAATTATGTGGCTTAAATGAATTAAAAATAAAAATAAGCGTAATAATAAAATATCAGACCAATATCTATGAAGGAAGTTGTAGTGGTTGTGACAACGGTTCCAGATATATAAAGAATGCCGAAATCTGAGTTATACTGTCGAAGTTTTGCGACAGAACCGATACGACACTACATGACGTAAATAGTGAGTTTATGATAGAGATATTATGCCTTAGTGATCTAAACGAAAGTCGTAGAATACGTTAAACCGAGAGCGTGCATAAGAAGAATGTCTAAATCTGAATTCGTATGAGGAAGTTATGATTTTTTGAAGTTTCGACTTAGCAGTATGTTGCCCAAAGTTCGAATTTGAGATCGAGTGATTTCTAGCCGAAACAATCTAAACGAGGATTGAAGATCTCATCGATAGTAGTCCAACGGTAAAAGACAAATGAAAGCGGACGTCATATGATGGAGTTGTGAATTCCTAACAGAGTTTTCCTGTCCCGGGCTACTAAAAATAATATAATAAAAGTTAAAGTCATACTTAGACAACGGAGTCTAAACGAGAGTTGTAGAGCATAATCTCAACTACGCGTGCATATAAAGAACATCGAAAACGGAGCTCGTATGTGAAAGAAATGAACTTCTGAGGTTCGGGGCACGAACTTCCACCCGTGTCAGAGCTCACGACATGAACACAATGTTCACGACGTGAGCAGGTGATGGACACCTTCCAGGGCAAGTGGCCATGATGAACGCGGTGACCTCTCGAGCTCGCGATGTGAGCATTAGTGGCTCATGACGTGAGCATAGGATTTTAGCCCCCTATAAAAAGAAAGCGAGGCCAGCCGTTTAGGGTTGCCAATTTCTTTCCTCTCACTCCATATTACCTCGATTTACGTGTAAGTTATACCCCCGAAGCCACGATATCATCCCGACACCCGAAGCAAGTCCCGAAGCATCGAAGATCCCAAGAATTAAAGAGTTTTGAGCTGAAGCTCTGCCCGCGAGAAGCCCGGTGTGTGAAGATATCACAGTTTCACCAAAGACTACTGCTTTTAGAGCCGTAGTGTTGTCCGAGCATCGTCTTATCAAGTGAGTACATAGTCGCTTTCATATACACGGTTTTTAATACAAGTATTGTTGTAGGTATTAAGTATATGTTTTGAGTGAGGGTATATTCCCTTTTCTTGTAACATATAAATATGAAGTGTCTCATATAGAATATGTGATATGTGTGTGTGTGTGTGTATATATATATATATATATATATATATATATATATATATATATATGACATGTTTATCTAGAATGAGTATTGAATGTATATCTTATAATGTTTATAAGTTGAATCTGAATGAACATGCATGTTGCTACCTATAAAAATATTGGGTAGAACTGGGTAGATAGTTGACGTGTGATAAACTGATGAGAGGCCTCGATGTTATTGTGATCTAGTCATCTAGCGGAGTTTAGATGACGACCACAGACTTTTCTAGACAGTTTAGTGGAACAATGGCAGGCTCACCACCTGTAGGTGTTAATAAACTTGGGTGTTCATTTGTTGTATTTCATCCCCTACATGGTTTCCTTGTTTGACATATATTGTTGAGGAACCCCCGAAGCATGTGTTGTCGCCCCGATGAAAATACTTAGACTAGATCCCTTGTGATAGTTGTTTTAGGGACGTAAGGTGATGATAAAGGGAATGGATAATTGGGTTATTGTTGGTTGATGAAATTAATATTAATATTTATCGTGGGTTGAAAATCCTATGTGCTCACCGGGATCCCAAGCCTAACCCACTTAGTTTTCTTTGTTTTACAGGTAGTGGCGCGAGAGCATAAGTTGGACGACTTATCAAGATATTTTGATTATATGCTTGTAGTCTATATAGTTGTTTTAAGGCTTATAATGTCCCGTTTATGCTTTTGTTTGTATCGAAACATGACATCCCGAGTTTTGTTATATAATGAAAATACATTTCTTAAGAAATGCTTTGGTAAACCTTATTTTATCATGTACTATTTTGGGGACAAATTCTGCAACTCTTTTAAATCACTGGATTTACTCTGAAATTATTTTAAAAGCGTAAATGAAACCGGTCTTTTCTGGCCGTGAATTTGGGATGTCACAGTTGGTATCAAAGCAATAGTTGAAGCACACTAGGAATTTGTAGGATTTCTAGACTTAAACTTAGAATGCTAAGTGAAGATTGTGAGATGAGTGTGTATCATATTTTAGACACGAGCACTAGTTTATTTTAGGAAAATTGCCTAAAATGCTTTTATGTGCTAAATGCTATATGTTTGTCATATATGATATTATTTGTTCGGATCTATGGTTTGTTGCCAACCGGATCTGGAAACCTCATGTGTTTAGGATTCTAAGCATAGGATTACGGTATTAGAACTAGCATGTAAACGTGAACGAAGACAGGAACCAACCACCTGTGATTGAGCGGGTGTAGATCAAAATTCACCTTATTCGGTGTGTAGATCAAAAATGGTAAGAACCAGAAGTGGAGTTGGAAACGTGAACGAAGACAGGAACCAACCACCTGTGATTGAGCGGGTAACTGTTGTAGTAGCAGCACTTGAGCCAATAACAATGGCTGGTGTACAATTGATGATTTAGATGATGTTAGATCGTCAAATGGATGAAACTAGACGTCTGCTTCGGTAGAATCGTGAAGAACTTTCAATGTCGATTGAACAGCCTGAGTTGAATTAAGGGCATTCGGAAGGAGCTAACTTCAGTTGGATTGTTGGTCAAGCCAGCCCACCGTTAATTAGATAAAACAACCAGCAGGGAGGAATTGATGGACCTGGATGCAAGTACAAAGACTTTTTGACTTGAAAACCATCAACCTTCACTGGAAAGGAGGATCCAATCGGAGTTTTGGATTAGATCTCAGAAATGGAGCTAGCCTTCATGACATGTGGTTGCAGATGCAAGTTGTTGACCACGTTCGTAGTACGTCAGTTCAGAAGTGGCGCTGTTTGTTGGTGGAACACTCTGGGGAATACCCTACGCCCTAATGAGCCACTGCCACCGACTTGGGTAGAGTTCTTGATGCAATTCAAGCGCAAGTTCTGCTCGGCCCAAAATCTACTGGAGTTGGAGAACAAGTTTCTGAAATTGACTAAAGGCAGCATGTCATTCGATGATTACACCAATGCCTTTACAGACAAAATGGAGTTTTCTTTGCACATCGTCCCAGATAAGCTGACAAAAGTTGACCAGTACGCAAAAGGACTCCCATGGGAGTATGTTGTGCCAGTACGTCAGGAACCTACTCTAGAGGTAGCTATTTGGGCTGCCAAGTCTATTGAGGATATGATCAAGGGGAGAACCGTCAGCAAGGTTGAGGTTGATGAAAAGAGAAAGTTTGAAGGAACTTCGGGTTCTAGAAGAAAAACAAATTTTCGAAGTCTAATTCAAAAAAGCTTGGAGGCGAAGTGAAATGGTGTGAAAAAAACACTCTGGGAAGTGTAGTGAGGAGGTGACCTGCTACAAATGTGGAAAAACTGGGCATTATGCCAATGAGTGTCCGTCCAACAAGAGGATGTGCTTTGGATGTAACGAAGAGGGGCACATTTTGAAAGATTTTCCTAAAAAGAAGTAGGCAGCAATACCCAATATTCCACCAAAGCCAAAGATGAGTGCCTTTCAGATGACACTTGAGGATGCAAAAGATGAAGCTAATATAACTTTAGGTACCTTTCTTGTAAATAAATTGCATACCCAAATTTTAGTTGATTCTGGAGCCAACTACTCCTTTATTTCGCATGAATTTGGTAGAAAACTAGCTTTGTTTGTCGATAGACTAGATAACGCATTAATAGTCGAGGTTGCTAGTGGCAAGTTTGTACCTGTTAGCCATCGCATGAAAAACATCTTTATTGATTTGAAGGGGAATAAGTTCCACGAGGAATTATTGCCTATTGAACTAAATGGTTTCGACATAGTGTTGGAAATGGATTGGCTTAGCGCCAATGATGCCGACATATTATGCAAGAAGAAGATAGTAAAAGTAAACCCGCCGGGGAAAGAGTCATTTATGGTGTATGGGGACAAATGCAGAGTAAGTTCTGGGATTATTTCCCTAATGAAAGCCAGAAGGTGTTTGGCCAAACGATGTACATCATATTTGGCATTCGTAATTGATGCAAAGAAGGAGAAAAAGGAGATGTAGAGCATTCCTATGGTGTGTGATTATCCGGAAGTATTTCCCGAAGATCTTCCCGTATTACTGCCTGATAGACAAGTGGAGTTCAGAATAGACTTGTTACCAGGATGCATGCCAATAGCAAAAGCACCTTATCGATTAGCACCAATGGAGATGAAGAAGCTGATGATGCAACTTCATGAGTTACTGGACAAAGGTTTCATTAAACCTAGTTCATTACCCTGGGGAGCTCCGGTGTTATTCGTAAAGAAAAAGGATAGGAGTATGAGAATGTACATTGATTACGTAGAGCTGAATAAGGAAATGATAAAGAATAGATATCCATTTCCAAGGATTGATGACATGTTCGATCAACTACAAGGTTCAAGTTATTTTTCAAAGATCGACCTAAGGTCAGGATATCATCAGCTGAAGGTGAGAAAGCAGGATATCGAAAAGACTGCATTCAGAACACGATATGGACACTACGAGTTTTTGGTTGTCATTTGGACTAACCAATGCCCCAGCAGCATTCATGGATTCAATGAACAAGGTTTGTAAACCGTTCCTTGATAAATCTGTGATAGTGTTTATAGATGACATTCTGATTTACTCGAAAAGCCAAGAGGAGCATGCCCAACACTTGCGAGAAGTGTTGGAAGTCTTGAAGAAGGAGAAACTATATGCAAAGTTCTCCAAATGTGATTTTTGTATTCGAGAAGTCCAATTCTTGGTTCATGTGGTCAACCAAGAAGGGATAATGGTTGATCCAGCGAAGATTGAAGCTATGATGAAGTGGGAACAACCAAAAAGTCCGACGAAGATCCGAAGTTTTCTGGGATTAGCCGGATATTACCGAAAGTTTATCCAAGGCTTTTCTTCGATCGCTACTCCACTAACATCTTTGCCCCACAAAGGAGCTACTTAGACTTGGAGTGATAAGCACAAAGAAGCATTCGAGTTGCTAAAGAAGAAGCTATGTGAGGCACTGATTGTTTCTCTACCCAATGGAGTTGAAGACTTCGCTGTCTATAGCGATGCGTCTGGTGTTCGATCAGGTTGTGTTTTGACCCAAAGAGAAAAGGTGATAGCATATGTGTCTCGACAGCTGAAAGAGCATGAAAAGATCTACCTCACTCATGATATGGAGTTGGCAGCAGTAGTATATGCTCTAAAGATATGGAGGCATTACCTATATGGAACGAAGTGCAAACTTTTCACTGATCATAAGAGTCTTCAATATCTCTTTAATCAGAAAGAATTGAATATGAGGCAACGACGCTGGCTAGAGTTACTTAAGGACTACGACTGTGAGATACTTTACCACCTGGTAAAGCAAATTTTGTCGTTGATGCTCTCATTCAGAAAGTTAATCTTGAGAGAAAGACGCAAAGAGCATTGAGAAAAGAAGCTGTCTCGATAAATGTAGAGAGTATAAAGAAAGCTCAAGAAGAAGCTTTAGAGAATAATAACCGAAAGGAGGAACGTTTGAGTAAAACGTTAGTGTTCGGTATAAACAGTCACGGACTGAAGGTGTTCCAAGATCGGATTTGGATACCTAAGTCTGGAGGAATAAGAGATCTTCTGATGGAAGAAGCTCACAAAACCATGTACTCGATTCATCATGGCAGCAATAAAATGTATAGGGACCTAAAACCCTATTACTGGTGGCCGACGATGAAGCTTGATGTACCAAAGTATGTGGTCGAGTGTGTGACCTATGCGAGGGCTAAGGCACAACATCTGAAACCGTATAGGAGTTTAGAACCTTTTCCTATACCTATTGGTAAATGGGAAAACATTGTTATGGATTTTGTCACTAAACTTCCCAGAACAAAGAATGGTCACGACCTGATTTGGGTAGTCATTGATCGCTTCACTAAGAGTGCGCACTTCATAGCAGCCAATGAGAAATGGTCTATGGATAAGCTTGCGAATTCTTACGTGAAGGAAATTGTGAGGCTTCACGGTGTTCTGTTAACGATTGTATCAGATCGTGATAGTCGTTTCACCTCAACGTTTTGGAAAAGTTTACAAGAGGAATTAGGTACCAAGTTGTGTTTGAGTACATCTTACCATCCACAGACTGATGATTAGATCGAGAGGATGATACAAACACTTGAAGATACGCAGAGAGCATGTACCCTGGAATTCCAAGGTAACTGGGATGAACATTTGCCTTTGGGAGAATTTTCCTACAATAATAGTTTCCACTCGAGCATTAAGATGACACCTTATCAAGCTTTGTATGGACAGAAGTGTTGTATGCCATCTTGTTGGCTTGAGGCTGGGGAAAAGCAGTTTATGGGCCTGAGATAGTCCATCAGACTGCTAAAAAGTTGAAAGTGATTAGGGAGAGAATGTTAGCAGCTCAGGATCGTCAAAAGAACTATGCTGACAAGAAAAGACGACCGATGACTTTTGAAGTTGGGGATTCGGTTTTGCTTATAGTCTCGCCGTGGAAGGGACTTATAAGATTTGGTAAAAGGGGAAAGTTAAGTCCAAGGTTTATTGGACCGTTTAAAGTTCTTCAGAGGATTGGGAACCAAGCTTACAAGTTCGAATTACCCGAAGAACTGAATGGAATTTATAACACTTTCCATGTGTGTTATCTGAGGAAGTTCACGGGAGGCAATCGTTGACCGTAAATAAAAGGTTGCGATGCAAGATTCCACTTTCGGAATTAAGAATTGATGAAAATAAGAGGTTAATTGAAGTACCAGAGGCAATCGTTGACCGTAAGACTAAGAAGTTGTGACGCAAGATGGTCGAATTAGTGCTTGTCCATTGGAAACATACGAATGGGCCAAATCTCACTTGGGAGACGGAGAGTGACATGATGAGTCGCTATCAGCATTTGTTTGTTGATATGTGATTCCGGGGATGGAATCATCCTATGGGGGAGAGAATTGTAACGCCCGTGTTTCTAGGCTAGGCATTAATATTGATGTAATAGTCTAGGTTAACCTTTGTAACTCATTTTGAAATAATAGAAATGTATTATTTGAGTATTATGTGTTTTATGCTTAATTGTGTGGCTTAAATGAATTAAGAATAAAAATAAGTGTAATAATAAAATATTAGATAAGCCCAATATCTATGAAGGAATTTGTAGTGGTCGTGACAAGGGTTCCAGATATATAAAGAATGCCGAAATCCGAGTTATAACGAAGAAGTTATAACCTGTCGAAGTTTTGCGACAGAACCGGTACGACACTACATGACGTAAATAGTGAGTTTACATTAGAGCGATATTAGCCTTAGTGATCTAAACGAATATCGTAGAATATGTTAAACCGAGATCGTGCGTAAGAAGAACGTCTAAATCTGACTTCGTATGAGGAAGTTATGATTTTTTGAAGTTTCGACTTAGCAGTATGCAGCACAAAGTTCGAATATGAGATCGAGGGATTTCTAGCCGAAACAATCTAAACGAGGATCGAAGATCTCGTCGATAGTAGGCCAACGGTAAAAAGACAGACGAAAACGGACGTCAGATGAAGGAGTTGTAAATTCTTAACAGAATTTTCCTATCCCGGCCTAATAAAAATAATATCATAAAAGTTAAAGTCATAATTAGACAACGGAGTCTAAACGAGAGATGTAGAGCATAATCTCACCTACGCGTGCATGTAAAGAACGTCAAAAACGGAGCTCGTATATGAAAGATATGAATTTCTGAAGTTTGGGGCACGAACTTCCACCTATGTCAGAGCTCACGACGTGAACACAGTGTTCACGTCGTGAGCGGGTGATGGACACCTTCCAGGGCAAGTGGCCATGACGAACGCAGTGACCTCTAGAGCTCACGATGTGAGCATTAGTGGCTCATGACGTGAGCATAGGATTTCAGCCCCCTATAAAAAGAAAGCGAGGCCAGCCGTTTAGGGTTGCCAATTTCTTTCCTCTCACTCCATATTACCTCGATTTATGTGTAAGTTATACCCCCGAAGCCCTGGTATCATCCCGACACCCGAAGCAAGTCCCTAAGCATCGAAGATCCCGAGAATTAAAGAGTTTCGAGCCGAAGCTCTGCCCACGAGAAGCCCGGTATGTGAAGATATTACAGTTTCACTAAAGAATACTGCTTTTAGAGCCATAGTGCTATCCGAGCATCGTCTTATGAAGTGAGTGCATAGTCCCTTTAATATACACGATTTTTAATACAAGTATTGTTGTAGGTATTAAGTATATGTTTTGAGTGAGGGTATATTCCCTTTTCTTATAACATATAAATATGAAGTATCTCATATAGATTACGTGCTTTGTGTGTGTGTGTGTGTGTATATATATATATATATATATATATATATATATATATATATATATATATATATATATATATATATATGATCTGTTTATCTGGAATGAGTATTGAATCTGAATGAACATGCATGTTGCTATCTACAAAAATGTTGGGTAGAAATGGGTAGATAGTTGACGTGTGATAAACTGATGAGAGGCCTCGATGTTATTGTGATCTAGTCATCTAGCGGAGTTTAGATGACAACCACAGACTTTTCTAGACAGTTTAGTGGAACGTTGGCAGCTCGCCACCTATAGGTGTTAATGGAATTGGGTGTTCATTTGATGTATTCCATCCCTCGCATGGTTGCCTTGTTTGACATACATTGCTGAGGAACCCCCGAAGATTGTGTTGTCCCCCCGATGAAAATCCTTAGACTAGGTCCCTTGTGATAGTTGTTTTAGGGATGTAAAGTGAGGATAACGGGAATGGGTAATTGGGTTATTGTTGGTTGATGAAATTAATATAAATATTTATTGTGGGTTAAAAAACCAACGTGCTCACCAGGCTCCCAAGCCTGACCCACTCAGTTTTCTTTGTATTACAGGTAGTGGCACGAGAGCATAAGTTGGAAGACTTATCAAGATATTTTTTATTATAGGCTTGTAGTGTATATAGCTGTTGCAAGGCTTATAATGTCCCGTTTATGCTTTTGTTTGTATCGAAACATGACATCCCGAGTTTTGTTATATAATGAAAATACATTTCATTAAGAAATGCTTTGGTAAACCTTACTTTATCATGTACTGTTTTGGGGACAAATTCCGCAACTCTTTTAAATCAATGGATTTACTATGAAATTATTTTAAAAGCATAAATGAAACTGGTATTTTCTGGCCGTGAATTTGGAGACATCACAGCACTTATCTCCGCATTGTCGACTCGGAGTTCTAAACAAACCGTGGATAAAGCGTCATTCTCTATTTGAAGAGTGTTGCCGAGACTTGTAATTACCTTGTTGGCAGCCTCCGTGGTTTTATCAGAGGAACTCTGAAAGTCCTCCATAAATTGAGTGAGATCGACAAGTAGTTTTTTGATTTTTTCGGTCGCTTCACGGATAGTCTTTTCTGAGATTTCAATAGCTTTGCTAGAGGGATCGAGACTTTTGGCATGCTCCTTGGTGAAGGTCTCGATTAACGCTTTGACAAACCTATACTAGTATTCATTGCTTGACGATGTTTTAGAAGACTCAAGTAGAGTATCCAACTTTTCATTGAAGGCCTTGAACTGCCCTTTCATCATTGGTGCATCATCATCACTTTTCTCGTGAACAATGAATGGACTGTAGTGGAAATCTAGGAAGTCATCCCGATCATCACCAAAGATCGTATCCGGATCATCATTCCTCAAGGGTGAGATTGGGGTAGAATCCTGACCAACGGTAAAGCCAAAAGTACATGCCCCCGTATCAGATATGTTGACAGTCACTTGAGGTGTACTTGTAGTAGTGGTTGTAGTTGTTGTAGATTCGGTGTGTAGGGGATTGGTTTGAGCAATCGAGATTTATGGTGACGAAATACCAACAGATATATTCAGACATGGAGCAATAGTGATAGGTGTAGAAATAGGTGTAGAAGAAGCAGTAGGAGAAGGTACATGAAATGATTCATTTGGTGAAGGAACTGAAGTATGAATCGGAGATGATACCTTTGGAATGGAGTGAGTAGGAGAAGGTTCCGAGACCATTGGTTGAGAAGTTGCAACAAGATCATCAGTCTCATTTTGAACTTTCTCTCGCTCTTATAAATCCAAATGCTTGTGAGATTCGGAAGCTTCTTGAACTGGAGTCGGAGACTTAGGCTTCCAAGCAGCTTTCTTTACCTTCTTCTTCTTCGGAGTAGCAACAGGTTCGGAGGGACCTTCCTTGGCTTTTCGCTTTCTGCCCTTCTTTGGTTTGTTTCCTTCTTCAAGAGCCCTTCATAAGCCTTCGGGCATAGATCTCCGGAAGCAGGTTTCTTTCGGTATTTGTTTATTACAACATTATCACCCGGAACATATAGGAGCATTGGTTCGGGAATCAAACCAATGAAGCTAAATTTAGTGGGGTCAGAGACAATGAAGTTTGATGTATGGAGGATGGGAATAACAGCTATCACAAAATTTTTGTGAACTTGAACCTGAAGACGTGTAATGACACGTTTGACAATCACCGACCAAAACTATGCACAAGATATCTTTGAATGCATTAATGAAGAAAGGGTACTCTGAACCAGCTGTGCCCAAAGAACAGAACCATAATCTTGGTTAATCCCCTTGTAGAGACCGTAAATTAATGTGAAAAAGAGTTTTCTAGCACTATCTGAGTCGGTGACTCTTTCAGAGAAACTCTTGAAAAGCAGCGTGAAAAGTCCATTCTACATGGGTGAAAAGATTTGGCTTCTTAAACTTTTACAGAAGGGTAAAACTTTCAATATATCCCATCTGGTAAAACATCGCGACAATTGCTGATGACGAAATTGATTCAGGGTCAACAAGATCATCTATAACAGTAAACCCTAGCAGCCTGTAAAATTGAGATTTGGAAATAGAGGTTTGGTGAGAATCCACCCTGAAAGTGATTAAGGCTTCACTCTGCTCGTAGTTTGTAGTGGAGAAAGCCTTCGTCAGATGAATCAACGGTACACTTTCAGCCATTGTTAGAGCCTGAGCAAGTGGAGAATATCATATGCATTTGATGGAAGACTCAAGATCCAAAGCTAGATTCTGTTTTGGTTTGATGTTCAACATAATCGTGGAAGTTGTTTGTTCAGCAGCTGATGGAGTTTCAGACGAAGCCGCCATGAATGCAGTTGGAGAAGAAGATGAATAGTGTACAGAGAAAAGAGGGATTATCGTTGGGGAATTTGAAAGTAGTGAGAGAAAATTAAGCGTAAATTTGCCTTGAATATGATAGTGATGGAGATAGAAAGCCAGTTGTTTAGACGTTTCGTTTCCTTGAAAAGGTGCCTGAAAAAGCATGACTGACAGGCGTGATGTCAGGCGGCGTAACTGACAAGGCATGATGTTAGGAATTTTGAAAAACACACGCCCAATTTTTGAAATCTTATCCCTTTAAAACCGTTGATTCAGTTCTTCACATTCTTCACTGAGTATAAATCTCCACAACCTTTTCGGAACAAGTAGTCATTTCCTGTTTTTAAATTGAAAGTAACCATTCAGAATTGTGAGACCAGACTTTTGAAAAACCACGAGGATTTTTATGCAAGAGTGTGCCAAAGATAAAGAAATAAAGCAAATTATATCTGGGAATATGTGATGTCAATTATAAATCGACATAAAACCAGTTGGATCCCGGGCAACGATCTCTTCCTTCGGAGTCAAGAGAGACTCGGAAGTGCTTGTGTGGCATCCCATTGAATTATGATCATCTGTTTGTTAAGAAACAATGAAAGGCTTCTTTTCATTTAGGCTTAAGGGTGGTTTCATCTTCAACTAAATTCTAAAACTCAAAATAAGTCTGAAAGAATGAACAAGTACTTTCTTGATCAGTGTAGCCACAAAAAACAAGTATGATATGGATTTATTTAAGTGACTAGATTTTAAAGAGATCTCAAGAAAAATAAAAACTGGATCTTGTGGGAAGAAAACTCTTAGGTCAAAACATTTCATCAAGATCTCACAAAAATAAAAATAATGAGATTCCAAGGTACAAACCACGAAGGTTGAATTCCGACAATTCCATGGTGAAAAACTAGAACATAGTAATTTTTCACCATCAATTCAGAAACGGGTTTCGGATTTTGGGTTTCACTCAATATGTGGTGATAACGATTTTAAGATCACGAACACGGATGTTGTGTAACCATAAACCTCAATGGTAATTTCTGAGAGTGTCGAGGCTTATAATTGTGGAAGTGAAAATGATGGAGAAATGATGGAGGTGGTTCCAATTATTAAGGCTTCAAACATAAAGTCTCAGAGGCTTCAGTCGACATGCATCAACATGCTTCTAAGGACACTTAACTAGTACAAAGATTTAGAGTTAAAAACCTTCCTTTATCGTTCAGAATCGAGAGCAAGATGAAAACGAACCTGCTTCTAAAAAGACAATACGAAAATAGCAAACAAAAAAAAGAAAAATATTTTTCGTAATTTTGAGTTTTTCTGAAAAAGATAAAACAGTATAATTTTCTTTTTGTTATTTTGGATTTTCTGAAAAAATAAATAAAAATAGAAAAATTAAGAAAAATATTTTTCGTAATTTTGAGTTTTTCTGAAAAAGATAAAACAATATAATTTTTTTTGTTATTTTGAATTTTCTGAAAAAATAAATAAAAATAGAAAAATAGAAAAATAAAAATAGAAAAATTAATAAAAATAGTGGACTCCGAGGCGTTCCGAGGGTTTAGAGCGATTCGGAGAAAGAACACTCCTTTACTCTATTATGCTTATTTCGGAACAAAATCTGCTTCTATCATTCCTAAGCCTTCTAAGCTTTGATTAAATGAAGGTTCATGCAAGGATTTCATAAAGATATCAACCAGTTGATCAGCAGATCTTACAAAGTGAACTTCTACATTGCTATCCTCCACGTGATCTTTTATGAAATGATACCTCAGTGCTATATGCTTAGTCTTGGAATGTTGCACTGGGTTGTGGTAAATGTGAATTGCACTTTCGGATTCACAGTATAAGGGGATTCTCTTCATATTAATCGTGTAATCTCTTAGCTGACTTTGAATCCACATCACTTGAGATGTACACAAGGTTGTAAACATCACTCGATTGTAGCTCGATGGTCGACTGGTGTTAAGAGATTAATCGGTATTGGTGAATTTAATCGGGAACCATAGATTATTAATAGAATATTAAGCTTAATCAAATATTAATATAGCATAAGAAAAAACAAGTACTTCAAAATTAGAAAATAAGAAAATTTGCAATTTGAAAATTTGAAGATGCGAAAATATGAACATTTCGGTATAATATTTGAAAATTTGAAAATTTGAAAATTTTGGAGTAAAAAAAGGTGATTTTTTCGAATTTTTTTAAATTTTTTTGACATTTTTTTTTTAACTTTTTTAGACTTTTTTTTTTTTTTTTTTTTTACTTTTGTAGACTTTTGTTGACCGATTAATCCCGCCAAGACTAATTAATCCTGCCAAACCCGATTAATCTTAAATTTCTAATTAATACCTTAATCCTCGACGGTTGGAGAACGTCAAGCGATTAATCCACGATTAATTATCGATTAATCCCGATTTCTGCAACCATGGATGTACATGAGGCAGCTGCGATATACTCATCTTCAGCAGTGGACAAGGAGACGCATGTTTGCTTCTTTGATTGCCAACTTACGAGTTTGTCGTCTAGAAATTGACACCCTCCAGTTGTACTTTTGCAATCAAGTTCTCATCCGCCAAGATCAGCATCATAGAACAATTGAACAAAGACACCTGAATCTAAAGGGTACCAAATTTTGAGAGAAGTCGTTTGTTTAAGGTATCGGAAGATGTTCTTTACTGTAGTCATGTGGGTTTCGCGAGGATTTTTTTGGAACCTGGCACAATAGCAAACAAAAAACATAATGTTTGGACGACTAGCTGTTAGATACATTAATGAACCTATCATTTGTCGATAGAGACTCCTATCAGCTGTTGGCTTGTCCAAAGAAGGTGTAAGCTTCGTTCCGAATGCCATTGGAACTTTAACCTTTGAGTCTCCCACCATTCTGAATTTTGCAAGAAGAGACTATGTGTAGGCTTCTTGATTTATGAATATGCCCTCTGAACTCTTTCTAATATTCAATCCAAGGAAAAAGTTAGTTGGACCCATTTCACTCATTTCAAATTTAGTCTCCATCAATTTTTGGAATTTTTCAGTTAATCTAGGATTAGTAGATCCGAAAATGATATCATCAACATAAATCTGAACGATCATAAGGTGGTCACCATCTTTCTAATGAAAGAAGGTTGGGTCGACCAATCCTTGTTTAAACTTAGATTGCTTTAAAAAACGAGTTAATGTTTCATACCATACTCAAGGAGCTTGTTTCAAACCATACACAACCTTGTCTAATATATATAACAGTGATTACGATACTTTTCATTTACGAAACCAGGTGGCTGCTCCACATAGACCGTCTCTTCTAGTTCACCATTTGAGAATGCACACTTCACATCCATTTGATAGACTTTGTAGTTCTTGTGAGTTGCATATGCCAAGAAGATACGAACAGACTTCAGCCTTGCTATTGGTGCGAAAGTTTCTTCATAGTCTATGCCTTCCTCTTGAGAATACCCTTTTACAACCAAGCGAGCTTTGTTTCTGATTGCGTTTCCTTCTTTTTTAAGCTTATTGCGAAACACCCATTTTAGACCTACAACTAATGCATCCTTCGAAGTTGAAATCAACCTCCAAAATTTATTGCGCTCAAACTAATTTAGCTCTTCATGCATTGCTTGCACCCAATCGGAAGGATCGAGAGCAAGCTTAACTGTTTTTGGCTTAATCTTGGAAATAAATGAATTAAAATGCAAAATTCCATTTTGGAAAATAGTGCAGTCTGATTCGCTTTCTGTGGAGCTCTCGTGAGAACACTAGAAGAAGTTGAATCAATCACTTTCTATTTGGGATGATCTCTGGTCCACTTTGCCAAAGGAGGGTAGTTCGGATCATAGGACAGATCCAATACGACATTTACATCTTCAAATTTTGACTGAGCATCTGATTCACTATGTTCACCTTCATTCTCCCCCTGGAATGGTTCACTTGGCTCAAAATTCGGAATTGGGTTCTCCCCTTGGATTAGAGTGTCAAGGCTGACTTCAGAGTTTTCATCCTCCCCTTGAACAGGTGAATCGGATGTTGAGGTTAAAGTAAAACCCACCCTGTAACACTCCAAATCAGGTAATTACCATTTCAATCCTTTAAATGAAAAATATATCATAATGGTCCCTTAGCATGAGGGGTGTACTCCAGGAGTACGCTTAGCGTACTAAGGATGAGTGATCGTGGAGAGTGGCCGCATACACGGGCGTACACGACAGAAGAGCAAAACCCTAATTCTCGGACTTTACACATATTTAAACATCTTTAAGCTTCTTGGACCAAACCCTAATCAGCCTCCATAGCCTCATTTCGCCCTTTTACACCAGAGTTTCCTTGTGAGAGTGTTCTTAAGCTTAAAGAGTGTATTTGTGGCCATTTAGAGATCATTCAAGAAGAAGAAGTTAGTGAGCAAGCTTGGTGTGGCATTGAGCTTCAAGATTCTGCATCTATTTCACCTTGAGGTGCTTCTGGAGGTATAAACTTTAATCTTGCCATCTTATTCATTAGATTGATCTAGGGTTTACTTTATTGTCCCATTTGTGTTCATGGATCATCTCTTGGGAGTTTGAGCAACTTTAGAGCTTAGGAAGAGTAGATATGAGGTCCCTTAGTTCATTCATACCATACAAATGTAGTCTTGATGGGTGTTTTGACCTGATGCATGAGTTAAGACCCTTGGAAAGGTCTTAATAGATTATAAGAGGTTGTTGGGAACACATGAAGCATGAAAGGACATAAAGTTGCCAAGTTTATGACTTAGGATGTCTTTATAGACTCAGATCTAAACTTGGATGTTAATATTCCAAGCATTAAGAGCTTAATGGTTATTTGTGTATGTCTGGTTTGTACGCTGCGTGTAGCAGAATGTACGCGACACATACTGACTAAGGCTCTAGTACGTTGAGCGTACTCGAGTGGTACGTTGGCGTATGCACTCCGGTGTTTTTTGGGCTTCGTATGGGCTCGTAAGACCTTTTGGCCCTTAATCAGTTTTAAGCTTCATCATATTTTGGGGTTAGTGGCCCGATTAATTTGTTTTGGGCCATGATTTCTTTGGTTGAGCCTTATTGGGCCATGTGGCCCATTAATAGCTTTGTACATGGACTTTGGGCTCATTAGCAAAGGAAAGACTCTTGGGCCATTATGGAAGGATTTAGACTTAGGTAATTCGGCTCTTTAATTAGATTGTACTTAATCCTGCTTTTGGGTTAATGGTATTATTGTTCAGCACGGGTGGTTTCAGGCTGTTAGGCGAGCAGCTTTTGAGTTCAGCAGATAGAGGTGAGTCTCATCACCATACCAATGGGTCAAAGGCACCAAGGTCAGCCCATTTTGTGATATGTAGTACACTAGTTAATGTAGTGATATGTGGTAGACTATTTGATTATATGCTATGTGGTATGCTAGTTGCTTCTGTGATATTTGCAGAAAAGACCATGGGGGTGCCCATGGCACTTGGTTATAAGACCATGTGGGGGTGCCCATGGTATTCCAAGTAAGACCATACGGGGTGCCCATGCCACATAGTTGTAACACCATGTAGAGGTGCCCATGACATCCTAGAGTAAGACCCTGGAGGGTGTCCACGACATCCTTATATATTATACGCATGGCTTATGTGATTGATATCGATTATATTATTATGTGGATTATGTGGGGTATGCTCTGGGGATCTCATTAAGAATTAGCTTACAATTTGTTGGTTGTTTCAGGTACTTCAGGATCTAAGGTCAAGGGCCCGGCGTGATGGCGCGACACGTACTCTCTGGCGTTCTGTTTGGGGACACTCTGATTTTATGAATAACTTGCCTGATGTTATGGATTTGAAAACAATTGCGATTGGAATTTTATAATTTATGGAAATGAATTTCTAATTAAAAATGAAAAAAATTTATTGAGATTTTTGGGCTGTTACACTCCCCCCTGAACAGGTGCATTGGTAGCTTGTGGTGAATGTGGAATTTCGGATGTGTTCGGAATTTTTGGTTCTTTTTCAAGTTCTTTAGCAACATCATCAATGAACTTCTTAAGTTCTTCTTCCTTGTTATATTTTGTTATTGATTCCAAAGCGATCTCCTTTTCTGGCTCATCAAACAGATCAATGAATTCCTCGTAGAGATTTGAAAGAGGAATCGTCATTTGTATTGTTCTTAGAAAAATCTCCTTTGATTGACAGTAAACCTTCTGACACTTCTTCAAATAATTATCATCAAATGTGAAATAATAGGTTTCTTTTATATTTTTCGACTTTTTATTCAGAACCCTATATGCCTTCGAAGTAAGAGAATACCCCAAAAAGATCCCTTCGTCAGCTTTCACATCGAACTTGTTCCGCTGGTCTTTTGAATTGAAGATGAAGCACCTAGAACCAAAGACATCGAAGAACTTGACATTACGTTCTCGTTTATTTAGAATCTCATAAGGAGTGATTGAAAATTGTTTATTGATGAGAGATCGATTCTAAGTGAAACAGGAAGTTCCAATAGCCTCAGCCCAGAAGTAAAGCAACAAGTTCGCAAAAGACAACATGGTCCTCGCAGCTTCGCACAAAGACCAGTTTCGACTTTCAACGACTTGGTTCTATTGAGAAGTGTAAGGAGCAAAGAGGTTATGAGCAACTCCTTTTTATGTTTGGAATTCTTCAAACACGTGGTTTTTGAACACCGACCCATTGTTACTATGAACGTTCTGAACCAGCTTTCGCAATTGAAGTTCGATCTGCTTGATAAAGTCCTTGAGCTTGTAAGTGGCTTCTTATTTTTGTTTAAGAAAATAAACCCAACTAAATCTGGAAAATTCATCAACAATAACTAGAATGTATTTGTTACCACTAACACTCTCGACGGCGGAAGGACCACAAAGATCTATATGTAATAGTTCAAGTGGCTCAATCACTTTGGTGTTGACAATAGTCAAATGACTCTTCCAACTTTGCTTTGCTAGCTCGCAAGCAACACAAAGATGTTCCTTCTCAAAATTAAGAGTCTTCGGTGCCATAACTAACTGTCATCCGAAGATGCTTTCGTAAGAAGGCATATTGAAGGCTTTATTGTGATCGGCTTTATGTACAAAGGAAATATCTCTCCCTTTCTTTTGTATTTCAGAAGTACTACCTTCGTTTTCTTTTCTATAATTTCAGATCCCTCATCATCGAATGATACTTTTAGCCCTATACCTGCAACCAATTATGACACACTTATCAAATTATGTTGCATGCCTTCCATGTATGTAACCTTGCGAATGGAGAATTCCCCATTTGTGATCACGTCATATCCTTTGATTTCTCCTGTGGCATTATTTCCATACTTCATTTTCCTCTGTCCTTCAGGGATCAAAATTCTCTCAGCTCTACTCTCCTTCCAGTCATGTGATGTGAACAGCCACTATCAATATACCATTCCAAGTCGTATTGTTCATCACAAATTACCTACAAAATTCAGAAAGATTTAGGAACCCAAAGTTGTTTGGGTCCTCATGAGGTTTTCTTGGCAACAGGAAAAATTATAGCTACATCAACTAAGTATGATCTTTTTATCAAGGTTGAATTATCTCATTTTGTTATTTTGAAAACAACAATCCTACTATCTTCAGATTTCTTTGCTTTAACAGGATTTTGTTTTTGTTCAGCTTCAATTTGTTGCCGAGCCACCTTCTTCATAAACTTCTTTTTCTCCATTTGCAAGCGTGCTTTGGATTCCTTAAGTGAAATCTCAAGTTCCGAAACAGCTTTTCCTTTGCCTTTAACATCTTTCGATGTGTTATTGTTTTTGAAACATTTTTTTTGAGAGAAAATTAAGGTTTAGTCTTTTGCAAAGGTTTTGTTTGTTTTGAAAACAATGGTTTCAGAAAAACTTTTGGTTTTGAAACCTATGGAGTTGATGACTGTGGCTTTGAAGACAAGATAAATTTCGGATTCGGAGAGAATTTGGCATTTTGATTTGGGAATCTTTATGGGTTAATAGAATTGGAATTTTTGGATTTCCAGAATCGCTTCCTTTCTTTCAGATTTTTCTTATATCTAGCATTTAGTTGTCTTTCCTTAGCAATATGTTCCTTAGCTGACTTATGAATTTTGACTCTAGGCTTTGGTTTTTTTATTAGGTAAGTCTATCTGTTCGGAAGATGTTGCACTAGGGACTCTTTAGTTCCACTCATACTAGCTATATCCTTACAAATATTGACACTATTTAATGGTTCTGCAACATATCTCCCTTTGGTTTTCCAAGAGGTCATTTCGGAAAGAGTTATGGTTTCAACAGAGTTATCGATTGGTCCTGACCAAAAGAATTTATCGCAACCATCTGTATGATCGTCATCTACCAGGGACGTTAGTTCATAAGTTTGAGTTTTGTCCAGTCCACTTTTTACAAAAACTTGGTTAGGGACGATTTGAACTTTCGGAAGAATAGTAGCTTTCACTTTTAAAACATCTGAACCCTTATTTTCAAGGATGCGAACATATTCAATTGAGTTTTCAGAAATCAACTCTTTCTTTGCTGCATACTCATTTTTTTCAAAAATGCCAAACAAGCAATCTCATCCTCTACAAAGATCCCACTCATGTCACTTTTGTGAAATTCGAAATCATTCTTAGTATCGAAAGTATTTTCAGAACTCAATTTTGTGCATAAAGAGTGAAATTTTTGTACAGTGCCAGATTTAATTATCTCTTTATCATTTCCATCTAACATTTGTTTTAGCATGCTTTTGTGATCTTTGGACTGAATATAATCTTCAATTTTTTCAAGTCCAATTTTATAAGATTCAGAAACATCGTCTGAGGATACTATGGATTCGCACTTGTAACACTCTGCATCGATTTCATCCTCTTTCAGTTCGAGAAAGGGTAAAATCATTTTGTAAATCTTTTTCCCTATTTCACAATCAAGATGCAGTTGGGTGATATTAAAATATAATCTCTTAGCAATCAAACAGGAAAATATTTCTTTGTTTTAAAATCGCAATATTGTCTCTTTTCGAATAAATGACATCATCCCTAGACCTATTCAACTCTAACTACAACTTCTCAATCCACATCCATGTCTTCACTCTTCTTTGTTATCCTGCTGATTTGATCGGTTAGGTTAGAACTGTTTAGACATGTTCTTTTTAAACTATCACTAAAACTTAAGACAGTAAAATTCAAATCTTCTAATTCAGATTTTTAATGAGTAAATGGAATATTAAGAGACTAAGAATAGATTGTAACTTACTGATGACCCGCTCACATTCACTAACCTATTCCGAAACAGGTCTTGCAGCAAAACAGTTGTCAGAGGCCTTTGTGCTGTCAGTGGTGTATCCTCTCTGCTTAGAAACATCACCACGGACCATCAAACATCTTTCCTCGTACTCAGGGACTCCATACTTCACCACAAAGTATCCACCATGCGATGGCTTCCGAACTTCCTCATCTTCTGAATCTGTTTACCAAACTTCAACTCGACCAAACTCATCAGCATCCTCCTGCATAATCAAAGCAAGCTTAACACTATCAACAGTCTTTTTCTTTCGAATCTCTTCCAACTTTCGAAGATAATAAGCTTCATCATATTCTTCCTCCTTCTTCTCACTCATTTTTCTAAGCAGACACTCTTTTGCCAAATGATTCTTGCCATGACAATAGTTGTAGTCATAGCCAAAATCTCCCATAAGCTTATTCTCTTTATTCACCGCATCCTTTTGAGAATTGTTGAGGCACTCATCCTTTGCCTTTTCTGAGCTATAGTTCCCTTGCCAATTTCTGGTTTTTGAGGCGTCCAAAATTCTTTTTGGCAAACTTTCAGGGATTTGACACCATCAAAGTGTATTCTTCTTTTGAAAGCTCAAAATCAGAGAGTTCAGATTCTGAATCTTCTTCTGCTACCTTTTTTCCCTTCGCAACTAAGGCCAACGAACCCATACTAGAAACAAGCTTAACATCCTTTATCACTTCATCTTCGTGGCATCTTTGAATTCCCACCAGCTTCGTCAAGGTATAATTCTTAAACTGTTCATTGGCTTTTACGATTGACACGACTGCTTTCCATTCCGATCTTAAAGTGTTCATGAACGTCACCTTTTGCTCAATCAGTTCTCTCTTGATCTTGTGTTTTAACATCCTGCTTAAGAGATGATTCAAATGATTAATAGTTTGATCAAGTTTCTCATCTGGCTTTTGAGAAAAAGCACCAAACTCCAAAATAAGTAGTGTTTGAACTGAATGTTCAAGATCTTCATAACCCGAGTAGATTTCTTTCAGCCTGTCCCATATCTCCTTCGCAGTTTCACAAGAATTCACCAGACGAAACATGTCTGGAGGATGACCAAATCTGATTGTCCTCATTGCCTTGACGTTACTCAATAACTTCTCCTTTTCATCTTGAGGAATGTACGTTTGTTCAATGAAAAGAGTGTTATATTCTGCTTGAGTTTTGATGACTTTCCTTGTAGCAGTGTGAGAAAACATCAGCTGGGTTATTGATTCCCATATCAATGAACCATAATCTTTAAGACCTTGCATGTAGTCCTCAAAGTGCAGTGCCCATACTTCGTAATCTTGTGGAAACAGAATAAGGATCCTGGTT
The DNA here is from genome assembly GCF_051521515.1 of Lactuca serriola. Lineage (NCBI taxonomy): Eukaryota > Viridiplantae > Streptophyta > Magnoliopsida > Asterales > Asteraceae > Lactuca > Lactuca serriola. Next base: position 144,210,357 of record NC_136409.1, read on the forward strand.
GTAGAATTGATGTTTCTTGTAGATTGAAGCATAGAGAGTGTGGATCTTCTGGTTGCTTGATTTCGATTCACAGAAACCTATTAAGAATCATATGTGTAATAGAATAATCGAGTGTAGGACTAAAAACGAAACTAGATCTATCATCTGCAATCGATGAGAACGATGAAAACGACAAGAACAGATCTTACAAAACATGAAAACCATAATAAGCTCGAAAAAAGATATGAGTATGAAATTACACAATCTCCTTCTTTGATACCAATTGTTGAAACAATAAACTTGAAGATCTATAGATTCAAAACAGTAAAGTAAATCAACAAGAAGACCAACGATCGAAACTGTGTCGAATGATTAATATTCAATGCCTTAGAATAGTTCAATGTGAACTGTTCTGTAAAGACAAAGTAGGGAATCACAAAAAGGATTAACCCTAAAGGCGTTTCATGCATGTACTATTAATAGTCTAACCCTAATAAAATTTCGCGTGGACAGACCCAGCCCATTACAATATGGACTATCCTAGTACAAAACCTTATTGAGACAAAATGTTAAATACTCTAACACAAACCGATCATTTTTTTACTATAGCAGACTGATGTGAGTTTACTCACTATACTATAGGACAATAGGATATGTTATATGCTTGTAGTATTTGTGACTCCTGTTGTATGTGTTATATACATGTGTGCCTATATTCTATATGTATGTGAGGTGAAATAGACCCGGTACAGCCTTGTGCTGACATATGAGTTGAAATAGACTCGGGGGTGTAATAGACCTGCTACGGCTAGGGTCGACGCATGAGTTAAAATAGACTCGGGGGTCAAATAGACTCGGGGGTCAAATCGACCTGGCATTGTCTTGAGCTGGCAAATATGTATGGTATGTGGTATTTTGAGGAACTCATTAAGCTTCATGCTTACAGTTTTCAGTTTTTGTTTCAGTTACTTCCCGATCGAAGGGGATGAGCTCGGGACGATTGCATCACACACACTATAAGATTTTGCATTTTATTTGACTCTTATGTATTTGGATGATTTTAACATAGTCTGATTCCACTATGGTGTTATGGAAACATTTTGAATGCTGGTTTTATTATTATAAAAATTGAAATTTTTAGTCTTAAATTTTGGGACATTGCACCAATATTGGAGTGATGGTTGTTGTTGTAAGAAAACTCAACTAAGGGAAGGTAGGAGTCCCAACTCCCACCAAAATCTATGGCACGTGCTCTCAACATATCCTCAAGTGTCTGAATTGTCCGCTCACTCTGGCTGTCAGCTTGCGGATGATTGTGGTGGTGATTTAATCGAGTTTGTAATACAAGATCAGAGTTAAGAACGAATTAAGAGCACAAGGTCTAAATATAATATATTTGGCGTGATTACACTTTCAGGAATAAGAGAAAATTCAGAGAATAAAAGTTGAATAATGAAGCTCCTCTCTAACTCTAGTACTCATCCCATATATATAGGGATAAAGAAAGCGTACAAAAAAATATATGGGATTAAGACACTTAAGCTTCGATACATAATGCCCTTCTAATAAACTAACATACAAACAAACTTCAACACATATAACAAATTTGAGCAGCTTGATGTATCACCCTTCGTATCTCTGAATACCAACTGATTATCTTCTTAACTTCTGCCTTGTCACCATCATTGTTTTTCTTACAACTATTCATATGAACAATTAAATTCATATAGTGAGAAGTTATATATCTTTCCACATCACAGGCTTAAAACAATAACTTAGTATTCTTTCCTTTCTTGTTCTTCCCAACAAATACTATTCCCAGGGGCTTCAAACAAATTTCACCATCAACATAAGATTTCAAATCAACTTGACTGTTCAATGAAGATTGAGGCACTGCGATATGTTTGCCAACCGTCAAAGCTAATTCGACATCAGTTAAAGCAAGATATTTATAATAATTGTCTATGAATAACTTGATGTGATCAAATCCGATCAAGAAATCTTCTTTTCTTGTTAACTGAAGCTTTGAGACATCAGTTCCCTTCCGAATTCTTGCGAAAAAATTAAGTCATGAATATTGATTAGAAGAAAGTCAGTCACTGAAAAGTCAAAAGCATCGTTGTTTGCTCTGACAGCTTGAAATCGATAATTCTACAACACCCCTTCGAACAAAACGTCCTTAGAAATGTTAAGAGCTCGAATTATCTTGACCAACGACCAAATCTCCTCTTCCCTCTTTCCCAATACAACGTGAAATCAAAATTTCATTCTTGTAAATTCTTCTTTGTCGAATTTATCATCAATCTGATAATGAGAAGCCATAAACATCATCTTGTTAATAGGAAAATCCAACTGATTGAAATCAGTGTCTTCTGTGGCATAGCTCTTTTTGGGAATTTTTTCAAAGTCATGCATTTCTTCAGTAACCACCAAAGCTTCAATATTCTCAGAAAAATAGTGCTTCGAAGGATCTCCCTTTTCAAGACCAGGAGGGTCGATTGCAATTTGTTGAAGAATGTTTTGTATCTGCCTTTGCTTCTCAATTTCTATTTCAACTGCAGCCTTCTTTTCTTCTATAGTGGGTTCTGTAGAGATACCTTTTTCCTTTATTCTTCATATCTTTTGTTAAAAGGAGGCGTCTTAGACGAACTTAAACCTCCAACACCAGAACTAATTACAACTCCTTTCGTTAAAGGCTTTGTTGTCGTTTTTGTTCTTAACAAAATTGAAATTATGGTCTTTAGAAATGAAGTAGATATTTGGGTAGAAATGACTATCCCAACTACTTTTGCATCATCATCTCTTTTCGAAGAACCACTTCCTCCCATGTTGGCCTTCGAACCCATGCTCATGCCAACACTAACTCCTTCTCCCCCTTACACTCCGGTGTAAACAGGTGGGGCATCTGTTCATATCAAATTAATGAGCTTCACAAAAGGAGCTAACTCAGCCTTTAGTGTTGACTCCAATGATAGGAATTTCTGAAACAAAGATTATGGAGTGAGCAACGAAGAAGATGAAGAACCAATCGTCGAAACTAAGTCCTTAAAATTGGTCAACGTCCCTTTGATTTTGGTGAAACTTAGAACATCAATTTCAACCTTCTTATCAACTTTCGGAAGGAATGATTGATACCTCCTGATCACATTTGCAAATAAGCCACTAACACCGGATGTGAAGGGTCAACCTTTCCAAGAATATCATCTGTAATGCGTGCAACTGTCGGAAATATGACTGGATCATCCTCCACTATCTTCGGTTGTTGATACAATCAAAATCCAGCCTTCTGTTCATCATCAGGAATAGCAATTTCTTCCTTTTCATAAGCATTCTGCAATATCAGACTCCAATAACGAGCACAAGATATCCCATTCACTGCATTTATATTACCAATGCTCTTAACAAATTCTTCCCACAACTGAGTTGTGTAGTCAACCTGTAAATCATAATAGAGACCAGCTATCATGGTATAAATTTCCAATTTAGCCTTATCCAAACCATCAGTCCGACCCGTCAGGCATCGAAGAAAAATCCTAAATAAAAAATTCCATATGCAAGGTAGAGAAGACTTATTGAAATCACTTATCCTCATCAGAATCGGTTGATGTCCCATCTCATTGAACATGTGAATAACCTGTTCATTAAAGACCTCATAGAAAGGTTCGACATTAGAAATATTCAAGATATGATCAAACATCTTCTTGGTTAACTTCAATTTCTTGTCATTTATCAACTAAAAAGTAACCAATTTAATCGTCTTACTATATATCGTAGTTGAACCAGCAAGAGATAACCATGACATTGGCACAGAAAAGGAGGAAAACATGGTCGTAGATAGAACAAAGTTATTCAAAGCAACGATGAACATCACCAAATCATCAGGATACTTAGTAACATCTGGTTGAACTCGGTAGTTTGTGCTTTGAATCTTCATTAGTGGTTGAGAAGTGTTGTCACCCATGGTTTAAGATGGATCAACAGCCACCATTGCTAGGGTTTTGAAAAAGCTTTTGAGAGAACGTAAAGGGAAAGAAATATTTGGGGAATGTTGATCGCATAAAGTTGGAACAATATGACTCAAAACCCTTTTATACGTAAACCCCAATTTGAATTTGAAGCGGTTAAAACATTTAATACAGTCCACGTGGCTCCTTGAAAATCGAACCAGTAGCCGTAAAAATAGTCACGTCTAAAAATTAATTGGCACTTTTTCCTTGAAAACTGCATGAAAACCAAAACGTCACATCCAACAGGATGTTCACTTGTCCCAATGGAATAAGAACTGTCAGTAACCCTTCGGTATGGAGGTTGGTCTCTTTCGCTTTTGGGTTGAGAAGCGAAGTCATATGCCAGCCTTTGCGAAATCATCAGCATGAGTTGGTATTACTCAGAACCTCAAGGATTTCGTGAGTGCATATGTGTGCGAAAGAATAAGATAAGAAGCAAGCATAATAAAATGTGGTTATGTGATGTCAATTATAAATCGACATAAAAGCAGTTAGACCCCGGGCAAAGATCACTTCGTTCTACATCAAGAGATATGTCAAATAGCTTGTGTGGTTTCTCGTGAATTACAATCGAATACTCATAGAGGAGTATCGAAGGGCTTCTTTTCACTGGCTTTGTGGGTTGGTTGAAATTTTGTTACTATTCAAAACTTAACATAAGTGTGAAAACTTGTAAACAAGATTACTTGTTTGACCAGTGTATTCAGTGACAAGTTGGCTTTTGGAAAAAATTTCAATTAACAAAGTATCGAACTGATATTCAGACGAAAATCATATTCCGAAAAAAAATTCTTGGATCTTGTTGGGTCAAAATGTCGTGGGTGTCAAACATTTTAGTAAGACCACGCAAAAAGAAAGAATATGACTTTGAATATTAAAAGGAGGTACTTAAACAAATGTTTCGTTACATTCGAGAACAAAAGTTCCCCGTCAATTCCTTAAAGGTTGCAAAATTTTGGGTTTCACCTTCATCACGGTCTCATGAATCCATATCATAAACACAGATTGTTTATATAGCTATAACCTAGTTGGTTTGAACCAGAGATGTCTTGGGTATGTGTCATTGTGTGTCATCATGTAAGAATAGTTGATGAAAAAGATTGGGTAAAGAATTGAAAGTACCTCTGCTATTAGTTGACCAAGCAGGAGACTCTTAACTCATTTAAGAAGAGTAAGGTAGCTCAGGGACTAATGTGAATATAGCCTGATTGGAAAGGAATCCTCGTGATGATCCATTAAGGCTTTGAAACACATTAAGTCATGGAGGCTTGGGTCGACATGTTGTATCATGCTTCTTGGGACAACTAACTAGTGCAAAGCATCGAATATTTACCTTTCCCTAGAGCTGCAAAACGTGTTCCACTATGGATCTTGATTAGAAAGTTGTACAAAACATGTTAACCAAACACAATAGAAACGAAATATTTTTGTCTTTTTGATTTTTGAATGAAAATGACAAAAATAAGAAAATCATTTTGATATTTTTGAATTTTTTAAAAGAAAATGACAAAAATAAGAAAATCTTTTTGATATTTTTGAATTTTTTTTAATGAAAATGACAAAAATAAGAAAATCTTTTTGATATTTTTGAATTTTTGACTGAAAATGACAAAAATAAGAAAATCTTTTTGATATCTTTGAATGAAAATGACAAAAAAAAAATAAGAAAATCTCTTTGATCTTTTTGAATTTTTTTAATGAAAATGACAAAAATAAGAAAATCTTTTTTATATTTTGAATTTTGAATGAAAAATATAAGAAAGAAAATATACCAAACATGCGAATCATAAAGAATCGACATAAGGAATCAAATTATTGACATTACGACAGAAACGAAGTAGCAAAGCATATGATGAATCATTCAAAGGAATTTCGAAAGCGAAGTGTATCGAACGCTGAATGGTGAGCAATATCCTCAAAATGGATCAACGACATTTTGACATTACTTGTCTTTATGACGAATTCAAACCAGGAACCGCATTCGCATCTAGCATGCCAAACCCCGATAAAATTCTAAGAAAATTCTTTTCGTCCAATTGTTATGTAAAGATATCAGCAAGCTGATCTGTTGTCTTTATAAAGTGAACTTCTATGTTGCCATCTTCAACATGATCTTTCATAAAGTGATAACGAAGTGCGATGTGTTTTGCTTTGAATGTTGCACAGGATTATGACAGACGCGAATAGCACTTTGTGAGTCACAATACAACAGAATTTTCTTCATGTTGACTGAATAATCACATAGTTGACTTTGAATCCATATGATTTGAGAAGTGTGTTGGTGATTTTATATCACTAATATTATTTAAGTGTAATGGGGTTAATTTGTTGATCAATGTCACTTTAACAATTATCGAACAAATTAGTATGGTGCGAAGTGCACATTTGTTTGATTTTGTCATAATTGAAAGTATACTGCTATTTAGGGGCGAAGACCCTGAACTGATGGGGGTCCGGGGGCAACGCCCCTGGGAGCGGGGTCCAAGGGGCGGCAACCCCTGGCGGGGTCCAAGGGGCAGAGCCCCTGGCTGGGGTCGTGCTTTGATAAAAAAAAATGTCTCAGAAATCCGTATTTTGATAAAAACACCCGGTTTTGTGATCCATTTATAGACCCGGTTTTATGGTAGTTTATGACAGGTAATATGGCCGTTTTTGGATAGGAAGTTATTTATATATAACTACCATATGGCAGTTTTAAGACAGAAATTTAGTTTTCTGTTATATATGATCAATTTCGGATTCTCTTTTGTGTACGGATTCATAACATCTTCTTCATTCTATATTCTAGAAAATAGCGAGTTTCATCCGATTAAAGATTTTGAGTGTACCCTCGAAATGCTTTAATCTGAAAGTGTTTCACAACTCTCACTGATCCAAGTATATCTATACCTCGAATTTCTAACAAAGATTAAAGCAGTTCTGTGATCATGACAAGTGGTGATTCTGTGAAGGAAATGACTAGTAAGTTTGAAAAACTGAACAAGTTTGAAGGGCAAGATTTTCGTAGATGGTAGAAGAAGATGAAGTTTCTCCTTACCACTCTGAAAGTGATGTATGTTCTGAGTACACCCATGCCAGTCTTACTAGAATCTGTTGAAGATGAACCTTTGGAGGCAACAAGAAGAAGATCAATGTGGGAAAATGATGATTACATATGTCGTGGTCATATTCTCAATGGTATGTCTGACTCTCTTTTTGATATCTATCAAAATTTCGAATCTGCAAAAGAACTATGGGATTCTCTTGAATCCAAGTATATGGCTGAAGATGCTTCTAGCAAGAAGTTTCTTGTCAGTAACTTTATAGGTTACAAGATGATTGACTCCAGGCCTGTTATGGAACAATACCGTGAAATGTTAAGGATCCTGGGACAGTTTGCTCAACACAATCTGAAAATGGACGAAGCCATTGTTGTGGCTGTGATCATTGACAAAATGCCCCCTTCCTGGAAGGATTTTAAACACAATATGAAACATAACAAAGAGGAATTGACTTTGACTCAACTTGGAAGCCATTTACAGATTGAAGAGTCCTTAAGGACTCAAGAACTTGATAACAATCTTAAAGGCAAGAACCAAGTTGGTTCCTCTTCTGTGAACATGGTCGATGGAGAAGGATCAAAGAATCAAAAGAAGTCTAATGGAAAAAAGGAAGTTTAAAGGAAAGGATGACAAGTCTTCCAACAAGAAGGCTAAAGTGGTGTGTTGGAATTGTAACAAACCGGGTCACTTCAAGAAAGATTGCCGTTTGTGTAAAGTGAACAAGGATGGTGCAGGACCAAGTGGATCCAAGGATCCAGAAAAGCAACAAGGTCATAATTCTGTTTTCATGCAGAATTTTAACTATATTCAGAATTATATTTATGTGATTTCTGAAGCATTTTTTGTGCAGGATGATAATGTTGCATGGTGGGTTGATTCGGGAGCAACAAGTCATGTTTGCAAAGATCTATATTGGTTCAAGGACTTTCAACCAATTGATGATGGATCTGTTGTGAAAATGGGAAATGTTGCAACTAAACCAATCAAGGGCATAGGATCTGTTTTACTTACTTTTACTTCTGGGAAATGTTTGTGTTTGAACAATGTTTTATACGTTCTAGGTATTCGTAAGAATCTCGTGTCTGAAATTGTATTAAATAATTGTGGTTACAAACAAGTGTTAGAAAGTGACAAGTATATCTTGTCAAGACATGGTTCTTTTATGGGATTTGTTTATATATGTAATGGAATGATTAGACTTAATATTAATTATCCTTCTATTGATAATTCTGTTTGCATGGTTTCTAGTAGTACTAGCAATAATGTTCATAAATCTGAATTATGGCATGCTAGAATAGGACACATTCTTTACAAAAGAATAAAAGACATGTCTAAAATGAGTTTAATTCTTGCTTTTGATATGCAAAATAATGAAAAATGTAAAACATGCATGCTAACTAAAATCACTAGACAACCTTTCAAAGATGTTGTTAGGGAAAGCAAGGTATTGGATCTTATACATAGTGATTTATGTGATTTTTATGCAACACCTTCCCTTGGAAACAAGAAGTATGTTGTTGCTTTTATTGATGATGCATCTAGATATTGTTATATCTATTTGCTACATTCTAAGGATGAAACACTTGATAAATTTAAAATTTATTAACAACAAGTTGAGCTTCATAAAAATGAATTAATAAAAGCATTGCGTACTGATACAGGTGGTGAGTATTATGATCCACTTTATTTTGAATCAACTGGAATAATACATCAAACCACAGCTCCATATACACCACAACAAAATGGTGTAGCTGAAAGGAAGAATAGGACTTTGAAAGAAATGGTTAATTCCATGTTGTCGTATTCTGGTTTAAGTGAAGGGTTTTGGGGTGAGGCAATGTTAACTGCATGTTACATCTTGAATAGAACTCCAAATAAAAAGAGTAAGAATAGTCCTTATGAACTTTGGTGTAAAAAGGTACCAAATTTGAGTTATCTCAAAGTTTGGGGTTGTAGAGCAGTTGTAAGGCTCACTGAACCCAAAAGGAAAACGTTGGGTGAGAGAGGTATAGATTGTATCTTTATTGGATATGGTGAGCATTCCAAAGCATATAGATTCTATGTTTTAAAATCTAATGACTCTGTGTCTGTAAACACAGTGATAGAGTCAAGAGATGCTATTTTTGATGAATATAGATTTAAATTTATACCTAGACCAAGGGACATGTTTCATCAATCTTCCAGCAAGAGTGCTACTCAAGCTGAAGATGTTTCTGGTGGTGCAAGTTCTGTACCTGAACCTAGGAAAAGCACCAGAGCTAGAAAAGCTAAGTCTTTTGGATCTGATTTTCAACTATATTTAGTTGAAGGGACAAGGAATGAGACTATTTCTCAACATCAATATTGTTTTAATATTGAAGAGGATCCAAAGACTTTCAGTGAAGCTATGGCTTCTAGGTATGTCCATTTCTGGAAAGAGGCAATTCATGATGAGATTGATTCTACCATGCATAACAATACTTGGGTATTAGCTGATTTACCTCCTGGTTGCAAGGTATTAGGTTGTAAATGGATCCTCAAAAGAAAAATGAAGGTGGATGGCACAATAGATAAGTATAAAGCCAGATTGGTTATCCAAGGCTTTAGACAAAAGGAAGGCATTGATTTCTTTGATACTTATGCTCATGTTGCCAGAATTTCTACTATTAGATTATTATTAGCTCTTACAGCTATACAGAATCTTGTGATACACCAAATGGATGTGAAAACTGCATTCTTGAATGGTGACTTGGATGAGGAAATATACATGAAACAACCTGAAGGGTTTGTGATGCCTGGAAATGAACACAAAGTGTGCAAGTTGAAAAAATCATTATATGGTTTGAAACAAGCACCAAAACAATGGCATCAAAAGTTTGATGATGTTGTCTTGTCTAATGGTTTTGCATTAAACCAAGCTGACAAGTGTGTATATAGCAAATTTGATACTTCTGGTAAAGGAGCCATGATTTGCTTATATGTAGATGATATGTTGATTTTTGGTACTGATTTAGAAGAAGTTGATAAAACCAAGAAATTCTTATCATCTAGTTTTGATATGAAAGACATGGGGGAGGCTGAAGTAATTCTTGGTATAAGAATTAGAAAAGGAAACAATAAGATTTCAATTTCTTAATCTCATTATATTGAGAAGATATTGAAAAAGTTTAACTTTGAGAATTGTTCTCCTGTTAGCACTCCTATAGATCCTAGTCTTAAGCTTCTACCTAATAAAGGATCTCCAGTGTCTCAACTAGAATACTCAAGGGCTATTGGTTGTCTAATGTATGCCATGATTAGCACTAGGCCTGATATAGCATATGTTATGGGAAGGCTTAGTATATATACTAGTAATCCTAGTTCACATCATTGGCAAGCCGTGAGTAGAGTATTCAAGTACATAAAAGGGACCATGAATTATGGTTTAACTTATAGTGTATATCCTTCTGTTTTGGAAGGTTATTCTGATGCCAGCTGGATTAACAACTTAGAGGATCACTCCTCTACTAGTGGTTGGGTGTTTCTTCTTGGAGGAGGTGTTATTTCTTGGGCATCCAAGAAACAGACTTGTATTACTAACTCAACCATGGAATCTGAGTTTGTTGCATTGTCTGCTGCTGGTAAAGAAGCTAAGTGGCTAAGGAATTTGATTTATGAAATTCCACTCTGGCCAAAACCGATATCTACCATTTCTATCAGGTGTGATAGTGCCGCAACCTTGGCTAAGGCTTATAGTCAGGTGTATAATGAGAAGTCTAAAGATTTAGGTATTAGACATAGCATGATTCGTGAGCTCATCATGACTGGTGTGATATCTGTGGAGTTTGTGAGAACTCATATGAACTTAGCCGATAATTTAACCAAAGGGTTAGCTAGAGATCTTGTGCACAAGGCGGCTGTAGGGATGGGTTTAAAGTCCACCTAAAATATTTAATATTAAGATACCCAATTCCCATCTAATACAATATTAGATGTTGAATTCAATGTGGAAAGCTTGATATTTGAAGATTGGAAAACATTGTTATCATCATCCCAAGGTATGTGTTCAGTACTGCAAGTTAAGGAGGTTGAAATTTAATTTCTTAATAGTTCTTTGAATAATTGCATATGCGGGTGCAAGAACAAAAGAACTACCTATATAAGCATGAAGTTTAGTTGCTTCAAGAAGTTGGGACTTGGCTTTGATATGCTTATTGAAGGATGGGACACAAGGTAGTAAAATATAGTGTCAAGTTAGAATTTTGAGAATGAAAACTGTTGTGTATATTATCTTCAGGTATTCACTTAGAATAGAAAGGTTTCAATCCTAACTGACACCCTGATATTCGAATATTTGGAATGAATACTATACTAATGTGAAATTCAATCGTCATGATGTTTAATTTATGCATCAGTTTGTTGTTGTTATGATTTTATTTTAAGTTAATCAAGATTACACTTAAATGGGGGAGGTTTGTTGGTGATTTTATATCACTAATATTATTTAAGTGTAATGGGGTTAATTTGTTGATCAATGTCACTTTAACAATTATCGAACAAATTAGTATGGTGCGGAGTGCACATTTGTTTGATTTTGTCATTGTTGAAAGTATACTGCTATTTAGGGGCGAAGACCCTGAACTGACGGGGGTCTGGGGGCAGCGCCCCTGGGTGCGAGGTCCAAGGGGCGGCAGCCCCTGGCGGGGTCCAAGTGGCAGAGCCCCTGGCTGGGGTCGTGCTTTGATAAAAAAATGTCTCCGAAATCCGTATTTTGATAAAAACACCCGGTTTTGTGATCCATTTATAGACTCGGTTTTATGGTAGTTTATGACAGGTAATATGGCCATTTTTGGACAGGAAGTTATTTATATATAACTACCATATGGCAGTTTTAAGACAGAAAGTTAGTTTTCTGTTATATATGATCAATTTCGGATTCTCTTTTGGGTACAGATTCATAACATCTTCTTCATTCTATATTCTAGAAAATAGTGAGTTTCATCCGATTAGAGATTTTGAGTATACCCTCGAAATGCTTTAATCTGAAAGTGTTTCACAACTCTCACTGATCCAAATATATCTATACCCCAAATTTCTAACAAAGTGCAAGCTGCAACAGCAACACACTCGGCTTCCGCTGTAGAAATGAAACACAAGTTTGCTTTATCGATTGTCAGCTAACAAGCTTCCCATCCAAAAGTTGACATCCGCCACTTGTGCTTTTACGATTAAGTTGACAACCACCCAAGTCAGCATCTGAAAAAGCTTGAATAAAGAATCTACTTTTCAAAGGATACCACAATCCTAACGAAATTGTGCCTTTGAGATAACAAAAAATGCTCTTGACTGCTGTAAGATGTGGTTCACTGGGATTTGATTGGTACCTAGCAAAATTGCACACAACAAACATAATATCAGGTCGACTAGACGTTAGGTATAGGAACGAACCTGTCATGCTTCGGTACAAAGTTAGATCAATAGCTGGTTTGTCTAACAAAGGACTAAGTCATGTTTCAACTATCATAGGTACTCGCAACTTTGAGCTATTCATCATTCCAAACTTTTCAAGCAGATTTCAAGAGTATTACTCTGGATTGATAAACATTCCATGTTTGCTTTGACAAATATTTAACCCTATAAAATTATTTATTTTGCCCATCATGCTCATCTCAAACTGGCTTTTCATCACATTCTCAAATTCCTTCGACATATGAGGATCAGTAGAGCCAAAAATAATATCATCAACATAAATTTGAACAAGCATGTGATGATGTCCAACTTTCTTTTGAAAGAGAGTGGGATCAACTGATCCTTGTTTAAATTTTGATAATTTTAAGAAATTAGTAATAATGGCATACCTAGCACGTGGAGCTTGTTTAAGTCCATAAACTGCCTTGTCTAAAACATAACAATGATCAGGATATTGGGAGTTGATTAAACCTGGGGGTTGCTCGACATACACTGTTTCTTCTATCACTCCATTAAGAAAAGCACACTTTACATGCATTTGATATATGTCAAAATCCTTGTGTGTTACGTAAGCTAAAAAGATTCAAATAGCCTCGAGTCTTGCGACAGGGGCAAAGGTTTCTTCATAATCGATACCTTCTTGTTGCGAATATCCTTTTACTACTAGCCTAGCCATGTTACGAACAATGTTCCCCTCTTTATCTGTTTTATTTAAGAAAATCCATTTTAAAACTATTACTGATACATCTTTAGGTTTCAGAACAAGTCTCCACACCTTATTTCGTTCAAACTCAGCCAATTCATATTGAATAGATACAATCCAATCAAGATCATCCATTGCAGCCTTGACTGATCATGGTTCAATTTTAGAAATAAACATGTTGAACATACAAAACTCTTGATTAGCATTTAGTACCTCATTCTTTGCACATAGTTGAGCTCTCATCAAAACACTAGCTTAAGGATCACCAAGAATTTGTTTGTATGGATGACTTTGCGTCCATCTATCCATTGGTGGATATACAGGATCAAAATCAAAAGGAGCATCTTCAAATGTTTCATTTGTTTCTGAACCCTCGCCTGCAATGAACAAATTATCAAGTATGTCATAAAAAACATTAGTATGAATATTCGAAGTATTGGGTAAGAATTCATTGCTCCCCCCTCAACAATTGGATCAACAATATGATGCTCCCCCTCAACATCATCATTCATTTGAACTTGATCCCCTTCGAAAGTATGCTCCCCTCAACAATACTGTGACAACCCGAAATTTCCATTCTAATCAAACCACACCAAGCCAGTAGAAGTAGAGCAGTTACAGTGAAAACTCAAATTTCGAGTGTAAGTTTGGCAGTTTTCAGGGTTTTACACCTAAAGAGATATTAGGAGAGTGGATGCACTAGGATTTTGTGCAACACTGTAATTCCATTACTCTAGGTTAATAGACTCCTTTCCGAGAATAGAAATATTTTCTGCCAAAAATCTCAGGACTATAAATAGAATTCTGAACCAAATTGGTTCATTAGTTGAATTCCAATTAGAGAAAAGCCAATTTCTCTCTCACGGATCTTCGGGTTTTCATCCCAGATTGTGAGTCTACTTTCATAGATGTGTTTTAATACTTGTTATATGCTAAATAACATTGTTTACATGTCTAAAATGCAAGATCCGGGAGTTTACCGCCCAAGAACGTTCTTGGGGAGTAAACTCCAAAATCAAGCCTAAAGGCCATCTAGTCCCATTTCCGTTTTAGGCAACTAGTTAAGGACTTTATGTATGAGCATTAGAGGCTAGAAATCAATCCAAACCATTTAGTTTTAGGAGTTTACGGCCAAGAAGCTCCTTAGGTCGTAAACTCCAAGTTTAAGTGCCAAAATCCTTTCAAACACTTCCTAAGGCTTGGGCTCTATTTTAGGCAAATACCTTAATGTGTTTAGGACCTAGGAAACATAAGAAAAGCACAAGTATTGAAGATTTTACGGCCAAGAGTGGTTCTTGGGCCGTAAACTCCCATAAAGGGGTCAAAGGACACCCTAGACACTTCCTTAGGCCATGAGAAAATTTGGGCATGTACCTAGATGACTTATGGACTAGCTAAAACATTTAGAACCCCATGTGTGAGGGAGTTTATGGCCTAAAAGGTTCCAAGGCCGTAAACTCCATTAAATGGTACCAAATGGTGCCATAAACCCTCCTAAAGCCAAGTATTAAAGCCTAGAATTGTTCCTAGTTATTATAGAGACTTGAAAGCACCATAATAACCCTCCCAAGGGAGTTTACGGCCGTAAACTCCAAGGGAATATGGTCTATGGGCCGTAAACTCCCCAAAGGAGTCAATATGGTACCTTAAACACTTGTATAGCCTTGAAACAATTCCCCACTAGAGTTGTAGTAATTCTAAGCTCCATTTAGTGCCTTGGTTGAGAGTTTACGGCCAGGAGCTTACTCCCCTGGGCCGTAAACTCCAATGAAAATGGTCATTTGACCTTAAACTTCCATTAGGGGCATTGCACTCCTTTGTTGCAACCCATTAGCCTCCTAGCACTTGACCAAAAGTGTTGTCCTCGCATTTAAATGTTTATACTTGTATAATTAGTGATTTAATCTCTAATTATTTATATACATATGTCTTCATATGTAATTAGGATCATTGTGTGTGTCTAAGTCTTCACTTGACACCAAGCACTTGTCCGATCCTTCCGTACGATAACAGCCCGTTCAATTCCAGTCACTTACTGCAGGTGAGTTCATACCCCTTAACTAATGTTTTAAACTACTTTTAAATGTTTTATTGGGGGGGATACAAGTAGAATCATGCTAGTATTATATCAATCACATGCGACTAATAAGTAGAATTACGCTAGTTATTACATCAATCACATGTGATTAATATACAGCATTCAAAAGATTTGGCTACTTATTAGCCGTTTTACCAAACAGTTTCCTTCAAATGATTTTTATAAACATTTTATATGTTTTAAACTCCTTATTACACTGTGCATCTTACTCAGTACATTACTTTTCAAACTTATTTACAACTGCGTTTCAAACAAATGTTTCCTTATACTTAAACTATTTTATCAAACTTATGCCTTCAAATTGTTTTATAGATTGACATCAAGTCGATCTTTTCTTGAAATAATATTTATGTTTCAAATGTCTTATAAAAACTTATTTATGCTTTTATATTATAAATTGCATTCCCATATATGTATAGATGTATAAATAATGTTTAAAGGGCTTAGGAAGGCCATCCGCCCTATTTCCTTTTCGCGCCTTGAGATGTGGTCTGGTGGGATTTCGGGTGACCATCCGAAGGTCGTTTCCATATTAATTATATATCAAATATACATATATAGACATAAGGGTACTTCCATATTCATACGTACTAGACACATCATTAGTAAGTTACCATCGGGGTAACACAGGATCATACTATTACATATACAACTATACTATGAGAACATATACAACTATACTAGGAAGAGAACATATACAACTATAATATGAGAACATATACAACTATACTATGAGAACATATACAACTATACTAGGACGAGAACATATACAACTATACTAGGACGAGAACATATACAACTATACTAGAACGATTACATTACTATACTTGCTAGATAGAGAGAACACACATTACAGCTAGCACACGTAGAACCTTACAGTACTCTACTATATTATTACATGATCACACTTATAGGAGTACTTTTACATAGATATATCAGGAGGAGTCCTATTACATTTTATATGTATCGACTCTATTATCAAATCCTCATTCTTACCTTTACCTTGTGATACAATCACATATTCGAGGAGATAGAATGGATTTAATATCCTAGTACCAAAGGATACGATTGTGGGATTGACCATTCCTAGAATCTCTGTTAGCTACAGAGGTAAAAGCACATCCACGCATGTCAACAGGTTGGTACCATTACAGGTATACTTTAAGGGATTAACTATTCCTATACCCAGCTGTTAGCAACAGAGGTAAGAGTACGTATACGGATGTCTTAAAGTTAAACAATGTTAGTTACCCTAGTACCAAAGGGTAATATTCAGGTTAGTTATATTATTACCTTTATTTTGTGACTCATTCACATAACCAATGAGGTGAATTATATTTAGGTATCCTAGTACCAAAGGATACAATTTCTTATAATGATAATAATAGTAACACAGTTAGGTCTTGGTAGAAGATTACATTGAGAATAGTTAAGTCTTGGTAGAAGACTCCTTTTGTCACTAATAGGAATCATAGGGATTTCTAGGGTTTTTCAAACATTTACAGTTGATCTACAAACATTTTCATACTTATACGAGCTTTCTTTCAAAACAATGTCAAGTCTTAAAAATTATAAGTTTTACAAATTAAGACACATTAATACTTATGATCTCACCAGCTTCAAAGCTGATACTCGCTTTCAAAATTACTTGTATCCTCAGGTCATCATAGACAGGTACCGATGCAAGGAGAAAGGAAGATGGAGCTTGTTCAAGACTTATCTTTCATTTTGATTTATGCTTTAGTGTTTATCAAAATTTGACAGAACATATTGGTATAATAATTATATTATTAATGCAATGGATGATGTTGTGCTTGTTTACCACTTTACATTGTTGTTGATATTATACATGACGTCCTCCGCCCCAGAACGTTTCCGCCGTTCTTGGTTTTGGGGTGTGACAAATACTATTTGAAATCAAGTGCCCCCCACCTCCATTTGAGCATTGGGTGTCACTAGTAAACTTTCTTTGTTCATTGGAGTAGTTGTCAAAGAATTCATATCAACATCCTGTGTAATAGTCGAATCATCAGTATGCTTCGATGCTTCTGGTACTTGATTATCATCAGCATGAACTTCCGCATCAATAACCATGTTAGGAACACCAAAAATCAAATCATATTCAAAATCTAATAATTAAAACATTGAGTATCATCCTTCGATTCATTAATGATTGGCTTTTGTTCAAAGCACTTTTCAACTCAATTATGAGAATATCCCAGGAATATCCCTTCATCAGCTTTTGACTGAAACTTCAAAAGGTTATCCTTGAGATTTATAATGAAGCATATGCAACCAAAACATGGAAAATTTAACATTTGGTTTCCTGTTGTTATTGATTTCATATGGGATTATATTCAAATGACGATGAATAAAAGATCGCTTTTGAGTAAACAAGCCTTCGAAACTGCTTCAGCCCAGAGATATTGTGGAAGATTCACACATGTAAGCATTGTTCTAGCGGATTCGCAGAGAGATCAATTCCTCTTTTCGACAACACCATTTAGTTGAGGTATGTAAGGAGATGAAAAGTTATGCGAAATTCCTTTGTCAGTTAAGAACGAATCAAGAACTTTGTTCTTGAACTCTGAGCCATTGTCACTCTTGATCTTCCGAACCTTTTTCTTTAAACTCACTTCTCTGTGCTTGATAAAGTTGATTATTGCTTGAGCTGTTTCTGACTTTAAACAAAGAAAGTATACCCAAGTAAACCTAGAAAAATCATCAACAATAACCAAAATATACCTCTTCTTGTTGAGAGAATCAACAGTCAAGGGACCACAAAGGTTAGTATGAAGAAGTTCCAAAGGTTCAACAATCTTCAAATCAATAACTATCGGATGACCTTGTCTATTTTTCTTCCCTTGTTCGCAAGTTGCACATAAAGTATCATTATCAAATTTTAATACTAGCAAACCACGAACAAGATCATTTACCACCAACTTATTCAAATTCTTGAAATTCAGGTGAGAGAGCCTTCGATGCCATAACCAGCTTATGTCTAATGATGCTTTCGAGAGTAAGCAGACTGAGAGAACACCAACAATTGGTTTGATGTCAAGAGTAGACATATCACTTTTTCTTTTGGATTTTAGAACAACTTCTTTTGTATCGATGTTCGAAATCATACTACCTTCTTCATTAAAAACAACCTGATTGCCAGTGCCCACAACTAACTGCAAAACAGTAATCAAGTTATGTTGAATACCTTCGACATATGCAACCATGTTGACAGTGAAATTTCCATTTGTAACTTTACCATAACCTTTGACATAACATTTATGATTGTTGCCAAACTTCACTACTCCAACATTATCAAGACTTCGATAGTCTCTCAAGTTTTGCTTCTGACCAGTCATGTGACGAAAGCAACCACTATCAATGTACCATTTGTCATCATATTACTCATCACACAAAGCCTGCAATCAATGAAAGAATTTAGGTCCCTAAGGCTATTTGGGTCCTTGGTTATTAGAGCGAAATACATGATGAAACCTAGATCCTATAACCCAATTACGAACTTTCGAATTCAAACTATCAATTAATACCACTTCATGATAAGAGGGTATTAAAATGAAATCATTCGTTGGTTTAAAATCAACACTGAATTTCCCTTTAACCTTCTCAGTTTGGTTTACATCAACTTTCATTTTTGGAACACCTTTCCATTGTCGAACAGAGGGATTCGACTCTTTGGATGATGAACTTCCGTTAGAAGACTCATTCAAGTAATCTTCATATGCAACCTTGATTTCTTCTTGTGAAAACTTCCCAGTTTGATAAACTTTGCCTTTCCCTTCCAACCAATGCTTGATGTTTTTGACATTGTTTGTTCCTTTTGAAAACGAAACATTACTTGGCTTCTTCGAAGATGGATTATGAAAATGAGGTTGTGTAGGTTTAAACATCATATTTCTCTTTCCATTAACATTTAACTGTTCAAAATGTTGTTTTGAAAAACTAGGTTTGACTTGTGATTGAAAACGATTTGGAAAATCTTTTTGATAACAAACATTTGATTGAGAAAAACTTGTGAACCATTCAAAAATCTTCATTAATTAGAAAATTAAGAAGAATTCCTTTGTTCATTTGGTTGAAAACCATTTCTTGGAAAATTATTTTGTGGAAACCATTTGTTTTGAGAGTGATGAACAAAATTCTTTGACGTTTGATGTTGTACAAAATTCTCTTTGTTTGATTTTTGAAAATTTTGTTTTGAATTTGATGTCGAAACTTGTGGTTGACGTTTTGGCAAAACTTTTTGAGTTTGAACAATTGTTTTCTTAACAACGAAATTGAGAATTTGTTTCTTTTAAGACTCCATATTTTGCCAATAAACTTTCTTTCTTGCTTGGCGCTTTTAAATTCCATTTTCTTTTGAAACCTTTTCAATTTGATCTTTGAAAATTTGATCATTTAATTTGGATTTTTGAGAAACAACGTCGTTTTCTTGGTTTTCAACTTTTAAAGTGTCAGTTTTAACAACCCATATTCTTTTTGGTTTTTGTCTTTGAAAAGTGCATGAGCCCTTGGTGAGGTTATTTTCGACAGTACTTTGATTAGAGAAAAATCATTCTTTCGAAGCTTTCTTGTTATCTTCTTCAACAATTTTGTTGATTTCAGGTTTAACTTTAGCACCATTTCCTGAGGTAACAAACACCTAATTTGGGAAGATAACTTCATCTGAACATTTGAAGTTAGGATACACGACTGTAGTGGGTTCAAGGTAATGAGAACCCTTTTCTTTCAGGATTTTGTCGAACTTCTCGGTATCCTTGTATACTTGATCAACAACTCGGGGAATGGTTGTTTCTTTCGAAACATCATTATCATCATCACTATCTGTCTGACTATCTTCAACAGTCACATGGTCAGGATCACGAACTTTCGAAGACGAAGGTTGTTCAATGTCAACTTTAGCCGAAGAATAATTACATATTTCTTTACCCTTTGCTAGAGAAGTAACATTAATGACAGATAACTGAGAACAGTCAACAATTTCCTCCGCGTCAATTTCACTCATATCATCAGAATCATCTTCGATATCAGCAAAATTGTTGTGAAATTTAGATGTTGAATTCTTAGTTCTTTTCAAAATATTGATTTGTTCATTTCTGGTCAAGGTCTCGTTTACAATGTTAACAATATCATTTGCATCTAAACATTCATCAATTTTCGCAACATCATATGCATAAGAATCTATTGGGACCTTATCATATTCAGAGATTTTCTTTTCACAGTCATAGGAAGTTGAGTCTATTTTCTCCATATCGAAAGCTAAAAAGGGCAGAAGTTTCATATGCTTTTCTTTGCTAATATTAGACGAATGATGTAAAGTAGTTAATTTCCCATACAACCTTTTTGCAGTACTATAATAAATGTTTCGTTGTTTATGCAAATGTTTATTATCAGATCTAAGACTATCACAATCACACATTACATGAGTCAATTGTAAGTCTAATTTATCTATCAAAGTTTTCTTGTTCTCCAAAATCCTCTGAGTTTCTAGCAGTTGTTTATTGAACTTTTCATATCACTACTAGCAGAAATAAGAAGATTATTAACATAAGTAATAGCTTTATCAAACTCATATAATATCGAATCATATGCACTAGATGGAATATTAAAAGATTGCAAAAGAGAACATACCTACGAAGTCATGGGGGACTTGTGAGTAGATGTCGAAACAGAACACTTCCCAATGACTTTTTCCTCATCTTCATCCTTGAAACTTGAAAACATTGATCCGTGAGTAGGATTTCGCATCTCTTCGTCATCGGAACCTAATGATCATACTTGATATGTCCCTTCTTCTTTTGACATTCCCTTCGCAACAAAGGACATTCCTTTTGCCTTTGCTCTCACTTCTTCAAGCCTCTCAACATAGTAGGCTTTGTCCTTTACTCTACTCTTTTTCTCATCCCTCTTCGTGAGCATACAATCACTTTCCATATGATTAGTTCCATTACGGTAATGGTAGTCGAATCCTGAGTCACCTTTAAGATTTTTCTCCATCTTCACATCTTCAACCTTGGCGTCCTTCTTCTCCACTTTCTTTTCCTCACTCACAGTCTTTCCTGAAAAACTTCCTTTCACATCACTTGCTCTTGACTTCGCATTAAAAGGCTTTTTGAAGAATTTCTTAACTCGGTTGTTCGAATAAAAAGCCAATGCTTCGTCATCAGAATTGATGATCAAGCCTTCATCTTCTGAATATTCCTTCTCAGTAATTTCTTTCTCAACCTCTCTTCCAGCAACCTTCGCCACAAGAGCTAGAGGACCACCCAGAATGATCTTTGTTTCCTCAACAATCTCATTTACTACAGATTCATGTGCTTTTAACACATTGTAGAGATCATTTAGTGAAAAATAGTCGAAAATTTGATGTGTCTTTATCATAACGTTAACATTTCTCCATTCTTTGAAAAGTCCCATGATAAATGTTAGATTGAACACCATTGTAGACCTTGTAGCTCCATATTTGTTACATTTGAATATGATTTCATTCAAACGATTATACTAGAGCTTAATGGACTCTCATTCCTTCTGCTTAAACTCTCCCAATTCTAACAAACATTGTTTGACTAAACTGATATTTGTTTTCTCACTACCTTGATACTTCTCCTTCAGCACGTATCCTAAATTTCCTTTGAAGTTTTACAGCTCCTTACATAATTGTATACAAATGGTGGAAGTGCACCACACAGTTCACGTATACATTTCTTTTCATTTTTCTTATGTTTCTCATCCTGTTCTTCAACATCTGGATTGTGCCAATACTTTGTACAACAATATGAGGATGAACATCACCAATGATGCATTTCCAGAGATCCTCATCTATTCCATTCAAATAGTCCTCCATATGATCAGCCCATTGATTGTTGAACTCAGGAGTCGACATAGGAATTTTTATGGATGAACCAAGAAGATGACAATATGAATTCATGGTGTTCATGTTAAAGTTCGCCATTATTGTACGGATGAAATTTTTGAAAAGCTTCAGAAACTGAGATTTGATTGACAAAACTTCCAGAAAATTTACACGAACTACTCGATCAAACTAACTGAAGGCAGAATCGAATCAAAACAGATGATCTGTGATGATTTTCAGAATCAAAAGAGCGGAATATTTTGAATCTAGAACGAGATTCAAAACCTTTTGAAAACCTAAGAAAATCATATCAAAACAAAACGAATTCTGCTGTGATACCAAATGTAGTGGAGATTTAATCGAGTTTGTAATACGAGATCAGAGTTAAGAAAGAATTAAGAACACAAAATCTAAATATAATATGTATGGATCGATTACACTTTCTGGAATACAGAGAACATTCAGAGAGTACAAGTTGAATTATGATGCTCATCTCTAATTCTAGTACTCATCCCATATATATAGGGATAAAGAAAGCGTACAAAAAATATAAGGGACTAAGACACTTAAGCTTCGATACATAATGCCCTTATAATAAACTAACATACAAACAAACTTTGACACATATAACAACTCAGACAAACTTCAACACGTCACAACAACTTTTCAACTCAACAATGATAAGTAGTGCTAAGATGAAACCTCATACCCAGTTTCTCATGGAACTTCTGCCAAAAACGAGATGTGAACCAAACATCTCGATCAGATACAATGGAGACTGGAATACCGTGTTAAGCAACAATCTCGTACACATATAACTCGGCTAACTTCTTGGCTGAAGAGCTCTCTCAAATGGCTAGAAAGTGAGCGCTCTTGGTCAAACGGTCCACTATCACCCATATCAAGTCAAATCCCTTAGCCGTCCGAGGTAACTTACTGATGAAATCCATAGTAATATGTTCCCATTTCCACATGGGAGCCTCTAATGGCCGCTAGTGCTCGGCCTTGACAATCCAACAAGTCAAGCGCCTCTCGACATACCAGGCTATCTCTCTCTTCATGCAAGGCCACCAGTAGCTAAGCCTAAAATCCTGAGACATCTTGGTGGCTCTAGGGTGTATTGAAAACATGGACTTGTGTGCCTCCTCCAGCATAGTCTGCCTCATCCCACCAAAGTCTAGCACCCAAACCCGACCATATCGGGTCAATAATCCATGACTATCAGTAGAAAACTTGCCAATCTCACCTCGGAGTCTCTCCTGTTTTCAATTTTCCTCCTTGACACCCTCAGCCTGAGTCACCCTGATCAAATACAACAAGGGCAAATCAATCAAAATCCTCATACATAGACTCTCATAAGCAAAACTACCCGTATTGTGGCTCAAAGCGTCTACGACCACATTCGCCTTCCCGGGGTGATACCGAATTTTGCAGTCATAATGCTTGACCACGTCAAGCCACTTACGATGTCTCATATTTAGATTCAGATGATCCATGAGGTATATCAAACTCTTGTGATCCATGTAGATAGTAAACCGGGCCCCATACAAATAATTCTGCCAAATTTTGAGAGCACACTCCACTGCTCCTAAATCCAAATCATGAGTCAAATAACGAACCTCATACCAATTCAGCTGCTAAGAAGCACAAGCAATAACTCTCATATGCTGCATAAGCACCGCTCCTAAACCACTGATGGATGCATCACAAAATACCATAAAATCCTTAACACCCTCCGGGTGGGTGAACACTGGGGCCTCGCATAATTTCTGCTTCAGGGTCTCTAATGTCACCTGCTGCTCAGGCCCCCAACGGAAAACTACGCCCTTCCTCTTCATACGAGTGAAAGGTTAATAAATCTTGGAGAATTCCTGAATAAATCTCCGATAATACCCTGCTAATCCCAAGAAACTCCTGATCTCCAAGGGACTCTTCGGAACCTTCCACTACATCACGACCTCAATCTTGGCTAGATCGATAAAAATGTCATTCTAGTTAATAAGATGCCCCAAGAACTGGACCTCCCGTAACCAAAAATCACACTTCGAGAACTTGGCAAACAGTTGTTCTCACCTCAAAACTCCGAAAAGCTCTTAAAGGTGCTCCTCATGTTGCTCACCGCTCTTGGAATACACCAAGATGTCATCCATAAAGACAATGAGTGATCGATCATTCATCGACCTGTATACCCCGATTCATCTGATCCATAAATGCCGCAAGCACATTGGAAAACCCAAATGGCAACACTACGAACTCGTAATGACCATAACGAGTCTGAAACGTGGTCCTCTCCACGTCCTCCTCTCTAACCCTCATCTAATGATACCCAGACATCAAATTGATCTTAAAGAGCCAATATACACCCTGCAACTAATAAAATAGATCATTAATCCACAAAATTGGGTAACGGTTCTTCACCGTTAACTTGTCCAACTCCCGGTAATCAATACACATCTGGTGTGAACCATCCTTCTTCTTGACGAACAAAATCGGTTCTCCCCATGGCGAACTGCTCGGTCAAATAAAAAGATTGCCCAATAACTCCTGAAGCTGAGATAACAACTCCTACATCTCAGGTGGTGCTAATCAGTATGACGTCTTGGCAATTGGGTCCGCACCTAGAAACAAATCCATCATGAACTCAACCTGCCTCTCAGGAGGTACACCGGGTAACTCCTTCGGGAACACATCAGCAAACTCTCTAACAACATGCACATTTGAAACTGAAACCTACTTCCTAGCTCGAGTATCAACCACATATACAAGATAAACTATTCAAGTATGCTAAATATATTGTCGATCCCTGGTAGTAGAACAAAAGGCTGACCCAATCCTAGTACCCTCTCCATAAATAACCAATTCTCCCCCATTTAAGGGTTCAAACTACCACTAGCTTCCCTCGCAGTCAACCATCACACCATGCCTACTTAACCAGTCCATACTGACTATAATGCATACATCCTCTGTGGGAAAAAGAATCAGATCAATTAGATAAGGCACCCCAAAAATCTCCAGGACACAACCCTAGTAAATTCTCGATGCAGACATCTCGTGCTCTTTGGCGATAGAAACCTGCAACGGACACTCTATCTCTTCAAGAGTCATATCAAAACCCCTACTAAAAGACTAAGATACAAAGGACCGAATCGCACCTGAGTCAAAAAGCACAAGATCAGGCATAGAGTTCACTAAGAAGGTACCTAGCAGAATCATAAACATAAGCATACCATAAAATAACTAACAAAATAACAAATGGAAACATACTAGTAACGACGTTTGGCGCCACACTAGTCTCCTCTGTAGTAAGCTGGAAAGCATGACCATGGGCCCTCGGGGGCTTTGCCCAACCGTGGTGTCCATCAATGATCCTCAAAGTAGCCGGTGCTGGAGCCTGCACCAAATTGGTAGCGAGCAAAGGACATTTGGCCTTTATATGGCCAACCTGATCATACTGGTAACAATTCTCGGCGCTTGGTACTGGGGCTGGATGGCGACAATCCCTCGTGAAGTGCCCCTCATTTCCACATTTGTGGCATCCAGTAGAAGATCGAAAAGCACCCTCATAAACCTTTCCACGCTTTCAACTAGGATAACACCTCTGTCCCCCAGATCTTGAATCAGTTGGCTTGAACTGCTTCATTGTAGGCTGCGACTGAACAAGGCCCTGCCTTAGCTCCCTTTCCTGGAGCTCCATCTCGATCTCCATTCGCCTTGTGGCCTCTTGAAGCTTAGCAAGAGTACCATAAAGTTGGGTGGACATGAACCGACAAATATCCATCTTGAGCATGCTCAAGTACCATGTCATCTGAGCCTGCTCAGAAGCAGCAAACTTAGGGAAGAAAAGAGCCCTCTTGGTAAACACCTTGGTGATCTCCGTCATCATCTCAATCTTCTGTCTTAGATCCCAGTACTCCTGAGCCAACCTCTCCATCTTGCTGGAATGTACCTCGTACGGAACATCTCTGAGAAATGCTCCCAAGTCACCGCAACTCTCTGCTGAGGAGTGTAAGCACTAATCACCAATCTCCACCAATCCTTCTCCCTAATCGAAAAAGGTCTAGGGTGCACTTGACCTTCTGTTCAGCAGGGTCAGAGCATGTGAAGAAACAATCATCCACATCAAAAAACCACCTCATCGACACAACGAGTCCCTGACCCCATCGAAATCTGGGGGCTTTGTATTTTCGAAGTCCCGGTACTCGAAGGATCTCTCTCCTCGAATCCTCGTCACAGAAACAGCCATGGTAGCTGCGGAAACAACAGCCTCAGAAAAAGAGCAACATATCAATCATCAAAGAGCTTAATCATGGCGGTCTTGATAGACCCAACCATCTCCAATATAGACCTTCGGATAGTAGCAGCCACCTCAATGGCGATGATCTTCTGAATCTGATCATCAGACAATCCTGGCCCACCCTGGCCACCAGCTCCAGATCCTGATCCTTACGTCTCCACCATTGAAAACAACCCAAAACATATCAGAAATACCACAATACACATTGCTACAATCACAAGACGAGACTAAATCATGGGGTTTGTAACTTCCTTGAAACGCATATGAGTCATATGCTTTCAATAGTATGGGCCTATACTACCTTCCACACCTACCCATATTTGTCTCAAGGATCATCACAACCACCCAACATACATCCAACAACTAGGATACACATAAATACTCTCTTTATTATCTCGAGAGTGGCTATATACGCCTCATCTGATAGGCTGCTCACACACCTGCTCACCCATGAAACTTCCACTAACCCTGCAACACTCACGTATGCCAATCATACATAACATTGGATCCTATAGACAGTCAGATACTTGATTCTACCTTAAGCCCACAACCAAACTAGAAACATGAAATAAGGCTAAACCAAACATTCTCAGATTATAAAATCATAGTTATGTACAACTATGATGCATACACTAAGCAACTACAGTAATGATGTTAATTTCGTACAAGAAGTAACCCTAGGTTATTAGGCATCATACATCAGGAAATTCAATCATGCAATTCCTAAAGATACCTAGCCTATTATTAGCATGTTGTTCTATCATAAACATCATATCAAATAACAAGGGGGTAACTTGGGATATACTTTTCTACTCTGGCTAATCGTACACATCGCATTCTTACTTGGTTATTTTTTAAAACAATTTTTTAAAATTTCTAAAGTTCATTAGTTTAAGTCTGGATTCACACGAATGTTCATCCAATTTTCTCAAACCAACGCTCTGATACCAACTTGTAACATCCCAAAAATCAGAGTAAATTTAAAATTTTCAAAAACAACCCAATAACCATAATGTTTACAAAATCATTGTTTCAAAAGTGTTTATCAAATACCAGAGTATCCTAAAATCCAAAATCATAAAAAAGGAAGATGTGAACGATCATGGCTTTGCCTTCCCCCGATCCTCAGAAGTACCTGAAAACAATAAAATAAAATTATACACCAAATCTTAGTGACTTTCACCCCAAATTACCACCACACCACATAACCAATAACATCATGCATACATGAGCCCCCAGCATAACTGGACTGCCTCACTAGCCTAAAGCCTATCTGGATAGCTATTCGGGCCTTCGGCCTGATTGGACCACCTTGCAAACCTACAGTCTATCTAGGCGGCCCTAGGTAGCTTGACCTTCAACACCAGCTGGTCCGCCTTAACCTATTAAACCATAAAATGACGACATATATAATAACAGTCACTAATCTACAAACACAGGTAGTCCTACAAATCTACTAGCCTAACATATATTCAATATCATAGATAGTCCTACAGATATACCAGTAGAACCACATAATCAGTGAACACATAACTCAGTATATCAACACATAGAAAACCAGGATATCTAATGCAATGGGCTGACCGTGGTGCCTTTAACCCATAAGTACAATGACGAAAACTCACCTATCAGTCCGATTAATTAGCTAAATGGCTCTATGCGCCGAATATCATCTCTACCTGTCACCTATGTATCAAATAGTGGCTAATCTCAATTAAAACTCAAAATACCCAAAATACCCTTGGATAAAACTTTGTAAAAGTAAAAAAAAACTCAAAAATTCAACTGAGTCAACTCAGCTTGAGAAAGTATAGAGTCCAAAATGGAGGCATAGCGATCTGGACGGACAATACATTTGGGTCTAGAGCATGCCATACTCAAGAACACCATTATTTGGGACAAAGGCTAATAATAACATCATACAACCTAGATCTAATCAAATAAGCCTCGAGGTATGAACTTTATACCTTCTAGAGATGTAGGAAGTTGCAAAACTTGTAGATCCAAATGTTGTTCCAAGCTTATAAGCGGTTCTCTTCTCCTTCTCCTTCATCTATGAATACCAAAATACACACTAAAGGCTCAATAATGCTCAAAATTAATTAGGGTTTACAAAGTGGTCAAAATAGGGTTGGAGGCTGATGAAAGGAAGAAGACTTAAGGGTTAAGGATGCCTCCAAACTCTAAAAAGTTGGGTTTTAGTCCTGGCCGAGAATGTATTCATTCATCATACACGCATAGCATCCAGAACGACATGTGTTCCTAATGGACGCATAGCATCCAGAACGACATGCGTCCCTAATGGACGCATAGCATTCTACTAATTATGTATTTTCCTCAAATTCTACAAGGGAAACATTTTTCCAACATTGCTAATATCAAGGATACAAATGGAATACCTGGAAATCAAGATGTTACATACCGACATCATTAATGACACTAATTTCTTTCCCTAATATCTAAGAAAATATTGCAAGAATATATGGTTCCTTATTGACTTCAAGTTTCATTAGATTTCATGAACGCTGAAGAACACTTTCCTTGATCATCTCTTCAGATCGACAACTTTATCCAACATATGCAACATATATGGTTTTCTTTGTGGCTTGGCTAAACTTTATTTACCCGAATAAATAAAATAAACATGTTTCTATCTATCTTTAACTTAGTGTGAAATGGAATAGTTCACATGTAATCTACTCATCAACAATCTCTCTCATATTCCTAAGTACTTAATTAAATACTTTTGTCACCATCTAAGTTTTGTTATTAAGCACACCACTTTTCTCCATAATCCTCTGATCAAATAGAAAGCCATCAAATTTCGGTTTCAAAACTCTCCTCTTCTTTTAATAAATTCTTTCAACAAGTATTCTTGAAGATTTTTTTATACTAGTGCACATTTTCAATTTCCTTGGTTGGCTTTGTTTTTCGGCTGTGTACATATATTCTTGAGAACCCATACTATCTTCACTTTTGTAGGTTCTGAAGATTATTTCTTTGGAACCCAAACGATCTTTTTCTTTTGATTATGCTTATTTTCCTTTATGTATTTTAAGCTCAAGAAGGACCTTCTAAACCATGAACATTCTGCACAATGTTTATCATCTTGGGATCTTCCAATGGTTGTAGTTAGAGCTACCTTGATAACATGAGTTGGAGTCTAGAGTCTTGACTACATGAGATAGAGCTGATTTGGCAGTATGAGTTGGAACTGAGGGAGTGGTGTTCATGTTAGGTTTCTTTGGAGAGTTTTGCCTTTTGGTTTTATTGGGAAGTTTGGATGTAAAAGATTGAGTTTGTCTAGTTCCTTTGAGAATGATATTGGGTTTTGTTGGAGCTTTTTTTATGTATGAGCAACTTGCCTTCTAACAACTTGAAATCTTTCAATTTGAGTTTTTTCAGTGTTTGGTTTATCATCTCGAATATCATTAGCTCATATTTTAGGGTTTCTTAAGGAATATTTTTCTGGAAGTACCTCTTCTGTTTGAACACTTTGTTTGAACACTTATAGATGATAACCTCTCATTTATGGTTTCTTCTCCTTTAAACATCATATCATATCATATATATATATATATATATATATATATATATATATATATATATATATATATATATATATATATATGTTTATCTTTCTTTAGCAATTTATTTTTAAGATATTCTATTTCTTTTTATTTATGATGGATGATCTTGTCTTAAAAAATTTAATTCAATAGTAGTAAATACTCTTGTGCATGCATCACTCTAGGAAAACAAGATAGTTTCTTAAGGTCACCTGGCTTACCAGGTTCATAGGAAACACATAAGTGACTTAGTTGAATTTCTTATTTGTAAAATATTCTTTCATCTAAGATACAATATGTGGTCCTTTAAGACACAATTCAATAATTTTATACCATAGACGTGTGTAAATACTATTTCATCTATTCATTATTTATGATATCTTTCAAATATGGACGATTGTATTAACTTTTCTTCTTATTCAATATTTTGAGTGTATTTTTGGATTCTGAGCTTCATAACTTGAATTGATCTTAGAAATGTTATTCTAAACCATTTTCATACTAGTTGCTGGTCCCGAAATCTAACCATTCGTGTATGAATAAATAAGAAACACAATTTAATGACACAAATATTCAACAAATAAATATTATTTTCTCTGTCACGGTTTTAAGCACACAACGTTTAGAAAGAATAACACAAATTCTTTCTGAAACCTCACCCATAAACTCTTATAGTTCTCTCTACAAAAAGCTCTCTATCTCTTTATAATATCTATCCAAGTCATCAACTTTCTACATAAGAAAGCATATATATATATATATATATATATATATATATATATATATATATATATATATATATATATATATATAAACAAAACCTATACCACATAGGAGATAAAACTTTTGTAGATTATAAGATCTTCAAATCAATCAAATACCTAAATTAGGAAACACTCTTTAAAAATAAAACTCATATATATATATATATATATATATATATATATATATATATATATATATATATATATATATATATATATAACCAATACCACGTAGGAGATAAAATAAAACTTTTGTAGATTATTAGATTTTCAAATCAATCAAATACCTAAATTAGGAAACACTCTTTAAAAATAAAACTCATATATATATATATATATATATATATATATATATATATATATATATATATATATCATATTTGATCTTCAAAATAAGTCATCATGATAATGATAAATCTGATCAGCTCCATGCATACACCAACTCCTATAAGGCAGGTGGCTGATGAGAATTAGCTACACGCAAAACTATATGTTCTTTAGGTCTGAAACCTTTAACATGTTGATAACTAATATAATTTCAGCTTAAATAATCAACTCCATATATTAACAGTTTCAGCTTCAGATTATTTTAGAGGCTTTAGACTTCTTCAACGCCTTCAAATTGCTTCAAGAACTTTAGATTTTAACTCCAGGTCTGATTAACTCAGACATCATAGGTCTGCTATTTATATTGGGTAGAGCAATTGTAACATCCCAAAAATGAGGACCAAAAATTGCATTTTTAATTTAACAATAAAACCACAAGCGTCAACCATTCATTCAAAACATATCACATCAGAGTATCATGTCTAAAACATTATTTTATTTTATCAGAGTAAACATTCCTGGCTAAAACTCCTTTGGTTTGTATGCCATGCGATCACCCCGAACTCTTCCCTCCATTACCGGACATACCTGAAACCAAAACTGAAAACTGTAAGCACGAAACTTAGTGAGTTCACTAACCTACCACATACCACATAGAACCACATACTGGGCCCCCGCCCGCTACACCGGGACTTGAACGGCATCGGACTAACTCCGGCATCGGGCCCCGCCCGGCATCAAGCCCCGCCTAGCATCGAGCCCCGCTCGGTATACATATCTGTTTCTCTTAGGCCCCGCCTGTCTTCGGGCCTCGCCCGCTAAACACATACAAACATATAACACAACACACAACAAGCAGCTATCACATTCTACAATGCTCTTGATCTAAGGCCTCTCCCCTGTACTGCTACTAACGAGTCATGAAACCCCATCCACGGTCCTGCTGATAGTGAGATACGGGGCCCCGCCCACACTCACTTCTCTCCTATCTCGGGCCTCGCCCCTGCTCTGCTACTAAGGAGATACGAAACCCCGTCCATACTCTGCTAATGGTGAGATACGGGACCTCGCCCACGCTCACCTCCCTACCAGGCACATACAAGTATCACACAGACAACAAGTATGAACAATTTGTAAACATTCCTCGGGCGTCCGCCCGGCATCGGACCTTGATCCGGAATCACATTCTAGCATACAGTGCCTAGTTCTAACCCCTGTATCTTCCTACTCATAAACCATATGGGTCAGCATTGTGGCCGTAGACCCATTCACACAGTGAGGAAACTCACCTTGCACTGTTGAAACCTTGTTGATATCCCTCTAGCTGTTATCTGCCAAATCTCGAACTGCTGCTCCTTCGGCTCCCCGAGCTAAGAACACCAAATACCACTTAGTCCAATACATTAATCCATCTTAGGGTAAAATGACCATTCTACCCCTAGTCCAACTTGGTCTAGATCTAACGCCGACAACCAAGTCCCAATACCAATTAAGCTTCCCAAGCCCACTAATGGTCCAATTTGCTACATTAGGCCCAATCCCTTAATGGACCTTAACCTAAGCACAAAATATAATCCCTGGCCCATAACCTCTGACTTCTTTTGGCCCATGAAGGCCCAAGGTCCAAAGCATGGCCCAAACCGAGGCCCATTCACTTGAAGCCCAAACCGCCAGAGTACGCGGGGCGTACACTCACGTACGCTGAGCGTACTAGGTAAACGGTTTATACGTTGGGCGTACCTGAATGTACGTTGGGCGTACTGCCCCTATTAAGACACTTTCCCATTAAGTGCTTATTTCTCCACTCTAAAGGCTACCAACTCAGATCCTAGTCCTTTTCCATGTCTTAATCCATAAAGTCACTAACTTGGTGACTTGCAACCCACCAAACAAGACCAAACTCAAAAGGTGACAACATACTTCCATAACAAGGGCTAAATATCATGCATGGAATCATTAAGACCATCAAGATTGAAACTTTATTACTTATGGGACACTTTTAGCTCTGAGGGTGGCAACCCTAAGCTCAAAATCGAAGTTGCACCAAAAAGGTCCATTCTTAGGACCAAAATAACCCAAAAACCACACTACACAAGATCTAAGCTTCTTTAAACAAAGGTATGAACTTTATACCTCCAAAGAGTTCCAAATGATGATGCTATTCGAGATCTATAAGCTCCAACTCCCCAAGTCCTTCTTAATAACTTCTTATTTTCCTCTTCCAAGCTTAAAACCACCAACATGAGCTTCCCAAGGTCAAGATCTCACAAAATGAAAGGATGAGTCATTCTAGGGTTTCTATGAGGTTGGGGAAGCTGATAATTAGGCTAGGGTTTCAGCCATTATGTTCTTTATATAGTGGTTCACCCTAAAATTAGGGTTTGAGGACTCTGGGCGTACGCTAGGCGTACGTCCTCAGTACCCGCGATCACTTTGCCCTGCTATGTTGGGTGTACCCCAGCCTTACGTTGGGCGTACCCAGCTACACACACGCATGCATTACATACATGCCAAGGGGGCTGCCTTGCTAACTTTTCCATTAAGGGACCATAATTGTTAACAACTTCAAAATGCTATAACTTCTTCTTCCAAAGTCCGTTTCCGACGAACTTTATATCCACAAAAAGGTGGCGAGAAGCCCTACTCTTCTAGCAACACACCCCGACCCAAAACTTTCAGAATAGGGTGTTACAGCAATAACATATATCTTCATTTGTAGTCTTCAGAATAAATAAACAAGCTCATGACAGCCAACATGCGTAAATTGAAATATTCACACTTACTTAGTCATGATTGAATGTCAACAATAAGCAATATAACTATGAAAATATATACAAGTTTGGCATCGTTAAATATTTACAATATGACCCTAATAATAAATGATCTAAAATTCGAAATACAATTAAGGTACGGTTTACCTCTAAAAGTTTTTGTTTACCTACAGAATTGCAAAACTCCTAGGGACATGTGGATTCAATTGAAAAATCTATATTAAGACATTGCTAAAAAAAATAAAAATAAAAAACAAATTTTCTTGCTGAATTTAGATATTTCAAGCGAAAACTAGATGAAAGTTTAGATGATACTTTCGAAAAAAATATTCTAATGAATAAACTTCAATATGGATGGCGATAAACATTGTAAATTAAATTGGATATACATTTGGTCTCTTACAAGGTACTAGAGAATTTAACACTCCTAAATTCGACTACCCTCACTCCTAAATGCATGGTAAGGGCAATTTACATGGGGTGATAAGGGCACCCCATAGTCATACTTGAAGTTGTTGCATCACAAAATCTTTGGATTTGGCATTCTTATTTTGGTCCTCCCGGGTCAAATAACGACATAAATGTTTTAAACATGTCACCTATATTTAATGGCTTTTGTGATGATTATGTACATCATTGTCCAATTCAAGTAAATGGAACAACATACAACTATGGGTATTATCTTGTCGAGGGTATATACCATGAATTTGCCACGTTTGTGAAAACACTAACATGTCCAGGTGATCCAAGACGTATAAAACATAAATCATTTAAATAGAATTCTAGAAAGGATGTCGAACGAGCATTTTGAGTCCTCAAATAGCGTTGATGCATACTACAATATGCATGTCCTCGAAGGTGGAAAGGCTAGCTTGTATTGTGTATGCATGTATCATTTTACATAATATGATATTGGAAGACTAAGGCAGAACGATTTGTCAATATCAAGAAAATAAAAATACATCATCAAGTGTGTCAATACCGTCAGCGCCCCCCCCCCCCCCTCTAGCGTGCAAGAAGAAGGGTGATACGTGATAATCAAAAACATCGTGAGCTTTAAAGCGATTTGGCGGAGCATATAGACTAAGTTAATCAAATTAATTTTAATGATCCACTCAACAATGATATCGACGAATATTCAGATTAAAAGATTTTAGTTATTTTAAATTTCGTTTTATGTAATGTTTTTAAATTTTAATGAACTATTATGTTATTTTAATTAATTTTTATGGTTTTTTGTTTTAATATTAATTTTTATATTCTTTGAATTGTTAGAAAAAATAAAAAAGTTGTAGGGAATTTTAGGGTTTGTGGTGGAGATCTGGATACCAACTTGGATCGTGATATCACTTTCCGAACTGATATTTCTACCCTATGCCTGGGTTACAAGAAATTCAACCTAGGATAATCCAAGTGGACACTTACGTTTCTAGGCACAAACCCTAAAATTTCTTGTAACCCAGGCATAAAAAATTCAGGGGCTCTGCCCCTTGGACCCCGCTACGGGCGCTGCCCCTAGACCCCGCCAAAGGAGCGTTGCCCCTTTGGAAACCCCGGACCCAGGGGCGCTGCCCCCGGACCCCCGACTAGTCGTCGAACCGGCTTCTGACTCGATCTTATACATGTATGCACTCCATACAACCCCGTACATATATTAGAGTACAAATCATGAAGCCCCTTAGCTCACATGTTGGTTCCAGTTACTTAAAATGACATGGTGACACTAAAATCACAAACAATCCTCCCCCATTTTAGTGTAACCCTTGAATAAAAATAACCTTATCAAACAAAACAAACTAGTACATAATGAAAATATCGAAAACGATTGAATTTCCACTTAGTATCATACATTTGCAAATACTCGAGAATCAGGGTGTTCTAAGAATTGAACCCATCAACCCATTTGAATTCCAGAAAGTAAAATACATACTAGTTTATTGAATTTCTAGCATAATACAACTTGACACTATTATAAAGTCGTGTGTCCCAATCCTCTCATGATCGTAACAAGCTCAAGTCTACAACCTCTTGAAATGCGGCTACACTTCACAATCACGTAGGTAACTCCTTTTCCATGTATCAGCACATACATTTATCAAAGGAATTATTAAGAGGTTAAACTTCAACTTGGCTAAATTGCAGAACCGAACACATACATGGGATGAATACTTCATGTTTTCTAATCTATAAGTATGAGATTTCCACATTGAATTCAACTCCTAACATTATATTAGGAGGGAATTGGGTGTCTCATCATTATAGAATTAAATGGACTTTAATCCCATCCCGATTACAGACTTATGCACTAAGTCTCTTGTCAGACCTTTAGTCAAGTGATCTGCCAAATTTTGTTGCGATTTAACAAACTCAACCGAAATCACACCATTCATGATTAGTTCTCTAATCATACTTTATCTAACACCTAGGTGTCTAGACTTGCCATTATAAACTTGGCTATATGCCTTAGACAAAGCGGCAGCACTATCACAAAGGATAGAAATAGGTGCTATCGGTTTAGACCACAAAGGAATCTCATAGACTAAATTCCTTAGCCACTCTGCTTCTTTACCAGCAGCTACTAACGCAACAAACTTAGATTCCATTGTTGAGTTTGTAATGCAAGATTGCTTCTTGGAATCCCAAAAAATGGCACCTCCCCCAAGAAAGAATACCCAACCAGAAGTTGAGGAATGGTCCTCCATGTTGGTAATCCAACTTGCATCTGAATGACCCTCTAAAACTGAAGGACTCCCCAAGTAACTCAAACCATAATTCATGGTTCCCTTGAGATATTAAACACTCTATTCACTGCTTGCCAATGTTGAGCACTAGGATTGCAAGTGTACCTGCTCAACTTACCCACAACAAAAGCTATATCAGGTCTGGTACTTGTCGTCGAATACATCAAGCTACCAATAGCCTTAGAGTATTCCAATTGTGAAATGGGAACACCATTATTTGGCATTAATTTCACACTTGGGTCCATAGGAGTACTCACAGGAGAACACTCGGTAAAATTAAACCGCTTGATAATTTTCTCAATATAATGACTATGAGTCATTACCAATCCTTTGTTCGTCCTCATAATTCTTATTCCAAGAATTACATCAGCCTCTCCTAAATCTTTCATGGAAAACTTGGATGATAACAATTTCTTTGTTTCATCCACTTGATTTTGGTCGGTACCAAAAATCAACATGTCATCTACATATAAGCAAATGATCACTCCAGCTCTAGTAGCATCAACAAATCTACTATAAACACATTTTTCACATTGGTTTGTCTTGAAACCAAAAGACTAAATCACCTCATCAAATTTTTGATGCCATTGTTTAGGCGCTTGTTTCAGCCCATACAAAGATTTGACAAGTTTACAAACCATATGCTCTTTACCGGTCATAATGAAACCTTCTGGTTATTTCATGTAAACTTCCTCATCAAGATCACCATTTAAAAAGGCTGTTTTCACATCCATTTGGTGAATAACCAGATTGTGGATACTTGCCAAGGCAACCAACAATTTAATAGTAGAAATACGTGCAACTCGAGCATACGTATCAAAATAGTCAATAAAGGATTTTTGTCTAAAACCTTGAATGACTAACCGGGCTTTGAATTTGTCAATAGTCCCATTAACATTCATTTTCTTTTTGAAAATCCATTTGCATCCAAGTGGTTTATAACCCAGAGGCAAATCAGACAACACCCATGTGTTGTTCTCAAGAATTGATGACATTTCATCGTCAATTGCTTCCTTCCAAAAAGCACTATCACGAGACTCCATGGCCACTTGATAAGTCTTAGGATCATCTTCAATACTATAACAATAAGAGTATTCAAGATTAATTTCATCCCTTGAACCTTCCACTAAGTATAGTTGGAAGTCGGATCCGAAATTTTTAGCAGTTTGGCCTCTTTTGCTTCTACGAATATCTTGTGGTTCTTGCATGATACCACCATATTGACTTTCTGAATATTTCTCTTTATTAGCACCAAAAGTCAGATCCTTAGGCCTTTGAATCGATGAAAATCTCATCTCATCAAAAATTGCATCCCGTGATTCGATGACAGTGTTAATTGAAACCGAATCATTAGGTTCTATTACATAAAACTTATATGCCTTGGAATGTTCAACATATCCAATGAATATGCAATCAATTCCACATTCTCCTAAATTTTTCTCTTTGGGCTCGGTAAGTTTTACAACTGCCCGACATCCCCAAACCCAAAAATAACTCAAATTCAGCTTTTTCTTGAACCAAAGTTCATATGGGACTGTTTTGTTCATTTTATTTGGAACCCTATTCAATAGATTGCAGGACATTAACATGGCCTATCCCCAGAATCCTTCACTCAATCCCGAGTAAGACAACATCGAGTTTACCATTTCCTTTAAGACTCGATTTTTTGTATTCATCAATTCCATTTTGTTGGGGCGTGTAAGGTGTTGTGGTCTCACGAATGATACCCACTGATTGGAAGTATATGGGATCCATATATTCACCTCCCCTATCAGTCCTGAGACATTTAAACGGAATGCCCAATTGCAATTCCACCTCGGTTTTGTATATTTTGAATTTATCTAAGGCTTCATCCTTCGAATGCAACAAATACACATAGCAAAACCGAGTGCAATCATCAATAAAAGTGACCACATACTTTTTATTTCCCAAAGAAGGAGTGGAGTGAAAATCACACAGATCATTGTGTACAAGCTCCAAAACAGCTGAATTTCTAGTAACACTAGGAAATGGTTGTTTTGTCACTTTTGTAAGCATACATGTTTTACATTTATCAGATGTCATATCAAAGGCTAGAATTAATCTATCCTTTGACATCTCATGCATCCTTCTAAAGTTGACATGACCTAATCTTACATGCCAAAGCATAGATTTATCAACATTAGAAGCAGAAGATAAAAATGCAGAATTTTGAATAGGTAATAATTTGTCAACAATATTTAAACGAAACATTCTATT
This sequence comes from Lactuca serriola, assembly GCF_051521515.1. Classification (NCBI taxonomy): domain Eukaryota; kingdom Viridiplantae; phylum Streptophyta; class Magnoliopsida; order Asterales; family Asteraceae; genus Lactuca; species Lactuca serriola. Next base: position 144,249,187 of record NC_136409.1, read on the forward strand.
ATTTAAATATCCAAAGCCAACAAACGATCCACCCTTAGACAAAACAAACTTATCCGACTAAATAACTTGTTTAAAACCATCATAATTCAAACAACTAGAGCTAACAAGATTCTTGCGAATCTTGGGAACAAACAAAACATAAAATAACCTAATTGTCTTTCCAGAAGTAAATTCAATACACACGACACCTAAACCACAAATAGGAATAAAAGAATCGTCTCCCATTTTCGGCACCGACCCATCTTCAAGCGGAGTTAATGTTTCAAACATCCATTTATCCTTGCATACATGGTTCGTTGGTCCGGAGTCGATCCACCAAGCAACATCATCATCCTACACATAGAATGATTCAGGGATAAATGAAACATAATAAGCATAATTCTGATTAGAATGATCAAAGTTAGTCAAAAACTGACCTCCTTTAACTTGGGCCGAAGACCCGTTCACTTTCCCATTGGCTCCACTGTTTCCAGCACCATTGTTGCCCAAATTCACACGACAATCACATTTGCCATGCCCAACTTGATTACACCTCCATCAAACCAGATCCTTTCTCTTTTTGTTGGAGTTGCTTGGGACATGTTCCTGCTTACGTTTTCCATGTCCTTTGTGGTTCTGGTTCCTTGGTTTGTTTTCAACCATATGAACCGAGGGCTGTCCAGGTTCAACTTTTCCTTTGGGTTTTTCAGATTTGTCACTTTCCTTCGCACGAAGAGATTCTTCAATACCAATGTGACTAGCAAGTTGAACCAATGATAGTTCCTCCTTTTGATGTTTCAAGTTATGTTTGAAGTTTTTCCAGGACGAAGGCAGTTTGTCAATGATAGTGGACACAACAATGGATTTATCCATATTCATACGGTGCAGTTTAAACTGACCGTATATGCCAAGGAGTTCATTATACTGTTCAGTAACAGACCTTGAATCTTCCATCTTATAATTATTAAAGTCACTGACTAGAAACTTCTTGCTAGAAGCATCCTCAGTAATGTATTTCAGTTCAAGAGTGTCCCACAACTCCTTGGCACACAAGGCTTCACTATGGATATCAAATAAAGCATCAGACATACCGTTCAGAATGTGACCTTTGCAGATGTAGTCATCATTGTCCCACTTTTGTCTCTTTCTTGTCTCTTCAGCCGTCTCAACAACACCTTCTGCAGGCTCTACTGGTCTTGGAGTAGTCAGCACGTATGCTGCTTTCAGAGTGGTTAGCATGAAGTGCATCTTTTTCTTCCAACGCCTGAAATCGACGCCTTCAAACTTCTCCAGCTTGGCAAACTTAGTGGTCATCTCCCGAATTGAGTCACCCATCTCCAGAAACAGCAAATATCAGTTCGATTGTAGGGAATTTTAGGGTTTGTGGTGGAGATCTGGATACCAACTTGGATCGTGATATCACTTTCCGAACTGATATTTCTACCCTATGTCTGGGTTACAAGAAATTCAGCCTAGGATAATCCAAGTGGACAGTTACATTTCTAGGCACAGAAAACGTAAGTCGATATGCTAGAGGATTCTGTGAAAGTATGATGAAAACGAGACCCCAGCCAAAAACTAACACGACCCCAGCCAGGGGCTCTGCCCCTTGGACCCCGCTAGGGGCGCTGCCTCTAGACCCCGCCAAAGGGGCGCTGCCCTTTTGGAAACCCCGGACCCTCGACTAGTCGTCGAACCGACTTCTGACTCGATTTTATACATGTGTGCACTCCGCACAACCTCGTACATATATTAGAATACAAATCATGAAGCCCCTTAGCTCACATGTTGGTTCCAGTTATTTAAAATGACATGGTGACACTAAAATCACCAACAAAAGTTTTACCACCGGCAAAAAAAACCATCACACTCCATTCATAGACAAATTGTAACAAAAACGGTAAAAGCTTATGTGACGCCTATATAACATATTTTTATCATTGGCAAAAAATTGACACCATTTAGCCTAATAGATATTAATGAGACAATGAACACACGTAATAAATACAATGTGTAATTACGTACACGTGTGTTTAATAGTACTACTGCTATAACGAAGATATTTATGAAGGGAGAGTGTCTTCGTGTGTGTATTAGCTGTGTGAAGAAAGGATGGACTTTCCTTTGTTGTCTATTTTGTATTTTAGTAACTTGTTATAAAAGTCAAATTTTGAGTTGCAATTGCTTTATAAATTATAACTTTCGCATTATAGTTTGTTTTTTTAAAGCTCCAGATTGTGATGTTATTGATTTTTATTGTATGACTTGTTTCTATCTCGTTTTATTTTATATAAATGTCGATGTAAGTTGTAACAACATAGAACCAAATTAGATTTCAAAAAATATCTTAAAATATACAAGTTAAAACACATAAACATTTACACCCACAAATTTGATTTTATTGTATTTTAGAAATGATGTTAATAGACTATGTTTATTGGTAGGAAGTTAAGATCGTTGTATATATTCAAGTAAAACATAAAAATAAAAATACATAATATCGTCAATTTTTTACGATTTGAATCACAAGCCAAATATCAAATCAATTGTTCAATAGATACTGTCACATATCGAATGTAGTTGATAATATTGATTGTATATATGCACACTACCAATTGTTCACTGCACATCGTCACACAAAATCTACTTTTTTATTTATAACGTTGATAAATGATGAAAGTGTTGAATTTAGTTGATATTTTTAATGTGTATGTGTGTAGGTGGGGGTGGGGGGATTCGTGTGTGGGTTTGAAAAATTCGTATGTAGGTAGACCCGACAATTTGATACACAAATACGAACACGACACACGTATTTGTGTGTGGGTTTGGAAACTTCGTGTTTCATGTTTATTCATGTCTACACAAATTTAAAATTCATGTTTTGTGTCTTACCTATGTTGTTAGAAAAGCAGTTTGAATATCAATGCAACTTGGATATTTTCTGAGGTCGTGTTAAAAGTATTTCCAAATTTTGTAATGCGTTACATGAATTCGGACTTTAAATAATCCAAGACATCATTCTAGATTTCAAGCAAATTTGAGATAGCAAAAACAATCAATATGTTTTTTTGTGTGTTTCTTTGAGACAATAATTTGGAAGAGTAACAATACAATCATTGATAGACAACGACATGCTAAAATCGATTATTTCTAGCAAGAAATTATATATGTTTGGAAATAGGAACAAAAGCCACTCTTGGTTTTTGGTGGGAAAACAATGATCAAACCCGTTTACAACATATACATCTTGCTCTAGGTAGGGGAGTTGCCCCATACCCTGTAAACGAGGTACACACATCGTTACCAAAGACTTTGCCCCTTGGACCACACCATGGGTGTTTCCCTTAGTACTCACAACTTGTGATGTCCGATTGAATCCAATGGCACTACCCTTGGATCCATGTGTTCATGAGCTCCAATTACTTATCTGAATGTGCACTTCACACCTCTAAACTTGGATTAAAGACACTGTTGAACTTGGCTTGTCTCAGGTTAATTCGTACTATACTAAGGGGTTATTTGGTAAAGACTGAATTTTTAAGAGGTATGACTGTCTAAGAGGGTATGAATTTTTAACATTTTGTTTGGTTGGAACATCTGAATTGTTGTGTTGGATGATAAAATTGACCATTTTACCATTATTTATTATTTCTTTCGATTACAATATTGTTCTTCCAACTTTTCTTTATTAGGACATTGTACTTTGTAAATTATAACATTCTAATTTGGTAGAAATAAGAACTACAAACTGTTGTATTTAATGAGAATCGATTTTCAGGGAAAAAAAAGCACAAATCGATGTATTTACTGAGAATCGATTTTCAGGGAAAAAGGACAGAACAAATCGATGTATTTACTGAGAATCGATTTTCGTTTGAAAAAAAATAAAAAAAATACAAAATAAACTCACCTGCAACTGCAGGCCAGCATCACTAACGGTGATGGCGGAGGCAAAGAAGCTGGCGGTGGCAACGTCAATGGTAGAGGGAACAGACGATTGTTGTAGATCAATGAGGTATGAGAAGGGGATTGGTGGGAGGAGAAGGAAACAACGACGTTTTGTTGCAATATATTAAGGGCACAATTGTCTTTTGTGTTAATTCAGGAGTATCTTTACATCTGATTAAGTAAGTGATATTTTTCAGATTCAGATCTTATATTAAGTGGTAAACAAATATTATGAATCTTAAAAATTCAGTATTACCTCTTATTATGAGGTATTAAGTATTAAACAAACAGTTTTAACACCCCGTTCTCAAGTTCAATTTAACGAGAGAAATGAAAGAAAATGAGTGGAAATGAAAAGAAAATAAAAAAAGTTGTTGTTTCCGAGTTTCATTAAAGGAAGAAAGTGAAAGGAAGTGGGAGGATAATTTTTCATCTTAACTTTCCCTCCGATTTGAGAGGATTTGGGAAGAAAGAATAAAAGATTCATTTTCCTTCCACTTCTCTCTCACTCGGGAACATAAAAGAAAATTTTGTTTTCCTTTCCTTTCTTTTTTTTCTCTCTCGTGACTTTCTTTTCTTTTCTCTTCTTTTCTTTTGCTAAACTCGGGAACGAGGCGTAAATGAATTGATGAGACTAAAATCAACTATAAATAAAAAAAATGTATTATTTTAACAGTTGATTGACTATAATCGATTGTGAATAAACATAACGTCATGAATTATTGTTTTCACTTTTGTTTACTAAATTTCTTTAAAAAATAAATAAATAAATAAATAAAACTGTACGGAAAACCTCAAGGGTTTAATATTAGCATAACGCTTTTAAAAGCAATCATACGACGCCCTTATATCGAGTGGTCCAGATTTTTTTTTTTAAAATTATTCAAAGGATTCTACTTTCACCAAACTTCTTTTGTTAGTTTTCTACATGTTCTCTAATAAAGCTAGTTTTTTTTATAAGTTCTTAGATTTAATCGATAGTAAGAATTACTTGTAATATTAAATTATTTGTTATAAAATGAACTTATATGTTTTGTTTTATAGAATACATAAGGACATGCATTTCTCACTATTTTATTGGCTAAAATCCTTTTGTTGTCTAAAATTGAAAAAAAAAAAAAAACAAACAAACAATAACATTTATTTGGTAGGAACATCTATTTGGTGTATAAATTATTAACCCTTCGTATAACTAAGTATTTTGAATTTGATAAAAAAAAAACTTTTATTTTATTTATTAAAGAATTTAAAATGGACATGTGTGTGACAAATTGAATGACACGTAACAACAACACTTCGAGCCTTTTGTCATATGTTTCAAGTTGTATAGAAAAAAACTCCAAAATATCTTTGATATTTATGAAAGTTTCACTTGAACATTACCACATACGGAGAAAAGTGACAAAAACAGAAATTGCACGACCCATGAGATCTATGGTTTTAACCATATTTACCTTTGCGGAAAATGACAAAATATCATCTCATTACAAGATCTATTTTATGGGTTAAAAAGTGACAATTTTAGAAAATGACAAAAAAGCCCACGGATCATGTGTTTGGCGGAGTCTTTTAAATGTGTCGGAATTATTTTTTAAAGAGTTTGTGACCAAAAGGGGTGTTTTTTAAAAAACTATTCATCAAAAGATATACTTTTCAAAGTATTAACCAAATAAGATTATTTTGTTATTTAAGTAAATTCTTTCTAATAAACCTCCAATGTCGTTTCAATAATAACGCCATATTTAACGCTTTTAAACTCTCAATATCTAATCCCCCTCTCACTTTAGAGTTAAGAGCTACCCTCACTTTACCCAAGAAATATTCCTTTCATTTTCAGAACCACCCCGAAAAACCAAATTCTAGCCGCCTCCAAAGAACAAATAACCGACTGCGGCATTACAAGTATCGTTGCATCAATGTAATTCCAATTTTATTTCAAGTGTAATCCTTGGTGCCACATCAATAACTACTTTATTTTTTATAAACTATTTAATTTAATATTGAATCGATAATAAAATAATATGAATAATGACTGTATGTAATCTAAACAATTATCAAAATACATAATCATCAAATAATAATAAGCTTGACGATTAAGCTGGAAAAAAAAGTGAATAATGTCAAAAACAAAATTTGGTGATAAACTTAAGGAACCTAAATTGATAAAAAGGAGATTAATTAATTAAATTATTAATATAAATAAGGGAAAAAACATCATAAATGGTCCCTGTGGTTTTTCCAGATCTGAAGTTTAGTCCCTATAGTTTAAAAACATCATAGATGATCGATGTGCTTTCAAAACTTTTGACGATTGGTCCTTATTGCTAACTTCATTAAGTTTTGTTCGTCAACTGAAGGAAATTTTCGTTATTTCACTACCACATGGATCATTTATGATGTTTTCACTTACTTTAAAAACAAAAGAAGAAAATGAAATAATAAGCAAAGGGGTCCCACCCTCTCTCTCTCTCATACATCCAAAAAACACATACAAAGGACCTTTCTCTCTCTCTCTCTCTCTCTCTCTCTCTCTCTCTCTCTCCCTCCCTCTCTCTCTCTAACATAAAAACATATACACACCATAAAAACCTGCAACTTTTTCAGATGAAAAAAAACACCCACTTTCCTATCTAAAAAACAACAAAACGACTAAATCTGTTACGGTTCTAAGCTCAAACACATACACGAATTGTTTTGAGATCAAATATATACACATACAACCAAGATAACTAAATGAATCAAATTCAATAAATCTATAGGATTTTAATATAAAACACATACACGAATGGACGCCTCCCCATTTTTGACAAATTGGCTCCATCCTCTCTTCTTAGTCGTTCTCTTCCATTATTCCAGTCGATAAACCTTAACCATAATCGGCCATCACACTTTTTGCTGGTAAGTACTTCACCCTTCAAATATGTCGATCTCCTCCCTCCTCATTGGTCACTACCTCACACTCACAGTCTACACCACAACCCTGGTCTTTCATTCTCGTTGGAGCTAAAAATCTACCCGTCAATAATAAAACGACGACCCTAATACCTTCAATGGAATCAATGGTGAACAAATCAAAAAAAGAAAGAACCTGTGAAAGAAACTTGAAAAACAAAATTTGTTTGATTCATTCCTTTCTCTCACTATCAACAAAGATGCAAACAGAGAGAGAAAAACACACTCTAAAACCTACTTCATATTCTCTTATAGAGATACCGTTAAAGCCATCTAACCATACCACCAATTCACTAGATTTGACGTTCCAAACTTGATTTTTCTCGAACCCCAGATGACCCATTATGAGATCTTAACAAATGAAAACGATTTGTTTCTTCTTTATATCAATCAAAAGCACGAAGCACCATCCAAATCGATCAACCAAATTTAATCCTAAAGTTTGAGAATGAAATCAGATCTTTGACAAGTTGGAATCGATTATTTACAACACAAAAATCAGATATTTGTTGTTGGTCGTGATTTTGATAGAGATTTAATGGATATGGTGTAACGCCTGTGTTTCCGGGCTTGCCGTTTTTAGCAATGTAATAGTCTAGGTTAACCTTGTAACCCATTTTGATATAATAAGGATGTATTATTTGAGTATTATGTGTTTTGTGCTTAATTGCTTAATTATGTGGTCTGATTAATTAAGAATAAAAATAAACGTCAAAATTTAAGTGTAAAATAAACTTAATATCTTTGGTTAATGTTGTAGTAGTTCAAACGAGGTTTCCGAATATATATAGAACGCCCAAATCTGACTTCGTATGAGGAAGTTATGATTTATCGAAGTTTCGACTTAGCGGTGTGCAGCCTGAAATACTCGATTTGAGATCGAGCGGTTTTTAGCCGAAGCAATCTAAATGAGAATCGAAGATCTCATTGTTGGTATCGAAGCGATAAAAAGTTAGGCGAGAACGGACGTCAAACGAAGAAGTTATGAATTTATAACGAAGTTTTTCTGTCGCGGCCTATTAAAAATAAATAATAAAAATAAAGTCAAAATTAGCCGACGGAGTCTAAACGAAAGTTGTAGAGCATAGTCTCACCTTCTCGTGGATATAAAGAACGTCGAAAACGGAGTTCGTATGAAGAAGATATGAATTTCCAAAGTTTATTAATTATTTTGGAATTAAATTAAATCATTAATTCGGAAGCCTTATCTGAAGAGTAGTCACCGATCTGATCCGAGGTACGCGCCGCGTACTCGTATACGCCCCGCGTACTCCGAAGGTGTCGACATCACAGCAAGTGGCTTCGGATACGTAAGCAGTGACATTTCTCGGACCAGTACGCCCCGCGTACTGGCATACGCCCCGCGTACTGGCATACGCCCCGCGTACTCCGAGGCTCCAGCCTCCTATAAATAGGATGCGAGGGCAGCCGGCTATTTTGCTAATTTCCTCTCTTCTCTCTCTCTCTCTCTCTCTCTCTCGTTTTGCATCGTTTTGCGTGCCCGAAATACCCCAAAGCCCCAGTATTATTCTCGAGCCCCGAGGCAAGTCCCGAGATCCCAAAGATCCCGAGAAGTTCGGTTCCTGAGCCGAAGCTCTGCTCGCGAGAAGTTTGATTTTTGTAGAGATCTTCCAGATCTGCTGAGGATTACTACTTCTGCAAGTCGTAGTGCTGTCCGATCATCTTCTGATCAAGTGAGTGTATACTACCTTTCATAAACACGATAATAATACAAGTATGGTTCGAGTGTATTAGGTATATTGTTGTTTATATGTGTGAGTGTGTAGTTACTTGCTTCTAACGCATGATTATGAAGTATTTTATACGAAATACGTGTTGTGTGTAGAATTTGTTGTTATGTGTGTGAATGTATGTTCACCCTCTTCCATCTCATAGATCTGAATTGCTTTCTATGAAATACGTGTTACGTGGGTATGCCTCATCTGTTATGTGGAATATATATTGAATGAAAATGATATACAGGTTTCAAACTATGTATTAAAGTATATATTTTATCTACTAATATGTTGGGTAGAACATGGGTAGATAGTTGGTGTGTAATAAACAGATGAGAGGCCTCGATGTTGTTGTTGTTGTTGATCTAGTTATTCAGCGGAGTATGGATAACGACCACGGACTCTTTCTAGACAGTCCAGTGGAACGCTAGCAGGTTCATAACCTGTAGGTGTTGTGAACGATGTGTTCACCAGTGTACTCTATCCCCCTCATGGTTGCCTTTAGGATATCTATTGTTGAGGAAACCCCTTAGCAGTGATGTCCGTCCCGATGAAAATCCTAGATTAGGTCCCTTGAGATAGATGTTATTTTAGGGACGTAAAGTGAGGATAACGGGAATGGGTAATCGGGATAGTGATTGGTTGGTGAAATTAAATATAATTTATTTATTGTGGGTTGAAAACCCTATATGCTCACCAGGCTCCCAAGCCTGACCCACTGAGTTTTATTTGTATTACAGGTAGTGGCGCGAGGGCATAAGATGGTTGAATCATCAAGTTGTTTTGTTTACAAGTCTGTATATGTATATATTTGTTGAATGACTTGTAATGTTATCGTTTATGCTTTATGGTCTGTATCGGAACATGACATCCCGAGTTTTGATTATATAATGAAAATGCATCTCTTGATGAAATGCTTTGATAAATATTATTTTATCATGTTTTGTTTTGGGAACAAATTCCGCAACACTTTTAAATCAAAAGGATTTACTCTGAAATTATTTTAAAAAGCATAAATGAAAATCGGTCTTTTCTGGCCGTGATTTTGGGGATGTCACAGTTGGTATCAGAGCATTAGTTTAAGCGAACTAGGAATTTGTAGGATTTCTAGACTTAAACTTAGAATGCTAAGTGGAATTTTAAGATGTGTGTCTGTTGGATTTTAGACACGAGCACTAGTTTATTTTAGGAAAGTTGCCTAAAATGCTTTTATGTGCTAAATGTTATATGTTGCCATATATGATGTTAATTGTTCGGATCTACGGTCTGTTGCCGACCGGATCTGGAAACCTTATGTGTGTAGGATTCTAAGCGTATGTTTACGGTATTAGAACTAGCATATAAACGTTTCGTAGTAATAAGGATGATTTGAATATCTATCGTGAATGAGGATCTAATTTCACCTTATTCGGTGTGTAGATCAAATATGGTGAGAACGAGAAGTGGCGTTGGAAACGCGGATGAAAACAGGAATCAACCACCAGTGATTGAGCAAATACCTGTTGTAGCAGCAGCACCAGAACCAATAACATTGGCTGCGGTGCAAGCCATGATTCGGGCTATGCTAGCCGAACAAAGGGAGGAGATGCGACAGATGTTGCATGATAATAGGGATGAACCTATCATACCTATTGAGGAACCCGAATTGGTTCCCGAGCAATCGGAGGAAGGGAACAATAGTCGCATGATGAGTCAAGTTGGGAGTCAAGGAGAACGAAGGAACGATCCGGAAAGGAGAAACAACAAGGATGGGCGAATGTACAAGAACTTCTTGGGCGCCAAGCCGCCAAGTCTTTCTGGGAGCCCAAAGCCTGTTGAGATAATGGATTGGATCTCCGAAATGGAGATGGTATTTGAAAGTTGCGACTGTAGCAACAAACAGAAGATTGTCTTTGCAGTCAGACAACTGAAGACTGGAGTATTGAGTTGGTGGAAGTTGTTGGCAGATACTATGCCATGAGGAGAAGCCCTGAAAATGTCTTGGGAGGAGTTCTTGGAACAACTAAGGGTGCAGTATTGTTCAGAGATAGATCTGATTGATCTGAACAATGAGTTCCAAAACTTGAAGAAAGGAAAGATGAGCATAGACGACTATGCTACTGCATTTACTGAGAAAATGAAGTTGTTTCCGTACCTTGTGCCAACGGAACTCTCCAAGATAGAGAGGTTTGCTAATGGACTGCCTGCTGACTTTGGTCCGACAGTCAAGATGGCAACTACTTTGAAAACGGCTGTTCGTGCAGCTAAGAATGTGGAGGCCCAGCAGAAGGAAAAGGGTCTGGAAAGGATAGATGTTGGAGAAAAGAGGAAGTTCGATGGAACTTTGATGCGGGCCCTAGTGTGGAGGATCGGGTCCTTGCGTTCCTAGAGGCCCACGATCGTGTGACTAAAGAGGCTTCACGAAAATGGCCATAACTTTGGCTACGAATCTCCGTTTTGGGCCTACGACCAGTCAAATCGAAGCTTGGAGCAAGGAGCACGTCTAAATAAGTACCCAAAGGGGACTTAACCATTTTTGAGTCCATAAATCGCTTTCTAAATGGAGTTATGAGCAATTTTTGTTATTTTTCCTTAATTTTTGGGTTTTGTTTTTGGGTTTGTATTTGGCCCATGGACTTTTAGGGTTTCATTTTAATTTCTGCTTCTTATTTAACTGTTTTTGATGTAATTTGGATGGTCAATCATCAATTTTATGAACTTCCGATTTTCTCCCAAATTCTGTGTGTTAACCCAGATTTTGAAGCCAATCCCACGGTATTTGTAGAATCAACGTGGTTTTGAAGAGCTTGTCCTGGCTATTCTTTTAGAATCAACAGGTTCATTCTTGGTTATCTTTGTGTTGTTTTTTTGCGCTGCATCAAACTTCAGGGTCCAACAAGAAAAACAAGTTCTCGAAGTCTGGTTCGAGGGGAAGTGGAGGTGAAGCGAAGTGGTGCGACAAATGTAAGAAGAAGCATCAGGGAAGATGTGAGGTGGCGAACACATGCTACAAGTGTGGAAAGCCAAGGCACTATGCCAATGAATGTACCCTCACTAAGAAAGTTTGCTATGGTTGTGGTGAGGAGGGACACATGTCGAGGGACTGCCCGAAGAAGAAGGAAGCAGCTAGACCCAACATTCCACCAAAGCCAAAGGCGAGAGCATTCCAGATGACACTGGAAGCTGCTAAAGATGAAGATGATGTCGCTTCAGGTACCTTTCTCGTAAACGAATTGCCTGCCCAAATTTTATTTGATTCTGGAGCCAACTACTCCTTTATATCGCATGAATTTGGTAGAAAGCTAGCTTTGCCTGTTGTTAGACTAGATGATGCCTTATTAGTCGAAGTTGCTAGTGGCAAGTTTGTACCTGTTAGCCATCGTATGAAAAACATCTTAATTGATCTGAATGGGAATAAGTTCCACGAGGAATTATTGCCTATAGAACTTAATGGTTTCGACATCGTGCTTGGAATGGATTGGCTTAGCGCCAATGATGCCGAAATTTTATGCAAAAAGGAAATAGTCAAAGTAAACCCGCCTGGGAAAGATTCGTTTATGGTGTAGGGGACAAACGCAGAGTGAATTCTGGAATCATTTCATTGATGAAAGCCAGAAAATGTTTGACCAAGGGGTGTACATCATATCTAGCATTCGTGATTGATGCTAAGAAGGAAAAGAAGGTGATGCAGAATATTTCGGTTGTGTGTGATTATCCGGAAGTATTTCCCGAAGATCTTCCTGGATTACCGCCTGATAGACAAGTGGAATTCCGTATTGACTTGTTGCCAGGAACAACACCAATTGCGAAAGCACCTTATCGATTAGCACCGACGGAGATGAAGGAGCTAATGATGCAACTTCAGGAGTTATTGGACAAAGGTTTCATTAGACCTAGTTCATCACCCTGGGGAGCTCCGGTGTTATTTGTGAAGAAGAAAGATGGAAGTATGAGGGGCATATTTTGAAAGACTGTCCGAAGAAGAAGGAGGCAGCTAGGCCCAACATTCCACCAAAACCGAAGGCGAGAGCCTTCCAGATGACACTTAAGGCTGCGAAAGATGAAGCTGATGTCGCTTCAGGTACCTTTCTCGTAAACGAATTACCTGCTCAAATTTTGTTTGATTTTGGAGCCAACTACTCCTTTATTTCGCATGATTTTGGTAGAAAGCTAGCTTTTCCTGTTGATAGACTAGATAATGCTTTATTAGTCGAAGTTGCTAGTGGCAAGTTTGTACCTGTTAGCCATCATATGAGAAACATCTTAATCGACCTTAATGGGAATAGGTTTCATGAGGAATTATTGCCTATCGAACTAAATGGTTTCGACATCGTGTTGGGAATGGATTGGCTTAGCTCCAATGATGCCGGAATTTTATGCAAGAAGAAGATAGTTAAAGTAAACCCGTCTGGGAAAGATTCGTTTATGGTGTATGGGGACAAACGGCGAGTGAATTCTGGAATCATTTCCCTAATGAAAGCCAGAAAGTGTTTGACCAAGGGATGTACATCATATTTAGCATTCGTGATTGATGCTAAGAAAGAAAAGAAGGTGATGCAGAGTATTCCAGTGGTGTGTGAGTATCCGGAAGTATTTCCCGAAGATCTTCCTGGATTACCACCTGATAGACAAGTGGAGTTCAGAATTGACTTGTTACCAGGAACCACGCCAATAGCAAAAGCACCTTACCGATTAGCACTGACGGAGATGAAGGAGCTAATGATGCAACTTCAGGAGTTATTGGACAAAGGTTTCATTAGACCTAGTTCATCGCCCTGGGGAGCTCCGGTGTTATTTATGAAGAAGAAAGATGGAAGTATGAGGATGTGCATCGATTACAGAGAGCTGAACAAGGCAACAATAAAGAATAGATATCCGTTGCCGAGGATTGATGACCTGTTTGATCAATTGCAAGGTTCGGGCTATTTCTCGAAGATCGATCTAAGGTCAGGATATCATCAGCTGAAAGTAAGAGAGCAGGATATTGAGAAGACTGCATTCAGAACTAGATATGGACACTACGAGTTCTTGGTTATGTCGTTTGGACTAACCAATGCTCCTGCAACATTCATGGATTTAATGAATAGGGTTTGTAATCCTTTCCCTGATAAATCCGTGATAGTGTTCATAGACGACATTCTGATTTACTCGAAAAGCCAAGAGGAGCATGGCAGACACTAGCGAGAAGTGTTGGAAGTCTTGAAAAAGGAGAAGTTGTATGCTAAGTTCTCCAAATGTGATTTTTGGATTCGTGTAGTCCAATTCTTGGGTCACGTGGTCAACCAAGAAGGGATAATGGTTGATCCAGCAAAGATTGAAGCTGTGACAAAGTGGGAGCAACCAAAAAGTCCCACGGAGATTCGAAGCTTTTTAGGATTAGCAGGATATTACCGAAGGTTTATCCAAGGCTTTTCTTCGATTGCTAGTCCATTGTCAGCTTTGACCCACAAAGGAGCTACTTATGCTTGGAGTGATAAGCATAAGGAAGCATTCGAGAAGCTAAAGAAGAAGCTATGCGAGGCACCGATACTTTCTCTACCCGATGGAGTTGAAGACTTCGCCGTTTATAGCGATGCGTCTAGGGTTGGATTGGGTTGTGTTTTGACCCAAAGAGAAAAGGTGATAGCATATGCGTCTCGACAGCTGAAAGAGCATGAAAAGAATTACCCGACTCATGATTTGGAGTTGGCAGCGGTAGTTTTTGCTCTGAAAATATGGAGGCATTACCTCTATGGCACGAAGTGCAAACTTTTCATTGATCATAAGAGTCTCCAATATCTCTTTAATCAGAAGGAATTGAATATGAGACAACGACGCTGGCTGGAATTACTTAAAGACTATGACTGTGAGATACTTTACCACCCCGGTAAAGCTAATGTTGTTGCTAATGCTCTCAGTCGGAAAGTCAATCTTGAAAGGAAAAGGCCAAGAGCGTTGAGAATTGAAGTTGTCTCGACCATTTTGGAAAGTATAAAGAAAGCTTAAAGCGAAGCTTCTGAGAAGAATGACCGAAAGGAGGAGCGTTTGGGCAAAACGTTGGTGTTCGGTGTAAACAGTCACGGACTGAAGGTGTTCCAAGATCGGATTTGGGTACCTAAGTCCGGAGGAATTAGAGGTCTTCTGATGGAAGAAGCTCACAAGACCATGTACTCGATTCATCCAGGTAGCACTAAAATGTATAGGGACCTGAAACCCTACTACTGGTGGCCGACGATGAAGCTTGATGTTGCAAAGTATGTGGCTGAGTGTGTGACTTGTGCGAGAGTAAAGACACAACATCAGAAACCGTACGGGAGTTTAGAACCTTTGCCTGTGCCTATGGGTAAGTGGGAAGACATTGCTATGGATTTTGTCACTAAACTGCCCAGAACAAAGAATCGTCACGACATGATTTGAGTGGTCGTTGATCGATTCACTAAGAGTGCGCATTTCATAGCAGCCAAGGAAAAATGGTCTATGGAAAAGCTTGCAAATTCTTACGTAAAGGAAATTGTAAGCCTTCACGGTGTTCCGTTAACGATTGTATCGGATCGTGATAGCCGTTTCACCTCGAGGTTTTGGAAAAGTCTACAAGAGGAATTGGGTACCAAGTTGTGTTTAAGTACAGCTTACCATCCGCAGACTGATGGTCAGAGTGAACGAACGATACAAATGCTTGAAGATATGCTGAGAGCATGTACTCTGGAATTCCTGGGTAATTGGGATGAACATTTACCGTTGGTAGAATTTTCCTATAATAATAGTTTCCACTCGAGCATTAAGATGGCACCTTACCAAGCTTTGTATGAACAGAAGTGTCGTACGCCGTCTTGTTGGCTTGAGGCTGGGGAAGAGCAGTTTATGGGACCGGAGATGGTTCATCAAACTGCTGAAAAGTTGAAAATAATTAGGGAAAGAATGTTAGCAGCTCAGGATCGTCAAAAGAGCTATGCTGACAAGAAGCGAAGACCGATAACTTTTGAGGTTGGGGATTTGGTTTTGCTTAAAGTCTCGCCGTGGAAGGGACTTATAAGATTTGGTAAAAGGGGAAAGTTGAGTCCAAGGTTTATTGGACCGTTTAAAGTTCTTCAGAGGATTGGGAACCAAGCTTACAAGCTCGAATTACCAGAAGAACTGAATGGAATTCATAACACTTTTCATGTGTGTTATTTGAGGAAGTTCACGGGAGAAGTTCCCGACATAATTCCAATCTCTGAATTGAGAATTGATGAGAACAAAAGGTTGATTGAAGAACCAGAGGCAATCGTTGACCGAAAGACTAAGAAGTTGCGACGTAAGATGGTCGAGTTAGTGCTTGTCCGATGGAAACACACGAATGGGCCGAATCTCACCTGGGAGGCGGAGAGTGACATGATGGGTCGCTATCCGCATTTGTTTGTTGATGTGTGATTCCGGGGACGGAATCATTCTAACGTGGAGAGAATTGTAATGCCTGTGTTTCCGGGCTTGCCGTTTTTAGCAATGTAATAGTCTAGGTTAACCTTGTAACCCATTTTGATATAATAAGGATGTATTATTTGAGTATTATGTGTTTTGTGCTTAATTGCTTAATTATGTGGTCTGATTAATTAAGAATAAAAATAAGCGTCAAAATTTAAGTGTAAAATAAACTTAATATCTTTGGTTAATGTTGTAGTAGTTCAAACGAGGTTTCCGAATATATATAGAACGCCCAAATCTGACTTCGTATGAGGAAGTTATGATTTATCGAAGTTTCGACTTAGCGGTGTGCAGCCTGAAATACTCGATTTGAGATCGAGCGGTTTTTAGCCGAAGCAATCTAAATGAGAATCGAAGATCTCATTGTTGGTATCGAAGTGATAAAAAGTTAGGCGAGAACGGACGTCAAACGAAGAAGTTATGAATTTATAACGAAGTTTTTCTGTCGCGGCCTATTAAAAATAAATAATAAAAATAAAGTCAAAATTAGGCAACGGATTCTAAACGAAAGTTGTAGAGCGTAGTCTCACCTTCGCGTGGATATAAAGAACGTCGAAAACGGAGTTCGTATGAAGAAGATATGAATTTCAGAAGTTTATTAATTATTTTGGAATTAAATTAAATCATTAATTCGGAAGCCTTATCCGAAGACTAGTCACCGATCTGATCCGAGGTACGCGCCGCGTACTCGTGTACGCCCCGCGCACTCCGACGGTGTCGACATCGCAGCAAGTGGCTTCGGATATGTAAGCAGTGACGTTTCTCGGACCAGTACGCCCCGCGTACTCCGAGGCTCCAGCCTCCTATAAATAGGATGCGAGGGCAGTCGACTATTTTGCTAATTTCCTCTCTTCTCTCTCTCTCGTTTTGCATCGTTTTGCGTGCCCGAAATACCCCAAGCCCCGAATACGTGTTGTGTGTAGAATTTGTTGTTATGTGTGTGAATGTATGTTCACCCTCTTCCATCTCATAGATCTGAATTGCTTTCTATGAAATACGTGTTACGTGGGTATGCCTCATCTGTTATGTGGAATATATATTGAATGAAAATGATATACAGGTTTCAAACTATGTATTAAAGTATATATTTTATCTACTAATATGTTGGGTAGAACATGGGTAGATAGTTGGTGTGTAATAAACAGATGAGAGGCCTCGATGTTGTTGTTGTTGTTGATCTAGTTATTCAGCGGAGTATGGATAACGACCACAGACTCTTTCTAGACAGTCCAGTGGAACGCTAGCAGGTTCATAACCTGTAGGTGTTGTGAACGATGTGTTCACCAGTGTACTCTATCCCCCTCATGGTTGCCTTTAGGATATCTATTGTTGAGGAAACCCCTTAGCAGTGATGTCCGTCCCGATGAAAATCCTAGATTAGGTCCCTTGAGATAGATGTTATTTTAGGGACGTAAAGTGAGGATAACGGGAATGGGTAATCGGGATAGTGATTGGTTGGTGAAATTAAATATAATTTATTTATTGTGGGTTGAAAACCCTATATGCTCACCAGGCTCCCAAGCCTGACCCACTGAGTTTTATTTGTATTACAGGTAGTGACGCGAGGGCATAAGATGGTTGAATCATCAAGTTGTTTTGTTTACAAGTCTGTATATGTATATATTTGTTGAATGACTTGTAATGTTATCGTTTATGCTTTATGGTCTGTATCGGAACATGACATCCCGAGTTTTGATTATATAATGAAAATGCATCTCTTGATGAAATGCTTTGATAAATATTATTTTATCATGTTTTGTTTTGGGAACAAATTCCACAACACTTTTAAATCAAAAGGATTTACTCTGAAATTATTTTAAAAAGCATAAATGAAAATCCGTCTTTTCTGGCCGTGATTTTGGGGATGTCACATATGGTATGCAATCGTGAAAAGGGGTTGGATCATCGATGGGTTTGCCTAGGGGTGGGAAACATTGAGATAGATGGTGAATATGTCGATCTTTGGAGAAGATAAAGATGGAACAATGGATGGGTCGTCGGAGAAACTAATAGGTGGTAGTTGTTGGATTAGTGTCTAAGGCTGTAAATATATTTGGTAAGTACTTGACCCGGTTGTGCATGGTCCTTTTGGGTTGCCTTCACCATAGCAACTTGACAAGATGATTTGTTAAGAGAGAAGAGATATTATTGTTAATATATTATGAGAATAGTATATTAAAATAATAATAATGTTATTTGATTAATATAAGTCATATATTAATTGAGAATTAATTTGGTGACTTAAAGAGGTTAATTGAATAAAGGGGCATAAACTGTCAAATGTGTGATAGTTGTGTTTTGGGCTATGTATCCTTATGGATATAAGGGTGGACGGATTTTAGGGTTAGAGGACCATAAAATCGTCCAAGCCTAGTATCTAGGAGGATCTTGGATTGCTTAGGGCCTAAGTTATTCAATTAGGGTTAAAGGTGAAACCCTAGTAGCTCATAGTATAAATAGATCCCTAGGGTGAGGGAAATCGGCACTCATGCAAGGCAAGGAACCCTAGAGTCGATTTCTCACCCTCCTCTCTCTCTCTCTCAAGATCATTCTCTTGCTAGTTGGTGTTTGTAAGCCATTAGAGGAGTGACAATTGTGACTCTAAACTCCAAGAAGAAGAAGTATCAAGCAAGTAATCCAAGGTATTGTTCTAGATCCAAATTCATATGATTAGATTCAATTGTTTACACTAGATCTAGTATTGTAAGTCTTGGATACAATGCATGTTCAATTAGAGAAACCTAGATCCAAGCAATTAGGGTTTTCATGTGCACATAGGAAAGTTCTTATGGCTCAAACCCATCAGTGGTATCAGAGCTTTGATTGATTTCTATTGAATTGATGCATTGGTTGATTGCTTGTTGCTTAAAAAATTCGATTTTTTTGATTCTGCCTGATGAACTCGGCGAGTTCCACTGTGGATTCGGCGAGTAGCTCCAACTCGGCGAGTCCATAGTGGGAACTCGGATAGTTCGAGCGTCAGAAGGAGGTAGTTTCAGGATTTCTTGCTGTTTTACTTGAGGATACTTGCCTTAACTATTTTGGGTAATTAAAATCTGATTATAATCAAATATATGAGTATATTCTTGACCAAACAAAAAATAATTACCAATTAGTTGAATAATAATTTCCTTATATGATAATAGTTGATTATTTGAATTGAATTGGTGGATTGTCTTGCAAGTAATATTGAATAAGATCAAATTGAGATAATCTAATTAGTTGATTTATATTATTTGCTATTTGATCCTTATGTTTTGAAAAGTTTAAAACTTGTCCTCAATTTTTGAAATTTAACTTTTGTGATTAAAAGTATAATTTAAATAATTTAAATTTCAAACCCTAGAATTTTACAAGTTTAAAATTCAACACTATACTAATATATTATTACAAGCTTTATATATATATATATATATATATATATATATATATATATATATATATATATATATATATATATATGATTAAAAATGCTAGTCTTACCGTTAGTAGGCCCCATTCACGAAGCCGGTCTATAAGGTGGTATAAGGTTGCTGCGTATAAAATGGCGCTTAATGGGTGTACATTCACACCCACCGCTTGCTTGACTGGTGGAGGGTCATTAGCTGAACGGGTAGGATAGGGCAAACCTCTTCTCATTAATAAGTATAATGAATCTATATAAAGTAACTAAACGTGTTTCATAAAAATTCCCAATATTAGTTACTTTAGGAAAAGTGAATTGATGCAATCCCATGAAATTACACTTTGCACCCTTGCTAAGAAGTTAGTGGAGCGTGTGTGGTTAACCGACACACTAATTGGTTCTAAGCAAAGGTGGAAAAGGGTGATTCATTGTTTGTCATAGTTCGGTGGAGCGTGTGTGGGTTACCGGCACATCGAATAGGTGATTGTAACAATGAAGGCACCATGTAGATTTGCATGGTTATTCACACCCGCTTTGTGATCCTCGGCATCCCAGTCGCAAACTAGAGGGGCATATCAAGATTTAAACATGCCATTGAAAGGTTCAATGAATCTCGAAGAAAACTAGGAATTCTCAATACATTTAAAACTTAAACTTATGTTTTTCATGTGAAGAATTAGTGAATCGTCATTCACTTACCTCCAAACTATTTGCATGTTGGATCACGACATACCTTTTCTAATGTGTAAATAATGTTGTTGGGTCCTAGCCCTAAATTTTCATTTTGGGTGTTAATTAGGGACTTAATTCTAATCAACTTTGTTCCTTTCTATTTGTAGATGTCTAACGCAAACAACGCTGCTGCTAGCTCATTCACGCTAATGAGCCTTTGTCAAAAAGTGACTTTCGATGGATCGAACTTTAGCGAATGGATAACATACATTCGCACGATCACACGTTACGAGGACAAAGAGTATGTTCTCGATGAGAAGCTCGAGAAGATCAATCCAGAAACTGCTACTCCCGAAGAAATGGCTGTCTTTGAGACACATGAACGTGATGCAACGAAAGTCCATTGCATCATGATAGCCACAATGAACTCCGAATTCCAAAAGTCATATGAGGACATGTATCCTTATGAGATGCATCTAGACTTGATGGAGAGATATCACCAAAGCGCGAGGCAAGAGCGCTATGAGATCATAACGAATATGATCACTGCTAAAATGGGAAGTGGAGAGTCTCTAACCATGCACTTACAAAAGATGCAAAGGTATGTTGATCGTCTTCGCAAGTTGAATGTCAACTTTGGGGAAGATTTGGCTATCGACATCATTCTTCACTCCTTGCCGTCATGCTACAACCAATTTAGGATGACATACCACATGAACAAGGAAGAGGTCACCCTAAGTAAACTCCAAGGACTCCTAAGGACTGCTGAGAGCAATCTAAAGGACAAGTCTGTTGCACCAACTTCCAATCCAACCACTGCTCCTGTTTTGGCTATTGGGCAGGTAAGGGGCAAGAAGAGGAAGGCTTCTTCGAAGAACCACTGCAAGGGAAAGTCCCAAGATGGTTCCTCTTCTAGTGGGACCAAGGTTGATCCTGCTAAGCCCAACCCAAACCCAAAGGAGGCAGAGTGCCATCATTTCCACAAAATAGGGCATTGGAAGAGAAGCTGCCCAAAATATCTACAAGTCATCAAGGATGGGAAGATCAAGCCATCTTTCGTAGGTATTTACACAATTAAATCTAATGATTCATCTCATGCTATTTCTTGGGTTCTTGATACAGGGTGTGGTTACCACATTTGTTCTGATTTGCAGGGACTAGGAAGAAATGGGGATGTGGAGCTTGGAAGAATAAATCTAATCATGGGGAACAGAAGATCGTCACCTGTTACCAAGATTGGAGTGTATTCTTTAGTGCTTAGAAATGGATTGAATTTAGATTTAAATAATTGTTGCTACTCGCTAGATATGGCAAGAAACATCATTTATTTTCATGGTTTATTTAGACACGGATTTAGATATTCGTTTAATAATGAGAATGGTTCGATTTATGCATATCTAAATGGTGTTTTATATTTTGAAGCAATGCCTTGTAATGGAATTTATGAAACTGTTATGGTTGTAGATAACCTAGGAAATGATGTGTTGTGTATGGATTCTTCCAATAGTATGGATAGAGCATCCTTGTGGCATTGTCGTCTTGGACATGTCAACAAGAAGCGCATAGCCCAACTCCAAAAGGATGGAGTGTTGGAGTCATTCGACCTTAGGGAAGATGACACGTGCGAATCTTGTTTACTTGGAAAGATGACCAAGTCACCCTTCATTGGCACTTGTGAGAGGGGTGAGGGTTTATTGGATCTCATACATACCGACGTGTGTGGGCCCTGTAGATCCACCACAAAGGATGGGAACTGCTTCTACGTGACTTTCACCGATGATTATAGTAGATATGGGTATATTTACTTAATCAAGCACAAGTGAGAAACGTTTGATAAGTTCAAAGAGTTCAAGCATGAAGTGGAGAATCAATTAGGTAGGAAAATCAAGATGCTTCGATCCGATCGAGGAGGAGAGTACCTAAGTCTTGAATTCCACGACTATCTCAAGGAATGCGGAATAGTTTCGCAATTGATGCCACCTAGTACACCGCAGTTGAATGGTGTGGCAGAAACGCGTAATCGAACCCTGTTAGACATGGTTCGTTCTATGATGAGTCATGCTTCACTATCTATCTCATTTTGGGGGTATGCCTTAGAGACTGCCGCCCATATCCTTAACCGGGTCCCTACAAAGAAGGTTGCCAAAACACCTCACGAGATGTGGACAAGGAAAGCTCCCTCGTTGGCACATATCAAGGTTTGGGGCTGTGAAGTTTTCGTAAGACGAGAAACTCACGACAAGCTCGAACCTCATAGTGAGCGATGTATTTTCATCGTCTACCCACATAAATCCTTTGGATATCTCTTCTATAGACCGAGTGATAATGTTGTCTTCGTTGCGAGGAGAGGGGTTTTCCGAGAGCGAGAACTCATAAGCCAAGGAGACAGTGGGAGGCAAATTGATCTTGAAGAGATTCAAGAATCGAGCGATGAAGGAACCTCTAACGCTGGCGCTCAACCCGAGGAGGAAACTCCGGTTGAACCGATTCCTCTTAGACGTTCCGAAAGAGTTAGAGTTCAATCCCAGTTTTATGGTTTTCATATTACTACCAAAGGGGACACGTATATTAGTGATGGTACACTAATAAATCTATATGAACCTAATAGTTATAAGGAAGCCATGGCAGGCCCAGAGTCTGTAAAATGGAAAGAGGCGATAGACAGCGAGATTCAGTCCATGTATGACAACCAAGTTTGGAATTTGATTGACAATGTGCCCGGAGGTAAGACGGTTGGGTGCAAATGGATCTTAAAGAAGAAGACCGATGTGGATGGGAATGTGCACATGTATAAGGCATGATTGGAGGCGAAGGGCTTTACTCAAACTCCCAGAGTTAACTATGATGAGACCTTCTCACCAGTTGCTAAGATAAAATCTATTAGGGTGATGCTATCCATTGCTGCATTTCATGATTATGAGATATGGCAGATGGATGTCAAGACCGCTTTCCTTAATGGGAAGTTGGCTGAGGATGTTTACATGGCTCAGCCAGAGGGTTTTGTCGATCCGAAGCATCCCAATAGAGCGTTCAAGCTTGAGAAGTCCATTTATGGACTTAAGCAAGCATCTCGCAGATGGAATCTTTGCATCAATGAAAAAGTCAAAGAGTTTGGATTTGTACGAAGTAAAGACGAATCATATGTATACGTCAAGGCCAGTGGGAGTATAGTTAGCTTCCTCGTTTTGTATGTTGATGACATACTGCTCATAGGAAACGACGTCTCGACTCTGTAGGAGGTTAAGTCCTGGCTCGGGAAGTGCTTCACTATGAAGGACCTCAGAGAGGCTTCCTATGTTTTGGGAATAAGGATAGTGAGAGAACAAAGTAAGAGACTAATAGGACTTAATCAAAATACTTACTTGGATAAAGTACTAAAACGTTTTAGTATGGAAAACTCGAAGAAGGGAGAACTACCGATACAGAGTAATGCCAAATTGAGTAAGACTCAAAGTCCGAGTACAGAAGCCGAGATAGCTGAGATGAGCTGAGTACCCTACGCTTCCGCAGTCGGCTCAATCATGTACGATATGACTTGTACTCGCCCTGATGTGGCCTTTGCTTTGAGCATGGTCAGTAGATATCAAGGGAACCCGGGCAGAGCTCATTGGATTGCGGTCAAGAATATACTTAAGTATCTTCGGAGGACCAAGGAATGGTTCTTAGTCCTCGGAGGGAGTGATGACTTAAAGGTGCGAGGGTATAGTGACACAAGCTTCCACACCGACAGGGACAACTACCGTTCGCAGTCGGGCTGGGTCTTTACCCTTAATGGAGGAGTAGTGACTTGGAAAAGTTCCAAACAAGAAACCGTAGCTGATTCAACGTGTGAATTAGAGTACATTGCGGCGAGCGAAATGTCAAAGGAGGCGATGTGGTTGAAGAACTTCATCGGTGATCTTAGAGTTGTGCCTACCATAAAGGAGCCTATGGAAATTTTATGTGATAATAAAGCAGCGGTTGCCTTGACCAAGGAACCGAGGGATCATGGTAGATCTCGGCATATCGACAGAAAATATCACTTTATTAGACATCGAGTAGAAGAAGGACACCTCGTAGTAAAGAGGGTATCGTCAGAGGATAACCCAGCAGATCCGCTTACGAAGGGACTGAGCAGGGTTAAGCATTTGCAGCATGCTAGGAGCATTGGGCTGAAAGACGATATTAGTTTAGATTAGATAGTTTCGGAAACATGTAATAGATAAATGTAATTGACATTTGATGACTAAATAAAGGAGATATAAGTAAAGCTACTGTCTTATGTTAACTGTTTAACTATTGTTTCACTTTGCATGTTTTGACTTCCTGAATAATTGAGTTATTAAGAATAATCAAATTATTCGAATCGTCCACAATCATTCATATGTTGGAAGTAGGTATGAATGAAGATTGTCATGAATTGGTGTGTAGATTGTCTAAAAGGTATTAGACATAGAAAAAGTTTGCTATAACGTTCATGAGTGCTTAAGCTTTGAGCATTGGAATAAACCCGCGCTTGCTGGAATCACTTTATGGAATGTGACGCAAGTGATCGCAAGACGATAATATCATATGGTCTTAAAACCAAGATATATGGTTTATTGTTTATTAATTGGTTGTGCATTGACAATGCGAAACTGTATCAGTAAATTGATGTCATAAAACGCATTGTTGTGTATGATTGATTAGTAAATAATAAATGCATATAAGTCGAAGTTTATCTGTTACTTTTATCCTAAGAGGGTAAAAGTGATATCAGGGCTACTCGATGATTTTATTTGACTTATGTGTCGGGCCCGATCAGGACCGAATTGATGTGTTCAATTAAGTTCTATGTCAAATGAATCCAATATCGAGAAACCAACTGATGGACAATAAGTTCCATAAGATTGTCCGCATAATATCTAAATAGAGGACTGTATGATCCCTTATCTAAAGGACAGGATACTGATAAGATCAGAGTTTGACAGCGTGTTTGAGAGCTACGATTGCTAATCGGATTATGTTTGCATATATAGTTACTCGACTTATTCAATGGGAGACTGTTGGATTAGTGTCTAAGGCTGTAACTATATTTGGTAAGTACTTGACCCGATTGTGCATGGTCCTTTTGGGTTGCCTTCACCATAGCAACTTGACAGGATGATTTGTTAAGAGAGAAGAGATATTATTTTTAATAAATTATGAGAATAATATATTGAAAGAATAATAATGTTATTTGATTAATATAAGTCATATATTAATTGAGAATTAATTTGGTGACTTAAAGAGGTTAATTAAATAAAGGGGCATAAACTGTCAAATGTGTGATAGTTGTGTTTTGGGCTATGTATCCTTATGGATATAAGGGTGGACGGATTTTAGGGTTAGAGGACCATAAAATAGTACAAGCCTAGTATCTAGGAGGATCTTGGATTCCTTAGGGCCTAAATTATTCAATTAGGGTTAAAGGTGAAACCCTAGTAGCTCATAGTATAAATAGATCCCTAGGGTGAGGGAAATCGACACTCATGCAAGGCAAGGAACCCTAGAGCCGATTTCTCACCCTCCTCTCTCTCTCTCTCTCTCTCTCTCTCCTCAAGATCATTCTCTTGCTAGTTGGTGTTTGTAAGCCATTAGAGGAGTGACAATTGTGACTCTAAGCTCCAAGAAGAAGAAGTATCAAGCAAGTAATCCAAGGTATTGTTCTAGATCCAAATTCATATGATTAGATTCAATTGTTTACACTAGATCTAGTATTGTAAGTCTTGGATACAATGCATGTTCAATTAGAGAAACCTAGATCCAAGCAATTAGGGTTTGCATGTGCACATAGGAAAGTTCTTATGGCTCAAACCCATGAGCAGTGATGGAAGCTTCAGCCATGGAGTGGTGGTGGAATCACAAATAAGAGGAGAGAGTAAGAGTTGAGGGAAAGAAAGATGTGTCTGAGATTTCTTATACACTATGGGAGAGATAGATAGATAGATAGAGAGAGAGAGAGAGAGAAAGAGGGGGTGGGACCCCTTTGCATATTATTTCCTTTTTTTTTAAAATAAATGAAAACATCATAAATGGTCTCTGTGGTAGTGAAATGACGAAAATGTACTTTAGTTAACGGAAAAATTTAATGGAGTTAGCAATAAGGACTAATCGTCAAAAGTTTTGATAGCATAGCGACCATCTATGATGTTTTTAAACCACGCGGACTAAACTTCAAATATGCGGAAACCACAGGGACCATTTATGATGTTTGTTCTAAATAAGGATATGGCATTGAAATAGTTTTATATAAGGCTGATGTGTCCATTTATGCTTTGTAATCCATTTATCTGCTGAAATGCATATGTTAGTGCTAGCTTTCTGATGAAGTCCATGTATCCTTAGAAAGAGGATTTCAAGAATAGCTGTGGGTGGTCTAACAATCAATAAAATCGGTTTTTGTTTTTTTTATTTAGTTTTTTATTGTATTTAAAAGACCAATAAAAATTTAATTTTTATAACATCATTAATATAGATTTTGACTAGATTAACCGGTGCTGAATCCTACATAATGTTCAATGTGACATGTAGTAAAAATAAAACATTCTCATTATTGTATATCCGACTTATGTCTATCAGCCATTGACATTGTCCATCATTCTATTGTGGTATCCAATATCACAGAATTGCCTGTTAAAATCTACCCTGGTTTTATAGTGAGAATCCAAAAAAATCATTGACTTAATAAATACAAATAAGATAATGATAAAAAAAGGGAAAATGAATCGCGAGGGTAATCAACTGTTGATTTTGGTCATATTTGGTCCCTTTTTGTACATAATATATCATCAAACGTTTTGTTTATGTTCACCATAACCCTTTTGATCTGCTATCATAGGTGATAGCCGGTTAAAATGGTTATGGTGAACACAAACAACAAGTTCGATGATATGTTGTGTACAAAAAAAAGGAAAATTACCGAATGTTAACACAATCAACAGTTGATTACCATCCTGAGTCATTTTCCATTTTATTACAAATGAGTTGAAAAATCTGAATTGGAAATCAATTAGATAGTATATGTCAATGCCAATTACATGTTTAGGGGAATAAATGAGTTCTTCAACTATTATTGGCGAAATCGTTCAACAAGTAACAATCGAAGTACAAACAACTATAATAAAACATTAAGTAAGTTTTGATGGTTAGTTCTTCTTGTATGGATGTGAAGTCAACGAACATGTATAACATCAACATCAAATGCTAAAGTTGATGTTGATCATCTTAATCAGACTAGACTGATGTCAACTCTTATCAAACTTTTTCTAATGATTTCATGGAGAAGATTTATAAGGTTTCTTTAGATGATGAAGATGGTGAATACAAACCTTTATCAATGAACAAAACTATATTTTATCTTTTTTTTAATATCCTAGTAGGTCAATAGATGGATTTACTTGAGATATCTAATGAGTATCAGTGGATCATTTCTAATGATAACGTTCATACAAGGAGAAGAGAATAACGAGTAAAACGTAAAAATCGGGGCCTGACTCACTATACACGAATGTTTTCTTTAGTAAACTAAAATGAAACACTGTTTTTGGGAAAATAGGGAAAATGACTCAGGAGGGTAACCAACTGTTGATATTGTTCACATTTGGTCATTTTCCTTTTTTCTTTTGTACGCAATATATCATCTAACTTATTGTTTGTGTTCAACGTAACCCTTTTGACCGACTATCGTCTGTGATAGCCGGTCAAAAGGGTTATTGGGAACACAAACAACAAGTTCGATGATATATTACATACAAAAAAAGAAAAAAAAAACAAAATGTGAACAAAATCAACAATTATTTACCCTCTTAGTTATTTTCCTAAAAAAAACAAATATAAAACACAAATAACCCAAAAAGTTACTTGAATACTATTTATTATTTATTATTAACCTTTTTTCTATCAATTTATTAGTTTTCAAATAATTTTGTATACATGTATTCTATTGTTACACATAATTAGTCCTTAAACCAAATTTCTTTTAGGTTAAAATATTTTTGGCATTTAACAACTTAATTAAATTTGAAACAAATGGATATGACATAATTTTACAATTTTGTATAACTAATGTTTGTTTTATTTATATTTTTTTATCATAATTTTATTCGTTGTTCCCACATAATATTTTCAATAATATTTTCTGTAGTTACTTAAATTCTTAAAAACATGTATGCTTCAAACACTTATATGCCATATAGAAATACTTAACACAAAAGTTATTCAAAATCATTTTAATTTGTCTGTTTTCTATATTCTTTCTATAATCATTTTACTTAATACGTATGGATATATTAGATACCCCTTCAATACCCATGAATGTTAGTGACTCATTTTAAAGTCTTCTAGTCTCCAGCAAGGATTGAGATCTTACTTATAATCGTTTCATATTTTTCAAGATCGTGATCGTATGATCAAATCGAAATTGAAAGATTCTATAAAAATGAACTCATATTCAAAATTTCTAGCAAGACAGTGTAATCAACTTTAACTTCTTATGCATCAAACATGATTTGTGATTCTACAAACCGTAAACATTAAAAATAAAACATCTTAATTACAAATAATATCATTTTGATCATGTACAAGTAAAACATAAGTTCACAAAAGGATTATTGTGGGTGTGCTCTGTCTAACTCGAGATGAATTGATAAAATGATGAGGCTCTATAAGACTTCTTTCAACTTGTGACACTCGATTCAAGTTGAACATACAAAATTTTGATACTCGGCAATATAATAAAACTAAAGATGTGACATCGGGAATGTAGTGTCTTTAGACATAATAATGGATCTTCTTTTATCAAAATATAACTTTATATGTTTGCGTCTATCTTTAGAGTTGTTTGAATCCATATCGTATTTGTATCTTTAAATAATAATAATTCATGTAATAAAACTATCATGAAAAAATATTATAAAATTTTAAAAGTTCGATTAGTAAAATAAACATATTATAAATTGTACGTGTAGATATATAAAAATAATGTTAATATATCAAAATGTGATTTTACATGACATAGGCAAAAACTGCAAATTTATATTTATTATATGTTTGTAATTGTATTACATGTATAAAATATAAATTATATATGCCACTTAATTGTCATATAACATCTAAAAATATATCTTATAGATATATAAAATGCTTAGAAAAAATAAAGTCTTATAATAATGGGTCAGTAACAAATTTTTACGCATGTCTACGTCATCTCAGAGTTTAACAGGATTAAAAGTGAATTAGTTACAAAAAATTTAAAATTCTAGAACTCACCACTAAAATTATTATATCTCAATTTTGACAATATTGTTTTGTAATATTTTATTATTTTAATTCATGTAATAAAAATTCATAATAAATATTTTTAGTGTTAGAAAAACACAAACTATTTAATATTATATTCATTTTATGGAGAAATATATCTTTATGTTAAATAGTAAGTGTTTCAATAATTATACTGTTGATTTATACATTTAATACAATGAATAATTTGCATATATAATAGATGTATTAAGTAGTGGAATTGATTAATTTTTTATTAATAAAAAATAAAAATACCATATAATGACCTGTTGGCTTTAACTAATTAAAAAATCTCACATAACGACATATGACAAAAGTGTTAAGGAAATGACATATACAAAATGATTTTCATTTATTAGGGTAGATATCTTATAAATAATTTAGTATTCAAAATGAAGAAATTGTTATATCCACCGCACCAAAAAAAATATTCAACTTTAAAAGATTCTACATGTCATTCTATTTCATTATAATAGGTAGTTTCCTCAAAGAGAAATCAAACATCTTTATATTTTTTTCTCCTAATATTTTCATACACATTTAAGATTGTGACACTTTTCATATTTAATAAAATTAAATTTTTTTTATTACACTTGTTGTATGAACCCAAAATTTAGAGAAAGTTGACTTTTAGTCATATATTGACCAAATGAGCAAAATGGTCAATTATGAAAAAATATGAGATAATGAAGTTATAATTTCATTAAAACGGACAAGATTAGTTTAAGTCATTTATAAGAGGTTAGATGATTAAGTTCAAGAGAAAGAATTGATGAGAATATGCATTTTTTGGTCAAAAGGGTAAAATAGGAATGTTATGCTTTTTTGGCCAACTTTGTGACATAATAGATTAAGACACATATTAATTCAACAAAAAATGACTTAACACGGTTGTAGAGTATGTTCCTACCTTTGCATGTATATGAAGATCGGGGGTCAATTGGGGCTGACTTTTGACCATTGTTGACTTTGGACAATTTTAGGGTTTTAAGGTACAAACCGAGAGGGTACTTATATACTTTGTTTATGTGCCTCGTGATCTCGGTCTTCGTTATCAGAGAGCTATTGTGTTAGTCTGTTGTTTGTGAGGTGAGTCTTATCATTATATTACATATGTCATAGTAGGGTGCATGGTAGACTAGCCGAGTCTTATTTGCTAATTGTTGTTATATTGATTATTGAGTTGTTGATAACTCCACGACTGCTGATAGACTACATGGTTGCTAATAACCCACAGGGCTACTGTGAGCCCATATGACTGCTGATAGTCTCAGGGTTGTTGAAAACCCATAGTTGTTTTATTATGTTGTGTTGTATGTGATATTTTAAGAAATGACTAAGCTTTGTGCTTATAGTTGCGGATTTAAAAGTATTTTAGGTACTTCAAATGATCATGGGAAGGCGAAGACTTGACTGTATACTCATATCGGCAGCTTTTGTGATTTTGCATTTTATGATACTCTGATTTTTTGGATGAATGTATTTTGATACTTATGGTTTTTTACTTGGTTTTTTCTGGAAAAAGGTGGTTTTACTTGATTTAAAAATGAAGAATTTAGCTGTGACAATTGGGATGTTATAGATTCCTAATCCCCACGCAGTGGAAAAGGCATTACCACGACATGGTGGATCAAAACATCGCAAAAAAAAGCCCAAGTCAGTTTATGAGGTTGAGTATGATACGGATTCCAGTTACCACGAGGTGGCAAAGGCATTACCACATTATGGTGATGCTGAAGCATATAAACTAAGACAAAAATTAACCATAATGAAATATCTTACAATCCCATTCGGTTAATTTCTACGAAAGTAAACCCCCACACCGTGATTTTGAGAGTCTAGAAGGCGGTCAGAGGGTCGTTAACCTAATATTGTGTGAAGATCTAAAGTATTCGACAGCAGATTTGTGATGGGAATCTCTCGGTTTGCTTTTATGATCATGATTAGTATTCAAATTGTGCTCCTTCTAAATTTACGTGTTAATACCTTTTGATTTTGTTTGGAGTAGATGGACCTTGATATTATGAATTGAATTCAATAATTCAACTGTTATTAGTTTGGTTATTAATTGTGTTTGATTGATCATATTTCCTATCATGTTAAAGTTATGATTTTTATTATGTATTGTCGAGTTATGTGTAACTTAGATAACAAATTTGATTACATTGACTTGAATCTTAACTATTTTATGACTATAAAATGCTAGGACTACTGATCGAACAAATCCTAGGGTTAGGTAATATTAATTGGTGATTTTGACTGTGTTATAGAGTTTAGATATCCAATTTATTCATCGATTGATTGTCATGACCATTGATGAGATACCAATAGATCATATCTAGTGTCGGCCCTGAGGGTGTACGAGGGGGGCTGCACGGGGCCTCCGATTTTATGGGGCCTCCAAATTTAAGGACAATACATAGTACCGGTGTTAGAATTTTCATACAATAAATTTTTATGTGTTGTTATTTTAATAATATTAATAGGTAGCTATATACATAATGTAACATTTGGTTGCTATCTTGAAGTAACGTTAATTATGAAAAAAACGACGAAATTAAAAAACAAAATCTTATCATAAGTTCTATAATTTATAAACAATTTAAGGAAAATATCTATATACAAATATATATGTTTCTAATATAAGTTCAATCAAAAATTGTAATTTTTATAAAACCCTAACAATTTCAATAAC
Source organism: Lactuca serriola (assembly GCF_051521515.1). Taxonomy (NCBI): domain Eukaryota; kingdom Viridiplantae; phylum Streptophyta; class Magnoliopsida; order Asterales; family Asteraceae; genus Lactuca; species Lactuca serriola. Next base: position 144,281,291 of record NC_136409.1, read on the forward strand.
GGTGCTAGTAGATCGTTGATGTTGCTTGTCTCTCTTGTCAGAAACAACTATTTTCTGTCTTGAATCTTGATATATTGTTGAGTTGGTGGTAGTCGCCTTTTCCTCCTCTAACTCCTCTGATTGGCTCCTCAACTACAAGTTAGTATCTTTTTTTTTTTTTTTTTTTTTTTTTTTTAAATTCTCTAAATCTCAACCGTGCTTGACTTCTTTCTCTCCTAAGATAAATGCTCCTTTTCATTTGAATAATTTATTTATGAACTCATGATGTCGTGTAATGACTTTACGAGATGTTTTTTTTAGCAACTTTGAGTTTTGAATTTAGTGGTAGAAAATTTACTTAATAATATTTTATAAATTTTTTATGCGGCCTCACTTTGATTTTCCCACAAGGCCTCAGACATGTCATGTCAAGACCGAGCCTGATCATATCTTTCATATTTAGAATATATATTAACTTAATTATGTGTTCACTAATTACATGATCATTGTGTTAGTAATGCATTAATTACTAGTACTAGGAAACCCGAACAAGCTAACTAGTCACATTAGAATTCGGTAATCAACTGATAAATCCATTGCGCTATTAACGAATTTCACCATGATTTTGAGAAGTAATCCAAAGTAAAACAAAGTACCAAAAGTGATTCACTTCCATTCATTTTATCTAGTTTGTTAGTTATTGATTAATTGAGATTAATAACAAAACCCTATTTTTTTTTTTGCTTTCTTTTATTTAGTATAACCTATAATCAAATATTTTAATGTTGATTCACTACCGTTCCCCTTAAGTTTGATACACTTGCTTATCAAAACTATATCATACTCGATCATGTTCACTGTCTCTAAGGTGTGGTTTAGATGCGATGGACTAGGAATTATATATAAAAACTATCGCATTAAAAAATACATATCATAATTAACTCATAGAAAGACAATACAAAATTGATTTTTACTATCCCCAAAGTCAGATCCAACTAGATTTTCATGATCAACAAGAACAACCATACAGTGTAAGAAATCCATTGCCTTGAGTACATGTATAATTTGATGTTAGAAGTTAGTAAATAAGATTGATTATATCTGTCGGTATCCAACCAATATAATCTGGTCGTATTATCTTGCATTAGTTGGTTGTTGTCAATAAGGGTACAAAAAAATGGGAGGTCACTAATTTTAGGAGTGGAGAGGAAGTAAATTAGGTTTTCTTGTGTTTGACTTATTTTGTTTAGTGACCAATTTGTTTCTTTATATACTTAAAGGGTGCTGATTCTTCCATAACTTTTTTTTATCCGTCCACTAAATATTTTAGGTGACTGAGAATTATGCCCTTCCCTCAATCACACTCCATCACCCGTCCTCCCATTATAACCTATTACATATCTCTTTTACACTCTCTTATTTAAACCTAATCAAGAACCTAATAACCTCACTACCACATTAGTCATTGAAATCCTACCAAAATCACCATTATCGACGACTGTTTACACTCTAAACAAACTCCACAACACTTCTTTAGTCGCTAGTCTAACCCACATATTTGCACCTCTAAAGTAGCTACTCTCCTCCACCACCGCCAACTACCTTTCCCACATCTTCTCTGTCGACCATCGATGACCGATCTGGACTTTTAAAATATGCTATAGTGAAATGGATTAAAAAGGGATAAAGAAACTAGACCAACAAACTTACCTACATATATGCACCTCTAATTCCACTAGAATCCTTGTGACATCTTCATTTTTTACGACCATTTTAAAACTTTTTATTTTTGCTTATTTGAAACAAAGTATATTTATAAATGAGGAATTTGGTCCTATAAAATTATTTCCGAATAAATGTTTTTCAATGATTTATAAAAGCTTGGGATCTAATAATTGATACAAAATATAAGCATAAGCAGCCCTTATAGTATCTTAGACTATCAGTGTACATCTCTTGAATCTCTCATCATTCATGTACCTTTGTACCGCTACCTGTGATTCAAAGAAATTGAGTGGGTGAGGTTGGGAAACCTTGTGAGTACATAGGGTTTTCAACCCACGATAATGTGGTTAATATGTTTAATTATCAAACAATTAACCCGATTACACATCCCTGTTTACTTCTTTATTCTCCCCTAAGGATCTATCCTAAGGGTCATCATAGTCATCATTACTGACAATACTGTTACATGAATTTCTTTGCAATACATGTTAGTAGGTTTTCTTTCTATTTTATTTCCTAAGGATCGGTCCTAAGGATCAACTTAATCATCATTGTTGACAATATTGTTACATGTATTTCTCCGCAATACGTGTCAATAGGTTATAATATATCAAATGGGCACGAACTCCATTGTTGCTCGAATTCCACGTGACTGTCATCAATTAGTCTGGTGGTTATCGCCTATACTCTGTTAAGTGACTACATCATTAGTACACTAGTACCATTTCTAAGTCGTGGCATTCTGTCATTGCCTATATCTTTCATCATACTATGACATCTATTACTACCCTTCATTACCCGATGTATTAAATTTGTAAAATACATATACGGTATATATATCAAATAAAATTTCATCTAACACATAACATCTTTGCACATAAGCACATATAACATTTAATTATCTAAATAATTAATATCTATTTGTAAGATGAAAGTAACTATGCACTCACTTCATAAGATTGGATTCCTCAAAATTTGGGCAGAACTTCCCCTTGGTACTTTATCTTTTTCCTCTAACGTCACCTAGGTTCATATTACTAAGTCTTAGTCTTACATTCCTGGCAAATAATGATAGTTTAGATTCCTCACTAATCCCAAATGTCTACATCAAGATCTATCAAGTAAGGAACAACCAGGTGGGATCATATCGAAGGTATGGTCCATTTGGTATACAGAGTATACTGTTTGGAAATCTCACTTTAAACACCTCACTAAATCCATCATAGAAATCATCCCTGTAAGTAGATCAATAAGTATAATGACTTGAAATTACCGATAAATCTTATTTATAAGTTTATAATAACGACTTATGACTATAAATACAAGTTACACTGAAAGCAAAAGAATTTAGCTTGACTTACAGATGTTTTTAGCGAAAAACCTGCAAAACATGCGGACAAAATCTCGACCCGAATACTCCTATTCGTCGGGCTCCTAGAGCTCCAGAGATTCCAATAAAATACATTAAAAGTTGGGAGAAAATCGAAATCAAGGGTGGGAGACTCTTTGAGAGAGAGAGTTGAAGAGTTTGTGAGGGAAATGGACTCATTTCGCAGCTTATTTATAGGATAAATCGGGGGCGCACCTTGCCTCATACCGTGTGCGCCATGCACATGAATCCTGTTGGTCCTCTGGTTGCTTGCCACGTGTTTCTTTAGCATTCGTCCACATCCCCTTATTCTAGAATGTGACACATGTCACAGTCTTATGGAGTCACATGTCACGTACGTAACTTTCCATGTCGCTTGTATCTTGGAGGAGCGAGAGGTCGGCCTTGCCACTTGGCGCACTCCAGTGCTGCCACATCGCTAGCATAGACGGTTTCTCACAGATCTTCAGACGACTATACCTTTTGCATACGAGCTTCATATTCGATGTTCTTTATATCCCTGGAATCCCCTCGACGAGATCTATAAGTTTCATTAAGGTATCAACATCTAATTATTGCTCTAACAAATATTCATATTTAGACCATTTTAGACTATTAAAGTCCATTCAAAATTCTTAACTTCTTCATACGAACTCCGTTCGTGAGTATCTTTATATCGATGGGCTCATTATTACGAGATCTTTAATTGTCAATTAGATTGTTTCGGTTAACAATCAACCGATTATAATTTTGATTTCTATACCCGTACTGTTGCACTGAAACTTCGAAAAAACATTACTTCCTCTCACGAATTAGTTTTGGATGTTCTCTATATGCATGCTCTTAGTTTAATTACTACTACGAATTTCGTTTAGATCACTTCGGTTAAAAAGTAATTTATCAAAAATTCAATTTTTCGATACGCAAAGTCGTGCTAATTTAATCGTGACACTTCGAAAAACATAACTTCTTCATACGAAGTCGGATTTCAGCGTTCGTTATATGTACAAAATCCTTTTCACATATACTATAACTTTCGTTAAGATTATTTATCCTAAATAACCTTGTATCAAAAAGTCAATTTTAAACGCTTATTATATTTTAATTGACTAGCCATAATCTGCAGGTGTTACAATCCCCAACCACTACTGACGACATCACCACATCTTCTCCATCGACCAATGGGTATATCCTCTCTTGCCTCCATCTTAGTATTCTTCATCTTCACCGGATTCCTCCATTGATGAAGATTAGAAGAAAAAAACCGGACGAAGAAGACAGTTAGTTTTAACTAGGAACTACCTTTCATTTATGTTTTTGATTGATTAATTTAGACGTGAATCTTATTTTTCTAGCACATAATTTTCTTAATGTAAATTCAAAATTTAATTTTTTGTCATTGAATGCATTTATAAGGTTGAAGACAAACTAATACAAAAGATTTCCTGATTTTTTTTTTTTTTTTTTTTTTTTTTGAGTTTTATGATTTATGTTGGGTTGATGCAATCAGAAGGGCATAAGTGTCATGTTTACTTTATACTAACAAATCCTTGGGATAATCTCTCTTCAATATATAGGTGCATAACTATCAGTCACCTTTAAAATTTAGTGGATGGCTAAAAAAACTGTGGAAAAAGCACCTCTCACAATGTTGGGTGAGTTGTTTTTTTTATAGAATTATAAGTATTATATGTTTGGTATTGAACACAAGAGTTCCTTGTTAGAAACACTTTTTTAGACACCGTAATGTTAGGTGAGTTTTATAAACCTTTCTTAATGATACTAGTTTAATTACACAACCTATTAATTAAATATATTACAAATAATAAACTTATCTCATATAAATATATTATTCATTCATATCATTCACGTACTACAATGGATTATGTGTTTATTACATACTTGATCAAACATGCCCATACTTGTGCAAATGACAAAATGAATGAACCGCGCAAACATTCAGGGGCGAACCTAAGGTTGGTCCACGGTGGCACCGACAACCCTTAACTTTTTCGGCCGCAGAGAAAAAGATTTCAAAAAATTTCGAAAATTTTATTTTTCTACTACCGTGCAACCCCTACTGCAAAATCTTGCGTCCGCCCCTGCAAACATTGCTAAGCATCTAGCAACATGTTACTGCCCTAACCATATAATATATGAATGTTTTTCTACAGAATACTCCCATCAACTTTATAATGGTAAAATACTTGTCATCTTAATCTTCCGTTTCTAATATACTTGAATACGAGGCATGGTTTGGATCATTTTCATGTAGGTTTAATATTGGTTTCTTAATATATGAATCAGGGTCGGCCGAGAGATTTCGGAGGCCATGTGCAATTTAACAAAAAAATGGGCTTTAAAACTTAAAGATCTAAAAATTAAAGAAAAAAATTATAACTAGATTTCCTTCTAAAACTGATGTACAAACGAAAAAAAGTATTTACACTTCTACCCTTTAACACTTTTGTCCTCTAAAAACCTGTAGAAACCAAAATTTTTATTAGAAATAATATATCTAAACGTACAAGAAAAACTCACAAATCAAAAAAAATTACCTTCATAAACTCTGAAGTTTGTAAAAAAGAGCTTTCTGATTTGTAAAACCTTGTATTTTTTAAAATACAAAACGTCATATATTGCAAAAGAATTATAACTATATTTCCTTTTTGACTCTTAACTTCAAAACTTATGTACAAACTAAGAAAAATACAACACTTCTCCCTCTTAACATCTTTGTCCTGTATAAACCTGTAGAAATGAAAATTTTATTAGAAATAATATATATAAACAAATAAGAAAGAAAAAAACAACAAACCAGAAAAGAAAAAAGAAACTTTACCTTCAAAAATTCTATAACTTGTAAAAAAAGACCTTTATTGATTTGTAAACCTTATGTCTTTCACATTTCAGAACATTAGATATTGCAATTTGCAAAACACTGATATTACATTAGAAATATAAAAAAAAAACATCAAAAATTATAAGACTTTTTATACATTATGTCTTCTGATTTTCTAAACCACGAGTGAAACTAAGAGGAAGCTTGTTTGATTGATTGCTTATGAACACAAAAATAGTAAGACCTAATTTTTAAAATACAAAAAAAAAACATCAGAAATTGTAAGATTTTCTAATACTACAATAGAAAGATAAATTTAGAAATTGCAAGACCTTTCTTTATACTTTATGATTTTCGAGGATATCAGAATCTACATCTAGTTTTTTGATTGTGATTTTCAAGGATATCAGGAATTCAGGATATCTTTGTCGATTGGATGCTTTTGATTTTAGGAATCAAGAAGTGAGGAAGACATGCTTCTAAAGTTATGATTAAGTGATTTTCTTGGAGAGGAAAAAGTAAGATTGTAAAAGAAATCAAAGGCAAGCTTCTTATTTGCTTCGTCGTCTGTTTGATTTTAAACAGAAAGCTAAGAATGAGACTTTTTCTTGAATCTAGACGATTAACATTACTAGCCATCAATATCGCCCCATGCGTGAGCCGGAATCCATGAACATAAAATCTAAAGCATTTTTCCTTGATTTTTTTGATTTCCCGCTCGGAGTGGGGAGATGAGTGTGAAGCGTCTGGCTTCCTCCACACAATTTGTTTAAGCTAAATAGATTTGGGCTAAATTGAACATACTCTAAGACATATGTTGATAAACTTTTGGGCCCTTTTGTTTGGTGGGCCCTGTTCATTGGGACATGTTGAACACCCCATGGGTCGGCTCTGATATGAATATGTGTAAGTTGTTATATTTAATTGTCTATCATGATAATATCGTCTAGGTGTGGCCACATATTTAAATATACACAATTTATTAATGAGACTAATTGTTATCGCACTACCACAAATATGTGACTCAAGAAAGCAGGGTTTCAATCACAAGAACAAAGTTTTTTGGAATAGAAAAAAAAATACATTCTATAATACTCCTAAAGTACACATTCTATACTACAAAGCTTTTCCTCAACAACCCAACACTAAAGAATCCTCTAATCCCGCTACATCCTTCTTTTATTAATATTCTACTTATCATACCTACATAGCAACATTTTAAGTTAGATAAATTTCCCCAAGAATGACATTAAGAGGTTGGTTGTAATAAATTAAAATTTAAAGGTTCATAGTTTTGGATTAATGTGTCTAAGCCAATAACTAAATTGGTATATACGTGAATTAAGAGTAAGGTCATTTTTAGGTTGCCCTCAAAACTAGTAATTGACTAGAATGATTTTTAGAGAGAAGGGTTGATTTATTGATTTATTATATGATTAATAAATATAAATAAATAAATTGTTACTATATTATAAGATTAATATGTTAATTAGAAATAGTAATATTTAATTTATAATTAATCAAAAATTAATTGGGATTATTTTAATTTGAGATTAACTAGATTAATTAAAAATGTAGGGACTTAAGTTGTAATTGTTCAATGGTTGAACAAGAGGGATTCCAGAATCTTCCCAATAGGGGACAGTTTTGGAAGAGCTTTAAGGGTTCTAGAATTACTCCTTGGAGATAATTAGGAAGTTGGATAATTACCTAATTTGAAATAATAGTATTATATTCAAATTAGAGTTTCCAATGCTCCTTGTATTAGCTATAAGTAGAATCCCTTGGATCCTATATTTTGTTCACTCCTTTTAGAAGGCTAGAGCCAAAAATTACAACCTCTCTCCTCAAGTGTTCTAATTGCTAGGGTTTGGGTACAAACCATTAGAGACATTAAGATTTTGTTGCTTGCTTTCCAAGGCATTTGAAGAAACGATCTATTTTGTTTAATTACTACAATAATCAAAAGGTATATAGACCCTAATCCCTTATTATTTTCGATAATAGTAGGGCCTCCTTAGGGTTCTTGGTGTTCATAGGTTATAGTTATCAATAGAGAAAACTTAGATCCACATAGATTGCATGTAAACTTAAGGGTTGAGTTATTTCGCCTCATGCTTTGAATTATAACTTATAAAACCTATCAGTGGTATTAGAGTTCTTAGTTTCTATTTGATTGTGCATAATAATGAATATATCAAAATTAGGGTTTATAGAAATTAAAACTTAATGGCCTTGAATTTTCGCAAATGACTAGGGTTCTTGAAACCCTAACCTCCATCCTTATTTTCGAAAATACCTAGGGTTCCCTTAGGGTTTTCTAGTTTCCTTAATTATTATTTTAAAAGCCTTAAAATTTTGAATAATTAAATTGCATAACCCTAAACCTTAATTTCGAAATTAGAAGGGTTTTGTATTAGGATTAAATTTGAATTATTTAATTAATTGTGTAATAGAAAATAATTATTTAACCCCTAAATGATTTAAGTTAAACTAATTAATTGTTTAATTAAAAGATAAAGATTAAATCATAATTGGTTTAAATTTTAATTAATTAAAAGTTTAATTTAGATAATTAATATCTAAACCTCGTATTGAAAAGTTTTAAAATTCAACTTATATTATATATGATTAAATGTTTAATATATTATATGTATAAGACAAGTCAGTTAACCAATAGTATTCCTCATTCATGAAGTCATGCTATAAGGGGGTACAAGGAAACGAATTATAAAATGATCGTTGAATGAGTGTTTATTCCCACCCACCACTTCCTTGCGTGGTAGAGGGTCGTTAGTCGAACGGGATTGATAGGACATAATCTTATTAAAATTATAATGATATAAAGTAAAAAAAACTATTTTAAAAATCTCATTCTAGTTACTTTATGAAAAAGTGAAAAGTATGGCAATCCATGAAAACACATATCATTCTTTATTAGACGTTAGTGGAGCGTGTGTGGCTAACCGACACACTAATTTGGGACTATAAAGTTGACATGGTGGCACAACTGGAAAATTATCATTGTTAATTGAGCGTATGTGCTTAACCGACATATTAATTAGAGATGATAAATGACATCAAGGTTGCCAAGCATGTTTGCGTAGTTATTCACATCTTGTTTGTGATCCTCGATATCCCAGTCACAAATAGAAGAACCCAATATGAGATTAAACATGCCATTCATAAGATTCAATGAATCTCAAAATATCTAGGAATACGTATATTGAAATTGGTGAATTTTTTTGCCTACCTTCATAAATTCGCAATAAGAATACGACATCCCTCTTCTTGATTGTGAAATGTATTTTAGATCTTAGCCTTGAATATTTATTTTGGGTTAAAATATTAAGGATTTACATTAACTAACAAAAACTATCTCTCTTATACAGACGTCTACTCCTGGAGATGCTTTTGCTGCTCAATCTCTAACTAACAACTTGAACTTCACTCTTCTATTTATCATATCCAAAGAGAAACTAGCTGGTCCAAACTACATGAACTGGATGTGAAATCTCAAGATGACTCTTCGATACAAGGGCAAAGAATATATCCTTGATAAACCTCTAATCGAAGTCAATGACGCAAATACTACTCTAGAAGAACATGTTGCTACAAACAAAACAATGACGACACAATGAAGGTCGCTTGCATCATGGTTGCAACTAGGTACCTGATTTGCAAAAGTTCTATGAGGAATATTAGCCATATGATATGTTCTTGGTGATGGGTTTCGAGCAATACATCATTCCTATGGTGTACATGCAAACCATAATAGCTTTTGGATCTAGTTTGTCTAATGAACATGCAATTGAATATCCAAAGCTATAAACCCTAGATCTAATAAACTATAACTGAAATTAGGGCTTAGATCTTACCTTTGATTGTTATATGGCAATAACAATCAATCCTTGGCTTCTGAAAGCTTAGTGCCTCAAGTGTTGCACCTCTAATGGAGTCACAAACACCACTAAGCAACTTGGATGAATAGGGAGGAGAGAGGAGGCACCAGAACGGCTGGAAACCCTAAAGGAAGTACTCACCATCTTTTTAGGGCCATAAGGGTTCCTTATATATGTTGGCTATTAGGGTCTACAACTAGGATGTGACAACTCGAAATTTTTTTCTTTAAAAGCCAGTCCAAGCAACCTTAAGTCAGACTCACTCCTGCTAACATTTGGCATTATTTAGAGCATTTTTGAGTGTTTTGAGCCCAATACACTCAAGGAATGAGTGCTAGTAAGTACCAGCTAGAACCACTGAACAATGATCAAGCCTAAAACACCAACTTCACGAGTTCACAGCCACCACATTGGAGTTTACGGCCGTAAACTCCATGTGGGCCGTAAACTCACTCCATATATACAAGGTTTGGCCATTTCTTTCATTTGTTTCCATCCTTGGCCGATTTTCCTCCATTCTCTCTCAACTATCATCCAACTTTCACCTTAGATCTTCAAAAGTGTAAGTGTTATATCCCTTGATTAGTTGATACATCTTATTAACTAGCTTCATACATTAATTTCATCCTTGAAAATCATGTTTGTTTAGATCTTCAAGAAACACCAAGAACACACACTAGTGTTCTTGGCCAAAATCGACCCTTTTAAGCTTCTATATCGTAAGTACTCTGCATTATACTTCATATATACTAGGAAGCTTTGAATTACATCCTTGAAAACATGTATTTCCCAAGAAACACCTTGAGTTTATGGCCCAAGAACACCCTTGGCCGTAAACTCCATGTTTGATGCATGTTTGAGCCTTAAACTCTTCCAACAAGCAAGCCATTGACCTTGAACTCTTAATGGATGTTGTCACTCACTTAAGCATTATTTCCATGATTTTGCGGCCGTAAAATCCTTTTTTGGCCGTAAACTCATGTGTGTTGGCCGTAAACACACTTAATTGTGGCCACACACTTCCCTTTGATCAATCACATGTGATTGATCTCTTCATGTCCAAGTTCCTTTGTCCCTTAGGTTGTTTCCTTCATGATTAGTTGTATTATACACTAATTATACACGTATATGTATCAATATATGTCATTAGGACTCATTTTTGTATCGGGACTTCATTTGTGGAACTTCTCAATCCTTACTAGACTCAATTGGATCACCAATCATAAGGTGAGTTCATACCCCTATATTTTGTCACTTTTCACTGTTTTAAAGAGGGGGAATACAAGTCTAAACACAAGAAATTGTGTTTATAATAAATAGTACTCTTTAAATGTTGTAAATAACATCAAGTCATCAAAATGCTTTTAAATATAAATAAACCCATTTAAATATTGGAAAATGTTTTTAAATGGTTTTTAAACGCCTTTAATAATAGAAAATGCTTTTAGATGTTCAATAAAATCTTTTTTACTTATGTTGTTTTTGATTAATGTCTATATGGATATAGTTATACAAGTAGTGCTTAAAGGACTTAGGACTGACTACCAGTACGTCATCCTTTAGTATAACGGTTTTAGAGGGTTACAAGTTAACTATTCCATATCACAGTACGTCATCCTTTAGTATAACGGTTTTAGGGGATAAAACCACAGTTCAATAACAGTTAGGGAATAGGGGTTTTCCTAGGTTCAATGGTAACATTTTCTAGGTATTCTAGTGACATTTACTAGGAATTCTAGTTCATTAAAAAGGATTCGTAAGAAGGTTATTATTATGATTTCCTCGCTTATACATTCCCAAGTTATATATAATGAAGATCTGGTAGACAAAAGAATGTGAGATTTCTAACTTAGTTTCTTTTCCTTGTTTGGATGTGAAACTAGGGTAGAACCACACATTTTATTATCCGCCCAATCTTGATTATATCATAACATGTATAAGCTAAGTTTTCATGGATATATAACTCATCTCTTAGTCAGAATCAAAATAACATAGATTACTTTTAATTATAACTATAATCCTTCAATTTATACGAAAGATTATATATAATGAAGACTAGATAGATTAGAGATTGTGTGAACTCAATTTTGCCTTCCTTTTTTCTTGTTTGGATGTGGGGGTACGACCGAATTACACAACCGACTAACCATCTCGTATTGATTATATGCAATTAGGATAAACTAAATGATTATAGAAGAAATTGTTTCAATATTACTTTACTTTTAAGGAAACATATGGTTTTCTTGTCAGTCTTTCAAACTTGTTCAATTGTCAAAGAAGTTTCTCACTTTAAACTAAATCTTATGCACTCACCAGCTTTATAGCTGATACTCGCTTTCAAAATACTTGTATTCTCAGGAATATGTTAAGACATGTAGCCACCCGGAGTTCGTGAAGACGGAGTAGTAGTTTCTCGTCTTATCTTTTGATAGTATTATACTATAACAACATGTAATGTTTTCAACTCGATGTAAACACTTTTACGTTTATACTAAAGAATGTTGTTGCTTTGATTACTATTATTCAATTGTTGTGATACTAGATATGACGTCCTCCACCCTCGTATGTTTCCGTCGTTCCGGTTTTGGGGTGTGACATAGGAAACCCTAATCTGACTGCTTAAGCCCTAAGCAGCCCATGAACCCCTTCTGGAACATGCCTTGGACGATTTCTAATGGGCTTCCCCGTATAATTCGTCCAACCTATTATTCCAAGGTGATCCATAGCCCAATTGCAATTATCTTATAATTATAGTTCCAATCCCCTAAGTTTATTTAATCTCTTTTAGCCACAAAATTAATTCTTTATTAATTCTTGACTAATATTAATTAAACAATATGATTTCTCCTTTAATATATCATTCTCATAATATATTAATAAATCATAATTAATCCTTTCTCTCCTTATTCATCCTACATATTGCTATGGTGAAGGCAACCTAAAGGACCATACTCATAATTAGGTTAAGTACATACCAAAATAGTTATGTACTTAGACACTAATCCAAAAATATCCTACTTGGATAAATTTAATAACTCTTTTGTATAACTTTAGAACCTGATCAGCAATCGTAGCTTTCAAAAGCCGCTGTCAACTCTGATCTTATCAGATAGTGTGTCCTTTAGATAAGGGATCATATATTCCTCCATTCTGAAGATATCATATAGACACGAGACATGGATTTAAATCATTCTCTTTTTCTATGTATTGTTTCCCGACATCTGATTTATGACAACTGACAACAGACTACAATTGAACACATCCACTTAGTCTCGGCTTGGCCAAGCGCTTAGGGTGTCATCACTAAATCATCGAGGGGCCCATAGATATTGATTTTATCCCACTTTGGGTAAAAGGAATGGATAAACTTTGACTCAAATGCTTGCTTGCACCTACTAATCGAATCACACACAACAACAAGTTTTATAACACCAAGTTACTGGTGCGTTTACTTATCATCAATATGCAACCGACCAGCAAATAATAACTCACACGTCTCGGTTTCAAGAATATATAGTATTATCGTCTCACAATCACTCGTGATAAAATCCATGAAGTGATTCAGGTGAGCATGGGTTTAATCCAATACTTTAATCTTATCAAAGCACTCATGAACTCTGCAGCAAACTGTGCTATGTCTAAACACTTTAGACAATCTACAGACTCTTCACGACAGTCTTCCTTCATACCTACTCCCAACGTATGACCGACTGTGGATGTTTGAATAACCCAGTTATTCTGGAAGTCAAAACATGCAAACCGAAACACAACAACAATACTTAATCCTATATGGTCCCAAACTTGTGAGAGTAAATAAAACACTTCTATTTAACCACCATATTGATTACTCATTATTTATCATTTAATGTTTCAGATAATCAACTCATTACTTGAATTACAACAACAATTATCCCATGCTCCAAGCATGCACACTTTGTTTCCTATGGTCCATGCTTTGTGAAATAGATCAATTGAAAACTTTTCCAATGATGCACATTTCACAATTCCTAATCCTCACCATTAGTGTAAGAATACAAGGTTCTTTCCATTATAAAAATATGCTAGATTTTAACATTTTATGCAACGATCCTTTCGTAAATTCATAGCACAAAAGTCACCAAGACTTGGCCAATGAAAATACAAGGTTCTCTATAAGAAATTGTTACAAAACAATTTTATAGATGTGATGTCTCTCACTCAAAGTACATTCCTTTGAACATCCTTTGTGGGGGTACGACCGAATTACACAACCGACTAACCATCTCGTATTGATTATATGCAATTAGTATAAACTAAATGATTATAGAAGAAATTGTTTCAATATTACTTTACTTTTAAGGAAACATATGGTTTTCTTGTCAGTCTTTCAAACTTGTTCAATTGTCAAAAAAGTTTCTCACTTTAAACTAAATCTTATGCACTCACCAGCTTTATAGCTGATACTCGCTTTCAAAATACTTGTATTCTCAGGAATATGTTAAGACAGGTAGCCACCCGGAGTTCGTGAAGACGGAGCAGTGGTTTCTTGTCTTATCTTTTGATACTATTATACTATAACAACATGTAATGTTTTCAAATTGATGTAAACACTTTTACATTTATACTAGTGAATGTCTTTGATTACTATTATTCAATTGCTGTGATACTACATATGACGTCCTCCACCCCCGAACGTTTCCGCCGTTCCGGTTTTGGGGTGTGATAGATTTGTAGCAGAGCATTATTTATAGTGGACTAAGTATATCAACCTATAAAAGATATACAACTATAAATACAATGGGGCCGAAGTGCTCTGTCTAAAAGTATACTTATAAATATATCAATATTTTCCAGAAGTATACATGCTTACATATATACATACTAGAATAAGTATCACATGTAGGACAGAACAAAAGTATTTAATTGTTGGGCACAACAGTCAAAAGTGGGCAGTTATGTAATCATATCTGGGATGAATATAGCCTGGTCAACTATATTTATTTCAGATATGGTGAACGTGTGTTCGGGGATGATAGTGGTGTTGCGACAAACCTAAAACTTACAAATACTAGCTCCAAAGGAGTCTTTAGAACAAAACATAAAGTAAAATAATATCTGAGTATTTTAAGATACTATCCAATAACAATACTAAAAGAATACAATAACAAGAAACTTAAGAATCAAACCCAAAACAGAGAATTAAATAACTATAAATAATTATGTGAGAATTAAAAGACCCTTACTGATTAGTCTATAATTGCAAAGTGTATACATCTTAGAGTTATATATAATAAGGATCTCATAGACTTAGAATGTGTAGTTTCGCTTCACTTCCTTTTCCTTGTTTGGATGTGGATTTAGAGTAGTATCACATATTCGAATGTCTATTAGATCCGAGTTATATATAATTTGTACACCCTATGTGATTATAGAAAGATTCAATAAGGATCTCAAGTTAAAACTTAGTACTAGAAATAGATTAACTATTCTCATAGATTCTTTAGACATTCCCATTCTCGCACCAACAACTTAGCTAGAGACACCACCTCACTAGGACAGTCAACAGAGGAGTCAGGGAGGAACAAGAAGGAAACCATTCACGGGTCATGCAAAGCGGCAGAAAACCTCACTCGTCACTCTAATAGCTAATAGACCATTATGGCCTAGTGAGTTAGTGAATACACTACTCACACTATGCGGTAGGCTTAAAGTCTTTATAATTACAACTCGTAGGTTTCAGTAATTCGGTACATAGGATTTAAGTCAGGGATGACCACAACCATTAATTCATAAGTCTATTTTATATCGACCTATGTTATGAATTATTTACATCACCGTTTTGAAAAAGCTATCCCTAATTCATCTTTTCATTTATCTTATCTAAAAGATGCCTCCTAGAAGAAATCCTAGACGCTTTAACACCCCTACTGCACCAACTCCACCGCCACCACCACCACAATTCGATGCTGCAATATTACAGGCAGTAGTCACTATTGCAGTATCCGTAGCCATGGAACGCTACAACTCAACAATTATCAACGTGTCGGGTGACGGTGTTATCACCCATAACAATGTGCATCGGAGGGAATGTTCCTATAAGGAATTCTGGAATTGCAAACCTAAAGCTTTCGATGGGACGAAAGGAGTCCTTACTATGATGCAGTGGTTTGAGAAGACTGAATCAGTCTTCGAAATCTGCGAATGCCCAGAAAGGAGCAGAGTGAAGTTCGCCGCTTGCAGTTTCACGGAAAGAGCCCTCACATGGTGGAATAGCCATGTGAAGTCACTAGGTCTTATAGTGGCAAATTCAATGGGTTGGGAGAAAATGAAAGAACTGATGAGGGAAGAGTACTGCCCCAGAGGCGAGATACAAAAGCTAGAGGAAGAGCTTTGGAATCTCTCAATGACTGGGTCTGAAATAGTGACCTACACTAATAGATTTAGTGAGCTAGCGGCACTATGCCCAGATATGGTTACTCCTGAGAGTAAGAAGGTAGAGAGATACATCTGGGGATTATCTCCTCCGACGCAAGGAGATGTTTTGTCATCCAAACCAATCACTTTCGATAGTGCAAAAAGCTTGGCACAGAGACTTGTTGACCATGAAGCCGGTCAAAACGTGATTACCCCGAATTCTGAGTCATCAAAGGGGGATGCCTGCAAGCGAAAGCCTTGGGATGATAAGAAAAGGAAATCAATGCAGAAGGCGAAGATTTATGCTGCTACAACTCCGGCCAACCCAACAACTTTCAATAATTATGCTGGAACACTTCCGAAGTGTGACAGGTGCGCATTTCATCACACCGGAGCGTGTCGCGAGATGCATTGTAAAAATTGCCACAGAAAGGGGCACACTGCTCGTTTCTATAAAGCATCGGCACATCCTATCTCCCAAGTCCCTGGCGTCGGATTCAGCCAGGCTTGCTATGGGTGTGGCAAAACAGGGCACATGAAGAGGGATTGCCCAATAACAAGGAACTTTGGCACAGACGGAAGAATACTGATGATCACAGCCGTAGGAGAGACTACTCCAGATCCACGTTGAAATTCTAGTGTGTTCTGTAGCGTAAATGTTAAACTTTTAAGCTTTTGAAAACTAGTGCGACTATAGTTTTATCCTTTGCGAGACCCCAACCGTGTTTGGGACTCTCGTGCTGCTTATACTTGCGTTTAGCAGTATATCATGTTCGCAGCTGTAGTATCGTAGACTAGAGTAGTGCGACATTGTCATTTGACTAGAGTCAATTCGATCCTCACAGTGCCAGTTTCATACGAAATTCTTTTTCCCGTAATCGACGTTCTAACGAAGGCATCATTCCAGAACTCTGAGGTACTCATGCGTAGAGTGCCTTATGTTTCGTAGCTTTCCCGAATTAACCTCAGCAAACCTCTCCGGAATACCACTCGTATAGTACGTCAAGTTTAATACCAAGGACACATACGGTTGATCTATCACAGAGGAATGTATACACAAGGGTGGTGTATAATCACGGTTCTACAGGCTTAGAATTGATCACTTCCAAAAGACCCTAACTCGAAACCCTAGCCTTTGTTGAGGGATTCTTGATCCATTTTTGTGCATTTTTGGTGGTTGTGAAGCTTGAGAAGGAAGAAGGAGCTTGGGGTTTAAGTTGAAGCTAGTAGATCCAGAGGTTGTGTTCTATTTCTAGCTCATTTGAGGTAAAAAGCTTCAACCTTTACTTTCCATTTGTTATATCCTCTTTAGGGCTTGAATCTTGTCATTTTTGGGGCATTTCTAAGTTGCCTTCGGGTTTAGGTCATTATGTAGAGAAATAAGTTCAGATCTGGAACCTAGTAGGGTTCTCATGGCATAAAGGTGCTAACTTTACTGCCATGAAAGCCCCATGCATCTTGAAGACTCCATTTTAGGGCCTTTTGAGCTAAATGGCCCATGCATGAACGTAAAGTTTGTAACTTTACGTGTATTATGGACCCTAGGAGGTCGGATCTATGGTTTAAATGCTTTGAGACCCACTGAAATCGACTGTATAGTTTTGGGCAAAGAGGGACTCGGCGAGTTGGGTCGTATTTTCCATCAAATTCTTCTGTTGATGGACCATATGCCAAGATAGAAGAACAATCAGTTTTCTAAGCTCAATAAGGACCTGGAAATCATGGATCTCGGCGAGTTCAAGACAATGTCCCAACCACATGAAGATGAACTCGATGAGTTTAAGGGGAACTCGGCGAGTCATAGACTGAACTCCTTCATTTGGATGAAGATGAACTCGACGAGTTCAAGGATGAAGCTGTAGCTTTTCGTGGATGAGGGGACTCGACAAGTTGGTGAACCAACTTGGTGAGTCTAGTCAACCAGATGTTGACTTTGACCAGGGTTTTGACCTTGACTTTTACTTGGAATTTAGTGACCCTTGTAAGGATCATGAGTATGAAATGGTAATGTAGAAAGGATGTTGTGTAGGGATTGAGGAGTCGAGAAGAGTCGATTTTCACACCGAGGACAGTGCAGACACTACACGACATCGAGGTGAGTTACCTTCCAGTAGAGGTGGGTCTACGGCTACAATGCCGACCCACCAGAGGAGTTGTCTTTAGATGAATGTCTTTGTGATAATTGTCTAGGTTTGCTACTACCTGATGTGTCTTATGTGCCAGTATGATATGTTATATGTGATAGTGGTAGTAGCAGGGGAATAGTCCCCCGATTCGGTTGTTAGGATCGAAGGGTAGGTCGGAAACCCCAAATATTTCTGACAGCTTGATTATGATATGTTATTATGTGATAGTGGTAGGGGTGAAACAGTCCCCGTGACCGGTTAAGATAGACCGGTGGATAGGCAGGCACCTTAGAATGGCTTGACATGGGTAGGTCGGGCACCCTAAAATTGACCGGCAGTATGTTTGATTGTATGGTATGTGGTATTATGGGTGAACTCACTAAGCTTTGTGCTTACGATTTTCAGTTTTGGTTTCAGGTACCTCTTCGTCGAAGGGGAGGAGCCAGCAGGGTAGCAGCGCATTGCACACACATGATTCCGCATTTGAGATTTCTGGGATTGTATTATGACATTATTACTATTTGATGATATGGTTTTGAGACATGTACTATGGTTTATGAATTCATATGATATTAGTAATGTTTTCCTCAAACAAATCTTATAAGCAATATAATTAAAACAAAAAATTTTGGTCTCGATTTTTGGGGATGTTACAACTTGCTACTATTATATCGAAAAGGGATTTGGAAAAGAAGATGCCCCAAATACTTGCAAGATTTGAAGGTCGTAAAGGTCAAGCCATCTTCGGCAGGTATGTACACTATTCAAGTCAATAATTCACAACTTACTCGTTCTTGGGTCCTTGACATAGGATGTGGTTTCCACATTTTGTTCTGATTTGTAAGGACTAAGAGAAAGTGAGCAGGTGGATCATGGAAAAATAAATCTGATAATGAGGAGTAGGGGATCTTCACTTGTTACCAAGATTGGAACTTATATTCTAGTGCTTTGTGGTCATGTTCGCATAGATTTGATTAATTGTTGTTATTTGTCAGAAATGACATAAAACATTATTTCTTTTCATGTATTATTCATACAAGGTTTTGGATATTCTTTTGATGAAAAGAATGGTTCAATTTTAGCTTATAAAAATGGTGTTTTATGTTTAAAGATTTAACTTGTAATGGAGTGTATGAAACTGTGACTTGTGTTGATAACTTTGGCAATAGTGTATTTCATATTGATTCGTCTAATGGTGTAGACAAAGATTGTCATATTCGGCAGGTATGTACACTCTTCAAGTCAATAGTGTATTTCATATTGACTTAATGTTAGATGATGAATGAGAGTCTTGTTTATTGGGGAAGATGACAAAATCACCTTTCACTGGAACATGTGAAAGAGGTGAAGGATTGTTGGACCTTATCTATACTAATGTATGTGGGCCCTTCAGATATGCTACAAGGGATGCAAATTGATACTACATGACAATAGATGATTATAATAGATATGATTATATCTACTTAATCAAACATAAATAAGAAACCTTTGAAAAGCTCAAAGAGTTTAGACACGAGATCAAGAATAAATTGGACAGGAAGATAAAGATGTTTCGATCTGATAGAGGCGGAGAGTATTTTAGTATCGAGTTCCATGACTACACAAGGAATGTGGATTAATTTCACAATTGAATCCTCCTATGACACCACAACTTAATAGTGTGGATGATAGGAGAAATCGAACCTTGTTGGACATGGTTCATTCCATGATGAGTCAAGTTTCTCTTCCTATTTCTTTCTGGAGGTATGTCTTAGAGACAACCGTCCATATCCTAAATCATGTTCCTACTAAGAAGGTTTCCAAAACACCCCATGAGATGTGGACAGGGAAAGTACCCTCACTCGCACATATCAAGCTCTGGGGTTGCGAGGCTCTCTTAAGATGAAAAACTCATGACAACTAGAACCTAGAGCCGAGAGGTGCATTTTTATTAGCTACCTATAGAAGTCTTTTGGATACTTGTTTTACAAACATAGTGAGAACGTGGTATTTGTAGCTCGAAGGGGAGTCTTTTGTGAAAGAGAACTCATATTCAAAGGGGATAGTGGGAGTGCAATTGGCCTTAAAAAGATTCATGAGTCAACCAATGAAGGAACCTTAGAAGATACTAGCTCTCAACCAGAGGATGAGATTCCTATTGAGCCAATTGACAACTCATTACCTCTTCGTCGATCCAGTAGGGTTAGCATGCCACCTTCGTTCTATTGTTTATAAATAACATCATATGGTGATACATATATTAGTGACATGACACTAGTAAATTTGAATGAGCCAGCTAACTACAAGGAAGTGATGGCAAGCTCTGAGGCTGCCAACTGGAAAAGGGCAATAGATAGCGAGATCCAGTCTATGTATGATAACCAAATTTGGAATTTGTTTAATCATTTACCAGGCCGAAAGATAGATGGGTGTAAATGGAACATCAAGAAGAAGACCGACATTGATGGAAAGGTTCACACATTCAAGTCACGACTGGTTGCGAAGGGATTTACTCAAACCCTAAGGGTTGACTACGATGAGACCTTCTCACCAATGGCTAAGATAAAGTCTATCAAGATAATGCTAGCAATATATGTGTTTCATGATTATGAAATATGGCAAATGGATGTTAAAATTGATTTCTTAAATGGGAAGTTGACTAAAGATGTTTACATGAGTCAGCCAGAGGTTTTTGTACATGCCAAGTTTCCTAACAGAGTGTGTAAGCTTGAAAAATCCATTTATGGATTGAAATAAGCATCTCACAGTTGGATTCTTTTCTTCCATGATAAAGTCAAAGAGTTTGGTTTCTCTAGGAATGAGGATGAGTATTGTGTATATGTCAAGGCTAGTAGGAGTATAGTGACTTTCCTAGTATTGTATGTTGATGACATACTCCTTATGGGAAATGAAATTCCGACATTTTGGACTGGAAAATGTTTTGTCATGAAGGACCTAGGGGATACAACATATATTTCTTGGAATGGGGATTTTGAGGGATAGAAAGAAATGACTTATTGGCCTTTGTCAAGGTATATATTTGGATAAAATACTAAAACGTTTTAGTATGGAGAATTCTACGAAAGGGGATTTATCCATACATCATACTGTTAAATTGAGTAAGACTTAGATCCCTATTACCAATGAGGAAATAGCTGAGTGTTTGTGTTAAATGGTGGAGCATGGACTTGGAAAAGTTCCAAGCACGATACGGTGGGTGATTCTACTTGTAAATCAGAGTACATCGCAAAAAGGGATACATCGAAGGAGGACGCTTGGTTGAAGAACTTCATTAGTGATCTCTGGGTAGTCCCAACCATTCAAGAGCCATTGGAACTTTTTTGTGATAATGAAGGGGTGGTTTCTTTGACAAAAGAACCAAAGAATCATGGTGGATCCAAGAATATCGAAAGAAAATAACATTATATTATATATATGGTTGAAGAAGGCCATCTCCTAGTGAAGCGAGTATCATCAGAAGACAATCCTGCATATCCTTTAACAAAGGCTCTGAGTAGGGTTAAACATAACCAACATGTTAGGAGCATTGGATTGAGAAACGATGATAGTTTTAGTAGTTCGTTGATAGGTTGAAAGTTTGTAACAAAATAAATATAATTGATTTTGGTTATTGAATAATGGAGAATTATTTATGAGTATGGTTACTGCCTTTTTCAATTGTTTATTCTTGTGTTTCATTTTGTATTTTTTACTACCTGAATGAGTTGATTATTCAAATTCCACAGTTGCTCATACTTTTGGAAGTAAGTAGTGAATTAAAACTATCATGAATAAATAATAGATTATCTATGGAGATGAGACATTGCAATGGATTTGTCACAATATTAATGAGTACTTTGAAAATGGAGATTTTGAGTATTGGATAAACCCGCACTCAGAGAATTACTTCATGGATTATATCACAAGTAATTCTGAGATGATAATATCTTCTATTCTTCAAACGGATATATACAATTTGTAATTTACAAGCCAGTTGTGCATTGGTATTGCAAATACGCATCAGTAACATCATTTTATAAAACGTAGTGTCATGTAAGATTTGGTGACTAAATGATACAAGTATATAAGTAAAAGTTTATTCGTTCCTTTTTCCATAATAGGAAAAATGATATTTTTGGGCCCTTCGATGATTTGTTGCTGACATTATGTTGGGTAAAAAATATGGTTTATAGTTTGCTTTTCTAGGCAAATGTATTTTTCTATAATGTTTTATGCGTTTACGGTCAGGTTTACGGCCAGGGAGGTGTTTACGGCCGTAAACACATTTACGGCCGTAAACCCATTTACGACCGTAAACCTGTTTACGGCCGTAAACCCATTCACAGTCCATGTTCACCAAGCCCATGTTTCTCATGTATAAATATAGGTGTAAGGGGTGAGGAGTAGATTGATGAATGTGAGAAAAGAATAGAGGAGCTTATGTGTGTGTATTTGAAGGTGTTCTAGAGAGAGAAAAGAGAGTGTATATTAGTGTGTGTGAATCTTGTATCCGGATCTTCATTCATATCAATACATACAAGATTCATCATTGTCTTCTTCTCCTTCTCTTCTACTTGATCTAACATCATCCGTTTGATTGGGATTCCGCACCATCAAACGGATCTGATTGATACACAAGCAGATTGGGGACTTACAATTAGTATGAGAGCTTGGATTGTATCAGTCAATTTTGTCAGATCTGGAGCTTATTTGATCTTATTTTTGAAGGATTCTTGTGTTTTTGGATAGATGGTGGGAAAATAAGGGGGATTTGTTCTTCGTGTTTTTCATAAAAACGAGTTCTGAATCGAGTTTTGGAGCAAAAATGGTGAAAAATGTCGTTTTTTTGCGATCTGAAGCAATGTTTACGGCCTTTGAAGGGTTTACGGCAGGAGTTTACAGCTAGGGTTTCTCGGAGTTTATGGCCCGACGAGTCTTTAATCAGAGAGTGTGCACTTTAATAAAAGGGGAAAACAATTTGAGGGTTGCAGGGTTCGAACTCAGGTCCTCTAATTCTTCAAATTGGAGTCTTACCAGTTGAGCTACAAAGGAAGACGTTAAACATCTCGCTTGTTTAAATCATATAGCTTCACAACAGCTTGCTGCTATGTTTAAATCATATAGCTTCATAGCAGCTTGCTTACTTTAAAAAAAAAGGGGGGGGGGGGGGGGGGGAGGAACGTTTTTGGGGCTGCCATGTTTCGAACTTGGGTTCCTTGATTCATCATTCCAATGCCTTGACAACCCATCTAG
Source organism: Lactuca serriola (assembly GCF_051521515.1). Classification (NCBI taxonomy): domain Eukaryota; kingdom Viridiplantae; phylum Streptophyta; class Magnoliopsida; order Asterales; family Asteraceae; genus Lactuca; species Lactuca serriola. The sequence goes on from NC_136409.1 coordinate 144,304,859, forward strand.
CAAGCATCTTGTTTCATTTCTTCGAAATTTAATTCAAAAGGAGTCTTTTCTCGGTTCCAAATTTCACAAAATTTGACACTTTTAGCCTAAAATTCAAAATCTTTTAATTTTAAATTCCTTTTTCAACCAAAAATTTTATTTTTAAAAATTTGACTTTTATTTTTGACTTTGTACTTAAAACTTTAACTTTGACTTTAACCTTTGACTTTCTCGTTTGACTTTTAAATTTTCAAATTTAGCTTTTCGGTTTGACTTTTAAGTGTGACTTTTTGAAGTTTGACTTTTGAGTTTGACTTTTAAAATTTGACTTTTAAGGTTGACTTTTGAGGTTTATAGTCAAAGGGCATTTTTAAATTTGACTTTTAAGTTTGATTTTGGCTTCTAGTTGTGCTTTTAATGGTTTTTGAGGTCTACGAGGGAATTGAAGACATGAAAGAGAGTCATCAGGATATGTTAATAAAAAAGTTCAACATGTTCAGTTATATCCCTGGAGAAACCTTGGAAGCTCAGTTGCAGCGATTTACTACACTTACTACTGAGATGAATACAGCTGGGATCTTCTTGACTAAATCTGAGATAAACAAATAGCTGCTAAATTCACTTCCAAAATCGTGGGATATGAACGTGGCTGTCATCAAGAAGACAAAAGATCTCAATCATCTTAGTCTTGTTGATGCAACTGAAGAACTTGATGTTTTGAAGTGTGGAAAAACAATGAGTTCCACAAACATCCCAGTTAATGAAGTTTCATGCTCTCAATCATGTGAAGCTACGATTAAACTTCTTCGTGAACATAATGATTTACTAAAAAGGGAAGTCGAGGACCTAAAATACAAAGGATATCAACTTAGGAAATGACAGAAACCCCTGAAGGCTGAATTAGAAGCAAAAACCAAAGACTTTAGGAAGCTTCAGGAAGATTATAGCAAAAAATGTGAAAATTATGACTATGTTAAGAAACAACTTGCTAAATTAACTACTGAGCTTGATACATTTAAAAGAAAATTTGAAAATGCAAATTTTGATTTTAAAAAATATGATGTATCAAGCGAAGTAGTTGCAAACATGATAGACCATTGTCTGCAATTTAAAAATAACCAACAAAAAGGTCTAGGGTATGATAGTGTTCCTCCACCTTTCAATCATAACTACACATCCATCCCTATGACACAGGAAGAAATTGACAAGGAGGCACATCTTCATTATGGCAAACCATCTGGATTTGTGTCAGAAGGTATTCAGGTTGAAGATTCTAATGTTTCTACTTTATGTGCAAGTAAAGTAGCAGAAGATGAGAACAAGGAGAAAATCATTGAACAAACCAACATCTCCTTGAGCTCTGAATCTGTTGCTTCGAACTAAGATGCTTCTGATCAACCTGTTGTTGAGAAATACAGGTCACCAATTCCAGTGAAACAAAGTGCATGTTGTAACTGTGCTTGTGGGAACAATAAGAGACAAGACAAGGATACGCCACCAGGGGCAGGAAGAAATAACTTTACAGTGAAGAAAAAGATTTGTTTTCATTGTGGAACACCTAGACACATTGCGAGAAATTGTCCTAATCGCGCATATGTTCCCTTATATGCACAAGGCTGGCAGAACACGCAAAGAGGGAGTTTTTCCAAAAGAAACCCATCAAGGTCACTTTCAGACAATGGTGACTGGAACGCGCAGAAGGCCAAGAATCAAACCCACATGGCCAAGAATCCGAATCCCAAGGACAAGAAGGGAATTCTAGCCTAGAAGTCTAGTTCAAGAGATGCTCCTGTGAAGCCAAGACCGGTTAGGTCAAAGTCATCTCGGCAACCGGCTTCAAGTTCCAAATCAAGTGCCGAGGCACCCATCGGATCGAACAAGAAATGGGTTAAACCTGAATATAGATGGGTACCAAAGGTGAAAACTCCCTAATCTTCTAATGAATCTAATATTTCATCATTTTCTGTTTGTGATAAACAGGATATGTCATGGGAGAGAGTACCCTGCAATGATGACAAAGGTCGAATCAATTTCAAAATGGACTGGGTTCCAAAGACTAACTAATCCCGCTCTGTGATGGAGCAGCTATGGAGGCATATCATCAGACTTCGGTTTGTTGGTAGTGGTTGTTCCAGGCACATGATAGGGGACATCTCTCAAATGTACAACATTCAGACCTTTGTTTGAGAGTATGTGTCCTTTTGTAGGAAAGGAGGAAAGGAAGAGATCAAAAATGGGGTTAGTGCTTAATGACATGAAGAATTTTCGGATCTGTTCTGAGATTATGCATGCTGTTCTCAGACCTTCTGGATGCAAATTCAATCGGTGAATTACGACTTGCGTTTTCTTCTCTATACTCCTGAGTTTATCTTACTCTGATTCGTTTTAAAGACAATTTTTCATTTTATTAATAGTTTTTTGTTAGTAGTTATTATTAGGGAAGTGATATCAAGAATGTGATAACGGACAGTTTATAACATGTGTAAAGGACTAAATCTGAATTTTCTAGACTCTGTGCTCAATGTGCTGGTAAGAACGAATGATTTCACAGTGTGGATTTAGATAGGATTGTTTGGACTGACCATACAACGCTCGGGTAGATTGAGCAGTGAGATAAACATGGGAACCCACGGGATACACTAAATTAATACGCATCTAGAACAGTGGTTCGAATTTTCCTTGATGTATGGACTTATGTCCTTAATTCTGGTTCTGATAGGGTGACTGGGGGGTTCTGATAAAGTAGGTATGTAGGAAATTATTTTCTTGCTTTCTATCTGTCAGTCATATGTTGCTTCCTCTGCGTGATCGAAAGATCCGACCTGGAATGCAACATATGCAACTCTATTTCTACATACTTTCTTTATCTATGAAATTCTTCCTATCTGTTAGCCATATGATGTCTCCTCTGCGTGATCGGAATATCCGACCTGGAACACAGCATATGCACCCTACTATCTCTATATCCCTCTATCTCTGTCAGTCATATGTTGTCCCTTCTGCGTGATTGAAATATATCCGACCTGGGACATAACATATGCATCTATCTCTAAATCTGACTTCCTCCTTAATAATTGTTTACTCACCTAAAGTAAGGAGTCCTTAGGAAGTTCTTGATAACTAGGGTATATTGGGAAGTGGGGAACACGTTCTAGTGCAACTAAAATCGAACCATTTAGAGGTTGTCTGTAGATCTCGCTGCTTAATTGAAGTGGACAACAATACCCGTGGTCGTCAACTAAATGGTTTATTTAGAAAAGTTTGTCAATATATTTCATGTTTAAGTGGACCATAATACCGGCAATTGACCAGATCTATTCATGAAGGTGACGGTATTGATAAACAAGTTCTGGCTGTCTCACAACTTTGATCCCAAATATTTTTCTTTTTGTTAAATTTGTTCATAGTTTTCCTCTATGCACAAATTTAGGGGGAGAATTAAAAAAAACAAAAACAAAAACAAAAATCAGAAAATAAAAAATCCAAAAATATTTTTGTTTCTGTTTTAATTTGTGTGTTAAGTTTTGTTTTGTCTTGAAAAGTGAATTCAGGTGTAGATGAGACTCATGGAGATTGTATCGAAGATTTTCTGAGCCAAGGCTTCATCCGTGATCATCGAAGAATTCTCATTCGAAGGAGTAAGAAATGAAGATTATTCTTTCAAATTCAATCTTTCAACCCCATAAGTAAGGTGAAGTTGCACTTGAAGATTATGTGACGGATTGCATTGAAGCCTCCTCAATCAATCCGCTGCTATCTATGAACCTGCAGAAGTGATCTAGAAGATTATTTCTCTCTGACATTCTCTCTGAAGATTCTCAAGCTGAAAGCACTATCTTTCAAGAATCAATACATCAAGCCTCCTCACTCAATGTGCGTTCAATGATAAATTTTTGAAGAAAAGCCCAACTGCTTAAGATGAAGTCATTCATTGAAGATTCATATGTTCATCTTGATGTTGTGTAGAAATTGAAGATAAATGCTGAAGCCAAGCTCCCAATGAAGATTAACAAGAAAAGCCAGCTACTTTTTAGGGGGAGCTTGTTGTGTCAATTAAGAAAAGAAAGCTATAAACCAAGGGGGAGATTCTTGGGTCAAAAATATGGTTTATACTTTGCTTTTCTATGCAAATGTATTTTTCTGTAATGTTTTATGAGTTTACGGTCAGGTTTATGGCCAGGGAGGTGTTTACGGTCGTAAACAGGTTCACGGCCGTAAACCCATTCACGGCCCATGTTCATTAAGCCCATGTTTCTCATGTATAGATATCGGTGTAAGGGGTGGGGAGTAGATTGATGAACGTGAGAAAAGAATAGAGGAGCTTATGTGTGTGTATTTGAAGGTGTTCTAGAGAGAGAAAAGAGAGTGTGTGTTAGTGTGTGTGAATCTTGTATCCGGATCTTCATTCATATCAATACATACAAGATTCATCATTTTCTTCTTCTCTTTTTCTTCTACTTGATCTGACATCATCCGTTTGATTGGGATTCCGCACCATCAAACGGATCTGATTGATACACAAGCAGATTGAGGACTTACACATTATAGTGTTGGGCCCAGCCTGTACTGAATTGATGTGTTCAATTGGTAGTCTAATGACGTCATCACAAATTAGGAAATCGGGAAACAAAATTTTGGACAAGAGGTTGATTATAATCGATGTCTTATGTCCATAAGATATCTTGAAGAATGAATGAATATTAGATCACTTATCTTAAGGCCAATGTATTATTGGATCATAGTCGGTAGTTGCTTCGGAAAGCACACTTTGATGTTTAATTTAGAAGTTATACTTGCAATTGTAGTTACAGACTTATCCAAGTGGGAGACTGTTGTATTAAGGTGTCTAAGCCAATAACTAAATAGGTATATACTTGAATTAAGAGCAATGCCCTTTTGGGTTGCCCTCAAAACTAGAAATTCACTAGAATGACTTTCGGAAAGAGAGGCTGATTTATTGCTTTATTATATGATTAACAAATATCAATAAATAATTTGTTAATATATTATAAGATTGATATATTAATTAGAAAAAGTAATATTTGATTAATAACTAATTAGAAATTAATTAGGATTAATTGGATTAATTAAAAGTGCAGGGACTTAAGATGTAATTGTTGAATGGTTGAACAAGAGGGATTCCAGAACCTTCCCAAAAGGGGACGATTTTGGAAGAGCATTAAGGGTTCTAGAGTTATCCGTTGAAGATAATTAGGAAGTTAGATAATTACCTAATTTGAAATAGTAATATTATATTCAAATTAGGTTTTCCAAGGCTCCTTGTATAAGCTATAAATAGGACCCCTTGGATCCTATTTTGTTGTCCACTCCATTTAGAAGGCTAGAACCGAAAATTCCAACCTCTCTGTTTCTCTCTCCTCAAGGGTTCTAATTGCTAGGGTTTGGGTACAAACCATTAGATGCATCAAGATTTTGTTGCTTGCGTTCCAAGGCATTTGAAGACATGATCTGTTTTGGTTATTTACTACAATAATCAAAAGGTATGTAAACCCTAATCTCGTGTTATTTTTTATAATAGTGGGGCCTCCTTAGGGTTCTTGATGTTCTTAGGTTATAACTATTAACAGAGAAAACTTATATAAAAATAGGTTGCATGTGAACTTAAGAGTTAAATTATTTCACCTTATGCTTTGAGTTATAACCTATATAACCTATCACATGAAACTTTCAATACTACTGCTCATAAAATATAATGATACACCCTTTAGTGCATACCATGGGGGTATACTTCCTATGCCATATCCCTCCATCTCACCATCATCTCCTTCCACCTCACCAACATCTCATTTCCACAACTGTGGTGGTGTACCTGCAACATGAAGCCACCGTTCTAGGGTACAGAAAAGAAGAATATAATACTATTATTGGTTGTGGTCCGCCGTGTCACATATTACAAGCCATCACTCTCGTTAAAACGAAAGAGAGGGGTGATCTACGCGGTCGTGGTGACCTAGCCACCTGGCCATGTATACCATTCAACCTTATTTTTTTAAGTTCGAATTTGGTCTTAACCATATCATAGGAACCTTTCACATGACTTAATTAACTTTTAGAAGTTAGAGAACCATATCATAGGAACCTTTCTGTAACATCCATAAAATTCATGAAAATTTTAAGCTTTTCAAACAATTCCACAAACCATCATTGTTTAATAAATAGTTTTCAAAACATGTTTATTATCAGAGTTTTCCCCAAATCATAAAACAAAACCCGAGGAGGTGCACGATCACGCCTTTGCCTTCCCGCGATCATCTGGGGTACCTGAAACATAACCCAAAACTGTAAGCCCAAAGCTTAGTGAGTTCCCCCAAAAAACCAACACAACAAAAAACCAAAATAATAACAATAAATAGCATGCATACAGAGCCTTCAGTCTGACTAGAACACCCCACCGGCCTACAGTCTACCTGGTACGCTCACAAAACCTACAACATGACTGGCATGCCACACCGGGCCTTCAGCCTATCTGGAATGTTCTTCGGGCCTTCGGCCTGACTGGTACGCCCCACTGGCCTTCAGTCTATCCGGGACGCCCTGGTTCTGTTCGCCTTCAGCACAAAGTAGGATCGCCTCAGCCCAACCACACATACACCATGTCGACACACATATATAACAGATAATCATATAATTAATCAACCAATAACAAGCAGACAGATCTTGCTGATCACTAAGCATAACATTATCCTATCTACCAGGATATAGATCTAACAAATCACTACCGTACTTAATCATACGATACTTAGGATAACAATACAAAGGGGCTGGCCTTGGTGCCTTCGACCCATAAGTATAGTGAGGAAAACTCACCTCACACTACTGGATCACACTAAAATTCTTTGGCTGCTGGCTCACTAAAATCTCCCCACTATCACAACAAAATAATCATCTAATTAATAATTGGATTACAAACCTTAGCTAATAGTCCATCATTAGGGTAAAAGGCCATTTTAGCCTTTTCCTAGTTGGGCTAAGACCCAAGCCCAAAACTAAGTAATCACTCAAGTGCCCATAATCGGCTCAATTTTCTAAATTGGGACCAAACTCCTACATGGGCCTTACCCTAAGGTCCATTGCTTCACTTAGCCCAAAACACCAATACTCAGATGGTCCAATAAGGGCCCAAGCATCGAAGCCTAAAATGGTGGCCCAAACTTGAGGCGCAACTTGCTAAACCCAACAAACTGAGTACGTGGGGGCATACTGAGTTGTACAATTAGCATACTTCGCCGTGACCAAGAACACGTTGTTGACCACCTATGCCCATCGTACGCTTTGGTACGCCCAACGTACCTGGTGGCAATGCAAAACTTTGAATAAGGGTTTACTCCATTCAATCCAAACGTCCAATAACCAGATCCAAGTCCAAGAAGGTGCTCTTAACCATACAGTTTCCAACTTTATGGTTATGCATGCATCGTTAAGACCCAAAACCAACCTCCTAGTTGGTCTTAACCACTAAAGACCTCTACACGTTTCATGCAAGCACTAAGTGAGTCAAGAAAGAATTTTTATAACTTAACACAACTCATATCTTCTGAAAAGGCAGCTCTTTTAGTCTTAGAGTAGCATTTACTTATTAAGTCCAAGAAAAAGGGAAATAACTCATAAAACTCCACATGGCTAGATCTCTAAGAAGTACAAGTAACGTTCAAACATTATATCTTTTGGAACTTCCCAAAGAGATGAAGATCTTAGATCTATAACCTTGAATCCCACACCAAAGCTTCTTAAAGAATCATTTCTTCATTCTTCAACACTAAGAACACACACACACTCAAGCTCAACACATACAAGGCCTAGGGCTTACAAAAATCGACTCAAAGAGGGTAGAGGCGGAAAAGGGTGAGGGAAATGAGGTTATAAGGGGGGTTATATAGGGCCCAACCCTCAAAATTAGGGTTTTCAATGTCTAATGAGTACGCCCCGCGTACTAGGGCGCGCCATAGTATGCAAAGCATACACACGTACGCATGGCGTACTCCCATCCTTCCAAATTACGGTTTTGCCACTAGGGCTTCTCATGACTACTTCCTTCTATTACATGGACCAAAATGACATAAATTAAAACCATAAGGATAAATTTAAAAGTACCTGAATACCGGGGTGTTACACTTTCATACAATGGCGTAGCCATGATTTAGTTTTAGGGTAGACCAAATAATTTATAAAATACGAACAAGTAGCAAAACGCTTCAAATGGTAACAAAATGCAATAATGTATGATTTTAACTTAAATTGGTCATTTAAGTTAGAAGTAATTGATTAAATAAGATAATAATAAAAAATTAATATACAAACTTAATGAGCGAAAAATTCAGTGTGGAGATTGAAATGCAATTTGATCCATTCAAAAAATTGTTGCCATAATTTTTAATCGACATGTCTTAACAGGTAAATTATTTCATTCCTTATGAATCTAAGTTTTAAATGGGGTGTGCCATGTTACAATTCACATCCTAAACATTATTTATTCAAAAGAAATATAATTATATATAATATATATTTCACCTCAAATTTGCCCGGATCAAGGGCGTATCCACCATGTGCTTAGGTAGGTCCTAGGACCTACCTAAGTTCTCAATTTCATTTATAATGTATATGGTAGAAAAATTAGGAACTACTTTGGAAAAAATAGAAGACCTATATTGGGTTTGTTTTTTTTTTTTTTTTTAATTTCTTAAAAAACCATTTTAAAAAATAAAAATATAAGTTGTTAAAGGCAATTTGTTATTTTAAATTATGAGATTGATAATAAAAAGTTAACCACTCTTATCAGCACTCTCAAAATATTAATAAATAAATAAGTTGTTCTAATAAAATGAAAAGTCCACATGCCAAAGACTCGCACTCTCTATTTGCCGTTTTATCAATGGACTAATAATCAACTAGTTTTTTGTTATACCGCATGCATTTTTCGATTATATTTCAATTGGTTTTTAAAATTCTTTTTAATTCGTGGCACAAGGTACATGAGCATACTGAACTGGTTCAGTTCTTTTAAGGTACATGAGCCGACTTGATCCGACCATAAAAGTGTTGTTGATTTTTTTATTGGCTTCACTTAATTTAAGAACCGCATGATTTTTTGTTCTAGATTTGCCACTGGTCCGGACAACATAAGGTCCATTTTGCATCCATGTAGCTCCGGCTCTCCTTTCATACGACTTAATTAACTTTTAGAAGTTACAGCCATTTGCATATCAAATCAAAAATCTTATCTTCTAGACAAAATCATTATTTGATCGTCCAATAAAGATTATTTTAAAAAAATAGTTTATTTTGATTTAACCTTCTATTCATCTTTGATTTTACACTTTGATGGAGAGAGGAGCAAAAATGGAAAATATCCACCTGACGATGCGAATATTAATTTGTAGCTCATACGTAGCCATCATGAACTCAAAAGCTATATGAAAAGATAGAGGTTGCTCTAACTACTTGATTGTACTTAATTTTGACAAAAAAAACACTTCAATTATTTTGTTTTGATTGATTCCTAGCTAAAATTGATTGCTAGACATCTACTCCAAAAATATTTTTTGAAGATTTCATTAGTGAATAATGAGCTTTGTTTAAAGAGAACAAAAGGAAAATAATGAAAAAGAATGCGTGTATGTCGTTATTTTCGTGAGTATTGTAAAAAGTCGAAGATTCTTTTTAAAAGATAGATTTTAAACAAGTTGTTTTAGTTTTAACTCCTGATAAAGTTATTGTAAACGCTTTTGACTCGATCACTAAGCCTACCATGTAAAGATGTCAATATCTTATCCTACAGGCCATCAGATAGTTGGTTTATAATTGATTATCAGCCTACGCATGTTTATAATAATTTTCAACAGAAGTGGAGTATGTCCATTTAACTATCTAAGTAATTGTAACGTGTTAACCTATTTTAGTAATTAATGGTTTAAATAAGAGAAAAGAATTCACATTATGTTTTCTATAAAATATCTTCAATTTCTTTGGATATTATTATTTCTTTTTAATATATATATATATATATATATATATATATATATATATATATATATATATATATATATATATATATATATATATATATATAACAAATTCCATTAAAAATAAAACATAGCCTATAAAAATAAAATAAATAAAATCGACAGCTAAATTTGGGCCCATGATACAAACAAAAAGTATGGGTACGTGCGGGTAATGTGAGGCGATTTCCAGCTGATTGGTTGACTCGTACTTTGCATAGTTGTCCGGTCGGCAGGTCATCTTTATTTTCCATTTTTATTTTGACCAAATAACTCGTGTTTATACCATATTTTTCTTTTATTCATATAATTAGTTTTAAGTCCAATTATATGATTTTATCATGTTTGTTATCGTCTTGATCCGTGAACTTATGATGCGTGAACTAAAATGATCTTGATTACAGTATAACCAATCCTGAATCCTGATACAAGATTTGTATTGTGATCTTAGAATCCCTTGACCATAAGATCTTATTTCTATATAATATCACGTCGTTACTTTTATTATATAATCAAGAATTTAATCTTTTAAACATAGAGAATTCGTGCTGAAAAACCACATTAAGGGTTAACATTCTACTTGAATTTGAGTATTACATACAGTGGTGAGTTTAGAATAAAAAGTTATGTGGTTTACTAATTAAATTTAATTGGGTTGGTTCAAGAGAAAATCATGTTCAATCGGGTCGGTTCAATTAAACATATAATCGGTTTAACGTGTATAAAAATTGGCCGTGAAAAACCCGAGCCCAAATTAGTCATTCATTAAAAAAAACCACTAAAACCACCTTATTTTGAGTTAGCAAGTCTAAACCAAATATCGAAAAGCTTATGGTGTAGAAATATAAAAAATAAAACATTTATTTATAATAGAAAACTTAGTCATTATTTTTTGTATTGGAGTCAATGTGGAACTATTTCATGTCATAAATACAATATGCTTTCTATAGTCTATATTTTATATTTTTTTTTCATTTTTTTCCAAAAACATAGGTTCTTCAAAATACTTAAGACAGCTCCTAATTTTTTTGTATGTAATTTGTTGTAAAGTTATTAAATTTAGGTAGGTCAAATGACTCACCTTGTAACAATATAGCATCGCCCTAAGAAAACCTCATCGGCCAAAATTTCATCCAATTATCTTGAATTAGTCGATGAATCATGACACAATGATTAGCTTATTTGTGATCTTGATCTTTTAACTATACATGGCCATGATGAGTTTGCTTTTTTTTTTTCAGCTAACAATGTTTTATTAATAATTATTTCGATTGATTTGCTTAATTGCTTCTACAAAATTTATTATGTTTAGTGTTTGAAAAGTTATATTTTATCTTAATCAACATATAATTATATAAGATATATTACACAAACAAGAGTTTCTTAGTAAATATTTAAATAATGTCATTGTGATATACCGATCCGATTTTACAGTCACGATCTTATATATTATGAAGTGATTATTAGACAAGATCTCATTTTTGACGATATTGATTTTTATAGTTAATACAAAATAAATAAATTATATTAATCATTTATAATTAAGATATTTATGAAAAAGTGATCGACAATCTTTGCAGTAATCAACGATCTCTATGTGAGATTATTAATTTCTAATCTTTTCTCTGTATGTGAGATTATTCAATTTCTAATATTCTCTCTATCATTCATTTAATTTCTTAAGTCAAAATGTTTATTGAATTTTGATTTTTTTTATGAATTAAGTGATTTCGACTACTAAAACATTTGTAATTATGCTGAGTAGTTATTATTTTGCACATTGATAATAATTCACAATTAACCGTGGGTGTTAAGCAAAGGAGTCGGTGATATTGGAGCCAAATGAAAAATAAGAGAAAAAATAAAATAAAATGCTCAATTAACCTTGCTAACTTAGACAGATGGAGTCGTGCCGTATTGGCACTTTCTTTTGTTTACCATAGGGAAAATGACTTGCGAGGGTAATTATTTTTTCATCATGTTCACATTTAGAATTGATTATGAAAGAAGATAGAGAATGTCACAGAGAAAAAGAGTCCAGTCCCCTTCTTCGTGGGGAAGAAGGGTTCTTTATACCTGATCGAGAGGCACGTGCCTTCTAACTAATTCTGTTGAGCCTTCCATCGTGAGACGTGATGTGGCGGATCCGTATTGAAGGATCCTCCATCACGTCTATCTATCTCGTTCCCCCATTGGCTAGAGGTCAATCTTCGATATGATGATGATCGTGGCTGTCGTCAGATAGGCAAGTGGAGCTCTCTGATTGGCTCCACGTTCGCTAGTATATTTCTCCTGGGGAGAAAGGGGTAAGGCACAGTTCTGCCCTTTAACCGCCATACCAGTGAGTCCATGCAGGCATAGACCAGACCTTGGCCTCATACTGGGTTTGACCGGACTCTAACTAGGCCAAGCTTGGCGCTAGATTGAATTTTCTTCTTTAACGTTTTTCTTGAGGGATACGTTAACAATTCCCTTAGGCTTGTAGGCATATGCGTTAGCTTGGTAGTGTCATCGTTCGAGCCTACATTAGAACACGTGTATATCTAAGATTATTTATGGCATTCGACAGACTTAGACAACATCGTCGATATGTGTCATATCCATCATGAGACGGTTCGCGGCACCAATTTTACCTTTAAAATTCCCCCTTTAGTCAAAACCTTTCACCCTTGCCTTCTTTTCTTGCTTTCGTTGTAGCGGCTCGACCATTTTGTGAAATTTTCTTTTTCATCACTCATCCGTTCTTATTGATGGATCATTACGGTAGAGTCCCTACCGTAGAGGCATTTTCGACTATTGCAAGAACAATTTCGTTTCTTGCCAGAGCATGGCGTGATGACTTCGGCAAAGGGATCATCGATCTATGACTTCCCTCGAGGGAAAGTGGGGGGTTCCTGTTCCTCTGTTCGAAGCATGGTTACGCGTGCCAAAGTTTGATTTCTTTGATATGATTATGCACCACTTTGGTTTTTCTGCTGACGAACTAATCCCAAGTGCCACCAGTAAGATTGTGGGCTTCGAACTGATATGTCGGTCCCTGGGTTGTATACCCACTTGTTGGGTCTTTAGTTACTTCTTTTGCGCATCTACAAACTTTGGCGTCCGCACGCTGGCGAAAAGGCGAGGCATTCGTTAGTTGATCTCTGAGCAAGATAATCTGAAGAAAAATTGGCGGAGACAATGGCTCTAGGTCAGCCGAAACCTTGTGGGGCACAGGTTTCGTATGAATCGAGACTTTCCCGACCGTCTTCCCAAGCTATTCGGGGATAACCTAGTTCTCGGCAAACGGCTGGGAAACATTACTGTCGTCGGGGAGAACTGGAAAGATTTCTTCATTGCCAAAGCCGGCATAAGTGCTGCCTGGAGGGCGTGTGGGAAGATGGCACAATTATTCATCATGAGAGATGGTATTCTCTTATCTCCCTCTCCCTTTTTTACTAGAATAAGAATATAATATTTTATTGGTCCGACAGTTCTCATGCTTGGTGTTTGTGTTTGCAGGTGCCGAAGCCGAGATTTCCTTGGAGATGGCCTTGCATGGCCATTATCGGGGTAAGCTTTGTCACAGGGAGGTTGACCTTGTGGAGACTCTTCTCCCTCCCGTATTTGAAAAACATACGCTGGAGCTTGCTGGATTGCTCCCGGCAGAAGGGGAAATGTTGGTTCTAGCGGACATGCCTCGTCTTCTCAACCGGGTGTTGGGACTACTTTCCCATCCCGTTCTCCGGCCTCTGCTTCTGCTGATATTCTTGTGGTGAGTCAAGCAGGAAAAAGTACTACTCCTATTCGGAGAAAATGAAGTGTGCGGGTGTTGTCTTCGGACGAAGAGACTGAATTTGATGACATAGGCCCCCGTCCTTTTAAGAGGTGAAACACAGTGTTCGTGCCCAAGCTTCTTGGCGGTATTAGGGATGTTCTTGGCGATGGGTTTTCTGCACCTGGTAGGAAAGAGATAGTAGTGATGCCCAGTTCTTCAAAGACATAGTGTTCTCCGTTAATTGACTCGCTCACGGCTGATCCTGATGCCTGTTCTGTCCTTGGAGGTACACTGGGCGTGTTAGGAGGCTTTCCTCAACCGAACACACCTTTCATGGTTGAAAAAAATGAGGACTGTATCCCATCCCTCGACTTTCAAAGCTTACTGTCTAGGCTAGGCGATTACTAAATAATCATTACTTTCGGAAGACATCGCCTTTCAGGAGTGGACTCACCATGCCCATCCTCCAGCCACAATGGAGTTCCTTGCGACCCAATCGGGCGAACACACGGCCGACGACCTTCGGTACGCAACTGCTCAAACTTCTGCCCTGATGGTTACTGCCGCTAACCGGGTTTGCCGCCATGGCATAAATGAAACTCAGCAGAAAACTTTGCAAGATGTTGTTGCTAGCTTGATGGGGGAACTTCGAGATTCAGAGGTAGAACGTCGGAGGCTATCCGAGCAATATTGCATTGTAGCTTGTGAGAAGGCTACTTTGGAAGACCATGTGGCCACTCTGGAAGACCAAGCAGAGCGACTTGAAAATCAAGTGAACTCTCTAGCTCGAGAGAAGGGTGCTTTGGCGAGTGAGTTAGCTAGGTGCTAACGTCAACTGGCCCGTGCCCGGGTTGACGGTGTTGTTGCCCTTGGCAACTTGCAATGGGTGTTGGAAAAAGGGCGTGGTCCGAGTATTCGATAAGGTTATCGAAAGTGAGGAATTTGCCATCAGGATCCAAGGCTTACAGAAGGCATGCGGGGCCCTTGTACTGGAAAAAATGAAACAGTTGGCCCGTCGTCCTACAACTTCTAGTGAATCTAACGCCCCGGACCCTAACCGTGTCTCGGAAAAGGCCGAAGAGGTGGATGTTGCCATTTCGTCCCTCGTTGAGACGGATTTTACAGGCCACTTTCGTTTGGTGGAGTTGGACTATGACAGCTTCTGCCAATTCTATCGTAGGCCGGGTCCGGAAAGTTCTTCCTCGGACTCTAGGGACCGATTTTTGTTTGACCCCTTTTGTTCATTTTGTAATGTATCCACACTCCCTTGTATTGTATGTGTAATGAAAGATATTGGTTTCCAACGACCAAGAACTGTGTACTTTCTGCTTTGTACTCAGTATATGAATGCTTTTTCTGTATTTTGCATTGAACGGTAATATCTTTAGAGTAAGGTTATTTGACATTTCTACTATAATTCTTTTCTACTCATTCCCTTGTTCTAGGGTTCACGTTAATTAGCTAGTGTGCATTTTGGACGCCGTGTAATTGCTACCGTTCGCTTATATGCTTTCAACAACCATTGATTTGTATGTTTAGTCAAGTTTTTTTTACGTTAATTCCCAAAATGCTAACCTATGTTCTTGTCTATATACTTTAAGTTTTAGCTACCTGCGTTATGGCCAAGATCATCACCTCAAGACCTTTTATTGTTTGATTTTCAGGGGAAAGATTATGAATCTTTTTAGGACCCCTTTTTCATGCCATTAATTAAAGTTTGTACATTCTAAGCTCTGAGATGTTATTGACAAGTTTAGGTAAAGATTATGATTCTTTGAGACCTGTGGTTGCGTCCTTGTATAGATTTTGCTTAAGTAGCGTAGGTGATCATCCGTTATTGCTACTTGGAAAATATATAACCTCCTTACTTTGTTTTTTTGCAATTGGTTAAACAGAATTCTGGAAACCTCGTTCAAAGCAAAAATTATATTGACAATAAAAAGGAAAAACACAAAACATTAGTGTTAGATGCATTTTATATGCATCTTTTAGCACAATTTCCTACATAATTCGTTATAAATAGCTAAATAACTCCCGATTATTCTTATGTATTTCGTGTTTCGTGCTTATTTTGTAGAATGACTGTACTGCTCACGTTTGTTATGACTTTTCAGGGCCATATGGAGCACACGGATGATTGTGCGAGTTCGCAATGCGTTAGTGGATGCTTTGGAGCTTAACTGGAGTCTAGACCGAGGAAGGATGTCGGGAAATGATGAAGAACTACTTGGAAGGAGGAACGACGATCAAAATAGCTTAAAATTAGAACATACGATCGCACTTTGTCTCCCTGTGATCGCAGTTATGCCTTTGCGATCGCAGGTTTGGTCGTAGGTTTGCTTCGTTGTTTTTTTCGTGCCAAAAAATATCAGCCTAAGAAAAATGATACATGCGATCGCAGCCTTGGAACCTGCGATCGCAGGTCGGTCAAAATGCATCAAAATGGCATCGTACTTCATTAAAAAGGCCCGTGATACGTTTTGTGTGATACATGCGATCGCAGGTATACCCCCATGCGATCACAGGTACGACAATTTTATAGCTGGACATATAAATACAACCCCATACTCTTCCAGTTACCCTAATTGGCTATTCCTAGCGATTCTAAGGCGATTTTCAGAGGGTTTCAAGTGAAGAACGCAGATCTAAAGGAGAAGATTCAATTTTTATTCGTATTTTAGTAAGATTTATCGTTTAGACTCTATTTCCTATTGTTTGTAATCCGTTTTTAGCCATGTCAGGCTAAAAAGATTTCAGTTTCGCAAGATGTAACCTTTTCTTATGATTAATCATTAGGCACTATGTCTGATTATGATTACTGTTTAGTTTGATCAAATCTGTGTTAAATTGAGTGTTTGATTTTGATTTCAATTTCTATTGGCCACTTAAATTTTTTGTGAATCATTCTAGTCATCTAATTGTTTAGATCAGTAATTGTCTAGATTAACTGGTAAAAAGTGACAAGTATTAGATTAATTCTGAGTTTAGGTTAACTCTAATATGAAATGATCAAACAAGTTTTAACACCTCCGAGCTTATGAGAGGTATTGAACTATACTGGAAATTACACTGTGTCTAATGCAACTTTTATTTTTTAATCAAGAGCTTGTTTGGTTAATTTAGTAAAAAGTTAGATTTAATTCAAAGAACTTAATTTGATTAAATGATTTTTGTAATAGAGATCATTAGAGCTAGTTAATGAACTTTAGTACAACTTTAAACAAGTGCATAGTCAAATATTGAGTTGAAGGTTAATTATACAATTAGGGGAGTCATCGCGAAACTGGAATTGCTTTCTCTTATTTGAATTTTCACCAATTTAAATTTAATTATTCTTTTGTCATTTCGATTTCTATTAGTTCAATTTTCAGAATTACCCCCCCCCCCCCTTTTACGTTGTATGCATTTATCAAGAATTAGTTCATGCCTTATGCAAAGAGGTATAAACTCTAGGACGTGTCCCTGAGGATTCGATCTTGTTTACATGTACTACCTATTAGTGATAGTGCAATAGAGTAGTTAATTTATATTTTTATTTGTTTAAATCTTGTACGACAGCGGTCTTAACAAATTAGCGTCGTTGCCGAGGACACGGTAAAACACTAATAGTTTTATGACAAGATCTTCACGTACAGGTGATATGATTTTTGATCCAGAGATTGAGAAGATTGCAAGGAAGCTAAAGAATGTGGAAAAACTTCGGAAGCAACAAGCAGGAACCTCAACCTTACCCACACCACAAGGCACTCCCTTGTGTAACGAACCTGAAGCCTCATTTCAACCTTTTCCAAATACACCACCTACCTCACTAGTTAACAACCTATTCAAAACCTACTCCTCATCATCTTCAGACAAACCCGAACTCACAGACTCTTCTGAAATTGAAATTGAAACGGAAACAAAATTCACCATGAGCGAAAACGGAGACGGAGCTGAAAAAACTCTCCGCGAGTCGGCAACTGTAGCACCTGGTTCCCGGTACGTAAATCTTATTTGAGTATTTTCCATTTTTAGCCTTGGACTCGACGAGTCATAGGTCCGACTCATCGAGTAGAGACAGGACCCCAGGACGCGTTTAAGTTGGTGACTCGACGAGTCCATATTCCGGACTCGACGAGTCGCCGCTGTTGGATGAAACCCTAAGTTTCAGGGGTTTGCACCCTATTTAAGCCACATATCCGCCCCAAGCCAGCCCCATCCCCCCCTCCTCCAGAGCTTCCAACCCTCATTCTAAGTTGTTCATTGAGAGTTTGAAGCAATTGTTGTGTGTTCTTGAAGGTTTTGAGCAAAAGGATAGTAGATCAAGAGGAAGGGAAGGAATCCAAGCATCTTTGTGCTCTCTCAGTAGTTCCTTTGAGGTATAACCCGTTTTCCCCATGTTTCTATGCTTATTACTTCATTTAAGTCATTCTTGAGCCAATCCCCAAGCTTGTATGTGCAATATAAGTCGTAATAGGTCGATTGGCCTTTAGATCTAGGCAAGATTGAGCTCCAGGAGCTCAGATCTGTTACCTTTATGGACCCATGTTGCTTGTTCACCCTAGATCTACCCTTTTGAGGCATTTTGAGCCCTAAATCCCTCATTGGTGAGTATCTACACGTAAAGTTGGAAACTTTACGTGTCATTCATGCTTTAGGAACCCAAATCTATAAATGGCATGGACTAGAATCGAGCAAAATCGCGTATATAGTGATTGCATGGCGACGACTCGGCGAGTCGTTCATCAGACTCGACGAGTCTGCTCGCGAGTCTTCGAGTTGTCCCCTTTTCGTAGAGTCGAGTGTGAGCAGTGAGTCACGGGGTGTGACTCAGTGAGTTGGAAGCTGAACTCATCCATGGAGGAACTCGGCGAGTTCAAGGCAATCTCCTTAGACCAAGAACAGACTCGGCGATTTGTTCATACAACTCGGCGAGTCGCAGCATGAGTGTTCATCGGATGAAGATGAACTCGACGAGTTGTTCCTACAACTCGGCAAGTCGCAGCATGAGTGTTCATCGGATGAAGATGAACTCGACGAGTTGTTCATACAACTCAGCGAGTAGGATGAAGGAATTGAATATCAGTTTAGAAGGAGAACTCGTCGAGTCATCGCCTAACTCGACGAGTAGGAATGGGATTCAAGACAATCGTTTGGGTAGGGACTCGGCGAGGTGGAGAGCCAACTCGGCGAGTCGGGTCAACTGAAAGTTGACTCTGACTTTGACTTAGGGCATGATCAGGGGTAAAATGGTCATTTTACCCAAAGGACAGTTAGCAGTGTTTGATTGAGTATGTTGTGGGATTTGCAGCCGGAGGATTTCCGGAGCAGCAGCAGCAGCAGTAGACAGTCAGTTCCCGATCAGATCAGCAGCTACTTCGAGGTGAGTTACCTTCCAGTAGCGGTGGGTCTACGGCCACAATGCCGGCCCACCAGTAGGAGTCGTATGTTAGATGATTGTCTTTGTGATATCATCTAGGTTTGCTACTACCTGATATGTTATATGCTAGCATGATATGTTATATGCTAGCATGATATGTTATATGAGATAGAAGTAGAGATCGGTTGATAGGACCGAAGGGTAGTTCGGACACCCCAGAAATGTCTGACAGTACGTGATTATATGTTTGCATGCTGGCTTGTTATGTTATATGCGATAGAGGTAGTGGGAGGGGACTAGTCCCCGAGGATCGGTTGTTAGGACCGATGGGTAGTCAGCACCCCAGAATGGCTTGACACGGGTAGTCAGCACCCCAGAATGGCTTGACGCGGGTAGTCGGCACCCCAGAATGGTCGTACCGGGTAGTCAGGCACCCCAGAATAGCCTGGCAGTATGTATGTTATGTGTTTGTATGGTATGTGGTACAGTGCGGGAACTCACTAAGCTTCGTGCTTATGGTTTTCAGTTTTGGTTTCAGGTACCTCCTCAGCTAGGGGAAAGGAGCCGGCGCGGTAGCAGCATGTCACACACACACACACTCTCTGGTTTCCGCAGTTACGAGTTTATTCTGGGATTGATACTCTGATATTTGATTGATCGAATGTTGTGGTTTTCAAGTTGGTTTTCGATGTGAAATGGTTTAATCAAACAATGTTTTAACTATTAATGCTTTCATGTAATGTTTTATAACGAAATTTTTGGACGTGAAAATTGGGTCGTTACAGCAACACAGGAGGTTACCTAGCAGCTCTTGTGTATCACCTTTCCAAAGGCTTAAAACTTTGAGCTCAAATCTGGTTTAATCCATTTGCTGGCCCCGTTCCGAGGCCTTGAGAATGAAGATCCTCATAAATTTCTCAAGGAATTCCATGTCATCTGTTCGGGAATGAAGCCCCATACAGTTATTGAAGACCAGATCAAATTAAGGGCATTTCCCTTCTCAGTTCAAGATGTAGCAAATGAGTGGTTATATAACCTCCCGTCTTGTTCAATAACAAGCTGGAATGAACTCGCCAAACTCTTTCTAGAAAAATATTTTCTCGAGGAAAAAGTGTCAAATCTGCACAGAGAAATTGTAGGTGTAAAGCAAGGCAAAAGAGAAGCTCTCCACACTTATTGGGAGCGATTCAAGAAGCTGTTAGTCTAGTGCTCGCAACATGGTATTAGTAATTATCAGTTATATCAGTGTTTCTGCGAAGGGTTGATACCTATGGAAAGGCGACTTATAAATTCATCAAGTGGAGGGTCACTTTTAGACATGACACCAACAGAGACCAGGGCATTAATCGAGAAGCTGGCCAATGAATCAAAATATTCAGCAACTGAGGAAGAGCGGTACCAGACCATCCAAGAGGAGACAAGGAGATGAGTAATGCCCACCTGGAATCCCAGATTTCAGAATTGACTAAAGCTATCCTTTTGTTGACAAAAGAAAAAGGTATTGAGCCAAAGGCTAAACCTTGTTGGATCTGCTGCAAAACTGAGCACCCAACTGATATGTGCCCCCTACTTCAAGAAGCTAATGAATCTGTACAAGCTATGGGAGGATTTCAGCAAAGGCCATTTGATAAACATCACAACAACCAAGCTTGGGGAGGACCTCAAAATAGCAATTTCCAGCCAAGACCTCAGCAAAATTTCCAGCAAAGAAATCAATACCAGGCTCTACCTGGATTTCAGCTACCTTTCCAACAAAATTAGCACCAAAGCAACTTTCAGCAACCTCCTGTTTAGCCACAAGCTAGTAGTTCTAGCATGTCTTTGGAAGACATAGTTAAAAGTCTTGCTACCAGTACCCAAGCCTTTTAGAATGAAACAAAGTCTAACATAAAAATTCTAGAGTGGCAGGTATTACAACTCGCAAACTCCATGAGCAAACTAGAAGCACAAACCCAAGGAAAACTCCCATCTCAGACTAAGAAGAACCCGAAGCACAATGCTTGTGTTGTCACCCTCAGAAGTGGCAAAAACTACATAGGACCAAATCAGCAAGAAGATGAGGAAGAAGAGATCATGGTTGAGCAAGAACCTGAGGCGACTGAAGAGGTGTAGAAAAAAGATAGACCTTCTGAAGCTGAGGTGAAAATTACTCCTCCTCCTTTTCCCTCAAGACTTAAAAACACGAAAAAAAGAAAAGGAAGACAAAGACATTATGGATTTCTTCAGAAAGATTGAGGTAAATATTCCCCTTCTTGATGTAATTAAACAACTACCCTGATATGCTAAATTTTTAAAAGAGTTATGTACTTCAAAAAGAAAATTTAAAGGAAACGAAACAGTTAAAGTAAGCAAGAATGTTTAAGCTGTTTTACAGAAAAGGCTACCCCCAAAGTGTAAGGATCCATGAGTATTTACTGTTCCTTGCAAGTTGGGGAACCTTTTAGTGACACGAGCTATGTTGGACTTAGGAGCTTCTATAAATTTTTTGCCATATTTACTTTTTAAAACTATCGGGGTATGGCCTTTAAAAAGAACATGAGTCATCATTCAGTTAGCTGATCGTTCTCTGGTGCAACCAAAAGGTGTGCTGGAAGACGTTTTGGTTCAAGTGAATGAACTCATATTCCCAGCTGATTTTTATGTTTTGGATATGGGAGATGACGACTCACCAAATTCAGGTTCCATTCTTTTGGGGAGACCATTTTTAAAAACTTCCAGAACCAAAATATATGTTTATGATGGTACCCTTTCAATGGAATTTGATGGTGAAGTTATCAACTTCAATATTTATGATGCCATGTGTTATCCTGAAGATGTTTCATCCCTCAATTTTATTGATGTAATTGAACCGATAATTGCAGAATATTTTGAGATTGATAACCGTGAGTCACTAGCATTAGTGCTCCACATAAATTTGTCTATTAATGCAGCTCAGTTTATATCAAAAAATTATGTGGTTGACAGAGAAGTTCAAGAGATGGCAGCTCATATGGACCAGCAGAGAAAGTTGAGGTATGATACCCAAAGTCTTAAATTACCAGGTTCTAACTCCAAGCTTTTTTCTTCTGTAGTGCAAGCTCCCATCTTGGAGCTGAAGACACTAGCAGAACACTTGAAATATGCATATCTTGGAGAAAAAGAAACATTACCAGTTATCATATCTAACAAGTTGCCAGAAAAAGAAGATTTAGAGCTGATCATAATTTTGAAGGATTATAAAAGTGAAATTGGGTGGAGTATTGTAGACATCAAAGGAATCAGCCCATCTCTATGCATGCATAAAATTTTGATGGAAGAAGATTATAAGCCATCGGGGGAAGCCCAATGCAGACTAAACCCACCAATGATGGAGGTGGTTAAAAAATAAGTTATGAAGTTATTGGATGATGGGATGATATACCCAATTTATGACAACAAATGGGTAAGCCCAGTTCAAGTTGTACCCAAGAAGGCTGGAGTGATAGTGGTAGAGAACAAAGAAGGAGACCTGGTTCCAACTTGGGTTCAGAACAGATGGTGCGTTTGTATTGACTACAAAGAATTAAACGCGCCACCCGAAAAGATCATTTTCCTCTCCCATTTATAGATCAGATGCTAGAGACGCTTGCTGGAAAATCCCACTACTCCTACTTGGATGGATCTTCAGGTTTTCATCAGATTCTAGTTGCTCCAGAAGACCAGGAGAAAACGACCTTCACCTGCCCATTCGAGACTTTCGCGTATAGGTGTATGACCTTTGGACTTTGCAACGCACCCTGCTACCTTTCAAAGGTGTATGGTTAGTATCTTTTCTGGGTATGTAGAAAATACCATAGAAGTCTTCATGGATGATTTTACCGTCTATGGAGACTCCTTTGATATTTGTTTAAAAAAACATCACAAAACTTTTACAAAGATGTATTGAAACGGACCTGGTCTTAAATTTTGAAAAAATGTCACTTTATGGTTGACCAAGGTCTGATTCTTGGACATATTGTGTCAAAAAGAGGTTTGGAAGTCGTTAAAGCAAAAATAGATGTTATAAAAAGCTTACCCTACCCGAAGAATGTTCGGGAAGTGCGTTCCTTTCTTGGCCATGCAGGGTTTTACAGGAGGTTTATAAAAGATTTTTCAAAGATATTAGTTTCCATGTGCCACTTACTGCAAAAAGATGCTGAATTTGACTTCAATGAAGATTGCAAGAAGACATTTGATGTGCTGAAAAATCTTCTTACTTCTGCCCCATCATTCAGCCCCCAGATTGGAGTTTACCATTCGAGATAATGTGTGACACCAGTAACACTGCTATTGGAGCTGTTTTAGGACAAAGAAAAGACCGGGTTCCCCACGTTATATATTATGCATCAAAAACTTTGGAGAACGCCCAAGCAAATTACTCCACCACAGAAAAAGAGTTGTTGTCAATTGATTTTGCATTGGAAAAATTCATACAATATTTGTTGGGCATGAAATTTATAATCTTTTCTGATCATGCAGCTATTCGGTACCTTTTTGCTAAAAAATACTCAAAGCCAAGGTTGATTAGATGGATTTTTCTGCTACAGGAATTTGATATAGAGATTAGGGACAAAAGCGGGAGAGAAAATTTGGTAGTTGATCGTTTTTGCCGACTAACTCCACCGGAAGACCCGACACCGATCCGCGAAACATTTCCTGACGAGCATCTATTCGCTGTTCAGAACCATCCTTAGTTTGCTGATATAGTAAACTACTTGGTCTGTAGAGAACTCCCTTCAGATCTCACCCGAGCCCAGAAAGATAAAATTAAGATGGAGGTGAAAAGATATGTCTGGGACGATCCGTATTTATGGAAACACTGTGTTGATCAGGTGATTAGAAGATGTGTGCCTCAAGATGAATTCAAGTGAATTCTGAATTTCTGCCATTCAGAAGCTTGTGGAGGGCATTATGGTCCACAACGAACCGCACGAAAGGTCTTGGACAACGGTCTTCATTGGCCTCATATTTTTCGTGAATCTTTTCTATTTTGCAAAACTTGTGAAAGGTGCCAAATGACTGGGTCTTTGACATCTCGTAATCAGATGCCACTTACTCCAATCTTAGTATGTGAAATCTTTGACGTTTGGGGTATTGATTTCATGGGTCCGTTTCTGCCATCTTCTAGGTTTGTGTACATCTTACTTGTTGTGGATTACGTGTCCAAATGGGCCGAGGCAAAATCTACACGAACAGACGATGTCAAGGTTGTAATTGATTTTGTCAAGACAAATATATTTTCTAGGTTTGGGACACCAAAGGTAGGGGTGCAAACGAGTCGAGCCGAGCCCGAGCCTGGTCAGGTTCGGCTCGGGCTCGATTAAGTTATACGCGGCTCGATTCGAGCATTCTTTTACTGAGCTCGGATCGAGCTTGTAAAGAATTATACAAGCTCAGCTTGGGCTTGGGATCAACTCGTTTTTCGTTTTATGTGCCTAAATAAGCTTAAGCTCGGCTTAAGCTCGTTAAGAATTTCGTTTACTAATACCTGAAATCCATAATTTCCCAAATATGTTTTTATTTTAATATATGAAAATAATAATAAATTATATTATATAAAGGCTCGTTTAGCTCGCGAGCCTAATCGAGTTTAGTAACATAGGCTCGAGCTCGAGCTCGTTTAATAAACGAGCTTAATATTAAGTTCGAGCTCGGCTCAGACTCGTTTAAAACCGGTTTCGAGTCGAACTTTTAGTGAGTTGATCCCGAGTAGCTCGCGGGTAGCTTGGCTCGTTTGCACCCCTAACCAAAGGCCATTATTAGTGATCAGGGCACACATTTATGCAACCGCACCTTCGAAGCAGTCCTCAAGAAATGTGGTATCACACATCGGGTTCCACAACATATCACCCGCAAACCAACGGGCAAGTTGAAGCTTCAAACAGACAGATTAAGGGCATTATAGAGAAAACCATCAATCCAGTTAAGAAAGATTGGAGTATTCGATTGGATGATGCGTTATGGGCTCACCGGACAACATACAAAACTTCTATTGGTATGTCACCATATCGAATTGTTTTTGGTAAACCTTGTCGATTACCGGTTGAATTGGAGCATCGAACATATTGGGCTGTGAAAAACTTGAATATGAGCATGGATGAAGCTGGTAAGAAAAGAAGATTGGATATTCAAGAGTTAGAAGATATCCATAATGATGCTTATGAGAACGAAGCAATCTATTAGGAGAAGACGAAAGCGTTTCACGACAAGATGATCACACGAAAGGTATTCACTACCGGTCAAAAGGTACTCTTATATTACTGTCGTTTCAAACTTATTTCCGGTAAATTGAGGTCTCGTTGGGTGGGACCTTTTGTTGTTACTAACGTGTTTGATCATGGTGCAATAGAAATTAAGAGTGAACAAACAGGAAAGATTTCCAAGGTAAATGGTCATCGTCTCAAACCATTTTACGAAGGGTTTCAAGTTACAAATGAAGAAGTGGAGGTAGTCGAGGTCACGAGTTGCCGCAATTGAGGAAACCATGTAACAATGTCGAGCCAACGACAGTAAAAATGGGCAGTTTACCAGGAGGCAACCCGGGCATTTGTTTTTGTTTCGTTTTTTTTGCAACTTCTTTTCGATTTTTGTGTGTTTTTAGCTACTTAGGTCATCTCTTTTTAACTGAATCGTGTTTTTAATATAAAAAGGAACAGAGAGAATTTGACAAAAGTTGAAAAATGCAGTTTCGGTGGAACCTACGATCGCAAGTCTTGTCTTTGCGATCGCAGGGTATGTTTTTTTGGTCGCAGAGCATCGTCGAAGATTTTTTGGAATGATTTTTGACGAAAAAAGGTTCCATGTGATCGCAGGTTTAGCCCATGCGATCACATGTATCAAATTTTTATCACGATTATACCCTCGACCCCTAAAAGAACAAAGTCAAGTCTTTTGCCACAACCTGCGATCGCAGGTTCAATACATGCGATCGCATGTATCCGTTTTAAGCATCCTGCTACACCTTTGAACGTTGACAATCGATTCCAGCCATTTTAGTAAAACCTGTGATCGCAGGTTATATACATACAATCGCATGTATCAAGATTATTCATTTAAAACGTTACCTGCCTCGATAAAATCCAAACGGTCATTTTTTTTAAAACCCGCGATCGCAGGTCTTGCCTTTGCAGTCACAGGTAAGATTTTTCCTATATATATGGTTCGCAGGCTTCATTTTAACCACCACAACTCCAAAAATTCTCTCTGGATTCCACTAGTTTTCGAGTTCTCTCACAAAAAATCACTCAAATCGCTCATTTTTCTTCCAAATCAAGCAAATAATGTACCAATCTCTTCTGTTTTACTCCTACAACATCTTTACGGTAACGAAATCATGTTTTCACAGTTGAAATTCTCCAAAAATCTCATTTTGTTCATTTGAAATTTGAATTTTTGTGAGTTTCTTTTTTAGATCTACGCTCCGTTAGCAATCCGCAGGCCACGAAAAGTTGAAACGTTTGATCACAACGCAATTCAGAAGAGATTCATCCGAACGAAATTTCAAAAATCAAAAATTTTTTAGGCACGAAAAATATATTGCTGCTCAGTGCACAGTCATGTATTTTCGTTCTGAAACTGAACTTTTGCTTTTGTCATATATTTGTGCGGGCTTATGTATACGTTGTGGTAGTAGTTAGAATTTTTTTTTGCTTGTTAATTGATTATTTGGAAATTGTGCCAAATTTGTCCTAGTTTTTTATCTGAAAAAATGCCTCCTAGACCATCCCATTCATGTCAGAATGTTGACATCTCGGACTCGTCATACACCGTCCAAGTGGACAATGTTACCTTAGATTTAGGTGTTGTTTGTTTTTCTATAAAAACCTCTTCAAACCACTTATTGCTGCGCGGCGCAGCACACGCGCAACACTTTCCCTCTCGCAGCAGTTTGTTTTTTGGAAGACTTCAGACTACAAAACCTCTGCGCGTGTGCTGCGTGGCGCAGCACTTGACTTGCCTCTTCTAACCTCTTCAGCTTTCATTTTTTCTAAGTGTTTTTTTAAGAATTTTTGTATAACTTTTTTTTTTTTTAATTTTTTTTTAAACTTTGATTTTCTTAAATTTTTATTTAAGGATGTGACACATATTATTTTTATAATTTCCATGATTTTTTTAACATGATTTTTTTAATTTTTTTTTACCGTTTTATTAATTTTTCAATTTTAGTTGCATCTTTTTTAACGTGTGTAATTTTTTACGAACTTTATAGACAATGTTTGCAATACTTTTTTAATTTTTTTTATTATTTTCTTTTTTAATGTTTTTTAAAATTAGTTTTTTTTCTAGAATAAAACTATTAGATTCTTTTACATTTTTTAAAGTTTTTTTAAGAAAAAAAGTTTTATATTTTTGTTTTTTTACATGTTCTTTTTATTATTATTTCAATGCTTTAAAACTAGAATTATTAAATTTCGGTGTTGAGAACTATTTTCAGTTTATAAAATTAGTTTATTTAAATTTCAGTTTACTGTAGCAGTCTGCAGATGTTAAAAAACAAACATGCTTCTTATTATAGGCTGCAGCCGTTTGTTCTACCTCTTCTGCTACAGAGGATTGCAGAGGTGGTCCGCAGACTTAATGCATTTTCGCTTCGAAAAAACAAACAGCACCTTAGGCTCCCAGGCTGCCTTAGACAGTTTTCAGCAGCTTCAGGAACGAGAAATTCTACCGCAGGTCTGGTCCCCCAGGCGCACATTGATGCGGGAACTCCAAATTTATGATGGTGTTCGTGCACTATTCGCCAACATTGGCTGGGAGCGTCTTTTAGGTGCAGATTTTGGTACTTGTCCTTTATTGACCCAAGAGTTCCTAGATACACTGAGTGAGGTCAACCATGAGGGAAACTTTTCTTTTCACATTTTTAGCACCCCTCATTTTGTTCGCGTGGACCAGTTTTGTACTTTCTTACATACCCCCGCCACCAACTTAGCTCAGCCTGCCCCTGCTTTCGACATACGTGATTTTTGGCAATCCATTACCGGATTGGACATTTACGATTCATCCCAATCCGTTTAGACTAGCATTGTCCATCCAGTCCTAAAAATCGCTTTGAAATTTATTTGCAATATTATTTACGTGCAGGTTGAGACTACGAAAGCCGACAAAGCTGAGCTTTTTATCTTATGGTGCATGGTCACCGGATTGTACCGCCCTCATTTTAGTGATTTAATCATCAAAAGAATCCAAAGAGTTTTAAACCTTCGCACCGGCGGTGCCATTCGTTGTGGTGGTCTGATCACCGTCATTGCTCACACCCTCGTAGATTAGTCTCCCCTGGAATACACCTTATTTACGGGTAAATCCTTCCATTTGACCCTGCAGAACCTTCGGGCCATGCACACGTTACGTTCCGCCACGGGTGGGTATGTTTGGATGCAGGGCCGATCCACTTACTTCAAGGTCATTGGTCCTAATTACATCGCCCTCGCTGACCCCATTAGCGAGACTGTGTGGTTTCTTCCATCAAAGCTTCCACCACCTCTTCGCCCACGTAGGTAATAACAGGCCCCGCGTCCGCATTCTGATCGACCATATTCGTCCACTATGCACTCAGATTACACGGACGCCATACCGATCTCCTATAGCCAACATGATCCCATGCAAACTGACTTTCAAGATCAGCCCCACCTACCCAACAATCTCACCATGACCCCAAATCCCCCTTCACTTACCAACATTATCTTGACCTCTGTCAGGATATTGCTTTTCTTTAGCAGATTATGACTGGTCTCCGCCACGATTATCAGCTTTATAGCTCTCAGGTTACCAACTATCGCGACGAGCTCTAAGGTTTGCGCGATGATTTTACCGATTTCCATGACGATTTCTTCCGTCACTTTACACTCCCGTCCGAGTAGTTGTCTTCCACTCCTCCTTAAGCATTGAGGACAATGCTTAATTTTAAGCTTGGGGAGGGGATTTACTATCCTTTTGTAAAAAATTTATTTTGTTATTTTTATTTAAAAAAAGGTTTAAAAAATCCAAAAAGATTTTTCATTTATGTTTTTATTTGTCATTTTATTTCTTCCTAGTTTTTTCTAAAATATTTTTATTTTGTTGCATTTTTCATTTGCATAAAAAAAATCCAAAAAAAAAGAGATGGTGACACTCTTTACATGCGATAGCTCCATGAAGTGTGATATTGAGAAATAAAAATAAAAAAATATCCGAAGCAACCTGATTGTTATTGGGAGGTAATAACAACTTTAGGATGATTTGCTTCTGAATGTTTAAAAAGAATCTTTATCGGCAACTTTGAATCCACATAACATGTCCCTATTTATTGACACGTATTACCCATTGCAGTAACAGAGAGCTTAAGTATCAGACCTACACAGTCAAGAATGAAGAAAGGGTACAACGTCATAATCGGTACCCAAATAAAAGAATTTCAAGTGCTCAATGAAAGAAAGTTCAAGAAATTCCATATAAAAAAAAGAAAAAAAAGATTTAAGAAATTAAGCTCAAAACGAAGTATAAATCAAAGTTCAATAGAGTTAGAAGTCGTTCCAAAGTTACATATGGTGAATAAAGAACTATGTGATATGATACTTGTGGCTCTCGAAAAAGTGAAAGCATCGAGCTCGGGCTCCTATGGGGGTTGGCCCTTGCTGCTTCGGCGAAAGCTGATTTGGTCGTGTGGGTTCTTAAGGATGCGTCGATTCTGATTCTTGACCATCTAGTCTTAAGGACATGAGATCCGGACTGTGTTATTTTCGCTCATAAAGCTAATTAAGGTATAAAGTTAAAATAAAACAAGAGTTTGATTATTGGGTTACACCATTTTGCGGTCTTCCTCACTTTGGGAGTCTGTGATACATGAAAGGTAGTAGGATTAGGGATGAGCACAGGCGGGTACCCATCTTATTTAGCGAGAACCGGAACCGGAACTGGCGGTTCCTAGAAAGTTAGAACCGGAAACGGAACCGCTCTAGGCAGTTCTTAAATGTTTCGAAGCAGTCCTGGAACCGGCGATTCCGGTTCCGAGAGCGGATAACCCAGTTACATT
This sequence comes from Lactuca serriola, assembly GCF_051521515.1. Lineage (NCBI taxonomy): Eukaryota > Viridiplantae > Streptophyta > Magnoliopsida > Asterales > Asteraceae > Lactuca > Lactuca serriola. Next base: position 144,334,978 of record NC_136409.1, read on the forward strand.
AATTTTGTTAACTTTTGTTGATAATGTCGCAATTTAGTTCAATCCGAATCAAGTCAATTCGGACCAAAGACGGACACAATCGGACCAATATATTCTAAACTGGTCTAAGTAACACACATGTTTATATATATATATATATATATATATATATATATATATATATATATATATATATATATATATATATATATATATATATAAACTTGTTTCGGCCGGTATCCAACGGGTAGCGGTTCCGAAAAAACGAGAACCGAAACCGGAACTGCTTAAGGCGGTTCCATAACTTTAGGAATCGGAACCGGAACCACTTAAGGCGCTTCCAGTTCCAATATCGGCAGCTCCGAGGCGGTTCTGGTTCCAAAAGCGGGTACCCGGTTCCGATGCTCATTCCTAAGCAAGATGGTTGCTTAAGTGTTAGTATTTGAGCCCATTATCGATGTAAAGTCTGATCGTATAATAATAATAATAATAAAATATAAAAAAAAGAGAAGCATGTTTTCATTTTAGTTGTTTGTTTCTCATTTGCATATTATTTTTGTTCATTGTTCATTTTCTTTATCTTTGCATGCATATTTTATGTTTAGCTTTGGTAGTTCTTATTATTTTGGCTTTCTTTTTTAAGTTGTCAGTGTGCCTAGGTTATTCCTTTATTGCCTTTAGCCTTTATTCCATTTCCAAAGTTATCATTTCCTTGCTCGAGGGCAAGTAAGGTTTAAGCTTGGGGAGATTTGTTAGATGCATTTTTATGCATCTTTGAGCACAATTTTCTATGTAATTCATTATAAAAAGCTAATTAACTCCCGATTATTCTTATGTATTTTGTGTTTCATGATTATTTTGTACAATGCTCGTACTTCTGACATTTGTTATGACTTTTCAGGGCCATATGGAGAACATGGATGATTGTGCGAGTTCGGGATGCGTTAGTGGATGCTTTGGAGCTTAACTGGAGTCTAGACCGAGGAAGGATGCCGGGAAATGATCAAGAACTGCTTGGAAGGAGGAACGGTGATCAAAAGAGTTGAAAATTGGAACATGCGATCGCACCTTGTCTCCCTACGATGATAGGTATGCCTTTGCAATCACAGGTTTGCTTCGTGGTTTTTTTCGTGCCAAAAAAATCATCAGCCTAAGAAAAATGATAGATGCGAACGTAGCCTTGGAACCTGCAATCGTAAGTCGGTCAAAATGCATCAAAATGGCAATGTACTTCATTAAAAATACCCGTGACATGTTTTGGGTGATACATGCGATCGCAGGTACACCCCCATGCGATTGTAGGTTTGACAATTTTACAGCTTGACATATAAATATAACCTCATACTCTTCCAGTAACCCTAATTGGCAATTCATGGAGATTATAAGGCGATTTTTAGAGGATTTCAAGTGAAGAACGCAGATCTAAAGGAGACGATTCAATTTCTATTCGTAGTTTAGTTAGATTTATCATTTAGACTCTATTTCCTACTGTTTGTAATCCGTTTTTAGCCATGTCAGGCTAAAAACTCAGATTTCAGTTTCGCAAGACGTAACATTTTCATATGATTAATCATTAGGCACTATGTATGACTATGATTTATTGTTTAGTTTGATGAATTCTGTGTTAAATTGAGTGTTTGATTTTGATTTCAATTTCTGTTGGCGACTTTAATTGTTTGTGAATCATTCTATTCATCTAATTGTTTAGATCCGTAATTATCTAGATTAATTGGTAAAAAGTGACAAGTATTAGATTAATTTTGAGTTTAGGTTTAACTATAATATGAAATGATCAAACAAGTTTTAACGCCTCCGAGCTTATGAGAGTTGTTGAACTTTACTGGAAATTACACCGTGTCTAATGCAACTTTTCTTTGTTAATTAAGAGCTTGTTTGGTTAATTTAGTAAAAAGTTATATTTAATTCAAAGAACTTATTTTGATTAAATGATTTTTGTAATAGAGATCATTAGAGCTTATTAACGAACTTTAGTACCAGTTTAAACAAGTGCATAGTCATATATTTTGATTAAATGAGTTTTGTAATAGAGATCATTGCTTTCTCTTATTTGAATTTTCACCATTTTAAATTTAGTTATTCTTTTGTTATTTTCGATTTCTATTAGTTTACTTTTCAGAAATAAACCCCCTTTTTTATGTTTTATGCATTTATCAAGAATTAGTTCATGCCTTACGCAAAGTGGTGTAAACTCTAGGACGTATCCCTGAGGATTCGACCCTACTTACCTGAACTACATGTTAGTGATAGTGTAATAGAGCTGTTAATTTATATATTTTTTTGTTTAAATCGTGTACGAAAACGGTCTTAACAATTAGACTCTAAATCTATAAGTACCAGGGCGCAGACCTAGTCTCCGCGCTGACACTTGGAGTATGGTTATCCTATGCGGAGTTTGACCATACTCCTTTTTCTCAACCTTTGTTTTATTTTCATTCGGGCGCTCTGCCGTGGCTTCCTCGTCATATCCATGTGTCCTTTTCTCATTTCCTCCAAGTGTTTCTTGCTAACTTGGGCTTCCTTTTTGTTTCCACAACCGAGTCTTGGTGTGAATTTCTCCCATCACCATCTGTCAAACTATCTGAGGTGTCTAGGGTGCGACCGGTCCTGTTGAATGTTTTGCTTTTGAAATCGGTGTGATATTTTGGCTATTAATTTTCTTTAACACGGGCATCATCTGCCTCTCTGATTTTTGAATGGGTGTGAAGGAGCCTAATTTCATTTTCCATGCTTTGCTAACGCTCGCACTTCCCCTTTTCCTTGGCCCGATATGTGTTGTGACCTTGGGGAATGTCTCCCCTTGACTGGTTAGAATGTCGCTTGCCCTTTTTTGCGCATGCCATTTAATCTTCTGTTTTGCACAGTTATTCAGGGTTTTGTTGTTATCATCAGAGACCCTGCTTGGTTCCCCTCTATAGTGGAGCTTGCGTGCTACAGTGATTGATGCTCCGTTGCTATCTGTGTTATTACCAGTGCCTGACTTCTTCATTCCAAAGGGGTTTTGTTCATTTTCAAGACCGGTGAAGAGTTGATTCGAGTCTCGAATCATTATTCGCCAGAGCACGACTTAGCCACTGATTGCGGGCTGGACTGGTGCTCCTACGCGCGAGTAGGCATTCCCCTGTCTTGTGATTTTTGCTCTGGGTTTTGGCTGAACTATCTTTGGATCAATGTTTGCTTCTTTCCGTGAATGGGATGTTGCGAGTCGTCCGAATGCATCTGTATGCCTTTTCCTTGACTCGCTGGTCAGCGTTTCTATCGCTGCTGATCTCATATGTCGATTCACCACTTTCTTAAAACTTTCACTTTGACACGATCTGATTTCCTGCTTTCTATCCTATTGGCTACTGCATTGATTATTTGGCCTTGTTGTTATGATTGTTGCCGACCCATCTCTTGTGCTGAACTTGAGAATGTCATGGAGGGTGGACATAATGGCTTGTAGTTGAAAGAGTGCGGGTCGGCCCAGTAGGATATTATGTTCTAGCGGACAGTCAACGACCCGGGACTGGAGTACTTTTGTGCCCCATTATGAATGACTAGTGTAAACGGGAGCATGGTTGTGCCTGCTGACCAGATGCCATGACTAGTAAACCCAACTAGCGGGCCCTGTTGTGGTTGTTGGAGGTACTTTTTCCACTCGATTGGCAACCGCCAAAGGAAGTGCTCATAGATTATATTGAACCTGCTTCCATTATCAATGTATACATTCTTAACACATTTTTTACTAATGATCCCTATGATGTGTAATGGGTTGTTCGGATCCCATTGTTCTGGTATGGGATCACTCGATGAAAAGGCTATGTTAACCATGTTTTGATTTTATATCGTCGTGCCGACTTGTTGGCTTTGACAATTGCTGCATGGGCAAGGCCCAGTGATGGTTAGTATCTCTGGCCTCTTATCATGGTCCTTTCCCCTGTCTTTTTTATTTCTATGTTGGTCTTTGTCTTCATCAAATTTTGTTCCGAGCTCTTTTGTGATGTCAACTATGTTTCCAACCAGCTGCTTCTCATCTATCATGAGTTTTGCTCTTGTGGTAGAACTTGGCCTTGTCCTTTCTCTCCTTTGATGAAGTTTTGTTGATTGCATGGACATCTGCATGACCGCCTGTTGTCATCTTTATTGAACGACCCGTATCTCCTTGACATGTGTCTAGACTAGTGATTGTGTTTCGTTTGTTACCCTCTTGCCTCTCCTTCTAAGTTGAACTTGGCCAGGACACCGCCTCCTCCTGTTTGATGTATGCGTTGGCTACGACTTTGAGATTAGCCTCCTTTCGCTCTTCTCCTTCAATTTTGTTGAGGTATTTTTCCACTCGGAATTTGAGCTCATCCATGGATCTGGGGACTGTCCCTTGCATCTTCTTAGATAGGGCCCTCAGAAGTAGACCTTGAGTGAAGGCGCCCATCACTAGGAAGTCTTCATGTCCTGGGACGTTCAAGGTAGCTAATGTGAATCGATCGTAATAGTAACGAATCGACTCTCATTCTATTTGATTACACACCATCACAGATTTGGTGTCCCCTTTTCCTTTCCTCGACTGCATGAAGTTATTGAGGAGAAGGTACTTTAGTTGCTCAAATTTCTAAATACTACCTGGTCTTAGAGACTTGAACCATTTTCCTGCGTTTCCTGTTAGGGTGCAAGGAAAATAGGTGTAGGTGGAGCGACGATGAATCTTAAGAGATGTCATCATCCACTCATAGTTGTCGATGTGGTCATCTGGGTCAGAAGTGTCATCATATTTCGGCATGTTCGGTATCATCGCAGTGTGTGGGATCTCGTATTGTAATAGTTCGTGGCTGAAATCAGAGCTTGCACTTCGCATGGGGTTGTCCATGTACGACTATGACATACCACCATAGGTCATATGTTGTTGCGCTTGATAGGGGTTCGCGTGCATCTGGTTGTACATGGCTGCCTGTGAGATGTACGGTTGTTATTGTAGTAATTTTGGCTGTGACCCAAATTGCTAAAATGAGTATTGCCTTGTTGGGTGAACTATGTATGGGTTTCTCCCCTGTATTGTTGTGCGAACAGGTTGAATGGTTGAGCAGTCACCATGAAAGGGGTGAATTTCGGTGCTACTGACAAATGGATGCCAGGTCCGTACGAGCTGGATCCCTTGTTGATCGAGGTTTTCACGCTTGTGAATTACAGCTGAGACACTTCTGGGATTGGACCTTGAGCCTGTTGTACGAACGGGTTCAACACCGGTGGTTGTTGTAGGAACATCGACACGTGGGGCATGCTTGGCATGGCGGCGTGTGGGTAGATCATCGATGAATATTGTGGTTGCAGTTGAGTATAGTGAGGAATCTAGGTTTCGGTGCCCGAAATGTGTGGAAATAATTGTTGCTGAGGAACGTATCTCTGTTTGTTGTGTTGCGACAATCTGTGGAGCTGTGGTTACGATTGCTACTTGCTGAGATGGGATAACTGTTGGACGCCATAGACTGGCTTTGTAGGTTGCCGTTGTTTCAGTTGCATAGCTGGATGGTGTATGTGAGACTGGCAAGCGATTTGAAGTGTGTTCTTCTTGGATGGAAGCTTGCCCTCCATCTAACGGCTGCATTGAATGTACCAGGCTTTTCTCCGATGCCATCGACGTCGCCGAAATTTCGCATGCCATCTTTTCTCTTTGGTTTTGCTTCATGGATGTATCGTTATGGAGATACGTCCGGATGGCGCCAAATGTTGTGATATATCATCGATCAGGATTGAGATCATGGGTGGGCGTTGAGTTGGTTCCTTCTCCTGATATCATAGTACAAAGAGAAGATATGATCGTTAGACAACGTTCAGGAGTGGCTCCCAGAACGAAGGTCCGACGATCAATTTAGAATTGATTCTGAGAGAAGATAGAGAATGTCTAAGAGAAAAAGAGTCCAGTCCCTTCTCCATGGGGAAGAAGGGTTCTTTAATACCTGATCGGGAGGCACATGCCTCCTAACTGATTCTTTTGAGCCTTCCCTCGTGATACGTGATGTGGCGGATCCTTATTGAAGTATGCTCCATCACATCATTCTATCTCGTTCCCCCATTGGCTAGAGGGGAATCTTCGATATGATGATGATAGTGGCTGTCGTGAGATATGCAAGTGGAGCTCTTTGATTGGCTCCGCGTTTCCGGGATATTTCTCCTATGGAGAAGGAGGTAAGGCGCAGTTCTACCCCTTAACCTCCATATCATTGACTCCATGCAGGCAGAGGCCCGGCCTTGGCGTCAGACTAGGTGTGACCAGACTCTAACTAGGCCAAGCTTTGCGCTAGTTTGACTTTTCTTCTTTAACGTTTTTTTATTGAGGGCTACGTTAACAGCTGTTCAGACCCAATTCCTACGACGTGGCCTTTAGGCTGCCACGTCGTGACGACTGGGGATGCCCTAACTATTTTGTCGTTATTATGCGACGACATGGCTAATCGGAGTCCACAACATGGTGACTTGGTGAGGTTGCCTAGACTTTAACTTGCACGTTGACCGTTTGGTCAAATCTATATTTTTTGAAGGTGGACTTAGATATTACCTTGTGTGGTTTATTAAGAGTTGTTTAACACCCATTTGTTGGCTGTGAGAGCAGTTATCTGTTGATTGTGTCAGCAAGGTGAGTCTTCACCATATACTGTGTAAGATGCTAGTTGCTTTGTGATACTTGCATGGAAGACCCAGGGGTAGCCCGTGACATTCGTATGAAAAACCATGGGGTAGCCATGGCAATGCAAGGAAAGACCATAGGGGTAGCCCATGGTACTTGTACATGAGACCATATGGGTAGCATGTGGTGGTGCAAGGAAAGACCATAGGGGTAGCCAATGATACTTGTATGTAAGACCATGGGGGTAGCCAATGGCAATGTATGTATGATATGTAGTATTTTGGGGAACTCACTATGCTTTGTGCATACGGTTTTGTGGTTTAAACATTTTCAAGTACTTCCAGTTCCAAAAGGAAAGGCCTAACTTGACTGCACATCATCCCCTTATGGTTTTTCCACACTGATTGTTATTATATTACTCTGATTATTGAAATATACATTTTACTCTGATTGGTTTTGAACAAATGGTTGTATGAATTTGTTGGTTTAAAAATGAAAATTTTTGTTGGTATTTTTTAGACGTTATAAGTTGGTATCAGAGCCTTGGTTTGAGGGATTCGGGCACACTCTCGGGTGTGTCTGGACTCATACTGTGGAATTGATAATCTTTTTGAATGAAAATAAATTTTCTAAGTGGTTCATGCAATCAACCAAGCTCAAGTAAGTGATTCCCAGGATACCCATGCATGTTAATATGTTAAACGTTTTGGAATGTTTGCATGCTAGGATAGGCCTAAGGATATCTTCAGGAATTACATGATAGAATAGCCTAATTCGTGATGCCTTGTAGCCTAGAAGGAATTGGATGGTATGTATTATTTGGAATCTATAGTGGTGAAATTAATTGCTAAGTGTATGCTTAAAAATTGTGTACGATTAGGATCATATATCCCTAGAATGACTGATTTAACCTTATTTCCTATTCCTTATCTGATTGTGGGATTAGGCTAGAATCATTTATTTGACAGTCTATTTGATCCCGTATTGTTTATAATTTGCATGCATATGGCAACCGGTAGGGTTTGTAGAAGTTCCTAGGGTCGCAAAAGCAAGTGAGTTGGGGAATGCCTTTTGATGATTTGTGGCCTATATAGTGTTACTGCTCGAATGCTACTTGCTTTGTGCTTGGCGGGGATCATATTGATGTGATTTAAATATTAAATGAATAAGTTAAGTTACATGCAGCAAAGGTTAAATAATTTTAAAATGATTGATTCGTCCCTATTGCGCAACTCTCGTCTGATTCTAACCGTTGTAGGGTTGGGTCTTATAGTCGAAATATTATTGAAGTTTTGTTGCATGTATTTGTATTCATGAAGTAGTTAGCTGACATTAGTAGGAGTCTTTTAATTGCTGATGGCAAGGGTGACGTGGGAACCCTAGGAGAGGCTATGAGGTTCCTTATTGCGAGTGACATGTTGTTTAATGGGTATTGGGAGTATCAGTTTGAGGAGGTGACTTAAAGGATTTGGGATGATTCTTGAGGAAAGTATAGATAGGTATGGAATGTAGTATTGGGTCCGTACAACTAAAAGCACAAGATCCATACTCGAATCAATGGAAATCACGAGGATTCTAAGAAGCTTGTTGAATAAGGAATTCTTCGGGTATGTTTTGATCATTTGTTTGGTTGCCTTTCAGTATGGTGGTGAGCATTAATGGATGAGCTTCTGGTTTTAATTTAGGCTCAGGCTCTGGTGCCAATTCGATGATGAGAGGATATGCGAGTTTGTTACGTATAAGATCGCTCGCGGTATTTTGGAAGTGACTCCTGTGATGTTTGGTACCATCAAGGAGGGATCATGGGTTATTAGATGATCGACTTAGGGCTTTTCATGCAGAGATTGTGATTGGTCAAATCGATGAATAAACTCTTTATTTTTGGGAGTTTAAGGCTTGCGGAGCCCCAAAGTTCTTTGGGAAGAAGGACCATATTTCTAGTCGGCGGCGGATTGCTAAAATGGAGAATGCTCAACAGACGAGTTTCTGCCATGAAGAATCAAAGGTAGAGTTTGCATCCTGCCTTCAGAGGGATCGAAACCATAACTAGATTGCCACTGAGGTCTCACCGACCTTGATAAAAGAATTGCATGGCATTATTTTACATATCACTAACAGGATGGTCGCCAAGTTCGAGGAGCAGATTCCAGCCATTCAGACAGTTGATAGGATTGAGGAGGTGACTCAGGAGCAGGAGCATGGATTGGAGACGCAGTTGGGAAAGAGGAAGTGGACTCATGACCCGACTCTTCTAACTACATCTAAGAAGCTTGACGCTGATGTGCCAAGTACTAGAGGCCAGAGGGACCATAACATGCATGTTGAGGATGGATGACCCATGAGCTTATGTGTTCCAAGTTTAAATGCAGAAAGTGCGGATAGAAGGGCCATGTTCGCCAATTACACACGTGTAGTGGTTAGGGTGACTTTGACCCCATCACTCACGGTTTTTCAGGAGGCGGAGTCAAGACCTCAAGACCGCACGGACATGTATCCTTTCATGCTTTTATTGGTTATGCTTATGTAATTATTATGTGTGAGATGTTATGTTCAGAATATTTAAGTCTCCACCTAAGGTTCGAAGTTTCTTTATGATGGTCTAGTTATTATATTTTGAGCTATTTTCATATGCAATTTTTGCATACTGAGAGTTGTTTTTAGAGGATATAGGGATGAGTAGGTTTCAGGCTCCAATGTGGGAGACATTGGCCAGTGATAGAGCGAGCCCTAAGTGGGGGAGAACTGGGTGTTATGACTAAAGGACCAACAACCAGATTGATTTTGATGGTTTTAACGCAATGGGTCTAAGGAAGTTGCAGTGTAATTCTATTGGATTTTTTTTCGGTATTCGAGATTGCAGATCGTTTTCATGGTTGTGAGCTATAAGGGATTGGTCATAATGCGACTGCAGGGTAATTTGCTACTAGATTCTTGTTTTTAGGGATGTATAGTCGGTCTTTGCATGGGAAGTTGTTAGGCGAAGATCTCATTGTGGCCACTTGTGTGACAACCCGAAATTTCCACTCTGTACAAACTATATCACTTCAATAGAAGTTATAGCAGTCACAGTTAACTTTCATACTTTTTGCGTAAGTTAAAGTAATTCAGGGTTTACACTTCAGGAAATATCAGGAGAGTGGGTGCACTAGGGTTTTGTGCAACAATGTTATTCCAACACTCTATTATATTAGAGATTTATTCAGGAATAAAAATATTTTCTGCCAAAAATATTTCAGGACTATAAATAGATTTCTGAACCAAATTCATTCATTATTCACATTTCCAACTAGAGAAAAGCCATTTTCTCTCTCACTGATCTTCGGGTTTTTATACCAAAACGTGAGTAACTCTTTCTAGTAGTGTTAGAATGCTTATTATGTGCTTATAACATGATTTAGTTGGCTAAATCATTAGATCTAGGAGTTTACTCCCCAAGGTGTTCTTGGGCGGTAAACTCCCGAAACGAAGCCAAAACCGACCCTTGTGTTATACAACTGCCTTAGACTCAATTGTAGATGTATTAAGGACAAGAAAACAACTAAAATCCACCCAAGTTTGGGAGTTTACGGCCCAAGAATATCATAGGCCGTAAACTCCAATTTCAAACTTAAAATGGTACTTTTAAGGCTCCTAAAGCCTTAGGCAATTACCTAGACTTGTTCCCATTTAATCAAGGGCTTGAACCACATCAAAATCACTTACCAAAGTGAGTTTATGGCCAAGACATGGTTCTTGGGCCGTAAACTCCTAAAAGGGGCACCAAAGTGTGCCTAATGCCTTCATATGCTTGGAATAAAAGTCTAGAACCTATACCACAAGTGCAAGAGACTTAAAAGCATCAAAAACACACCATACTTAGAGTTTACGGCCGTAAACTCTAAGGGGAATGGCCTTAGGGCCGTAAACTCCTAATTGGAGTGTTTCTAAACCTTAAACCCTTCCAAGAATTTAACCACCAAGTTAGAATAATTCTAGGAATCATGTGGGACTTCAAAACACACCAAACCCCCATGGTTGGGAGTTTACGACCGTAAACTCTATGTGTGATGGTATATGGGGAGTAAACTCACATATAGGGTCATTTGGAACCCTAAACACAAGTGCCTTGTCCCACAATAGCTTAGATGCAATCATTAGGGCTTAAAACACTTCTATAAAGTGTTTATTATGTCTAGGATGTCTTAGCTTTATCAATTAGTAACTTAAGACTAATTCAGTGCATATATGTGTGATTATATGTTCATTAGGATCGTAGTGCGTGTACTAGTCCTCGCTTGACACCTAGCCATCCTATACCGTTCAGTTCATCCCAATCACCAACTGCAGGTGAGTTCATACCCCTAATCAATGTTTTAAATGATTTTAAATGCTTTAAAGTGGGGGGGGGGGGGGGGGGAATACAAGTAGAAACAAACATGTTATTAAATCATTGATATGTATTTTATAACTGTGTTTGTCATTTAACAGATTTCACATACTACAAAATGTGACATAAACCTACATGATCAACCGATTATATTTCAGTAAATTATCATAGGGATAATTTGAAGATATCAGACATTACTTCTATTACAAGAAATCACACAAGAGTCAGTTCATTCATGAGTCTATACTAGTACATTACCTGATACATGAGTACATATACAGATGCTTACCTGATACATGAATATGTTCACATATACTTATCTGTTACATGGACACACATACATGAATACCATACAGGAACACTTTTACATAGGTGCATTATCATGTATTCACTTACCTGGATACTTGTACTTAGAACTACGAGGATGATTTATTAGTACTTACTGTGTAAATTATCTTTCCTATCCCAGTTCAATGGGATATCTCGGCGGGACTTACCATTCTGAACCCCACTAATTAGCACCAGTGGTCGATGACCATCTACGGAGGTCTAAGGTTACTACTTATACTAGGTAGATCGATAACCGGGGCTAACCCCTCCACCCACCTGCTGCTGCTACAGAGGACAAGTGGACAATCTTCGGATGTTCATTAGGTTATATCTTTCGCTTAATGCGATGTAGTGTTACTCCTAGTACCCAGCGATGACACTTACATTATTACTTTTTCTGGACAAATCTTTGGATGTTCATTAGGTTACATAGTTCGCTTAATGCGATGTTGTGTGAGTCCTAGTACCCAGTGACAACACTTACAGTAGTACACTTTCCTGTTTACTTTATTTTGTGATACTTTCACATAAACGATGAGTTAGACTAAGTACTTTAAGTACTAAACAATTAAAGGAAAACCATCATTTTACTTACAAAACATTCGGGTCTTGGTAGAAGACTACACTTCATACTTATAGAAAATAAGGGATTTTCTAGGGTTTTTCATACCTACATCAACATCTTCACTTAAAGGTTTACATGGCCTTCATGATAGATTTTCATAAGCATGACAATGACACTTAAATACTTATGAATTCACCAGCTTTAAAGCTGATACTCTCTTTCAAAATAACTTGTATTCTCAGGTCAACAGTAGACAGGTACGATGGCCAGGTTTTGAGAAGACGGAGCAGACAAGACTCGTCTTTTATTTTGATTGTATATTTTTGGTGTCTTACTACAATGAAAGAACACACATGTATTAAAATTCTACTTATAATGCAATGGATGATGTTGTTGCTTGTTTATTATATTACACTGTTGTGATACTGTACATGACGTCCTCCACCCCTGAACGTTTCCGCCGTTCGTGGTTTTGGGGTGTGACAGATTGGTATCAGAGCATTGTTTATAGTGAATTAAGTATATCAACCCATAAAAGATATACTAACTATAAATACATCGGGAATAAAACACTCTGTCTAAGAGTTATACTTTTAAATAATAAAATATTTAACAAAGTATACGTGCCTGCATTCATACTAAAATCAGTGTCACAATGACAAGAACAAAAGTATTACGATTGTTGAATATCACAAGTAAGCCTAGGGATATATGGTCAGTCTTGGGAATGGCATAGCCTGATCAACTATGCTGGTCCAAGGAGTGATTAGCATATGCTCAAGAATGGTTGTGATATGGCAACAAGTCTAAAAACTTACCAACACAACCATAAAGAAGTACCATATGGGTATTTGGTCTTGCTATAATTACCTTAGTCAGTCGTCTATTATAGCTATTCCTTCTGTTGTTGGACTATGGGATTTAGTCCATGAGACACATTCATTAATCATTTATTCTTATCCATGTCGTCATCTTTTAAATGTATAGTTAAAGATGCCGCCACGTAGGAATCCAAGGCAAAACCCAAACAACGAAGCACCAATACCCCCACCTCCACCACCACCTGAACCTCTTCAACCACCAAATCCTTTCGATGCCAACATGTTCCAGGCAGCTTTCACAGCAGCAGTTGCAGCTGCTGTGTCAGCAATCAACGCTCCTGCCCCTAGTGGATCAGGAACAGGTGCACCACCCTCGAACCACGGCGAAAGCCATGGACACCCTTGGGAATGCACCTACAACGACTTCACTAACGCCAAACCCCGCAGCTTTAATGGAACTGGTGGGGTTATGGTGTTAAGACAGTGGATTGAGAAGATGGAATCTGTCTTCGAGATCTGCGGATGCCAAGAAGGCAACAAGGTCAAGTTCGCAGCTTGTACCTTCTCTGACCGAGCACTAACATGGTGGAACAGCCATGTTAACTATCTAACTTTGGTGGTGGCATATTCCATCAGCTGGGAAAAGTTGAAAGACATGCTGATGAAAGAATACTGTCCTCGAGGTGAAATACAAAAACTCTAGCAAGAATTATGGGGTCTACAAATGGTTGGATCCGACATCACGACCTACACAAATAGGTTTTGTGATCTGGCAAACTTATGCCCTGACATGGTTGCTCTCCAGAGCAAAAAGATTGAGAGATATATCTGGGGTCTGTCGCCCCAGATCCAGTCAAGTGTGATCGCTTCCAGACCTATTACCTTCGATAGCGCCAAGGAACTAGCACAATCTCTCATCGATCACCGAAAACCTCAGAACGCAACAATCCCTACACCCGTACCCCAAGAGTCCAGCCCTGACAACAACCAGAAAGGGTGGTCTAAGAGGAAAAGAGGGGCTTCGCAAGGATCCTCCAAGAGACAACAACTTGTGGCAATCAATGCTGCCACAGTGACTCATGTTGTCCCTGCGAACCCCTTACTAGCGAAAACTTATGCTGGATCTCTTCCAAAGTGCAACAAATGCAGCTTCCACCACCGCGGGCCATGCATGGAGATGCAATACACCAACTGCAACAGGAAGGGGCACACATCCTGTTTCTGCCAGACTCCAACAGCTCAAGCCGCCCAGGCTCCTAACGCTGGTATGGGCCAAACTCCAACTTGAAGTTTTATATCGAAGGATAAGTGGATAGTATGTTCTAGTTGTGGTATGAGTCGAGGCTTATACAGGGAATAATGTTCATTGGTCTTTTGTAATCAAGGAATAAATGTTAAAGACTCAGGTTGTCTCATTCTGGGACATGAAGCATTGGCAGGGCATTTTGGGTTTGTGGCTAGGTTCATGCTGAGGGTCGTGTTAGGATCTATTTGTTTGTTCTTGTCTGGTGAATGCTTTAGGGTTCGAAGCATGACCTGAATGCCTGATAGGGTACACCAGATAGGGGGTTCGACTCATATTGATTTTGGCTAGGTATTCTTGTGGGTAGTTGGCAAGACCATAGGCTGGGACCATGGAAATTGTGGAAGTGTTGTAATACTGCGGAGTAGTTGTAGCTTTCACTAGGTAGGTAAGCAGTTGTGGAAGTGTTGTAAGAGTGCAGGGTGACCCGTAGCTTTCAATAGGTTGGTAGACGGTTGTGGAAGTATTGTAAGTCTACGAATTGGCTTGTAACATTAACTAGGATGAGATAAACCATCATACAAATGGTTGTGAGTTTATGGGTGGGCCGCAACATTCATAGCATTGGGCTAGATCGTATGCCAATTTGGGGCCGAGTGTGATGTAAGACTACAGATTAGCCACAACATTCATGTGGAGTGCAACATACTTGTCAATTGATCTTGTGTTGGTTGGTTACTTCGTCCTTTATCTGGACTGGAGGGTTGTTGGAGTCATGTTGGCATTCGGGCTGGGATGTTGTAACACTCTGTTTTGAATCATTTCCCATTTCGAGGTGGTGATCAAGGAGTGGGTATTAGTAGACTTAGGACCCTTGAAGAAATGATATTTGGACAAATCTGGAGATAGATGATGTAATTTGGATGATCCGGGTGTCCGGTTTGTGTTTTGGGGCCAAAGGGTATTTTGGTAATTTGTCAACTCGAGCTTTTATGGAATTTGGATGTTTGTTCAGGAAATTTTATGGAAAATATGAATTGATGAAAGCATAGAGCTTCTTTTTATCTTTTCATGGATATAAGCATCGTCGGAATCGAATTTATAACGAAGAAGTTATGGCCTTTAGAGTACTTTAGGGTTTGAGAGGAAACCCTAGTACATAGGGCGTACATAGGGAGTACGTGGGGCGTACTGGTGTGAAGGGTAGTACGTGAGGCATAATGTAGTGTACGCTTAGCGCACTACGTAGGCAAGATCGGGAGTGTGAAGCCTCGTACGTTGGTGGTGCGAGGAGTACGCGGGGCGTACGAGGTGTAAGTGAAAACCCTAATTTAAGATGGTGTACCCTATATAGGCACTTTAAGCCTTTAGGACTGGCCTCTCTACCAACCTCCAAGCCCCCAAAACCCTAGAAATCATCCCTTAGCCTCCATGGTGGTGTTTTTGAGCTCATTGTGTGCATCTTGGTGTGTTTTGGTTAATATTCAAGAAGATGGAGTTTGGTGCAAGATTGTGGATCAAGGAGGAGCTTGTGGATCTTGATTCTCTACTTCATTTCCAGCTTGTTTGAGGTAAAAAGCTATGAACTCATTCATTGATGGCTTAGATCTATTACATATGAGTTTTTGTTCCTTTTTGGCCCAAGAATGAGATCTAGTGGTTTGATACCACTCCAGGAGCTATAAGTTGCCACTCTTGGTGTTTATGAGGTTCTAGATTCATAAAGTTGTCTCCTTTAGGGTTTAGAATCCCCCATGCATGAGATTGTGTCCATTTGGTGAAAGTATAATGCTATATCTTGAAGTTGGGTTCTTTTGGGGCATGCAAAGTCACCAAGTGAGTGACTTTATGGTTCTAGACACTTATTAGGACTCAGATCAGTGGTTTGGACTTGTGGACTTAAGCATTAAGAGATTAATGAAGAGTTGGACTTAATGGATGAGTACGTTGGGCGTACAAGTCTATACGCACATCGTACAAGCCAAATTGCGTGTACGCTTAGTGTATAGCTGAGTACGCTCCGCATACTCAGTCAGGTGGGATTTTGTGTATTGGGCTTCAAGTTTGGGCTTTCTTTTGGGTTTGGGTGCTAAGTTCTTAATGGGTCATCTGACTACAAGTGTTTTGGACTAGGAAAGATGGTTGGGATTTAAGGTAAGGCCCATGTAAGGGGTTTGGGCCTAATTTGGAAAATTGGGCCATAATTAGGCCTTGGTTGATTAATTGGTTTTTAGGCCTTTAGATTGTGAGTTTGGGCCTCAGTATTGGAGCAAGCTAGGTAGGGGTAAAATGGTCTTTTTACCCCAAGTATAGATTTATGGTTATGGATTGGAACCCAAACATTAATTAGGTATTAATAGTTTGAGGATCTGTCAGCGAGCAGCCGTGGATCATATGTATGATTCGACAGTACGAGGTGAGTTTCCTTACTGATTTTAGCAGGTCGAAGGTACCAATGCCAGCCCATGGTTTATATGTTAGGATGTTAGATGTCTGTGTGACTCTTGCATGTGTTATGGATGGTATGCTTACCAGGCAAGGCCAGATGCCAAGCGGGGCCTGATGAGTATATTGTATGCTAGTTATCAGAATGTGTTTTTATGATTACCGGTCAAGGCCCGATGCTGGGTGGGGCTCGATGACTGTATGGTATTCTATAGACTTTGTGATTATTGCATGTGCTAGTAAGGATATGTTTATATGATTATATGGTTATATTATTATGTGTGTATCGGGCGGGGCCCAATGTCAGGCGGGGCCTGGCGAGTGACAGATCTGTAATCCGTGCGGGGCTCAATGTCGGGCGCGGCCCGATGCAATGTGGGACTTGAGATCGTGCGAGGCCCGATGGAGGGCGGGGGCCCAATATGTGATTTATGTATGTGTGGTATGTGGTATCTTGGGGAACTCCTAAGCTTTATGCTTATAATTTTCTGTTTATGTTTCAGGTGCTTCGGTTTTTTAATGGAAGAGCTCGGGATGATTATAGAGCACACACCACATGTTTATGTATTCTGTGATTTACTCTAATTTGATGATGTTTTGATAAATCTTGATTACCTTGGTTTTATGGAAATGATATGTATCTATGATTTACTAATCTAAAAACGAAAATTTTATATCATTATTTTTGGGACGTTACAGATAGCCTTGGTCGGTTAACTTTTAGATAGAGTCTTGAAGTATGGGCATGAGTGAATTTGTCAGGTTTAGTAATTGGCTAGGAATTCTGTATTCCTGTTATTTAGCAGGACAACGTGAAATCAGGAGATCTCGGATAGATCGAATATGCGAATTTTGGTTAGTAGGATGTGAGGTATATTGGTATGACATCAATGTTTGAGACTCGTGATTGGGAGCCATTTTCGTATTCGATAGCAAGCATTATTGGTGTTGGCGAATGGTCAGGGATTCTGCTTTCCTGTTATCAGTATGATAATATAGGATTGGAGGGGTTTTTGGTCGATTCGTATTGCGAACTCGAATTATTATAAATGTGGTCTGAATGGTTCTGTCTGTTTAGAACTCAGGCATGGTATAAGGTTTCAGATTTCGGATAAAGTAGTTGGATTTTCTCTTTGTTGGTTAAGGGCAACGAGTTAAGGTTCGTTTCTTCGTTAGGGTTTGTGAATTATCCTAAGATTGGTTTGGTAGCAGTATCAGAAGGTGGTTGTCCGTTGGAGATGATTTCTCAGTTTTGTTTTGGATTAAGTAAAGTTCAGTCGAGGTTTGTTGGTGCAATAAAGTAAGTTGTAAGGAATGATTTTAAGGACAAAATCTAGTTTAATTGGGGGAGAGTTGTAACACCTATTTTCCAAATTGGTTTACCTTAAGACCTAGCGGGATCAAAGATGGAATTTTTGGTAAAAACTCCATGCCATGATGTGGTGCATGGGTGCCCATGATGTGGCATGAATTAAATGGAACGTGTCCATTTGATGTGTACCACGATGTGGCAGTAAGATGGCCACGATGTGACATCTTTTCTGGCCCAAGCCCATGATTTTAGGTAGACCTGACAATTCCAGGCACAGATACACGAATCTGTGAGAGACACGACACACCACCAATACACGACACAAATACATATTGAAAATTAAGATAAAGCTTATTTCTAATCGTGTAATCGTATCGTGTCAAATTCATGGCTGACACGTTTTCGTGACACGAATACACGAACTGCCAGGTTTAATTTTAGGGTTTCTCTCATATTTAAGCATCATGCTGGCATCATCCTCAACCTCCATCACTCTCAAACCTTAGAAACTCTAACCTTAATCCATTTTGGTGATTCTTGGCTAATTTCGATACTTTTGGTAACTTGAAAAATAAGAAGAAGGTGTTCTAGTGTGTTTATCCAACAAGAAAGTGATGGGTTTTAGGCAAAACATACAATCTTATGTGTGCATGCAACCATAATTGAAGATCTACGTTTTCTCTAATTGAACATAGAATAATGAACAACAAAGTATAAACCCTTGATCTATGGATAATAATCCAAAATCACGTAATAGGGTTATGATACATACCTTTAAGATTGTTATTGTAAACAATCTTGAATCCTTGCTTGAAAGACCTTTGGTAGCAAGTGCCATAAATGTCGCGCCTGTAATGGTTCACAAACAAACTCAAGCAACCAAGGAATACTATATATATATATATATATATATATATATATATATATATATATATATATATATATATATATATAGAGAGAGAGAGAGAGAGAGAGAGTAATAGAAGATAAATTTTGGCCCTTAGGCTCTTAGAGGAGTCATAACCGGAATTTAACCATAAATAGGGTTTATATAGGTGTTAGGAAGGTATTGGATAAGGTAGTTATCTCCAAGATAACCCTAATCCCTTAACTTCCCCCTTAAGGCATCCAAGGCACCCCTAGAAACTAAGGAAACCCTAGAGATAATCTAGATTTCATTCCCCCTCCTTAGGGAGGTTCTAGAATTACCCAATGCTCAACTATTGAACATTGTCACCTTTAGTCCCTGCAGTTTTAATTAATTCCTTTAACCCCAAAATTAATTCCAAATTAATTTCTGATTAAATATTAATTAAACAATATGATTTCTATTTAATATATTATTTCCATTAATAAATCATTTATTTTGATTTATAATTAATTAATTAACAAAGTAATAAATTAGTAAATCATTCTTCTCTTTCTAAAGGTTATCCTATTTAATTACCAGGTTTGAAGGCAACCTAAAAGAACTGTGATACTATCTTTTCAAGTATATACCATTTATAGTTATGGGCTTAGACACCTAATCCAACAGTCTCCCACTTGGATAAGTCTAATAACTATAATTTTCATTATAATAACCAAATTAATCAGCAACTTGTAGCTACCAAAAGCCGATGTCGAACTCTTACCCAGTCAGTTACGCATCCTTAAATAAGTGATCAAATATTCCGCCATTATACAAGATATCATATGAACATGATACATTGATTATAATCATTCTCTCTCTCCAAGATTTGTTTCCCAATTTATGATTTATGATGACTGATATCAGACTACTAATTGAACACATCAACTCAGTCCAGGCTTGGCCAAGCGTTTTAGATGTCATCATCAAATCATCGAGGGGCCCACAGATAACGCTTTTCCTGTTAGGGAAAAAGGAATGGATAAACTTCGACTTATATGCTTGTACTATTTATTCATAAAATCATGCACAACAATACGTTTTATAACATCAAGTTATTGATGCGTTTTTGTATTATCAATGCATAACTGACTTGTAAATAACAACTCGTATATCTCCATGAAGAATATAAGATATTATCGTCTCATAATTACTTGTGATAAAATCAATGAAGTAATTCTTTGAGCGTGGGTTAATCCAATACTTAAATCCCCATTTCAAAAGTACTCATGAATATTGCCGCAAACTATTGTTATGTCTAAACCCTTAGACATTCTACAGTCTGATTCACGACAGTCTTAATCCACTACTTCCAAAAGTATGATCGACTGTGGGTGTTTGAATAATCCAATTATTCAGGAAGTAAAACATGTGAAGTGAAACACAATAATAACCTAATTAACTGTGGTCTCAAAACTATTGAATATAAATAGAACACTTATTATTTAATCACCATATTAATTAGACTTTATTAATTGTATAATGTTCTGATTAATCAAAAAAACACTTGAATTAAACATTAGTCATGCCATGTTATAAACATGCACACTATGTCTCTCTATGGTCTTTCCTTTGTGAACAGATCAATTGGACATAAGTCCAATGATGCTCATATCATAATTCCAAATCCTTAGTAAACGTGTAAGAATTCCAAATTTTTTGTCTCCACTAAATGTGTTAGAGTCTAACCTTGCATGCAATATCCTTTTGTGATGACGTGGCGTCAAAGTCACCGAGACTTCGCCAACGATGCCACAAAATGCTCCATTGAAACTTTGTTAGTAAAACAATATCATGGTAACTCCTTGAACACCTTCCTTGCGTTAACGTTTCTAACTCACATGAAGATTTCAATAACCAACTTCTATTATGGAAATATTTCCATATTCCCATATGACCATTAATTCTAAACAAGAATCACCTCCACTCATAATTATTTCAATATTGTCTGTCCAAATACTATACTTCCAATTGTCCATAAGCAACCAATATTTTGGTAAACCTGAGACTGTTCTCGACAGTTAATTAACAGCTTTAGTCACATCTTGGTCGAGTCCTTTTTCCCTCTCAATGTCGTAGGCATTTGGAAAAATCAGAACAAGTGAATATTATAGCATATGTAATCGATCTTATATACAAAGCATATGGGATTCGATACATAATGTATTACATAAAGACATGATATCTGATCAGTCTCTTGCTATAATATTTCCATATATCAAATTTCCAATGTTGAATCATTTCAACATGATATTCATATATGTCTAAGACTAAGGTTTTATTAAATCTTTAATCTGAACTTTTTGATTTGAAATGAAGTATAAATGCTTTCTCCTTTAAATCTTTCTATAGCGAAACAATTTTAAAACTTTGCAATTTGCAAATTTGTAAACTTTGTTTCCTACAAATAGTATTTCCAACCTGTGACACTTAACAAACAATTATGCTCCCACTAGCATCAATTATGCTCCCACGAGCTATGACAAGTATCCAGAAATCAGGTGGACTTACAGAAACCAATTCTATTGACTTTATTACTAAAGTTTAGATTTCTGACATGTGGTGCTTCGATTAGTCATCGTCTAGACTTCTCAATCTCATACACCTTGACTAGATAGCATATGTGTGTGTTTAAACCCTTTCAAAACTTATAGCCACATGTCCTGAATGTTCAAACTATTTCTTGCCATTTCTCACAATTCGAACTATGAAAAGGGATGCAATAATCATATGCGAATTGGAGAACGCAATTATGCCAATTGCTAACCATAATGATATTAACCAAATTTAAAAACTACTAGAGAAAGTGTTTCCTCATAATCATTTTCATGAATTAGAGTGAAACATTTTGTCATTTAGATTTTACGATGTATGTGTTCCTATCCATGCAAAATTTTCATTTCCAACCTACAATCATAAAATAAGGTTGAGGACAAAAACAAAATGAAAATTAGGTCTCATGGATTGAACTTTTCTTAGTATTAATTTCTCGCCTTCTGGTAGCACAAAGGCCTACTAGCGCTTCCAAGTTGTCAAGCAGCTCACTTCCATTGACCAATGTACTATTACTAACAAATGTGTTCTGCCTTTTGCAGTCACATGAGAACCGTAGAACTCATAAGCATTGCCAAATCAATAGGAAGGTACATTGAACCAAGAATATGTCAACTTAACATGATAGGTTATCAACCTCATGTCGTGTGCTAGTGATAAAGAAAAGGTTCATTCTTGATTGACTCCTGAAACTCTTCAAAATCAAAAACACTCCCACTAAATTCATGACATATAAGTTTTTTTTTGTTAAGGAACATTCCCCGACAAGCAAAAAACAAATATTCAAAAGTTAGTGTGGATTTTGACAAGAAAAAACACTTCACTGAATTGGTCATAGTCTATCCTTTGTTTTAACCAAAACATCACAACTACCAATTCCAAATGTGCTAGAGTAAGAAAACATTTCTACTCCATATTTCGTGAGGTGTTATAAACCTACTTAGTTTGAAATAAGCTTCAAGATACGATTTGTATTTACTAGAGTATGACTCTAAAACTTGATTGGAAACGAAGTATGACTCATCTCTCGATTAAACCATTTCAACAATATTTGATTCCTCTTCCTAGTTGAAACAATTTCACTAATATGTTCTTCGAGGATCAATTTGGACATGGTTCCACAATCATTAAGATGATCATAAAACATGATACCAAAGTACTATCCTTTCTTTTTTATCTTTCTGCCTAATTGATTCTTAATATTCGATCTCCTACCCTTTGAAATTTTTTCAAAGTTTTCAGAATTATGCTTAATCTTATATGCATAATCATATTTACTAAACCATCAGTAAATCATGAAGAATAGACTTATCATCCTTTGTGGAGGATCTGACCAGTGCATATCAGTATGTACTAAATCCATTTGTCCTTCACTTTGACTCACATAAACATGTGATCAATGAATTAGTCTAAATCTTCTAAAGGTCAAGATTCTCATACATCACACAATTCGAATTATATGACTCCAAATTTCTATCCAATTGAAACTTGGGTGATGAGAATTCCTTTTCACTTGGTCAATCATGACATTACCACAAACGATATAATTACGAATCACATCCATAGTTATCATTGCTAATAATAGAAATATAACCACCAATTTTCACATATGTCATTGCAAGAAAATATAAAGTAAACAGGATAAAAACAAAATTCACTTTATTGATAATGAGCGGAAAAATTTTGCCCTTACAATACAAATATATGAAAACTATGTTTCTACATATTTCCTAAGCAATCTATTAATCTATCTTAACTCCTAAGTAGCAGGTTCCAAAATCTGATCATCGAACCATGCGACTGAAATTCATCTCTCACGATCAGATTCAGCTTACTCTTCTTAAGCTTCCTTCTTTCTCTTAGATCATGCAAAACTTCAAAATGTGATTATCACATCATGTAATAAGCATCTACAAATAGGAACTTAATAAAATAGAGTTAGATAGTTAATGTACCTGAAGTAGAGTCATACAACTTGACTTTACTATCTCTGCGATCTTTTAGGTAGTCGAGGAAGCTCCACATCCAATGTCCCTTCAATTGGAAATAGAAGCATATGGACTCTTCAGGAATGACACATGGGACAATCTCAGAATTAGCCTTTCTCTTTAACATATGGTCAAACAGTTTGACCTTGGCCAATCCCTTTCCATTGGGAAAAGAAACCTTTTCTGGAATACCAATGTTGCCATTGTCAATGTCCATGGAAACTTTGGACAAAAATCCTTCAAACATTTTTGCTTGATTTGTGCTCTTAAGCATTTCTGCTTCAGTAGCAATCAACCTATATGTTAGATCAATTAGGGTCATGTCGTGGTCCCTCTTTTAGAAGTCTTTAATGAGCTAACTATATGATTCAGGTAGCGAAACTAGAACCAAGTCAATGGCCAACTATGTTGGGAAAACTATTGGATAAGGTGTCTAAGTCCATAACTATATTTAGTATGTACTTGACCCGGTTTGGCATGGTCCATTTGGGTCGCATGGCATCATAACAATTGGATAGACAAAATGAGAAAAGGACACTTACGGTTTGTTGATATATTATAAGTTCTAATATATTAATATGAAATCATATTATTTAATTAGTATTGATCAAGAATTAATTTGGAATTAATTTTTTGATAAAAAAGAGACTAATTAAATATATGGAGGTTGATTTGTAAATCATTCATTCTGATATAGTGGGCTTATGGTCCATGATTCACTAGATTGAGCTGGGACCCATTGGGTGCTCCATGGATGCTCCATGGAGGTTAAAATCCATGGATCATGGAGGAAATGAAAAGTCATGCACATTAGGGTTTGCATGGTGTAACCCTACATGTGACACACTATATATGAAACCTCATGGTAAGCAAAATCGGCCACTAAGACAAGAACAAGGAGGGCTAGCCGATTTTGAGTGAAAGTGATATTCTCTCAAGTTCTTCCAAGGGTTGTGGTATTGTGTGAAACATTTGAGGCATCACATTTGGGGTGCTAGGCTCAGAAGGTCTTAAAGAATCCAAGCTACAAGAAAGGTATGTCATTTTACTAGTTTTTAAATTACAAGTACCCCATGCCATGCTAGTTAGGATGAGAACCTTGGAAAAATCAAATTTGCATGAATAATAGAGAAAACATAGATCCAAGGTTTCTAGGGTTGCATGTACACCATAGGAGTGTTAGAATGCTCAAAACCCATCAAAAACGATACCCAACATCCCCAATCTGTCAATATGTGATTTCATTTTCAGAACATGCACACATACAGACTTTCCATCTTGATGTTTACATGCCAATAGGGCTTGAGTAGTTTCGTACTTGTCAACTTGAAGAAGACATGACTTAGGGAGAGTCACTGGAGGAGGTGGAGGAAGAGTTAGAGAAGCATGATTTCTAGTTCCACCATTGCTTGAAAGGGAATATTCTTTCACCTTGAACAACATTTGGAAGATCATCTTCAGAAAGAGAAAGAAAAACATTTCTAGAAGGACAAGAAAGGTCATTGTTGTCTGGACTTGACATCTTAAAAGGGAGATAAGAGAATTCAAGTTAGTTGATTTTAATCCTTAAAATTAACCCCAAAAACTTAAATGAAGGCTAGGTGTGACAACCCAAGTTTGTTCCATTACACTTCCCCGTTACCGTTAACGGAATATCCCCTTTTGTAAAAACTTCGTTAATTAGAGGCCGCCAATTAAATAAATATTTCATTATTTATATCTTTATGTCGTTAAGTCGTGATAAGAGAAATAAAAACTCATAATAAACATTTCCATTTAATTGGAAAAAGTTAGTTCTTATTTTCACAACCACTAAATCGGGTGCGACCAAAAGCCCCGTTTAACGACAGTATCGGGTAGAATATCACGGAGCTCCAACTCCCACCCATATATAAAGGGGAGTAAATCCCATTTTGAGCCTTTTCCACCCTCTCTCTCTCTATACTCTCTCTCTAGACTCGTTTTCGACTCCAAAATCGCGATTCCCGACTCCTAAACGTAAGGCCTTCAACCCTAACTTATTCTAAGCATGCTTTATTGTTGTTAAAACCCGAAAATCGGACTTAGAAGCTGTTAGAATGGAGTTTACAGCCTAAGAGCCTCGTTAGGCCGTAAACCCCTAAAAAGTGGCCAAAATGACCCAAAAATGTCCCTAAAGGCTTGGAAACTAGTTGGGGGGTTTAGCCTAGGAGTGTTTAAACAACAAAACACAAGGTTTTAGGGCACAAAAGAGAGTTTATGGCCCAAGCACATGCTTAGGCCGTAAACACCTCTTAAACTTGCAAAAGTGCTCCAAAAACACTCCTAAAACACCCTTGGACTTAATACATAAATTAGGGGCATACCATTTAGGGTTTAGATCATTTAAACACAAGGAAAGGAAGGATGAAAAGGAGTTTACGGCCCAGACATGTGTCAAGGCCGTAAACACCCCAAACCATGCCAAAATGTTGGTTTTTATCCCCCGAATGGCCTTAGACTATCATTATAAATTACTAGGGATGGAATAGGGTCTTGAAACTTCACTAAACTCAAGGAATAAGAGTTCACGGCCGTAAACTCCCATAGGGGTGGTTCATGGGCCGTAAACTCCCCAATGATGCCCTTAAAGACCCTAAACTCATTCATACCATTTAGATTTGGACCTAGAATAATTCCAAAAGCAAGTTAAGGCCTTAAAACACCCTAGAAACCCCTCACCATGAGTTTACGGCCGTAAACTCATGAGGAGTTGTCCCTGGGCCGTAAACACCATAAGGTGAGTTTACTCTTGAAGAGTAAACTCCATTCCTAAGCCATTTGAGCCTTTAAATGTTACCCGGGACACCCCAAACACTTAACCAAAGTGTTTTCCGCTCCTTTGAGTGCGTATACATGTTTAATTAGTATTAAATATACTAATTGTATGTGAACATATGTTATCATATGTTAAACAGGTCATTGAGTGTGTTCGAGTCTTTGCTTGACACCGAACACCCAACCGGCACCTTCGTCGGATCCACTTACGCCAGGTGAGTTCATACCCCTGAATGAACCTTTGAATGTTTTTACATGTTTTATAGGGGGGAATACAAGTTAAACATGCCAGTTATCATATCAATCACATGTGATTGATAACCCGCATGCACAAGGATTTACCACATTGTAAATTGTTTTACCGAGTAGGATACTATAAATGGTTTTCTAAAATGTTTTCACTTGTTCAAAACTCTTACTTATACTGTTTATTCAAAGTTTCATTTCAAACTGGTTTATGAAAGGTTTCCAAAGAATTTCTACAGGTTTTAAAACTTATTTTACCAAAGAATACCAAAATGTGATATTCCTAAGTATAAAGGTTTTCCAAGGTTTTCATCAAATTTCTCTTTCACGTCGTATACTTATACTTGTTAGTTACCGCTGCTTCACTTTCACTTATTGTAAACTCCTACTTGATAACGCTTTCACTTCCTGATACGCTTATACCTGTTATTGCCTCTATTTCGCTTATACTCGTAGTCACTTATACTTGTTAGACGCTTCTACTTCACCAGTTATCCTTTCCACTTCGTGATACACTTATACTTGGTACACTTATACTTCACGAATCGGTTATCCCACACTGTATGATTTCACACCACGATTCAGTTATTCCACACTGTACGATTTCACACCACGATGATACGTTTCCACTTGATACACACCCATTCATAGTTAGATGTATGTTTGTGCTTGTATATGTACATATAAGTAATGATTGAAAGACTCAGGAAGGCTCGTCTGCCCTATTTCCTTTTCTTCGTTGAGATGTGGTATGGTGGGATCGGATGGCCGTCCGAAGGTCGTTTGGTTCATTAGTTATATATTATGTATACGAGTATAGACGTACAGGTATGCTCTAGTCAGTTCAGTTATGAGTCTCTACCTCTAGTTCAGCACTTACATTAGAAACCCACTACCTACTAGAAACCCACTACCTACTGTTTGGAAGTCATTACCCACTATTTGGGATGCATCTTCGGGACACGGCCTTCTCCGTCGTCTAGTTGGTAACCAGAGTCTCCTGTAGGGAGAGCGGACATTGTGTGTATAGATCTATACGGGATTCACACCCCCGCACCCTAACTGCTAGCTACAGTCCACGGCCTACCAAGCCAAGGGGTGACAAATGTCGCATTATATAGACGCTTGTAGGGCGTCTGGTACTCTAGTGTCGGTTAGTATGGTTACGAGTATCCCAGGTTACCTTATAATTCATGGCCTTAAGGTAACGGTATTTCACCGGCAATTTACACTATATGTTGGTAACTCATTTTCAGAGTCACACTGTTTTGACCTTGCAAGATGTATCTTTCATTTGATACTGTCTGCGGTCTGTATTCTCTGTTTTGACCCTGCAAGATGTATCTTTCATTTGATACTGTCTGCGGTCGGTATTCTCTGTTTTAGACCTTACCAGTTGTACCTTTCATTTGGTACCTTCTGGGGTCTGTGTCTCCATTTGTTAGACGGAACCAGGCGTGTCGTTCGTTCGATACTCTCCTGGAGTCTATGATTCCTTTGCCTTAGTCAGCAGTCCTCACTGCTGAGGCATATGTTATTTCCCTGACTTCTCTTGCTTTCTTTAATAATCAAATTCAGTACTTTGATAATGATAGCGATTAAGGGAAAACTACTTTTTACAACATAACTCCGTCCAGTCTTGGTAGAAGACTGCTTTTATTAAAGAAAATATAGGATTTTCTAGAAAGAACTCTAATACACTGTAAACTCTTAAACTACTACATTATAAAGTTATTTGAATAAAATGTCACTAATTACTTATGAACTCACCAACATTTGTAAAAATGCTGATACTCGCTTTTCAAATAACTTGTATTCTCAGGTTAGCATTAGACAGGTACATCCCTGAAGCTGTTGATGACGATAGCTTAGTACCATGTTGTACTTATTATATTTGCTTGTATACTTTGATACCTTGAAATGTAACCATGTAAAATTATTACTATTAATGCAATGTTTTGTTGTACTTTGATTACTATAATGCATGTGTTGTGATACTTGACATGACGTCATCCACCCCAGAACGTTTCCGCCGTTCCGGTTTTGGGGTGTGACACTAGGATCCATATTTTCTATTTAAATTCTGAAGAGGGATGTCGTAATCAAATTTGAATCTATTTTAGGTAGGTAAAGTATTTACCAATTTCAATCTTATGAAACTCCTAGATCTTTTTAGATTCATTGAACTATTCAATGACATGTTTAATCTGGATTATGCTCTCACTTTGTGACTGCGATGCCGAGTATCACAAACGAGATGTGAATAATCATGCAAATTAGCTTGGTACTCTCGATGTAATTTATCATCTGAAATTAACATGTCGGTTAAGCATACGTGCTTAATTAATTTAATGATAATTTACAAGACACCCATTGCCAACAATATTAGTCCCATATTAGTGTGTCGGTTAACCACACACGCTCCACTAACGACCAATAAGGTGCAATCTGTAATTTCATGGGTTAGCATCAAATTCACAGTTTTCCTAAAGTAAGTAAGAATGGAATTTTAGAAAATGGTTTAGTTACTTTATCATTATACTTTTAATGAGGATTAATTTTCCTATCGAACGCGTTCGGCTAACGACCCGCCACCATACAAGAGAGTGGTGGGTAAGAATGAATACCCAATGGCGGTCATTTTACACGCTGCTTCCTTAGACTTCCCTTATAGTATAGCTTCGTGAATAAGGCGTACTAGCGGTTCGACTGACTTTTCTTTTATATATAATATATATTAAACTCTTAATTATATATAAAGTATAAGGTGAATTTTAAACATTTTAAAGTTTAAAGGGTTTAATCTTTTAATTTAATTAAATTTAAAACATATATCGATTTATTAATTATCCTTTAATTAAATTATCAACAAAATCCATAAGAATGTAATTTAGGGTTTAAATTTTAAATTTCAAAAATTCAATTTTTAATTTAAATCTTAAACAACACTAAAATTAACATTAATTATTAAGTCCAATTAATAATCAAATTAAATATTTAGTAACCAACTGTGGATATATTAATTATCCTTTAATTAAAAAATAAATTAAATTATTAATCATATCCATAAGGATAATTATAATTAAATAAAATCAACATTATCCAATTCATAATATCTCCTAACATTTAGGTCTTATTTAACTATCTAATATTACCAAAAATCTGATTATGGTAGATTTAATAAAAGATAATTACCAAATATTAAACAAATAAATCAAGTTAGTCAAGAAAATCTGAAATCAAGATTTGGCATACAAACACGTCGTGTTGCAGTCCAACTCGTCGAGTTCGTGGAATAACAAGACAAATTCGAAGAACAAAATGACGATTATGTTTTCTCCTCCTTGTTCAAGTTTATATTAGTATCATTTTAGTAGAAAACTAAACCTAGTTGTAACATCCATAAAATTCATAAAAATTTAAAACTTTTTCAAACATCCAAAAGCCATTAGTTATTACAAAATGTTTTCAAAATAGTTTCATATCAGAGAATCCCAGAAATCAAAATCATAAAATGTGAGGTGGTGCACGATCAAGCCTTCGCTTTCCCGTGATCATCCGAAGTACCTAAAACAAAATCCAAAACTGTAAGCCCGAAGCTTAGTGAGTTCTCCAAAAATACCAACGCCATACAAACAAGAACAATATCATAACGAACATCATGAATATAAAGACTTTAGTATAATTGGACCGCCTCACCGGCCTTCAGTCTATCTGGCCCACTCTCAGAACCTTCAGCATGTCTGACTGCCCTACCGGGCCTTCAAGCTATCAGGATCGTTCTTTGGGCCTTCGGCCTGACTACAGCACCCCGACATGCCTTCACTCTATCCGGGCCGTCGTGGGTCTGTTGGCCTAGAGCACAAAGCAGGACCACCTCAACCTAACCGAAAACACACAATCAATACATACATATCAAACGCTAGCTAGCACGTACAAACAATCATACAGATGTAACAGATCACTAATCATAGCATCATCCTATATACAAAGATATAAATCTAATAGATTACTAAGAATATCACCATCCTATATACCAGGATACAGATCTAGCTAATCACTAAGCATATCATCATGCAATAACCAGGATAACAATGCAAAAAGGGTCGACCTTGGTGCCTTTTGTAAGGTCCTAAAACGGATTTTTACAAATGGTCGAGCAATCAAACAATCAAAAGAAACTAGAATATGAGTAGAAGAAGAGAAATCAAGCTTGCACACGTTTATTACTGAAAAACGTCTGGTACAACTCGATATACTAGGCCATGAACTCTGTGGCATCAACAACCAATAATGACCTAAACAACCTCTATTTATAGTGTACTTGGGCCGGAAACTGGGTTTACGGCTGTAAACTCACTACAGGGCCGTAAACTCCGTAAACAGGTTTACGGCTGTAAACTCACTACAGGGCCGTAAACTCACTAACAACCTACCAAAACACAATAAAGAGTCAAAAGAACTATTACAATGAAAGCCTAGACCAAACCACTAACTGGACCCTTCAATCTCCCCTTGGTTTGGTGCTAGCTTGAACTCAGTCTTTGTCGACCACCATTACATCTGACTTCCCCATTGCTCCGTTCCATATCTGTTTGTTAATGATATCAACAACCATAGACATATATTCTTTGGTAGCTGGCTCAAAGATGTCTTCAGCAACTTTGATCTGATGATGGCTCAGTTGATGTATATCCCATTTGCCAAACTGAAGCAGGTCTCTTTTGTCATATAAGCGAATGCATCCTTTTCAAGTTTTATGACAGCAGAGGCTGTAGTTTCATCAAACACCCAGTACAGCATGGATCGTAGAGACCCATTTGGATGATTCTGAAGAATAGGAATCTGGTTTACTTGATTGGTAGCAAGCCACATAACAGATCGAAGAGGTTGATTGGTTTTGGGATCAATTACACTTGGGTATACTTTAATAATCGACTCTGCAGTCTTCATTTAAGGAAAACCCATAAGTAATTGATGTTCCGAGAAATGCTTGAACCGTGCAGCCTTGGGATTCTAATATGGATTTGCAAAAGGAGCCTTTGATAACTCTGAAAGATCAACTCTGGTCCAAGAATTGAAATCATGAGCATCTTTATACAATTCAATGTTGCCACTCTTCCGTCTCACGATCCACATATTTAAAGTATCGTGAAATCCCCAAGAGATGATCCTTGACCTATCACCATATGCATTTCTAAAACGATTCTCTCCAAGATCTGTAAAAGTGATGTTGGGTTGATCCCCAGGAGCATTCTGATCCGAACTCCTTTTAAACAAAAATTGACCCTTCTCAGCAGATTCGGCAAGTTTTGCACGTTTTAAGGCCACAACACTCGGAGCTTGAGCTGGCTCCTCCTCAAATTGATCTACAACACGATATGTTTGAGCAAATGTCACAATGGGTTGAGCTTGAATATGCAGATTGATCCTTGACTTATCAACATATGTCATGAACTTGTCACCAAGTTCCTCTTCTAGATTTTTCTTTAAATCAAAGTATCCTGAGGTGAGGAGATTAAAGTGATCTTGGAGATCAGAAATCTGCTTAGTCTTCAAAGTTTTGTCCTTTTCAAGATCAGAAACTTGAATCTTCAGCTTTGCATTTTTGCTCAAAAGATCAGTAACTTGGATATTAAGCTCAATGTTCTTTTGATCAAGCACATTCATTTTCTTCTGAAGTTCATCAATGGTTGGATTATCTTCTCCTAAATGACCTTCTCTAAAGGAAATTCCTTTAGCTATGGGAGAAGGCATTGAGCTTTGTTCCTGAGCTAAATGCATGGCGAGCCTTACACAGGCAGCATCATGATCTGGCATGGGAGGAGAAAATCCTGCTTGAGCAAAAGATCTACCAGCCTCAAAGGTGGTGCTAGGACCTTCACTGAACGGTTCAGATGAGACGATGGTAGGAGTGGTTGTTGGTGGAATTGGGAGCCCTTAAAATATATCAGAATCCAGAAATCCTTGTCTAGGATCACGTCTTCTTCTTTTTGGAGGAGGTTGTGAGATCTAGGTTGTTACATCATCACTCTGAAGTGGTTATGTGGTAGGTGAAACAATATCAAGGGGTTTCTAGATAATTCAAACCATAATCCAACAGCTAATGTTAGGTCCAGATAACTTGAGAGCAACAAGCAGATGCAACAACGTATTTCGCTTTTGCTGTTGAGGTTGAGACAGTGTGTTGCTTCTTGCATTGCCATGACACCAGCCTATCTGCAAGGTATTGACACCCTCCTGATGTGGATTTCCTGTCAAGCTCACAGCCTCCATAATTACCGTCAGCAAAAGCATATAAATCAAATTCGGAATTTTTTGGATACCAAAGGCCCAATTTTGGGTTGCCTTTGCTATACCGGAAAATTCTTTTGACAGCAATAAGATGTGAAAATTTAGGATTAGACTGATAATGTGTGCATTGACAAACTGCAAACATGATGTCCGGACGACTTGCAGTAAGATACATCAACGATCCGATCATCGATCTGTAGTGTGTCTGATCTACGGATTCGCCATCAGTATCTGGAGTCAGCAGGGGTCTTTCGGCCATCGAAGTCGATGCAGGTTTTGCGTCTTTAAACCCAAACTTCTCAAGAATATCCTCCACATACTTAGCTTGATGGAGCAGGATTCCGGTTGAATTTTGTTTGACCTGAAGCCCCAGAAAGATGGTCATCTCACCCAACGAACTCATCTCAAACCTCTTTTTCATAACGCCTTCAAACTCTTTGCATAGTTGCGGACTGGTAGACCCAAAGATAATGTCATCAAAATATATGTGTACTCGAATCAAAGCATTACCAACATCCTTGATGAATAATGTTTAATCGATAGTGCCACGAGAGTATCCATGCTCGAGCAAGTGCTTTGTGAGAGTCGCATACCATGTTCGAGGAGCTTGATGTAACCCATACAACGCCTTGTCCAACTTGTAGACATGATTAGGAAACTTTGAGTTAACAAACCCAAGGGGTTGATCAACATATATTTCTTCCTTTACCTTGCCATACAAGAAAGTTGTCTTGACATCCATTTGGTAAACCGTTAAGTTCATGGAGGAAGCATATGCAAGGAAGATACGAATAGCCCCTAAGCGAGCCACTAGAGCATAAACCTCAGTATAATCAAGACCCTAGACCTGTCGAAACCCGCGAAACACCAATATTTCTTTATTGCGCACTATGACACCAAAATCATCCTACTTGTTTCGATAGACCCAACGTGTGTCAAGAGACTTTTTGCCCTTTGGTAACTCAACCAATTTCCAAACCCTGAGCTTTTCAAATTGATTTAGCTCTTCATGCATAGCATCTACCCAGCTGGGCTCATTCAGAGCCATTTCAACATTCTTCGGTTATAGTTGAGAGATAAAGCAAGAATAGAGACATGTATTGACATCTCCATTCTGACTTCTGGTTCTAACTCCATCACCCAGCTGACCAATGATTTTTTCGATCGGATGATCGCGTTGAATTCTTGAAGGTATCTCTTGGCTGATATCATTGAGTGAAACGGGAACACTGTGAATGTTGTGTAACAACGTAAATTTTCAAAATAATTTTTCATTTTTAAAACATTCGTTCATTCATAAAATAATGTCAAACACATTGTATCAAATGTTATTGTCACAAAACATCTCCCTAGAATCTCTACAAAAACTCCAGTGCGTGTGTGTACGAATCATGTCGGCGCCTTCCCGCGCTCATCACTAGTACCTGAAACACATAACACAACAACTGTAAGCATAAATGCTTAGTGAGTTCCCTAAAATACCACATACAGCACATACGCCACTCGAGGCTATTATACGACCCTCCGGTCGATGTGTCTTAGCGGGACCCTCCAGTCCCGTAGCTCGTTGGACCCTCTGGTCCGGTCATAGCTCGTTGGACCCTCCGGTCCGGTCTACATCATCATACAACATACAAATATCACATAGCACATAATCTCATACATAACACATAAGACCCTTTGGTCATCGCATAGTACCACTCTAGGTAACGTATAGTGAGAAGACTCACCTCGATGTCTCGGTAAATATCTGACTTGGAAGAAGTGTGATCTAGCCTCCGCCTAATCACATAAAGTAATACTCTCATAAATACAACTGTACTTAACCCTAAAAGTCAACAAGGTCAACGGTCAAACTTTGACCCGACTCGTCGAGTGCACTAGGGCGACTCGGCAAGTCTGCACGTGTCCACTGACTCTCTTAGATCCTCTCTTGGCACGTCGAGTACTCCCCTTGACTCGATGAGTTCCACCTGGCATGAATCGCGGGGCCACCTCGACTCAAATCGTTGAGTCTCAAGAACAACTCGGCGAGTTCCAACTTGAACTCAGACCCCTGACTCTCCCTGACTCACCGAGTCATTCCCCCAACTTAACAAGTCCACTCACTGATTGATTAACGGGCAACCTTCGTACTACTCATCGAGTCTGTTCTTCGGACTCGGCGAGTTCATGCTATGCACAACCTCAAAACAACTTCTGAGGTCAGATCTGTTCCATACAATCAGAGATCTGGCCTCCCCAAGCATGATAATCACGTAAAGTTCGGACCTTGACACACATATAACATCTAAATGGTCCAAAATGGTGATTTAGCCCAAAAAATGACATTCCAAGCTCATGACTCCCAAAATGACTCATAAAGCTCCAGGGGTTAAGGTCTCTGGACCTCTTTGGGTCTAGATCCAGAACACAAACTGGAGAAGGGACCAAATACACCACTTAATCAACCTCTAAAAGGGTTAGAAAACCCTAACACTAAGAATCAACACCAAAAACTGAAGAAGGTCCGAGAATAATACCTCAATACAATCTCTATGAGCTCAAAAACCACCAAAATCGCACCTCCTTCAGCCTCCTCTTGCCTTGAACACTTCCTTCTTGCAAAAACACCCACAAAAGTTCAAGATTAGCGTCTCCTTCCTCACAAACGCTCTAGATCTCTTTAGGATTTCTCTCTGAGGGTTGGTGGCCGCAAATGACGGCCCTAAGACCCTTTAAATATGTCTCAAAACTCTGGAAATTAGGGTTTTATTAAACAGCATGGATTCGCCGAGTCCACTCATGAACTCGCCGAGTCCAGCTGTGAACTCGCGTACAAATCCGCGACCATACTCGGCGAGTCTAGACGCCAACTCGTCGATTCTCCCCCCAACACCCAAAACTAAAATAACAAAACATCATACCTGGGAATCCGAGTGTTACAATTCTCCCCCACTAGAATTAGACTTCGCCCTCGAAGTCTCGCTCTGCAAACAGCTCCGGATGCTGCTCCCGCATCTCACGCTCCGGTTCCCAAGTCAACTCTGACCCTTTCCGATGTTGCCACTGGACCTGCACTAGTGGCACTTCCTTGTTCCTCAAAACCTTGATCTTACGATCCCTGATCGCCACCGGTCTCTCAGCATAATTCAGGCTCACATCCACCTGAATATCTTCTAATGGCACCACTGACGACTCGTCGGCTATACACTTTCGCAACTGCGACATGTGGAAAGTGTCATGAATCTGACCCAAATCTACTGTCAACTCCAAACGATAGGCTACCCTGCCTCCCCTAGCGATCAACCTTAAAGGACCAATATATCGGGGCCCCAACTTGCCCCTCTTCCTAAATCAGATCACTCCTTTCCAAGGAGAGACCTTCAGGAGCACGAAGTCGCCGACCTGAAACTCGAGCTCGGACCGGCATTTGTCCGCATAAATCTTCTGACGACTCTAAGCGGTCAAAAACCTCTGCCTGACCTGCTGGATCTGCTCTGTCGTCTGAAGCACAATCTCGGTGCTACCCATCACACGCTGCCCTACTTCTCCCCAGCAAAAAGGGGTTCGACACCTCCTCCCATACAACAGCTCAAAGGGCGGCACGCTAATGCTTGAATGATGGTTGTTGTTATAAGAAAACTCCGCCAAGGGAAAATACGTGTCCCAAATCCGGCCGAAATCCAACAACATGCCCGGAGTATGTCCTCGAGCGTCTGAATCGTCCGCTCACTCTGCCCATCAGTCTGTGGGTGATATGCGGTACTAAAATGCAGTTTCGTACCCAATTCCTCATGAAACTTCTTCCAAAATCTGGAAGTGAAATGTACATCTCGATCTAAGACGATCGAAATCGGCATTCCATGCCGCGATACCACCTCTCTCACGTACATCTCTGCCAACTTCTCCGCGGAAGAGCTCTCACTGATGGCCAGGAAGTGAGCACTCTTCGTCAATCGGTCCACAATCACCCAAATTGCATCGACATCCCTCGCGGTCCTTGGCAATTTAGTGATGAAATCCATGGTAATTTGTTCCCATTTCCATTCGGGAATCTCTAATGGCTGCAGCTTACCATGTGGACGCTGGTGGTCGGCCTTCACCCTGCGACAGGTCAAGCACCTCTCTACAAACCATGTGACATCCCTCTTCATACAGGGCCACCAATAATCCTTTTTCAGGTCCAAATACATCTTAGTGGCCCCGGGATGGATCGAGAATTTCGATCGATGAGCCTCTTCCATCAAAATGGTATGTGTGCCTCCCACGGACGGTACCCAAATCCGACCCTGAAATGTCATCAGCTCCCGGCTATCGGTAACCAATTCCGATACTAACCCGACAACTCGCTCTCTCTTCTGGCTTTCTGGCTTCACAGCCTCAGCCTGGGCCCCACGAATAGCATCCACCACCGGGGTCATCATTGTCAATCTCAAATAGACATCTCGAAATGGGGCGCCCTCCGCCCTACGGCTCAATGCATCGGCTACAACGTTAGCCTTGCCCGGGTGGTACAGGATCTCACAATCATAATCCTTGACCATGTCCAACCACCTCCTCTGGTGCATATTCAGGTTGGGTTGGTCCATCAAATACTTCAAGCTCTTGTGGTCTATGTATATCGTACACCGAACCCCATACAGATAATGTCGCCAGATCTTGAGAGCAAACACTACCGCTCCCAACTCCAAATCATGAGTGGGGTATCTCGACTCGTGAGGCTTAAGATGCCTCGATGCATATGCAATCACATGCCCCCTCTGCATAAGCACCGCTCCCAATCCGGATATTGATGCATCACAATATACCACAAAATCTTCCATCCCTTCCGGAAGGGCTAACACTGGGGCTTCGCATAATCTCTGGCGAAGTGTCTCGAACGAGGTCTTCTGCTCCGGACCCCAAGAAAACACAACACCCTTCCGGGTCAACTTGGTGAGTGGCACGGCGATCTTGGAGAAATCCTTAATAAATCTCCGATAATCGCCGGCCAAACCCAGAAAACTCCTGATCTCGGTGGGTGATCTCGGCACCTCCCACCTCATGACCGCCTCGATCTTGGCCGGATCGACCAATATCCCATTCTGGTTAACGAGGTGCCCCAGAAACTGAACCTCTCGTAGCCAGAACTCACACTTGGAGAACATGGCATAAAGCCTCTCCGATCTCAGAACTCCGAGGATCTCCCTCAAATTCTCCTCATGCTGCTCTCGGGATCTCGAATACACCAATATGTCGTCGATGAACACGATCACTGAGTGATCCAACATCGGTCTGCACACCCTGTTCATGAGATCTAGAGTACTCCTTACATCGGGTGAGCAGACAATCATTCAGAGAGAGAACAGATTCAGATTGCTATTACTTAATGTTTTAGAGGGATTCAGAAGTAGAAGGTTGCATATGCTGTGTTCCAGGTCGGATTGGAAGTCACGCAAAGGAGACAGCATATGGCTAACAGATAAGAGGAATTTCATATATATAACATACAGAGAAATAGAGTTGCATATGTTACAGTCCAGGTCGGATCTCCCGATCACGCAGAGGAGGCAACATATGACTAACAGACAGAAAGAAAGAAAACGATTTTCTACATACCTAATTTATCGGAATTTACCAGTCGCCCCATCCAACCGGAATTAAGGACAGAATCCGCACATCGAGGAAAAGTGAATCCACAGTTCTAGATACAGGTTATTTAATGTGACCGGTAGATTCCCATGTATATCTCCCTGCTCAACCTATCCGAGCGTCGTGAAATGAGGTTAGACGGATCTAACTAGGTCAAAGTTTGTCAAGTCCTTAAATTCATTAGGTTCAAATTTCCCTAGTCAAGTCCATTTAAAATCTTTCGTGCCTACCAGCACATCGAACACAGAGCGTAGACGATTCAACTTAGGTATGTTACGCCGATTCAGATTGCCCGTTATCACTTGCTAATTTTATTTCCCATCACAACACCTACAAACAAAACTATCAGCAATATTTTTAATTTTCGGAGTTTTTTTTATTGTTTTTAGATTTTTTTTTTGAATTTTTAATTGTTTTTGGATTTTTGATTATTTCTCCCCCTAAATTTGTGCATGGGTGAGAATAAAAATAAAAGAAAATGAAATGCACAAATTTAATCTATCCTAAGGAAATAAAAATTAAAAAAATAAAAATAAAATAAAATTGAAAATTGAGTTGAAGAAGAAAGAAAATAAAATAAAATTAATTCTCAAAACGAATCATTTTCAGAAAACCTACAAGCACATCGAAGCGAGCTTTGTTAAATGGCTTTGTGAACAAATCCGCCACATTATTATCAGTGTGGACCTGTTCCAGCCGGATTAGCGAACGTTCATAACAGTCTCTGATGAAATAAATTTTAATGTCAATGTTCTTGGTTTTAGAGTGTTGGACTGGGTTTTTGGCAATTTGAATAGCAGCTTCATTATCACAATAAATGGGGGTTTCTAAATAATTCAAACCGTAGTCCAACAGCTGATGTTGGATCCAGATAACTTGAGAGCAGCACGCCGATGCAGCAACGTATTCTGCCTCCGCTGTGGAAGTTGAGACAGTGTGTTGCTTTTTGCATTGCCACAAAACTAGTCTGTCACCTAGGTATTGACATCCTCCTGAGGTTGAT
Organism: Lactuca serriola; assembly: GCF_051521515.1. NCBI lineage: Eukaryota > Viridiplantae > Streptophyta > Magnoliopsida > Asterales > Asteraceae > Lactuca > Lactuca serriola. The sequence goes on from NC_136409.1 coordinate 144,374,058, forward strand.
TTCCTGTCACGCTCATAGCCTCCATAATTACTGTCAGCAAAAGCATAAAGATCAAATTCAGAATTCTTCGGATACCAAAGACCCAATTTTGGGCTCCCTTTGATATACCAAAAAATTCTTTTGACAGCAATAAGATGTGAAAGTTTAGGATTAGCCTGATAACGTGTGCATTAACAAACTGCAAACATGATGTCAGGTCGGCTTGCAGTAAGATACATCAGCGATCCGATCATGGATCGATAGTGAGTCTGATCTACGGATTCGCCTTCAGGATCTGGAGTCAGAAGAGGTCATTCAGCCATTGGTGTTGAAGCAGACTTAGCATCGTGAAACTCGAACTTCTCAAGAATATCCTCCACATACTTGGCTTGATCTAGCAGGATTCCGGTTGAATTATGTTTAACCTGAAGCCCCAAAAACATGGTCATTTCTCCCAACGAACTCATTTCGAACCGTTTCCTCATTACACCTTCGAATTCTTTGCATAGCTGCGGACTGGTTGACCCAAAGATGATGTCGTCAACATATATTTGCACAAGAATTTGATCATTTCCGACATGCTTGATAAACAAGGTCTGATCGATGGTGTCGTGTGAATAACCATGCTCGACCAAATGCTTTGTTAGAGTTGCGTACCACGCTCGAGGAGCTTGATGTAACCCATACAATGCCTTGTCCAACTTGTAGACATGATTAGGAAATTTTGAATCAACGAACCCAGGAGGTTGATCAACATAGATTTCTTCCTTCACCTTTCCATACAAGAAGGCAGTCTTGACGTCCATTTGATACACGATAAAGTTCATGAAAGAAGCATATGCTAGAAAGATACGAATAGCCTCCAGGCGAGCTACTGGAGCATAAACTTCAGTGTAATCAAGACCCTCGACTTGTCGAAACCGACGAACCACCAATCGAGCCTTATTTAGCATAATAACTCCTGAATCGTCCTGCTTATTGCAATACACCCATCTTGTGTCAAGAGACTTCTTGCCCTTTAGTAACTCAACTAACTTCCAAACACCGAGTTTTTCAAATTGATGCAGTTCTTCATGCATTGCATCTACCCAACTGGGTTCATTCAGAGTCATTTCAACATTCTTGGGCTCTATTTGAGAAGTAAAGCAAGAGTAGAGACAAGTATTAACATCTCCACTCTGACTTCTCATTTTAACACCGTCGCCCAGCTGACCAATGATGTTATCGATCGGATGATCGCGTTGAACTCTTGAAGGTATTTCCTGGATGATATCATTGAGAGAGACAGAAAGGGCGTGAATGTTGATAACTCTTTCATTTGCTGATTGAGCCGCTCCAGAAGGCTCTGCCACGAACTCATTAGAAATAAATTCAGGAAAGAGTAGTTCCATAAAGGTTGATGTGGTTGCGGAAGCGTCATTTGGCATGAACTCTCTCTCCATAGGTGTAGATAGTATAGCTTCAGCATCAGGAGTATCATTTTAGATTGGAAATTTAGGACTATCAAGTTGCACAGATGACTCCCTCTCTGGTGAAGCAGTGAACTCCCCCTCAGGCATAGCAGAGGACTCCCCCTCAGGCATAGCAGAGGACTCCCCCTCAGATGAAACCGGAGACTTCCCTTTGAAAGAAGAAGGGGATTCAGATGGAGGTCTGTAGACAACTTCTTCGTCTTCGTCTTCAGAAATCTTCTTCAAACCAGAAACATATCCAGATGAGCCACTCAAAGACACATTTATTGATTTGAATAGCGATGTGTAATCAAACAGCCAATCCAGACCCACTCTAGCGTCCGTCTCATTTTCTTCCAACCAACGCATGTCATACGATTCCAAAATATGTTTTGCTTCTTATTGTAGACTCTATAGGCAGTGCGAGCACCATACCCTACGAAGTAACAATCATCAGCCTTTGCATTAAACTTCGGGTTGGCATCTAAGAGAAGAAGAGTGCAAGGGCAGCCAAATACACGGAAATTACTGACTGACGGCTTGTGACCATAGAGAATCTCATACGGGGTCTTCATCTGAGCTTTGTTGATCAACACTCGATTCTGAACATAACAGGCAGTGTTTATGGCCTCGGCCCAAAAGAAAATCGATAGCTTTGAATCACACAACATCGTCCTTGCGGCGTCCTTTAAAGTTCTATTCCTTCTTTCAGCAACACCATTTTGTTGAGGTGTGTGAGCAGAACTGAATTGACGCATGATACCCTTTTCTGTGCAAAAGTGATCGAGTACAGAATTCTTGAACTCTGTACCATTGTCGGTACGAAGCGCCTTCACTCGATTGTTAGTTTGGTTCTCAACTAATGCAATGAACTTCTTGATCAAATCGGCAACTCCAGCTTTGTTGGATAGAAGGAAAACCCACGTAAACTGAGAGAAATCATCAATCACAACCAGGCAATAAGAATTTATGTTGATGCTGAGAACATTTACTGGTCCAAACAAATCCATATGAAGCAATTGAAGCAACTGGGTAATTGAGTTGACCTGTTTTGGCAGATGTGGTTTTCTATGATGCTTTCCTTGGGCACATGACACACATTTTTCAAACGTAATAAGTCCTTGACAGGCAATCCACGGACCATCTCATTCTTCACAAGACGATTCAAGTTCTTGGCATTAGCATGACCTAGTCTTCTGTGCCACAGCATTGCAGTTTGTTTGGAGATCTTGGAGAAAAGGCACGTAACTTGTTCCGAAAGATTGCTATTCATATCAATGATATAGGCATTCCCATCCCTTTTAGATTTTACAAGAATCCACTCCTCTGGGATGACAAATCCTGGCTTGAGAATCATGCATTCCTTATCAGTGAAATGCGTAGAATAGCCCTTGTCACAAATCTGAGAAACACTTAACAAACTATGCTTCAGCTCGGGAGCAAAATTAACATTCTCAAAACTTAAAACCCCATTTTAGATAGTTCCTCGTTGAGTATTTTACCACCTTCTCCACCCGCAAAGGAGATGTATCCCCCATTAAATGATTGAATGTTATGCAGTTGGGCGATATCTCCTGTCATATGTCGGGAACAGCCGCTGTCGACGAACCAGGGTCTGACGACATTTCCCCGCAACTGTCCCTCCAAAATGTGCGGGTTTAATTATTTTTGGGAGCCCAGGTCATGACTTTCCTGGGTGGCCCCGATGCCTTTTCAGATTGATAATTTTCAGAATTTTTAGACGACACGGAAGATGAATTGGAGACTAGTTTCGGCAACCATTGATAATTGGGTTTTCTAATTGTCCCGGGTGTTTTTGAGATTGAATGAGTATCAGTTTGCTTAAGGCATGTGGGTTTTCTACCAGATTTGGTTTGAAGACTCACTGCTGCCTCTTGACGAAACCGACCTTGGCTTGGCCATGCTCGGTTTTGGCAAACTGCCTGGGACTTTGTGATAAAAAAAACCTTTTTATTCCTTTGAAAAATGGCTCGTTTTCTACTTCGCTCGTCTTTCCAATCACCATTCCGGGAACGATTTCTAGAGGACTTTCTAGTTAAAGACCTTCCTCTGGATTCGTTCTCTCCTCTTGGAAATTCGAAATGTACAAACATACGATTTTGATAATTTCTAGCTATATGACCACCAACACCACAATTGAAACAAATCTGTTTGTTATTGTTATAACTTGTGCTACATTGATCAGATTTGTTTTCCATACTATCACCCTTGCTTCTCTCACAAGAACTGAAGAACATGAACAGGAATTAGGTTGTGAGGCAAGCGAGGGTTCATTAGATGGAGAAGTTTGTGAAACTGGTGGTTTCTCAAAATCATTATCACACACATAAGAATTGTCAACCAAATTGTTCAAACTAGACTTTTTCAAACCATTCAAAACAGTATCAGAAGTAATAGAAACACTACCACAAAAAACATTGTCATTTGAAACATCAGAAAAAATATTGTCTTTATTCAAAACTAAAACTTCAGGTTTAGACTCGATTTTATTTTCAGAAACATATCCTTCAACTTCGTGCTTTGACTGATTCAAGGATTGATCTGCAGGAGAAGTAGAAATGTTAGCACTTTCAACATTAATAAATACTCCTGAAATAAAACCAGATGGCTTGCCATAAACCATAAATGGTTCATTAGCAATCTCTTCTTTGGACAGAGGCTTGTGCTGATATGAAAGATTGAAGGGAGGGGGCACTTGATTATAACCTAGACCTTTTGATTGATTTTTCTTAAATTGCATGCAGTGGTCTATCATATTTGCAACTACCTCACTTGAAAAATCATATTTTCTAAAATCAAAATTAGCGGATTCAAATTTTCCCTTTAAAGATTCAATTTCAGCCACTAGTTCAGCATTCTGTTTCACTACATAATCATAATTTTCGTATTTATTACTGTAGTCTTCCTGAAGTCTCCTAAAGTCCTTAATTTTTTATTCCAATTGAGCTTTAAGTGGTTTTTTACCTTTTCTAAGTTGGTACCCTTCATATCTAAGGTCTTCTACTTCCCTTTTTAATGAGTCATTAAGTTCACGAAGAATCTTAAGGCTTTCTACTTCACTGCCTAATGTCACAATTTTCTCATGCAGAGTTTTAAGATAATCAATACAAGCTTGAGAGCATGATGGTAGACTTACCTCAGTTGAATTAGGTTCATGAGAAGAGGATACCATCAACACAAACTGTAGTTCCATCATCTTATCTTCAGCTGCCACAATCTCTGCCGGGGCATCATCACAAACTTGTGCCAGGTGGGTAGTTTCAGGTCCAGAAAAGTTCAGGGCCTGCATTCTCATTGTTCATTTGAGTACCACTTCGATTGTTTTCGACTGTAACAATTGTCCTATCATTAATTAATCTTTTGTCTGGATGTGGACAATCACGAGCAAAATGCCCTGGTTCGTGGCAGTTGAAACATCGCAACTTTCCCTTGTTGAACCCAATCTTCTTGTCAGCACTCATCCCCCAGTTATTCTTTCCAGTCTTTTTGGCAAACTGTTTCTCCCTAAAGACTGCCATGGCAATTTTCCATGTAATATCCATCTCCTCAATGACTTCAGGGTGAATCTGATCAAGATCGGCAAATGATAGTTGAGGTGGAAGATCCCTGGCTACGAGTGCATTGTAGCAATTGACAACCAACCGAGCCTTGTTGCGAATTACGTTTCCTTCCTTGTCCATCTTATTCCTGAAAACCCACTTTAGTCCTACAACCGAAGCATCCTTTAGAGTTGGAATTAGTCGCCATACTTTGTTTTGTTCAAACTCATTCAGCTCATCTTGCATGACTTGAACCCAATCTGAATGATCAAGAGCTGTATTTACCGTCTTCGGTTCAACTTTGGAGACAAACGAGTTGAACATACAAAATTCTACTTGAGAGAATAATGTAGCCTGTTTCGCTTTCAACTGTGATCGAGTTAAGACCTTTTCGGATGATTCTCCAATAATTTGACTTTGAGGATGATCTTTAGTCCATCTGATGAGAGGATGGTAATTTGGATCATAAGAGGGATCTAGTTCTGCATTTATTTCTTCTTCGAGTTCAAATTAAGTATCATCATCATTCGTATTTGCATTCTCCTCCTCGAATGATGATATGAGTTCGATGTTTGGTTCAAAACACTCCCCTTCGATTGGACTTTCGGTTGGACTTGATGAGGATGGATTCTCCCCCTGGATCGGTGACTTAGAATTATCTGATGAAGACGAACTCTCCCCCTAAATATGAGAATTATCTTGTGGAGGTTCACTTGTCACGGGCATTTCAGTTGCTTTCGGTTGTTTTTCTGCCATCTTCTTTGCAGCGTCGTCAATGATTTGCTTCAAATTGTCGACATGGTTATCTTTAGCCTTGGATTCGGAATTAATAGCTCTCTCTGGTTCATCGAAAAGAAGCATGTATTGCTCGAAAAGATTTGAAATTGACACCGTTACATGACCGGACTGTGGAAAGATTTCTTGCACAGCACCTTCAATTGCCTTCAACTTCTTGACATAGTTATCGTCAAAAGTGACATAGTAGGTTTCCTCAATTTTCTTTGAACATTTATTCAGAACCCTATATGCCTTTGAGTTCAAGGAGTAGCCCAAAAAGATCCCTTCATCGGCCTTTGCATCACACTTGTTTTGGTTCTCCTTTGAGTTGAAGATAAAGCATCTTGAACCGAACACATGAAATAACTTCACATTCGGCTTTTGGTTGTTCAATATATCATAAGGAGTGATTGAAAAGCGCTTGTTTAGATACGATCTATTCTGCGTGTAGCAAGCAGCAGCAATAGCATCAACCCAGAAATATAGAGGTAAGGAAGCGAAGTTCAGCATGGTTCGGGCTGCTTCACACAAAGAACGATTTTGCCTTTCAACGATTCCATTCTGCTGTGGAGTATATGGAGCAAAAAAGTTGTGAGTTGTTCCCTTCTCTGCTAGAAAGTCTTCAAAATCCTTGTTCTTGAATTCCAAGCCATTGTCGCTTCTCACGTTACGAACCACTTTTCGTAGTTGAACCTCTACTTGTTTTATAAAGAGTTTGAGCTTGGGAGTGGCCTCTGATTTTTGCTTCAAGAAAAATACCCATGTGAAGCGAGAGAAAACTTCTACAACAACAATTATATACTTGTTTCCACCAATGCTTTCGATTGAAGAGGGACCGCATACATTGATGTGTAGAAGCTCTAGTGGTTCTATCACTTTTGTGTTGATTATAGTAGGATGACTTTGTCGACTTTGCTTTCCCATTTCACAAGCTTCACACAAATGTTCTTTGTCAAATTTTAGAACAGGAAGACCTCGAACGTGATCTCCAAGCACCAGCTTGTTGATGTCTTTGAAATTGAGATGTGTGAGCCTTCGATGCCATAACCAGCTTTCGTCTGAGTGTGCCTTCGTTAGCAGGCAAACTGTTGGTTTCCCTCGAATTGGATTGAGATTTAGAGGGTACATCTCTCCCTTTCGCTTCGATTTCAGCAGAACAATATTGGACTTCTTTTCAACAATTTCAGAGCCTTCGTCATCAAAGGAAACCTTTAAACCGGTACCAACCACTAGTTGTGAGACACTGATGAGGTTATGTTGCAATCCTTCAACGTATGTTGCCTTTCTTATTGAGAAGTCACCAATTGTAATCATACCATAGCCTTTGATTGTTCCAAACGAATTGTTTCCATATTTCACCGTTCCACCATCTTTGAGGGACCAAAACTCCCTTAGTTCTTCCCTTCTTCCTGTCATGTGACGCGAGCAGCCACTGTCAATATACCATTCATCATTGAACTGCTCATCACGCATAACCTGCAAAAATTAAGCAGATTTAGGAACCCAAAGTTTCTTGGGTCCTTGTGAGCCTTTGACATAACAGGGATTAGTAAGAGAAACATCGACCATAAAGGTTCTTTTTATTAATGTTGTTTCATCTTTTCTTTTTATGGTAAAAACTTTGATTTTATTTGACTTGGACTCATTTGATTTAGACGTAGGATTTGTGGTTTTGACGTCTGCATGCTTTCGGGTCTCTTTCGGGCGTCTTTCATCTTCTAGAAAGAGCATTCCTTTCCCTTATGAATCTTTTGTGGAGTGAGAACGTGAATAAGAAGGAGATATAGAAGCAAAGCTAGACCTCTAGTTATTGCTCTTCCTTGGTTGCGAACGGAAACTACTTTACCTTCGGTTCTTCATAGGTGGACTTGGGACCGAAACCATCCGTTCGGTTGCTTAGATGTTGAGGACCGAAAGCTTTCTTCCGGTTGTCATTGCCCCGGGGACCGAAATTACCCTTTCGGTCTGTTTTACTTTGGGGACCGAAAGTAACTTTTCGGTTGTTTATCACCTGATGCCCGAAACTTTCCTTTCGGTTGTTGTGACTCTGTGGACCGAACCTATGCCTTTGGTTGTTTTCATGTTAGTATCCGAAATCCTTGTTTTGATGTTATCGCAATGTGAGGGAGACTGCTTTCGTGAAGTGGAATTGGCTCTTGTGTCTCCTTGCGACTTGTTTGTCTTTTCATACCTATCGTAATGAGGATACTAGGATCGCCAAAATTGTTTCCTTTCAGTGAGATTTTTCTTGTATCTCAAATTCCGTTGATGCTTTCTTTCTGCCACTTGTTTTGGATTTTTGTGAATGTTGGCCTTTTTCTTCGGTACTTGAGCATGACTTTCGCTCTTTAGCGAACATGTCTCACTTGATGTTATGACCGGTTTTCCTGAAGATGTTTTGGTACCACTTGTTCTTGGCATATCAAATCGTGTAGGTTCATTAAGTGGTTCTGCCACATACCTACCTTTGACTCTCCATGATGTTTTCTGAGATAGACCTTTTGTTTCATCGACGTTATCAATCGGTGCTGACCAGAAAAACTCATCACATCCATTAGCATTACCTTCTTCTACTAATGTTGTTAGTTCGACTGTCTGTTGTTGAGTGACTCCTTGAACTGTGTATACTTGATTTGGAGTTGTTTGAACCTTTTGATATACAACAACTTTTGCTTTGAGGACTTTAGTCTTGTCTTTTGATGAGCGAGCGAACTCAACAGAGTTTTCAGAAATAAGATTTTTATTGGTTACTAGTTCGATCTTGACAAATTCAGAACAGTCCACCTCATCTTCTACAAATATTTCACTCATATCATCATCCTCATTGAATTCAGAAGTGTTTTCAAAATCAATTTTATTTTCTGAACTCAACTTGGCATTCATAGAGTCAAATTTTTGTACAGTTTCGTTTTTGATCTTTAGTTTGTCATTTTCATCCAACAAATTTTTGAGCATGTCCTTATGGTCTTTTGACTTTATGAAGGACTCTATTTCGTCAAGACCAATTTTGTAGGAGGGAGAGATATCATCAGAGGAAACAACGTTTCCACAGTTGTATGCATCAGCATCGGTTTCATCCTCCTTGAACTCAAGGAAAGGCAAAATCATGCGATGTACTTTCTTTCCAATATCACAATTAAGATGTAGCTGAGTAATATTAAAATATAATCTTTAGCGATTAAACAAAAAACATTTTGTTGTTTCAAAAGCTTAAGATTGTCTCGTTTCAAATAGATTGTTTCATCCCTAGACCTAATTAATTTCTTTTCCTTTTGCTCAATCCATATTCGCCTCTCCTCACTCTTCGACGATACCCTGCTAATTTGATCAATCAGGTTAGAGTTTGTGACACGAGTTTGGGTATGACTACCACTTAAACTAGAAAATTTAGATTTTAATCCATTTAGTTCCTTTTCATAGTTTGTGATGGGTATTTTCAGACAAATAAGAATAGTTTGTACCTTCTTGATCAACTTATCACATTCGTTGATCTGCGCACTAACAGGTTTCGCAGCGAAACATCTGTCCTCTCGCTCCTTCTCGTCATCTAGTCCACCATCAGTTGTGTATCCTCGCATCTGCGACACACCATCTGTCACTATCAAACATCTTCCCTCAACCTTTTCTTCTTTCACCAGCAGAGCCCTGCCATGAGTGGGCTTTCTTACTTCTTCGTCCTCTAAATTTGTGGACCACACCTGAACTCCACCAAACTCATCATTATCGCCAGTACCCTGCACAATTAAAGCATTCATAGTATTATTGTTAGTTGCTGATTTCTTTTTCTTGATCTCCTCCAATCATCTTAGGAGGTTCGCTTCTTCATCGTCTTCGTCAACCCTTTCGGATTTCTTCATCAGCATGCAATCTTTGGCAAAATGATTCTTTCCTCCACAATAATGGCAATCAAAACCTGAGTCCCCTCCAATCTTTGTTTCCTTTTTCGATTATTCAGTCTTAGAAACCGTCTTCGGTTCCTCTTTCACCTTTTTGGAAATGTAACTTCCCTGCCAGTTTCGGTTCTTATTGGCTGGGAACTTTCTTTTGATAAACTTTCTCGGATTGGACACCATCAAAGCGTATTCTTCACCGGTTAGATCATAATCAGTAATATCTAACTATTCTTCTTCTTAAATTGCACTTTTTCCTTTGGATATTAGAGCTAACGAACCCAAGTTGGAAACCACATTCGTTTCTTTTGACATGACACTCTCATGAGACTTCAAAATTCCCACCAGCTTCGCCAGAGAGTAGGATTTGAATTGTTTGTGTGCCTTCACAGTAGACACAACTGCCATCCATTCGGTTCTAAGACTGTTCATGAAGGTAACCTTCTGCTCAATAACCCTTATTTCGATCCCATGCTTTACTATCTTACTAAGAAGATGATTAAATCCATCAAAAGCCTAAATAAGTTTCTCTTCGGGCTTCTGTTTGAAGTCACCAAATTCAGAAAGTAATAGAGTTTGAATCGAATGCTCCAGATCTTCATTAGTAGAATATAATTCCTTCAGCCTATCCCATATCTCCTTCACTGTAGTGCAAGAGCTTACTAACTGAAAGGTATCTGATTGCAAAGCGAACCTAATCATCATTAATGCTATGATGTTGCATTAAAAATTTTCTTTTTCGTCTTGAGCAACTTCCTTCACATCGGGGAGTAGTGCGTTATACTCCTTTTGCGTTTTGATTATCTTTGAAGTGCTTGAGTGAACAAACGGACCAACTGAGATTGCTTCCGAAATCAAATACCCATTATCTTCAGAACCGATTACATAATCTTCGACGTGATGCGTCCAGACTTCATAATCCCGAGTACACAAGATTGGAATCCTTGTTGTCGATCCAATACTATTGGAGATACTGATCGGATTTGATTGTGAATCTTCCATAGACATTAATGTTTGATCGATAACCTGCTTAAGATCAGACTTGTAATATATCGTTAGGGCAAGATCGATAATTAATGAGATACGCCAATGTGGAATGATGGCTAAATTAATATCAATCAATGCGGCAAACCCTAATAACTTCTTCAACAGAAGATATGTGTATGAATTACACAGCCTCCTGCTCTAATACCAATTGAAGAGATAAAATCTCTAAGATCGTTTAGATCTTTTACAGGTTAATAAAATATGAACAAAAAATGATATTAAACAAAACAATGAACACAGGATTGAATCAATATAATGTTGAATGATTCAAATGTAGTCACGCCTCAGCATAGCTCGATCAAGAACTTCCACTGTAGAGGCGAGCTAGGGTTTACAATAAAATAAAGAGAATTGTTCAATCGATATCTACAATGATGCATGCATGCACCATAAATACTAAAACCCTAGAATAAAAAAAACACGGTTGGACAGGCCCAAACCGGTTACAAAACTTGGCTAACCAAACCAAGCCCAAGACGCAACATCCAGAACTCAACATACCCTCTTTGAGATCCTTAGTGTTTTTCTTGTTTGAAGGAGAAGAAAGAAAGAGAAGAAGCACCATTGTCAAGGGAGTTGCAAGGAAGCATCATAGTCATAAGTTTTTCTCTTGTTTGGACCATTGTAAGTATCAAGACTCAAGCTTTATTTCATTTCATGGCTAGATCTAGGCTTTTGGTCCCATTTCCTTTTGTTATAGATTATGGGAGCGAAGAAGATCCATAAAGTTAGCAACTTTATGGATTCAATTGGTCTTTTGAGTATTCTATCATTCACATCTGGAAGTTGGTTGAGTATTAGAAGCTTGCATGAGAACTTGAGGCCATATTTCTACTTTTGACCTAAAATGGTGTAGGGATATGCATGGTGCATGCATGTCCATAAAGTAAGCCTGCTTATGGACCGTTAGAGTCCCCTTAAGCTTTTGTAAGAGTTGAAATTGAAGGCCGAATGGATTAAAAATGTTGAATCGTTAGTTTGGGCTTCAAACCGTTTTCACGATGTGAGACATGAGCTCTCAAGACTTGAGCAGGCAAAAGTCGTCCCTTGCTGAGTTGTCTGAGTCAATAGTGAGTCTTTGGAATTGGAACAAGTGACTCTCACGACGTGACCATGGATTTGGTCATGATGTGAGACGCCATATTTGGGTTTTTAGGCCTTGTTGGGCCACTAGTTTTCTAACTTTGGGCCCCTGTGGGACTTTTGAGTATGGATAATTTTGAATTTAACCAGGCTTTGACCAAGTTTGACCAAAGGGTATTTTAGGTAATTTGAGTGGTATTTACGAGTGGTCATTATTTGGTTTTTAGGTGATCAGTCGAGCTATCATTTGGAACTGTGTTCTAGCAGAGATCTTTTCAGACTAAGAAGTGAGTTTTCCTTACTATACTCATGGGTAGAAGGCACCAATGTTGGCCCACTAGATTATGTATCCTGGTTGTAGGATAGTGATATGCTATCATGGTATTGTTTAGTAGATATGTATGGCTATCTGCATTTTTTGGTTCTGTGTTTATGTTTGTTTGATACATATGTCGACATATTATGGTTAGGTTGAGGCAGTCCCGCTATGTGTTGAAAGCCAAGACACCCAGGGGCGGACCGGATAGGCTGTAGGCCCTGCGAGGCTATCTAGTCAGGCCAAAGGCACGTAGAGCAGTCCAAATATGACGTAGGCCCTACGTGGTGGTCCAAGCAGCCTGAATGCTCATATTTGCATGCTTTGTTTGTTAAGTTGTGTGATGGTACTTTGGGCGGGGGGGGGGGGGGGGATCTCAATAAGATTTGGCTTACAATTTTAGTTTATTATTTCAAGTACTTCAGAGGATCGTGGGAAAGCGAAGGCATGACCATGCACGTCCTTCTATTTTTATGATATTGGCTTTTGGGACACTCTGGCATGATTTTTACTATTGAAACAATGGTCTTTTGTAAACAATGATGCTTAATGGTTGTTTTGAAAAGTTTTAATTTTTTTATGATTTTTGGAGTGTTACATTTGTTAACTAAAAACAAATGATTGTTTTGCAAGTTCTGGTAAATCACTTGAACTCCTCTTTGACTAAAAATGGGTCATCTATCCATGCTTCATCTATCATGACTCCCTGAATAGCAATCTGACAACACTTACATTTAAAAATTCCATGAAAATACTTGGAATTCTCATCCCCCTCAATACTCCTTGGGACCTTAGCTTTTTAAGCTAAGTCTAACTACAAAAAAGGTCGAACTTTATTAAATCCTTAATAGTACAAATTTAAGCCTACCTATCTTTCGTCCACCCTCCCAACTTTGTGATGTGTGAGTCAAGTTCATAAACTAATCCCTACAAATACATCCTGGGATCATCCATATTTTGACGAGTTTCCTAGTTCCAGATGTTAAGGTTATTTTTAAGAAGTTGTAGCTTCTCAGCAGGAACTACCCATATATCACCATCTTTAGCAATCTCTTAGACCAAGAAACTGAACTAATTCATCAAAACCATCCAACCAGAACCAAGAGTGAAAACTGAAAAGGGTAAGGACCATAATCTACAACATGCTCCATCAAAAGAGTAAGACATTGAGAAAGAGCCCCGAAAATGCAATATGAAACCAAGATATGAGAAAGATCCCCGTAAATGCAATATGAAACCAAAAATTTATCTAATTTATTGAACTTGGTACCCCACGTATTGTTGGGGAGTGAAGAATTGATCAAATACAAGCAGGCATTAGGAGTCACAAGTGAGCATTAGGAATCATGAGTGAGCATTAGGATCACAATTAAGCATCAGGGATCACAAGTGAGCATGAGTAATCATGTGTAAGCATTAGGATCACAAATAAGCATCAGAAATCATGAGTGAGCATCAAGATTACAAGTGAGCACTAGGTATCACAAGTAAACATCACGAATCACAACTGAGCATCAGGGATCACAAATGAGCATCATGGATGCTCACATGTTGAAGAAACTCAAGGAGGATGCTCATCAGTTGGATATTCTCATGGAGGATGCTCATCAGTAGAAGATGCAAAAGTAGGACGCTCATCAGTTGTCGATGCTCATCAATGATGCTCATGGAAGATGCTGATGAGGTTGAAGGTTTTAGAAGCGTCTCTATGGAATTCCATGAATGGTTGGTTATTAGGTCACCCCCTTTATGGGCTAATTATGGATAGGCCTCTCCCATCAAAATTAGGGTTTCCCATGCTTGCCTATAAATAGGTTCATATCCAGATTGTTGTTAGTTTCTAGTTTAGTTTTCAATGAGAGCTAAAAGTGAGATACAACATCGAGTGTTTGTAATAGTTTCTGAAATTTAATAAATTCATCTCTCTCTCTCTCTTGTTCTCCCGTGGATGTAGGTCGCCTTGACCGAACCACGTTAAATCCTGTGTTGAGTTTTTATTTAAGTTTTTTCAGAAGTTTTATTCCACAATTTTCACTGAAGTTTGTTTGACATTTATCTGAAGTGCTTAACTTGTTTTGTTGTTATCCCAACAAACTGGTATCAAAGCTAAGGATAAAGATGGGAGGGTTAAAATTGACAATTTCAATGGAAAAGATTTTGGTTTCTAGAAAATGCAAAGCGAAGACTACATCTACCAGAAGAATTCACATGAACCTTTGTCAAAAAAGAAGCATTTTCTTATGAAGCAGTAGGATTGGGCATTGTTAGATCAGAAAGTACTTGGTGTGGTGATATTATCCTTGGCAAAGAATGTTGCTTAAAACATTGTCAATGTGAAGACTACTCATAGATTGATCAAAGTGTTATCTAACATGTACGAAGAACCTTCAACAATGAATAAGGTTCACTTGATTTGACAACTAGTAAATCTGAAGATGAAGGATGTTGCATCAGTGACTGATCATCTTCATGAGTTTAGTTCAATCATGTTAAGGTTGATGTTGGTTGAGATTAAATTCGAAGATGAAGTCCAAGCGTTGCTGCTATTATCATCTTTGCCTGAAAGTTGGTCTAGCACAGTGACAACAGTTAGCAGCTCAACTAGAGGTGTTAAGCTGAAATTTGAAGGCATATGTGATTTAATCCTTGGTGAGGATGTATGCAGACGAACTACTAGAGAATCTTCTAACAGTCTTCTAAGTATTGAAGAAAGAAGAAGGAAGTCCAATGGAGGGGGTGGGGTAAAGGAAGATCAAAGTCGAGGAAGAGAGGTGTATTGAAAAACAAGAAGGACATCACCTGTTAGAATTGCAACGACAATGGTCGCTTCATGAATCAATTTCCAAAGTCCCTTGCAGATAAAGGCAAGAATGAGATGAACATTACATCAAACTTTGAAGGATATGTTCTTCTTTTTACAATTGAAAACTCAATGGAATCGTGGATCCTGGATTCAGGTGTGTCATTCTATGCTAGTCATTTGAGAGATGTAATGCATAATTTTAGGTCAAACTAGCAGAAAACAAGAGCCTAGATATTACATGTGTTGGGGATGTGGTCCTAAAGACTAATTTGGGTATGAAGTGGACTTTAAAGAATGTCAAGTTCATTCCAGACTTAAAAATAATGTTAGTATCAATGGGGCAACTTAACGATGAAGGTCAACATGTTACATTTGGTGATCATCAATGGAAGGTCAACATGTTACATTTGCTAGAGGTCAGAAACAGGGTATATTTTATATGGTGGAAGTTTATAATGATGATGCACATGCTGTTGAAGAAGTTGGGGAATCCACTCTATAGCACCAAAGACTTGGGCATATGAGACAAAAGGGAATGAAGATGCTTGACACCAAAGAAATACTTCCATATCTAAAGAATGTGACAATGGATTTCTATGAGCCATGTGTTCTTCGAAAATAGAAAAATGTTACTTTCATAAAGATGGTACTTCCGCCCAAGACATGGAGATTAGAGCTCGTTTATTAAGATGTTTATGTTCTCACTTTAGTTGCTTCAGTGGGAGGATCTCTGCATTATGTTACCTTCATCGATAACTACATAAGAAAAGTTTGGGTTTATTTATTGACGTAGAAGTCTGATGTTTTCATAGCTTTCAAGAAATTGAAAGTTAGTGTGGAGAATGAAAATAAATTGAAAATCAAGTGTTTTAGATCCAATAATACGGGCGAATATAGTGGAAAAGAATTCATTGAATTCTATGCTGACCATGGAATCAGGATGAAAAAGACTGTTTCGGAGACACCTCAGCAGAATGGAGTAGCTAAGAGGATGAATCCAACATTGAATGAAAGGGCGAAGAGCATGAGATTGCATGCAAGTTTACCCAAGATATTCTGGACAAATTCAGTCAACGTAGTTGCTTACTTAATCAACAAAGGACCCTTAGTTCCCTTAGGGTTCAAGATTCCAGAGGAAGAATAACAAGGTCGCAAGGTTTTCAGTTGTGTCTCGTATGTAAAAATCAAAGATTTGAGAGAGACAAGCGAGAGGAAAATTCAAGGAAGTACACCTTTATAGGTTATGGGTTGGACGCCATTGGGTACCGCTTATTGAATAACGATCACAAAAGAGTTATCAAAAGTCAGGATACTCAACCTTAACTCTCTCCTATCATGATATTCAACCTTAGCGCTCTCCTGTCATATGTCATTTTCTTAGTAAGAATTTACTCCTCCTACTATAACGTTACACTCTGTTCCCACTTTCTTCTCAAATGTCATCTCTTCCTTGCACCATATTAACAATAACTTTCCCAACCCTCCTAACAATGCATATGTGTAGTCTCCTAAGAACATGTCCAAACCATCTCAACCTTCTTTTCCTTAAGTTTTCGATGACCAACGTCACTCCCAACAAATTTATGAATGGTATGTTTTGGAAATTTGTCCATAAGAGTTTTGCCATAAGTCCACCATATCAGCCTCATTTCTACAACCTCTATTTTCCTCTCATGCTCTTTCTTGACTGTCCGACATTCATATCCATACAGCAAAGTAGGTTGTACAACCACATTGTAGAATTTTCTTTTAGTTTTAATGGTACGTTTTGCCAAATAGTACTTGTACGGTTGCTCTCCACTTTAACGACCATACGCTTATGATGTGGGTAAGGTCATGCTCTCCACACTCTTCCTTATGGATTATAGAACACATATACTTGAAACTATCCATTTGGTTTAGGACTTGCTCATCAATACATAATTCCACTGGGTCGTTCTTTACCTCCCCGCTAAAGTTGCACCATAGATATTTGGTTTTACTTGTATTAATCCTAAGTCCATTTTATTCCAAAGATGTGTTCAACTTATTTAACATAGTTTTCAGTTTAGTTCGAGTCTCTGTAACCGGGGTAATATAAGTGGCAAAAGACATACATCATGGTACCCCTCGAGTTTTACGAGAGATATCATCCATAACCGATGGAAATAAGTAAGGACTAAGCATTGATCCATGATGAAGTCTAGTTTTTACTTGGAAAGCCTTTATGTCCCTTAATGTAGTTTAGGCACACGTCATAGATCGATAATATATGTTTGTGTAAAACCTACCATTTTATCTTCTGGGTTTCCTTTTCGTCTCCCTTGAGACACTTGATACAAAGTCTAAATACTTTTTTATCTTTCTTCATAAGACGTTTGAGGATGTAGATCACATCAATCATCGACCTCCCGTACAAGAAGCCGAAATGGGTCTCTCTCTCTCTCTCTCTCTCTCTCTCTCATATATTTTAATGCTATGAATAAACATTTTAATACTTCTATATAGTTATCTCACAATCAAAATAGGTTCATTATATAATGAATAAATGTAACTATCTCATTTCATCTTAATATCCTAACAATGAGTGTATATTTATCTCATTCATATATGTAATAATTAATTCCATAAAAAATTAAACAACATCAATGGAATTAATAAATCACCAAATTTGGAATATACTTTTCATTATGTTATACCCATTGACACAAACAAAAAGTATGGGTACGTGCGGGTAAGGTGAGGCAATGAGTATATATTGACAAAGGGATTCCAGCCCATAGATTGACTCCTAATTTGCATCGTTGTTCGGTTGGTAGGTCGTTTACATCTTTCCCAACTTTTCCATATTTGTTTGACCAAATCACTAGTCTATAAATTTTTTTTTTTTTTTTTTTTTTTTTTTTTTTTTTTTTTTTTTTATAAGTTATGCGATGTTTTATCTCACCTTTATATCTTAGTGATAAATAATGTAAAATATGCTGATTTTAGAATTTTAACTAAATTAATCATCGAAAAAGATCAATAAAATTTTAAACATAATGGACAAACTCCATGTCAATAAGTATTTTCTAAAAAAAATCAAGAATCCACCTTAATAAATGAAGGGTTTTTTTGTCACATGTCAATCTCTCATGAGTTTTGACATTTGTCATTTTATAGTATTTTTGAAAGAAATATTATCCACTTGTCAATTTTTGGTTTGTTTCAATTTTTAAAATTAAAGTCATATACTATATATGTAAATTATTAAATATCATTATAATATTAAATTGCAATAATATATATATATATATATATATTTATTTCTTATTTTAAAATTGTATATTAAAAATTAAAAAATATTAATAATTTACACTTTAATGTTTAATCTTTTTTTAAATCAACCCGTGTAATACACGGGTCTCGCACCTAGTATTAAAATAAACTGCAATGTTTATCTTTTATTCTTGTGTCTTAAATTAATTATGTATGTTTAAGCTCCATGTATATTTTATTACAAAGATCAACAATATTAAAGTATCCGCGATGCTTATCATATATTCTTGTGTCGTAATTAACTAGGTGCGATGCTTATCATATATTCGTGTGTCTTAATTAACTAGGTGTGACACCCATGTATTACATGAGTTTATTTAAAAAAAAAATATGAAATTTTAACAATTTGAAATGTTTGAATTTATATAAAAAAAATGAGAAATTTTTTTGAAATTATTAAAATTAATGAGGCTTTAATGTATTGAATATATTATATATATAAATCTTTTCTAATAAATACCTTACATATATATATTATCTTACATATTAAATGTGGAATTTTAATTTAATAAATTGAAAAATACAATAAAATAACAAGTGGAAAATAGAAATTTTAAAAATTCTAAAAAATGTCATGTGTCTAAATGAAGGAGAAGATGACATGTGACAAAAAACCTTTATTTATTAGAGTAGACTAGATTAAGTATGTTTGTGTGTTATGTTGAAATAAAATTATATGATAAAAAATAACTATAGATGTATGCCTATAAAAAAACTAAGTCGTCATTATTAATTATATAATATTATTTTTAACAGTAAATAAACTAATATCGAGTAACTTATATTATTATTTACGACCATATGTGAGTATTTTTGTAGGGCAAATAATGTACGGTACCATTTTTTGTTTTTCCAAACCATGTACCATTATTTTATAAACCCCAAAGCATTTTTGGACCATTAGATGCGTCAAGGGTATGATGGTCATTTGCTTAAATATAGAATTTCAGTTTATTCGTTTTCTAATTATGGTAAAAAGATCGTACAGCTCCTAAAATTAAGCATTACCAATAACAGATTTTGATTTCATTAATATATTTTTTTTTAAAGAATATGTCGTCTTCCTCACGCATCTAACAATACGAGTTTAAGATGATCATCTTCATTAGTCATTCAGTAATATTATTTCATCACACATTCAATAATACGACTTAACATAAGATTCAATAAAAACAGCAGTTCATTTGGAAACCATCAAGCTCCGATTTACAGGCTTCTCTTTTTTAATATGGAATTTAGCAACCTATAAATGCAATTTTTTCTATTATAACATACTTCAAATCGGGTAAAATGATTTGGAATCTGAAAGCAACCTAATACAAGGAAACAAAAGATTCATAAATAATGACGATGTTGAACATTCAGAAAATGAGATATTCCAAGATAACGATAACGAACATGATGTTTATACCGCTAGGAGTGGACAACGTCCTTTGGCGTTATTCTGAGGTGGCAATCAGAAAACGTCGGTATAACAGCTGGAACACCGTCCCCTTAAGCCGTTATAACGCATTATGTTACGACGCGTTATAGTGATAACGTGTGCAAACGGTATGTTTAATTAATTTCCGACGGATACATTTTTTATTTTGAACCGTTGTAAACGGTCCAAAACGTAAAATAATAATAATAATAATTTTTTCAATCCTTTTACCTCGTGTGTGTGTGTGTGTGTGTGTGTGTGTGTATATATATATATATATATATATATATATACACCTTATTTTTTATCTACAATCTTATATCAAACCTTTTAATTTCAAATCTTCAAAAAATTTCTCTTTTCATTACTATGATCAAAACCCCAACACTCCCTCAAACACAAATATATCTCCGCCTCTCGGTTTTGCACAATACGAACTGTGTGCGAACATTCTTAACACTCTGACAACTTTTTCAATCTTGTGTCACCCTCACCACAATTCCCTACAACACTTCCATAAAACCTTTTCAACCCATTCGCTACAATACAACAAAATACCTCACAACCACCACCCACCCAAGAAAACGGTATCCGAGACGCAAGCGGGGGAGGGGGAGGGGGAGGGGGAGGGGGGAGCCAAATAAACGGCCCAGAAAGGGAGAGCACGAAGGAAAGGGAAAGCAGTTTGCGGTGGACCAATCGGAAGACGAACCTCCAACATGGTGGACCGCGGAGGAATAATACGCGTTGGCGGTGGCTTGGTGCGGGACAAGGAAACGATATGAGAAAAGTTGCTTTTTGGGAAGCCGTGATCGGAAAATTTCGTACCATCTTGAAGAAGGATGAAAAGTAGCACAATCACGACATGTTGAGTAGCAAATAGACTCAAATAAGCAAGAAGTGCACCAAGTTCAACTCCGTCTACAAAAAACTTTCTTCGCACAAGCAAAATGGTGCAACCGATTTTGAGGCTTATTGTAACACCCCAATTTGCATATATAGATTATATAACAAGTAATCGTTCCAACATCTCCCAAGATCAATTTTGAACTTACTTATAGACTAAACTATAGCGGAAGCAAAATAAAATAAAATAAAATTAAAGTCTTCAACCGAATAGCTTCGGGTGTTACGTCTTTACGGAACTCCTTTGTCGTCTTGCTGATCAATCATTCTCCCTAGCCTTCTTATTGCCACTTGTTAAATAATTTCATGGGTTACGTACATTTAAAGTTTCTAAAAGGGTAAGCCTAAGGCCTAGTGAGTTCGTGTTGCACATACATGTCTATCACTTAAAAAAAAAAGGTTTTATCATATGGTTTCAATAAATCATACAACAAACATATCATCTGATGACATAATTTAAGGGAACGATTAATTATCCAGAGAAAGAACCAAATGTTCATTTCTCTTCTCCTTGAGACAACTCATCATCCATTGTACTCAAGTATTTTATATCCAAGAAAATGAGTATGATTCTCAATTCTCATCCCCGTCGATCACACACATCTGTCATGCTCCGATTAAACACCCACCCGTTTCCACTAAACATGTCACCCAAAAAAAACACACAATAGACAAACAACTTAAAATAATATTTGCACACAACCATACTTATTTTATTGTGCATTCATTGTAGTTTAGTCTATAAGTAAGTTTAGAATTGATCTTGGGAGATGTTGGAACGATTGTTTGTTATATAATCTATATATGAAAATTGGGATGTTACACTTATAGAGCGGCGAGGGACCAATATCATGCCGAGACCGGTCACGTTTTTAGCACGAAAATATTTGTGAGATTGTCAAGGAAGACCCAAATTGGAATAAAACAGACACATTTACGGAACAACAATCGAAGAGGTCGCACGGCTTGGGTTCGGTCGATGTTTCGGACGCACGCACGAACATCAACCTCAATACAGACATAGACAAGATACCGGACGACTTGAACGGCTTTGAAAAGATCTCCCCACCTTGACGATCGATAAGCCGCGACAAAGCGAGACGTATTCAACGACACGCGGAGGAAGACGAAAGTAGACATCGAGAGCAAGCCGAAATAAAACAAAATTTTGACGATCACAACGAAATCGCACGTAAAAGATATGAGTTGCAATAGAATCATTTGAAGTTCCTTCGTCGTGAAGCCGAGGAAGATCGCATTGCGAAAAATTTGGCAATTTTTCAAACTAGCAATGAGAATTTGTCACCGAGACGGTTGGAGGTGCTCCAAATAGTGCTCCAAAAAATGAAAGCGAAGATCGAGCAGAAATATTTAGACGAAGATTAGTATTTTTTTCGGTCAATGTTTTTTTCGTTGTAATGTCGTTTTTATTTTTTTTTCATTGTAATGCCGTTTTTAATTAGTATTTATTTTAATTATGTGTTATTTAATTTATATGTTTTTTAAAAATTATTATGACATAAATTAAAAAATAAAACAAAATAGAAACTAGAAATTAAAAACATCAAAGAAAAAATAAAAATTAAATAAAAAATGATAGGTTTTATTATATGTTATTTGGTGTTGCCCATTTTCACTTTAAAAAGTATGAGTAGGATGATAAGGTGGACATTTTGGGTGTGATAACATACTGCCTCCAAACCCAAGAACCTTATATTAATGATGGGAACGATTCGAGATCTAGTTAAACCCTAATATACATGGTAACTTTATAAATTACTTTTATGGTTTTTTCACATGTGTTTTTTCCCGAAATAAAAGCTTCAACTCCAAATTCACGTTCACTTCGGTTGTTCAATTCTATCCTACATTCTTGATAAGAATTCAAGAATTACTATTTATAGAATGTTAGTTGTGATGTTGATTCGATCATATCAATCAGAGAATTGTGGGATTCTTAAAATTTCGTTTGAAGATGTGATAAATGAAATTCCACAAATGCTCCTCTCTCTTTTAATTAAAGCTATTGTAACATCTAGTTATTCATAAAAGTGACAACTTAGAATCTAAGTTGTCCATGATCTAATTATATTGGTCCAAAAAGGTTTGTGAAGTTCTCAAGATGTGTAAGAACTTATGAACTTTGTGTCCGCAGTTGAGAACTATAAATCAACAGTCATATCTACGTCTGTAGTTCATATGACTGCTGATTAATAAATATGCATACATGCATATATATGAATCAACAATTATATTGACCGTTGATTTGGAATTATTAACTGTTGATTTTGAGTTCCTAGGTTTGCACAAATCTTTAAGTTCTCAAAAGAACTCACGTGTGTGTGTGTATATATATACAAAGTGGTTCAAATGAGAACCATAAAAGATTAAAAACCGTAAAAACCCCATTTTATAAGTAAATATGTAGACAATACTTATTAAACATGTTAAAATCCAGATTTTTTTTTTGTATTTTTGGTACGAAAAGGGAAAATTTGTAATTTTGCAGTCTAATATTTTAATTCATACATTGATTCATATTTTAACACAAAAACTATACAAAATACAAAATTTAATACAATTCATTCATAGTTTAGTATACAAAATTCACAATTTAATACAATCATAATATCACTGATTCACTAATTTAAGAAAACCAAACCCATCTACCACCACCACCACCAACCGCCACATATGAGCACCCTAACTACCATTAATTTCAAACCAAATATGTGTATAAAATCATATATTGTTAGCTTAATATTATATTCACAATTTAATAAATGTATTAGTTCACTAATTTAGAGTTTAATGCAACAGTTATAAAAACTAATACATTCTTACACATTTACTTCACAAAAAAATACTCACAAGAAAATTAATACAAATATTTATATTTTAACAAACAAATCATAAAAAATCACAATTTAATACAATCAGTTCACAGCTTAATACAGTCAATGCACAAAATTAACAGATTAATATATTAAATTCACAGTTTAATACACAAAAACTATATATTCACATCCGTATTTTATACTTAGTAGTTATATTTATACCTTCGGATATGTGGGCTAGTTTTTCTTTAAAATTTTAATTTATATAATATTCACAATTTAAATTTTACATGTTATTCAAAATTAGAGAAAAATAAAATCTATATATAATGCTTCTTTCATCTTATATTTTAGAAGCAAAAATTAAAATCCGTAAAAAAAAAAATTAACAACTTAATGTACTCATTTCACAACTTAATACATTTAATTCACAATTTAATACACAAATTCACAGTTTAATAAAATATATTTACAGGTTAAAAATTAATATATTATAGGAATAACTTAAAAGAGAAATCATATTATTTAATTAATATTGATCAAGAATTAATTTAGAATTAATTTTATGGTCAAAAGAGATTAATTAAATTAAAGGGGACCAGTACTTTAATTAGAAGATAGTTACAAAGTTGGGCTTAGGATCCCTAAAGAAGGGATGGATAAATTTTATGGGGAAGCCCACGATTTCATCGTCCATAGGGGCCTTTTGGAAGGATCTTGTGGATTGCTTAAGGCCTAAGCAATATGATTAGGGTTTTGACTGAAACCCTTACAACTCAGCTATATAAGGACCCTATGACACTCCTAAAATCGACCACTTGAAATCCTAGAAGGATCTTGAGCCGATTTTGTGCCTCTCCCCCTCTCTCTAATATTCTTCCATTGCTCTTTGTGTTTGTGATCTATTAGAGGCATCGCATTTGAGGTGCTAAGTTCTCAAAAGTTAAAGATCAAGCAAGCTACAATTGAAAGGTAAGATTCTAACTTTTTTTTAGATATAAATTTCTATTTATGCATGCTGGTTTAGGGTTCATAGCTTTGGATATTTTTATTGTATGTATAACTAGAGAAAAACCTAGATCCAAAGCTTTAGGGTTGCATGTGCACCATAGGATTGATGTAATGCTCAAAACCCAATAGTGGTATCAGAGCTTATGGTAGTTTCTCTATTATATGATGCAAAAGTAAAGTTTTTAAAGCTGAATTTTTTTTTGCTTTTGGTTCTGCACCATGTTCACGACGTAGCAAAAGCTTGCGATGATGTGAAGGCGGTTCTGACAGCAAACTTTGAAATTTTTGCCCTAATTTGTTTTGGAAAATTACCATAAATTATTTTGAAAATTAAAATCTGATTCTTCTATTATGGTAATTGATATCCTAATCAAATTAAAAGATAATGGTCAAATTTTAAGATAATTACAAGTTTATGTGATAATTTAATTATTTGTATTATTTGATTATAATTATCTTGTTTTGAAAATGGATTAGGTTAAATTATGTGATAAATATTAATTATATGATTATTTAATTATTTTTCAAATTTGATCTAAAAGACATTTTGAAAAGTCTCAAAATTTCCCCCCAAGTTTTGGAATTTAAATTTTAATTTAAAAGTTTTAATTTTGAAACACTTAAATTCTAAACCCTAGAGATTTGTGACAACCTGAAACTTCCACCTGGTACATCTAGTCAGTTAATCTAAGTTAAACTCGTTTTTTTTAACTCCTAACACTGATTAAGGGTTCATTTAAGCATTCTAAACTTGAGTACAACCAAAGTCGAGAGTCGGAATGAGTCAGCAAGTCATATAGTGACAAAATCGGGCCATACACCCCTTTTGGAGGAGTGTGCGGCCGCACACATGGGTGTACGGCCATACACACCCCTCATGGCCACACACCCACCCCTATATAAAGGGTAGACCCCTTTCCCTTCATTCCTTTCACTCCTTGGCAGCACACTACTCCTTTTCTCTCAAGATTCTTCAACCGCAAACCCTCTCAAGGCCTAAAAAACATGAGTTTTCTATCACCTAGCTTATCATACATGAATGACATATTGATCTAAGCCTTGAATCATCATGTTCTTCATTCTTTGAAGGAGTACGGCCGAACACCTTCATAAGGTGGGCCGCACACTCCTAAAAGACCCTCCAAAGTGAGAATTGGACTTCCATATTCGAGTTGGACATGAACCTAGCTTTGCTGCACCTGGAAATTTACGTTTTTGGACATCTTCATGAGGGGTGTACGACCGCACACACCCTTGTGCGGCAGCACACTCCCGTGTGCGACCACACACACACCCCAGGACCAAAAACACATTTCTAAGACCCTAAACTTGTACTACAACTTAGTATGGACCTAGAACACTTCATGGATACAAGTATAGACCTTGAAACAACCTCAAAAGCACCTTCCATCATGAGTGTACGGTCGCACACCCATGGTCGTACACACCTTTAAGGTGGCCATACACCTCCCTCATGCAATCCTTTAAGTTTCTAGCACTTAGTGTAGGTAGTCCCAAGTTCTTAGAGTGGTTCTCCATCACATTTAGTAGAGAAAGACCTTCATTTGACTCTTTTATGTGTCATTACATGTTAATTAGGATCAAACCTTGTTCAAGGCTTCACTTGAACATCCCGCATTCCGTATCGATCTTTCATTCGAATCGCCCAAGGTGAGTTCATACCCCTACGCTTTTCCGAGTTTTTCATGTTTTTAGGAGGGAAACACAAGCAAAAGTACAAGGAAAATTGTGCTCAAAGTATATTACTTTGTTTAATATAATTATATTTTCAGAATGCTTTTAACACGGAAAACAGTTTTACCAAACAATTAACAAATCAACTCGTAGAAATAGCTTTCAAAACTAGAGCAATGAACTTATAAATCATGTAGCAAAATGTATCATTTTATAAAGGATTTATGTTAATCACAAAAGGATTTTCTATATTATTACTTGTAAATTTGTTAGTCTAAGTTGGAGACACGTCCTTGGTAACACTCACCACAAGAAACAGAGTGTAGGACTAGCACTTGTGACCAGAGTCTCTTGTAGGGGGAGCGTGACTGTTGTGTATAGATCTATACAGGACTGACAATCCCACACCTTGTTGCTAGCTACAATCGGACCGAAAGGTCTACCGGTGACAAAGTCATAAAGCATACCAGCCGTTGTGGGCCATATCCAGTCAGTTATGGTCATGACACTCACAACCTAGATAACAGAGATTTACTTTTGTAATAATGAGTCAAGTAAACTAACCTCAAAGTAATAACCGATTTGATTACTGGAGGGTATTAATAGTTCCTTCAGGATTTAGTTCAACATGTTTTTCTTTTATTAGTTTTATTTATAAAATAGGGCTAATATACCTCACTAGGAGAAACCAGGGTTTTTAAAAGATAACTATGTTTACCGATATAAGTATGGTAGATACTTGTACACCTCAGTTTAGAACGGATAACCAACCATCAACTTTTAGGGAAAATATAGGATTTTCCTGGGATAACTTGGCTATTCATAAACGGATTGTTTTTACCTATAACGAACGGATATTCATATTCATTCCACAACTCCTTGGATTGTACATACCTTGTATTAATCTGGAAGTCATGGAAGGAATGGTTTTTCAAACACGCTTTTCATAAAAAAAAAATATAGGATTTTCTTGAGGAACACTTTTCAAAAGGATCAAAGAAACATTTTCCGCCAAAACTAAGTGCTTATGAACTCACCAGCTTTATGCTTATATTCTTTCAAAACTGCTTGTATTCTCAAGGATTTAGTAGACAGGTACTTCTAGGATTTTGGAAAAGTTGGCGCGTTAGAGACACGTCTTTTGATTTTACTTTCGTCGTGAACAAAACTATGTACTAAGACAATGTAAACCTTATTCATATATGTACTCAATGTTTGGCTGTGTTTACTATGCTTGCTATGATACAACTGTTGTGATACTACACATGGCGTCAACCACCCTCGAACGTTTCCGCTGTTCCAGTTTGGGGGTGTGACAATTTTTAAAAGTTTAAAATTCAACCCTTATACTATTATAATATTAAAAGATTAATAATTATATATATGTATAAGACGAGTCAGTCTTACTGTTATTAGGTCTCATTCGCGAAGCTGGTCTATAAGGGGTGTTTAAGGAAGCGGCCTATAAAATGACCGTCATTGGGTATCCACTCTTACCCACCGCACTCTTGACTAGTGGATGGTCGTTAGGCGAACGGGTAGGATAGGAAAAACTAATTCCTCATTAACAAGTATAATGATTTATAAAGTAACTAAATGTTTTCAAAAATCTCCAATCTTAGTTACTTTAGGAAAAATGTGAAATTGATTTTATTCCATGAAATTGCACTTTGCACCTTGCCAAGTCATTAGTGGAGTGTGTGGCTAACCGACACACTAATTTGGGACTAGCAAGGGTGGCAAAGGGTAGCTCGATATTTGTTATAGATCAATGGAGCGTGTGTGGTTAACTGACACATTGATTAGGTGATAAATGACATCGAGAGTACCAAGCACATTTGCATGGTTATTCACACCTTGTTTTTGATCCTCGGTATCCCAGTCACAAACTTGAAGGGAATAATCGATATTTAAACATGCCATTGAAAAGTTCAATGAATTTCAAAAGAATCTAGGAATATCAACTCATTTAAAACTTAATATTCCTTTTGTTTTTCATGGTGGAAATTGGTACTCATCATTTACCTACCTTTAAATTATTTGCAATTAGATTACGACATCCATTTTCTTAATCGTAAACAATTGTGTTGGGTCCTAGCCCTAATTTTTCATTTGGGTGTTAAATTGGGGATTCTTATCTAATATAAACTTTGTCTATTTTCTTTTTCATGTCTACCTCAAACAACAACGCTTTTGGCTCCAACCCTTCTGGTTCTTTCTCCCTCATGAATCTATGTGGGAGGGTGATCTTTGATGGATCCAATTTTAATGATTGGATTCGCAACATTCGCATGGTCACCCCCTATGAGGACAAAGAGTATGTTCTCGATAAGGAGCTGAAGGAGATTGACCACTGTAACACCGTAAATTTCAAAATAATTTTTCATTTTTAAAACCACATAATGTATCACATCACAAATCAAAATCTATAATCAATTCTGTTTTCAAAAACAAATCCCAAGATCTCTACACATAAAAATCTCCATCAGTGTGTGTGTACGTGTCAAGCTGTCGCCTTCCCACGGTCCTCGCTAGTACCTGAGAGATCAAACATAACAAATGTAAGCATAAATGCTTAGTGAGTTCCCCAAAATACCACATACCACAAATACGCCACTCGAGGCTAACCCGACCCTCTGGTCAAGATGTCTCAGCGGGACCCTCCAGTCCCGTAGCTCGCCGGACCCTCTGGTCCAGTCATAGCTCATTGGGCTCTCTGGCCCGTTCTGAATCGTTGGACCCTCCGGTCTGGTCTATATAGTCATACAGCATACAAATAACACATAGCATACAATCTAATAAATATCACATAATCTCATACATAGCAGATAAGACCCTCTGGTCAACTCATAATACCACTCAAGGTAACGTATAGTGAGAAGACTCACCTCGCGTGTCTCGGTAACTCGTAAAGCTCTCAACCACTAGTGCTCGATCTCCCGAGCTATCGTCCTCCTACAACACAAGTGTATTTCTACTTAATACTACTTGACTCTGGCTGACTAATACCACGAAGTCAAACCAGTCAACACTGGTCAACGGTCAACCTAACTCACCGACTCTGGCGTGGACTCGCCGAGTTCCTACGGGAACCCGATCCCTCTGAATCTCTTCCGACTCACCGAGTCACTCACCCGACTCGGTTACTCAACCCCTGGTTCGTAATCGACGAACAACTCGCACCAACTCGCCGAGTCTGGGAAATGGACTCGGCGAGTGCATTCCATGCACATCCCCAAACGACCTTCTGAGGTCAGATCCGCTTCACTAACTCCTAGATCCAGT
Organism: Lactuca serriola; assembly: GCF_051521515.1. NCBI lineage: Eukaryota > Viridiplantae > Streptophyta > Magnoliopsida > Asterales > Asteraceae > Lactuca > Lactuca serriola. The sequence goes on from NC_136409.1 coordinate 144,403,418, forward strand.
CTCCTAAAGCTTATTGACCACGTAAAGTCCAAGTCTTGATGCTCATCAAGCATTGAATAGCTCATGAATGGTGTTTTAGCCTCAAATACATTGATCCCAGGCCAAAACCTCCATGGATACACATAAAGCTTTGGTAATGAGGTGCTCTGGACCTCTATGGGTCCAGATCCAAGACCTTAACTCGCTATGGGACCATGAGGACACTAGATCTAGCCACAAATGGGTCCAAAAGCCCTAAATCTACATGAACATCACAACAACAGAAAATGATTCGAGATTGTACCTCAGATGTGATGTTCTAGACCTCAAATCTTCAAGAATCCACCCCTCTCTTGCTTCCTCTTGGCTAGATCTCCTCTTTCCTTGCTAGACAACAACTCCAAGATCAATAATGGCTCCTTCCCTCACTTGAATCACTCAAACGATCTAGGGTTTCGCTCTGGGGACTGATGAGTGCAAATGACGGCCATAAGGCCCTTTAAATACGCCTCAAACCCGAGAAATTAGGGTTTCATTAAACAGCGTGGACTCGCCGAGTCTACTCTTGGACTCGTCGAGTCCAGACGCGAACCCGCGTCCAAATCCGCGAACATACTCGGCGAGTCTAGGCTCCAACTCGCCGAGTCCCCTCACCAATTACCAAAATAAATAAATAAATAATACCTGGGAATCCGGGCAGTTACAATTCTCCCCCACTAGAACTAGACTTCGCCCTCGAAGTCTCGCTCTGCAAATAACTCCGGATGCTGCTCACGCATCTCACGCTCCGGTTCCCAAGTCATCTCGGACCCCTTCCGATGTTGCCACTGAACCAAAACCAAGGGCACCTCCTTGTTCCGTAGAACCTTGATCTTTCGATCCACAATCGCAACTGGTCTCTCCACGTAGTTCAGGCTCGCATCCACCTGAATGTCCTCTAACGGCACTATCGCCGACTCGTCGGCTATACACTTCCTCAACTGAGACACATGGAAGGTATTATGAATCCGCTCCAATTTTGCGGGTAGCTCCAAGCGATATGCTACCCTGCCCACCCTCTCGATCACCCAAAACGGTCCAATATACCGGGGTTCTAGCTTGCCCCTCTTCCTGAATCGGATCACTCCTTTCCAAGGAGATACCTTCAGGAGAACATAATCACCGACCTGGAACTCGAGCTCGGTTCGACGTCTATCTACATAACTCTTCTAGCGACTCTGAGCGGTCAACAACCTCTGCCTGACCTGCTGGATCTGCTCAGTCGTCTGAAGCACTATCTCCGTACTACCCATCACGCGTTGCCGTACCTCACCCCAGCAAATAGGGGTACGACATCTCCTCCCATACAACAGCTCAAAAGATGGCATACCGATGCTCGAATGATGGCTGTTGTTGTACGAAAATTATGCCAAGGGTAGATAGGTGTCCCAACTCCCTCCAAAATCCAAAACGCATGCTCGGAGCATATCCTCAAGCGTCTGAATCGTTCGCTCGCTCTGTCCGTCCGTCTGCAGGTGGTATGCAGTACTGAAATGCAGCCTCGTACCTAACTCCTCATGGAACTTCTTCCAAAATCTGGAAGTAAATCACACGTCTCGATCCGAAACGATCGACAACGGAACCCCATGCCGCGATACCACATCCCTCACATACAACTCTGCCAACCTCTCAGCAGAAGAGCTCTCACTGATAGCAAGAAAATGAGCGCTCTTCGTCAACCTGTCCATAATCACCCAAATTGCATCGACTCCTCTCGCAGTCCTTGGCAATTTGGTGATGAAATCCATGGTAATCTGTTCCCACTTCCACTCGGCAATCTCCAACGGCTGCAGCTTACCATGCGGATGCTGGTGCTCGGCCTTAACTTGGCGACAAGTTAGGCACCTCTCGACGAACCAAGCAACATCCCTCTTCATACAGGGCCACCAATACTCCTTCTTTAGGTCCAAATACATCTTGGTAGCCCCGGGATGGATCGAGAACTTCGATCGATGCGCCTCCTCCATCAAAATGGTACGCGTCCCTCCCATAAACAGTACCCAAATCCGTCCCTGGAAGGTCATAAGCCCATGGCTATCAGTAACAAACTCCGACATCTGCCCGATAACTCGCTCTCTCTTACGGTTCTCTGGTCTCACCGCCTCGGCCTGGGCCCCTCAGATGGCATCCAATACCGGAGTCATCACCTTCAACCTCATACAGATATCTCGCATCGGGGCACCCTCTGCCCTACGACTCAGGGCGTCAGCTACCATATTAGCCTTGCCCGGGTGGTACAGTATCTCGCAATCATAATCCTTTACCACGTCCAGCCATCTCCTCTGTCGGATGTTCAGGTTGGGCTGATCCATCAAGTACTTCAAACTCTTGTGGTCTGTGTATATCGTACACCGAACCCCATACAGATAGTGACGCCAGATCTTGAGGGCGAACACCACAGCCCCCAACTCCAGATCGTGGGTGGGATATCTCGTCTCATGAGGCTTCAACTGCCTCGATGCATACGCGATCACATGCCCTCTCTGCATCAACACCGCTCCCAACCCTGATATCGATGCGTCACAGTACACCACGAAATCCTCCATCCCTTCCGGTAGTGCGAGCACAGGGGCTTCGCACAATCTCTGGCAAAGGGTCTCAAACGAGGTCTGCTGCTCTGGACCCCATGAGAAACTAACACCCTTCCGGGTCAACTTGGTAAGTGGCACGGCGATCTTGGAGAAATTTCTGATAAATCTCCGATACTAGCCTGCCAACCCTAAGAAGCTCCTGATCTCCGTAGGTGACCTCGGCACCTCCCAACTCATCACAGCCTCAATCTTGTCCGGGTCAACCAAAATCCCATCCTGGTTAACGAGATGCCCTAGGAACTGGACCTCCCGTAACCAAAAATCGCACTTGGAGAATTTGGTGAAAAGCCTCTCCGCTCTCAGAACTCCGAGGAGCTCCCTCAAATGCTCCTCATGCTGCTCTCTGGTCCTCGAATACACCAGAATGTCATCAATGAATACAATGACTGAACGATCCAACATCGGCCTACACACCCTGTTCATGAGATCCATGAATGCCGTTGGTGCATTGGTGAGCCCGAATGGCATCACCACGAACTCGTAATGCCCGTAACAAGTCCTAAACGCCGTCTTCTGCATATCCTCATCCCGAACTCTCATCTGATGATATCCCGATCTCAAGTCAATCTTGGAGAACCAAGACGCCCCCTGCAACTGATCGAATAGATCGTCGATCCTCGGTAACGGATAACGGTTCTTGACCGTCAACTTGTTCAACTCCCGGTAATCAATGCACATCCGGTGTGAACCATCCTTTTTCTTGACAAAAAGGATCGGCGCTCCCCAGAGAGAGCTACTGGGACGGATGAACCCTTTCCCCAACAGCTCTTGCAGCTGTGAGGATAACTCCTGCATCTCTGGCGGTGCTAGCCGATACAGCGCCTTGGCGATAGGCGCAGCCCCAGGAACCAAATCGATACGAAACTCCACCTGCCTCTCGGGAGGCACACCCGGCAACTCCTCGGGAAACACGTTCGGGAACTCACGCACTATCGGCACCTCATCCACTGAACTTGGCATCCCAGCGGCCTCTCGCACATCTGTCACATATGCTACGAACCCCTTGCAGCCCTGCTGCAAACTCCGCCTCGCTCTAGCAGCCGAACAGAAAACCGAACCACCACGAGTCCCCTCGCCGTAAACCGTCAGCGCTCCCCCACTAGGATCTCGGATCGTCACCAATTGACGCTCGCAATCTATGACAGCCCCAAAACGGCTCAACCAATCCATTCCTACTATGACACAAACATCCCCCATAGCGATCGGAAATCAAATCGATCGGGAACTCCACCCCGAAGATCTCCAGCATGCATCCACGTATCACCTCGGTAGCACATACCTCACGCTCATTTGCTATGGAAACCCACAGAGGTTGACTCAACGCCTCCCTCGGAATACTAATGTGTCGACTAAAAGCCAAAGATATGAAAGACCGACTCGCACCCGAGTTGAATAAAACTAATGTAGGTACAGAACTCACAAGAAAAGTACCTACGCATAACATATATCAATTACAATAGCATAAACTCAACATAAAATAGATAAAGATTACATACCCGCCACGACGTCAGGTGCTGCGCGGACCTCCTCCGCAGTCAGCTGGAAGGCTCTCCCCCTAGCCTTCGGTGCTTCGGCCTTCACTGGCCGGGTCTCGGCAGCTCGAACCACAGGTGCAGATCCCTACGCTGATCTCTGAAGCTGGGGGCACTCGGCCTTCCGATGGCCGGTCTGGTTGCAATGGAAGCAAACCGAGAACCCCTTCGGACAGTCCCTCGCAAAATGTCCTTCCTTCCCGCATTTGTAGCATAACCCAGTCTTGCACGGCCCGTCATCGCTCTTGCCGCACGTACCACAATTGCGGCCCCTCGAACTGCCTGTCCTCGAATCAGCGGGTTTTGCCCGCTTGGCGGCCGGCTGCGACTGCGCTGGTCGCCGATCACCCCTCTGCAACTCAGTCTCCTCCCTCGCCTGTGTCTCAAGCTCGATCTCCCTTTTCCTGGCATTTGCCTGGAGCTCGGCAAATGTCTGATAATTCGAGTTCGCCACGAACTCACGAATGTCCCTCCTCAAGATACTCAGATAACGGCTCATGCGAGCCTGCTCAGTGGACACCAACTCCGGGCAAAACAGCGCCCGCTCATGAAACATTCTCGTAACCACTGTCACTGACTCGGTCCCCTGCTTGAGGGTCAGAAACTCTTGAGCTAAACGTTCCCTCTCCACCTGGGGAACATACTCGTCACGAAACATCGCAGTAAACCTCTCCCAGGTCACTGCAGTCAGCTTAGCTGTAGAATAGCTCGCGGTCACGAATTTCCACCAGTCCTTCGCCCCCAAGCGAAGCTGGTTGAGTGCGAATCGCACCCTCAAGTGCTCCGGACACGAGCACGTATAGAAACACCCCTCCATGTCTGAGATCCACCTCATAGCGGCGATCGGATCCTGTGTACCATCGAACTCTGGTGGTTTCGTGTTGCTGAACTCTCGGTACAGCAACGAATCACCACCCTGGGATCTCGCAGCAGCAACAGCTGCGGTGGCTGCAGCAACAGCAGCATCAGTCTAAGCAGCGTAACGCTCGTCAAACGTCTCGATCAGTATGGTCTTAATAGACCCAAACATCTCTGGAATCTCGGCTCTGATGGCAGCAGCCACCTCCTCATGGATGATCCGACGGATCTCCTCATCGCTCACCCCACTGCTCTCGGGGTTATGGCGTGTCCCGACCATGATCAACCTCTGAAATACAACATAAGAAATATCAGGAATACTCTCGAGTATACTCACACTCGATAACTCAAACGTCCTCTCTCCTGGTATCCCCAAGGATTCTTACTTGGACTGCGCACCAATCCGGTGTCTTCAATAGTACGGGCCCAATACTATCGTCCACACCGAATCGATATACAACCCAAGTCCTCCTCCTAGGATCCCAAATCGCAAACACTCTACACTCGCTATGCACTGGCTACCCTCAATAGCCCTCTCCTGAGCTCCTCACTGCTACCTACTCACTCTCAAAGTATCTCATAGCAGCAGCGATCTCCTAAGCTAAGGCATCACAAATCAGGCTCACCCTAGTCCTAATAGGGATACCTAGCCTCTCTAACATGCACAACATAATATCTCATAACTCATAACATATAATGTAAGGGTATTTTGGGGATTCACCGTTCAGGCGTTGGCTAACCGTACACACCTTCCACTCTGCTCGTTTCCCAAAACCTCTTTTTCTTTTTAGAATTTTTTTTTATTTGAAAATTTCTCAAATCCTCGGTTTGAGTTCAAATACGCCCGAAGGTGCATCCGAATCCCTCAAATCAAGGCTCTGTTACCAACTTGTAACACCGTAAATTTAAAAATAATTTTTCATTTTTAAAACCACATAATGTATCACATCACAAATCAAAATCTATAATCAATTCTGTTTTCAAAAACAAATCCCAAGATCTCTACACATAAAAATCTCCATCAGTGTGTGTGTACGTGTCAAGTCGTCGCCATCCCACGGTCCTCGCTGGTACCTGAGACATCAAACATAACAACTGTAAGCATAAATGCTTAGTGAGTTCCCCAAAATACCACATACCACAAATACGCCACTCGAGGCTAACCCGACCCTCTGGTCAAGATGTCTCAGCGGGACTCTCCAGTCCCGTAGCTCGTCGGACCCTCTGGTCCAGTCATAGCTCATAGGGCTCTCTGGCCCGTTCTGAATCGTTGGACCCTTCAGTCCGGTCTATATAGTCATACAACATACAAATAACACAAAGCATATAATCTCATAAATAGCACATAATCTTATACATAGCAGATAAGACCCTCTGGTCAACTCATAATACCACTCAAGGTAACGTATAGTGAGAAGACTCACCTCGCATGTCTCGGTAACTCGTAAAGCTCTCAACCACTAGTGCTCGATCTCCCGAGCTATCGTCCTCCTACAACACAAGTGTATTTCTACTTAATACTACTTGACTCTGGCTGACTAATACCACGAAGTCAAACCAGTCAACACTGGTCAACGATCAACGGTTAACGGTCAACCCGACTCACCGAGTCTGGCGTGGACTCGCCGAGTTCCTACGGGAACCTGATCCCTCTGAATCTCTTCCGACTCCCCGAGTCACTCACCCGACTCGGTTACTTAACCCCTGGTTCATAATCGACGAACAACTCGCACCAACTCGCCGAGTCTGGGAAATGGACTCGGCGAGTGCATTCCATGCACATCCCCAAACGACCTTCTGAGGTCAGATCCGCTTCACTAACTCCTAGATCCAGTCTCCTAAAGCTTATTGACCACGTAAAGTCCAAGTCTTGATGCTCATCAAGCATTGAATAGCTCATGAATGGTGTTTTAGCCTCAAATACATTGATCCCAGGCCAAAACCTCCATGGATACACATAAAGCTTTGGTAATGAGGTGCTCTGGACCTCTATGCGTCCAGATCCAAGACCTTAACTCGCTATGGGACCATGAGGACACTAGATCTAGCCACAAATGGGTCCAAAAGCCCTAAATCTACATGAACATCACAACAACAGAAAATGATTCGAGATTGTACCTCAGATGTGATGTTCTGGACCTCAAATCTTCAAGAATCCACCCCTCTCTTGCTTCCTCTTGGCTAGATCTCCTCTTTCCTTGCTAGACAACAACTCCAAGATCAATAATGGCTCCTTCCCTCACTTGAATCACTCAAACGATCTAGGGTTTCGCTCTGGGGACTGATGAGTGCAAATGACGGCCATAAGGCCCTTTAAATACGCCTCAAACCCGAGAAATTAGGGTTTCATTAAACAGCATGGACTCGCCGAGTCCACTCTTGGACTCGTCGAGTCCGGATGCGAACCCGCGTCCAAATCCACGAACATACTCGGCGAGTCTAGGCTCCAACTCGCCGAGTCCCCTCACCAATTACCAAAATAAATAAATAAATAATACCTGGGAATCCGGGCTGTTACAACCACAACACTGCTACTCCCAAGCAAATCGCTCAATATGATGCTCATGAGAGGGACGCGACAAAGGTGTCGTGTATCATGCTTGCAACCATGACTGCCGAACTCCAGAAGTCCTACGAGGACTACTATCCCTACGAAATGCACCAAGATTTAATGGCAAGGTACCATCAAAGTGCGAGGCAGGAAAGGTACGATATCATCGCCTCCATGATTACTACGAAGATGAAGGAAGGAGAGTCCATCACCGCCCACTTACAAAAGATGCAGAGATTTGTGGATCGCTTACTGTAGTTAAATGTCAACTTCGATGAAGAGTTAGCCATTGACATCATCCAACACTCTTTGCCTCCCTGTTATGATCAGTTTCGTATGACTTATCATATGAACAAGGAGGAGGTCACTCTAAGCAAGATCCAAGGCCTTCTACGAACTGCTAAGAGTAGTTTGAAAGGCAAATCTGTTGCATCTACTCCTACTGATGTTGCCCCTGTCTTGGCAATTGGACAAGGGAAAGGGAAGAATAGGAAGGCTCCTTCTAAGAGCCACAAGTGAAAGTCCCATGACGGAACCTCTTCTAGTGGAACCAAATGTGGTTCTGCTACTCCCTCTTCCAATCAGAAGGATGCAGAGTGCTTCCACTGTCACGACAAAGGGAATTGGAGACGAAGCTGCCCGAAGTATCTGCAAGACATAAAGGATGGGAAGATAAAGCCCACGTTCGTAGGTATTTACATTATTCAATCTAATAACTTATCACATGCTATTTCTTGGGTCCTTGATACAGGATGTGGATTTCACATTTGTTCTGATTTGCAGGGTCTAAAAAGAAGTAGGGATGTAGAGCATGGGAAGATGAACTTGATCATGGGGAATAGGAAAGCATCGCCTGTCACCAAGATTGGAGTTTATTCTTTAGTGCTTAGTATTGAGTTAGGTTTAGAGTTGAATAATTGTTGATATTCATCAGAAATGACACGAAACATTATTTCTTTTCATGGTTTGTATAAACAAGGTTTTAGATTTTCATTTAATAATGAAACTGGTTCTATTAGTGCTTTCTTGAATGGTACTTTCTATTTTGAAGCATTGCCTTGTAATGGTATATATGAAACTGTGATGGTTATAGACAACTTAGGAAATAATGTGTTGCATATCGATTCGTCCAATAAGTTGGACAAAGCATGCTTGTGGCATTGTCGTCTTGGACATGTCAACAAGAAACGCATAGCCCAACTCTAAAAGGATGGAGTCTTGGAGTCATTTGACCTTAGGTCCGATGACACGTGCGAGTCTTGTTAGCTTCGAAAGATGACCAAGTCACCCTTTACTAGTACTTGTGAAAGGGGTGAAGGTTTTTTGGATCTCATACCTACGGATGTATATGGGCCCTTTAGATCCACCACAAGGGCTGCGAACCGCTTCTATGTGACTTTTACCGATGATTATAGCAGATATGGGTATATCTACTTAATCAAGCAAAAGTCAGAAACTTTTGAAAAGTTCAAAGAGTTTAACCAAGAAGTGGAGAATCAGCTGGGCAGGAAGATAAAGATGCTCCGATCCGATCGAGGTGTAGAGTATCTTAGTATCGAGTTCCACGACTATCTTAAGGAATGTGGAATTGTTTCACAATTGATGCCACCTAGGACACCACAGTTGAATGGTGTGGCTAAGAGGCGCAATGGAGCCTTGTTGGACATGGTTCATTCCTTGATGAGTCGAGCTTCGTTACCTATCTCATTCTAGGGGTATGCCTTAGAGACTGCCACCCATATCCTTAATTTAGTCCCAACTAAGAAGGTTGCCAAAACACCTCACGAGATGTGTACAGGGAAGGTTCCCTTGTTAGCACATATAAAGGTTTGGGGTTGCGAGGCTTTCATAAGACGAGAGATTCACGGCAAGCTCGAACCTCATAGTGAGCATTGTATATTCATTGTCTACTTGCAAAAGTCCTTTGGATATCTCTTCTATAGACTGAGTGACAATCTTTTCTTCGTTGCGAGGATATGGGTTTTCAGAGAGAGAGAGAGAGAGAGAGAGAGAGTGAGAGAACTCATATGCTAAGAGGATAGTGGCAGGAAAATTGATCTTGAAGAGCTTCAAGAGTCAATCGATGAAGGAACCTCTAACACGAGACTCAACCCAAGGAGGAAACTCCTATTGAACCGATTGATGAGTCATTACCTCATAGACATTCCAGTAGGGTTAGTGTTCCACATGTGTTGTATGTTTTCCATATAATAGCTGAAGGTGATATGTTTATCAGTGATAGCACACTGGTAAATTTGGATGAACCTAACAACTACAAGGAAGCCACGGAAGGCATGGAGTCTGCGAAATGGGAAGAGGCTACGGATAGCGAGATTCAGTCCATGTATGACAATCAAGTTTGGAACTTGGTTGACAATATACCAGGTCGTAAGACGGTCGGGTGCAAATGGATCTTCAAGAAGGAGACCGACATGGATTGGAAAGTACACACATATAAAGTGTAATTGGTTACGAAGGGATTTACTCAAACTCCCGAAGTTAACTATGACGATACCTTCTCACCAGTAGCAAAGATTAAATCTATAAGGGTTATAATATCCATAACTCCTTTTCATGATTATGAAATATGGCAGATGAATGTCAAAACCGCTTTCCTAAATGGGAAGTTAGCTGAAGACGTTTACATGAGTCAGCCAGAGGGTTTTATCGATACGAAGCACCCTAATAGAGTGTGTAAGATTGATAAATTCATCTATGGATTAAAACAAGCATCTCGTAGATGGAATCTTTGTTTCAATGAGAAAGTCAAAGAGTTTGGTTTTTCGAAAAGCGAGGATGAGTCATGTGTATATGTCAAAGCCACTGGGAGTATAGTTATCATTCTCGTATTGTATGTGGATGACATACTTCTCATAGGAAACGACATCCTAACCTTGCAGCAGGTTAAGTCTTGGCTTAGGAAGTGCTTCGCTATGAAGGACCTCAGAGAAGCTGCTTATCTTCTAGGGATAAGGATATTGAGAAATATGAGTAAAATGCTAATAGGACTTAGTCAAAGTACTTACTTGGACAAGGTGTTGAAACGTTTTAGCATGGAGAATTCCAAGAAAGGGGAGTTACCAATCCAAAGCAATACCAAGTTGAGTAAGACTCAAAGTCCGAGTACCGAAGCTGAGATAGCAGAAATGAGACGACTACCTTATGCTTCCGTTGTTGGCTCGATAATGTATGCTATGAAGTGTACTCTCCTTGATGTGGCCTTCGTTTTGAGCATGGTCAGCAGATATCAAGGAAATCCTGGTAGAAGTCATTGGACTGTGGTAAAGAACATTCCTAAGTACCTACGAAGGACTAGTTTCTTATCCTCGGTGGGAGTGATGACTTGAGAGTGCAAGGGTATAGTGACGCTAGTTTTCAGATTGACTGAGACAATTTCCGCTCTAAGTCGGGCTGGGTGTTTACCCTGAATGGAGGAGCAGTGACTTGGAAAAGTTCCAAGCATGAGACTGTATCTGATTCAACGTGCGAATCAAAGTACATATCAGCGAGCGAAGCGTCGAAGGAGGCGATATGGCTAAAGAACATAATCGGAGACCTTCGAGTTGTACCTGCCATAAAGGAGCCTATAGAGATTTTCTGTGATAACGAGGGTGTGGTCGCCTTAACCAAGGAACCGGGGGATCATGGTAAATCCAGGCATATCGACAAAAAATATCACTTCATTAGACGTCAGTTAGAAGAGGGACTCCTCGTAGTGAAGATGGTATCGTCAAAATAGAACCCAGCAGATCCCCTTACGAAGGGACTGGGTAAGGTTAAGCACTTGCAGCATGCTAGGAATACTGGGCTGAAGGACGATATTAGTTTTAGTGATTAGATAGCTTTTAGAAACTTCTAATAGATAAAATGTAATTGACATTTGATGATTAAATAAAAGAGTTTTATTTATGAGTAAAGTTACTATCTTGTGTCAATTGTTTACTATTGTTTCATTTTGCATGTTTTGATTTCCAGAATAATATGATTATTCAAACAATCCACAATCGATCGTACTTTGGAAGTAAGTATTGAGGATAGATTGTCATTAATTGGCTTGTAGATTGTCTAAGCGTTTAGACATAGCAAAGGTTTGCTGCAACGCTCATTAGTGCTCCTGAAATAAGATTTGAGTATTGGATTAAACCTCCGCCCACATGAATCACTTCATGGAATTAATCACAAGTGATTGTGAGACGATAATATCGTATAGTCTTTAAACTGAGATATATGAGTTGTTGTTTAAGAGTTGGTTGTGCATTGATAATGCATAAACGCATCAGTAACTTGATGTTATAAAATGCATTGCTATGTATGATTTAATAAGTAAATAGTACAAGCATATAAGTCAAATTTTATGTATCCCTTTTATCCTAAGAGGATTAAAGGCGATATATTGGGCCCCTCGATGATTTTGTGTTGACTTATGTGTCGAGCCCGGTCAGGACTAAGTTGATGTGTTCAATTAAGTTCTATGTCAGAAAAATCGGAAATCGGGAAACAAACTGCTGGACAATAAGTATGACTATGTTCCATGTATTTGTCTGCATGATATTTGGAGAACGAAGGACTACATGATCCCTTATCTACAGGACGTGTCAGAGTTCGACAACAACTTTTGGGAGCTACGATTGCTAATTGGATTTTGAAGTCGTACTTGCATTTATAGTTATTAGACTTATCCAAGTGGGAGACTGTTGGATTAGGTGTCTAAGCCCATAACAATATTTCGTACTTGAACCGATAGTAGCATGGTCCTTTTGGGTTGCCTTCACCATAACAACTTGACTTGATGAATTATGGAGAAAGAGGTTAATTATGATTTATTAATATATTATAGGAATAATATATTAAAAGAGAAATCATATTATTTAATTAATATTGGTCAAGAATTAATTTAGAATTAATTTAGAATTAATTTTGTGGTCAAAACAGATTAATTAAATTAGAGGGGACTGGTACTGTAATTGTAAGATAGTTACAAAGTTGGGCTTAGGATCCCTAAAGAAGGGATGGACGAATTCTATGGGGAAGCCCACATAGAAATCGTCCATAGGGGCCTTCTGGAAGGATCATGTGGACTGCTTAAGGCCTAAGCAATCTGATTAGGGTTTTGACTGAAACCCTAACAACTCAACTATATAAAGACCCTATGGCACTCCTAAAATCAGCCACTTGAAACCCTAGAAGGATATTGAGCCAATTTTGTGCCTCTCCCTCTCTCTTTCTAATATTTCTCTGCTGCTCTTTGTGTTTGTGATCTATTAGAGGCATCACATTTGAGGTGCTAAGTTCTCAAAGGTTAAAGATCAAGCAAGCTACAATCGAAAGGTAAGATTCTAACTTTGTTTTAAATATAAATTTCGATTTAGGCATGCTAGTTTAGGGTTCATAGCTTTGGATATTTTTATTATATGTATAACTAGAGAAAAACCTAGATCCAAAGCTTTAGGGTTGCATGTGCACCATAGAATTGATGTAATGCTTAAAACCCAATAAAAATTACATCTGATGATGTTTATAGCTTGGAGGTTATATTAGATTATAGTTCACACACTCATCACAATTCACAGATTAAAAAACCTAAATTCACATTATTTGAGAAAACACTAATATAATAAAAACACGTTTAAATTCACATTAAAACTTATAAAACATCATACATATACTGCTGAAAATTTATAAAAAGTTCATTTAATCACAGCTAAAACTTATGAAAAAAATCATACATTCACAAATTAATACTTACAAAAAACCATATATTCACAACTTATGACTTATAAAAACATGTAATTACACCTTAAATCTTTTTTTTTTTCTAATTGAATCAATCAGATATGTATAAAATCCATGAATTAACAACTTAATAATTATAAAAAATGCTTATTCACAGCTTAAGCAACTAGTTCATAAAATTATTCATATTATTCAATGTTTAAAAACATACCTTGTTTTTGGTGAATCATTTCATCAAACCCCTTCAATGCATCTTATATCCAGATCTGAGATTGTTCCCTTACTTTAGATCCATGAGCACTGATGGTAGGCATCAACAACGGTGGTGCGATGTCGGTTGTTGTAGAGGTGGAGTCACATCAACGGTGGTAACATCAGATCTGGATGTCAGGTCTGTTGGCAGTGATTTCCATCAGATCTATTGTTCCGACGAAGCAAATCAGAGAAGTTCTCTTGTATTCCAACATATATGGATGTTGAAGATCTGGAGACGAACTAGATCTGGACTTCAGAGCAGAGTGTGACGGTTTTTGATGTTCCAACGAAGCACAATAGCTGATGTTAGGTGTTGGTCGGTGGTGATAAGTTCGACTATCAGATCTAACCAAATTGCACCAGATCTGATATGTTTTGTGTTTTAGAGAGAGAAAGTAAAGCTGAAACAACTTCTTGACTTCAGATCTGAAACCAAAAGGCGATCGACAGTGATGGAGGAAGGTGCTGGTTATCACCGCTCGCCGGAGCCCATAATCCGGAGGAGAAAATCGAAGATCTGAAGTTGAAAATAGGAAATCTAAATTCGAAAATTGTAGATATGAAGAGAGAAATCATAGATCTGAAGCTGAAATTGTAGATCTGAAGAGGAAAATCATAGATCTAAAGCTGAAATTGTAGATCTGGAGCCAACCGGAACTTATGGATCTGATGGCGGCGATTCATCGGTGGTATGAGGCGGTGGCAGTCAAGGGTGGTGGCTGGTGGCTAACTGATGGTAATGTTTGTGTGTTCTCTAAGTTTGAGATGAGAGAGAAAATAATCATGTAAGAATGTATGTAGTGTGTAGATCTGGTTATAAAATTTGGTTGTTATGGTTCTTAATTTTGGTGGTTCTCATTTGAACATTTACATATATATATATATATATATATATATATATATATATATATATATATATATATATATATATATAGACACACACATACACACACACACACACACACATATATATATATATATATATATATATATATATATATATATATAATCATGTTATTAATTCGAAATTCGATCTCTTAGTACCATTCAATTTTACTCTATAATTACTCAAAGTATGTTTATTAATTTCACTTGTAAATTCTATAAGTTTATCCACAAAGCCTTATTATACTCTACAAATCGCAAGAAAAAACTCGTTATACTCAATAATTCTCAATCACACAATTTCTCCACATACTCGTTTATTATTCTAAAATGACAAAACTGCAAAATTGGTCCCTATGGTATTCAAAAACTTTGGATAGGGTCCAAAAAGTTTTCGACTTGCATGGATGCTCCAAAATCAAGGTTTTTCTTTGGTTTTGGTCCTGAAAATATTGAAATGTCCATTTTACCCTTATTATTTCTTTTTTCCATTTTCTTATTATGTTTAGTATTTAAAAAATTATAAAAAAATAAAAAATAAAAAAAATATCACCCTACCCCTCTGAATCCACCCACCGTACCCCCTCCCCTCTCTCTCTCTCTCTCTCTCTCTCTCTCTCTCTCTCTCGTCGGTAACCAATAACACTCACATTTATTTGTTCTTCAACATTCAAGAACACTAATGTATCTTCTTCACTCACATCCTCTCTCGACTCCGGCTCAGACAAGGATTTACTTTGTAATTGGTTGTACGATACCTTCCTCTATTCCGATCCACACCTTTGCCTTGTCGTCCTCACGTTCATTTATTTCGCACTGGGAAACAAAGAAGACGCAGAAAAACCATAACTATTTCACCATCGCTGGAAACCCTAGTTCTGCAATTCCAGAGATAACCTCCATGGTAGGTGGCGTTGCAAGGCCTCTATCTCAACAAAATCATAAAAACGAAATGAAATTGAAGGCAAGATATCGATTGCTTAACAAAGTTGTCTCTGTCTACCTTCACCTCGATCAAGGAACATCAATGGAAAAATAAACAACACTATCATCTTCTTGAAATCTCCAACCTATTTTTTTAATCGATTTTTGATCTGAAAGGGTTGAACGTCTGAAATCGAGTTTTGAACCAAATTTTATTCGTCGGGGCAGCTCTATGGGAAAAGATGAAATCTAAAGTTGAGTTACAAAGCAAAATCGGAGACCCAAGAACACGCAGATCTAACATCAGAGGTCCAAAAAAGGGATTTTTTTGGAAGTGTCCCAGAGTCTACGCTGAGGAATCTCTTTGTGCACTTTCGCAAAACTCCACTGTCGCTTTGGTTGTTTAGGCTCTGAATGTGAAGATTGGGTGGCGGGGGCTTTGGTGGTCCTGAATCCGAGGAGTGATTTGAAGAATTTCGAGTTCTTTGCCATTTGGAAATTTGGTTAAAGTAGTGTATTGAGAGTAGCTCCGGCAAGTAGTTTGTTGGGGAATGCATCTTACTGAGAGAGAAACCGATCTGTGTTTTTGGGTGTGTGTGTGTTTGAGAGAGAGAGAGAGTGTGTGTGTGTGTGTGTGTGAGAGAGAGAGATTATTTTTTATTTTTTATTTTTAATTATTTAAATACCAAAGTAAATAAAGAAAATAGAAAAAAGAAACAAAAAGGGCAAAATCGACTTTTCAAGTGTCTCAGGGACCAAAAACCCAGAAAAACTTTGATTTTGGACCTTTCATACAAGTTGGAAACTTTTTGAACCCTATCCAAAATTTTTTGAATACCACAGGACCAATATTACAGTTTTGTCGTTCTAAAATACTTGATATATATATATATATATATATATATATATATATATATATATATATATATATATATATATATATATATATATATATATTATAGTCGTTTATCAATTATTTAAAAATCAATATAACTTGGCTACAATAATACGGCTAAGTAATAATAGGATTTAGCGTTATAGCTACTTAAACCATTATTTCATTTAATAATTTCAGCAATGGATTTACGACTCCTTAATCTACCTTTTACATGATAATTCAGTAATAAGATATCAATTGTTATCAAAGGATATTACCACAAAGTCTTTGCTATGCGACTCACCATATTTGTTTGGTGTTGTCAAGAAACTCATTACGTGACCCACTAAACTCTTTACTTGTCACCACAAAGGTTCTTGTTATGTGGTATTTCATACTCTCAAAATACTATTATAAAAAATTCGTTAAGTATTACCATCATATACTCATTATTTAGTATTTTATGCTTGTTACTTGTTATTGCAAAATACATTGTTTATTTCACTTTACTTATTGGATATTATCATAAAGTACTCATTATATGACCCACTAAACTCGTTACACGTCACCATGAGGTTCTCGTTATGTGGTTTATATTACTCATTAAACATCAACAACTATAATTTAATTCTCTCTCTCTCTCTCTCTCTCTCTCTCTCTCTCTCTCTCTCTCTCTCTATTACAATAATCAACCATAAATAACTATATTAGCTCACTAAACTATGCAACAACAAACAAACAAAATATATATATATATATATATATATATATATATATATATATATATATATATATATATATATATCATTTACACTTTCTTAGTAATTCATATAGAAATAACTGCTATAAATCTCAGTACTCATATAGTTTTCAATTAATAATAACTCACACATTATATTTTTGACATAGACAATAATCACTATATATCTAGATTTCAACTGTCTAAAAGAAATATAGTTAGTCACCTTGAAATATGGCATGAATTTACTTTCAACTCTTAAATTTCCATTCTCTATCCTCATTCCTCCACTTCGACAACTATCAAAATAACATATGATTTTTCAATATCATTATTCAAGATATAAACTCTCTCGTATTCTTAATTCAACATTCTCACAAACTCATAATATTGAAATTTATAGGAAAACTCATCAAGCCCCATGGATTACTCATCTATGTGTCTTAATCTCATTTTAAATCTTCATTGCACCAATTGAATATCATTATTCCATTTACATGTCACTTTTACTTGACTTAATGTCTCAACTAACTTTAAAATAAAATTTTATCATACTTTATGAATTAATATTTCAATGTCTTAATCATTTAAGACATAAACTAAACACCATTTATTAATCACATTAACAGTTCAATACTGTAGCTTAAGGTACATGTCCTTAAAGCGAGACATAATCAAATTCTTAATCCATCAAGTGAAAATCAATTATAATTCACATATAACTCATCTATATGAATTAATTCATCTAATCATGTTACCAAATTAAAAATAAACTATAATCCACATATAACTCATCAAAATCAATTATAATCCACATATACATTTCACCGAATCTTGATTACAAGCTTAATTTCAAGTTTTAAGCATAGAATCATACTATAATCATGTTACCAAGCTTAAATCTTTGAAGTTACTATTTAATCAAACATAATACAAATCTAGGGTTTATAAGCCTCAAAGAAAAATCACCCATATAATCGAAAAGAATCATGTGACTGGAGTCGAAATGAATTATTTGTTGAAAGCTCAAGAATCACGATTGTGAGATCTAATTGAGGGTGTTGAGCAGAAACAAGAAGAAAGATTGGCTGATTATTCAAAGAGTTTTGATTATGAAGTCCAATAGGTTCATGATGTTGCCAAGGAACATCATGAACTTTTCATCAAAAAGGTGAAGGAAACGAAGGTGTCTCTTGATCTCAAAATTGTTGGGAAGAAGTAAAGAAGATGGAGGAAAACTACAAATTTTTACATGGAAAAGTAGATGTGATTGTTGGTGCCAAAACTCATTTGGTTGAATTCAACAATGACTATAGGAAGTAGCCTCAAGTCAAGTCTGAGAAGGATGAAAAGGTGTTTGAGAAAGTGGAGGAATTCTTATATGGAATTAAAGAAACTTTATCAAAGGTGGATCTTTTGAACCAATCAACCATATCTCAAGAGTCGATATCAAAGATGGTTTCGAATATTGAGTCGAACATCAAAGTTGAGCTGGCTCTAATCCTCACTTTGGTACTTTGTTTACCAGCTAATGCTCCACGTGTTGTGTAAGTCTCGCAAGGGGGAAAGAGAGGAGTTGGATGAGCTGGATCGTCCAAAAATTCTGGTGATGATATATAAGTTGTGGTTGGAAAGGTTATTTCAACTCAAATTCCAACAAGAATCCCAATGAATCCAATAACTGTATCTTCGACAACAATGACTACAACACCAAATGTTCCGAGAGTGCCATTGAAAGGTATTTCGAATAAAGAGGGTGAAGAAGGTTTAAGTAATGCTCTTGTTAAAGCAACTTCAACAATTGATCTAAAAGACAAAGGAAAGGTCATTCTAATTAAACAATCGGGTGAGGAAAAGAAGAAGCTAAAAGCTTTAGAGTTGGAACGTCAAAGGTAAGTGAATAGCATCCTTCGAAAAAGAGAGAATGATCCACTAGGATTGAAAAAGGTAATACAAACAAGCACTGGTGTTATGAAACAATTGTTGGGGAAGAATGATGAATTTCTCAAAAAACTGAAGAAGAGTTTTGAGAATGAAAATTCTGATTTCACTCAACTCGATTTTCCAATAAATCACATGCTTTTCACATCTCCACAACTCAAATTAGTAGATAACTTCAAAGAAAAAACAAATACAAAGAGCTGAAGATTAGCTTTCATGCAATCTTAGGAAAGAATGAAGATGAAGTATGGTCTTTCGTGAAGGTTTTGAAAGTGATGAAAATCGAAAGGGATACTCTGTTTGAGAGTGTGCTTCAGAAATTTTGTTATTCGGTTGTGAGAGAAAACAATGTCGAGTTTAAGTTCACAGTTACTGATTTCCCTATGTTTAATTTGAATGATCTTATCTTAGTCACAAAGATATTGATAAATATGGATGTTTCAAAGATCCCTGAGGCGAATCGAAATGACTTCATCATCAGATTTGGTCATAATAAGGCTTTACTGGATAGCTACTATGAATATTTGGCTATCACAAATAATGATCTTGCCATTACTATCAAGAAGACTGCGAAAGTGCCTCAAACTCTGGCAAAGGCAAAATTGAACATCAATGAATTTGAAGATGGCGAAATCATTTATCAACCTTATGGTGTTGTGTTCCAAGGAAAGAACAGGGGATGATTTTTGTTGAAGTTTTTGTTTCAAGTGTATGATTTGGAAAGATATACGAGTTCTCATTTCATAAACATTATGATTCAAATCAACAACAGCAAAAGGAATGATGATGGAGACAAGTTAGAGATAAGGAAGATTCTCTTTTGGTATATGGAAATGGAAAGAAAGCTTTTACTGATGGCGAAGTTGATTGCTTAATTTTTGACTTTTCTCATAAGGGGGAAAATGTTGGGTCGAATGTGTGTAGTGAGAAGTCGAAAGTAGTATGTGTCTGTAAGGTGTCGAAAGTAGAATGGTTTCGACACATTATCTATTTTACAAGGCAGTTCAGTTTCGGTACATAATGTCTAGTCCTTGTAATTTTTTGTTAGTCTGTTGTATCCTGAAAATAGCATAAGTACATAGAGTAGAGGATAACGATCTGAACGTCATTTTTCTCTTGTACTCAAAATTCTCTCTTGTACTCTTTAGACTATAATCGAGCCAAACAGATCATATTGGGATCTCATGTCTATTTACATCTTTTTATTGAATCAATTGTGTTCTTAATCAATCTCTAACTCACATCAGACAACTGGTCTGAGGACTTCTAAGACCCTGATTAAAAGGTAAACTAAAGAAAATATTAATTTTTTTTTGCATTATAAGAGTAGCAAGGGAATTAAGACCATAACTTGTGTGGTTATCTTGAACTATGTTATGATGTTGTATTGTCTCAACCTTGCTATTTTTAAACTTTTAAACTTGTTTTGAACTATGAAACCATATGTTTTCTGTAATTAAACTTTGAACTTATTTTATTTAAAATTAAATGATTTTAAAAAGGTATTTTAAACTACCCTAGTAAGAGGTGTTTCAAACTTGTACATTATGAGGTGCACACTCATAAATGACATATTCCTCCATTATACACTAGTGGAAGAAGTAATTTCTTTTACATCTAAGTGAATCTAACCTAACTATCACTCATAGTTGTAGACAATTTTTAACTCCAACCCCCATTTTATGAAAACCTCAATCAACTAATCTCAAGATAAAGAATCATATGCATTTTCGAAGTCCGCCATAATCACCATTGGTTTTTGTCTATGTAATTTGTAGCATCCAACAATTTCATTTAACATCAAAGGGTTGACTAAAATTTTACCCTCTTTGATAAACACTGATTGCTCCTTGCTAATCACATCTAATGACATAAGATAACATATTACCCAATAGTTTGTCAATACATTTATATTTGCAATCCATTAAGCTAATTGCTATACGATCTTAAATAAACTTGATAATAGTTTTCATAATTAAAACAAACAGTTAAATATAATAACGGTTACATGATGTCATATAAGCTCAACATTTGAGGTATTAATGCATTGAGATAATGACTTTGTAGGGTAATCAACCGTGACTTTTATACATATTTAATCATTTTTTACATACTATTTACCATTAAGCTCACACAATTTATTCAAAACCTACAATTTTAATATGGTAATACAGTTTAAATGTTTAATGTTTTTTTAGCCAAAAATGATTATCGAAAATGCCATAGTTGTTTATCCAACATCAAATGTTAGGTTAGCTATGTCTTTTAAACAACAAATTGAGTTTAATGATGTATTCTTTTAACATTAATCCGAATAAATCAACAATAGATTATCAAAATGATATTTTTCAAACAATAAATATATATATTTAATGTTTAATCTTTGAAAAAATAGGAAAATCTCCATTAAAGTCCTGTTATTTTACTTTAATTTAAGAATAAGTCTCAAACTAAAATTTGTTTATAAAAAAACATAATTATCATTAAAAACGTTGATCTAACATTTTTCCCGGTTGTATTGAACCCAATAAACCGGGAAAAGAAAGTCAAATCGTCATTTTTATAGGTAGTTCGTGTTTTTTCATAAACAAATTTTAATTTGAGATTTATTTGTAAATTAAAATAAAACAACAAGACTTTAATTGATTTTCAAAAAAAAAAATCTTTAAAAGTCATAGCTAATTAATTTACAAAGTCGATATCACTAATGCAATTACATATGTACTTTATATACGTTATGGGAAAAAGGAAAAGACTAAAAGTGAAAGAGTACAAAGTACAAAAGTTTCATATCGGTATCAAAATCGTTCACATCGTGATTTGAATGTTAACCTGTATCTCTTTGTTTTCAAATAAAGTTTTCTTGTCGAAGTGAAGTAAAATGTAAAAAATCTGTGTTTATGTATATGATAAGTTTATATTTAAAAATAATTTAAAATAGTTTTTTTTTTGGTAAAACACATATTCAATGATATTTTTAAAACAAAAATATACAGTATTATAATAAATTTGATTTTGTCATTAGGGTGAGGTTCAATAGAGAACCATAATTAACTAAGGAACCAATCTATTTTTCAACTTTTAAAATTTATTTTTTATTAAAAAAAAACTAAAAATACAGAGATTCATAACTTTTTATCCTTTTTCCAATGATGTAAAATTTGATTTTTTTTACGTCAAATTCACAATGTGAATTTTTGAAAATTCACAACGTGAATCCGGATTCACACGGTGAATCCGAAAAATATTTTTCACATTCACAATGTTAATATATGAATTTAGATATTTTTAGATTTTTTCTTTCGATAAAGAATAAGCTCTAAAAATTAAAAAAAAAAAAGATTTGGCTCCTTGAAGAACCAATAATTATGGTTCTCTATTGAACTTTTTCCTTTGTTATTATATTATGCTGTTTGGATAGTTATTTATAAATATGTAATTTTTACTGGAATTATACAAACATAATTCATGCACAAGCATTTAACCTTTAATATTTTTTGACATATTATGTAGAACAATTCTTGTATAATTTCAAAAATGCTGCATTTTAAAAGAACAATTGTGTTAACAATTTTTTTAGTAATTTTGGATAATTTACTTATATAATTCTGAAATTGATTATATTCTATTCTAAATGACCAAAAAGGTAAAACAAATTATCTTTAGATAAATTGATTTTTATTATATTCTACGAATCATTATTTTTTATACCGATAAATGATATATATTAATAAAAACTAATATCATAAATACCTTATAATTGGAATTTTTTTCAAATTAACTATTCTTTTACTAAAAAAATATATTGTATTTCTGAATTATTCGGATTTTGCTGTTTTATAAGGTTTATCGGTAAACTTTCGATTATAGGCAACATTTTATTTTTTTTAAAACTCTCGGACTTTTTTTTCAATATAAAACCTCAACATTTTTATTCTGAAATGTGTTTATTTAATATGAAATTTTCAAGTAAAAAAATCTAAGATGCTTTTCCAAAAGAAAAAAGTTGAAGGTTTTTTAAGAAAAAGTATGAAAATCCAAGATTACTAATAAACCTGTTCAAAAATTCAAATCGAATAAAATTAAAAAAATATATAAAACAATTATATAAAATAAAATTATAGTTTAACTGAAAAAAATCCAAAATATAAACTATTTATAATATTAAGAATATATATATATATATATATATATATATATATATATATATATATATATATGTTCAAAAGAGAACATTTCTTAAATTGAGAACATTCGAGAACAAATTTCACCCAACACCCGCATCTTTTAAGTTTTAATAGTTAGAGGGCTTATGTGTAATTCAACCCAACAATTCCCTGAGCTTTCCTTCTTCACGCAGAAAATCAACAACACCTCACTCCAATCTTCCCTCCGCCCAGAACCGCCTCCTGTCGCTATGCCTCTCCGCCAGTGATCCTACCTTGCGCTCTTCTTCTTCCAACGCTCATTCACCTATTGTCGATACTTGTTTTAGAAATCCAATGCTCAAACCCGACAATCTAATTCCATTCGAAGGTACTATAACTTCTCTCTCTCTCTCTCTCTCTCTAGCTCATTAGATCGATGAAATGAGAAATGAGCGTAATTATCAACTATTTGGATTGATTACGAGCTCATGATAATGATTTTTTGATACAATCGGTTCATATTTGTATTTTCAACAACATGACATTTGATGTGATTCAACATTTTGTTCTTAGTTGAAACCAAATTGGAATGGTTAAGAAATTGGTGTCTCACCTGGTGAAACAAATATCGGCCACCAGGTGTTTGACAAAATGTCACAAAGAAACATACTTGTTATTAAGATCTAAATACATACCATGTTGTTAACATTACTTATTTTACTTACGCCTTTCTCAAGGCCACATATAATTTTACCTCTTTGACCTGCAGACACATAATTGTTTTGTAAAATGAGATTTTTCTTTTTCTTTGTATATTGAAAAACACATCAAATAAAGTTACCATTGATTGTTTCTCATCATTGAGTTTCTTGCTAACTTTTGGAGGATTTTTAATTTCCTCCTCTTTGATTTCATGGTCAAACTCTTTGACTAACCTTAAAGAACATTTAATTAGTCTAACAGGGGTTGGATTGGAGTCTATTAAAGAGTTGATGATCATTGTAGAATTTCATGCACACAAGGTGTTTGTCATATTGTCTAAAAGAACCTAATAAATGTAAAAGTGGCATTTTATGTGAAAATCCTTAACTTTGAACCCTCATTAAGCCAAACATTAAGGCCCTTAGGTTAAATTGAATTTCACATCTCAATATCCTAATAAGTAACAAACAATCATTTTAAAAGTGGTAAACTTAGGGCTTAACCATTAAGTCCTTAATAGAACACCAAAAGTGATTTAAAAACTATTATGATCAATTTTCCCAAATCTGTCCTCCAACTTCTACGTGCAAGTCAATAAGAACACCTAAAAATCACGAGACTTAGTTTTCTGGAAATCTTAGTGTGTCTACGTTCTTTAAACTTTGAATCACATTTCGAAATTCGAACTCCTTGAGGGGTAAAATTGACAATCTTCGCAGGCTGGTCCATGCTGTCACAGATTTCATGCGCCGTCTTCATAAAATCATAATAAATTCACCAAAATTTCAAAGCCTATAGTTAGATATGGATGTATAGTTTCCAACATATAAAGGGCCTGGTGTAATTCTTAGTATATTGATACTATTTATTCCAAGAGTGTTGAGTGGTCCAAAAAATGACAGCTAAAAGTTACCGACTTGTAAATTTAATATAAAATAAGCCAAAAATCATTAGAATGAGATCTTTATATTTCTGAAAAGATAAAAGGGAGAACTTTACCAGTATAATTTTATCAAAATTTAAAAATGGGTTGAAAGGTAAGAAAACATATCCCAAACTGAGGACTACAGTCAAAGAGAAAATAAGGAAATATGTACATAAGTTTTATAAGATTAATACAACAAACATAAGCCAAATAATGTTATAATTTTTGTGTAGGTTCTCGGAAAGGAAAGAATCCATCTTGCTCATGCAAGCTAATTTTCAAGATCAAGGAGGTGAGTACTAACTCTCCTATTATTTAGGCATTACTTGTTTTATGTTATTGTTCATAGATACCCTAATAACATGTGATTATATGTATCTAATCACATATGATTTATGGGGCTAAGATTCTTTTCGCGTTCTCGATTCAATAATCGTTTTTTTTCCACTTTAATCATATGTGATTAAATACATTTAATCAGATGTGATTATATGTTTCTAATCACATATGATTTTATTTGGATAAGACAAATCTTGTCTATTAAATCATATGTGATTAGATACATACAATCACATGTAATTATATACGAAAGCGAAAACAAATATTTATCCAAATTAATCATATGTGATTAAATACATATAATCACATGTGATTATATGAATCTAATCACATATGATTTATGTGGACATAATTCAGTTTTGCTTTGTCAATTCAATAGTTGCTCTCATGTATTTTATCACATGTGACAATATGTATAACCGTATGTGATTAAGTACATGAGCACAACTATTTAATCGAGAAGGATAAAAAAAATCTTGTCCACCTCAAATCATATGTGATTATATACATATAATCACATGTGATTGAATACACAAAAGCAATTATTCAGTCGAAACCGCAAAAATAAATATTGTCTACATAAATCATATCTGATTAAATACATATAATCACATGTGATTATATGTATGCAATCATAAATGATTAATGTGGATGAGATTCATTGTCACATTCTCAATTCAATCATTGTTCTTTTTCCACTGTAATCATATGTGATTAAATACATATAATCATATGTAATTATATGTATCTAGTCACATATGATTTATACGGACAAAAAATAATGATATCTATATAAATCATATGTGAT
Source organism: Lactuca serriola (assembly GCF_051521515.1). Classification (NCBI taxonomy): domain Eukaryota; kingdom Viridiplantae; phylum Streptophyta; class Magnoliopsida; order Asterales; family Asteraceae; genus Lactuca; species Lactuca serriola. The sequence continues at coordinate 144,429,244 of NC_136409.1, forward strand.
TAGATACATAAAATCACATATGATTATATACACAAGAACAACTATTGAATCGAGAACACAAATATAAATATTGTCCACATATATCATATGTGATTAAATACATATAATCACATGTGATTATATGTATCTAATCACATAGAATTTATGTGGAAAATATTTATTTTCACGTTCTCGATTCAGTTGTTCTTGTGTGCTTAATTACATGAGATTATATGTATCTAATTAGATATGATTTATATGGAAAATATTCATTTTCACATTCTTGTTCAATAGTTGTTCTTGTACATTTAGTCACATATGATTTCTGTACACAAGATTCATTTTCGGGTTTTTGATTAAATAGTTTTTCTTTTCCACATTAATCATATGTGAGTAATACATAAAATCAAATATGATTAATTACATAAGAAAAAATATTGAATCATTAATATTATCAATAAAAATAATATGCGATTCGATACATATAATCACATGTGATTAAGTACATGGGTACAACTATTGAATTGAGAAAGAAATAATAAATCTTGTCCACATAAATCATATGTGATTAAATACATATAATCACATGTGATTAAATATATAATAACAATTATTGAATCGAAAAAAGAATAAATATTATCCATACGAATCATATGTGATTAAATAAATATAATCACATTTGATTAAATACACAAGAACAACTATTGAATCAACACATGAAAACAAATATTATCCATGTAAATCATATGTGATTAACTACATATAATCACATGTGATTATATGTATGCAATCAAATATGATTTATGTGGATGAGATTCATTGTCGCATTCTCAATTCAATAATTGTTCTTTATCCACTGTAATCATATGTAATTAAATACATATAATCATATGTGATTATATGTATCTAGTCACATACGATTTATACGGATAAAAAATAATGATGTCTATATAAATCATATGTGATTAGATACATATAATCACATATGATTATATACACAAGAACAACTATTGAATCGAGAACACAAAGATAAATATTGTCCACATATATCATATGTGATTAAATGCATATAATCACATGTGATTATATGTATCTAATCACATAGAATTTATGTGGAAAATGTTTATTTTCACATTCTCGATTCAGTTGTTCTTGTGTGATTAATTACATGGGATTATATGTATCTAATTAGATATGATTTATAGGGACAATATTCATTTTCACATTCTTGTTAAATAGTTGTTCTTGTACATTTAGTCACATATGATTTCTGTACACAAGATTCATTTTCGTGTTTTTGATTAAATTGTTTTTTTTCCACATTAATCATATGTGATTAACACATAAAATCACATATGATTAAATACATAAGAAAAAATATTGAATCATGAATATTATCAATAAAAATCATATGCGATTTGATACATATAATCACATGTGATTAAGTACATGAGTACAACTATTGAATTGAGAAACAAATAAATAATCTTGTCCAAATAAATCATATGTGATTAAATACATAAAATCACATGTGATTAAATATATTAGAACAATTATTGAATCGACGCAAGAATAAATATTTTCCATACGAATCATATGTGATTAAATAAATATAATCACATGTGATTAAATACCCAAAAACAACTATTGAATCAACACGTGAAAAAAAATATTATCCATGTAAGTCATATGTGATTAAATACATATAATAACATGTGATTATATGTATCCAATCAAATACTCCCTCCGTCCTATATTGATAGTCGATTTTTGACTTTTGAAGTCGTTTTTCTTCAACTTTGACCTTAAATATTTTTATTTGTGTTATATATTACTTTATAAAAATTATAACAATGAAAAAACATTTAAAATACAGTCCATTCATATATTTTGCATCAATTGTTATCTATCAAACGCAAAAATATTTAAGGTCAAAGTGTAAGAAAAAAGACTTCAAAAGTCAAAAGTGGACTATCAATTTGGGACGGAGGTAGTATGATTTATGTGGATGAGATTTATTGTCACATTCTTGATTCAGTAATTGTTCTTTGTCCATTGTAATCATATATGATTAAATACATATAATCATATGTGATTATATGTATCTAGTCATATATGATTTATACGAACCAAAAATAATGATGTCTATATAAATCATATGTGATTAGATACATATAATCATGTATGATTATATACACAAGAACAACTATTGAATTGAGAACACAAAGATAAATAGTGTCCACATATATCATATATGATTAAATGCATATAATCACATGTGATGTATCTAATCACATAAAATATATGTGGAACATATTTATTTTATTGTTCTTGATTCAGTTGTTGTTCTTGTGTGCTTAATTACATGAGATTATATATATATATATATATATATATATATATATATATATATATATATATAATTATATATGATTTATATGAACAATATTCATTTTCACATTCTTGTTCAATAGTTGTTCTTGTACATTTAGTCACATATGATTTCTGTACACAAGATTCATTTTCGTGTTTTTGATTAAATAGTTTTTCTTTTTCCACATTAATCATATGTGATTAATACATAAAATCGCATATGATTAAATACATAACAAAAAAATATTGAATCATGAATATTATCAATAAAAATCATATGCGATTTGATACATATAATCACATGTGATTAAGTACATGAGTACAACTATTGAATTGAGAAAGAAATAATGAATCTTGTCTACATAAATCATATGTGATTAAACACATATAATCAGATGTGATTAAATATATTAGAATAATTATTGAATCGATGCAAGAATAAATATTTTCCATTCGAATAATATATGATTAAATAAATATAATCACATGTGATTGAATACACAAGAACAACTATTGAATCAACACGTGAAAACAAATATTGTCCATGTAAATCATATGTGATTAAATACATATAATCACATGTGATTTGATACACGTTGCCAATTATTAAATCGAAAACCCGAAAATAAATACGGCCCACGTGAATAATATTTTATTAAATACATATAATCACGTGTAATTATATGTATCTAATTACATATGATTTATGTGGACAATATTCATTTTTGCAATCTCGATTCATTAGTTTTTCACGTGTACTTAATCACATGTGATTATATGTATTTAATAACATATAAATCATATATGATTCAATTTATATAATCACATGTGACTCGATACATATAATCACATGTGATTATATACACGAAAAAAAAACTAATGAATCAGAAGCACAATAACAAATCTTTGTAAGTGGGGGTGGGGGTGGTCGCGACGGGTGGTGGAGGCGGGGTGGTGGTGTGTGGTGGTGGGTGTAACGCCCGTAGATCCGGGCTAGTCAGTTTAGAAGCAATAGGGGTCGAAAACAACTTTTCGACAAAAAATTATTAAGAATAAATAATCTCAACCAAGTTGTAGTATATGTTACAAGGTTTCCATACATATAAAGAGCGTCAAAATCCGAGTTATAACGAAGAAGTTATGACCCGTCGAAGTTTTGCGACGGAACTGACACGATACCGAGAGGCATAAATAGTGAGTTTACGATAGAGCAAGATTTAGCCTTAGCGATAAAAACAAAAGTCGTAGAATACGTTAAACCGAGAGTGTCCATAAAAAGAACGCCCAAATCTGACTTCGTATGAGGAAGTTATGATTTTTCGAAGTTTCGGATTAGCAGTGTACAGTTCAAAATTCGAATAGTAGACCAAGCGGTTTTTAGCCGACACGACCTAAACGAGAATCGAAGATCTCGTTAATTGTAGCGTAACGATAAAAAGACAGACGAAAACGGACGTTGGATGAAGAAGTTATGAGAATTTAACGGACCAATCTTGACCCCGCCTGTTAATAATATAACTTTTAAAATAAAGTCAAAATTAGCCGATGGAGTCTAAATGAAAGTTGTATATTACGTTCCCGCCTTCGCGTGAATATAAAGAACGTCGAAAACGGAGCTCGTACGCAAAAGTTACGAATTTTTAAAGTTAAGTGTGCAATTTGCGAAGCTGATGCACGAAATGATGACGTGGCCGAACTACCAGCCGTCGGATGAACTCGCTTCGGATGGTGATACCTGGTGCGAGGGTTACGCCCAGCGTAGCGAAGAGACGCCCAACATCCGGAGTACGCCCCGCGCCGGAAAGAAGTACGCCTCACGTATAGCTGTTCTACTTGGTCCGAGACGAAGCCACGATACACCACCGAGACGACGACACGTGCGAGACAGCTGGAGCTCCTATCCGAAGTTACGCCTCGCGTAACCACCCTACGCCCAACGTACTTGCGAGGCCTTGCACCTATAAAAGGGGTGCGAGGGCAGCCAGGTTTCACACCAAAAATCCATTTTCTCTCTAACTTCTTTCTCTCTCTAGCTCCCCAAACCACCCCTAAGCCCTAGGAAAAATACTAGCACCTAAAGGGAGCCCTGAGGCTCCCGGAGTCCCAAGAAAAAGGGTCTTTCGGTTTCGGAAATGCTGCTCCGAGCAAAGCCCGGTTTTCTTTAAAATCCGCCGTAAGTGAGCTACGCTTACGCAACTTTTAATATAGCTTTCAAATAATTATTGTAATGTTATTAGGTCCTTAAAATAATTATTTGGGCTATTATTATGAGTTATATTGAGTGTTATTTAACGCTTATATAATAGTAATAATAGTCAAGCTGTTAATTTGTCGCGGTTATCGTTAGACTAAACCCTAGTGGTATTGATACTAGGTTTTATCGAAGGAAATTGTTTTGAGAGTATCGGACCGCTGTCCGAGTGCCGAGTCACCACCTTTCAGGTGAGTGCATGGTCCCTTTCATCTTACACATAGATATGAAGTATTTTACATAAATTACGTGCTATGTGTGCATATTATCTAAATACTTGTTGTCTATGCTGGATGAATGATTTTATACATGTTTTAAATGATTTAAACTGTATAATTATCTTATATCTACAAATGTGTTGGGATAAAACATGGGTAGATGAAATAGTTTCTGTGCGACAAAAATAAAATGATGAAGAGGTAATATAGACCATGAGGTAAGGATGAGAGGTGAACCATGAGAGAAGCCTTTTACCCAAGTGATGGCCCCGTCATCTAGCAGAGTATGGATGACAACCACGGACTATTCTAGACAGTCCAGTGGACACTAACAGGCTCGCAACCTGTAGGTGTTTTGAACTGTGTATTCACCAGGTGCACTCTAAAAACCCATCGACATGTATTGCGAGTGGATTCTCAGAAACAATATCGTCGATAAACGAGATAAAACCCATTGACTTGTATTGCGAGAGGAGTATCGGAAACAATATTGTCAATAAATGAGATAAACCTTGGGAACTATAGATTTAGTGCCTGTTGAGTAAACCTTGGCAACGATGGACTTCGTGCCTATTCCTTAGGATAACCCTTAGGAATTAATAAACGAGGAATAACTGAATTCTTAGAGTAGAATAAAGAAGTTAATGGGGATGGGTAATTGGGTTGATTGTTTAAATGTTTAAACATAATAATTATATTATTGTGGGTTGAAAACCCTATGTACTCACCAGGTTTCCCAACCTGCCCACTCAGTTTATTTATATCACAGGTGGTGATATGAAGTCACATTACACTGAGAGATTAAGGAGATATAAATCACTAGTGATAATGAATGTAAGTTCTGTTTATGCTTATGTTTCTATATTAACGATGACATCCCAAACGTTTTAAAATGAATAAAAATACATTTCTTCAAAAATGCCTTGATAACGTATTTATCATGTTTTACTGGGAACAAATTCCGCAACATTTTTATTAAAAGAAGTACTATGATTTTTATAAAGCATAAACAAAATCAGTCTTTTCTGGCCGTGAAAAATGAGGATGTCACAGTGGGTGGGTGGTTGCAAGTGGTGGTGATAGTGATGGGTGGTGGGTGGTGGTGGCAGGATGTGTTGGGTGGGTGGTGATGGTGGTGGCGGTGGGTGGTGGTGGTGGTGGGTGATGGGTAGTGATGGGTGGTGGGTGGTGGTGGTGGGTAGTGATGGGTGGTGGTGACGGGTGGTGGTGGTGGCGGGTGATGGGTAGTGATGGGTGGTGGGTGGTGGTGGTGGGTAGTGATGGGTGGTGGTGACGGGTGGTGGTGGTGGCGGGTAGTGGTGGTAGTGGGTGGTGGTGGTGGGTGGTGATGGGTGGTTATGGGTGGTAGGTAGTGGTTGTTGTTGGTGGTGGCAGGTGGTGGTCGTGGTGGGTGGTGTCGGGTGGTAGTGGGTGGTGGGTAGTGGTTGGTGGTGGTGGGTGGTGGTGGGTAGTTATGGATGGTGGTGATAGGTGGTAGGTAGTGGTTGTTGGTGGTGGTGGCGGGCGGTAGTGATGGGTGGTGGCGGCGAATGGTGGTGGTTAGGTGGTGGTGATGGTGGCGGGTGGTGGTTGTTGATGGTGGTGGTGTTGCTGGATGGTTGGTAGTGATAGGTGGTGGGTGGTGGTTAGCGATGGGTGGTGGTGGTGGTGGGTAGTGATGGGTGGTAGGTGGTGATGGGTGTTAGTGGTGGTGACGGGTGGTGGAGGTGGGTGGTGGTGGTGGTTGGGTGGTGATGGTGATGGGTGGTGATGATGGTGGCGGGTGGTGGTTGGTGGTGGTGGTAGGTAGTTATGGGTCGTGGGTGATGGTCGGTGGTAGTGGTTAGTGATTAGTGGTGGTGGCGGGTGGTGGTAGTGGGTGGTGAGTGGTGTTAGTTAGTGGGTTTTTTAATTGTTTGTAACTATTTTTTGATTTATATGAATATTATTTTATAATTTTAATTAACAAAAATTATGTGGTCCAAATTTGTTCTCAAATGTTCTCGCGATAAGAAATATTCTCGATTGAACGCTCATATATATATATATATATATATATATATATATATATATATATATATATATATATATATATATATATATATATATATATATATATAAACAATAAGACAACTAGTTTACATATACATGTTGGTTCTAGTTATACATTGTTTCAAATGACAAATAAGTACAAATAAAAGGTTAATAAGGTTGTTTTAATCAGGGAAAATGACATATTAGCTCAACAATGTATTTCGATTTTGTATATTCAGCCTCTTAACTTATTTGCGTGCTTTATGAGAGAATAAACTTATTCTTGACTTGTCCTTTTAGTCACCATAACTTATTTTAGCTGGTTAATAGTGGACATCAACAATTAAAGTCACACATTATTCTCGACTCCTTCCTAGATGCCAAGAAACAAAAACTCAGATCCAGTACCATTAAACATCGAAACTTCACAACTTCCATTAAAATCCGTCATAGCTTTAATCTCCCAAGTTCTCCATTCTTCCATTAACCCATCAATCAAATCTCTAATTGGCATATTCCAACCCTATCCCCATTTTGATCTCGCTATTCCCCAGAAACGACTAATTATTCTTCATCCTTCCAAGTATTCCCCAGGAGGAGTGTATTCATCATTCACATGTTCAGTGGTGTTAAACTTATGATGTAAATTCTCTTTCATCACATCCAAACCAATCAACCATTCATTATATGGATTCACCATCGAATCAACTCTTCTATTTGTTGCTTCTAACAATTGTTCAAGTGAAATCTTTTTCACCCATTTTTGGTTGTATTTCACATTGTCCCATAAAATCGGTATGGCCTATAACGATTATCTCGTGTTCATCTACAAATTACATCATGACATATGGATCTGCGTAATTTTATAGGCCTTGAATTCTGATATGCACTTTAACTCAGATCTAGTACCACCAATGTTTACCTTAATTCCGATATGGTCCAACTTATTAGCATTCGTAGTTGTTATCGCCTAATATTCATATCCATACTTTTAATGATCGTTTCAGCAGGTGTCGAGATAAAATGATTCAAAACTGTAGAGGAATATTGATTATTAGATAACCCTAGGAACTATTCCAATGAAAATTGGTGTCGATAGCTTTTTAAGAAGTTTTCTGATCTTAGTCCAAATGAGATGGTAAGGATAGTTGGGTAATTAGAGTGAGAATTGAGAGAGAAGGAGGAGGAGGAGGATGAAATCTTAGACTTTTCAAAGTCAATGTGGGTTAAGAGAAAATGAGTCAACAAATGTTTAAATGGCAAAGGGGTAAATATGTTACCCCTTCATTTTGTCCAAAGTGACCAATTAGACCCGACAAAAATAAGTTTATTCACTCATAAAACACAAAAATAAGTTAAGGGACTTAATGGACAAAATCGAAAAACATTATTGAGCTAATGTTTTATTTTCCCTTTTAATCATTTTGATTGTCACTAGTTTAATTACATATGTTGAATTTCATTATACATGTACTCACAAAAGTTAAAGAGACAATGATTGCAACACGTAATATATATATATATATATATATATATATATATATATATATATATATATATATATATATATATATATATATATATATATAAAAGTTCAATAAAGAATCATTATCAATCATGAAACTAAAGAACCGATCAAAAGTGTCTCAATGGTGGACTTACATGCATATGCATTAGATTATACAAAAAAACTCCATTTTTAATTTTATTTTTTACGCGATGTTTTTATTGTTAAAAACCGAATATACCAATGTTCATGATTTTCGTCCTTTTTAAATAGACATCTATATTGATATATAAAAAATGATTTTTTTGCAAAATAATAATAAAAAAACAATTCGTTTTCTTTGTTTTTTGAAAGGTTAAAGTTTATTTTTTATCGAAAAAAAATTAATAAACATATAATATTGACGTAATTTTTTTTTTTTGAAATTTTATCTCAGATTCACGTTGTGAATTCTGAAAAAACTGAATTATATACGGTTTAAATTCTTAGTTTGAATAAAAGTAATTATGATTCACATTATGAGTCTTAAAAACTAAATTATATACACTTCAGATCCACAATATGAACAAATTCACTTGCAAAGTTTACAAAACTAATTTTCAAAAAAACCAATTTCGTTTTATTGTTTTTGGTTTTTTATATTTAGGTTTATTTTTTATCGAAAAATAAAATAAATATATCAAAATTCATAATACTTTTTAAATAGACATTCATATTGATATATAAAAACAACTTTTTTTTTCGATATCTTAGCTTAGATTCTCGTTGTGAATGTTGAAAATTGAATTATATATTAAGTTTAGATTCGCAGTGTGAATAGAAATAATTCCAATTAACATTATGAATTCTGAAAGCTGAATTATATACAGTTTAGATTCACAATGTAAATAAATTCACTTGTAAAGTTTAAAAAACTAATTTATGAGTATCAAAACCTTCACTAAAAAGTGAATTATTTACGGTTAAGTGTGAATCATTTTAAATTCACAGAGCGAATCTTACCAAATCAAGATCAAAAAAATATTTTATCAATATTGATGTCTATTTATAGAGGTCAAGAAATTTAGAATTTTCGTATATTTAGTTTTGTTTTGATAAAAAATAAACCTAAATAACAAAATGAAGTGAGTTTTTTCCGAAAAAAATTGGTTCTTATATATCATATCAATATGGACATCTAAGGAAAGAGCATAAAAATTATGAATTTTGGTATATTCTATATTTTTGTATAGAAAACATGACCTAAAAAAGCATAGATTTTCATCACTTACACTAGACTTGCATGCACCAAATCATAACAAAAAAACTCACTTATTGATCCGTTTTATTTTTATTTCTATGACTAGTTTTTTATAGAAAAAAATCAGAATATACCAAAACTTATAATTTATTATCTTCTTTCCATAGACATCCATTAGGATATATATAAATTTTTTTTAAAAAGCCACTTCATTTTGTTGTTTTTTTTTTTAATATTTAAGTTTGTTTTTTTTTTCAAAAACCTAAAATAAGTATATCAAATTCATATTTTTTGGTACTCTTTGAATAAAAATTTATATTGATTTATAAGAAACAATTTTTTTTTAAATTTTTTTAGCTCAGATTCATGTTGTTATTGTAAAAACTTTCAGTTAATATTCACAATGTGAATAATGGTAAGTCGGATTTATATAGTGAATCCTGAAAACTGAATTACATATAGTTTAGATTCACATCATGAATAAATTCATTTTCGAATTTTACAAAACTAACTATAAAAAAATATCCACTCCGTTTTATTTTATTTTATTTTTAATATTTAAGTTTATTTTTTTTTATCAAAAAATAAAATAAATTTATAAAAATTCATATTTTTTTTGTACCCTTTAAATAGACACTCATATTGATGTATAAAAAATTAAAAACAAGTTTTTTTTACCTTAAATTGACATTGTGAAAGCTGAAAGCCGAATTATATTTATTTCAGATTCACAATGTAACTAAAGGTAAGTCAGATACACCTTGTGAATCTTGAAAACTAAATTATATATAGTTCAAATTCACACTATGAATAAATTTACTTGTGAATTTTACAAAACTAATTTATGAGTAACGAAAACGTTAAAATATTATAAAACTACATGGAAATATATAATTCGATGCACATGTAAATTTCATTAAATTAATTTTTGAATAATCAATGTGTTGAAATAATAAGTCATATTCACTCTGTGAATACTAAAGCTATGTTTGGTAGACTAGCTGAAAACTAACCGGTAGCTGAAAAACTAGCTGATAGTTGAAAAACTAGTTGTTAGCTGAAAAATTAGCTAATAGCTTATAAGTTAACCGACAAAAAATAAAGTTTGATAAAAACTTGCTGATAAGCTAGCTGAAAGATATAAAATTACATAAAAAGACATTTAGAAATATTTGTTTTTTTTTTTATAATTAGTTAAGGGCATATTTGGAAAATTTTATAAAAGCTCATGAAAAACTAGTCTAACTAGTTTTCTAAAAAGCTAGCTTATAAGCTACTTTTTGTCTTGCTAAACATGCCAATTTAAAATAGTTTGAAAAATAAGCTAGTTGTGACGGGCTAAACATAGCTTAAGGACTAAGGACTGGGTCCTCTTCTACCTGATGTCGAAGGAGGCAATATCGTTATCACAGAAAATCTCCATAGGCTCCTTTATGGTTGGTACAACTCCAAGGTCTCCAATGAAGTTCTTCAACCATATTGCCTCCTTCGACGCTTCGCTCGCTGCTATGTAATCTGATTTGCACATTGAATCAGCCATGGTCTCCTTCTTGGAACTTTTCTAAGTAACTGCTCCTCCATTTAGGGTAAATACCCAGCCCGACTGAGAGCGGAAGTTATCTCTGTCGGTCTGAAAGCTGGCGTCACTATACCCTGTCACTCTCAAGTCATCACTCCCACCAAGTGTAAGGACCCAGTCCTTAGTCCTTTGCAGGTACTTAAGAATGTTCTTCATTGCTGTCCAATGAGCTCTACCCGGGTTCCCTTGATATGGGCTAAGCATGCTCAACGCAAAAGCCAAATCAGGGCGAGCCAACAACGGAAGCATAAGGTAGTCGACTCATTTCTGCTATCTCAGCTTCGGTACTCGGACTTTGAGTCTTACTCAACCTGTTATTGCTTTAGATTGACAGTTCCCTTTTCTTGGAATTCTCCATGCTAAAACGTTTCATCACCTTGTCCAAGTAAGTACATTGACTAAGTTCTATAAGTCTCCTACTTCTATTTCGCAAAAACCTTATCCCTAGAATGTAAGCAGCTTCCCCTAGATCCTTCATAGCAAAACACTTCCCAAGCCAGGACTTAACCTCCTGCAAGATCGGGATGTCGTTTCTTATGAGCAGTATGTCATCAACATATAAAACTAGAAAGCTAACTATACTTGCACTAGCCTTGACATACACACAGGACTCATCTTCGCTTCTCAAAAATCCAAACTGTTTGAGTTTCTCATTAAAACAAAGATTCCATCTGCGAGACGCTTGCTTTAATCCATAGATGGATTTCTCAAGTTTGCACACTCTATTAGGGTACTTTGCGTCTACAAAACCCTTTGTCTGACACATGTAAACATATTCAACCAACTTCCCATTAAGGAAAGTATTTTTGAAATCCATCTACCATATTTCATAGTCATGAAATGCAACTATGGCCAGCATAACCCTTATAGATTTGATCTTGGCCACTAGTGAGAAGGTCTCATCATAGTCAACCCCCGGGGTTTGAGTAAAGCCCTTCACAACCAGTCGTGCCTTGAATGTGTGCACTTTCCCATCCATGTCGGTCTTTTTCTTGTAGATCCACTTGCACCCGACCGTCTTATGACCCGATACGTTGTCAACCAAGTTCCAAACTTGACTATCATACATGGACTGAATCTAGTTATCCATTGCCTCCTTCCACTTTGCAGACTCCGGGTCCGCCATGGCTTCCTTGTAGTTGTTAGGTTCATCCAAATTTATCAGTGTACTATCACTGATAAACGTATCACCTTCAGCGGTTATATGGAAACAATACAACATAGGTGGAACACTAACTATACTGGAACGTCTCAGAGGTAAGGACTCGTCAACTGGTTCAACAAGAATCTCTTCCTCAGGTTGAGTGCTAGTGTTAGAGGTTCCTTCACTGCTTGACTCTTGAAGCTCTTCAAGATCAATTTTCCTCCCACTGTCCTCTTGGCATATGAGTTCTTTCTCGCGGAAAACCCCTCTCCTTTCTATGAAAACCACGTTGTCACTAGGTTGTAGAAAAGATATCCAAAAGATTTATGTGGGTAGCCGGTGAAAATACACCGCTCACTGTGAGGTTCAAGCTTGTCGTGAGTCTCTCATCTTACAAAAGCCTTGCAATCCCAAACCTTGATATGTGCCGATGAGAGAACCTTCCATGTTCACATCCCGTGAGGTGTTTTGGCAACCTTCTTAGTTGGGACTAGTTTAAGGACATGGGCGGTAGTCTCAAAGGTATACCCCCAGAAATGAGATAGGTAATGACGCTCGACTCATCATGGAACGAACCATGTCCAACAGGGTTCGATTGTTCCTCTTGGCTACACCATTGAGCCGCGGTGTCCTAGGTGACGTCAATTGTGAAACAATTCCACATTCCTTAAGATAGTCGTGGAACTCGATACTAAGATACTTACCACCCCTATCAGATCTGAGCATCTTTATCCTCCTGCCCATTTGATTCTCCACTTCTTGCTTAAACTCTTTGAGCTTTTCAAAGGTTTCTGACTTGTGCTCGATTAATTAGATATATGCCTACCTGCTATAATCGTCGGTGAATGTTAAATAGAAGCGGTTAGCATACCTTGTGGTGGATCTGAAGGGCCCACACACATATATGTGTATGAGATCCAACAATCCCTCACCTCTTTCACAAGTACTAGCGAAAGGTGATTTAGTCATCTTTCCAAGTAAACAAGATTCGCACATGTCATCTAACTTTAGGTCAAATGACTCCAAGACTCCATCCTTTTGGAGTTGGGCTATGCGCTTTTTGTTTACATGTCCATGACGACAATTCCACAAGCATGCCTTGTATAAACCATTAGATGAATTGATATGCAACGCATTATTTCCTAAGTTATCTACAACCATCACAGTTTCATATACACCATTACAAGGCAATGCTTCAAAATATAAAGTACCATTATAAAAAGCAATAATAGAACCAACTTCATTTTTAGATAAAAATCTAAAACCTTGTCTGTACAAACCATGAAAAGAAATAATATTCCTTGTCATCTCTGACGAGTAGCAACAATCATTCAAGTCTAATCCTAACCCACTACTAAGCATTAAAGAGTAAATCCCGATCTTGGTGACAGATAATGATTACCTATTCCCCATTATTAGATTCATCTTCCGATGCTCCACATCCCTACTTCTTCTTAGCCCCTACAAATAAGAACAAATGTGAAAACCACATCCTGTATCAAGGACCCAAGAACCAGCACATGATGAGTTATTAGATTGAATAATATAAATACCAGCGAAGGAGGGCTTTATCTTCCTTTTCCTAATGTCCTGCAAGTATTTCGGGCAGCTTCGTTTCCAATGCCCCTAGTCATGACAGTAGAAGCACATTGCTTATTTAGGATCGGATGAGGGAGTGGCAGAACCGACTTTAACTTTGGATCCATTTGAAGAGGATCCATCATGGGACTTTCCTTGTGGCTCTTAGAGTGAGCTTTCCTCTTTTCCCCTTTACCATGTCCTCAACCAAGGACCGGGCAACAGCAGTAGGGGTGGACTCGACAGCTTCACCTTTAAGTCCTCTTTCAATAGTTCTTAACAAACCTTGAAGCTTGCTCAAGGTGACTTCCTCCTTGTTCATATGATAAGTCATCTTGAACTGATCATAACAAGGAGGTAAAGAGTGCAGGATTATATCAATTGCCAACTCTTCGTCAAAGTTGACATTCAACTTGAGCAAACGATCCACATACCTTTGAATCCTTTACAAGTGGCTCGTGATGGACTCTCTATCTTTCATCTTGGTTGTTATTAGAGAGGCGACAATCTCGTACCTTTCTTGATGCGCGCTTTGATGGTACTTTTCCATCAAATCTTGGCACATGTCGTAAGGCCAGTAGTCCTCGTAGAACCGGTGCAGCTTAGGAGTCATAGTGGCTACCATAACACACGACACTTTTGTCGTGTCCTCTTCATGAGCCCTAAACTCAACTATTTTTTCAACAATAGCTTTCGTTTCATCTATCTCTTTGAGTTCTTTGTCGAGGACGTATTCTTTCTCCTCGTATCGCAGGGCCATTGAAATATTGCAAATCCAATCATTTGAAATTGGATCCATCGAAGGTGACACTCCCATAAATGTTCAAAAGTGAAAAGGGGCTATAGGAGTTGGAGTTCGAGCTAGAAGCGTTGTTTGAGCCACACATGTGAAAAAGAAAAAGAACAAAGTTTTGATTAGATAAGGAATCCTTAATATAACACCCAAATGAAATATTAAGGCTAGGACCCAACACAATAATTTACAATTCGGAAGAGGGATTTCGTAATCCATTTGCAAATTATTTGAAGGTAGGTAAATGACGATTTACCAATTCCACCACGAAAAACGAAATGAAGAATTATGTTTTAAATGAAATGAAATTCCTAGATTCTTTTGAGATTCATTGAACTTTTCAATGGCATGTTTAATCTCGATTATGCCTTTCATGTTTTTGACCGGGATACTGATGATCACAAAGAAGGTGTGGATAACCATACAAATTAGCTTGGCACTCTTGATGTCATTTACCACCTAATCAGTGTGCCGGTTAACCACAAATGATCCATTGATCTATGGTAATTATCGAGCTACTCTTGTTAGTCAAAGTTAGTGTGCCGGTTAACCACACACGCTCAACTAACGACTTGACAAGGTGCAAAGTGTAATTTGATCGACTAACATCATTTTCACATTTTCCTAAAGTAACTAAGATTAAGAATTTTATAAAAACATTTAGTTACTTTATAATATTCATTATAGATATTAATGAGGAATTAATGTCCTATCCTACCAGTTCGGCTAACGACCCTCCACCAATCAAGGAAGTGGTGGCTGAGAGTGGACACCCATTCAACCGCCATTTTATAGGCAGTTTCCTTATACCCCTCGTTATAGATCGGCTTTGTGAATGAGGCTTACTAACGGTAAGACTGCCTTATCTTATATATATATATATATATATATATATATATATATATATATATATATATATATATATTAATCTTTTAATATTATAATAGTATAAGGGTTGTATTTTAAACTTTTAAAACACTAGGGTTTTAGAATTTAAGATTTCAAAATTTAAACTTTTAATCAAATTTTAAATTTGAAAACTTGAGGGGAAATTTTGAGACTTTTCAAAACATCTAGATCAAATTTTAAATACTTAAACTAATAACCTAATTTTGAACATTATCTTAAATTTGACCATTATCTTTCAATTATATGAGGATATTCATTACAGTATTAGAAAATTCGAAGTTAAACAGTTAAAACAATTTAAGGTAATGATCCATATCTAATTTAGGGTTGAAATCCGAAAAATCTGCCAACAGACGAACCAACTCGTTGATTTAGGGCATGGACTTGTCGACTTGGTCCAACTCGTCGAGTTCATCACACAGAGACTAAACACGAATTTGATTTAGCTTTGAACAAATTACAATTGTATCATATATATATAATAGAAAAACACCCTAAGCTCTGATACCATTGATGAGTTTTGAGCATTACAACATTCCTATGGTGCACATGCAACCCTATTTGCTTTGGATCTTGGTTTTTTTTCTCAAGTTATACATGCAAATTAATTTTCCAAAGCAAAACCCTAATCTAGCATACAAGAAAACGAGATCTAATCATATTAGGGTTTAGATGATTACCTTTCTTGTTAGCTAGTAGTAACAAACAATTCACACTTCAATTCCTTGACCTTCAAAAGCCTAGTGCCCCAAATATTGCACCTCTAATGGAGTCACAAACACCACAAGAAAAGAATGAGGAGAAGGAGACCAAAACTTTGGCTAGAGTTTCCTTTGGAAGCATGGCCGAAATTTTGAGGCCAAGGGGCCTTTAAGTAATTGTGGCTGCTAGGGTTTCTAGGTGAAAACCCTAATTCTTGACTTAGGCTCCAAGCAGTCCATGAAACCCCTTTCTATAAGACCTTGGACGATTTCTATAGGGCCTCCTATAGATTTCGTCCAACCCTTTACAAGGGAGTCCAGCAGCCCAATATTACAGCTATCACCGATCTGCAATATCAATCCCTTACTTTTAATCAGTCTCTTTTGACCACTAAATTAATTCCAAATCATTTTCTGATCAATACTAATTAAATAATATAATTTCTCAATTAATATATTATTCTTATAATATATTAATAAATCATTAAATAACCTCTTACTCCAAAAATCATTTTGTCCAGTTGCTATGGTGAAGGCAACCGAAAAGGACCATGCTACTATCGGGTCAAGTACATACCAATTATAGTTATGGACTTAGACACCTAATCCAACAGTCTCCCACTTGGATAAATCTAATAACTATAACTACAAGTATGACTTCAAAATCTGATTAGAAATCATAGCTCTCAATAGCCGCTGTCGAGCTCTGATCTAGTCAACGACGTGTCCTTTAGATAAGGGATCATATAATCCTCAATTCTACAAGATATCGTGTGGAAAATGACATGGAACATAATCATTCTCAATGTCCAACAGTTTGTTTCCCGACTTCTGATTTGTTTGACATAGAACTTAATTGAACACATCAATTCAGTCCTGACCAGGCCCCGCACATAAGTCAACACAAAATCATTGAGGGGCCCAAGATATTGCTTTTACCCTATTAGGATAAAAGGAACAGATACACTTTGACTTATATGCTTATACTATTTACTCATTAAATCGTACACAACAACACGTTGTATAACATCAAGTTACTGATGCGTTTACGCATTATTAATGCACAACCAACTTGTAAACAACAACTCATATATCTCGGTTTAAAGATTATACGATATTATCATATCACAGTCACTCGTGATAAATTCCATGAAGTGATTCACATGAGCATGATTTTAACCCATTACTCAAATCTTATTTCAAAAGTACTGATGAAGATTGCAGCAAACCTTTGCTATGTCTAAACACTTAGACAATCTACAAACCAATTCATGACAGTCTAACCTCATAGCTTACTCCCAATGTGGGATCGATTGTGGATAATTTGAACAATCTAATTATTCTGGAAGTAAAACATGCAAAAGTGAAACAATAGTAAACAATCGACACAAGATAGTAAACTTTACTCATAAATAAATCTCCATCACTTAATCATCAAATGTCAATTACATTTATCTATCACAAGTTTCTAAACATCTATCTAATCACTAAAACTAATATCGTTCTTCAGACCAATGCTCCTCGCATGCTGTAAGTGCTTAACCCTGCTCAGAACCTTTGTGATGGGATCAGTTGGGTTCTCCTCTGACGATACCATCTTGACTACGAGGAGTCCCTCTTCTACCTGATGTCTAATGAAGTGGAGTCCAACAGCCCAATATTACAGCTATCAGTGATTTGCAATATCAGTCCTCTTACTTTTAATCAGTCTCTTTTGATCACTAAATTAATTTCAAATCAATTTTTGATCAATACTAATTAAATCATATGATTTCTCAATTAATATATCATTCTTATAATATATTAATAAATCATTAAATAACCTCTTACTCCAAAACTCATTTTGTCCAGTTGCTATGGTGAAGGCAACCCAAAAGGACCATGCTACTATCGGGTCAAGTACATACCAATTATAGTTATTGGCTTAGACACCTAATCCAACACTAGGAACCTGTAATGTCCCAATTTTCACAACAAAATTTTCTATTTCTAATGTAGATAAAGGAAGCGATTTTCATCAAACAACATCATAAAAACCATTTGTTCCATAACTTTTCATCCCAAAATCAGAGTATGATCATAATTGCGGACTTACAAAATGCGAAAGCGGTCAATGTGTGTACGCTCATGCCTTCTCCTTCCCATGATCATATGAAGTACCAGAAACATTAAAATCCACAACTATAAGCCAAAGCTTAATGAGTTCCCCAAAATACCACATATAACGATATACATACAACCATACATGCAACGGCTCCGTACCGACCCATTGAGTATCTAAGCTCACAACACTTTAGTAGATCTTTCCATCAATTTGAAACTCGTGAATGTCTAGACTCACTATAGTTAATTTTGATCTTGTGATTCGCTCACCCTATATTCGTCAACATAAAGCTAGTCTGCCCGCATCATGGCCATCTGCATGAAGCTAGACGCCTCATCCCATCACAAATATGTTGACATATACATAATACAAATAAACAGATATCTCAACATCACAGGTAACAATCTACAACATTATCATCCTAATAGAAGACTAAAGTCTAACAACATCCTAATACCCTATGATACAAACTCCAGTATATAAGTATAACAAGAAAACTCACCTCACAATCGAGTCGACAAATACCACAACTTGTAGAAAAGTAAAGGTTGGTACTACAAACCACCTTAACATTAACTAGATATCAAACCTCAGTCTACAACCTAAGACCCTCAAGTTGACAAACCATCAACCTGATCAAAAGTCAACGGTCAACGGTGAAAGTCAACAGTCGAGTCACCGCATCGTGGCCAACACCATGGCCGTGCCATGGTGGCGAGAAGATAGAATACTTGTGATTAAACCCATCACCGCACCATGGTCTACATATCACCACACCATGACCCGAGCCTAAAATAGCTTCATGTAACAACCTAAAATTTTACTAAAATTTAAACTATCCAAAACCAATCTGGGTAAATAAAATTATTCAAACATCAACATAGTTCACAAATTGTTTTCAAAATGATTTCATATCAGAGTTCCCAGTAATCCCAAATCATAAAATGTGAGGATGTGTACATCACGCCTTAGCCTTGGCATGGTCACCTGAAGTACCTAAAACAAAAATCAATAAATGTAAGCTCGAAGACTTAGTGAGTTGCCCCCAAAATACTAACACATGCCACCCAACAAAAATAATAACAAACAACATGTATAATGAGCCTTCAGCATGACTGGACTGCCTCCTTAGGGCCTACAGTCTATCTGGACCACTCCCGAGCCTTCAACATGACTGGACCGCCTCGCATGGCCTACAGCCTATCCGGACCACTCGTTGGGCCTTCGGCCTGACTGGACCGCCTCTTCAGGGCCTACAACCTATCTGGACCTCCCCGGGTATGTTGGCCTACAACACGAAGCAGGACCACCTCAACCCAACCCCCAAACAAACAATCATGTGCACATGGATAACATACAAACAATAGCATGCATATATCAGTCAAATCGATCTAACAGATCACAAGCATAACAATGATCCTATAAACATGACACCGACCTAACAGGTCACTAACATAGCATCCTAAATACCAGGATGTAAATCAGTAGGCATATCACATAATAATCCAAATACAATCCATAAAGGGTCGACCTTGGTGCCTTAGACCCTGTTGATATAGTGAAGATATCTCACCTAGCAAGTAGTGAACAACTGAACTGGGAGTCTCCTGCTGCTATTTCACCGACCACCCCAACTGCCTAAAATGATGAATACTAAATTAATAAGTGGGTTCTCCAAAATTGCCAAAGGGTCCATATTGTCCATTTTCCCAATTTGGGCCTAAGGCCCAATATCAATACACTAACCCAAGTCTATATGCACAAGCCCAATAATGGCCCAATTTTCCTAATTGGGCCTTACCATAGGACCCTTTATCAGAACAAGCCCTACTTCAAATATTTAGGGCCCAACAAGGCCTAAGTCCAGATAGTCTAACAGTGTAACGCCCGCAGATCCGGGCTAGCCAATTTAGAGACAACGAGTGTCAAAAATGAGTTTTTAATGGAAGATTATTTAGAAGGATTAATCTTAAACAAGTTTTATAATATGTCTCAAGGGTTCCGTACATATAAAGAACGCCAAAATCCGAGTTATAACGAAGAAGTTATGGCTCGTCGAAGTTTTACGACTAAATCGACACGGCACCGGGAGACGTAAATAGTGAATTTTTGATAAAGTACGTTTTATACATAGTGATCTAAACAAAATTTGTAGTATACGTTAAACCTAGAAAATACAAAAAAAAGAACGCCCAAACGATACTCTCAATAAACGAAATAACCCTAGCAGTTGTGCTCAAAGGACGATACTGGCAGTTGCGCCTCATATAGAATGTCACAATTCTGGCAGTCGCGCCTAAGTGATAAAACTAGCAGTTGTGCTTGATAGCTGTGTCATTGACAACGATGGACTCCGTACCTATTCTTTAGGATAATCCTTAGGAACGAATGAATGAGAAATAGCCGATTCTTAGGGTAGACCCTTAAGAGTAGAGAAGATAATGGGGATGCATAATTGGGTTAACTGTTTGATGATTAAATATAATAATTATATTATTGTGGGTTGAAAACCCTATGTACTCACCTGGTTTCCCAACCTGACCCACTCAGTATATTTATATCACAGGTGTTGATATGAAGTCACATTACACTGAGAGATCAAGGAGATATAAATCACTAGTGATAATGAATGTAAGTTCTGTTTATGCTTATGTTTCTGTATTGACGATGACATCCCAAATGTTTTAAAACGAATAAAAATACTTTTCTTCAGAAATGTTGTGATAACGTATTTATCATGTTTTACTGAGAACAAATTCCGCAACATTTTTATTAAAAGAGGTATTCTGATTTTTATAAAGCATAAACAAAATCGGTATTTTTTGGCCGAGAAAATGGGGATGTCACAGTTGGTATCAGAGCATTAGTTTAAGCGAACTAGGAATAAGGATTTATTTCTAGACTTAAACTTAGAATGTTAAGCGATGATCATGAGGAGTGTGTCTAATATATTTTAGGAAGTACACATGAATAGACACAAGCACTAGCTTAATAAGGGAAGATGCCTAAAATGCTTTTATGTGCTAAATGATTTGTGATGCTTTATGCTATCGTTTGATCGAATCTATGGTCTGTTGCCGACCAGATCTGGAAATTTTATGTTTTGCAGATTTTAAACGTTTAATTACGGTATTAGAACTGGCATGTAACTTTTCGAAGTAACAGGGAGATTTACACGTCAATCGTAAATAAAATCTTTCCTATCTTAATTCTCGTCGTTTTGCCCCGAACGTCCGATTTGGTGTATAGAACGAGATGGCATGAACCCGAAGTGGAGTCGGGAACGCGAACGAAAATAGAAATCAACCCCCAGTGATTGAGCAAATGCATGTTGTAGTAGTCACTCCTGAGCCAATCACGATGACAGGAGTACATGCAATGGTGCGGGTGATGTTGGATCAACAAATGGAAGAAACAAGGCGTTTACTTCAACATAGTAAAAAAGAACTTACTGTTTCAGTACGCCAGGCACCTACTCTTGAGGCAGCCATCTGGGTTAAGGTTGGCAAGAAGAGGAAATTTGAGGGAACTTTAAGGTCCAACAAGAACAACATGTTCTCACAGTCTGGAGGAGGAAGAGGTAAAGCAAAATGGTGTTACGAGTATGGAAGGAAACACAACGGGGGATGCTATAAGGAAGTGACCTACTTCAAATGTGGGAATACTGGTCACTATGCCTTTAAGTGCTCAACCAAGGAGGAAGTTTGCCTTAAGTGTAGTGGAAAGGGACACTTCAACAGAGATTGTCCGATAAGGGCTACAACGCCAAATGTACCGCTGAAGCACTATGAGGGATGCGACGAAGAAGTGACTTGTTACAGGTGTGGAAAAATCAGTCACTATTTCAAGAACTGTACACATAGGGATAAAGTATGTTACAGATGCAGAGACAAGGGGCACATGTCTAGGGACTGCCCGAAGAAAAATGAAGCAGCAAGACCGAATGTGCCGCCAAAGCCGAAGGAAAGAGCATTCCAGAGGATCCTTGGCGAAGCTACTGACAATGCAAGATTTTAGGAGTGAAGGCTTGATATCCAAAGATCGGTTTATGAAGTATCTGTAGTATCGTAGGGGTAGCCTATTAGAGGCATAGTCTAGGGTGAACTTGAACACCTATATAATCGTTTCAAGAAATATTATAAAACCTTCGTTTTGTTATCTGACGTGTTGAATGATTGTGTGATATTCTTGCATGGTGACTTGGATAAACTGCGAGACAATACTTGGGACAAGTATGAGTAGGTATGAAAGGTAGTAGAGGCCTATACTACCGGAAGCACAGGACTCACACTTAGATCAGGGAAAGTCACAAGGTTACCAAGAAGCTAGTAATTGATTTCGATATATTCAAATATGTCATTACCAACGTTTCGGTAATGACTAAGAAGATGATTGTTATTCCGACCTTGGTGGTCATATCGAATTGAGTCCGACTACGATGAGTATGTTACATGGTTCAGAGAACCAAGTTTGATGTAACATCTGACTTAAGCCAAAAGATTGAAATAAAAGATAATCAAAGCAATCGGTAGAGGTATCGCTATAGTTGCTTGTATCTAGAAATGCTACCTTTTAAGATGAGATTAGAACATGAAGGAAAGTATAGTCTATTCTGGAAGACTCTAATAGACCTGAGTCTAAGCATTGCAACATACGATGATAGGTCATTAGAATATGACACATCGTTCCATTGTAGTAATAAAGGAACTTATCTTAAGTTCGTATCCAGTGAGGATCGAGATTGTTACTTGAAGGTCATAATTTGGAGTCTAACGTGAGATAGGGAGCAAGTACAAGATCGAGCACCGCCTGCAATCAAGGAGTCCAAAAGTTAGATACCAATTCGAAGAAACAAGGAAGTTACGATTATTACCTAGGATGAAGAGAGAACGTATGAAGTCATTATACTACCTTGTTTCGTTGATGATTCTGGGACGTAATCATCCTAAGGGGGAGATAATTGTAACGCTTGTAGATCCGGGCTAGCCAATTTAGAGACAATGAGTGTCAAAAATGAGTTTTTAATGGAAGATTATTTAGAAGGATTAATCTTAACCAAGTATTATAATATGTCTCAAGGGTTCCGTACATATAAAGAACGCCAAAATCTGAATTATAACGAAGAAGTTATGGCCCGTCGAAGTTTTACGGCAAAATCGGCATGGCACCGGGAGACGTAAATAATGAATTTTTGATAAAGTAATTTTTAGACTTAGTTATCTAAACAAAATTTGCTGTATACGTTAAACCGATAACATACAAAAAAATAACGCCTAAATCTGACTTCGTATGTGGAAGTTATGAATTTTCTAAGATTTGGCATAGCAGTGCACGCCCCAAAACTCGAATTTTAGATCGAGCGGTTTCTGGCCTACCTGAACTAAATGAGAATTGAAGATCTCATTAATAGGAACTCAACGGTAAAAAGGAAAACGAAAACGGAGTTCGTATGTAGAAGTTATAAATTTTACGCGGACATTTAACAGTATAATCTCATCATACTGTTAAATTTAAGATCAGTCGAGAATTAGCCGACAGAGTCAAAATGGAAGTTGTAGATCTTATTTTTACCTACGCGTGGATATAAAGAACGTCGAAAAAGGAGCTCGTATGCGAAAGTTACTGGGTTTAGAAGTCGGCAGGGTGCTGCTGCAAAAGGGGTGACGTGGCACAATCTTGGCCATTGCTTTCTCCCCAAGGCTTGCCACTAGATGGTGACATGTGACACCAATTTCAGCCATATTCACCCTATAAATAGAACCTCTCCCACCCTCATTTTTTTCACACCTTTCCCATTCTTTCTTCTCTTTACTCTCTCTAGCCCCAAAACCCCCCGAAAAGCCTAGGGAACCTCCTTAGCACGAGGCGGAAGCCGCGGAGTGCTCGACGGCTCCGAGAAGAAGAGCTTTTCATCTCGGGAACGCTGCTCCAAGCAAAGCATGATTTTCTATAAAACCCGCTGTAAGTGAGCTACGCCTACACTATTTTTAATATATAGCTTTTATTTAATTATAGTAACGTTATTAGGAACTAATAATAAGTACTTGGGCTATTATTATGGGTTATATAAGTATTGTTTAACGCTTATATAATAGTAATAATAGCTAGACTATTAATTAGTATCGACGAATAATAGACTAAACTCTAGTGGTAATAATACTAGGTTTCGTCGAAGGAAATTATTTTTAAGAAGCGAAGCGTTGTCTGAGTTTGGAATCACCACCTTTTCAAGTGAGTGCATGGTCCTTTTCATCTTACACATAGATATGAAGTATTTTATATAAACTACGTGTTATGTGTGCATATTATCTGTATACTTGCTATCTATGCAGGATGAACGGTTTTATACAAGCTTAATATGATTTAAACTGTATATGTATTTATATCTACGTAATATGTTGGGTAAAACATGGGTAGATGAAATATGAATTGGATGATGAGTTGAGAGGTGATATGGACCATGAGGTAAGGGTGAGAGGTGGACTATGTGAGAAGCCTTGTTCCCAAATGCGGGCCCCATCATCTAGCAAAGTATGGATGACAACCACGGACTATTCTAGCAGGCTCGCAACTTGTAGGTGTTGTGAACGATGTGTTCACCGGTGTACTCTAAAAACCCATTGACATGTATTGCGAGTGGACTCTTGCAAACGATACTGTTAATAAACGAGATAACCCTAGCAACTGTGCTCAAAGGACGATACTGGCAGTTACGCCTCATATAGAATGTCACAATTCTGGCAGCTGCACCTAAGTGATAAAACTAGCAGTTGTGCTTGATAGGTGTGTCATTGACAACGATGGACTTCGTACCTATTCCTTAGGATAATCCTTAGGAATGAATGAATGAGAAATAGCTGATTTTTAGGGTAGACCCTTAAGAGTAAAGAAGATAATGGGGATGGGTAATTGGGTTAACTATTTGATGATTAAACATAATAATTATATTATTATGGGTTGAAAACCCTATGTACTCACCAGGTTTCCCAACCTGACCCACTCAGTATATTTATATCACAATTGTTGATATGAAGTCACATTACACTGAGAGATTAAGGAGATAAAAATCACTAGTGATAATGAATGTAAGTTCTGTTTATGCTTATGTTTCTGTATTGTCGATGGCATCCCAAATGTTTTAAAATGAATAAAAATACTTTTCTTCGGAAATGCTTTGATAACGCATTTATCATGTTTTACTGGGAACAAATTCCGCAACATTTTTATTAAAAGAGGTACTCTAATTTTTATAAAGCATAAACAAAATCGGTCTTTTATAGCCGAGAAAATGGGGATGTCACAAACAGCGACCCAACCCGAAGCCCATAAGTCAAAAGTCCAAATTGAGGACGTACGCGGGGCGTACTCCTCCAGTACACTGGGCGTACACCTGCCCTATGTTGACCGCCATTGGGGTGGTTGACCCGGTATGCTGGGTGTACATAAATTATGCTAAGCGTACGCGGGGTTTCACCAAAACCCAAAAAGTGCTTAATGGTTTAAGCACTTAAGACCAACTTCCAGATCCATCGACCAAATGTGCTATCGAACCATAAAGTTTCGAACTTTATCACTTTGGACGTCCTGAAAGTTCTTAACACATGGTCTTAATCCATTTAGACCTTCCTACTTCATGCATGAGACAAATATAGCTATTGGGACCTCATTTTTATCACTTAGGACTTCTTCTAAGGTCTGAAAGGACAACCCATTTCGTCCAAGTCATCACATGCACCATTTTGAGACAAGAAAGCTTCCATAAAACTAAAATGAATAGATCTATAACACACAAGCATAAAGTTCCAATCTTTTTACCTTCTAGAGCTTTAGGGTACAACACAACTTCAGATATATAGCCTTGATCTCCTTCTCCAACTCCTTGGTGTAATGACTTTACCTTCAAAGGTTCAAAATGCACACCAACTCACACTTCTCACACAAAACTAGGGTTTGGAACGTTTTTCTGGGATATGGAGGTTGAGGATAATTAGAGGAAATGAGCTATAAGGTTGTTTATATAGTCCCTAACCCTAAATATTAGGGTTTTCACCTGACATGAGTACGCCCAGCGTACTAGGGCGCGCCTAGTACGCTCCGCGTACTCCTTCCTGACTCAAAGTGGCAACTTTAGTCCTCATACTTCTCATGGCCCAACTCAACCAAATCCAGGGACTTCAATTGGCAACTTATAAAAGAGGCGGGATTCGAAATATACCAGCAAAATTCAGGATGTTACAACTCTCACCCACTTGACCTTGACTTTGTCCCCGAAGTCTGCTGTAGCGAATAGATCCGGGTAGTATTCCCGCATTTCAGACTTTGCCTCCTAAGTCCATTCGGTTCCCTTCCGATGCCGCCACTGCACCTGTACCAAAGGTATATCCTTGCTACATATAATTTTTATCTTCCTTTCCAAGATAGCCACCGGCTGCTCCACATAGTTCAGGTGCTCGTCAACCTGGACATCATCCAATGACACTACCACATACTCATCCAATATGCACTTTCGCAACTGGGAAACGTGAAAAGTGTTGTGTATCTGACTGACCTCCTCCGGAAGGTCTAGTCTATAAGCACCCTTGCCAATCCTGGCAATAACTCGAAATGGTCCAATAAATCGGGGGCCCAATTTTCCCCTCTTCCTGAAGCGGATCACACCATAACCCAAAATTTTACTAAAATTTAAACTTTTTAAAACCAATCCGGGTAAATAAAATTATTCAAACATCAACATATTTCACAAATTGTTTTCAAAATGATTTCATATCAGAGTTCCCAGAAATCCCAAATCATAAAATGTGAGGATGTGTACATCACGCCTTCGCCTTGCCTTCGTCACCTGAAGTACCTAAAACAAAAATCAATAAATGTAAGCTCGAAGGCTTAGTGAGTTACCCCCAAAATACCAACACATACCACCCAACAAAAATAAAAATAAACAACATGTATAATGAGCCTTCAGCATGAATGGACCGCCTCCTCAGGGCCTACAGCCTATCTGGACGCCTCCTGGGCCTTTGGTATGACTGGACCGCCTCGCAAGGCCTATAACCTATCCGGACCGCTCGTCGGGCCTTCGGCCTGACTGGACCGCCTCCTTAGGGCCTACAGCCTATCCGGACTGCCCTGGGTATGTTGGCCTACAGCACAATGCAGGACCGTCTCAACCCAACCCCCAAACAAACAATCATGTGCAGATGGATAACCTACAAACAATAGCATGCATATATTAGTCAAACCGATCTAATAGATCACAAGCATAACAATGAACCTATAACCAGGACACCGACCTAACATGTCACTAACATAGCATCCTAACTACCAGGATGTAAATCAGTAAGCATATCACATAATAATCCGAATACAATCCACAAAGGGCCGACCTTGGTGCCTTAGACCATGTTGATATAGTGAGGACAACTCACCTAGCAAGTATTGCAGAACTGAACTGGGAGTCTCCCGCCGCTATTTCACCGACCACCCTGACTGCCTAAAATGATGAATACTAAATTAATAAGTGGGATCTCCAAAATTGCCAAAGCGTCCATATTGTCCATTTTCCCAATTTAGGCCTAAGGGCTAATATCAATACACTAACCCAAGTCCATATGTACAAGCCCAATAATGGCCCAATTTTCTTAATTGGGCCTAACCTCCTAATTGAGCCTTACCATAGGACCCTTTATCAGAACTGGCCCTACTTCAAATATTTAGGGCCCAACAAGGCCCAAGTCCAAATAGTCTAACAACGGCCCAACCCGAAGCCCATAAGTCAAAAGTCCAAACTGACGACGTACGCGGGGCGTACTCCTCCGGTACGCTGGGCGTACGCCTGCCCTATGTTGACCGCCATCGGGGTGGTTAACCCGGTACGCTGGGCGTACAGGAATTACGCTGGGCGTACACGGTGTTTCACCAAAATCGTAATAAGTGCTTAATGGCTTAATCACTTAAGCCCAACTTCCAGTTCCATCGACCAAATGTGCCATTGAACCATAAAGTTCCGAACTTTATCACTTTGGATGTCCAGAAAGTTCTTTATAGATGGTCTTAATCCATTAAGACCTTCCTACTTCATGCATGAGACAAATCTAGCTATTGGGACCTCATTTTATCACTTAGGACTTCTTCTATGGTCTGAAAGGATAACCTATTTCGCCCAAGTCAACACATGCATCATTTTGGGACTTTTGGGATAAGAAAGCTTCCATAAAATTAAATAGACTAGATCTATAACACACAAGCATAAAGTTCCAAGCTATTTACCTTCTAGAGCTTCTAGGGCACAACACAACTTCAGATCTATAGTCTTGATCTCCTTCTCCAACTCCTTGGTGCAATGACTTCACCTTCAAAGGTTCAAAATGCACACCAACTCACACTTTTCACAAAAAACTAGGGTTTAAACGTTTTTATGGGGATATGGAGGTTGAAGATAATCAGAGGAAATGAGCTATAAGGTTGTTTATATAGTCCCTAACCCTAAATATTAGGGTTTTCACATGACATGAGTACGCCCAGCGTACTAGGGCGCGCCTAGTACGCTCAACGTACCCTTATGTACGCTCAACGTACTTCTTCCTGACTCAAAGTGGCAACTTTAGTCCTCATACTTCTCATGGCCCAACTCAACCGACTCTAGGGACTTCAATTGGCAACTTATAAAATATGATGGGATTCGAAATATACTTGCGAAATTCGGGATGTTACACTTAATGTATTAAGCACTTAACCCTTAATATCCAGAGCTTAAAAGCTCAGATCTAATTCTTTTAAAGATCTTAATGGATAAAGTTTCCAATTTTATCCATTAGGACATCCTAATAAGATAAGATCTATAACCGTAAGTCCAAAATGATTATTCTAATTGCATGGTTCCAAGGATAGCACATGCAACCACCTTTTCCTTTAATCAAACAAGTCTAGAAGCCATTAAATGCACTAAAGGTTCTGGATTTTACTCCAACTCCAAGAACATAGAGGTTTTGGGACAAAAAGCTCATAAAAGTGCCATAAACTAGATCTAATGAAGTGGTGAGTAAGTTAAGAAGTTTATGTTAGAAAATTAGGGTATGGAAAGACTTGGAAATCCTGAGAATTGTGTTAAACACTTTCAGATTAAAGTATTTGGGTGGTACTCCCAACCTTTAATCGGATAAGACTCAGAAGAGTTTCTAGAATAGAGAATATGAAGTTATGATTTCGTGATTGTTCTTCTACCAGG
Organism: Lactuca serriola; assembly: GCF_051521515.1. Taxonomy (NCBI): domain Eukaryota; kingdom Viridiplantae; phylum Streptophyta; class Magnoliopsida; order Asterales; family Asteraceae; genus Lactuca; species Lactuca serriola. The sequence goes on from NC_136409.1 coordinate 144,458,878, forward strand.
AAAAATAATGACCAAAGAATGATTATGTATATCATTTGTCTGAAAACTGCCAAGGTAGTTTTCTTTGTCCAAAAACTACTCCAACTGTCAAAACGGGTTATAACAGTCACAAACTATCACTAAAACCGGATCATTAAAAGAGTTAAAACGAAGTCAAAAAACCGGGTTCATTTATAGAAAATTCAGTTTTCTTTGTCCAAAAACTACTCCAACTGTCAAGGCAGTTTTCGATCCCAGCCAGGGGCTCTGCCCCTTGGACCCCGCCAGGGGCTGCCGCCCCTTGGACCCCGCTCCCAGGGGCGCTGCCCCCGGACCCCCATTCGTTTAGGGGCTTCGCCCCTAAATGACAGTCTACTTTGAATCTTGAATAAACTCAAACAAGTGTGCACTCCGCACCTTCCTTACTTGTTTAATATTCATCAAGAATGATTTTTGGTCAACAAGTCAATCCATTACACTTAAATACACATTGATGATGCAAAATCACCAACACTTTATACCTCATATATACCAGAAACTTGTTGAAAATGTTTGATGTAAGCTGCACCTTTACTTTCTTGTACCAAGTGGAAGCATCTTCTACACTAAGATTCACAAAAACAAGGTCAAGAAGCTCAAAACTCAACAAGGTAGGCTGTGGTTTGAAGGGAATCATCTGGAGGAGATGGAGGCAAGGGTTAGGGGAAACCTTAACTCCATCCTTCTTTAATTTGGTAACATAATCTGAGGCCTAGGGTTTTAAGCCCATTGCGGCGCCTTGTCATGGCCTTAATGAATGTCGCGTCGTGGTGAGGTGACATTACCATCCCGTGGTAAGCCAACCACCACCTTGAGGGGGCTAAACAAACTCAATTTTTTTTTAAAACTCATACATACTAAGTATAAACACATACCTATACTGGTGTTATAATTCTGCCCTACTTGAATTAGATTTCGTCCTCAAAATCCACAGTCGTGAACAAATCTAGGTAGTGATCGTGCATTTCTTCCCCAGGATCCCAAGTCCGCTTAGAGCCCATCTGGTCCTGCCACTGAACCTTCACCAAGGTCACCACCTTGTTGCTTAAGGCCTTCGCCCTTCTATCCATAATGGCTATCGGCCTCTCAATGTAGTTTAGGTGCTCATCACCCTAAATGTCATGTAAAGGCACTACCACTGAATCGTCTACTAGATACTTTCACAACTGAGAGACATGGAAAGTGTTATGATTTTGGATAAGATCCCTTGGTACCTCCAAGTGATTGGCCACCTTGCCCACCCTAGAAATCATCCAGAATGGTCCGATGAATTTGGGAACAAACTTGCCTTGTTTTCTAAAACGAATAACGCCCTTCCAGGGTGACACCTTCAATAAAATCATATCTCTGTCTTGAAATTTTAACTCAGAACGACATCTGTCCGTATAACTATGACATCTAATTTTTTAGATATTCACTCTTGACCCTTGAGTTAATATTGTTTGCAAGATTGGTCCCCCAATGGCATTTTAGTAATAGTGGGTGCACCATGGGTACGCTAGACGTACACCTTGGTACGCTGGGTGTACTTGGCCTCATGCATGTACGTTGAGCATACACTGGTATGCAGGGCATATGCAATTTTGGACCAAATCCTAATATTAGGGATTTATACACTATATAAGAACCATTATAGTCCCAAAACCCTAACCTATTTTGAGAATTTTGATCTTTTGGAGTGAATAATGGGCTTTCTTGGTTATGAAGGAAGATCATAAAGGAAATGGCTTTGCTCTCAAGAGTTTGGATCCATCATTTTCTCTTCATTGTGTATTTTTTGGAGGTAAAAAGCTTCAACCTTGATGTATATTTCTTATCGATCTAGTTTTAGCTCAAAGTTGTCACCTTTTGTCCTAAAATTTATCTTTGTGAGTAGAAGATACCCCAAGACGTTTGAGTTGTCCTTTCAAAGGTTCTAGGGTGTGTTAAGTCATAAAGATGTTTTCTTGGGCATTATTGTCTTTCCATGGATGAGCTAGATTGTCTTAATGGGTAAAGAAGCTAGGACATATTTTTGAGCCTAGATCTGGATTTTGGACGTAAGTGCTTAAGGATTAAGCACTTAATGGTTAAAGTGGTGAGCCGTCGCGTACGCTAGGCATGTCAAGGGGTATGTTGCGCGTAGGTGGCCAGCTCCCCAACGTTGGTCAATTGTGTAGTACGCCCTATGTACGTAAGGAGTACACCCCATGTACTCACTGAGTCAACTTGGTTGACTCAGTTGACTTTGACCTGGTTTTGACTAGGGTTTGACCTAAGGGCATTTTAGGTATTTTGATATGTATGCTGAGTTTGTGCCACTGAATTTATTAAGGCGACTGGTAGAGTTGATCTCTGAGCAGCCTCTATTCAGTTTACTCATCTGTCTGTGAGGCGAGTCATCTCAGTGTATCCATGGGTCAAAGGCACCAATGTCGGCCCATTATTGTATTACTTAGAATGATAGTTGTTATGTGTTGTATATGTGATTATATGTTTGGCTTGAAATATACCCTAAGGTGGGGCCTACTACAATATGTACGGGTTGAAATAGATCCTAGGGCGAGGCCCTAGGGCGGGGCCCATATGTGTTGATCGAGTTCATCTATAACCCAAGGAGAGGCCCTAAGGCGAGGCCCATGTGTATATATTAGGTTGGATTATACCCCAGGGTTAATCCTAGTTGTATGATTGATATGTAGTACTTTGGGGAACTCACTAAGCTTTGTGCTTAAAGTTTATGTTTGTGGTTTCATGTAATTTTGGTTTAGGGAAGGGCCAGACGTGATGGTACAACATCCTACCCTCATGGTTTCTGTATTAGAGTTAATTGTACTCTGATGTTTTGAATTTTATGACTTGGTGTTGATTTCAAACAATTAATGAATGATTTGATAGACTTTTAAATGAAAATTTGTATTACCGTTTTCGTGAAGTTACAAGTTGGTATCAGAGCCTTGGGTTGAGGGATTGTGCACACTTTCGGGTGTGTTAGAACTCAAACTGAGAAAATGATAATTTTCTTAAGAAAAATGAAGTTAAACTTCTAAAAAGATTTTTATTAAGAAGAAGGGGGTGTGATGCATGCAATCAGCTGAGCTCAAGTAAGTGGTTCCTATATTACCCATATGTATGTATTATGAGTAGTATTCTTGATATGAGAATTGCATGCTAGATTTGGGCTAAGGATACCATCAGGGATCATATGATAGAATTGTCTGATTTTTGTGATGCCTTATAGCCTAATGGAACTCGATGCTAGGTATTACTTGGAATTGATATCAGCTCAGTAAATTGCTAATTGTATGCTTTCAAAGTTGTGTACGATTAGGATTGTATAGCCCTAGAATGATCGATTTGGCCTCATTTATTCTTCCTTGTTTGGTTGTGGACTTAGGGTAGAATCATCATTTAACTGTCTATGTGATCCTATTTTGTGTATAACTTGCATGTATAAGGCAACCAGCAGTGTTGATGGAGGTTCTTGGTATTGCTAGTGGTGGGAGTTGAGACTTCCTAGGAGAGTCTAGGATATGTATGTTGTATAGCATATGATTGGTAAATGGTTTTAGTGTGGTGACTTAGAGGAATCAGGAAGCTACAGGTAGGTGTGAAAGGTAGTATTAGGCTCGTACTACTAGAAGCACATTATTTGTACCTGAGACAAGAACAAACCTGGAAACTCTAAGGAGGCCTATGTAGAGGAATCCCCTCGAGTCCTACGTTGATTGTGATGGATTTTATACATAGCAACAATCCTATGTGTGTATGCAACCCTAATTGTTGGATCTATGTTTTCTTTATTAGACATACAAGCATTAAACACAAAAACTAGAAACCCCACGAGGCATGTAAAATTTTGAAATTAACATAAAACTAGGGTTTAGATACATACCTTTATTGTTATGTAGTAATAACAATAGATTTCTTGAAGATCTTGACTTCGAGAACAAGTGCCACAAATGTAACACCTCTATTGGCTCACAAACACACCAAAGGAAGAGGATGATTATGAGAGAGATGAGAGAGGAGGGATTCGCTCAAAATTTTGGCTCTTCTAGGGTTTCTTAGGATGGCCGAAATCTAAAGGGGGTGATGCTCCTTTTATAGTCAACATTGCTTTGTCCCAAAGCTAGGGTTTTAAGTGGAAACCCTAAATTTCAGCTTAGGGCCTAAGCAGCCCATGGATCTCCCTTCCAAAGGCCATGGAAAAAAATCCTTAGGGCCTCCCTAAGACTTTCGGCCAACCCTTCTTAGGGTGATCCAAGAACCCAAACCATAACTATTAAATAATTGCAAAACAGCCCTTGTACTTTTAATTAATTCCTTTAATCCTTAAATTTATTCCAAATTAATTCCTGATTAAATATTAATTTAATAACATGATTTCTAATTAATATATTATTTTCATAATATATTCATAAATCATTTTATATACTAATTTATTATTCCAAATAATAAACTCAACCTCTTCCTTAATTAATCATCATGTCTAGTTGGTAGTGTGAAGACAACCCAAAAGGACTATGCTACTATCAATTCAAGTACATACCAATTATAGTTATGGGCTTAGACACCTAATCCAGTAGTCTCCCAATTAGATGAGTCTAATAACCATAACTGCAAGTATAAATTCAAATTTTGACTAGCAAATTGTAGCTCCCAAAGCCGTTGTCGAACTCTGACCTACGCATTAACGTGTCCTAAGATAAGTGATCATATAATCCTCCGTTCTGTGTGCACAAATGACATGGAACATAATCATTCTCATTGTCTAACAGTTTGTTTCACGATTTTTGATTTGTAATGATAAATAACTTAATTGAACACATCAATTCAGTCCTGACCAGGCCCGACATATATGTCAACACCAAATCATCGAAGGGCCCAAGATATCGCTTTTCCCGTTTAAGGAAAAAGGAACAGATAAAATTCGAATAATATGCTTGCACTATTTACTCATCAAATCATGCATAACAATACGTTTTATAACACCAAGATACTGATGCATTTACACATTATCAATGCACAACCAACCCATAAACAGCAATTCATATATATATATATATATATATATATATATATATATATATATATATATATATATATATATATATATATATATGTTTAAAGATTTATGATATTATTGTCTCAGAATTAGCCGTGATAAATTCCATGAAGTAATTCACTGAGCGTGGGTTTAATCCAATACTTAAATCCCCATTTCAAAATTACTCATGAATGTTGCAGCAAACCATTGCTATGTCTAAACACTTAGACAATCTACAACCCAATTCATGACATCCTTAATTCACTACTTACTTCCAAAGTAAGATCGACTGTGGAGATTTGAATAATCTAATTATTCGGGAAGTAAAACATGCAAAAGTGAAACATAATGATAAATAATTTACAAACGACAGTAAACAGTACTTGTAAACAAATCTTCATTCATTTAATCATCAAATGTCAATTATATTTTTTTTCTAAATATCTATATAATCACTAAAACTAATATCATCCTTAAGACCAATGCTCCTTGCATGTTGAACGTGCTTGACCCTACTTAGACCCTTTGTGAGGGGATCTGTTGGATTCTCTTCAGATGATACCCTCTTTACGACGAGGTGTCCTCCTTCTACTCGGTGTCTGATAAAATGATATTTTTTGTCAATATGCCTAGATCTTCCATGATCTCTTGGTTCCTTAGTCAAGGAAACCGGTCTTTCATTATCGTAGAAAATCTCCACCGGCTCCTAAATGGCTGACAAAACTCCAAGGTCTCCAATGAAGTTCTTCAACGATGTAGCCTCCTCCAATGCTTCGCTCGCAGCTATATACTTTGATTCACATGTAGAATCAGCCATGGTATCTTGCTTGGAACTTTTCCAAGTCACAGCTCCTCCAATAAGGGTAAACACCCAGCCAAATTGAGAACAAAAGTTGTCTCTGTCTGTGGCCCAATCATTAGTTGTCATGGAGTTTAGGGCTTCGGGAAAGGAAGGATTTAGCCCATTTCGGATCTAGTTTCCATGGTTTAAGTGATCCATGTATTCGTTTGTGTCTTCGGAAGCCAGGGGTATGACTGTAAATTGATATCTCGGTCTTTTATGGGTTTTGGGTTTTATTCGGAAGGTTTTAAGGCTTGGGTGTGTTGTTAGGAGCGTAGGGCTTATCGCCACCTTTTCATGGATTTAATGTTCATTAGAAACGAACTTAGGATGAGAGAGTTATGGTACTTTGAAGTTATTGGCAGAATTGGTCCTTAGATGAAAAGGCTTGCAAATCAGTCCCATGCATGCAAGACTGCATGCATGTGCTTGGCTAGGTTCGCCAAGCGTAAGCTGGGGTACGCCTAACGTATAAAGGTGATTGGTCGTGGGTGGTTCATGAGTACATCGGGCGTATAAAGGAGTACGTGGGGCGTACTCCCTTAGGATCAAAACCCTAATTCCGGGGTTTCTACCCTCTATAAGCTACATTTTACCACTTCATAGGTCATTTTAAGTCAGCCACCAGCCCTTCCTATGTCCATAAAACCCTAGATTGCCTTGGATGAAGCTTGGAGATTGAAAGAAGACTTTTGGTGGTTTGTGCAAGAGGAGAAGGAGGTGAAAGACTCAACCTTTGAAGAAGAGCTTGAAGATTCAGTCCTAACATCTTCATTTTAAGACTTTCAAGGTATAAAGTCTCTACCTTGTCTATTCATTTCATAGATCTACTTTGGGTTGATTTTTGGCCATTTTAGTCCCTTTTGCTTGGTCTTGGTGAGCTAGAGTCGTTTTTAGGGGCTCAATCTTGTAAATCTGGACATTCTAAGGTTCCCTCTTCCATAAAGGTGCAGGCTTTATGGATATTTTGCGTTCAATAATGAATTAAGACCATCCATTAAGATCTTTTGCGCTGTAGAGTCCCATTAAGCCATGAATGTTAGTAAAGTTGCCAACTTTACTAGAAAAGTCACCTTAAGGAGTCAGACTGGAGAGTTGGAGCAAGGGCTGAAGTGATTAAATGCTTATAGGAGAAGCTTGGAGTATAGGGGAGTACGATGGGCGTACCCACCTGGTACACGACGCGTACTAGCCCCAATTGGTGTACGCTTAGCGTACCAGATGAGTACGTAGGGCGTACTCAACCAGGTTGGGATTTCTTGGATTGTGGACTTTTTGGGCTTTGGACCTTGGACCAGGAGTTGACTACTGTTGACCGTTCAGTATTTCAGGCCTTTTTTGACATTGGGCCTTCTTGGGTTAGGTCCATAATGGATTTTGGTCTTATTGGGTCTTGTGGGCCATTTCGGGTTCGGGCTTTCTTATTGACTTCTAAGTGCATGGATTTTGTTGGACCAGCTAAGGATGTTAATTTGATTGGGAATAAGTTATTAGGCATAGGGGTAAGGCCTACGTAAGGGTTGGGGCCCAATTTGGAAAATTGGGCCATTAGCGGGCTTATATGGATTTTGGAGTTTTGGACTTGTTTGGTTTTGGGGTTGGACCTTAGTTATGAATCTTGTTGGGCCAGGGGTAAAATGGTCATTTTACCACATGTATGGATTATGGATCATGGTTTGTGACCCAATTGCTAATTGGGTGATATTTTGGTATTGATAGTTCGAGGAGTTGCCAGGGCAGCAGCTAAGGATTTCTTGCAGTGAACTCCAATAGTGTGAGGTGAGTTACCTTGCTGGTATGAATGGGTCGAAGGCATCAATATCGGCCCACTAGTAGTTGTCTACAGTCGAGATGATTGTTTGTGATAATTGTCTGGTATGCTACTATATGTTGAGATTTATGTGCTTGTATGTTATGTTATTACGTGGTAGTGGTATGGGGGTGCAATAGACCTCGTAACCGGTCGAAAAGACTAAAGTTGTAGCCAAGCACCCATATATGCTAGGAAGTATGTGATTTATGTGTTTATATGCTAGGATATTATGTGGTAGTGGTAGGGGTGAAATAGTCTCGGTAATCGGTTGAAAGAGACCGAATGGGTAGACCATCACCCAGATATGATAGGCAGTTACCGGTTGAAAGAGACCAAATGGATAGGCTAGCAACCATATATGCTAGGCGGTTATCATTTGAAAGAGACCAAAGGGGTAGGCCCGCACCCAGATATGCTAGGCGGTTACCAGTTGAAAAGGGCCGAAGGGGCAAGCCATTACCCGAATATGCTTGGCAATATGTTTATTGTATGGTATTGGTATGGTGGGGGAACTCACTAAGCTTCGTGCATATGGTTTTTAGTTTTGGTTTCAGGTACTTCTTCTTCGAAAGGAAAGGAGTGGGCATGATCGCAGTGCATCACACCATGATTTCCGCACATGAGATCTTTGGGAGTAATACTTGTATGCTGTTTTATTATGACATGTTTTGATTATTGATATATTGGTTTTCATATGGGATGACACTATGGATGTTTTCAGACTATCGGTTTTATAATTACTTAATTAAAAATGAAATTTTTGGTCTTGAATTTTGGGATGTTACAAGTTGGTATCAGAGCCTTGGTTTGTGGGATTTGGACACACTTTTGGGGGTGTCTGAACTCAAATCGAGGGTTTGAAAGGTTTTTACAAGAAAAATAATTTTTCTAAGCTTTAAAATTAAGGTCTTTTGATAAAGAACAAGGGTTGTGATGCATGCAATCGGCCGAGCTCAAGTAAGTTTCCCCATGATACCATACATGTTTGTTATGATATATGTTATGATTATGAGAATGGTATGCTAGATTTAGGCTAAGGATCTAGGAAGGATGCCTGGTATGCCTACTGTATGTTCTTATTGAACTCCATGCTAGTACTGATTAGTGTGTGATATGATGGCCTGATTAGGATATGCTTGGTTTTGGTTACTCAATGCTCGGATGTTGTTTGCTTTGTGCTATTAGGAGTTATATTTATCTCTAACTAACTTGAAAACGAATACGCTAAGTTACATATTACGAGGACTAAATAATTTCAGAAGGTTGATGTGACAGACCTCTAATTCAAAGAATTATCTGGTCTTAGTAATATGTAATGGTATTCGCAAGCTAGTTAGGGGGAGATAGCAGGGACTTCTTATGCAGCTGATGGAAGAGAGTGGGTCGAAGATTACCCTAGGGTAAGCCTAGGATGAGATTAGTGATGGGAGCAGTATTAGTGAAAGGGACTTGGTGGAGTCAAGGAAATTCTTGAGGAAAGTACGGATAGATGTGGAAGGTATTATGGGCCTGTACTACTGAAATCAGAGGATTCATACTCGATTAAAGAAGGGTTGCGATAAGACCCAGAAACTTGTAGTGTGTGTGTGATCCCTTGATATTGGATGAGTATTCGGATGGCTGTTATAGTATGTTTCCGGCATGGTGACGCTACGTGATGGTCCAGTTTGTAGTTTTTGTGTCGACAAGGGATCAAGCTCGGACTCTGGAGCCGGGCAACTCGATGATCAGATGAGAGAGTTTATTTCAGCTAAGATTACGTGCAATATCATTGACCAGACTCTTGTGATCTTTGGTACGGTCAAGGAGGGAATTTTAGAGATCCTTGATGAGAGGATGAACGCATTTCTCTCTGAGGTGATGGCTATGATGGGGACGCACACGATGACGTTTCGGGAGTTCTGAGCTTGTGGAACTCCGAACTATCATGGGCTTAGGGAACCCATTCTCAGTGGGAGGTGGTTAGCGGATATGGCTAACGCTTTCAGGACGAGTTTCTGCTCGAGGCAGGCAAAGGTCAGGTATGCTTCCTGCCCCTTGAAGGACCGATCACGTGATTAGTGGGAGGAGATTAGTAGTGAGTTAGGTGATGATGCAGTTGATGATGTGTCATGGGATGATTTCTTGACCGGGTCTAGCGGATTTTGCTCCGACATTTGAGGTGCAATAGTTGTCATGAGAGTTTTTGGGTCTCCGCCGGACTACTGAGACTGTGGCAGAGGTCACTGCCAAGTCTCGGGAGAGGACTTTGTTGGTACCACAGTATGCAGTAGATGAGTAGATGAAGATGGTGAGGAATCATGATATGTTGTGGGATGATATCAGGGAATTTGTGAGTATTTAGGTGTGCGAGACCCTAATTGACATGATTTATAGAGCCTAAAGTGGGAGATAGATTTGGAGCACATTGGTAAGAGGGGGTCAGACCAAGTGCAGACATTGGAGGGTATCGGGAAGAGACCCAAGATTTTTGATCACCGCATGAAAGGCCAGCAGGGCCGGAATCTGTGCAGCACGTGAGGGAAATTGCACGACGGGGCTTGCTGTTCTAGAAGTTTGGACTGCTACAAGTGTGGCAGGTTTGGTCATGGTAGCAGGGACTGTCCTCAGGGGGCAAGCCCGTTATGTCTCCTCTACGAACATGTAAGCCAAAAGAAGGCCAACTGTCCGATGTTGAGGGGAGGATTCATGAGTGTGTCTGCTTTGACTAATTTGAGGATCACTGATGGACGAGAGGGTAGGGCAGGACCCCCAACAAAGAGGAGTCGGGCTTTGTAGTTTCACACAAAGGAGGCCAGGACACCAACAGGCGACATTGCGGGGACATTATCTGTTACTCTCTTCATGGTTTTATCAGTATGAAGTGTTATATGTCATTTGCATACCATGAATCGTTTGTGGGTTAATAAGGGGTCATATCTTGTATAAGCGAGTTCCAAGTGTTCGGTTATTATTTTGGGTTGAGGTCGGGATCGGATCAGGGGTATTGTGTGAGAGGTCTGTGATTAGCTTTATTAAGTTAGTTCTCCTGTATCGTTGGGGTATAGCAGTTCCACTATCTGTCCTGGTACTATCGGCGGTGGCCTAGGGGAGAACTTCTAAGTTCTAGCATTACCGTTGCTAGGAGACGGGAGGTAGCAGAAAGATACTAGTGTTAGTCGCATGGGTTGTTTGGCCACTAGATGTCTCAAGGGGATTGTATTCTCGCATGGGTTGTGTTCAATTAGAGTTCAGTGGTTCTGCGAGGATTCGTTGACTAGAGTAAAGGTTAAGGCTTCTAGTCGCCAGAATGGGAACTCAAGGAGTTGGTATAGTATCATGGAAGGTGAATTGAGGTATCTGACTGGACCAGATTTCCAGAGTACTCTTCAAGATTTCAGAGGATGGGCGATCTTAGGGTTTGACTGGTAATTGATCGCTAGCATTAGTAAGCACACATTGTCAACAGTTGGATTTTAGAGGGTAAGAATGATTGGGAATCCTTCAATTTTAAGGTGCCATGAAGAGTTAGTCGAACCCAAGTGGGGGAGAATCGCACATGTATTCAGGATCAGAAGAAGTTTTGAAGCTCGAGTAAGTTCCGCATCCTAGTTAGGAAGAGACGAACCAAGTGGACTTTAGGGTTGCAGTTTTGTAAGTGTGAGTTCAGGAAACTTCCAACAGCTCGTCGACGCATTCGTGGTAGGACCATGGTTGATAGATAGTGATAGAGTTTATAGGACTGGGGGGGGGGGGGTAGCCGTAGCATTCACTAGGTAGGTAGATAGCATGTGAATGTTGTTAGATCGCGGGAAGAACAGTAGCATCCACTAGTTCTGGTGCATCAGTGAGGGCGTGGCAAATCAACGGATTGGGTTACCGATTTCCCCATATGGACTTGACCTGTTTGGCCAGTGCTAAAACCGTAGGGACACCACTACAGTAAGGGGATCAAGGAAGAAATGAATCGGTCGTTGTGATATAAGGCCACTTTTGGTCATGTAGCATTCACTTTTAGACTTGGATTTGGTGATGTTAGGATTCGACGTATGGACCCGATCCGTTGGTCAGAAGGTCGTTAGAGCCACAGTGGGCAAGATAGCTAATAGCAACTATTGGCAGATAAGGATTCCGTTCAAAAGTCGTGTGGGGCGACTGTGTGGGAGTCTGTTGGCTAAGCAACCGGGCTGGAACCCGGTATTTCAAATGATTGGCAGACAAATTGAGACCAAGGAGGTCTCTGTGGATTTTGCAAAGCATCCAGGAGGCAGCACGCTATTTCGGATAGTTCCAGTGTTTTAGGCAATATTTTGTCGAGTTAGACCGAATGGGTAGGTCGAGCACCCAGATATGCTCGAAAGTATCCGGTTGAAATAAACCAAAGGGGTAGGTCCAGAACCCAGAGATGCTCGACAGTATCTGGTTGAAGTAAACCGAAAGGGTAGGTCGAGGACCCATATATGATCGACAATATCTGTTTGAAATAAAATGAAGGGGTAGGTCGAGCACCCAAATATGCTCGAAGGTATCCGATTTAAATTAACCGAAGGGGAGGCTAGCACCCAGATATGCTTGGCAGTATTAGTGTTTTAGGATTTCATGTATGGATAGATAACTGATTTCTTGGGTAATGTTAAGTCACTCACAGCAGGATTGAATAATCTCAGAGTAAATGATTTAACCCTGTTGCGCAGCTCTCTTCTGAATCTAACTGTTGCATGGATGAATCTGTTACTCTAAGGATTATCTGAGCCTTCTGTCGAGTATGAGTGTTCTGTAGCGGTATATGGTCGGTGATTTTTCTCTGTTCGAGATAACAGGGTGAGCAGGGATTGGAAGCAATTTGTATGGTGCGAAACTCTATGAGGATGGTTTGGTGGCAGACCTGACAGGGAGTTAGTCCATTGAGACTTAAGCTTCGAATTTTAGGTGAAGTAGGGTTGGTTTTATTTGAGAGATTGAGGATTCTTCCTTCACCGAGTTTGAAGAATTATTCTAAGGACTCGTTGTATGATCAGAGGTGTAAGGGTTATGAGTGGTTTGCCCTTAGTTGAGAGAAGGAATGGGTTGTTTCAACACGGGCGAGTTGTCGGGAAGTCAGATTATTACAGATGTCATGTCCCAGAAGGTAGAAGTGGCTTGCAAGGGTTGAAGCTTCGAGTGTTATTTCCGGGATAGAAGTTTTGGTGTTGGTTTCAGTTACCTTAGGGGAGGCTATTATATGCGCATAATTTTCAATCGGGATGATCAGGTTGATTGCCTTGATATGAGTGTTAGTAAGGAGTGATTTTGAGGACGAAAACTAATTCAAGTGGGGGAGAGTTGTAACACTCGATTTCAGATTAGCCTTGTTGATTGCGGCTGCGGTCCAATCATCAGTTGTCAAGGAGCTTAGGACTTCTGGAAAGGATGGATTTAGCCCATTTCAGATCTAGTTGCCATGGTTTAAGTGATCCATGTACTCGATTGTGTCTACGGAAGCCAAGGGTATGACTATAAATTGATATGTCGGTCTTTTATGGGTTTTGGGATTTATTCGAAAGGTTTTAAGGCTTGTGTGAGTTGTTAGGAGCGTAGGGTTTCTCGCCACCTTTTTATGGATTTAAGGTTCATTTGAAATAGACTTAGGATGCGAGAGTTATGGTACTTTGAAGTTATTGGCAGAATTGGTCCCTGGATGGAAACGCATGTCGATCAGTCCCACGCATGCACGTGCTTGGCTGGGTACGCCCAACGTATAAAGGTGATTGGTCGCGGGTGGTTCATTAGTATGTCGGGCGTACAAAGGAGTACGCGGGGCATATTCCCTTCATACAAAAACCTTAATTTTGATGTTTCTACCTTATATAAGCAACATTATACCATTTCTTAGGTCATTGTAATTCAGCCACCACCCCTTCCTACGTCCATAAAACCCTAGATTGCCTTGGATGAAGCTTGGAGCTTGAAAGAAGACTTTTGGTGGTTTGTACAAGAGGAGAAGGATGTGAAAGACTCAACCTCTACAGAAGAGCTTGAAGATCCAGTGCTAACATCTCCATTGCAAGACTTCCAAGGTATAAATTATGTACCTAGGCTATTCATTTCGTAGATCTACTTTGGGTTGGTTTTTGGCCATTTTAGTCCCTTATGCTTGGTCTTGGTGAGCTAGAGTCGTTTTTAGGGGCTCAATCTTATAGATCTGGACATTTTAAGGTTCCCTCTTTCATAAAGGTGCAAGCTTTGTGGATATTTTGAGTTCAATAATGAATTAAGCCATCCATTAAGATCTTTTGAGCTCTAGAGTCCCATTAAGCCATGCATTTTAGTAAATTTGCCAACTTTACTTGAAAAGTCACCTTAAGGAGTCAGACTGGAGAGTTGGAGCAAGGTCTGAAGTGATTAAGTGCTTATTGGAGAAGTTTAGAGTATAGGGGAGTATGTTGGGCGTACCCACCTGGTATGCAGCGCGTACTAGCCCCAATAGGTGTACTCTTAGCGCACCGGATGAGTATGCAAGGTGTACTCGACCACGTTGGGCTTTCTTGGATTGTGGACTTTTGGGCTTTGGACCTTGGACCGGGAGTTAACTAGGGTTTACCATTCAATATTTCAGGCCTTTTTGGACATTGGGCCTTCTTAGGTTAGGTCCATAATTGATTTGGGTCTTATTGGGCCTTTTGGGCCATTTCGGGTTCGGGGTTTCTTATGGGCTGTAAGTGCATGGATTTTGTTGGACCAGCTAAGGATGTATGTTTGGATTGGGAATAAGTTATGGGGTTTAGGGGTAAGGCGCATGCAAGGGTTCGGGCCTAATTTGGAAAATTGGGCCATTAATGGGCTTATATGGATTTTAGAGTTTTGGACATGTTTGTTTTTGGGGTTGGGCCTTAGTTATGAATCTTGTTGGGCCAGGGGTAAAATGGTCATTTTACCCCCAAGTATGGATTATGTATCATGGTTTGGGACCCAATTGCTAATTGGGTGAGATTTTGGTATTGATAGTTCGAGGATTTTCCAGGGTAGCAGCTAAGGATTTCTTGCAGTGAAATCGAGCAGTGTGAGATGAGTTACCTTCCCGGTATGAGTGGGTCGAAGGCACCAATGCCGACCCACTAGTAGTTGTTTATAGTAGAGATGATTGTCTTTGTGATAATTGTCTGGTATGCCCCTATATGTTGAGATTTATGTGCTTGTATCCTATGTTATTAAGTGGTAGTGGTAGGGGTGAAATAGGCCATGTAACCGGTCGAATAGACCGAAGGGGTAGGCTAGCACCCAGATATGCTAGGCAGTATGTGATTTATGTGTTTATATGCTAGGATATTATGTGGTAGTGGTTGGGGGTGAAATAGTCCTGGTAATCGGTTGAAAGAGACCGAAGGGGTAGGCCAGCACCCATATATGCTAGGCAGTTAACGGTTAAAAGAGACCGAAGGGGTAGGATAGCACCCATATATGCTAGGCGGTTACGGTTGAAAGAGACCGAAGGGGTAGGCCAACACCCAGATATGTTAGGCGGTTACCGGTTGAAAGAGACTGAAAGGGTAGGCCAGCACCCGTATATGGTTGGCAGTATGTTTATTGTATGGTATGTGGTATGATAGGGGAACTCACTAAGCTTCGTGCTTATGGTTTTCAGTTTTGGTTTCAGGTACTTCTTCTTCGAAAAGAAATGAGCTGCCATGATCACAACACACCACACCATCATTTCCGCACATGAGATCTTTGGGAATTATACTATGATGTTGTTTTATGATGACATGTTTTGATTATTGACATATTGTTTTTGATATGGGATGACACTATGGATGTTTTCAAACTATCAATTTTATATTTACTTAATTAAAATTGAAATTTTTGGACTTGAATTTTGGGATGTTACAATGAGATTGGAAGTGAAGCTTGACTCATCATGGAACTAACCATGTCTAACAAGGTTCGATTATGCCTCTCATCCACACCATTAAGTTATGGTGTTCTAGGATGTGTTAATTGTGAAACAATTCCACATTCCTTGAGGTAGTCGTGGAACTCGATGCTAAGATACTCATCACCTCTATCAGATCTGAGCATCATGATCTTTCTGCCCAGTTGATTCTCGACTTCATGTTTGAACTCTTTGAACTTTTCAAAGTTTCTGAATTATGCTTGATTAGGTAGATATATCTGTTGGATTAGTGTCTAAGTCCATAACTAATTTGGTATGTACTTGACCCGATGGTGCATGGTCCTTTTGGGTTGCCTTCACCAAGGCAACTTGATAGGATGAATAATGGAGAGAAAAGATTAAATATGATTTATTAATATATTATGAGAATAATATATTAAAGGAGAAATCATATTGTTTAATTAATATTAGTCAAGAATTAATAAGAATTAAGTTTGTGACTAAAAGAGATTAATGAAACTTAAGGGACTAGAACTGTCAATTGTATGATAGTTGAATATTGAGCTAATGGACTCCATATTAAAGGAGTGGAAGAATTCTATGGGGTAACCCATTAGAAATCGTCCAGAGGCCTTTAAGGAAGGAGCCCATGGGTTGCTTAGGGCTTAAGCATCCAAATTAGGGTTTCCTTGTTAGATAACCCTAATAGCCTCATTATTTAAGGAACCCTTATGCCCAAAAACGTGGACAAGACTTCTTCTAGGGTTTCCACATGTTTTGGGCAGCCTCCTTCTCTTCTCTTCTTCATCCTCTTACTCTTGGTGTTTGTGAACCATTAGAGGAGTGACATTTGTGACTCTAAGTTTTCTAAAGTCATTACAAGGAGGAATTGTGATTGTTATTGCTACATAACAATCAAGGTAACATCTTAAACCCATTCTTATGTTAATATGATTACTTGTATGCTAGAACTAGGGCTTATAGTCTTAGATAACTTGCATGTACAATAGAGAAACCTAGATCCAAGCATTAGGGTTTGTATGAGCACATAGGATGTTCTTATGACCAAAACCCATCAGTGGTATCAGAGCCTAGATTGGTTTCTATTGTATTGATGCCTTGTATGTTGAAAAAATTCGATTTTTGTGGTTCTGCATGATGGACTCGGCGAGTCCCACTGTGGACTCAGCGAGTTGCCCCCTACTCGGCGTGTCCATGGGGGTACTCGGTGAGTTCGAGCGTCAGATGGAGCTATTTTCGGGATTTCTTGTTGTTTATCTTTGAGATACTTTCCTTTATCATATTAGATCAATATAAATCCGATTTTATGATATATATATGAGTATATTCTTGATCTAATTGAAGATATTTATCAATTAATAAAATATTTGTTTCCTTATGTGATAATTCATTAATTATTTTGATTAAATTGGTAAATTGTTTTGCAAGAAATCATTAAATAAATCAAATATGGATAATTATATGATTAAATGTTAATTTAGATTATTTGTTATTTGGTCCTTATGTTATGAAATGTTTCATATTTTCCCCTTTAGGTTTTATAGTTTAAATTTGACCTCAAAAGTTTTGTTGTTTTGAAATTTAAATAGTTGAAACCCTAATGTTTTGAAAAGGTTTCAAAACTTGCCCTCAAGTTTTGGAATTTAAATTTTGATTAATAGTTTAATTTTGATGTATATTTAAATTCTAAACCCTAATGTTTTGAAATGTTTCAAAACTTGCCCTCAAGTTTTGGAATTTAAAAGTTGATTAAAAGTTTAATTTAGGAATGTTAAATTCTAAAACCCTAGTATTGTTTTGAAAAAGATTCAAATCACACCCTTATGGTTTTATTAATTAATTAAGGTGTATAATTAAAAGAGGTTTAATAAATCCATAAAAGTTTAGGTTTACAATTTAATTGAATTAAAAGTACAATTGTTAAATTTGACCTCCTAGTATTTTAAAAGTGTAAAATACACCATATACTATATATAACATTAAAAGTCTAACATTATATATATGTATGAGTAAAAGTCGCTCTTACCGTTAGTAGGCCTCATTCACGAAGCTGGTCTATAAGGGGTGTTTAAGGAAATTGCCTATAAAATGACGATTGAATGGGTAACTACTCTTACCCACCGCACTCTTGACTAGTGGAGTGTCGTTAGCCGAACGGGTAGGATAGGACAAAACCATCCATTATAAGTATAATGAAGTACAAAAGTAACTAAATGTTTTACAAATTCCCAATCTTAGTTACTTAGGCAAAAGTGAATTGATACAATTCCATGAAATTACACTTTGTGCCCTTGCGAAGACGTTAGTGGAGTGTGTGTGGTTAACCGGCACACTAAATGGTTCTAAGCAAGGTAGCAAAGGGTGACTCAATGTTTGTCATAGTTCGGTGGAGCGTGTGTGGTTTACCGGCACATCAAAATTACACTTTGTGCCCTTGCGAAGACGTTAGTGGAGCGTGTGTGGTTAACCGGCATACTAAATGGTTCTAAGCAAAGGTAGCAAAGGGTGACTCAATGTTTGTCATAGTTCGGTGGAGCGTGTGTGGTTTATCGGCACATCGAATAGGTGACTGTAACATGTG
This sequence comes from Lactuca serriola, assembly GCF_051521515.1. Taxonomy (NCBI): domain Eukaryota; kingdom Viridiplantae; phylum Streptophyta; class Magnoliopsida; order Asterales; family Asteraceae; genus Lactuca; species Lactuca serriola. The sequence continues at coordinate 144,477,030 of NC_136409.1, forward strand.
AGGGCACCATTTAAATTTGCATGGTTATTCACACCCGCTTTGTGATCCTCAGCATCCCAGTCACAAACTAGAGGGGCATATCGAGATTTAAACATGCCATTGAAACGTTCAATGAATCTCAAAGGATCTAGGAGTTTTCATAGATTTAAAAACTTAAATTTCTTTTTCGTTTTTCATGGTGGAAATTAGTGAATCGTCATTCACTTACCTTCAAATATTCTGCAACTAGATTACGACATCCCTTTTCTAGGTTGTAGCATATTGTGTTGGGTCTTAGCCTTAGTATCTCATTTGGGTGATTTACTAAGGACTCAATCAATCAACTAACTTGAATTCGTTTTCTCCCGTTTTGTAGATGTCAAAGTACGACAACTATGGTCTTCCCAAATCCCGTGGAACAAGCAATCCGCATGAAGATGATATTCCACGATTCGATCGAGGAACAGGAGATCATACTTCTCTTCCTCCACCTCCTCCAATTATTCTCCCTAACCCACACGTTCGAAGGCTTGAAAAGTTCAAGCTCACTCAAGCCCTTTTGGCAAGTAAACATAAAGAAGGAAAGTCGGTGTGTGCACACGTCCTAGGGATGAAGTCACACATCGATAGGTTAAGAATGTTGGGATCCGTTGTCTGTGAGGAGATGGCTGTTGATTGGGTTCTTCAGTCACTCCCTAACTCATATAGTGAGTTCGTAAGAGAGTACTATATGATGAACTGCGATGTGACCCTTATAGATCCCACCTATATGCTTCTTGCTGCTGAATCAGCTATGGTTTGGCGCAATAGAAAAGCAAAGTTGATTGGTGAATCTGCCTTCAAGACCTCTGTGGATATAGACAATGGCAAAAAAAAGACATGCTATGATCAAAAAGTTTGATCATAAGAGAAAGGCAATGTCTGAAGTAGTTTCATGTTCTGTTCCAAGAGAGTCAATTTGCTTTTATTGCCAAGAGAAGGGGCATTGGAGACGAAGCTGCCCTATTTACCTAAGAGATCTAAGAGATGGGAGAGTCAAAATGTATGGCTCTGCTTTAGGTAAAATGCATTGACTAACTCTTTTAAGCTTCTATTCTAGATTCTTAATACATAATGTGATAAGATTACAATTGATGTTTTGTAGGATCGAAGAAAAGAAAGGAAGCTTAAGGGAAGAAGTGAGCAGAATCTAACCGTGAAGGAATGGATTTCGATCGCATTACTTGAAGATTAGATTCTTGAGCTACTACTTAGAGGTAGAATGAGATTGCTAAGAAAGGTGTATTAGCATAGTTTTTCAAAGAATTGCATTGTAAGGACAAATTTTTCCGCAATAAAATAAATTTTGATTTTATATCATTTATTTATCCTTGCAATGGCATGTATGAAAAATTGATGTTAGAATGTTTCTATTATTAGCAAAATGGATTTGATTCTTAATTATGGAAATGTCAAAAATTTACCAAATAAGGAGAGTTTCTCATCACCCAAGTTTCAGTTGGACAGAAATTTGGAATCATGCAACTTGGTTGCACGATGAAAGAGAAATTTCATATTTGGAAATTAGACAAATTCGTTGACAAAGTGTCAAGTGAAGGACTAGGAGATCGAGTACACAAAGTTGTGTGTTGATCAAGTCCACCATAAGAGTAACAAAGATATTCGTCATGATTTACTAAAGGTTTAGTAAATATGATTATACTTATAAGATTAAGTGTAATTCTGAATTGATTGAAAAAGTTTAAATCGATTGCAGAACGCATAAAAAGAATCAAGTAGGCAGAAAGATAAAAGTTTATCCATTCTAAGAAGAAGGGAGAGTACGTTTTATGCTTTATGATAGGTCTTAATGATTAAGAACCATATCTCAATCGATCCTCTAAGTGAGTCTTAGTACAATTGTATGTCTAAGAAGAGGAATCAAGAATTGAAGAAATGGTTAAATCAAGAAGTCAATCATACTTCGTTCCAAAACAAGTCTTAGAGTTAAGATTGTGACATTAAGTGAAAAGTATTAAGAAGGCTCATAGCATTCATCAAATGTGGAAATTTGTGATGTCTTGGATAAGACAAAGACCAACTAGGACCAACTTATGAAGTGTTTTGATAAAAACTACACTAACTCTTGAATATTTGTTTGTCAAGAAATGTTTATTGACAAGAGAATCTTATATGTCAAGGAGTCAGTGGGAGTCTTAATGGTCTTGAAAGGTTTCAAGAACAAATCAAAATAGACCTTATCGATCATCACTAGCACATGAGTTGAGGTTTACAACCTATCGTGTTGACACTATTTTGTTTTCTGTGCCATTCCAATTGAGTTAATTATGCATGTGAGTTCTATGAGTTCTCATTTGAACGCATAAAAGGCAGGCACCTTGATCAATGGAAAGTACATTTATATGAAAGGGTGAGCTGCTCAACTACTTGGAAGACATGGTGGGCAGCTGTGTTACCATAAGGCAAGAAGTCAAGATTAAGAGAGTTCAGTCCATATGAGTTTGAATTTGTCGTGAACTTTGGTTTTGACAAATTCACATGGATAGGAACACATACACCATTAAAATCTAAGTGTCATAAGATTCCCTCCATGAAAATGACTGTGAGGAATGCTTTCACTGAGAAAGATTTTAAGAAGATAGTGATTGTGAAATTGTATTCTCGAATTCGATTATGGTTACGGTATCCCTTTCCATGATTCGAATTGTGAGATTTAGCAATTAGTCTGAATTGTTTAGACACACATATGAGCTATCTAAGGGAAAGGTGTATAAGCTTAGATAAAGGATTATCAAAGCATTAAGTATTAGAAACATGAACCTAAGAAATTCAATAAGTATTGTTGTTCTAGAAGTTATGCTGGTTTCTGAATACATGTCAAAGCTAGTGGGAGCATAAGTGTTATGTTTATAATAATCATCATGATAATGGGAGCATAAGTGTTATGATTGTATGATTATTATGGAAAGTATTGCAAGTTAGCAATATTAATTATAGAAAACAATAGTTATACTTTGCAAAGTTGCAAGAGTTGAATAGTTGTTTTGCTATAATTAAGGGAGAGAATATTATGCTTCATTTCAAATCTAAAGGCTTAGGTTGTGGAATGTTAATAAATTAGTCAATGATACATAGTGCGTTCTTAAAATTTTGATTATGATTACGGCATTCCTCTTCATAGTTCGAATTTTGAGAACATAGCACATAAAATATTATGGCAGAAGATTGATAAAGTATCGAATCTTCGTGTAATACATTATGCATCTTGTCCGATACGCTTCGGGTATAGGATTGATTGCAAATGCTATAATATTTGACCATTCAAAAATTTTCCAAATGTCTAGAGCATTTAGAGGGAAAAAGGACAAGAATCGGTTTTGACTAAGATAATTAAACAACTATCAAAGGACAATCCAAAGTTCGCCGAGGATTGGTCGCTTGTGAGTAGTTGGAAGCATGATATTGGGAGGACCATATCGACATTATTATGAATAGATAAGATTCTATTGAGAATGAGTTGTCATATGATAAGTATGGAAAGTTTTCCATATTGGGAATTGAATATTGAAAATCTATGTCTAGATTAGAAACTTTTATGCAAAAGGATGTTCAAGGGAATGTGCTTTGAGTGAGAGACATCATATCTAAGGAATTGTATTGTAACAATCTCCGATAGAGGACTTTGTAATTTCATTGGCAATAGTCATTGTGACTTTAGTGCGGTGACATTATAAGAGGATCATTGCATAAAATGTTAGAATCTAGCATATTCCATAAGTGACAAGAATTTGATATTCTTTCACTTGTGAAAAGGATTGGGAGTTATGAAATGAGTATAATTGGAAATGTGTTCATTTGATCTATTTCACAAAGTAAGAACCATAGGTAAACATTGTGTGCATGCTATGAGCATGGGACAAGTGTAATAATTCAAGTAAGAAGTTGATTACCCGAAACAACAAATAATGTATCGATATGGTGATAAATAAAATGTGTTTTATTTATACTCAAATGTTTGAGGCCATATGAGATTAGTATTATCCTTGTGTTTCACTTTGCATGTTTTGACTTCCTGAATAATTTAATTGGTTGAGAACAGTCAAATTATTCGAACGGGCCACAGTCGTTCATATGTTGGAAGTAGGTATGAATGAAGACCATCGTGAATTGGTGTGTGGATTGTCTAAAGAGCATTAGACATAAGCAAATGTTTGCTGCTACGTTCATGAGTGCTTATGAATATGATTTGAGCATTGGATTAAACCCACGCTCACTTGGATCACTCCATGAATTGTATCAAGAGTGATTGGTGAGACGATAACATCTTATATTCTTGAAACCGAGATGTGTGAGTTGTATCTTGCAAATCGGTTGCACATTGATAATATGTAAACGCACCAGTAACTTGGTGTCATAAAACATATTGTTTTTTGTGATTCGGTGAGTGAGTGCAAGCGAGCATTGTATCAAAGTTTATCTGTTCCTTTTATCCAAAGTAGGATAAAAGCGATATCCTTGGGCCCCTCGATGATTTAGTGATGACAAACGTAAATGCTTGGCCGGGCTACAACTAATTTGATTTGTTCAATTAGTCAGTCGTCATAAATCGGAAGTCGAGAAATAGTACAGAAAGAATGATTAGAAATCATGTCTTATACGATATCTAGAATGGAGGAATATATGATCCCTTATCTAAAGGACACGCGTATCTGATAGGATCAGAGTTGATAGCGGCTTTGGAAAGCTGCGATTGCAGATCATGATCTGAAGTCATACACATAATAGTTATTAGACTTATCCAAGTGGGAGACTGTTGGATTAGTGTCTAAGTCCATAACTAATTTGGTATGTACTTGACCCGATGGTGCATGGTCCTTTTGGGTTGCCTTCACCAAAGCAACTTGATAGGATGAATAATGGAGAGAAAAGATTAAATATGATTTTAATATATTTTGAGAATAATATATTAAAGGAGAAATCATATTGTTTAATTAATATTATTCAAGAATTAATAAGAATTAAGTTTGTGACTAAAAGAGATTAAATAAACTTAAGGGACTAGAACTGTCAATTGTATGATAGTTGAATATTGAGCTAATGGACTCCATATTAAAGGAGTGGATGAATTCTATGGGCAAACCCATTAGAAATCGTCCAGAGGCCTTTAAGGAAGGAGCCCATGGGTTGCTTAGGGCTTAAGCATCCAAATTAGGGTTTCCTTGTTAGATAACCCTAATAGCCTCACTATTTAAGGAACCCTTATGCCCAAAAACGTGGACAAGACTTCTTCTAGGGTTTCCACATGTTTTGGGCAACCTCCTTCTCTTTGCTTCTTCATCCTCTTGCTCTTGGTGTTTGTGAACCATTAGAGGAGTTACATTTGTGACTCTAAGCTTTCTAAAGTCATTACAAGGAGGAATTGTGATTGTTATTGCTACATAACAATCAAGGTAACATCTTAAACCCATTCTTATGTTAATATGATTACTTGTATGCTAGAACTAGGGTTTATAGTCTTGGATAACTTGCATGTACAATAGAGAAACCTAGATCCAAGCATTAGGGTTTGTATGAGCACATAGGATGTTCTTATGACCAAAACCCATCAATATCCATATCTACTTTAATCATTGGTAAAAGTCACATAGAATCGATTTTCATCCCTTGTGGTGGATCTAAAGGGCCTAAACACATTTGTGTGTATGAGATCCAACAATCCTTCACCTCTTTCACAAGAACTAGTGAAAGATGAATTAGCCATCTTTCTAAGAAAACAAGATTCGCATGTATCATACGACAAAAGTCAAATGATTCCAACACTCCATCCTTTTGGACTTGGGCAATGCATTTCTTGTTGACATGTCGAAGACGACAATGCCACAATCATTCCTTCTCTAAATCATTAGACGCATCAATTTGCAACACACTATTTCCTAAACTGTCTACAACCATCACAATTTCATACACGCCATCACAAGGTAATGCTTCAAAATAAAATATACCATTATAATAAGCATAAATAGAACCATTCTCATTATCAAAAGAATATCTAAAGCCTTGTCAGAATAAACCATGAAAAGAAATAATATTCATCGTCATTTCTGACGAATAGCAACAATTGTTCAAATCTAAACTCAACCCACTATTAAGAACTAAAGAATAAACACCAATATTGGTAATAGGCGATGATCTCTTATTGCCCATAATTAGGTTCATCTTCCCATGCTCCACACCATCACTTCTTTTTAGTCCCTGTAAGTCAGAGCAAATGTGAAAACCACATCATGTATCATGGACCCAGGAATAAGATTGCGATGAGTTTTTTGATAGAATAGTGTAAATACCTGTCGAGTTTGGCTTGATCTTGCCATCATTTATGTCTTGAAAGTACTTTGGGTAGCTTCTCTTCCAATTTCCCTTGTCATGGCAGTAAAAGCAAGTAGCCTTCTTCGGATCAAAGGCAAGGGAAGCTTTAGAACTAGATTTGCCTTTAAGGCCAATACCCGACGACCCAGCTTGATACTTTCACTTCCAGTTCTATTTTGAGGGAGCTTTCCTCTTCTTCCCCTTCCCTTGCCCTATGGCTAAGATGGGAGCAGCAACAACATGATTAGAGGGACTCTCCGTCCTTCATCTTGATGGTTATTTGTGACTTGACTATCTCATACCTTTCTTGACGGGCTTGTTGATGGCACTTCTCCATCAATTCCTTGCACATCTCATAAGGCCAATAGTCCTAATAGAACCTTTGCAACTCAGGAGTCATAGTGGCCACCATGATGCATGCCACTTTGGTAGCATCATTGCAGTGTCTCATATACTCAGCTATTTTTTCAGGAGTAGATTTAGTTTCATCAATCTCATTCAGCTCCTTTTCGAGAACATATTCCATGTCCTTGAAGCACAAATCCATATTGATGTTACAGATCCAATCGTTAAAATTGGAGCCATGAAAAGTGACTTTTCAGCAGATACTCAAGAGCGAGAAGTGGTTGGAGGAGTTGTTGTTGGTGGTGGAACCAGAAGCATTGTTTGAAGCTGACATTTGAAAAAGAAAACAGGCAAGTTTTGATTAGATTAGAAAATCCTTAATATACCACCCAAATGAAATATTAAGGCTATGATCCAACTAAATAATTCACAATTCAGAAAAGGGATCTTGTAAACCAATTGCAAATTATTTAAAGATGGGTAAATGACGATTTACCAATTTCACCACGAAAAATGAAATTTAAATGAATTAGGTTTTAAATGAAACTCCTAGATCTTTTGAGATTCATTGAACAATTCAACGACATGTTTAATCGCTCGATTATACCCTTTCCATTTGTGACTGGGATACCGAGGATCACAAACAAGGTGTGAATAACAATGCAAATTAGCTTGCCACTCTCAATGTCATTTATCACCTAATTAATGTGCCGGTTAACCACACACGCTCCATTGATCAATGATAATTTACGAGACACCCATTACCACCCTTTATTAGTCCATATTAGTTTGTCGGTTAACCACACATGCTCCACTAATGACTTTTATAAATTGCAATGTGTAATTTGATGGATTAACATCAAATTCACATTTTCCTAAAGTAACTAAGATTTGGAATTTAATAAAAAATTTTAGTTACTTTATTTATTCCATTCTACTTATTAATGAGAATTAAGTGTCCTATCAAACCCGTTAAGCTAACGACCCTCCACCAATCAAGGAAGTGGTCGGCAAGAGTGGACACTCATTCAACCGTCATTTTATAGGAAATTTCCTTATACCCCGTTATAGACCGGCTTCATGAATGAGGCATACTAGCGGTTCGACTGACTTGTCTTATACGTATAGTAAATACTTAATCCTTTAATATTACATATAACATAAGTGTGTATTTTAAACATTTCAAAATACTAGGGTTTTTAAATTTGTTAAAATTTTGAAAATTAATACCAATTTTAATTCAAATTTTAAAATTTAAAAACTTTGATTTACTAAGTATCTATTAATTAAACCTTTAATTAATTTATTAAATCAAATAAGGATTATCCATTAAATTAAATAAATTAATATAACCTAATCCCTTATCCCCTAATTCCGAAAATATGGGAGGGATTTATAAGATTTTATAATTATCTAGTAAAACAATTTAAAAGATAATTTCCAAAAATAACAACCCTATCAAATCCTTGATTTTCGAAATCTGGGACATGGAGTGGAAGGCAAGGCTTTCAACCTTGCCTATTTTTCGAAAACCTTAGGGTTAGGAAACCCTAGATCTCGAAAATATGGAGGCCAAAGGAACGCGTTTAAAACACTTTGCAATTTTCGTTATGAAACGCTAATTGCGAAAATCCAAGGCCTAGGGTTTAATTTCCATAAACCCTAATTTTGGCGAATTCAATCAATTGCATCAAATCTAATTGAAAACAAAACCAATATCTCAAATACCATTGATGGGGTTTATACATAGCAAACAATCATATGTGTGCATGCAACCCTAATTGTTGGATATATGGTTTCTGTAACAACCAGTCATTTCAAGTCAATGAAAATCAAAGAAAGTCAATAAAAGTCAAACAAGTCAAACCAAAGTCAAACAAGTCAACTATGTCAAACATAAGTCAACATATTCAAACGTTAAGAATTTAACTCAATAGAAAATGAATTTATACCCCACTATAGGAGTTTTTGGTATTTGGAATCAAATTCCAAACCAAAACTGAAACACAAATTATGAAACAAATGGAACCGAAATCAAACGTCTAGGCCGGAAACCCTTCCAACCAAAATCACTTGCAAGCACCCCACTATTTGGACCGAAAACCACATAGACAGCAAGCCACTTGGACCGAAATCAGAGGATTTCGGTGGGATTTAGACCGAAAACTCCCCTTTTCGGTTGGACTTTTAGATCGTAATCAAGGATTTAAGTTGAATGGATAGGCCGGAATCTCACTTTTAGGCGGTGGCACACAACTCAAGAGGATAAATTACACATCCCTAGGCACATGTCAAATCAAATTTTATTCCATATATATATATATATATATATATATATATATATATATATATATATATATATATATATATATATATATATATACAAACGAGACCATCACTCATAATTCCATTTCCACATCAAGATTTCATGACTTATTCTTTCAAAACTCATATATGTATCTTCATATCTTCAAGATCCATTCCAGTGTATCTTCAAATCTTCATAAGAGCATCTTCAAACATTCATCCAAATTCCCCAGGAAGAACAAACCTTTTAATTAATTCTTAGGAATTAATTTGGTAAGTCTTCTTACAAAAACTAATATTATTTAACACTTTAAATTGCTAGATTTGCACCTATATTACGTATGTAAAACAAATTAGGATTTCGACCATATTCGCATGTTCTAACCCGAGGATCATCGCCATCACATAGTATTCAACCAAGAACACACATCCGAGGTGAGTTCATACGCCTACGTTTTCACTATTTTTCCATGTTTTAGGGGGGAGGATACAAGTAAAACACAAGCAACCTTGTGTTAACATTCAAGCTATTTCAAACTGTTTCAATTGTTATTTTTACAATATATATATATATATATATATATATATATATATATATATATATATAGAAATAACTTTTATATATATATATATATATATATATATATATATATATATATATATATATATATATATATATATATATATATATAAAAGTTATTTCAATAAAACTTTAACCCTTTTGTAACACGTTGAGCAAAAGGGTATTTTACCTAAACATTCTCACATTTATTTTATTTCCATTTGTATAAACATATTAAACTTCACGGAATATCTTTAACTCAAATTTATGAATATAAACATGCAAAGTCGTTTAAACTACAAAAGTTTTCATTTCAATAGAACATACACTTTAAACTATAATGCATATAGTTTATGGAATATACACATCATTATTCTACATGTAACCGTCAATATAGCTTTGTGAGACACGCTTCAAGTACTTATCCAAGTACCAACGAAAGTCATGAATTATAACCAAAGTCTCCTGGGGGGAGAGCGTGACACTTGTGTATAGATCTATACGGGAATGACAATTCTCAACCTAAACTGTTAGCTACAGTTAGACCGGCAGGTCTAGGGTGACAAATGTTGTACCATTTCCGACGCCTGAAGAACGTCGTATCAGGCCATCTTAGGTCATCAAGCATGGTTATAATAACTCAAAATTTGGTATTAACAATACGATTAGTGTACGAACACGTAAATAACTTCAAATAGTTTTATTTAATAATAAAATTACAATACAATATTTTACAGTACAACTGGTGGATCTAGGCACATACATTCATATAGTTTCATACTAGTACAATTACAATATACTATTTTCCAATGTAGAGAAACTTACACTTCTAGAAACATTTATTTTATGGTTTTATGTGAAATAAAAGTACGTTATACTATTTCAGAGTACAACAATACTTACACATTTTGGTCTTAAGGTATTAAGACTACAATTCATTTGCAACAGAAAATATTGGATTTTCTAGAAGAACACACTTACATTTTCAAGGGACAAATGACAGACTTCTAATACAAATATGCTTATGAACCCACCAACTTAATTGTTGACACTCTTTTCAAAACTACTTGTATTCTCAGGGAATCAGTAGACAAGTATCCACACAGGCTTTGAGAAGACGGAGCATCATAGAGTCACGTCCTTTAGTTTTTGCTATATACTTTTGGTGTCAAGTATACAATGATTTGAACACAGATGTAAAAACTATACTGTATCAATATGATGGTTGTTGTGCTTTGATTACTATTATTCAATTTTTTTGATACTGTACATGACATCATCCGCCCCCAAACATTTCCGTTGTTCTGGTTTGGGGTGTGACAGATTGGTATCAGTGCATTGTTTATAGTGAACTAAGTATATCAAACCATACAAAGTATACAACTATAAATACAATGGGGCTGAAATGCTCTGACTAAAAGTATACTTTTAAAATATAAGTATTTTATAAGAAGTATACGAACATGCATACATACCAGAAACTATATCATAGTAAGAACTACATAAAAGTATTTAGATAAGTTGGATGTTGCAGTTAAGCCTAGACAGTTATGTAATCATATCTGGGATAAATATAGCCTAATCAACTATATTTATTTGAGATACTACGAACATGTGTTTGGGAATGATCGTGGTGTTACAACAAGTCTAAAACTTACCAACACTATATACAAAAGGAAACTGTAGAACCAAACATGAAGTTAAAATACTATAGGAGTATTTTATGACACTATAGCCAAGAACAACAATATTTAGGCCTTGGTAGTTATATAAACTAATAGTCGAGAAGGCCTTCTTACCAGAATCAATCATGTGAAAACAAAGGACCCTTTTTGGTACATCTATAATTGCTAAGTGTATATGTTAGGGTTATATATAATTAAGATTTTATAGAATTAGAATTTGTGATTTTGCTTTACTTCATGTTCCTTGTTTGGTTGTGGTCTTAGAGTAGGTTCACTTATTTGAAGGTCTATTCAATCATGGTTATATACAATTGTTATCCACTATGTGATTGTAGGAGGACCCGGTATGGGTTACACTATACAAATTCATTAGAAGCATTGCTATAAATTTCATAAATTGAAATCGCGATTGTTCACTTATTTTAGTAAACTTCAATTGTAAATCGCTGATAGAACACTATAAAAGTCAGGATATGATGCGTTTAGAACTAAGATATATCTTGTTCAATATCACCTGACTCATGACCACTATAGAGGACTTAAAATCACTTCCTCTTTAATCATTAAGGCATAAAGATGCCACCACGTAAATCAAATAGGCGTGTCAACAACACACCACTAAGTCCACCACCTCCACAGTTTGACTCTGCTATTTTCCAAGCAGTTGTAACAGCCACCGTGGCAGCCGCCATGACACAAATCAACGCAAGTGGTGCTAGTGGGGTGGGTAGTGGTGCCAACAATTTAAACCATGGAGAAATACACGGACCCCAAGGGAGTGTTCCTATAAAGACTTCACGAATGCCAAACCAAAGTCTTTTGATGGCATTGGAGGTATCATTGCTCTAACATGCTAGTTCGAAAAGAGAAAATCAATGTTTGAAATCTGTGTGTGCCCTGAAGCTAGCAAGGTCAAATTTGCAGCGTGCACATTTATGGATAGAGCCTTCTCTTGGTGGAATGGTTATGTCAAATCATTGACTCTCCCAGTAGCCAACGCCATGAGTTACGAAGACTTAAAAATTCTGATGCTAGCAGAATATTTCCCGAGGGGCGAAGTGAAAAAGTCAGAGCAAGAACTCTGGGGGTCTGACGATGAAGGAATCTGACATTTCTGCCTACACTGCCAAATTTAGTGACCTGGCTATACTATGTCCCGAGATGGTTACCCAATAAAGTAAGAAGGTGAGACGGTACATCTGGGGACTATCTCCCCAAATCCAAGGAAACATGATAGTTGAAAACCCACTTACTTTTGACAGTGCCAAACGTCCGGCACAAACACTCTTGAAACATGGAGTCTGCCAAGGCTTCATGACAGTCATTCCCGAGTGACCCAAAGAAGGTGGCAACAAAAAGAAGTTTTGGAAGAAAAGGAAGGGATAGTCGTCACAAGAGCCCGCAAAGAAGCAACAAATGGTGGCAATTCACACTGCTAATGTTCCTACAGTTGTTCCTGCTACTCCAACACCACCAAAAATCGATAGACTGGAACCCTTCCAAAGTGTAACAAGTGCAACTTCCATCACACCTGAGTTTGTCGGGAAATGCACAACAAAAACTGCAACAAGAAGGGGCACACCGCCCGTTCCTGTAAGGCACCGACACAATCGATCACCCAAGTCCCCGGCGTTGGAGTAAGCCAGGCTTGTTACGGGTGTGGTGAAACGAGACACTTCAAGAGAGATTGCCCAAAAGCAAGGAATGCTGGCGGTGTGGGAAGAGTATTGGCAATAGGTCACGAAGAAGCAATAGCAGATCCTACCGTGGTTACCGGTATGTTTCTCCTCCACAGTTCATATGCATGCATCCTTTTCGAGAGTGGTGCGTAGAAAAGTTTCGTGAGCCATAAATTTAAACACCTACTTAAAAAAAATCCCCAATTACTAAAAGACACATTCACTGTAGAAATGGAAAATGAAAAGACAAAGAGCACTAGTGACATATACATAGGATGTACCCTCACTCTAAACAACTATTCCTTTCAAATCGACCTTATGCCAGTCTCAATAAAGAGCTTCGACGTTATCATCGGTATGGATTGGTTAAGTCCTCACCGTGCTGATATCCTATGTTACTAAAAAGTTGCTCGTCTTAATCTGCCAAGTAGTGAAACCCTCGTCATTTATGGCAACAAACCTGACATGAACCTTCAAATCATTTCTTGCGTTAACGCTCAAAAGTATTTTTGCAAAGAATATTGTGCCTTCTTAGCTCACGTGGTAGATAAGAAACAAGAGGTAAAAGATATTAAGGATATCCCTAATGTTTGTAATTTCCCCAACATATTCCTCGAAGATCCCCCAGGTGTCCCTCCTGAATGCCAAGTTGAGTTCAGAATCGACTTGATTCCCGGAGCTACCCCCATAGCCAAATCCTGTACCGTTTAGCATCGGCAGAGATATAGGAACTATCCAACGAACTGAACGAACTGTTGAGCAAAGGATTCATAAGACCAAGATTCTCGCCTTGGGGAGCACCGGTCTTGTTTGTGAAGAAAAATGATGGATCGTTCTGCATGTGCATAACTACCGGGAATTAAATAAACTCACTATCAAAAGCCGATACCCTTTACCTAGAATCGAAGACCTCTTCGATCAACTTCAAAGAGAAAGTTTCTTCTCAAAGATCGACCTAAGATGAGGATACCATCAGCTACAAGTCCAGGAGGAAGATATTCCTAAGACCACATTCAGAACTCGCTACGGTCACTATGAATTCGTAGTAATGCCCTTCAGTTTAACAAATGCACCCGCAGTGTTCATGGACCTGATGAATCGTGTGTGTCGAACTTACTTAGACAAATTTGTAATAGTTTTCATCGACGTCATACTAGTCTACTCCTGAAGTAAGGAAGAACACAACCAACACTTACGACAAGTCTTGGAAACATTAAGGGCAGAAAGTTGTATGCAAAGTTCTCGAAATGCGAATTCTAGATTTGAAAGGTGGATTTCCTAGGTTGTGTGGTCAGCGAGGAAGGAATACAAGGTCAGCGAATTCTGGATTTGAAAGGTGGATTTCCTGGATTTGAAAGGTGGATTCTAGATTGGACGACCCCAAGAACCCCAACAAAGATTCGTCAATTTATAGGCCTCACTGGCTACTACAAAAGGTTCATTGAAAACTTGTTTAAGATCACAAAGCCACTCACCACCTTGACTCAGATGGGTGTAACCTTCAACTACGAGGAGAAACAGGAAACTGCTTTCCAACCACTAAAGCGAGCCCTATGCAGTGCCCCCATCTTGTCCCTCCCAGAAGGGACGGAAGATTTTGTAGTTTACTGTGATTCATCTAAGCAAGGGCTAGGGTGCGTTCTTATGCAGCGAGGAAATGTCATATCCTATGCCTCACGATAGTTTAAGAACCACGAGGTCAACTATACCACGCATGACCTCGAACTGGGAGCAGTAGTTTTTGCTCTGAAGATCTGGAGGTGTTACCTTTATGGTATGAAGTGCACAGTCTTCACGAATCATAAGAGCCTCCAGCACATCTTCGATCGAAAAGAACTTAAAATGAGGCAACAATAATGGTTAGAACTACTCAATGATTATGAATGCGAGATTCACTATCATCCAGGCAAAGCCAGTGTAGTAGCAGATGCCCTTAGTTGAAAAGAGTACTCGGGCTGCCGAGTAAAGTCTTAAACTATGACCATCCATTCACACCTGTCTACGCAGATCAAAGAGGCTTGGCTGGAAGCTGTGAAACCCGAAAATGTGACAGGTGAAACCTTAAGAGGAATGGATAAAACCTGGAAGTTAAGAGTGATGGAGTTCGTTACATCATGAATCGAATCTGGACACGGAGGTTCGGTGGGTATAGAGACGTTGTCATGAACGAAGCACACAAGAATTGATACTCTGTTCATCCCGATTCAGATAAGATGTACCTGGACCTCAAGAAACTTTATTGGTGGCTAAACATGAAACACGAAATTGGTACCTATGTGGGCAAGTTCCTAACTTGCGCCAAAGTCAAGGTAGAATATCAGAAGCCTTCGAGTTTACTACAACAACCAGAGATACCCAAATGGAAGTAGGAATGGATAACTATGGATTTCATAACCAAGTTGCCTAAGACAACAAGTGGTCATAACACCATTTAGGTAATCATCAATAGATTAACCAAATCCGTGCACTTCCTGCCAATAAAAGAAACCGACAAGATAGAGAAGTTAACCAGGACATACATTAAAGAGATAGTACGATTGCATGGGGTGCCAATATCCATTATCTCCGACAGAGATAGTAGATTTACCTCGTGGTTTTGGCAATCACTACAAAGTCCTTAGGAACCAAACTCGACATGAGTACAACATACCATCCCCAGACTGATGGGCAAAGCGAGACAACCATTCAAACGCTGGAAGACATGTTGAGAGCCTGTATGACAGATTTTTGTAAAGCTTGGGATACCCATTTACCACTCGTCTAATTCTCGTATAATAACAATTATAACACTGGCATCAAAGTTGCTCCATTTGAAGCCCTCTATGGTCGTAAGTGCAGATCCCCTCTATGCTAGACTGAAGTGGGCAATACACAACTAGCAAAGAAACAAGTACCTAAGAGCACTCTCACCGGTCCCGAGATCATTTGAGAAACAAAAAAGAATATTTTCCAAATTCGAGAACGAATAAAAACATCTAGGGACCGACAAAAGAGCTATGCGGACAAACGTTGAAAGCCCTTGGAGTTTCAGGTTGGTGACCGCGTCATGTTAAAGGTCTCACCTTAGAAAGGAATGATATTTTCGACAAATGTGGAAACTTAAATCCAAGGTACATCGAACCATTTGGGATTCTTGCTAGAATCGGCCCGACGGCTTACAAACACAAACTATCGGATGAACTTAGTAACATAAATCCCACTTTTCACGTATCCAATCAAAAGAAGTGTCTGTCCGACGAAACTCTTATAATCCCACTCGATGAAATCGAGATAAAAGAGAGTCTACACTTTGTATAGGAATCTGTGAGAATCATGGACAGGGAAATCAAGAAAACGAAACAAAGTCGTATATCAATAGTGAAGGTTCGTTGGAATGCCAAGCGGGGACTTGAATTCACTTGGGAACGGGAAGATCGGATGAAATAAAAGTACCCACATCTTTTCCCTAGTTCATGAGTACCACTTTATAAATAATTTCGGGATGAAATTCCCTCTAACGGGGGGATAATGTAACAACCAGTTATTTCAAGTCAATAAAAATCAAAGAAAGTCAATAAAAGTCAAACAAGTCAACTATGTCAAACATAAGTCAAAATATTCAAAAGTTAAGAATTTAATTTAATAAAAAATGAAGTTATACCCCCACTATAGGAGTTTTCGGTATTTAGAATCAAATTCCAAACCAAAACCGAATACACAAATTATGAAACAAATGGAACTGAAATCAAAAGACTATGCCGAAAACCCTTCCAACCGAAATCACTTGCGAGGACCCCACTCTTCGGACCTAAAACCACATAGACCGCAAACCACTTGGACTGAAATCAGCGAATTTTGGTGGGATTTAGACCGAAAACTCCCCTTTTCGGTTGGACTTTTAAACCGAAATCAAAGATTTTGGTTCAATGGATAGGCCGAAATCTCATTTATAGGCGGTGGCACATAACTCAAGAGGATAAATTACACTTCCCTATGCACATTTCAAAGCAAATTTTATTCCATTATATATATATATATATATATATATATATATATATATATATATATATATAACCGAAATCAACACTCATAATTCCATTTCCACTTCAATATCTCGTGACTTATTCTCTCAAAACTCATATATGTATCTTCATATCTTCAAGAGCCATTTCAGTGTATCTTCAAATCTTCATAAGAGCATCTTCAAACATTCATCCAAATTCACCAGGAAGAACAAACCCTTTAATTAATTCTTAGGAATTAATTTGGTAAGTTTTCTTACAAAAACTAGTGTTATTTAACACTTTAAATTGCTAGATAACTAATTTGCATCTATATTACATATGTAAAACAAATTAGGATTTCGACCATATTCGCATGTTCTAACCCGAGGATCATCGCCATCACATAGTATTCAACGAAGAACACACACCCAATGTGAGTTCATACCCCTACGTTTTCAATATTTTTCCATGTTTTAGGGGGGGGATACAAGTAAAACACAAGCAACCTTGTGTTTACATTCAAACTTTTTCAAAGTGTTTCAATCGTTATTTTTACCAAAAATATATATTTATATATGTATGTGTGTGTGTGTGTGTGTGTATATATATATATATATATATATATATATAATTAAGATTTTACGGGCTTAGGACTGGTTATTCAGCTTTAACTCCTGTTCCTTGTTTGGTTGTGCGTTTAGAGTAGACTCATTTATTTCGACTGTCTTTTCAATCTTACTTATATATGCCTTATATATATGAATATAAAAATTATTTCAATAAAACTTTAACCTTTTTGTAACACGTTGAGCAAAAGGGTATTTTTCCTAAATATTCTCACATTTATTTTATTTCCATTTGTACAAAAATGCTAAATTTCACGAAATATCTTTATCTCAAATTTATGAATATAAACATGCAAAGTCGTTAAAAATACAAAGGTTTTCATTTCAATAAAACATTCACTTTAAACTATAATAGGGATAGTTTATGGAAGATACACATCATTTTACTCGTCAGGGATGCAATACAAAAATAATTATATAGAAGTATAAGCATTTTACACTATGAAAGGAGACATACAAACAGTTTATTCATTACAAAATGGCTTTTCATTATTCTACACGTAACCGTCAATATAGCTTTGTGAGACACACTTCAAGTACTTATCCAAGTACCAACGAAAGTCCTAAATTATAACCAGAGTCTCCTGGCGGGAGAGCGTTACACTTTTGTATAGATCTATACGGGACTGACAATCGCACACCTAAGCTTATAGCTACAGTTAGACCGGCGGGTCTGGGGTGACAAATGTCACACCGTTTCCGACGCCTGAAGAACGTCGTATCAGGCCATCTTAGGTCATCAAACATGGTTATAATAACTCACAATTTGATATTAACAATACGATTAGTGTACGAATACATAAATAACTTCAAATAGTTTTATTTAATAATAAAATTACAATACAATATTTTACAGTACATCTGGTGGATCCAGGCACATACATTCACAAAGTTTCAAACAAGTACAATTACAGTATACTATTTTCCAATATAGAGAAACTTACACTTCTAGAAACATTCATTTTATGGTTTTATGTGAAATAAAACTATGTTATACTACTTCAGAGTACAACAATACTTAAACATTTTGGTCTTAAGGTATTAAGACTGCAATTCATTTACAACATAAAATATTGGAATTTTTGGAAGAACACACTTATATTTTCAAGGGACAAATGATAGACTTCTAATACAAAAATGCTTATTAACTCACCAACTTAATTGTTGTCACTCTTTTCAAAACTAATTGTATTTTAAGGGAAT
Organism: Lactuca serriola; assembly: GCF_051521515.1. NCBI lineage: Eukaryota > Viridiplantae > Streptophyta > Magnoliopsida > Asterales > Asteraceae > Lactuca > Lactuca serriola. Next base: position 144,495,765 of record NC_136409.1, read on the forward strand.
CGGTAGACAGGTATCCACATAGGTTTTGAGAAGATGGAGCATCATAGAGTCATGTCTTTTAGTTTTTGTTATATACTTTTAGTGTCAATTATACAATGATTTGAACACAGATGTAAAAAATATACTATATCAATATGATGGTTGTTGTGCTTTGATTACTATATTCAATTGTTATGATACTGTACATGACATCATCCGCCCTCGAACGTTTCCGCCGTTCTTGTTTGGGGGTGTGATAGATTCTCTATTAGACATACAAGCATTGAACACAAAAACTAGAAAACCTATGAGGCATGTACAAATTTTGAAATTAGCATAAAACTAGGGTTTAGGTACATACCTTTATTGTTATGTCGTAATAACAATAGATTCCTTGAAGATCTGGACTTGGAGAACAAGTGACACAAATGTAACACCTCTAATGGCTAACAAACACACAAAAGCAAGAGGATAATTAGGAGAGAGGAGGGAGTTGCTCAAAATTTCAGCTCTTCTAGGGTTTCTTAGGATGGCCAAAATCTAAAGGGGTGATGCCCTTTTGATAGGCAAGGTTGCTTAGTTCCAAAGTTAGGGTTTTAAGGTGGAAGCCCTAATTTTTAGCTTAGGGCCTAAGCAGCCCATGGATCTTCCTTCCAAAGGCCATGGACAAAAATACTTATGGCCTCCCTCTGTTTTTCGGCCAACCCTTCTTAAGGTGGTTCAAGAGCCCAAACCACAACTATTAAATAATTTCAAAACAACCCCTGTACTTTTAATTAATTCCTTTAATTCAAAAAATAATTCCAAATTAATTTCTGATTAAATACTATTAATTAAATAACATGATTTCTAATTAATATATTATTTTCATAATATATTAATAAATAATTTTAAATACTAATTTATTACTCCAAATAATAAACTCAACCTCTTCCTCAATTAATCAGTCTGTTTAGTTGCTAGTGTGAAGGCAACCCAAAAAGACTATGCTACTATCATTTCAATACATACCAATTATAGTTATGGGCTTAGACACCTAATCCATCTAATTGTTTATATGTTGTCTTTCAGTTTGGAGGATAGTGATGATTACCCGAGGAGGTTCTGGCTCCAGCACATAACTGATTGATGAGCATTTACATGAGTTCATTTTGGCTGAGGTTACTCGCGGTATCTTGGATGCTACCGCTGTGTTTTTTGGTACCATCAAGGAGGGGATTATGGAGTTGATGGTTGAGAGGCTTAGGACCTTTTGAGTTGAGATTGTTGCGCTTCAGATAAGAGCTCGAGTTCCTTCATGCTGGGAGTTCAAGGCCTATGAAGCTCCTGAGTTCTTTGGGGCTAAGGATCCCATCGCTAGCGAACACTGGATCGATGACATGGAGAATGCTCAGGGGACAAGTTTTTTCCATGAGGAGGAAAATATGGGATTTGCATATTGCTTGTTGAAGGACCGAGCATGAGACTGGTAGGAGGAGGTTAGCTGAGTAGTAGAGTCAATGGTAGTGGCAGTTATGACTTGGGAGGATTTTGTTCAGAGGTTCCTAAGGGAGTTTGCACCATTAATCGAGGTGAAGCAGTAAGAGAGGGAGTTTCAGGACCTTCGCCAGAATACTAAGACTATGGTGGAGATCACCGAAAAATTCAGGGAGATGCTATGTGGGTCCTATAGTCTGATGTCGATGGGGAGATGATGAAGGCGAGATATCATGACATGTTGAGACAGGATATTAGGGAGTTAGTGAGCTTTTACGGGTTTTAGAATCTAAATGATATGATCGAGAAGGTCCATGAGTGGGAGTTTGAGTTGGAGCTTTGGTCGAAGCGGAAGCCGTAGCAGGTACAGACAATGGTGGGCTAGGGTAAGAGGCCTAAGACTTTCGATTCACGTGTTAGAGGCCCGCATGGTTGTGGCCACTATGGTAAGTGTGACAAGTCGCATGGTGGGGCATTTTGAGTGTCAGGTTCAGTAAGTTTTGGTTGTGGTCAGTTGGAACTCATGAGTAGGGACTGCCCCAGGAGTGCTCTGAGTTGCTTTCATATCAATCAAAACTGACATAAAAAGGCCAATTGTCTGAGATTGTTAGGGGGAGCCATGGCGGTGCCTGCGCCAGCCACATTGTGGAATACTGATGGCCTCAAGGGTAAGGTGGAAGCTCATATGGTGAAGAGTAGGGCACTTCAGCTAACCACTAATGAGGCATGTGCAGCGTCGGATATAGTTACTAGTATGCGACTTATCTCTATCTTTTTTTGATTTCTTTATTTATGCTTATGATTATTTTGTTCTTGTATAGGGACCTTTTTGGTCAATGGTATGACCACTCATGTCCTGTTTGATTCAGGTGCTACCTGATCCTTCCTATCTCTTGCACTTAAAAAGAAGTTTTGCGATGCTTCCGGGACTTTGGATTCCCCTCTAGAGGTTGAGATTGCAGATAACCGTATTGTGAGTGCTTCGAGGATTCATCGCAGGTGTGTCTTGAATCTGTTTAGTGAGAGATTCTCTATTGATTTGGTCTCGATTCCCTTGAGAGGGTCGAAGGTTATCGTCGGGATGGATTGGTTGGGTCCCAATGGGGCCATGATTGATTGCGAACGCTAGTTGGTGAGAGTTTGAACCTCAGCTGGGGAAGAATTGGTTACTCCTGGCGAGACAGCTTCGCATGGACTGACTCTCTATTCAGCTGCGAGAGCCAAGAGATATCTGCAGTAGGGTTGTTCTGGGTTCATAGCTTATGTTGCAGACAATAGAGTTAAGGTTACGACGGAGTTGAGTGGGGTACCCATTGTTCGGGATTTCCCCAATGTGTTTCATGAGGACTTACCGGGAGTGCCTCCTAAGAGGCGGGTGGAGTTTCGGATAGATCTGGTTCCTGGTGCGGAACCAAGAGACAAGTCGTTGTATCGCTTGGCACTACCAGAGATGCATGAGTTGTCCATGCAACTTCAACTGCTAGAAAAGTGCTTTATCCATCTGGGCAGCTCTCTGTGAGGATCATCGATTCTGTTTTTTTAAGAAGAAGGACGGTTCACACAAAATGTGCATTGATAATTATGAGTTAAATAATCTAATAGTGAAGAACCTTTACCCACTTCCGAGGATTGACGATTTGTTTGATCAATTTCAGGGTGCATATTGGTTTTCCAATATTGATTTGCGATCAGGGTACCATCAGATGAGGGTCAAGGATGAAGATGTACATAACACAACCTTCGGGACTCCTTATGGCCATTATGAGTTCATAGTGATGCCCTTCAGGCTCACCAATGCACCAATAATGTTAATGGATCTCATGAACCGATTCTGATGGCCGATGCTAGATCAGTATGTGATTGCATTTATTGATGATATTCTGGTCTACTGCACGACCAAGGAGCAACATGAGGAACATTTGCAAGAGGTCTTAGATGCCCTAAGGAGGAAGAAGCTTTATACCAAATTCTCCAAATGGGAGTTGTTCTTATGCAGAGGGGTCACATGATTTCTTCCTCTTCGAGGAAGCTAAAGACTCATGAGGCGAACTACCCTACACATGATTCGGTGTACTATCTACATTAACCACAATAGTTTGAGGCACTTGATGGACCAGTCGAGTCTTAATATGCATCGGCGGAGATGGTTGGATGTGGTAAAGGATTATGACTACAAGATCTTGTAGCACCCTTGGAAGGCCAATGTGGTGGCCGAGATTTAGGCCATAAGGTTGTGAGTTCTTCTATCATGGATATCTGCTTGAGGATGATTGTCACTTCGTCTTTGTTGGATTTGGTCAAGAAGGCTCAAGAGGAGGGATTGAAAAAGGAGAATTTGAAGGTCGAGTGGATCAGGGGACATATTCCCTTATTTGTTAGAGACATTCAGGGGTTGTTGACTCAGTGTGGTAGATTTTGGGTTCCGACATCAGGTGGGGTAAGACAAAACGTTCTAGAGGAGCCCCATAAGTCAATGTTTTCTATCTATCCGGGGGTGATGAACATGTACAGGGATATGAGGTTGAGTTATTGTCGACCCTTTACGAAGAGGAAGATATCTTGGTTTGTTGAGCGGTTCTTGAATTGTAGGAAAGTTAAGGTCGAGCATCAGAGCCCGATGGGAAGATGTAGCCCTTACCCATTCTCATGGGGGAAGTGGGAAGAGATCACCATGGATTTCATCACAAAATCACCAAGGACGACACGTGGTGTTGATTATATCTGGGTCATTGTTGATAGATTGAGTAAGAGTACGCATTTTGTACCGGTTTCCGAGAGCATATCCGTAGAGAAGTTAGCTGACATCTACATTCGAGAGGTGGTAGTTCAGCACGAGGTGCCAGTTTCAGTGGTATCGGCCCAGGATGTTCGTTTAACCTCCATATTTTGGAGGAAGTTTCATGAAGAGTTGGGTACTCAGCTGCATTTTTGTACATCATATTATCCCCAGACTAACGGCCAAAGTGAGTAGACAATTCAGACTCTCGAAGATACGCTCCGAGCTTATGTGCTAGATTTTAGAGGGAGTTGGGATACTTACCTTCCACTGATAGGGTTCTCCTACAACAAAAGTTATCATGCCAGTATTGAACGGCTGCCATTGGAGATGTTGTATGGAAGAAGGTGCAAGACCCCGGTTTGTTGGGGGAAGGTCGGGAATCAAGTCATCGGGAGTATAGAGGTTGTACTCAAGACTACTAAGTTGATTCAACAGGTTGCAAGTTGTGTAAAGCCGGCAGAAGAGTTACGCAGATTGGCAATGTTCAGACCTCGAGTTTAAGGTAGGAGACTTGATGCTTCTGAAGGTGTCACCTTGGAAAGGTGTCATCCGATTTTGGAAACGGGGCAAGCTGGCCCCAGATTCATTGGACCTTTTAGGATTTTGGCCCGAGTGGACAAGGTTGCATACAAGTTGGATTTTCCTGATGAGCTCAGGCAAATCTATAACACCTTCCAAGTGTCTCAGCTTCAGAAGTGTGTGGCCGATTATTCCACATTTGTTCCTCTGGATGATATCAAGTTGATGATCACCTGGATTATGTGGAGATACCGGCGGCGATCTTAGATCGGATGACGAAGGCTCTACATAACAAAGAAGTGTCATTGGTCAAGGTCTAGTGGCAACATCAGAAGGTTTCCAAATGGACATGGGATCTTAAGGTGGAGATGCGAGAGCACTATCCTGATTTATTCGCTACCACGGACTTCGAGGACGAATTCTAGTTCAAGTGGGGAAGAATTGTAACATCTAATTTTTCAGGTATTCGCTTTTGACCCTTGAGTTAAGATTGTTTGGAAGATTGGTCCCCAATGGAATTTTTGTAATAGTGGGTGCAACATGGGTACGCTGGGCGTACACCTTGGTACGTTGGGCGTACTTGGCCTCGTTCAAGTATGCTAACGTACACTAGTACGCAGGACGTACACAATTTTGGACCAAACCCTAATATTATGGGTTTGTGCATTATATAAGCACCATTATAGTCCCAAAACCCTTCCTCTTATCAGCCTCCATCCCAAAATCGACCCTCCTTGCAAACCCTAACCTATTTTGAACATTTTAGGCTTTTAGAGGAAATAATGGGCTTTCTTGGTTGTGAAGGAATATCATCAATGAAGTGGATTTGCTCTCAAGACTTTGGATCCAACATTTTCTCTTCATTGTGCATCTTTTGGAGGTAAAAAGCTTCAACCTTGATGTATATTTCTTGTGTATCTACCTTTAGCTCAAATTTGTCACCTTTTTGTCCGAAACTTGATCTTTATGAGTATGAGATACCCAAAATGTTTGAGTTTTTATTTCAGAGTTTTTATGGATTCCTAAGTCATAGAAATGTGTTATTGGTCATTAGTTTCTTTCCATGCATGATCTAGATTGTCTTAATAGGTAAAGAAGCTAGAGTTTTTGGAGCTAAGGTCTTAATAGCCATGCTAAACCATAGAGTTGGAAACTTTATGGTTAAGGACATATTTTTTAGCATAAATCTGGATTTTATACGTAAATGCTTAAGGATTAAGCACTTAATGGTTAAAATGGTGAGCAGCCGCGTACGCTACGCGTATGTGGCCAGCTCCCCGACTTTGGTCATTCGTGTAGTACGCACTGAGTACGTAAGGAGTACATCACGCGTACTCACTGAGTGAACTCGTTTGACTCAGTTGACTTTCACATGTTTTGACTAGGGTGTGACCTAGGGGTATTTTAGGTATTATGTTCTGTATGTTGAGATTGTGCCGCTAAACTTATTAACGTGACTGGTAGATTTTATCTATGTAACACTCTAAAAATTTTCAACCAATTTAAACTTTTCAAAAATAACCCATTTTCATTAATACATTACATAAAGGTTTTCAATTCATTTATTATCAGAGTATTTTCCAGAACCACATCATAAGTACATAGAACATGAGGAGCGGTACGATCACGCCTTTGCCTTGCCACGGTCTCCTGAAGTACCTGAAACATTAAACCACAACTGTAAGCCCGAAAGCTTAGTGAGATAACCCCAAAATACCAACCACAATACCATACACATATCATATCATAAACAGAACAGAACAGCCATGCACTTCGGGTCTACTGTGTGACTGGTCCGCCGCACCGGGCCTACAGTCCACCTGGTCCACCCTCCGAGTCTAGCCATATACATCGAGTCTACAGTGTGATTGGTTGGCCTGCACCAGGCCTTCAATCCACCTGGTCCACTCTCTGAGTCTACAGTATGACTAGTCCGCCCGCACCGGGCCTTCATTCGGCTTGGTCCACTCTCCGAGCCTCGTCACGTCTGGTCTGCCCTCTTGGGGCCTACAGCCTATCTGGACCGCTCGCTGGGCCTTCAGGACAACCGGTCCGCCTTGGGTATGTTGGCTTACAACGCAAAGCAGGACCCGCCTCAACCTGCCTCAACCCAACCCCAGTCCAACAACCATGTGCACATAAACATATAATCATATAGCAGTTCGCAACTAATCAACCAATCTAGCAGATCACATACATAGCACATCCCTACCAGGATACCGACCTAACCGATCACTAGCATAGCATCATCCTATACACCAGGATACCGACCCTAACCAGGTCTCTAACATATACCATCCTAACTACCAGGATGCAAACATAACAAAACAATAACATAACAACAACTACTCGGATTTCCATCCGATAAAAGGGCCGGCCTTGGTGCCGTAGACCCTGTCGATATAGTGAGGATAACTCACCTACAACTGTCGGCTGAAGAAATAAGATCACGCTGCTCCAATCACGGACACGAACTCCCCCACTAGTCAACACCAAATCATTGAACTCATTAAATGCCAACAATTACCAAAAATACCCCTGGAAGTCAACTGGTCAACCCTTGGTCAAGGTCAAAGTCCTCAGTCAAAGTCAATCTTCCTGTGTGACTTTACTCTCTGAGTCACCCCGTCGACTCTCCGAGTCCCTATACTCAGAAACTCCCAATCCACAACTCAACTCGCCGAGTCACCCCAAGACTCGCCGAGTCCAACAAACTTTGAGTCCCTTCATGCTCAACTCACCGAGTCATTCTTCGACTCACCGATTCACAACTCAACCAGAAAAGGTTAGGACTCCACGACCAGACTCGCCGAGTCCAAGGCAATCTTCAACAGACTCACCGAGTTGTTCTTCAAAATCATCGAGTTCCTGCCTAACTTCATCCAACTCGCCGAGTCCACCCATGCGACTCGCCGAGTATCTCCAGTTCTTAACCCATGCAGTGGCTTTCTGAGCCATGCAGGGATTCCAATCCATAGATCTACTCCTCTTCTGACCCTCCATCACGTAAAGTGGCAACCTTTACGTGAATCCAAAGAGATATAAGCCTAAAACACTCTAGGGATAGGGTTTGGGACAAAGGAACTTCACCAAAAACTCATGGGCATAGACTTTATGGCTTCTTGGATCATTACCAGCCTAGATCTGAGGTAGCATCCTCAGATCTAATTCTAAACTCGAGATGGACCTTATTTATGCCCCCCAAAACCCCACAAATGATAGATCTAGGTGCACAAAAGCTTCAAGAACGGATTATTACCTCCAATACAAGCTTCCACTGGATTAGATCTCGTATCTAAGTCCCTTCCTTGCTGTAATCCCTTTGCTCTTCAAGTTCTCTTTCAAGATCCCCCTTCCAAATCTTCAATCTCTCTATCAATGGTGATCCACTCGATTTCTAGGGTTTGTAGGCTCTCAAGGGTGGTAAGGAGGCTGAAGAAGGGATGTTATGTTCTTTATTAGGGCACAACTCCCAGATTAGGGTTTTTCTCATCCCAGCACCAACTCGTCGAGTCCACCCATGCGACTCACCGAGTTGGTCACTTTATACGTGACCCGGATCGCGACTCGACTCGCCGAGTCTATCCATCGACTTGCCGAGTCGACCTTCCTTATTTACACTAAGAACCTTGAACTTGTACTTCTGAACTCGGGGTGCTACAATCTCGGAGCAGCGTGCTATTTAGTTTACTCATCTGTGTGTGAAGTGAGTCTTCTCACTGTATCCATGGGTCGAAGGCACCAATGTTGACCCATTATTGTATTACTTAGAATGAAAGTTGGTATATGGTGTATATGCGATTGTATGCTTGGGTTGAAATATAACCCATGGCGGGGCCCACTACAATACATTCGGGTTGAAATAGACCTTAGGCGAGGACCCAGGGCGGGGCCCATATGTGTATATTGGGTTGGATAGTACCCTAGGGTTAAGCCCAGTTATATGATTGGTATGTGGTACTTTGGGGAAGTCACTAAGCTTTGTGGTTACAATTTATGTTTGTGGTTTTAGGTACTTCCAGTTCGAAAGGGAAGGGCTCGATGTGATGACACAACATCCTGCCCTCCTGGTTTCTGCATTTGAAATAATTATACTCTGATGTTTTGAATATTACGACTTGGTGTTGATTTCAAACAATTAATGAACGATTTGATAGAATTTTAAATGTAAAATTTTATTACCATTTTCGGAACGTTACAATAAGTCTTCTTTTGTCTATGTACTGTCTATAACATTTTCTTGACCTGCTGAATGAACTTTGTCGTCTTTAGCACCACCTTAGTGCTCACCACGACCCTCTTAGCAACCTCCCCTTAACAAATCGGTTTTCAACACTTCCTCCCATAAAGGAGATAGGTATCCCATCTTCCACTAAAATCAATGATACACGCCCTCAACATGTCTGAATGGTCATCTCACTTTACCTATCTCTCTATGGATGATATGTAGTGCTGAAATGCAGTCGAGTACCTAAATACTCAGGGAACCTCTTCCACAACCTGGAAGTAAACCGAACGTCTCGACCTGAAAGTATAGATATCCGCAGGCCAAGACGGGTAACCACCTCTTAAACATAAATGTTTGCCAGTTTCTCGGCCAAAGAGATCTTGTGGATAGAAATGAAGTGTGAACTCTTGGTTAAACGAACAATGATAACCCAAATAACATCAAATCCTATAGCCATCCTGTAGTGGTGTTGATTATGATGGCATGTGCGGAATAAGAAAAGATCTAGTGAATCATCATGTAAACTCAAGAACACAATGAGTAAATAAATCTAGGTTTAGCTCACATTAGATCTTGAAAGAGTATACAAATGGGAGCTATACAAATTCTCTCTCTAGACTAACATTCCAAAATGATCATTACATAAAATGAGTGTCACTCACTTCCTTATAAAGGAAAGACAACTCATTATACACATACAAAGGAGTAAAGCACAAATACATCCAAGAGTGACTTTGCACCCTAACATTCTCCCCCTTAAAGTTAGGATTGGATGTCCGGCTTCAATATCCAACGAGCTCACAAGATTAAGACCAAACTCCCCCTCGAAGTAACACCGGTCTTCAAATCCACAAATCAATACCTGAAAAACTCGCTTTGAATACCCATCATTCTCTCCCTTTTTATAATAAAAAATGATTATAAAACCTATTAAGGGTGAGAAGCCCCCGAGGAATAAACTGCACAATCTCCCCCTTGATGTGTACCAAAAATGAAACTTCCGAAAAACTTGCACGAAAAAACAATCACGAAAAAACCTCAAAAAAATTTCCAATTTGTGAAATTTTTTGACTCTTGGGTGAAAGTTGCAAGATTTTCTAAAATTCAGGTAAAAACTGTCCATAACAGAATTCAGCAGGGACCCATTGCGCCAAAAACAGCTAAAGATGTGAAGCACTCCCCCATTGGCGAAACTGGCATAAAGTGTAAGTTCGCGCCAACTGCAAGGATCAGAAATGAACATATTTGTGATCTTGTATCTGACATTGAAGTCTAGATTTGGAGATTGTTGCTTTGGAACCCAAATATGTTTCACAGATTTTGGCTTCACAACATTTGACGATATTTGAGAATCAACCCGCTTGTTCTTTCGTTTAATCTTCTTCTTATTTTTCTTTCTTATCTTTTTGAATCATTAAGATTTGATTTCACGAACAAACTCACTTTCCACAACTTCAACGTTGTGAATTTGAATCAAATCTTTTGGAGTTTGATACTTGTGAATTTCTTGGATCACCGGCTTCAGATAAGGAATCATTCTTTCAAATGAACCACAGGAACACAAAATATCATCAGTTTGAACTCCAATTGAGCAAAAAACTTTTTAATCTTGAGAATTAACTTGAACTCCTTTTTCTTGAACATCATGATCATCATCAAGAACACGTTCCCGAGCTTCACGACAATCTGCATAATATTCAAGTTTATTGCTTCCATATTTGCATTCAGCATGAGGAATTTCTTTTAGGACTTATCCTTCTTTCTTATTTCTTTGTCTCTTTTGATATGTTGTAACCAAACGATCAAACAAATATTTGGTTTGATAAATTGGACAACTAATTAATTCTCCAACTTCATTCTTTTCTCTATTTACAACGAGATCCCTTTCACTTTTCAATCCAACAGTTAAGCTATAAATAGGATATTCAAAAGTGCATTCACTTTGAAAATCTTCACTCTGTATCATCCATTTCTCCATAATTGCTTCTTTTCTTTCGAATCAAATGATATGAACTTGGGTTTTCTAGAAAGAGAAAATGAAAATCAAGGAGATCTCTAGAGTGAGAAAGTGAATATGAACCAAATTCTAGTGAGAGAAAGTGGTACAAACAAGTATTCTAGAGAGAGAAATTCGAATTATGGATCAAATCAAGGAAAAATTCGACTTCTAGAACACACAACACTATCTAATGACGAAGATCAAGAAGAACATGAAGAATCACCAAATCTATAAAGCCATCAAGGATCAATTCTTAATTCAATCAAGAACATCTGCTCTGATACCAATTGTAGTGGCGTTGATTATGATGGCATGTGCGGAATAAGAAAAGATCTATTTAATCATCATGTAAACTCAAGAACACAATGAGTAAATAAATCAGGGTTTAGCTCACATTAGATCTTGAAAGAGTATACAAATGGGTCTTGTACAAATTCTCTCTCTAGACTAACACTCCAAAATGATCATTACATAAAATGAGTGTCACTCATTTCCTTATAAAGGAAAGACAACTCATTATACACATACAAAGGAGTAAAGCAAAAATACATCTAAGAGTTACTTTGCACCCTAACACATCCTCGACAACTTTGTGATGAAATACATGGTGATCTGTTCCCATTTCCGTACAGGAACCTCTAATGGTTGTAACTTACGGTGAGGCATCTGATGTTCAGCCTTGGCTTTCCAAAAGTCAAGAACCTATCTTTATACCAAGTTATCACCCTCTTCATGTAGGGTCACCAATAACTAAGTCTAAAATCCCTGTACATCTTTATCACACTAGGATGAATTGAAAACCTATACTTGTACACTTCCTCCAACTGGAACCCAAACCCTGCCACACCTAGTCAGTAATCCACTCTTATCAATGAAAAATATAGCAATTTAAACACTGAACTTCTCCTTCTTCTGATTCTCTTCCTTGAGCCCTTTAACTTGTGCTTCCTTGATCAAATCCAAAATTGGAAAAGTGTTGGTCTTGCTCAAACACAAGCCTCTGATAGGAGTGGTAGTCGCATTACAACTCAAAGCATCGGTCACCGCGTTGTCCTTCTCTGAGTCATACAAGATCTCATAATCATAATCCTTCACCACGTCGAGCCACTTATGCCATCTCATATTTAGATTTGGCTAGTACATAATATATCTTAAACTTGTGTGATCCATGTAGATGGTACAACAGACCCCATAAAGGTAAAGTCGCCAAATCTTGGGGGAAAAGATCACTCCCCCCAGCTCTTGATCACGAGTTAGATAATTAGTCTTGTGATGTGCCTAAACCATAAGCAACCACATTACCATGATGCATGAATACCGACACAATCCTATGATCGAAGCATCACAACATAACACAAAATCCTCGACACCCTCAATAAGGGTCAACACTGGAGCCTCACATAGCTTTTGTCTCACTGTCTCAAATGTCGCTTGATGTCCAGGTCCCCAACTAGAAAACAATGCTCTTCTTCGTCAGGTGTGTGATAGGAACATCGATCTTGGAGAAATACTAAATGAACCGTCTGTAAAAACCTGCCAAATCAAGGAAATTCTAAATCTTAGATGGACACCTCGAACCCTCCAACTGCATTACCGACTCAATATTCCCACGGAACCCCAAGAATCTCATGAAGATGCTCCTTATGCTATTCTTTGACAAATATATCATCAATGAATACAATTACAAACCGGTAGAGCATCAGCCTACACACCCAGTTCCTTAGGTCCATGAATCTTACTGGTGCATTGGTAAGCACAAATGGAATCACCACAAACTAATAATGACCATACCAAGTATGAAAGGTCGTCTTCTCAATATCTTCCTCCCTGAACCTCATCTAATGATAACCTGGCCTCAAATCAATATTGGAAAACCAACACTACCGTGCAGCTGATCAAAAAGGTCATAGATCCTTGGAAGTGTATAACGGTTTTTCACCGTTACCTTTTTTATCTTCCTATAGTCTATGCACATCCGATGTGAACCATCCTTCTTCTTAATAAAAGGATCGTTGCTCCCTATGGTGAACTACTCGATCGGATGAACTCCTTGCCCAACAACTCTTGAAGTTGTGAGGACAACTCCTGCATCTCCGGTGATGCAAGACGAAATGGTGCCTTAATAATCAGAGTTCCACCAGGGATCAAGTTGATCTTGAACTCAACTTCTCTCTACTAAGGAATACTATGAATATACTCAGGAAAAACATCTGGAAACTCTCAAACAACTGGCACACCAGAAACTGACCTTTTTTCTCATCGTGTGTACCAGCAACATAAGTAAGATATCTTAAATATCAATGTTGTAAATACCTCCTTGCCCATGCAGTAGAGAAGAAGGTAGAACTAACTCTAGTGCCCTCATCATAGATGGTCAGTTCTCCCCCACTTGGGGAACAAACTACCATTAACTATAGTTCACAATCAACCCAATCCCCGAACTGGCTTAACCAATTCATATCCATGATCACACGAACATCACCCATCAGAATAGGATCGAGGTCAATCGGAAAATGCACACCAAAAATCTATTGGATTAAGGTGTCTAAGGTCCTAACTAAATTGGTATAATGTTGATCAATAAAAATAAAGTCCTTTTTGGGTTGCCCTCATAACCAATAAAATTCTTAGATTGATTATAAGAGAGAAATCAATAATTTATTAATATATTGTATGACTAATATATTAATTAGAAATAGTTATAATTAATTTAGAATTAAATAGAATTAATTTGGAATTGATTTGGGTTAATTAGATTTAATTAAAAGTTAAAGGACTATAGGTTTAATTGTTCAAAAGTTAAGCAAGGACAGGTTCCAGAACCTTGCTCTATTGGACGGTTTGGAGGCTCCTCTTAAAACCTTCTGGAAGCCTTCGTGAAGATAATCAAGAGACTAGATAATTGCCTTATTTGAAATAATATTATTTTATGTTCAAATTAGGGATTCTAGGTGTTTCCTAATAAGCTATAAATAGGGCCTTATACCTAGGAATTTTTGGCCATCCTATTCCTCACACCAGATCCAAAAATCTACCCCACTCTCCCCTTTCTCCTAATCCTTTTTGGGTTCTTGTGTTGTGGGTGTGAACCATTAGAGGCTTGCACACAATTGAAGCTAGTTTTCAAGAGAATATTGGATTAATCTAGTTGGATCAAAGGGTTTGTTTGCAATAACAAATAAGCGGTAAATTATTCTTTTGTGAATTTTTATTTCCATTAGGGTTTAAAAATTTTGTTGTTTAATAATATGTTGCTTCAAAAGTGTTATGACATAGATCAAATTAGGTTGCATGTACCCTTAAGAGTATAATGTATTTTCCATATTATTACTTGTAAAAATCATTAGTGGTATTAGAGCATTAGGTTGTCTAACAATTAAATGTCTATAAGTTGAACTTGAGCAATTGAAGGATTGCAGAATTGTCATTTTGTCGCATCTCCACGAAATGGGGTGCTTTTTCCATGCCATGGAAAATGTCTGATCCACGTTGTTTTTTCTCCTACCACGTCATGGAGATTTATCTGCCACGTCCTAGGGGACCTCTCATTCAACGAAATCTTATGGATAATTAAGATTTGTGATTAGGATAATTACATTAATAAATATGGTTTTAGTTGAATAAAATTTGAATATTTAACTTTGTAATCTAATCTGCTAATATTGTAACGCTCTAAAAATTCCAACAAATTTAAACTTTTCAAAACAACCCAGTTTGGTTAAGTTATTACAAAAAGGTTTTCAATACAATTATTATCAGAGTCTTCCCTGAAACATTTAAACCACAATTGTAAGCCCGAAAGCTTAGTGAGATACCCCCAAAATACCAACCACATATACCATACACATAACATGTCATATCATAACAGAACACAGAACAACCATGCAATTCGGGTCTACTATGTGACTGATCCGCCGTATTGGGCCTTCAGTCCACCTGGTCCACCCTCTGAATCTAGCCATATACATCGAGTCTGTAGTGTGACTGGTCCACCCGCACCGGGCCTTCAATCCACCTGGTCCACTCTCTGAGTCTAGCCATATACATCGAGTCTACAGTGTGATTGGTCCACCCGCACCGGGCCTTCAATCCACCTGGTCCACTCTCTGAGTCTACAGTATGACCGGTCCACCCACACCGGGCCTTCAATCGGCCTGGTCCACTCCCCGAGCCTCGGCACATCTGTTCCGCCCTCTTGGGGCCTAAAGCCTATCTGGACCGCTCGCTAGGCCTTCAGGATAACCAGTCCGCCCTGGGTATGTTGGCCTACAGCACAAAGCAGGACCTGCCTCAACCCAACCCCAGTCCAACAACCATGTTCACATAAACATACAATCATATAACAATTGACATCCAATCAAACCGATCTAGCAGATCACAAACATAACATCATCCTAACCAGGATACCGACCTAATCGGTCACTAGCATAGCATCATCCTATATACCAGGATACCGAACTTAACCAGGTCTCTAACGTATACCATCCTAACTACCAGGATGCAAACATAGCAAAGCAATAACATATCAACGATACCCAGATTACAATCCAATAAAGGGTCGGCCTTGGTGCCAGTGAGGATAACTCACCTCGCCACTGATGACTGAAAAGATAAGATCATGCTGCTCCAACCTCCGACACGAACTCCACCACTAATTAATACCAAAAGACTGAGCTCAATAAGTACCAATATTTACCAAAATACCCCCGGAGGTCAAATGGTCAACTCTTGGTCAAAGTCAACCTTCCAGACTAACTCTACTTGCCGAGTCAACCCGCTGACTCGTCGAGTCCCTATACTCAGAACTCCCAGTCCACGAATCAACTCGCCGAGTCCATCAAACTCTGAGTCCTTTCTCGCTCAACTCACCGATTCGTCCCTCGACTCACCGATTCACAGCTCAACCAAAAAGGTTAGGACTCCACGACCAGACTCGCCGAGTCCAAGGCAACATTCAACATACTCGCTGAGTTGTTCTTCCAACTCGTCGAGTTCCTGTCTATCTTCATCCAACTCGCCGAGTTCACCCATGTGACTCGCCGAGTACCTCTAGCTCTTAATCCATATAGTGGCTTTCCAAGCCATGCAGGGGCTCCAAACCATAGATCCACTCCCCTACAACCCATCCATCACGTAAAGTGGCAAACTTTACGTGAATCCAAAGAGATCTAAGCATAATACACTCTTGGGCTAAGGTTTGGGACAAAAGAACGTCATCTACATCTCTTGAACATAGACTTTATGGCTCCTTGGGTCATTACAAGCCTAGATCTGAGGTAGCAACCTCAGATCTTACACCAAACTCGAGATGGACCTCATTTATGCCACAAAAACCCCACAATTGATAGATCTAGATGCACAAAAGCTCAAGAACAGATCTATTACCTCCAATGCTAGCTCCCACTGAAGTAGACCTCGAATCTATACCACTCTCATGCTGTAATCCCTTAGTCTTCAAGTTCCCTTTTCAAGATTTCCTTTCCCAAAGCTCCAATTTCACTATCAATGGAGTTCCACTCGATTTCTAGGGTTTTCAGGCTCTCAAGGGTGGTAAGAAGGCTGAAGATGGGATGATATGTTCTTTATATAGGGCACAACCCCCGTGATTAGGGTTTTCTCCTTTCAGCGTCAACTCGTCGAGTCCCAGCTACTGACTCAGCGAGTTGGTCACTTAACCGGCGACCAAATCCCGCTCCGACTCGGCGAGTCGGAATACCTAATCGTCGAGTCCCCTCCTTAATTTACACTTTAGCCCTTGAACAATAATTCTGAATTTTCGGGATGTTACAAATATCTTGAATCTTTGAATTATCCTCATGATTTAATTAAATTTAATTATTTGATTAATTAAAAAGACTAATGGTGAAATCATTAATATAGCTTTGAACATTATTTTAAATGGTTAAAATATACCCTTATATATATATATATATATATATATATATATATATATATATATATATATATATATATATTAAAAGTTTAATATTATATGTATAACATGGGTCAGTTGAATTACTAGTATGACCCATTTACGAATCCATGCTATAAAGAGGGTATAAGGAAACGACCTATAAAATGACCATTGAATGGGTGTCCTTTTTACCCACGTTCTCCTATGTGGTGGAGGGTCGTTATCAGAACGGGTTTAATAAGACATTACCTCACTTGTTGAGTCTATGGGTTGCGTCATTGGGCTTCGTAAGTTAGTCCAATATTGTCACGTAATGGGCCTGTCCATCCGTGTTTTTGTTATTAGGGTTTAGTATTTATGGTGCATGCATGCATCGCTTTTGAACGCTTTTCGATAATATCTTATTGATTGCACTGTAACCCTAGCACACCTCTACAGTACAAGTCCTTCATCCAGCTCTTTTGAGGTGTTGCAGTTTTAATCATTCAACATCTGTTTAAGTCATTGTGCATTCATTCTTTGTTTACTTTCTGTTTTACTTGTTAAGAATCTAAACGATCTTAAAAGAGTTTTCCAACTCATCAAAGACCGTCATGAATGGGTCTGTAGTTTGTCTAGGTGGCCTAGACATAGCTGCAGTATTCATGAGTGCTCCTGGAATAAGATTCGAGTATTGGATTAAACCCATGCTCATTTGAATCACTTCATGGATTTTATCATGAGTGATCATGAGACGATAATATCTTATATTCTTCAAACGGAGACGTGTGAGTTATAGTTGTGAGTCGGTTGCACATTGACATATGTAAACGCACCAGTAACTTGGATGTTATAAAACATATCATTGTATGTAATTTGATGAGTTAGTACAAGAGAGAATTTGGGTTGAATTTTATTTGTTCCTTTTACCCCATGTGGATAAAAGCGATATATGTGGGCCCCTCGATGATTTATTGATGACAACCCTAAGTGCTCGGCTGGGCTTGGACTGATTTGATTTGTTCAATTAGTCAGTCGTCATAAATCAGAAATCGGGAAACAACAGATGGACAGAGAGAATGATTATAATCCATGTATCAGTCCATATGATATCTAGAATGGAGGAATATATGATCCCTTATCTAATTGACACGTCATTGACTAGGTCAGAGTTCGACCGTAGCTTTTAAGAGCTACGATTGCTAGTCGGGATTTTGGAGTCATATTTGCAATAATAGTTTTAGACTTATCCAAGTGGGAAACTGTTGGATTAGATGTCTAAGCCCATAAATATTATTAATATGTACTCGACCCGAGAGTAGCATGGTCGATTTGGGTTGCATAACATCAGGACAATTTGTTAGGATGGACTTTTGAGAAAAGGTTATATATAATTTATTAATATATTATAAGTTCTAAGATATTAATATGAAATCATATGTTTTAATTAGTATTGATCAAGAATTAATTTAGAATTAATTTAGTGATCAAAAGAGACTAATTAAATCTATGGGGACTAATTATGGTAATTAGTTATATTTATATGTGTTGGGCTTATGATTCATGTTGAACCAAGTTTATGTATGGACACATAAAGAGTTGGGCCACATGAACCATGGATCATAAAACCCATGGGTACGGATTTGGGTTAGACCCGTGACCCTTGGAATTCACCATATAAAAATGTTGCTTCAGGACAAAAAAACATGTGCTTCTTTTCTTAGAGAAATATGGACGATTTTGGGTGCATGGAATTCTCTCTCAAGAGCCACCTTTGTCCTAGGTGAGTTGTGATTCCATTTGAAGTGAAACACTTGGGGCACTAAGTGCTTAAAGGCCAAAGTCTTCCTAGCAACATCAACAACATCAAGAGGTATGTCTAAAACTTGTCTTATTATACATATGTTATTTGTATGCTAGTTGTAGGCTTAAAGCTTTGGAAACCATATGCATGTATAATTAGAGAAAACATAGATCCAAATCTTTTAGGGTTGTATGTGCACCATAGGATGTTGTTGTTGGATTAATGTCTAAGTCCATAACTATAATTGGTAAGACTTGACCCGACCCGGCTTGGTCCATTTGGGTTGCATGGCATCATGCACTTGGATATACTAAATGAGAGAAATAAGACACGTATGGTTATTAATATATTATAAGTTCTAGTATATTAATAATAAGAATAATAATATTTAATTAGTATTGATCAAGAATTATTTTGGAATTAATTATGTGATCGAAAGAAGACTAATTAAATATATGGGTTTATTGTGTAAATCATCCATACTTGTATAGTAGGCCAAAGCTCCATGGATAATCATGTTGGGTTAAACCCATAGGATGCTCCATGGATGCTCCGTGGAGGTTACATAACCCATGGGTCATGGAAATGAAAGGTCATGACTATTAGGGTTTACATGGTGTAACCCTAATTGTAACACACTATATAAGCATCATATTATTTACCAAAATCGGCCACTAGTGAGTGAAAAAGAAGGGCTAGCCGATTTCATGAAGTGTAGATTTCTCTCAAGTTATTCCAAGTGTATTTGGTGTTGTGTGAACCATTTGAGGTGTCACACTTGGGGCACTAGGCACTCAAGCTTCATGAAGACATTCTACATCAAAGAGGTATGTATTCTATCTTGTTATATTCAATGCTTTATAGCTTAGATTAGGATAATACCTTGCATGTTCATATTTTCATGTATAATAGAGAAAACATAGATCCAAGGTATTTAGGGTTGCATGTACACTTAGGAGTGTTAGAATGCTCAAAATCCATCAGTGGTATCAGAGTCTAGGCTTGTGTTCTTGTTATACTTGCAATAGAAGCTGAAAAATCGAGTTTTGTTGCTGTCTGCCCAGCAGACTCGCCGAGTCCAAGACAAAATGCATCCAATTCGCCGAGTTGGTTCGTGCACTCGACGAGTTGGGCCCCCAGACAACATAAATTCAACCTTTTTGGTTGGAATTGGACTAGGAACATTACCCTAAGATGTTTTTAGACTTATAAACTTGTTTTTGATGTGGTAATGTTCATGCTAATCCAATTTTAAAGATAATTGTCAATAGATTCATGTTTTGTATTAGTTTAAGGTTTAGACTAATTACATGAAAAAGTTTGATTTGAATTATCTTGTTCTTATGAGTTGCTTAGATTAATAGAAAAGTTGAGTGAAATAGTTGTTTTCAATCCAAATTAATCTAAGAGTTGATGCTTAAATGTGCTTTTGTAACTTGTCCTCAAGTTATATGAAAAGTCACATTTAAGTTTTATAAAACTCATAAAAGTTGGCAAAGGTTACAAAATGAAGAGTCTAGTTCTAATTAAATGGTTTTATGACTCCATAACTTGTCCTCAAGTTATGGAGGACCAAGAGTCTCTTCATTAAATAAAAAATAAATAAAAAGTGTAACCTTAATTAATTCCATAAGTTATAAAATAAAGAAAAGTTAATTCTTTTATTAGTTTAAAGTCTTCCATAACTTGTCCTCAAGTTATGGAACTTGAAGACTTTTTGGATTAAAACTACTTTCAACACATAAGTTACGAAATTAATTAGTTTTAAATAGTTTCAAAACTTGCCCTCAAGTTTTGGAATTTGAAAAGTTTTCACTTATGAATACTTTAATTCCAAGTTAGTCCTTATAATTTTAAAAGTTAAAATTCAACCCTTATACTTTATAATATTATAAGTTAATAATATTTATATATATGTATAAGAGTAAAGTCAGTCTTACCGTTAGTATGCCTCATTCACGAAGTCGGTCTATAAAGGGGGTATAAGGTTAATGCCTATAAAATGGCAGTTTAATGAGTGTCCACTCTCACCCACCGCTTCCTTGACTGGTGGAGGGTCGTTAGCCGAACGGGTTTGACAGGACTATAATTCTCCCTTCATTAAAAGTATTAATGATAAATACTAAGTAACTAAACTCTTAATAATACCCAATCTTAGTTACTTAGGAAAATGTGAATAAGGTGCTAATCCATGAAATTACACTTTGCACTTTGTTTAAGTCGTTAGTGGAGCGTGTGTGGTTAACCGGCACACTAACTCTTATTTAACAAGGTAGGCAAAGGGTAACTTAATGTTTATCATAGTATCGATGGAGCGTGTGTGGTTAACCGGCACATCGATTGAGGGGTAAACACTTAAGGGTACCAAGTAATTTGCATGGTTACTTCACACCTTGTTTTGTGATCCTCGGCATCCCAGTCACAAAACCTGAAGGGAACACTCGAGATTGAAACATGTCATTGAACAGTTCAATGAATCTCAAAGATCTAAGAGTTTCAAATCCAATTAAAACCTAATAATACATTTCGTTTATCTTGGTGGAAATTGGTGAATCGTCATTCACCTACCTTCAAATATTTTATAGCTTGGATTACGGCATCCCTCTTCCAAGTTATAAAAATATTGTGTTGGGTTCTAGCCTTAATATTTCATATTGGGTGTCATATTAAGGACTTTAGATCAACTATCTTGAATATCTCCCAAAAGATGTCTGGTTTAGACATTTATGATCTTCCCAAATCTCTTGAAACAAGCTTTCCTAAATGAAGATGATGTCCCATGGAAATCACACTTCTTTCACCTCCTCCAATTAGTCTCCCTAACCCACAAGTTCAAGGTCACTCAAGCCCTATTGGCAAGGTAAGGTCTAGGTGTGATCACATCTTGGAGATGTAGTCACATATTGACAAGCCGGGAGAGTTGGGTGTCAAAGTCTTGAGAAAGTTGGTGGTTCAATCACTTTCTAAGTCACGTAGTGAGCTCCTTTGGGACTCCTATGAACCAGACTATGACAAGACCCTTAATGATATTATCTATTTGCTAAGATCAACTTCCTAAAACTTTATGGACATTGACAATGATGACAATGGATATCTAGTAAAGCTCTCTCTTCCTAGTGGAAAGGGATCAGCCATAGTCAACTCGGTTGACCAAATGGTAAAGAGAAAGGCTAAGTCTGTGATATTCCTATGTTCCATTACCAAAGTGTCCATATGTTAAATTGCCAAAGGAAGGGGCATTAGTTGCGAAGCTGCCTAATTTTACCCAAAGATGTTTGACTCTACTTCATGTAAAATCCACTATCTAACTCTGCTAAGTTTCTATTCTGAGATTCTTAATACATGATGTGACTGGGTCACATGTTGATGTTTTAAGAATCAAAGAAAAGTAAAGAAACTTAAAGAAAGAATATGCTGAATCTGATCGCGTAGATGGATTTCTATCGCATAGTTTGAAGATTGGATTCTTGAGCTACTTCTTAGGAGTTATGATATTTTTGCTTAGGAATAGACAACAACAAGTTTTCATATGGATTGTAAGGATAAGTTTTTCCGCAAAGTTTTAAAAATAAAAGGTAAATCTTTTGATTTTATTTATTTTAAAAATATCCTTACAATGGCATTTGTGAAAATCTGTGTTGCTTATAAGATTCCATTAATAGCAAGAGTGGAAATATGAAATTGATTCTTTCATTCGTGGTAATGTCTAAATTTACCAAATAAGGAAAGATTCATATCACCCAAGTTTCAATTGGACTGGAACTTGGAGTCATGCAAGTTGTATAGCATGATGAATGAGAACTTTCAAGTATTGGAAAATTAAGACTAACTACTTGTTCACATGGATGTGTGAGTCAAGTAACGAACTAAGGGATCGAGTACACATTCTTGTGCACTGGTCGAGTCCACCACAAAAGATCGATAAGATTATTCGTCATAATTTACTAAAGCTCAGTAAATAAGGTTATACTTACAAGCTTAAGTGTAATTCTGAGACATTGGAAAAGGGTCCAATGTAAAGGCAGAGCGAATAAGAAGAATCAAATTAGGCAGAAGGATAAAAGTTTCTCAAATCTGAAAAGATGGGAGAGTACTTTAGTATCAGTTTTTATGATCATCTTAAGGATTTAGAGACCTTATCACAATTCATCCTCTAAGTGCCTTCTTATAGCTAAGAAGAGGAGCTATGAATTGTTGAAGTGGTTAAATCAAGAAGATGATTCATTCTTCGTTCCAAAAACAATTCTTAGAGTCATACTCCAAGATTGTAACTTGAGTGACATGTCTTAAAGAAGGTTTAAAACACTCTTCAAATGCAAGAGTAAAAGTTTTCTACTCTTGTACATTTGAAATTGGTAAGTTGTGATGTTTTGGATAAAACAAAGACCAACTTAGGCCAATTTTGTGAAGTGTTTGTCTTGATTAGAATCCACACTATCTCTTGAATATCTGACAAGAAAGTCTTATATGTCAAGAGGACAGTAGGAGTCTTAAAGGTCTTGAAAGTCTCAAGAACTAATCAAGAATAAAACCTGAAGTTCTTCACTAGCACATGACTTGAGGTTCGTGTTGACATATTCTGTGCCCATCCCAGTTAAATTTGGCTTTGCATATGAGTTCTTAGAGTTCTCAATTGGTTGCACAACAACTTGGAAGCAATGGCAGGCCCTTGAGCTGCCAGGTGGCAAGAAATTAAGATTGAGTTCAGTCCATATGAGTTTGGATTTGTCACTAACCTAGTCTTGTGATTATGGTTTTGACAATTCACATGGATAAGAACACATACACCATTAAATCTAAGTGTCATAAGGTTTCTCTCCGATTCATGAAAATGATGGTGAGGAAACACTTTCACTAAGAAGATTTTAGCTAGATAGCAATTGTGATATTTGCATTCTCAAAGTCGTTAGTGGAGCGTGTGTGGTTTACCGGCACACTAACCTGGATTTGTGAGAAGTGGCAAAGGTCTAAAAAATTGAGATTATGATTACGTCATCCCTTTTCATAGTTCTTAAAATTGTTTAGACACACGTGTGAGCTATCTAAAAGAGGTGTATGATTTTGATAAAGTTTTATCAAAACAATCTAGTATCAAAAATCTGAACTTTGGTAAGAAAGTCAGCTAATTTCTGAGTACATGTCAAAGCTAGTGGGAGCATAAGTGTTATGCTAATAATCATCATGTTAATGGGAGCATGATAATTATGATAAATCTTGCAAGTTAGCAATGTTAATTATAGAAAACAAAAGGTGTCAATTGGGAAAAAGAGTTGTTTTGCTATAATTAAGAGAGGGGAAATTATACTTCATCTCAAATCTAAAAGCTTAGATTGAGGTTTTAATCATATTTAGTCAAGGATATATATATGAATTTCATGTTGGAATGGCTCAACATAAGGAAATTCTGTATATGGTTCCATTATTTGCGTTGTAAAATTCGATTATGATTACGGCATCCCTTTTCATAATCTGAATTATGAGAACTTGGCAAATAGAAATGGAAATGTTGTAGCAAAAGACTGGTTTAGTCTTTATGTGAGACATCATGAATCGTGTCCCATATGCTTCGGATATAGGATCGATTACATGTGCTATATTCACTCTTTCTAAATTTTCCAAATGCCTGGGGTATTGAGAAGGGAAAAGGTCTAGAATTGGATATGACTAAAAGGATTAAACAATTGTCGAGGACAATCTAAGGTTTACCAAAGATTGGTTGCTCAAGGACAGTTGAAAGTATAGTGATAATTCTAGAAGGACCATATTGACATAATCTGTAAGGAGGCAACTCTTGTTCAGAAGTGATAGTCAAAATGGAATATGGAAATGTTTCAAAGTTAGAAATTATTCAATCTGTGTAAGATTAGGAAACTTAATGCAAGAAGGATATTTCCAAGGAGTTGATCTCCTTTGGAATGCTCTGTAATGGTTGTTGTCAAGTCTTTCTGACTTTGTGCATAATCATTACAAGAAGATCAATGCATATAAGTTTAGAATCTAACAGATCTCAGTAAATGGCATGAATTTGGAATTCTTGCAGTTGCAGTAAGGATTTGGGACTGTGAAAGAGGATCATTGGAGTTATGTTCAATTGATCTAATTCAAAAAGTGAAGATCATAGATAAACACAATATGCATACTTGGTGTATGGCATGACTAGTGCTTAGAAAACATAGTGTACATGCTTGGAGCATGGGACAACTATCGTTTTAAATTCAAGAATAAAGTTGATAGTTGAAACAGTATACAATGAATAATGTGTAATCATATGGTGATAAATAAAAGGTGTTTTATTTATGTTCATAGGTTTTGATACCATATTGGATTCAATTATTCTTGTGTTTCATTTTGCATGTTTTGACTTCCAGAATAAACTAGGTTATTCTTCCAGAATGACTAAGTTATTCAAACCATCCATAGTCGGTCATATGTTAGAAGTAGATATGAATCAAGACTGTCATTGGTTGTCTTGTAGAGGTCTAAGATGTTGGACAAAGGGCTACAACACTCATGAGTGCTTATAAGTTCTGAATATTGGATTCAACCCGCGCTCATTGGAATCACTTCATGGATTTTATCACGAGTGATCATGAGACGATAATATCTTATATTCTTCAAACCTAGAGATATGAGTTGTTACTATGAGTTGGTTATACATTGATTGCACAAAAACGCATATGGTAACTCGGTGTTATAAAACGTGCCTTTGTGTATGATTCAACAAGTAGTAGAACAAGCCATATGAGTCGAACTTTATCCATTCCTTTTACCTTCGGGATAAAAGCGATATCTGTGGGCCCCTCGATGATTTGATGATGACAAATGGAAGTGCTCGGCCGGGCCAGGACTGATTTGATTTGTTCAATTAGTTAGTCGTCATAAATCGGAAATCGGGAAACAACAAATGGACAGAGAGAATGGTTATAATCCATGTCTCAGTCAATATGATATCTAGAATGCAGGAATATATGATCCCTTATCTAATGGACAAGTCATTGACAAAGGTCAGAGTTCATCTACAAGGTCAGAGTTCGACAGAATCTTTTGAGAGCTACGATGGCCAGTCGGTTCTTGAAGTCATACGCAATAATAGTTTTAGACATATCCAAGTGGGAGACTATTGGATTAATGTGTAAGTCCATAACTATAATTGGTAAGACTTGACCCGACCCGGCATGGTCCATTTGGGTTGCATGGCATCATGCACTTGGATAAACTAAATGAGAGAAATAAGACACGTATGGTTATTAATATATTATAAGTTCTAGTATATTAATAATAAGAATAATAATATTTAATTAGTATTGATCAAGAATTAATTTGGAATTAATTATGTGATCAAAAGAAGACTAATTAAATATATGGGTTGATTGCGTAAATCATCCATACTTGTATAGTGGGCCAAAGCTCCATGGATAATCAAGTTGGGTTAAACCCATAGGATGCTCCATGGAGGTTACATAACCCATGGGTCATGGAAATGAAAGGTCATGACAATTAGGTTTTACATGGTGTAACCCTAATTGTAACACACTATATAAGCATCATATTATTCACCAAAATCGGCCATTAGTGAGTGAAAAAGAAGGGCTAGCCGATTTCATGAACTGTAGATTTCTCTCAAGTTATTCCAAGTGTATTTGGTGTTGTGTGAACCATTTGAGGTGTCACTCTTGGGGCACTAGGCACTCAAGCTTCATGAAGACATTCTACATCAAAGAGGTATGTATTCTATCTTGTTATATTCAATGCTTTATAGCTTAGATTAGGATAATACCTTGGATGTTCATATTTGCATGTATAATAGAGAAAACATAGATCCAAGGTATTTAGGGTTGCATGTACACTTAGGAATGTTAGAATGCTCAAAACCCATCAGTTGTAGTATACAAAAACCCCAAAAAAAGGTACTATGGCGGCACCGAAGAGGATCCGAGTGGACTTAGGAGCCGGAGGCAGAGATGCGGGAGCATTACCCCGAGTTATTTACCGCAACAGACTTCGAGGACAAAGTCTAGTTCAAGTGGGGTAGAATTGTAACACCCCGACTCCCAGATATAAAAATTAAAGCTTATATTCACATTCTTAGACCTACTCCACGAGTTGGATGCCCCAACTCGTCGTGTAGAAGCGGATCAGGCCGCATGATTTAGGTGGTCTACTCGACGAGTTGGAGGACCCCAACTCGACGAGTGGGAGCTGGAAAATGAAACCCTAATTTCTAGTGTTTTACACCCTATTTAAAGGGTCTTTAGCCTCCCACTGCCCCCTTACCGTCTCCATTGAGCTCAGAAAAACCTAATCACGTCTACTCTTTATTTTTGTGTGTTAAGAAGCTTGGAAGGTGGATTTTGTGAAGATAGCTTGAAGTCTAAGGAGCTTGAAGCAAGGAGAAGCTTTTGGATCTGATTTCTACTTCATCTTAGCATCATCTTGAAGGTAACAAGTTGTTACCTTGGCTTCTCTCTAAATAGATCTCTTCATGCGATGGCTTAGGGCTATTTCTAGTTTGTTGTGGAGTTATTTCTGGTTTTGGGCATGATCTGAAGTTGTAACTTCAGATATGGACTCCTCTAGCCCCTTATAGTTATAAAGTTCTAGTCTATAGCAAGTTATGGCCTTCTCATTACCTAAAACTCCTTCTTTAGCTTGGTTTTGGCCTTTAAGACCTTGTATGCACGTAAAGTTTGCAACTTTACGTGGTAACTATGCCTTAGGAAGCTAGATCTACAATTTGGAGCTTTGGTATAGCTTAAAAACGTCTAAGTGATAAATGGACTCAAGGGACTCGACGAGTTGCATGGTCAACTCGACGAGTCGGATGAAGATTGCATGTATTGGTTCTGCATGGACTCGGCGAGTCAGTGAGATGACTCGACGAGTTAGTTAGGGTTTTCCCCGACATTTGGACACCGCATGGAATCGACGAGTTGTCTAGAAACTCGGCAAGTCAACTAGGGTTTTCACGATTTCTAGAGTTCTGGAAGAACACGACGAGTCAATGGGCTACACTCGATGAGTTGGGTCAACATGGACTATTGACCTTGACCATTGACTTTGACTTTGACAAGGGGTTGACCAGTTTCACTTCTGGGGGTATTTTAGTAATTTGGGAATTTATGAAAGTGGATCATTGGTGGATGTAGGTGATTGAGTTTAGAGCTGTATTTTGGGGAGTTTGACATTTATCATCCCAAGCTACGTGTGAGGTGAGTTGTCCTCACTATACTAACAGGGTCGAAGGCACCAATGTCGGCCCTTTTCGGATTTGTATCTGGGTTTATTGCATGCTGGTATGCTAGTGACCTGTTAGGTCGGTATCCTGGTATATAGGATGATGCTATCATTAGTGATCTATTAGATCGGTTTGACTGTTATATATGCTAGCGTATGATATTTATGTGTATATGATTGTTTAATTTGGAGGTTGGGCTGAGGCGGACCTGCTTTATGCTGAAGGCCAACATACCCAGGGTAGACCGGATAGACTGTAGACCCGAGAGGGCATACTAGTCAGGTCGAAGGCCCGGCGAGCGGTCCGGATAGGCTGAAGGCCCTGAAAGGCGGTCCAGACGTGCCGATAGCTCGAAGAGTTGTCCAGATAGACTGATGGCCCTGCGAGGCGGTCCTGTAAAGTTGATGGCTCATTATGCATGATGTTTGTTGATATGATACAATTATGGTTTGTATGGTGTTGGTATTTTGGGGGAACTCGCTAAGCTTCGGGCTTACAGTTGTTGATTATGTTTCAGGTACTTCTGATGATTGCGAGAAGGTGAAGGCATGATCGTGCACCTCCTTATATTTTTATGATTTGATTCTGGGATACTCAGACATGAAACCATTTTGAAAACGAATTTGTAATAATTATTGGTTTTTGAATGATTTAAAATTTTTCAAATTGGCATGATTTTTATGGGTGTTATAGAAGTCTTGGGTAGTATCTTTATGAAGTCCATTGCAATTTGTTCCCACTTCCACACGAGTAGTTCTAGATGTTGCAGTAGTCCCGAGGGCTTTTCATGTTAAGCCTTGACTTTAGCATAGGTCAAGCATTTGCTCACATAAGTAGCAATGTCAACTTTCATGCTTGGCCAAAAATAAAGATTTCTTAGAACCAATTACATCTTGTCAGCTTCGAGAAGCTTCAGGATATATGGAGTATTTAGTCTTATGGGCTTTGTCAATGACCAACTTCCTGGTATCACCAAACTTTGGCACCTAAATTCAGTCCATGAAGTACCTTGTTCCATTATCCTTGCTTTTGAGTTGTTTCCCCATTCCCTGTAGGTGCTCTATCTCGATGTTTTCTTCCATGAGAACTTTTTGCTAGGCATCTCAAATTTGTGTGATTGGATTGTCATTGTAAGTGCCTTGACTTGGTGAGGCTTTGCTTGCTTCTTACAACTTAAGGCATCAGCCACTACGGTGTATTTTCTAGGATGATAACGGATCTCACACTCATAGCCGTTCAGCAAATCTAACCATCTTTGTTGTCTCATATTGACCTCTTTCTGATTAAAGGCGTGCTAAAGACTCTTGTGATCCGTATAAATGGTACATCCCGTCCCGTAAAGATAGTGGCACAAAATTTTCACTGCAAAAACTACATCTTGAGTTGTTTCATGTTGATCTCTTTCTGATCGAAGATGTGATGAAGACTCTTTTAACTTTTGAAATGCAGTTTCTTGCTTGTCTCCCCAATTGAACTTTGTCTCCTTCTGAGATAATGTTATGAGAGGTTAGGCTATTTTGGAGAAGTTCTCTATAAATCTCCGGTAATAGCCTGCAAGGCCTAGGAATTGACGTACCTCCGTTGGCGTCTTTGGTGCTTTCTAGTTTTTATGGCCTCTATCTTGGAGGGATCAACATGTATTCCCTTGTTGCTAACTACATTCCCTAAAAAGTGTACCTCTCTAATCCAAAATTCACATAAACAAAATATGTCTTAGAACTTTTCCTTTCTCAACAGTTCTAGGATCATCTGCAAACGTTGCCTATGTTTTTTCTTGGTTCATGAATATATTAATATGTTATCCATAAACACAATCATGAATATATCAAATTAAGGTCTGTAGAAACATTTCATCAGATCCATGAAAATATTTGGGGCGTTGGCCCATCTGAATGGCATAACCATGAACTTGTAGTGTCCATAGAGAGTCCTAAATGCGGTCATCAGAATGTCTTCTTCCATGACTCGAAGTTGATGATACCCAGGCCTCAAATTGATTTTTGATTAGTAACTAGACCCATGTAGTTGATCCAAGAGGTCATCGATCCTAGGAAGTGGGTATCTATACTTGATAGTGAGCTTGTTCTGTTCTTGATAGTCGATGCTAGGAAGTGGGTATCTATACTTGGATTAGTGTCTAAGTCCATAACTATTTTGGTATGTACTTGACCCGATTATGAGCATGGTCCTTTTGGGTTGCCTTCACCATAGCAATATGTAGGATCAATTAAGGAGAGAAAGGTTTAATTATGATTTATTAATATATTATGAGAATAATATATTAAAGGAGAAATCATATTGTTTAATTAATATTAGTCAAGAATTAATAAAGAATTAATTTTGTGGCTAAAAGAGATTAATTAAACTTAAGGGACTTATTGTGTAATTATAAGATAATTACATAGATGGGCTAATGAACTCCATAGAAGTTGGAGTGGACGAGTTCTATGGGGAAACCCATTAGAAATCGTCCAAGGCTTCTGAAGAGGGAGTCCATGGGTTGCTTAGGGCTTAAGCAGTCAGATTATGGTTTCCTAGCTGTAAACCCTAATAGGCAACATATATAAGGAACCCTTATGGCCCCAAAAACGTGGTGAATACTTCCTTTAGGGTTTTCAGCCGTTTTTTGTGCCTCCTCTCTCCTCCCTCTTCATCCAAGTTGCTTAGTGGTATTTGTGACTCCATTAGAGGTGCAACATTTGAGGCACTAAGCTTTCTGAAGCCAAGGATTGATTGTTATTGCTATATAACAATCAAATGTAAGATCTAAACCCTAATTTCAATTATAGTTCATTAGATCTAGGGTTTATGGATTTGGATTATCAATTGCATGTTCATTAGACAAACAAGATCCAAAGCTATTAGGGTTTGCATGTACACCATATGATTGATGTATTGCTCAAATCCCATTAGTGGTATCTGAGCCTAGGGCTGTTTGTTAGTGAATTGATGCTTATTTGATAGTTTATCGGCTGAATAAAATGTTTTTGACCTTCTGCTAGACTAAACTGGTGAGTCAGTTGATGAACTCGGCGAGTCAGGCTGACCCGGCGAGTCCGAAGGACTGGCAGCGTTTTTTGGCGATTTTCTTGCTGTTTTGGCTTGGGATACTTACCATAAACGTTTTCAATTAATAGAATCTGATTTTTATTGATTTTGGGCGAATATCCTTACCAAAATTGTAGATACTTACCATTTAATCAAATATTTGTTACCTTATAAGATAATGTTTAATTATTTGAGTTATTTGATGAATTATCCTGCAAGATATTTAACTAGGTCAAAATTAGATAATTGCCTTATTTGAATAGTTTCAAATTACTCCCTTTAAGTTTTATAGTTTAAATTTGAACTTAAAAGTTTTGTTTTTGAAATTTAAATAGTTAAACCCAAATGTTTTGAAAAGTTTCAAAACTTGCCCTCAAGTTTTGGAGTTTAAATTTTTTGATTAAAAGTTTAATTTTGAAATATTTAAACTCTAAACCCTAATGTTTTGAAATGTTTCAAAACTTGCCCTCAAGTTTTGGAATTTAAAATTTTGATTAATAGTTTAATTATGTAATATTTAAATTCTAAAACTCTAGTATTTTGAAAAGTTCAAATTACACCCTCATGGTTTTGTAAAGTTAATTAAAAGCTTAATTAAAAGAGAAAATTAATAAAACCACCTAGTATTTTAAAAGTGTAAAATACACCCTATACTATATATATGTAACATTAAAAGTCTAATATTATATATATATATGAGTAAAGAGTCAGTCTTACCGTTAGTAGGCCTCATTCATGAAGCTGGTCTATATGGAGTGTTTAAGGAAATTGCCTATAAAATGGCAATTGAATGGGTATCCACTCTTACCTACCGCACTCTTGACTAGTGGAGGGTCGTTAGCCGAATGGGTAGGATAGGACAGAAACCTTCCATTATAAGTATAATGAAGTACAAAGTAACTACATGATTTTAAAAATTCCCAAATCATAGTTACTTTAGGCAAAATGTGAAATTGTATGCTAATCCATAGAATTACACTTTGTACCCTTGCCGAAACGTTAGTGGAGCATGTGTGGTTAACCGACACACTAATTTAGGATTGGCTTTGGTGGCGAAGGGTGGCTCGATGTTTTACATAGATCAATGGAGCATGTGTAGTTAACCGGCACATTGATTAGGTGATAGTAACATTGGGTGCACGACGTACATTCGCATGGTTATTCACACCTTATTTGTGATCCTCGGCATCCCAGTCACAAATAAAGGGCATAATCGAGATTAAAAATGCCATTGAAAGGTTCAATGAATCTCAAAAGATCTAGGAGTTTCAATTCATTTAAAACTTAAATTTCTTTTTCATTTTTCATGGTGTATATTGGTAAATCGTCATTTACCTACCTTCAAATATTCTACAACTAGATTACGACATCCCTCTTCTAGGCTGTAGAGTATTGTGTTGAATCCTAGCCTTGATGTGTCATTTGGGTGTTACATCAAGGATTCTAATCAACTAACTTGAATTTCTCCCATTTTGTAGATGTCTGAATATAACAATGGTCTTCCCAAATCCCATGGAACAAGTTTTCCAAATGAAGATGATATTCCACTATATGATCGAGGAACCAGAGATCATGCTTCACTTCCTCTACCTCCTCCAATTATTCTCCCTGACCCACAAGTCCGAAGGCTTGAAAAGTTCAAGCTCACTCAATCCCTTTTGGCAAGTAAACAAGAAGATGGGAAACCTATGTGTGCACACGTCTTAGAGATGAAGTCACACATTGACAGGTTAAGGATGTTGGGTGTCGAGATTACAGGTGAGTTGGCTGTTGATTGGGTTCTTCAGTCACTTCCTGAATCATATAGTGAGTTCGTTAGAGAGTACTATATGATGGACCACGACGTGACCCTCATTGATTTGACCTATTTGCTTATAGTTGTGCCAAAGGAGTCCATTTGCTTTTATTTCCAAGAAAAGGGGCGTTGGAGATGAAGCTTCCCTATTTACCTGAAAGATCTAAGAGATGGGAAAGTCAAGGCATATGGCTCTACTTCAGGTAAAGTTCATTATCTAACTCTTTTGAGTTCCTATTCTAGATTCTTAATTCATGATGTGATAGGATTACATTTTGATGTATTGTAGGATCGAAGAAAAGAGAGGAAGCTTAAGGGAAGAAGTGAGCTGAATCTAATCGTGAAGAAAGTGGATTTCGATCGCATTGTTTGAAGATTGGATTTTTGAGCTACTACTTGGAGTTAGAATAGATTGCTTAGGAATATGTAATAACATAATTTTTCAGTTGAATTGCATTGTAAGGACAAAGTTTTTCCGCAATAAAATAATTTTTTTTGTCTTATTTATTTATCCTTGCAATGGCACTTATGAAAAAATTGATGTTTGAATGTTTCTACTATTGGCAATAATGGATTTGATTCTTAATTATGTTATTTGTGGAAATGTCGAAGATTTTCCAAATATGGAGAGTTTCTCATCGCCCAAGTTTCAATTGGACAGAAACTTGGAATCATGTGACCTGCATTGTGTGATGAATGAAAAACTTTCATATTTGGAAATTAGACTAATTCTTTGACAAAGTGTCAAGTGAAGGACAAGGAGATCAATTACACTAGGTTGTGCGTTGATAAAGTCAACCACAAAAGTGATAAAGATATTCGTCATGATTAACTAAAGTTTAGTAAATATGATTATGCTTATTAAGTGTAATTCTGAGTTGATTGAAAAGGTTTCAGTTAATGGCAGAACGAATAAGAAGAATCAAGAAGGCAGAAAGATAAAAGTTTCTCCATTCTAAGAAGAAGGGAGGGTACCTTTTATTGTGTTTTATGATAAGTCTTAATGATTAAGAACCATATCTCAATTGATCCTCTAAGTGAGTCTTAGTACATTTGTATGTCTAAGAAGAGGAATCGAGAATTGTGGAAATGGTTAAATCAAGAAGTCAATCATACTTCGTTCCAATATCGAGTCTTAGAGTCATACTCCAAGATTGCGAATTGAGTGACACGTCTTTAGTAGGTTTATAACACTCAAGAAATTTGGAATTGGAAAAAGTCTTCTTATTCCTGCACATTTGAAATTGGTAAGTTGTGATGTCTTGGATAAGACAAAGACCAACTAGGACCAATTTTGTGAAGTGTTTTCTCTTGATAATAACTACACTAACTCTTGAATATTTGTTTGTCAAGAAATGTTTCTTGACAAGAGAACCTTATATGTCAAGGAGTCGGTGGGAGTCTTAATGGTCTTGAAAAAGTTTCAAGAACAAATCAAGAATAAACCTTGGTCATCATCACTAGCACACGACTTGAGATTGGCGACCTATCGTGTTGACATAATTTTGTTTCTATGCCATTCCAGATTAAGTCAAATATGCAATAAGAGTTCTATGATTTCTCAATTGGATTGCATAAAGGCAAGGTACCCTGATCAATGGAAAGTACATTGATAATGTAAGGGTGAGCTTGTTAACAACTTGGAAGCAATGGTGGGCATTCATGCTGCCATAAGGCGAGAAATCAAGATTGAACAACTTCAATCCATATGAGTTGGATTTGTCACAAACATTGTCTTATGATTGTTGTTATGACAAATTCACATGGATAGGACCACATACACTTTAAAATCGAAGTGTCATAAGTTTTCCCTCCTTCATCAAAAATGATTGTAAGGAAATGCTTTCACTAAGAGAGATTTTAAGAAGATTGCAATTGTGAAAATTGTATTCTCAAATTCGGTTATGATTACGGCATCCCTCTTCATAGTTCGAATTGTGAGATTTGGCAATTAGTCTGAACATTTGGGACTTAGTAACATAAGCTCTGAAGTTGTTTAGACACACACGTGAGCTTTCTAAGGCAAAGGTGTATGAGGTTAAGAAGCTTAGATAAAGGCTTATCAAAGCATCAAGTATTTAGAAATATGAACTTAAGGAATTCAATAAGCATTGTTTTTTGAAAGTTCAGATGTTTTCTAGATATATGTCAAAGCTAGTGGGAGCATAAGTGTTATGCTTGTATGGTAATAATCATCGTGTTAGTGGAAGCATGATTATTATTTCAAGTATTGCAAGTTAGAAATATTAATTATAGAAAACAAAGATTCACTTGGCAGAGTTGTAGGGGTTGAAAAGTTGTTTTGCTATAATTAAGGGAGAGAATATTATACTTCATATCAAATCTAAAGGCTTAGATTGTGAAATTTTAATCAAATTTAGTCAAATATATATGAATGTTGTGTTGGAATGGTTCAACATGAGGAAATTCTATATATGGAAAGGATAATTGCATTCTCAAATTTTGGTTAGGATTACGGCGACCCTTCTCATAATCTAAATTGTGAGAACATGGCAATTAGAAATATTACTCCCTCCGTCCCAAAATAATTGTCCACCTTACTATTTTAGTTTGTCCCAAAATTATTGTCCACTACCAAAAATAGATATACATTTTTACCACGTTACCCTTAACATTTAATAAAGTAAACTATAATAATTACAAATACACATTTCCCATTGGTTTTAAAAAAGGGCAAAGGAGTCATTTTACTCAAAAAAGCAAAACTAGTTATTGCTTTTTTCTTAATCTGTGTGTTTTTTGTCTGTGGGCAATAATTTTGGGACGGAGGGAGTATTGCAAAAGATTGGTAAAGGATCACGTCTTTATGTAAGACGTTATGAATCGTGTCCCATATGCTTCGGGTATAGGATCGATTGCATATGCTATAATGTTTGATCATTTTAAAATTTTCCAAATGCTTAGCGCATTAAGAGGGAAAAGGACTAGAACGGTTTTGGCTAAAATAATTAAACAACTATCAAAGGACAATCTAAGGTTCGTCAAGGATTTGTTGCTTGTGAGTAGTTGGAAGTATACTATTGGATGGACCATGTTGACATTATTTTGAATATATAAGATTCTATTTAGAATGAGTTGTCATATGGAAAATATCGAAATGTTTCCATATTGGGAGTTGGATATTGAGAGTCTATTTCTAGATTAGAAACTTTTATGCAAGAAGGATGATCAAAGGAATGTACTTTGAATGTGAGACTTCGCGTATATGGAATTGTCTTCTAACAATTTCGATAGAATACCTTGGAATTTCATTAGCAGAGTGTTGGGGTGCAAAGTTCTTCATTCATGACTTTGTAAATGTTTGACTTTTGTAAAACCCATTTGCATGTGGTGCTTTAGCCTTTAGACCCATTTGTTTGTTAGAGTAAGAGAGAGACATGTAAACACCTCTATATAAGGTGGGTTTGTCCACTTGTAGAGGTGTGCTTGAGAGATGTAAAAGTAAGTGTGTAAGTGTGTGTTATTTATGTAGTCTAGATCTAGATCCTTTTTGTAACACCATATACAATCAATACATCTCTTAAACACCCAAATCACCATGTTCAATTGTGCAAACTTAAATTACGCATGCCAAACCATGTTCTTTATCTCAACAATTGGTATCAGAGCAGGTCTTCAAGATCAAGGTGATATTTGAAGAACGATTCTCGGTTTGGCAATTTTTGTCGCAATTTGATCAATTTTGGTGAGTCTCTCTTTATAATCTCTCGTAATATTTGAATCGTGCGTTCCGTTTTTGATTTGTGATCATTTGACTCGTTGGATCAAATTTTTCTTGAAAAACCCATTGATGATCCAACATAATTTTTCTTTGATCAAACTAGAAAAATCAAAATCAAATATTAATGTTTCTTTGTCACTGTTCATCAGTTTGGGCTTTCGAAGTTCAATCCATCTTTAAGTCATTTATTATTGATTTTAAGCCCAAAAACAATTCGTTGTTTGATCCAATTCTTGAGTCTGTTACTGTTCATGAATTGTGTGAGCCCATCATCTTATTTCGATCATATATCTTAAAAAGATTAATAAAAAAAATCATTAAATCAATTTGACTCGATATTTGCTCTTGTTCTTCGTACGCATTCTCAGTGGTATATTTGCCTGTCCGTGTTCTAATTATTGTTCAAGATGTTCATGTCATTCGTTTTCTTTTCAACCTTATTGATAATCTATTAGAGTTTTTTTTTCTCATCTGGAGTTGTAAATCAATATCATATGATTTGTTATACGTCGAAATCGATCTTGTTCAAATTGATTCCTGGAAGTCGACAGCTGAAGAAACCATTGAAATCAAAGCTTGATTCAACTTGTCGATTTTGGAAAACATCTTTAGAATCGGTACTTGTTGATTCGTTTTGGAGATTGCACATGAGATCGTATTTGGATTTCGATCTGTGACACAGTTGAGTTCAAATTCAAAACTCAAAATTGATTTGATAATAGTCAAAATCGGTTTGAGTGAATCGATTAAGAATGTTTGGAATCGAAATGGTTGGAGTCGACTGATTTTTTACTATTGTTGATTGTTGATTTTGATTTCGATTCCTTCTGGAGTGATTTCCTTATTCGCAAGCCCTTTGTGGAAATCGAAGATTTTAATTTTGGGTTCGTTACAAAAAGCGAAGGATGAAAAACGAATCATGAAGGAACGACAATTGATTGGTGAATAAATTTGTTTTGATTTTGATAGTGATAGTTGTTGAGTAGGAATCGAATTCTCTTTGGGTCGTATGCGAAGGATGATTGATTGGGAACAGATGACGAAAATTCGAACTGATGTTGGGTATGAGATTTGATGAACGAAGGGTATTTGATTTTTGGGTTTGATGTAGATTTTCGAATGTTTGATATACGAAGAATGTTTGATGGGTCTCGAAAAAGGAAGCTTGATTCGAAGGGTATAAAAGAGTTGAACGATGGGCAGTAGATTAATATACGAAGGGAATTGAACATTTGAATGATTGTCAAGCTCGACAGTATTGTATTCGAAGAGTTAGTTTCGAATGAATGGAAAAGAAGAAAAATCAAATTTTCGAATATGGTCCTTATAATTTCGAATGTTTGACAAAGGGAAAAAGCAGGCTTCGAATGATTGGTACATGCTTCGAATAAATTGAAAGAAAGCAACAAGTTTCGAATCTGGTCCCTGAACCTTCGAATATGTGACACTTCGCAAATTAAAGCAAGTTTCGAATATTTGACATTTTTCATCCGAATTCGAAAAAAATTTGGTGCTTCGAATTTTGTGGGCATGCTTCGTATGTTTGGTGCACATTGGCAGAATTTACGAAGATGGTCCCTGAGACTTCGAATTATTGGCAGTTTGCACCCGAATTCGAAAAAGGACTATTTTTTGCTGAAAATTGAAGATTGTGCATTTCAGGCCCCTGCAGTTTGTGCAAATTGACGCTTTCTACCCAGCTTTGGAAAAGGGGGAGAGTTTTGCATATTTTGCTGTTTTGGGCGCAACGGGTCACTACAGAATTTTGAAATTGACAATTTCTACCCATTTTTGAGAAATTTTGTCAAAGGCGATCCGTGAACGACAATAAAAATTGATTATTTTTTGGGTTTTCCGGATTGAAGCACAAAGTTTATGCCACATATTAAGGGGGAGTTTTGACACGAAAAATTTCTGAATAGAGCATGTTCTTTTTCCTTGGGAGTTTTATAATCATTTTTTGATTATAAAAAGGGGGAGACGTTTTATATGGAAATTCGAACTTGAATTTTTCATATTACGCGGATTTGATGACCGAAGTGATCTTGAAATTTTGAAGCCTACGAGATGATGCAATTGGATGTTCGGAAGTGAGATATTAGAAATGGGTTTGGTTTTATTGAAGATTTTTGGGGTGTGTTTTTATGCGCAACTTTTGGGTGATTATTTGGAGTTTGGAATACTCTTGATCATTCATTACTGCTCGGTTTGTATGGTCTCACATCCTATAGCCCAAATTGAAGAGTCATGGAAGAATTGAAGATTGAAGTTTGTTTCGACATGTGTCACCTTTGAGGCTCGAACCGCGTAGTGCTTGATTTTGGAAGATTTGAAGTGGGTCATTCATTCCTAACTTTGAGGGGGAGAATGTTGGGGTGCAAAGTTCTTCATTCATGACTTTGTAAATGTTTGACTTTTGTAAAACCCACTTGCATGTGGTGCTTTAGCCTTTAGACCCATTTTTTTGTTAGAGTGAGAGAGAGACATGTAAACACCTCTATATAAGGTGGGTTTGTCCACTTGTAGAGGTGTGCTTGAGAGATGTAAAAGTGAGTGTGTAAGTGTGTGTTATTTATGTAGTCCAGATCTAGATCCTTTTTGTAACACCATATACAATCAATACATCTCTTAAACACCCAAATCACCATGTTCAATTGTGCAAACTTAAATTACGCATGACAAACGACGTTCTTTGTCTCAACACCGAGTCTTGGTGACTTTTGTGCTATGATATTACGAAAGGATCATTGCATAAAATGTTAGAATCTAACATATTCTATTAGTGGCAAGAATGTTGTGTTCTTACAATAACGATGAGGATAAGGAATTATGAAATGAGCATCATTGGAAAAGTTTTCAATTAATCTATTTCACAAAGTATAGACCATAGGAAACAAGGTGTGCATGCTTGGAGCATGGGACAATTGTTGTTGTAATTCAAGTAATAAGTTGATTATCCGAAACATTAAACAATGAATAATGATTAGTCAATATGGTCTTTAAATAAAAGGTGTTTTATTTACGCTCAAAAGTTTTGGGGCCATATAGGATTAAGTATTATCGTTGTGTTTCATTTTGCATGTTTTGACTTCCAGAATCACTGGGTTATTCGAACCTCCACAGTCGGTCATATGTTGGAAGTAGGTGTGAAGGAAGACTATCATGAATCTGTCTGTAGATTGTCTAAAGTGTTTAGACATAGCACAAGTTTGCTGCAGAGTTCATGAGTGCTTTGATAAGATTAAGGTATTGGATTAAGCCCATGCTCACTTGAATCACTTCATGGATTTATCACGGATGATTAGTGAGACGATAACATTGTATATTCTTGAAACCGAGACGTATGAGTTGTTATTTTCTGGTCGGTTGTACATTGATGATAAGTAAATGCACCAGTAACTTGGTGTTATAAAACTTATTGCTGTGTGTGATTCGATCAGTAAATGCAAGCGAGCATTTGAGTCTAAGTTTATCCATTCCTTTTACCCAAAGTGTGATAAAAGAAATATATGTGGGTCCCTTGATGATTTAGTGATGACACCCTAAGCGCTTGGCCAAGCCGGGACTAAGTTGATGTGTTCAATTGTAGTCTATTGTCAGTCGTCATAAATCGGAAGTCGGGAAACAATATAGAGAGAATGATCAAAATTCATGTCTTGTGTCTATACGATATCTTGAGAATGAAGGAATATATAATCCCTTATCTAAAGGACACGCTATCTGATAAGATCAGAGTTGACAGCGGCTTTTGAAAACTACGATTGCTGATCAGGTTCTGAAGTTATGCAAAATAGTTATTAGACTTATCCAAGTGGGAGACTGTTGGATTAGTGTCTAAGTCCATAACTATTTTGGTATGTACTTGACCCGATTATGAGCATGGTCCTTTTGGGTTGCCTTCACCATAACAATATGTAGGATCAATTAAGGAAAGAAAGGTTTAATTATGATTTATTAATATATTATGAGAATAATATATTAAAGGTGAAATCATATTGTTTAATTAATATTAGTCAATAATTAATAAAGAATTAATTTTGTGGCTAAAAGAGATTAATTAAACTTAAGAGACTTATTGTGTAATTATAAGATAATTACATAGATGGGCTAATGGACTCCATAGAAGTTGGAGTGGACGAGTTCTATGGGGAAACCCATTAGAAATCGTCCAAGGCTTCTGAAGAGGGAGTCCATGGGTTGCTTAGGGCTTAAGCAGTCAGATTATGGTTTCCTAGCTGTAAACCCTAATAGGCAACATATATAAGGAACCCTTATGGCCCCAAAAACGTGGTGAATACTTCCTTTAGGGTTTCCAGCCGTTTTTTGTGCCTCCTCTCTCCTCCCTCTTCATCCAAGTTGCTTAGTGGTATTTGTGACTCCATTAGAGGTGAAACATTTGAGGCACTAAGCTTTTTGAAGCCAAGGATTGATTGTTATTACTATATAACAAACAAATGTAAGATCTAAACCCTAATTTCAGTTATAGTTCATTAGATCTAGGGTTTATGGCTTTGGATTATCAATTGCATGTTCATTAGACAAACTAGATCCAAAGCTATTAGGGTTTGCATGTACACCATAGGATTGATGTATTGCTCAAATCCCATCAGGTATTCCATAGTAGTATTCCATTACGAATTATGTGGTAGTTCTTCAATCACAAATTTCATTGTAGTGGATCCGTAGAAAATTCCATGGTGATGAATCCCTAGTAAAATCCATGGTGATAAATCCCTAGAAAAATATGTGGTGATTAATCCCTAGTAAAATCTGTGGTGATAAATCCCTAGCTAAATCCGTTGTGAGGAATCCCTTGAAAATCCTTAGCAAACTTCGTGGCGATGAATGCCTAGCTAAATCTTTGTTAATGAATCCCTAGCAAAATCAGCGGTCTATATTCTATAGCAAATTCTATAGGAAATTACATAGGAATATTTTTGTTGCAAAGCTAGATATCTACGGATGGATAATTAATTTACAAATTAAATCCAAATTATTTTGTACCAATATATAAAAACAAAAATAACAAAAAATCAAATAACATTTATATCTTAAAATAAAACAATAAATATTTATTACATCGAAAATGAAAACCGGCTAATCTAAAATAAATATTTTGCAATAAACGAATTAACATTTATGATCTACTAGTTTTGTAGTTGTTGAAAAGCACTAATAACAACTAATGTCGATTGTAGTTGTTTATTAAGCTGCTTGATTCTTATGTTGTATTGGTCATCTTTGGCATTCATTATCTCCTTAAGTTCTTCATTTTGCTCTTTTTACTGATTAACAAGCTCCCTCAATTCTTTTGGTTCAACATTTTTTTTCCAGAATGTAATTAGATACTTCCGTTGTATCGTTAATCATGGGAACCGCCTTTGCATATGAGCCAAATACATACAGTCTACTTTTCTTGTCATGACCACCAACATCATAAAATATTAGGTCATCCTCAACCTCTTCACATATAGCTTCTAACTCTTCATTTCTTTCTGTAAAGGCCGCCTACAAAATAATAAATTTTTAAAAATATATCAAAGTTATGAATAACCGACTCAAGGTAACCCCAGTTTATCGAATTAAAGGCCTTTTCGAAGTCAACTTTAAATAGGATTTTTTTTTCTTTCACCTTCCTAGCCCAAGACCAAATTTTATTAATGATAGGAGAGCTCTCTAGAATGTTTCTACCTTTAATGTAGGCCGATTGTACCAGATCGATGACATGCCTGAATACCATTTTAAGCCTAAAAGCAAGGACTTCTTATTTTTTAGCAATTTGAACTTGCATATAAATAATTGTTATTGAGACAATTAATGTCAGTCATTCTAATTATGAAACACCAACTTATACAGCATAAAAATATTCAAACAAGGGAAATCTTATTTTAGATTATTATATGATGTTAGTTGTTCCATGAACCCTCTATAAAATCATTTTGTAGCACTTAAGTATGAGTGTAAATAAGATGAGATGCTTATGAGATATTTGGGATTGACTCGTAAAAAGTTAAACTTGAGATCGAGCAGAACTCAAGCTTAGTTTTAGGCTCGTTTATTAAACGAGTTTGATGTCGAGCTTCATATGTCAAGCTCGATTAGGCCTATGAGCCTATGCATATTTATACAATATAACTTTTCATTTTTAACTTATATATTAAATTAGTATTAAATAATTAGATATTAAATATCAAAAAAAATATAAACGAAAAAGATCATGTGAGTGTGTATTTATGCTTCGGATGCTTCGATATGGAATAGATTGGCCCAACTCTCATTCTTTTCTGGTGCACTCGCTTTATATCTCTGACATACAAAGAAGCAAGTTGTCAAAGAGAAAGGACCATTATCCTCTGTTCGATCGATTATTATATTTGCATCTCGCATTCATGCCCCCATTTGATTACCGCTCGGGGATGCAGTTGTAGATATGTTAGTCTTAGTGGGTTGTTAGCTCCACTTGTTATATCCTTTTGCTACATGTTTTTGTCGCTATATTTCATATGTTACTAAGGGGTGTGCATGATGTTGGGTCAATATTATGGTTTATACTTTGCTTTTCTAGGAAATTGTATTTTTATGTAATATTGTATATGTGTTTACGGTCAGGAAGTGAGTTTACGACCGTAAACAGAGTTTACGGCCGTAAACTTAGTTTGCGGCCCAGTCCAGTATATATAGGGGTGAGGGGTGTGAGAAAAAGGGTGATGAACACCAAGGAGCTTAAGTGTGTGCATTTGAAGGTGTTCTAGAGAGAGAGAGAGAGAGAGAGAGAGAGAGAACAAGTGTGTGTTAGTGTGTGTGAATCTTGTATCCGGATCTTCATTCTAATCATATCATACAAGATTCATATTAATCTTCTTCTCCTTCTCTTCTATTTGATCTGACATCATCCGTTTGATTGGGATTCCGCACCATCAAACGGATCTGATTAATACACAGGCATATTTAGGGACTTACAATTTGTATCAGAGCTTGGTTGTATCAATCAATTTTTTCAGATCTAGAGCTTATTTGAACTTATTTTGAAGAGATTTTTGCGTTTTTGGATAGATCTCGCAAAAATAAGGGGAGTTTCTTCTTCGCGTTTTTCCTAAGAGTTTTTGATCGAGTTTTGGAGCAAAAAAGGTGAAAAAACGTTGTTTTTCGTCAAGAACAGCGATTTCTGGAGAGTTTACGGTCTTTGAAGGGTTTACTGGTCAGAGGAGTTTGCGGCGGCGGTTTGTGGTTAGACGACTTGAGGCTCGGCTCAGCAGATCGGCTTGGTGGATCTCGGCTCAGCAGCCGGCTTGTATCAGCGCTTCAGCCAAAATAAAGGACACGAAGTTAGGGGGAGGCGGGGATCGAACCCGCGACCTCTTGCTCACAAACCAAGCGTGCTTAGCCAACTCAACAAACTGAACTTTTGTTGCAATCCCCCGAAATATTAAACTTAACCTCTCCCAGTCGCAGCAAGTTTCGCATTATTTACAATTTCTGCCCAAAAATTCAAAATCTTTTAATTTTAAAATCCATTTTCAACCAAAATTATAGTTTTTAAATTTTGACTTTTATTTTTTACTTTGACTTTTAAAATTTGACCTTTGACTTTCTCGTTTGACTTTTAAATTTTCAAATTTAGTTTTTCGGTTTGACTTTTTAAGGTTGACTTTTGAGGTTTATCGTCAAAGGGTATATTTTTTTAAATTTTAAGTTTGACTTCTAGTTGTGTTTTTAATAGTTTTTGAAGTTTACGAGGGAATTGAAAAACATGAAAGAGAGTCGTCAGGATCAGTTAAGGCAAAATTTCAACATGTTCGATTATATCCCTGGAGAAACCTTGGAAGCTCAGTTGCAGCGATTTACCACACTCACTACTGAGATGAATATAGCTGGGATCTTCGTGTCCAAATCTGAGATAAACAAAAAGCTATTGAATTCACTTTCGAAATCGTGGGATATGAACGTGGCTATCATCAAGAAGACAAAAGATCTCAATCATCTTAGTCTTGCTGATGTAGTTGTAGAACTTGATACTTTGAAGTGTAGAAAAACAATGAGTTCTGAAAACATTCCGGTCACTGAAGTTACATGTACTCTAGCTTGTGAAGCTACGATTAAATTTCTTCGGGAACAAATTGATTTATATAAAAGAGAAGTTGAGGACCTGAGATATGAAGGATATCAACTCAGGAAAGGACAGAAACCCCTGAAGGATGAATTAGAAACAAAAATAAAGGATTTAGAAGAATTCAGGTAGAGTACAGTGAAAAATGCGAACTATGACTATATTAAGAGACAACTTGATGCTGTAACCGAAGAACTTGACGCCTTGAAAATTAAGTGTGGAAAAACAGATGTCAGTTTCAAAAATTATACCGCGTCAAGTCAGACAGTCGAGTCCTTATTCGAAACCCAATTAAAAT
Organism: Lactuca serriola; assembly: GCF_051521515.1. Classification (NCBI taxonomy): domain Eukaryota; kingdom Viridiplantae; phylum Streptophyta; class Magnoliopsida; order Asterales; family Asteraceae; genus Lactuca; species Lactuca serriola. The sequence goes on from NC_136409.1 coordinate 144,540,667, forward strand.
TTAAAGATAATCAAAACAAGGGTCTAGGATATGATAGTGTTCCTCCACCTTTCAATCATAACTACACATCCATCCCTATGACACATGACGAAATTGACAGAGAGGCACATCTTCGATATGGCAAACCAGCTGGATTTGTGTCAGGAGGATTTATTCAGGTTGAAAATACTAATGTTTCTACTTCTTGTGCAGGTAAAGTAGAAGAAGATGAGAACAAGGAGAGCACTACTGAACAAACCAATGACTCCTTGAACTCTGAATTTGTTGCTTCGAACTCAACTGCTTCTGATTAACCTGCTGTTGAGAAATACAGGCCACCAGTTCCAGCGAAATAGAGTGCCTCCTGCAATTGTTCATGTGGAAATAATCAGAGACAAGGCAAAGATACGCCACCAGGGGCAGAAAGAAACAACTTCACAGTGAAGAAAAAGACATGTTTTCACTGTGGAACACCTGGACACATTGCCAGAAATTGTCCAATTCGCGCATACGTTCCCTACTATGCACAAGGCTGGCAGAACGCGCCAAGAGGGAGATACTCCAAAAGATACCCCTCGAGATCACGATCAGACATTGACGACTGGAATGCCAAGAAGGCCAAGAATTCAACGCAGAAGGCCAAGAATCTAAATCCCAAGGGCAAGAAGGGAATGCCGGCCAAGAAGCCAAATCAAAGAGATGCTCCCGTGAAGTCAAAATCAAAGTCATCTCAACGGCCGACATCAAGTTCAAAAGCAAGTACTGAGCCACCCATCGGATCGAAAAAGAAATGGGTTAAACCCAACTACAAATGGGTTCCGAAGGCTCAATCTCCCAAATCAACTAATGACTCTAATATTTCTTCATCTTCTGTTTGTGATAAACAGGATATGTCATGGGAGAGGGTATCGTGCGTTGATGACAAAGGTCGACCCAGTTTCAAAGTGGACTGGGTTCCAAAGACCAACTGATCCCGCTCTGTGTCGGAGCAGCTATGGAGGCATATCATCAGACTTCGGTTTGTTGGTAGTGGCTGCTCCTGGCGCATGATAGGAGACATTTGTCAACTGTACAACACTCAAAACATTGTTTGAGAGTATGTGCCCTTTGCGGGAAAGGAAGAAAAGAAGTGATCACTCACGGGGTTTGTGCTTAATGACATGAAAAATTTTCGGATCTGTTCTGAGATTATGCGTGCTGTTCTTAGACCTTCTGGATGCAAATTCAATCGGTGACTTACGGTTTGCGCTTTCTTCTCTATACTCTTGAGTTTATCTTACTCTGTTTCGTTTTAAAAGACAAATTTTTGTTTTAGGATAGTTTAAATTTGCGCATTTACTTTCGTTTCTCTCCTATGCACAAATTTAGGGGGAGAAATAAAAACAAAACAAAAATTAGAAAAGTTTCAAAAAATCAAAAAAAACATTAGAAAATCAAAAAATCAAAAAAAATATGGTGGTTATGAAATCTGCTTGAGGGAGATGTTCTGGGAAGTGATATTCTCAAGTGATAACAGGCAACCTGAGTCTGCGTAACGTACCCGAAGTTGAAGGGTCTATGCTCTGGTTTGATGCGTCGGTAGGCACGAAAAATTTTAAATGGACTTGACTAGGGAGAGTTGAACTTTGGAAATTTATAGACTTGACAAATCTTGACCTAGTTAGATCCGTTCAGCCTGACAATACTACGCTCGGATAGGTTGAGCAGGGAGATATATATGGGAATCTACTCGTCACATTAATTGAACCCGTACTTGGAACCGTGGTTTAACTTTTCCTCGATGTGCGGATTCTGTCCTTAATTCCGGTTGGATGGGGAGACTGGTAAATTCCGATAAATTAGGTCTGTAGAATATCATTTTCTTTCTTTCTGTCTATTAGTCATATGTTTTCTCCTTTGCGTGACTTCCAATCCGACCTGGTACACAACATATGTAACTCTATTTCTCTGCAGGTTATATATGTGAAAGACTTCTTATCTGTTAGCCATATGGTGTCTCCTCTGCGCGACTTCTAATCCGACCTGGTACACAGCATATGCAACCTTCTACTTCTCAACCCCTCTGAAGTAATAAGTAATAAGTAATAGAATTCTGAATCTATCATCTCTCTAAATGGTTGTCTGCTCACCCGGTGTAAGGAGTACTCTGGAAGTTCTTGATGGCTGGGGCATATCAGGAAGCGGGAAACACATTCCAGTACACTTAAAATTGAACTCATACAGATTGCCTATAGATCTCGTTGCTCAATTTAGGTGGACAACAATATCCCTGTTCGTCGTCAGATGAATGGTCCTTAAGATATAGTATCTAAGGAATTAGGATCAGATATAAATTTTAGGATTTTAAGTTCACTCTGTCTTGTAACAAATAGTATGTCCTAAATCTGTCATAATTTTTCGTGTTTAAGTGGACCACAATACCGACGATCGACCAGACAAAGATGTGAATATGAAAGGTACCGACAAGTGGATAAAGGCTGTCTAAAAACTTTGATCCCAAATCACTCTTAAAGTTATATATCATTTTTATTTTTGTTAAATTTGTCATAGTTTCTTCTAATTTAAATATTAGGGGAGAATTAAAAATTAAAAATAAAAAAAAATTCAAAAAATCAGAAAAATTCAAAAAATCAAAGAAAAATCAGAAAAATTAAAAATCCAAAAATAATGTTATTTCTGTTTTATTTCTTGTTCAGAAAAATCAAAAATCCAAAAATATTTTTGTTTCTGTTTTAATTTGTGTGCTAAGTTTTCTTTTAGTTTTGTTTTGTCTTGAAAAGTGATTTCAGGTATAGATAAGACTCATGGAGTTTGTGTTGAAGATTTCTGAGCCAAAGCCTCGTCCGTGAGCATCAAAGAATTCGCATTCGAAGGACCAAGAAATGAAGATTATTCTTTCAAATTCAATCTTTCAACCCCAGAAGCTAGGTGAAGCTGAAATTGAAGATTATGTGACGGATTGCATTGAAGCCTCCTCAATCAGTCTGCTGCTATCTTTGTACCTGCTGAAGTGATCCAGAAGATTTGTTCTCTCTGATGTTCTCTCTGAAGATTCTCAAGCTAAAAGCGCCATCTTTCAAGAATCAGTACAAGAAGCCTCCTCACCCGACGTGCGTTCAAAGCCAAATTCTAAAGAAATGCCCAACCGCTCAAGATGAAGTCATTCATTGAAGATTCATCAAGTTCATCTTGAAGTCGTGAAGAATTTGAAGATTAATGTTGAAGCGAAGTTCCCAATGAAGATTATCAAGAAAGCCAGCTACTTTTTAGGGGGAGCTTGTTGGGTCATTTAAGAAAAGAAAAGAAAGCTATAAACCAAGGGGGAGATTGTTGGGTCAATATTATGGTTTATACTTTGTTTTTCTAGGAAATTGTATTTTTATGTAATATTGTATATGTGTTTACGGTCAGGAAGTGAGTTTACGACCGTAAACAGAGTTTACGGCCGTAAACTCAGTTTGCGGCCCAGTCCAGTATATATAGGGGTGATGGGTGTGAGAAAAAGGGTGATGAACACCAAGGAGCTTAAGTGTGTGCATTTGAAGGTGTTCTAGAGAGAGAGAGAGAGAGAGAGAGAGAACAAGTGTGTGTTAGTGTGTGTGAATCTTGTATCCGGATCTTCATTCTAATCATATCATACAAGATTCATATTAATCTTCTTCTCCTTCTCTTCTATTTGATCTGACATCATCCGTTTGATTGGGATTCCGCACCATCAAACGGATCTGATTGATACACAGACATATTTAGGGACTTACACATGAGTTGGTTTGGGTCAGTTTTGGGGTGAAACCAAACCCAAACCGATAATTTTGGTTCTTAGGCTTTGAAAGCCATTAGGTTCGAGTTTTTAACAGGTTCGATTTTTGGGTTCAACCCATGGGTTTTGGGTTTCAACCCATTTTCCACCAATTCTAAAGAAAAATGAAACATATTCCGTGCGTCGAGACTCAAGAGCCTTTATCTTCCTTGTGTCTTATTCATAGATCAATTATGCGATTTACTTACTTAGGAATAGAGTTTGTGTCTTCCTGATGCAGTCATGCTCATGTATGTAAGAGGCTGAGAGAGTGAGATGAGAGAAGCGTTAGTAAAGGACGGGGTTAGGTTTTTGTAACATTTCTATATTTATTGTTTTAATAAACGAAAATTTCCATAAAAGTCCTAAATATTTTTCCATAATTTATGAAAAAGTCCAAAACTAAACTCTGTTTACAAAAAAACATGAATCACCGGTAAAAATGACGATTCGACCCCTTTTCCGGTCTACCAGTTTCAATACTTACCTGGTTCCATTGAAGTCTTATTATTTTACCATAGTTTACAAATAAGTCCCAAAGTAAAATTAAGTGATGATTTGGCCATTTTCTCCATGTAACATATATTTTACCAGTTTCATTGCTGACCTGGACGTCTAGTCAATAAATGAGTTGATAAGATGGATATGATGAGTTATATAATGCTATGTTTACTATATAATTTGATGTCAATCTTATCGGCTTATTTATGATTATGTATCCAATCCAGCAATGAAACCGATAAAATTTATGTTTCCAGAAAAAAGGGGAGGAAAATGAACTGATGAGATGGATATACTAGGTTACATAAGATTAGATAGACAAATTGAAATTTCTTATAAACTTAAAAAATGATGAAGTTGTTGCTAATTTATGTAATTATTGCAGTCTTCGTTAGATGCATTTTATATTCCAAATAATATACAATACATCATCATGTCAAGTTTTATAATAAACATGTCATTATATAACCCAATATATACATCTCATCAGCTCATTTAATGATTAGACGTCCATGTCAATAATGAAACCAGTAATATGTATGTTATAGGGACAAAATGGTTAAATCATCACTTAATTTTATTTTGGGACTTATTCATAAATTACGGTAAAATAATAAGACTTTTATGGAACCGGGTAAGTAATGAAACTTGTAAACTGGGAAAAACGAGTCAAATCGTCATTTTTACCGGTAATTCATGTTTTTTCGTAAACAAATTTTAGTTTGTGACTTTTTTATAAATTAGGGTAAATATTAGGACTTTTATGGAGATTTCCCTTTAATAAAACATATAACATTTATTAAAAATATAATAAATAATTAATAATATTTAAATCAGGTGGTTTCTTTGGTTTGAGTCGTTTTTAAACCCATTGGGCCGGTTTTAAACCAATTGGGTCGGTTCTGTTTTAATGTTCGGTTTTAAACCCCATATTGAATTTATAAATTTTGAAAAACTTAAACTCAAAACTAGCAATTTGAGTTCAGTTTCGGTTTTATCATTTTTCGGTTTTTATTTTCTCAGCCCTAGTTACTAAGTCTTCTCTGCCTTATTGTGGGTCAACACCTCTGATGAGCTTAAAACACAAACGAGCTTGATATTGGACTATTAACTGAGGCAAGCTCGAGCCGTGCGTAAAGTCATTTAGGATCGCCTGACAAACGAGTCGAACTTGGGCATGTTAAATCATTCACGAGTCGAGCTCGAGCTTTGAAAATTAAGCTAAACGATCTGAGCTCAAGCCCGAGGCCAATAAATTTAAATGAGTCGTGCCCGAGCATACCGAAGCTCAATCTCGTCTCGGCTCGTTTACACACCTAGCCTAAGCTCATCAATTACCCGAAGCTCTTCGGCCGTTCTTGTTATTTCTTTGAATTCTAATTACTAATTACTATTCATGCCTAATCTTATACTTAACGAGTTCGATGTATAAAAGTAAATATAAATATTAAGCCTAAAATAGGTTTGATAAAGTCATTATCATGTAATAAAGTTACGATTATTACATTTCTTATGGTTAGTCCTGTTAACCCTACCATAAATATTCCATATAACTACACAGAAGACCATAAAACATGTTTTCAATTGCATACCATTCCCTATGATTAGATATCTCATATAAATACACGAAGATCATATAACATGTTTTCAAGAATTTATCATATTTATCCAATAAACAAGTATTCTCTTACAACATATGCATTGATTTTGTTTTCTGTATATTTAGTATAGTAAGACATCAAGTACTGACTTTCCAATTTATGTTAATATATTCTTGTAACTCACTTGTTCATATATACTTGAATATTTTGATATCACAAGCCTACATGAAACTTTGAAATATGCCATCCGATATTATGTTCATAACCATAATGGTTCAAAAAATCAGGAAAATATAAATAATTTAAAATTAAGTAAGACAATTCGACAATTTCAGTTTGTAGCTTCCACTTCGTCTCGATCAGCTCCCTACTTCTTCTTAGTTCCTACACATAAGGACATATGTCATTATCAAATACTATCAAGAATTAAAAAATTTGTAAGATTCTAATATAGACATACATAACTTGCTATACCCTCCAACTTTACTATTCTTAAGCTCTAACTTGGTAGGCATGACAATATGGCCTTTCTTGCTTCAATGATAACATTCAACACTTTTTGCATGGTTTTCTTCTTCTTGGTACTATAAATGTGCTTTTCAACACTTTTTTTTTTAACTTTTCAGCATCATTTGCAACTTTGAGATGTACTTCTCCCATCCATTCATATTATAGTTTGTAACGAAATAGTCATATGACTTAAGCAAAGAATTCATTATCAGCATGAAATAACATGTACCCATAGAAATATTTACAAACTCGAATATATATATGAAATAATAGGTACCCGTAAAAATATTTACCATAAAAACTCATCTCAAACCAGATTATATTTGTGTTGTGTTACGGGTCTTGTTGAGAATTGTCACCCCTACTTGCAGCATTTTGAACATAAGCTGACACAGTTTAATTTCTCCTTCGGGAACAAAGCACCATATTTGTTTACATATATGGTAGTGTGGAAACATCTACAAAAGACATAAAGTTGTAGTTTATTATTTTTGATATTATTATTGCTTTACAAATTAAATGTCAATATGTTTATGAAAATATCAAAGGCTAAGATGCTCATTAAAACTTGTTATCAAATGCAGTTGATCATACATATGATAATAAGATTAATTAGTAGGTAGTAGGTAAAAATTACATTAAAAGTGCAATTCTTAAATATTTAATGAACACTCGAGGCTCAAATGAACATGTTTCTACATGGTGTATTTAGTTTCATCATTTCTTCGAGCTTTGGTCTTACTAGGGCATTGATTAAGTTGTCCAGTTTAAAACAATGAAATTCGGCCTAGTATCAAGACACAAAAATCACCTTCTTACTGTAATTTAATTAGCTCTTAACACTACTTAAGATTATAATTACAAGTATTCTAACAATTAGATAGCAAAAGTTCAATTTGAAAAAGGTTGTTTATTTGTATAAGCATTGTTGTATAAAATAGTGTTACAAAACATTTGCATACATACAAAAACTTCTTATATACAAAAACTTCTTATATGATTTGTTAAAACAAATTTATAATGCTTTCGTAACAAATTTTAACCAAAATATTAACCTAAAATGTTAAAACCAACTTTAAAATAATTTCAGAAATTTTATTTACTTAATAACTTATTTTACAAAATCACTTTTATGTTTTATTTTAGTTTTCAAAAAAAAAATAAAAATAAAAATAAAAAAAAATAACCGTATAGTCATATATACAACTTACAATCACACATAATAAGTAAGTAAATGTAAATTAAATATCTTTTTACTTTTTCTTCCTATCCATATGAAATTATGACAAATAACATATTTTGATAAAATTAATAATATTTTAAAACACATATCATGATTTCTCTAAATAAATAAAATAAAACACATCATTGCAAAGACCAAACATATGCTCTAATCATAAAAATCGATGATCTAAAAAACTAGGGACAAAATCAATTTCTCCATAGCTTCAAATGGGTCGAAAAAGAGCCTTTTAAGCAGGGATGCCATAAACATGTGACTGGATCATGCCACCATTATTGAGCCTGTAAAGTGTTGGGCCAGTAGGTTGCCTACTCGATCCTTCATTATTGGGCCAAAGCCACAACTGGTCCGTCTTGCATGCTCTCATGAGTTGTTATTGTTGAGACTCCAAGCTTAGATCTTCAAGTTTCCAATTGCTTTTTTTCCCTTTATTTTACAATAAAAATTAAAAAAATTCTTACTGTAGTATATTTACAAAGAAAAATATATGCATACTGGAAAACCTAATCCAGTAATAATCACATAACAAAGGCACAAAAAAGCCCGAAATCATCGTTATAATAAAATATAAATATATCAAGGCAACCAAGAGCAACATTTAGACATAAGGTCCAAATGGCGTAAATACACCAACAATGTTATAAACATCTTAATGCTTTGTGATTAAAATCAAGCATGAACTTTTATTGAATGCACGTGTAAACAATAGATCAAACCATTAAACATCTAAATATGAATAATATTTAAAATGATTGAGATTTTTTTATTGTTTAGTATAATCCATCAAACATCTATGGTTTAAGAACAATAAAAAAAATAAAAAATAAAAAGATAATTTCGTAGAATCCAAATGGCATAAATACACCAATAATGTAATTAACAACGTAATGGTTTGCGATTAAACTTAAGCATGAACTTTTATAAAATTGAATGCAAGTGTAAATAATAATAGATCAAACCATAAAACATCTAAATATCAATAATATTTAAAATGATTGAAATTTTTGATTGTTTTCGTAGAAACCATCAAACATCTATGGTTTAAGAACAATAAAAAAAATAAGTAAATAAAATAATTTAAAGATTCAAGTATTGGCTCTGATACTATTTTTTGGAATGGTGGGTTGCTTAAAACAATTTATAAACAAACCAAACACAATTAAAATACGACAATTTAATAAAGTAATTCACAAAACCGGACCTAATCGAATCAAATAAATTAGACAAAATCACACAAGAATATGAGTTAATCAGATCCTTTGGATATAGAAACTTGTGATCAAAACAACGAATATGAAAGAAGACCACCTTCTTAAACTTGTGATAAAACAATGAATATGAAAGTAGACCACCTTTTCTTTCTTGAAGAAAGGTTCTTAGGAGTGTTCTAGCTATCGAATAATATGAGGGAGCAAATGAGGCACAATTAACGTATATTTCATATGGAAGAATGAGGAAGGCGTCTCATATGCTACTTAGAAGCTGAGGTGCTTTAGTTGTGTTTTATTTCCAAGTGTTGGACGCTAAGAGATGTTAGAATCCCATTTTGTGTTTAGAAGGTTTATAAATACTTTCGATATCGAAGATTAAAGCATCAATTCATTTTGATTGAAAGATTCCACCATAACTTTAAGCAATACTTTGAAGAATGCTCATTAGCAACAACATCAGTTCATATTCCTTCATCATGAGTAGCTAAATCCACGTATGACTGTGAATGGTTTCTAATTTCTTTTGTGGCTTTATGAACAATTTTAGATTTTTTTGGAACATTATACTTTGTTTTTGTGTTTAATCAATACTCTTACTACTTTTTCATCTACATGTTTCATAAAGTTGATTTTTGTACATGTAAGTTGATTTTAAAGTAATCTTCCTCATTATGCCAAAGTCATGGGGTGTGGTGCGGAAAACCTAGTTCATACCCATATTTAGGAACAATTAACAAAATTATGTTTCTTTAAAGCAAAGACAAAACTTAATAACTACCAATTCCATAAAGCAACCACGATATTCAAATATTGAATTCAATCCATTTTTAATTCGTTCATTTACTACTGTCTTCAAAGCATTAACTCGATATTTTCAATCTTTAATCACATTGGAATTAAACTATTAACCATAAGTTCCTTTTATTTAAAACTTACTTACCCTTGATTCTTTTATTAGAACTGACAAATATATTATAAAACACACGACTAACAAGTGACTAGCCAGGAAGAAAAAGACAAGCAAAGTTTTAGATACAACTAAAAAAGAGATAAACACCAATTAGCCCAATTATATGAGCAGTTCACTCTCCTTCATTGCTCGACTCTTGAAGCTATTCAAGATCAATTTGCATCCCATTGTCCCCTTGGCTTATGAGTTCTTGCTCTCAGAAAACCTCTCTCCTCACAACGAAGACAACATTGGTACTCGGTCTATAGAAGAGATATTCAAAGGACTTCTGCGGGTAACCGACGAAAATAGACCGCTCACTACGAGGTTCGAGCTTGTCGTGAGTCTCTCGTCTTACAAAAGTCTTGCAAACCCAAACCTTGATATGTGTCAACGAGGGAGCTTTCCCTGTCCACATATCGTGAGGTGTTTTGGCAACCTTCTTTATAGGGACTAAGTTAAGGATATGGGCGGCAATCTCTAAGGCATACCCCCAGAATGAGATAGGTAGCGAAGCATGACTCATCATGGAACGAACCATGTCTAGCAAGGTTCGATTACGCCTCTTAGCCACACCGTTCAATTGTGGTGTCCTAGCTGGCGTTAATTATGAAACGATTCTGCATTCCTTGATGTAGTCGTGGAATTCAAGACATAGGTACTCTCCACCTCGATCAGATCGAAGCATCTTGATTTTCCTGCCCAACTGATTCTCCACTTCTTGTTTAAACTCTTTGAACTTTTCAAAGGTTTCTGACTTGTACTTGATTAAGTAGATATATCCTTATCTACTATAATCATCGATGAAAGTCATATAGAAGCGGCTCGCATCCCTTGTGGTGGATCTAAAGGGCCCACACACATCGGTGTGTATGAGATCAAATAAACCCTCACCCTTTCACAAGTACCAGTGAAGGGTGACTTGGTCATCTTTCCAAGTAAACAAGACTCGCGCACGTCATCGTCCCTAAGGTCGAATGGCTCCAATACTCCATCATTTTGGAGTTTAGCTATGTGTTTCTTGTTGACATGTCCAAGATGACAATGCCATAAGCATGCTTTATCCAAACTATTGGAAGAATTGATACACAACACATCATTTCCTAAATTGTCTACAACCATCATAGTTTCATATATTCCATTACAAGTCAATGCTTCAAAACAGAAAACACCATTAAGATAAGCATTAATAGAACCCTTTTCATTATCAAATGAATATGTAACTCCTTGTCTATACAAACCATGAAAAGAAATGATGTTTCTTGCCATTTCTGGCGAATAGCAACAATTATTCAAATATAGTCCTAATACATTACTAAGCACTAAAGAGTAAACTCCAATCTTGGTGACAAGCGACGATCTTCTGTTCCCCATGATCAAGTTTATCTTCCCATGCTCCACATCCTTAATTCTTCTTAGGCCCTGCAAATCAGAACAAATGTGAAAAACACATCCTGTATCAAGTACCCAAGAAATAGCATGTGATGAATCATTAGGTTTAATAGTGTAAATACCTGCGAAGGACAGCTTAATCTTTCCATCCTTGATATCTTGCAGATACTTTAGGGAGCTTCGTTTCCAATGCCCTATTTCATGGCAATGATGACACTCTGCATCCTTGGGGTTGGAGTTGGGTCTAGCAGAACCATCCTTGGTTCCATTAGAAGAGGTGTCATCATGGGACTTTCCCTTATGGTGCTCTTTGAGGGAGCCTTCCTATTCTTACCCTTTCCCTGCCCAATAGCCAAGACTGGGGCAGCATTAGGAGTAGGAGTTTGTGCAACAGACTTGTCCTTGAGGTTACTCTCGGCAGTCCTCAATAGACCTTGCAGCTTGCTCAACGTGACCTCCTCTTTGTTCATGTGGTAGGTCATGCGAAACTGGTTGAAGCAGGGTGGCAGTGAATGAAGGATGATGTCAATTGCCAGCTCTTCATCGAAGTTAACATTTAAATTCAGCAGGCGGTCAACATACCTTTGCATCTTCTACAGATGAGCAGTGACAGACTCTCCGTCTCTCATCTTGGTCGTGATCACCAAAGTGATGATTTTGTACCTCTCCTGCCTCGCACTTTGGTGATAACTTTCAACCAAGTCTTGATGCATTTCGTAGGGATAGAAGTCCTCGTAAGACTTTTGGAGTTCAGCAGTCATTTTTGCTAGCATGATGCAATGGACTTTCATGGCATCACGCTCATGGGCCTCGAAGGCAGCGATCTCTTCGGGAGTGGCAATGTTCATGTCCACCTCTTTCAGCTCCTTGTCGAGGACATACTCCTTATCCTCGTAACGGGTGGCCATTCTTATGTTACGGATCTAATCATTAAAATTGTTCCTGTTGAAGATCACCTTCCCACACAAGTTCATGAGTGAGAATGAGTCGGAAGCGTTGTTGTTCAAGATCGACATCTAAAAAGGAAAGGAGACAAAGTTTGATTAGATAAGAATCCCCAATTAAACACCCAAATGAAAATTTTGGGCTAAGATCCAACAACATTATTTGCAATTTAGAAAAGGGATGTCGTAATCTAAACAACAAATAATTTGAAGGTAAGTGAATGACAATTCACTAATTTCCACCATGAAAAACAAATTAAAATTAAGTTTTAAATGTATTGAAAACTCCTAGATCTTTTGAGATTCATTGAACTTTTCAATGGCATGTTTAAATCTCGATATGCCCCTTATTTTTGACTGGGATGCCGAGGATCACAATTCGTGTGTGAATAACCATGCAAATGTACATGGTGCCCCTAATGTTAAAGTCACCTCGTCGACATGCCGGTTAACCACACACGCTCCATCGATCTATGACAAACATCGAGTCACCCTTTGCCATCTTTGCATAGAACCAAACTAGTGTGTCGGTTAACCACACATGCTCCACTAACGTCTTAGCAAGGGTACAAAGTGTAATTTCATGGAATTGCATCAAACTTACTTTTTCCTAAAGTAACTAAGATTGGGAATTTTGTAAAAACATTTAGTTACTTTATAAATTCATTATACTTTTAATGAGGAAATGTTTGCCCTATCCTACCCGTTCGGCTAACGACCATCCACCAATCAAAGAAGCAGTGGGTGAGAGTGGACACCCATTAAACGACCATTTTATAGGCCATAACCTTATACCCCCCCTTATAGATCTGCTTCGTGAATGAGGCCTACTAACGGTAAGACTAGCATTTAAGTTATACATATATAATAATTATTCTTATAATATTATAATAGTATAGGGTGAATTTTAAACTTGTAAAATTCTAGGGTTTGTAATTTAATAATTTCAAAATTAAAATTTTAATTCAAAAACGTAAATTCCAAAACTTGAGGGCAAGTTTTGAAACATTTCAAAACTAACTAGATCAAAATTCAAATAAATAATTAAACAATTAATTATGGTGATTATCTAATTTTGAACTAATCCAATTTTATGCAAGATAATGATCAAATAAATTCAAATAATTACCATTTATCATATAAGGAAATAATTATTCAATTAATTTGAAGATATCTTTTATTTTGGCAATGATAATCATCCAATATAAATAAAATTCATATTTTATCAATTAAAAACGATTTGGTAATTATTCCACGGCAAAATAGGTATAAAATCCCGAAATCCCTTTGTCTGACAACCCGACTCGTCGAGTTCATCCTACTCGTCGAGCCTACTTTGGGACTCGCCGCGTCTATCAGGCAGAAGACCAAAAAATCAATTTTTTAAGCATGAATGAAACACAAAGCATCAAATACAACAGAAGCTAATCAAGGCTCTGATACCACTGATGGGTTTTATACAAAAGAACAATCCTATGTGCTCATATAAAACCCTAAAGCTTGGATCTAGGCTTCTCTATTGTACATGCAATTCATCAAATACTTAGAAACCCTAATCTAGCATACATTGAAATCGAAATCTATAATAACCTAGTTTAGATGATACCTTTCAATGGTTGCAAGAATCCTTTGATCTTCAAGAAGCTTAGTGTCACAAGTGTAACACCTCAAATGGCTTACAAACACCACAAGCAAGAGGATGATGTATAGGAGAGAGGATGAGAGGCAAAAGTTGGCTCCAAGCTTCCAAGGGATCAAGTGGTCGATTTTGCTAGCCCTAGGGGTCCTTATATACTTGAGCTTTTAGGGTTTCAATCAAAACCCTAATTGGATGACTTAGGCCCTAAGTAACTTGAGAACCTTCTGGAATAAGGCCTCCTTGGACAAATTTAAGATCGACTCCTCCTTAATTTTTTCCATGCCCTAATCTATAAGGATTCTCAGCCCAATATCAACTATCACACAATTGACAGTTCTAGTCCCCTTTATTTAATTAATGTCTTTTAGCCACATAATTAATTCTTAATTAATTATTGTCTAATATTAATTAAACTATATGATTTCTCTTTTAATATATTATTCATATAATATATTAATAAACCATAATAACATCTCTTTCCCCATAAATCATCCTATCTAGTTGATTTGGTGAAGGCAACCCAAAAGTACCATGCACAACCGGGTCAAGTACATACCAAATATAGTTACGGGCTTAGACACTAATCCAACAGATGGTTTGTAGCCCAAACCCAGTTGTTCCCGCTATCATGGATCATGTCAGCAATCTTACATCTCTTTCTTCTCAGCATTGTACAAGCTCGGTAATAAATCCTTCTAAGGTCCAGTTCCAATCCACCATATGTATGAGAATTTGGCCCAGAAACCCGAACCGAATCGAACCAAATAAGGCCCAAATAAGCAATTCGATTCGGGTTTCGGGTATCTATATTATACGTATTCGGTTCTCGGGTTATTTGGTCTGAGTTACCCAAATAAGAGCTTATTCGGTTCTCGGGTTATTTGGTATGGGTTACCCAAATAAGAGCTTATTCGGTTTTAAATATCCGACCCGAATATACACTCATCGTCCCCCTTCTCTGATTAACAGAAATCGACATCATGATTCACACTTTTGTCCTCATCGTTCATTACAGGAAAAAAAACTACACTTGTTCCCGTCGTTTTAAATTCGACCAATCTTCTCAACTATTTCCAAACTCGAAATCAATTATGTCGATCCTTCCTCTGATTTCAGACTATTAAAAATCGACCATTCCTATTGTCTCTAAGGATTCACAAATTCCTACTTTGTCTTGTCATGGAAAATTGGGCTCCAACTCAAGAAACTCATGTAAGAAATTAATTCTCATTATTTTAATTTACTATGTAAATGTTATTCTTGCAATGTGTTATTGTGTTATGTTAGTCTTTGAATGTTTTATGTTGATGTATAAAAGTATTGTGATTCTATTATTCGAGTTATAGAATCCTAATACGGTTATTCGGTTGTTTTCGTCTATATTAGGTCATTAATCATCATGTACATGTTATTCAGGTTATTCGAGTAATAACCAAACCGAACTAATTAATATCCGAACCAAACCAAACCCGTATTGGTTAATCGGTAAAGATTTCGGTTCATGCAATTACCCTTATTCGGTTTTCGGGTTATTCGGGTTCGGTTTGATTCCGAACCGAATAACATCCCTAATCCACCAGTCCTTCCAAAACAAAGTATCATTTCTAGCGAAAACCTTTTTAGATATGACCTCCCTAATCTCGATGCCAGACCTTTGCAAATCACCTACCACCCCTGCAATGTTATTCCACACCCCCGCAATGGATTTTTTTCAAACGCACATTGCAGGTTCGTTTTTAAGGTTATGAATTCTTGTGATGAAATTTGCCCAAACTGAGTTGGGATTTGATCTAAGCCACCACCACCACTTCGTAATTATGGCTAAATTTAGTGATCCCAGTGACCTAACACTATTAGACGTATTTATTATGTTGTATGTACAACCCATTTATTGTATTTAGCTAAATGTATCAGTATTTTGCCCACCTTGTATTTTGTTTATATATTAATGTGAGAAGGCAATACACGCTTATGGGAAAATATAACCTATAACATGGTATCAGGCTTCATCGATCAACCCTAGCCGATCCAAAAATAGTGTTCTTCTTCCTCACACCTTCTCTCATTCTGTTTTTTCTACATTTAGTCGATCTTTCTTTCTTATGGTATTTTCTTCTTTCTGATCTAGCATTGCCTTAAAACATGTACCTCCAATACCAAGTCTAGTCCTACTGATAAGATTTACAGGATCACAAATATCAAATAGTATGTTCCTCTTCTTCTTGATTTGGACCAATTAAACTACGATTCCTGGAAAGAGTTGTTCAAAACTCATTGTGCTCGCTATAAAGTATACAATCATATCGACGGGTCTTCTCCTCCTGCTGATGATCCGAACTGGGAAACAGTTAATAACATTGTCAAACAGTGGATTTATGCTTCTTTAACTCAACCCATCATCCAAGCCATAATCACTACTAATGTCATTGTAACGGAGGTTTGGAAAGCCATTGAAGGTTTGTTCCACGTAAATAAAAAGTCCAAAACTCTTAAAATCGATGATAAGCTACGCAATATTAATATCGGAGACTCTACCATCATGGAGTATTGCACCTGCATAAAATCTATCTCCGATCTTCTGGCCAACTTTGGTGCTTCGGTACCCAAACAGAATGTTGTGATGTATGCTAGCAATGGTTTGTCTCAAAAATAGGCCCATATCATCACCACTATTCGACATCAAAAGCTGTTTCAAACATTCCTCAAACATGTTCTATGCTAACTCTTAAAGAACGGTCCATGAATATAGATCAAACCCGCCATATGCCACCCTCTCATCACGATCATCCTTCTTCCCCCACTGTCCTCAATACCAAGCATCAACCTCGCCCTACCAATTCATGGGGTTGTACCAAGAGTTCTAGTGGTTGTGGTGGCGGACGAAGTTATCAAGGTGGCGGTAAAAGTGGTCAATCCGGCTGTAGTGGTGGTGGTCACCAAGGTAGAAATGGGGGTGGTTTATTCTCCAAAGGTCAAAACAGTTGGGGGATTTGTCCTTTGGCAGTTAATGGCGGTCCTCAATATCAACAGTGTGGGTTGATGCCTACTCCAGTTTCTCATCAATCTCATTGGTCCGATTCAGGTCCAAGCCCAAGGCAACCTCATACTCAGCCATGGTCCAACACAAATTCAGCCCAACATCAAGCCTTCTTTAATGTTGCTGCTCAAGCCAATGGATACCAATGGTTCCAATATCCACCCCCTTTGGATCAGCCTGCTAGTCTTTCGGAAGCATTTGGTATTATAAAACTTCAAGACCCGGGAAACGTAGATTGGTACATGGATACCGGGGAACCGCGCATCTCCACGATGATGTAGGTATTTTTATATCCTTTAGCAATACGTGCACTAATTTAATTTAATGGTATTAGTAGGGGACGGATCTCGTATTTCTTTTGCTCAAGTCGGTCATTCTACTCTTGGTTTTCACCCGTTTCGCACTTTACATCTTAAAAATATCCTCATTACACCTCAAATTATAAAAAATCTCATTTTTGTTCGTAAATTTACTCGTGATAATAAAATGTTCTATTAAGTTTGATAAATTTGGTTTTCCTATGAAGGACTTTCTCACCAAACAAATCCTAATTCGATATGATAGCAAGGGTGACCTTTATCCATTCACACAACCGACCACTCAAGCATTCCTCACCATCAGTCCTTCCTTGTGGTACCAAAGACTCGTTCATCTTGTACAACCCATTTTCAAGCATTTACTTTATAGCAATTCGATTTCATGTAATAAAAAGGATTCTCATATTTTTTTTTCATGCATGTCAACTTGGCAAGCATCTTTGTTTGTCGTTTGATTTATCTAAAAATGATGTTTTATTTCCTTTCCAAGTTATTCATTCTGATGCGTGCAGTACTCCAGGATCTAACAACATAATTACCAAGTTGATAACTTTATACCTTGACTTTGATCCTTGGCAAGTCCCAAGACTTTGATCCTTGTGAGTATGGAGTACTCCAGGGATTTTGAGTTGTCCTTTCAAAGGTCTTAGAGTGTTGTAATTCATAAAAAAGGTAGCTTGACCTTCTCCTTTCCCTTATTCAAGTGTATTGGAGATTTTTGTGATGATAAAGTTAGGGTTTTTGAGTTTAAGCTCTCTTTATCCATGCAAAGCTTAAAGTCAGAGACTTTATGGGTTAGGACGTTTTTTAGGGGTTAGATCTGAGTTTTTGATGAAAGTCTTAATGATTAAGACGTTGTTATGGAAGTTTTTTAGACCAGCTTATGTATGTTGAGCATACGCCTAGCTACACCCTCGTAGCCAGATGCGAGCCTGACTTTCCCAATTTGCACTCTACGCCCAACGTAGAGTTCATTACGTTGAGCGTATTGACCAAGGTTGACTTTTGTGGAATTTGACCATTTAAGTATTAAGTGGATGGTGAGGGGTCTGTGAGGGGTAATATGGTCTTTCACTTTAAGTGTGTAGAATAGACTTGTCTTGGGACTTATTAGTGTGTGTGTGTGTGTGTGTGAAAATACCTTTATTATTAGTTAAGGTTAATTGGTGTATTTAATTAGGAGGAGTCTAGTTCCGGCAGTTCGGGTGTGAGTTCTATCAGTCATCAGTATTAGGTGAGTCTCTTCACTTATTCTTACATGTGTTGTAGAATAGTTATATATGTATGTGACGACCAGCTGGGTCTAAGCGTTATTATTGTGGTTGCATTGTTTATATGTGTTGAGACTCTGGGTAGTCTCAAGGGTTCCTGATAACCCACAGGGTGTGCTGTTTTCCCATTAAGACTTCGAGTAGTCTCCAGGGTTGTTGATAACCCATAGTTGTTTTATTTGTTGTGATGTATGTTATATTTTGGGGAGCTCACTAAGCTTTGTGCTTACAGTTGTTGATTAAATGTGTTTCAGGTACTTATGAGGATCGCATGAAGGCAAAGGTTTGATTGTACACATTTGTCGGGAGATTTTGTTTAGACATTTTGGGACACTCTGATATTTTGATCTGGAATTGTATTTGATATTATGACTTTTATTTGGTGGGTTTTATGAAAACTGTTTTTCTATGGATTTTAAAATGAAGATTTTGGTTTGAAAACTTGGATGTTACATGTATCCTACACGAAACAAATTGGATGTATTTTCTAAATTTCTTCTTTTTCGAGCATATATCAAGAACCAATTTCACACTGACATTCAAACTTTTCAATGTGACAATGGAAAAGAATATGACAACCATAACTTTCACAAACTTTGTGACAATCATGGTATACACATGTATTTTTCGTGTCCTTGTACTTCTTAACAAAATGGTAAATCCGAACGCGTGCTACGCACCTTAAATAACATGATGCGTACTCTCTTATTTCAAGCTCATCTCCTACCACTTATTGGGTGGAAGCTCTTCACATGGACGCATATCTTCTAAATATCTTACCATCTACCACTTTAAAATTTGATACACCTTTTCACAAACTTTTCAACAAACACCCTTCTTATTAAAATCTTCATGTGTTTGGTTGTCTTTGCTATCCATACCTCAATAACACCAACGAACTCCAACCTCGTTTGGTTCCATGTGTCTTCCTTGGGTATCCATTACATCATAAAGGCTTCAATTGTCTAAACCTTCACACCAAACAAATATTATCTCCCATAATGTCACATTTGACGAAACGATTTTCCCATTCGGTTCCATGACCCTGGAACAATCTCCCCACAATGAGTTCCTTGATATCGGTGCCACACGAAATATTTGTAATCATCCTACCACACCCTCTCAACCTTTCGATTCCAATCCCTTGGCTCCGTCACCTACCACCGGTGACTTCACTAACACCGACGCTGCTACCTCATCTAGCGATGCATCATTCACTGACTACGATGAACTGACAGCCGGCTCTCTTGTTGAACTTCCAACTCAGCAGCCCTCTTTTGATTATCTGCATCCTCCTATCATGTCAGCTGCTACCCATCCGTCCTCCTAGGTTCCTTATTGGGCTCACCTAATGGCCACTCGTGCCTCTCATGGCATTCGTAAGCCTATCAACAAATTAAATCTTCATATTGACACAACCACCTCCTCTTCTCCCACTCCTCACTCTTAAAGTCAAACCTTTCAAGATCCTAACTGGTTAAATGCCATGAAAGAAGAATTCAATGCACTTATTTCTAATGAGACTTTGGTATTTGTACCTCGGCCGTCTAATGCTAATGTGGTTAGTTGTATTTGGTTGTTCAAAAATAAACTTAATGCAAATGGATCTATAGCTCATTAAAAGGCGTGTTTGGTTGCTAATTTCGTACTCAAAGGCCTACGATGCCTCATTCACTGCCTATGATGAACCGACAGCTGGCTCTCCTGTTGAACTTCCAACTCAGCAGCCCTCTTTCAGTTATCCACCTCCTCCGACTGCTACCCATCCGTCCTCCTCAGTTCCTTATTGGGCTCACCCAATGGCCACCCATGCCTCTCATGGAATTCGTAAGCCCATCAACAAATTAAATCTTCATGTTGACACAACCACCTCCTCTTCTCCCACTCCTCACTCTTACAGTCAAGCCTTTCAAGATCCTAACTGGTTAAATTCCATGAAAGAAGAATTTAATGCACATATTTCTAACGGGACTTTGGTATTTGTACCTCGGCCTTCTAATGCTAATGTGGTTAATTGTATTTGGCTGTTCAAAAAGAAACTTAATGCAGATGGATCTATAGCTCATTACAAGGCATGTTTGGTTGCTAATGTCGTACTCAAAAGCCTAGCATAGATTGTGATGAAACTTTTAACCCGGTTGTCAAACCGGCCACCATCCGGACTGTCCTAAGTCTGGCTATCCCCTACAACTGGTTTGTTCATTAGTTGGATGTGAAGAATGCCTTTATTCACGGCCATCTTCAAGACACGATTTACATTAATCAACCTCCTATTTTTAGAGATCCTTTAGCTCTGAATCATGTATTCCTATTTAAAAGGTATCTTTACGGCCTTAAGCAGACCCCTCATGTATGGGTTCCATAGATTTGCAGAGTTTATCACTCGTTCTGGTTTCACTAACAGCAAATCAGACTCATCTTTATTTATTTACAGACAGGAGGATCACATTGCATACTTGCTTTTTGTATGTTGATGATATTGTTTTGTCTACTTCATCTATAGATCTTCTTTAGCAAGTCACTCACACCTTGCAATCCGAATTCTCCATGACAGATTTGGGATCCTTGAACTACTTTTTAGGTATTGTAGTACCTAGAGATGGTCATGGCATATTTTTATCCCAGCAAAAATATGTACCTAAGATTCTTGAGTGTGCAAAGATGTTTAATTGCAAACCGGACCGCGCGCTAGCTAACACCTCAGCCAAGTTTGATGGTACCGACCCCCCATTTTCTCATCCAAATCAATATCGTAGTCTTGTCATTGCCCTATAGTACCTAACTTTCATAGGTCCTAACATCTCTTATGTGGTTCAACAAGTATTCCTCTACATGCACAACCCTATATAGCCTCATTTTGCTGCTCTTAAGCACATTCTCAGATATCTAGAGGACACTCTTGACCATGGCTTACAACTCTATTCTTCCCTATCTCATGGTCTCATTGCATACTCTAATTTTGATTGGGCAGGGTGTCCTTCCTCTAGACTCTCTACTTTTGGCTACTTTGTATTTCTTGGTCAGAATCTCCTATCCTAGTCTTCTAAATGTTAGGGTACCATATCTTGTAGAGTTT
The DNA here is from genome assembly GCF_051521515.1 of Lactuca serriola. Taxonomy (NCBI): domain Eukaryota; kingdom Viridiplantae; phylum Streptophyta; class Magnoliopsida; order Asterales; family Asteraceae; genus Lactuca; species Lactuca serriola. The sequence goes on from NC_136409.1 coordinate 144,562,136, forward strand.
TGAGCATTCTAACACGCCTATGGTGTACATGCAATCCTAGAAACATTGGATCTATGTTTTACTATGATACAAGCAAAATTGATTTTCCAAGGTTCTTAACCTATATAGCATAGCATGGGGAACTTTTAAACATAAATGCTAGAAGAAGAACATACCTTTTTGTTTTTTGGATTCCTTGAGAACCTTGTGAGCCTAACACCTCAAGTGTGATACCTCAAATGTCTCACACAACATTACAACACTTGGAATGACCTTGAGAGAAGTTCACTAACACCTCAAAATTGGCTAGCCCTCTATCTTGTACAAGTAGTGCCGATTTTGCTTGCATATGGGTCTTTATATAGTTGTGGCACAATTAGGGTTACACCATGTAAACCCTAATTGTCATGGATTTTCATATTCCATGATCCATGGGTTTGTAACCTCCATGGATTATCCATGGAGCACCTTATGAGTTTTAACCCAATCCATACAAACCATGGATCATTAGCACACTATACAAGAATAGATGATTTACACAATCAACCCCATATATTTAATTAGTCTCTTTTTGATCGCTTAACTAATTCCAAATTAATTCTTTGATCAATACTAATTAAATAATATTATTAGTATATTAGAACTTATAATATATTAATAATCCTTAAGTGTCCTTTCTCTCATTTAGTCTATCGAAGTGTTGCAATGCCATGCAACCCAAATGGACCATGCTAATCAGGTCAAGTACATTCCAGAAATAGTTATGAACTTAGACACCAAATCCAACAGTCTCCCACTTGGATAAGTCTAATAACTATAATTGCAAGAATGACTTCAGGAACCGATCAGCAATCGTAGCTCTTTCAAGGTCTTGCGGAAGTGAGGTGATGATGATACGCCATTTAAAATAAGTGATCATATAATCCTCTGTTCTTGATATCAACCGAACAAATACATGGAACAATGTCTTACTTATTGTCTAGCAGTTTGTTTCTCGATTTCCTATTTGTTTGACATAGAACTTAAATGAACACATCAACTTAGTTCTGACCGGGCTCGGTACATGGATCAATACAAAATCATCGAGGGGCCCATATATCGCTTCTAATCCAAGAAGGAATAGATAAACTTCGACTCAAATGCTTGTTCTACTACTTATTGAATCATACACAAAGACATGTTTTATAACATCGAGTTACGAATGCGTTTTCGTCCCATCAATGTATAACCAACTCATAGGCAACAAGTCATATCTCTAGGTTTGAAGACTTATATGATATTACCATCTCACGATCACTCGAGAAGAATTCCATGAAGTGATACCAGTGAGCGTGGGTTGAATCCAATAATTAGAACTTATGAGCACTCATGAGTGTTGTAGCAACACTTTGCAATGTCTAACCTCTTAGACATCTACAACCAACTACATGAAAGTCTTGATTCATATATACTTCCAACATATGACCGACTGTGGAGAATTTGAATAATATGAAATACAAACATAATTATTCTGGAAGTCAAAACATGCAAAAATGAAATGATAGTAAACGATTGACAAAAGATAGCAACACTTTACTCATAAATAAACACAACTTTTATTCATCATCAAATGTCAATTACACTTTACACATTTCAAAGCTATCTAACTACTAAAACTAATATCATCCTTCAACCCTATGCGCCTCGCATGCTGGAGATGCTTAACCCTACCCAGTCCCTTCGTGAGGGGATCTGTCGGGTTCTCATCCGATGATACCTTCTTTCCAACGAGGATTCCTTCTTCTATTCAATGTATGATGAAATGACATTTTCTGTCGATGTGTCTGGATCTCCCGTGATCCCTTGGTTCCTTGGATAAGGCAACTGCACTTTCACTATCACATAAAATCTCTATAGGCTCCTTTATAGCTGGTACAACTCCAAGGTCTCCAATGAAATTCTTTAGCCATATAGCCTCCTTTGTTGCCTCTCTTGCCGCTATATACTCTGATTCACATGTTGAATCATCCATTGTCTCCTGCTTGTAACTTTTCCAAGAAATAGCTCCTCCGTTTAAGGTAAAAACCTATCCTGATTGAGAGCGGAAATTATCCCTATCAGTCTGAAAGCTAGCATCACTATACCCTAATACTCTCAAGTCATTACTCCCGCCGAGGGTAAGGACCCAGTCCTTAGTCCTCCACAGGTACTTGAGAATGTTCTTTACCGCAGTCCAGTGAGCCTTACCAAGGTTCCCCATATATCTGCTGACCATGCTCAATGCAAAGGCTACATCAGGACGAGTACAAGTCATGGCATACATGATCGAGCCTACAACGGAAGCATACGGTACTCAACTCATCTCTGTTATCTCATCCTCTGTACTCGGGCTCTGAGTCTTACTTATTCCGGCGTTACTATGGATCGGTAAATCTCCCTTCTTGGAATTCTGCATGTTGAATCTACTCAGAATCTTCTCCAAGTAGGTACTCTGACTAAGTCCAATTAGTCTTTTACTCCCGTCTCTCAAAATCCTTATCCCTAGGATATAGGAAGCTTCTCCAAGGTCCTTCATAGTGAAACACTTCCCAAGCCAGGACTTCACTTCCGGCAGAATTGGGATGTGTAACATCCAGAATTCCAGGTATCATATTTGATTATTTATTTTTGTCAAGAAGAGGGACTCGACGAGTAGACGCCTAGACTCGTCGAGTAGGATCGCGATTTGCTGACTGGATTTAATGAAGGGAGTCGACTCGACGAGTCCGCGTTGTGGACAGAAACCCTAAATCTTCGGGCATGTGCCCTATTTAAGGGACCTTATGGCCCTCATTTGCGACCACCTTCACCCTTGAGAGCGCCAGAGCACCTGAGAGCGTTGTGAGAGAGAGAGAAGAAGAAGTTGTTTTCATCATTTTTAAGTGTGATTTTGCAAGAAAGAAGGAAGGAGGGCAAGCTAGGAAGATTGAGGAGCTCAGATCTACCACCATTTGATCAGAAGAGGCTGCTAGAGGTATAGATCTATGCTTAATCTCGTGTTTATGGTGATATACTTGAATCTAGGGTTTTCTTACTCCTTCTTTAGCTTGGATTCAAAGCATAAAAGGTCCCAAGGTGGAATGCTTCTTAGATCTGGACCTTGAGAGGTCCAGAGAGACCCAACCATCCTACTTTATGTTGTTCCATTGTAGATATAAACCTAGGTTGCCATTTTAGAAGCTATTTCACCAAAAGAAGCATTATAGACGTTGCATGAGTGTAAAGATTGGACCTTTACGTGATTATTGTGTATGTAAAGGTCAGATTTATAGGTTAGAGAAGCAGATTTGACCCCAGAAGGTCATTTAAGTGTTGCCATAGAAGGAACTCGCCGAGTCCATAAGGGAACTCGACGAGTCAAGTCGGGGTTGCCCCGCGATTTATGACCAGTGGTAACCGTCGAGTGGAAGGTTCACTCGATGAGCCGAGTGAGACCTTAGAAGGATACAGAGGACATGCTTGGACTCGCCGAGTCACCCATGTGCACTCGACGAGTCTAGTCAAAGTTTGACCGTTGACTAAGAGTTGACTTCAGTTGACCTTGGGGTTTTGGTCAAGCTGTTTCAAAAGAGGTCAGAGAGGGGTAGAATGGTCTTGTACCCATTATTAGAGATGAGAACATGAGAAGATTTTTAATTTGAGATGATATCTTGTTGATAGGAGGAGACTAGGTCGGGGCATTCGAGCACGAGAGTTTATCCGACCTCATACGAGGTGAGTATTCTCACTATACTTTACCTAGAGTGGTAATTAGAGCTATGTGATAGAGTAATTTGTATGATATTTATATGTTGTGATTTCTATGTGATTTGTGCCATGTATGATTCAGATTTTATTGAGTTAGGACCAGAAGGTCCACAGAGTTAGGACCAGAGGGTCCACAGAGTTATGGGACTGGAGGGTCCCACTGAGACACATTGACCAGAGGGTCAGACAGAGTTATAGCCTCGAGTGGCTAATATGTGTTGTATGTGGTATTTTGGGTAACTCACTAAGCATTTATGCTTACCATGTTATGTGTTATCTGTTTCAGGTACTAGCGAGGATCGTGGGAAGGCGCCAACATGATCCGTACACACTGACAAAGGATTGTATTTTGTGATCTTGGGATATGTTTTATTATGATGATATTTGACGAACATGAGATTTGAAAATATTGTATGAGTTTTATGTTATTTGAAAAATGAAAATTTGTTTTAAATTTTCACGCCGTTACAGGATGTCATTTCCTATGAGTAGTATGTCATCCACATACAATACCAAAAAGCTAACTATACTCCTACTAGCCTTGACATATACACAAGATTCATCTTCACTCCTCGAGAAGTCAAACTGTTTGACTTTCTCATCGAAACAAAGATTCCATCTGCGAGGTGCTTGATTTAATCCATAGATAGATTTCTTAAGCTTACACACTCTATTAGGGTACTCTGTACTGACAAAACCCTTTGGGTCACTCATGTAAACATCATCAACTAACTTTCCATTAAGGAAAGCGGTTTTGACATCCATTTGCCATATTTCATAATCATGAAATGCAGCAATGGCTAATATAACCCTAATAGACTTAATCTTTGCTACTGGTGAAAATGTCTCATCATAATCAACTCCCGGAGTTTGAGAAAAACCCTTTGCAACCAGTCGCGCCTTATAAGTGTGTACATTACCATCCATGTCGGTCTTCTTCTTGAAGATCCATTTGTACCCAACTGTCTTACGACCTTGTACATTGTCAACCAAGTTCTAAACTTGATTGTCATACATCGATTGTATCTCGCTGTCCATAGCCTCTTTCCATTTAGCAGCCTTAGAGTCTGTCATGGATTTCGTGTAGTTGTTAGGTTCATCTAGACTTACCAGTGTGCTATCACTGATAAGTGTATCACCTTCCGCAGTAATATGGAATCCAAAGTAATGCTCAGGTCCATTCCTAACTCTCGTGGAATGCCTCAGAGGTACAGACTCTTCTGTCGGATCAACAAGAGTTTCCTCCTCAGGTTGATGGCTAGGGTTTGAGGTTCCTTCACCACCTGAATCTTGAATTTCTTCAAGGTCAATTTTCCTCCCACTGTTTCCTTAGCTCATGCATTCTCTATCACGAAAGAATCATCTCCTTGCTACAAAGACCACATTATCACTAGGTATGTAGAAGAGGTAATCAAAGGATCTCTATGGGTAGCCAATGAAAATACACCTCTCACTTAGAGGTTCGAGCTTATCGTTAGACGCACGCCTCACGAAAGCCTCGCAACCCCAAATCTTGATGTGGTCCAGATTGGGAAGTTTTTCGGTCCACATCTCATGAGGTGTTTTGGCAACCTTCTTTGTAGGGACTAGATTAAGGATACGGGCGGCAGTCTCTAAGACATACCTCCAAAAAGAGATTGGTAGAAAAGCTCGACTCATCATGGAACGAACCATATCCAACAAGGTTCAATTGCGCTTCTTAACCACACCATTAAGCTATGGTGTCCTGGGAGGTGTCAGTTGTGAGATAACCCCACATTCCTTAAGATAGTTAAGGAACTCTGTACTAAGATACTGACCACCTCGATCGGATCGAAGCATCTTAATGTTCCTGCCCAACTGATTCTCCACTTCTTGTTTAAACTCTTTGAATCTTTCAAAGGTCTCTGACTTATGCTTGATTAAGTAGACATATCCATATCTACTAAAATCATCAGTAAAAGTCACATAAAGGTGGTTAGCATCTCTTGTGGCGGTTCTGAAGGGCCCACGCACATCAGTATGTATGAGGTCCAACAAACCCTCAGCCCTAACACAACTACCAGTGAAGGGTGACTTTGTTATTTTCCCAAGCAAACAAGATTCACAACTATGATCTGAATTTAGGTCAAATGACTCCAAGACTCCATCCTTTTGGAGTTGGCCTATGTGTTTCTTGTTTACATGTCCAAGACGACAATGCCATAACAATGCTTTATCCAAACTAGTGGAAGAATCGATACACAATACATTATTTCCTAGGTTATCAACAACCGACACAGTTTCATATACACCATCACAAGGTAATGCTTTAAAATAAAAAAACATTATTAAAGAAAGCATTAATACCACCACTATCATTATCAAATGAAAAAGTAAAACCTTGTTTGTACAAACCATGAAAGGAAATAATATTTCTCCCCATTTCAGACGAGTAACAACACTTATTCAAATCTACACTAATACACTACTTAGAAACAAAGAATAATGTTGGTGACAGGTGAAGCTTTCCTATTCCCCATGATCAAGTTTATCTTCCCATGCTCCACATTCTCACTTCTTCTTAGTCCCTTCAAATCAGTACATATGTGAATACCACAACCTGTATCAAGGACCCAAGAATTAAAATGGGGTGAATTATTAGAAAATATAGTGTATGTACCTGCATGGTTGGGTTTTACTTTCCCATCCTTCACATGTTTCTTTTACTTTGGGCAGTTTCGCTTCCAGTGCAACTTTTCATGGCAATAGAAACATTCAACCTCTTTAGGGTTAGCATAAGGAGTGACGAAACCTTTCTTGGTTCCACTTGAAGAGGAGCCATCAATGGTCTTACCCTTGGTACCCTTCGAAGGGATCTTCCTCTTCTTTCCTTTGCCATGCCCAATTGCCAAGACAACGGTCGCGGTAGGAGTAGGAGTGGTAACAACCGATTTACTCTTAAGACCACTTTCCGCGGTCTTCGGGAGTCCTTGAAGTTTGCTAAGTGTAACTTCCTCCTTGTTTATGTGGTATGTCATACGGAATTGATCATAACATGAAGGTAAACAGTGCAAAATGATGTCAATTGCCAACTCCTCGGGGAAGTTCATATTCAGTTTCAGCAAACGGTCCACATACCTTTGCATTTTCTGCATGTGGCCCGTGATGGATTCACCATCCTTCATCATGGTTGTTATCATAGAGGAGATGATTTCATATCGCTCTTGACGAGCACTCTGATGGTAGCAGTCCATCAAATCCTGGTGCATCTCAAAAGGATAGTAGTCCTCATAGGACTTCTGGAGCTCGACTGTCATAGTGGCCAACATGATACATGCCACTTTGGTAGCATCTCTTTCATGTGCCTGATATTCAGCGATCTCCTCAGGAGTAGAAGACGACTCAATCTCCTTGTCGAGGACATATTCCTTGTCCTCATACCGAGTGACCATCTTGATGTTCTTGATCCAATCCATAAAGTTGGATCCATCAAAGATGACTCTCCCACAAAGGTTCATGATAACGAAGGAGCCGGTAGGGTTTGAGTCAGAAGTAGCATTGTTGAAAGACATCTAAAAAAGAAGAAAGACAAGTTTAGATTAGATATAAAGATAGTCCTTAATAAAACACCCAAATGTAATATTAAGGCTAGGACCCAACACAATATTTTATAACTTAGAAGAGGAATGTCGTAATCCAAGCTATAAAATATTTGAAGGTAGGTGAATAACGATTCACCAATTTCCACCATGAAAAACGAAATAAATTATTAGGTTTTAATTGGTTTTGAAACTCCTAGATTCTTTGAGATTCATTGAACTTTTCAATGGCATGTTTCAATCTCGAGTGTGTCCTTCAGGTTTTGTGTAATTCTTATTGAGATATGAGAAGTGACTCGACGAGTTGACGCCTCAACTCGTCGAGTAGGATCGTGACTCAGTGACCTGTTTAATGAAGGGACTTGACGAGTCAGGTATCTAACTCGCTGAGTCAGCGTTGTTAAGAAAAACCCTAATTGTTTAGGTTTGGGACCTATTTAAAGGACCTTATGGCCTTCTGTGGCGGCCACCTGCACCCTTGAGAGACTCCTTCTGTATGGTGTTGATTGCATGAATCTAGGGTTTCTTGACCTTTTTCTTTAAAGTAATATGGAGTATATGAGGTCCCAATGTGGAATAAGAGCTATTTCATCATTTAAGGACATATGAGTGTTGCATAAGCTTAAATATTGAGCCTTTACGTGATTATTGGGTGTTAGAAGATCAGATCTATAAGTTAGAGAAGCAGATCTGACCTCAAAAGGTCATTTGAGTGTTGCCATGGAGGAAACTCGCCGAGTCGAGTCGGGTTGCCCCGCGATTCATGTCCAGTGGTAACCCGTCGAGTGAAAGGCTAGCTCGACGAGTCAAGTGAGGCCTTAAGAGGATTCTAAGAACACGTGTGGACTCGTCGAGTCACCCGAGTGCACTCGACGAGTCTGGTCAAAGTTTGACCGTTGACTAGAGTTGACTGCAGTTGACCTAAGGGTTTTGGTGAAGCTGATTTAAGAGAGGTCAGGGTAGGGTGGAATGGTCTTCTACCCATTCTTTAGGGATGAGGACAATAGAAAGTATTGATTAGAGATGTTATCATTTTGATAAGGGGAGGCTAGGTCGGGTTATCGAGCACGAGAGGATATCCGACATTATCCGAGGTGAGTCTTCTCACTATACGTTACCCTGAGTGGTAGTTATGTGTGACCGGAAGGTCTTATATGCTTACATTGAGTATTATGTTATCCTATTGTATGTGACATGCTATACATTATGTCTTTGTGATTTATGCTATGCGGAGTTTATAGACCGGACCGGAGGGTGCAACGATATAGACCGGACCGGAGGGTGCAACGATATGATAGTTATATGATTTTAAATGAAAATTTTGTTTTGAAATTTGCGTCGTTACAGGTACCCTTAATGTTTATCACTCAATCGATGTGTCGGTTAACCACACACGCTCCACCGGCCTATGATAAACCTTAAGTGTAACGTCCCAAAAATACGAGCCAAAAATTTCATTTTAAAACATACCATTTGCAAAACATTATAAATAAAACATTCACGGATCATGACATTTCATAAAAGATGTTGTTTGTCTGGAAACCATTTCGTAAAACATAATACTATCAGAGTACAAAACCCCAGGAGGATCCCATAGTGCAGAATACAAAGCGTGTGTGTGATGTACCGCTACCGTGCCGGCTCCTTCCCCTTCGAAGAAGAGGTACCTGAAACCAAAACTGAAAATTGTAAGCACGAAGCTTAGTGAGTTCCCTCATATTACCACATACCATACAATTATATATCATACACACTGCCGGGCAATTCTGGGGTGCTCAACCTACCCGGTAGGGCCATTCTGGGGTGCCGACCTACCCGTGTCAAGCCGTTCTGGGGTGCTGACTACCCATGTCAAGCCATTATGGGGTGCTGACTACCCATCGGTCCTAACGACCGATCCTCGGGGACTATTTCACCCCCTACTGCTACTATCACATATAACATATCATGCCAGCACATAAACATATCATCACATACTGTCAGACATATCTGGGGTGTCTAACCTACCCTTCGGTCCTAACAACCGATCTCTACTACTATCACATATACATATCATGCCAGCACATAAACATATCATCACATACTGTCAGACATATCTGGGGTGTCTGACCTACCCTTCGGTCCTAACAACCGATCTCTACTATTATCACATATACATATCATGCCAGCATATAACATATCAGGTAGTAGCAAACCTAGATGATATCACAAAGACAATCATCTAACATACAACTCCTACTGGTGGGCCGGCATTGTGGCCGTAGACCCACCGCTACGAGAAGGTAACTCACCTCAAAGTAGTTGATGATCTGTGTGGGAACTGACTATCTTCTGCTGCTGCCGCTCTGGAAATCCTCCGGCTATAATTCCCACAAAACCCTTAGTCAAATACTGCTAACCGACCTCGGGGTAAAATGACAATTTACCCCTTACCAATCAAGAGTCAAAGTCAAAGTCAACTGCCAGTTGGCCCGACTCGCCGAGTTGACTTGCCAACTCGCCGAGTCCCTATCCCTTTGTCCGACCATAAACCCGTTTCTACTCGTCGAGTTAAGCATTGACTCGACGAGTCCTCCTTCTAAACTAAAGGCCAATAGTCCTTCATCCTACTCGCCGAGTTGTATGAACAACTCGCCGAGTTCATCTTCATCCGAAGAACACTCTATGCTGAGACTCGCCGAGCTGTATGAACAACTCGCCGAGTCTGTTCTTGAGGCAAGAAGATTGCCTTGAACTCGCCGAGTCATGGCATTGACTCGCCGAGTTACTTCATGAGTGAGTCTGGCTTCCAACCCACTGAGTCACACCCCATGACTCACTACTCCAACCCGCAACACAAAAAAGGGGAAAAACTCGGGGACTCGCGACTCGACTCGCCGAGTCAGATGAACGACTCGCCGAGTCTGCCACATGCAAATACTATACACGCGATTCTGCTTGAATCCAGCTCATGTCATTCATAGATCTGGGTTTCTAGGGCCTGATTAACACGTAAAGTTTCCAACTTTACGTGTAAATAATCACCCATGAGGGTTTTAGGGCTCAAAATGCACCAAAAGAGTAGATCTAGGGCTTTCATGCAATATGGCTCCATAAAGGCAGTAGATCCAAGCTCCTGGAGCTCAATCATGCCTAGATCTACAGGCTAAACAACTTATTACGAACCCTAAAACACAAACAAGCTTGGGGAAAGGCTCAAGAAGGACTTTCATGGAGCTACAAGGGACAATAAGCATGAAAACAGAGGGAAACTAAGTTATACCTCAAGGAAATCACTGAGATAACACAAATATGCCTGGTCTCCTTCTTCTCTTCTTGATCTACTCTCCTTCCCTCTCCAAATCTTCAAGAAAACACACCAAAATGCTTCAATCTCACTAGGAACAAGGCTTGAACGAAGTATAGAGCTCTGAGGGTGAAGGGGGCGAGCTTGGGGGCGGATAAGAGGGTTTAAATAGGGTGAAAACCCTTGAAATTTAGGGTTTCATCAGACAGCGGGGACTTGCCGAGTCCAGAATATAGACTCGCCGAGTCGCCAACTTAAACGTGTTCCGGATCCCGTCTCTACTCGGTGAGTCGGACCTACAACTCGCCGAGTCCAAGGCTAAAAAAATGAAAAACACTAAGATAAATTTTACGTACCAGGAACCAGGTGCTACGTTAAGCCACCCTTTTCCTACCTTGTTAAGTCCAGGTTAGTGTGCCGGTTAACCACACACGCTCGACTAACGACTTAATCAAAGTGCAAAGTGTAATTTCATGGGTTAGCACTTTATTCACATTTTCCTAAAGTAACTAAGATTGAGAATTTATAAAAACATTTAGTTACTTTATATTCATCATACTTTTAATGGAGATTTAAAGTCCTTGTCTTACCCGTTCGGCTAACGACCCTCCACCGATCAAGGAAGCAGTGGGTGAGAGTGGACACCCATTAAGCTGTCATTTTATAGGCAACAACCTTATACCCCCCTATAGACCTGCTTCATGAATGAGGCTTACTAACGGTAAAATGATTTGTTTTTATACATATATAATAATTATTAAACTTATAATATTATATAGTATAAGGGTTGAATTTGAACTTTTAAAATTCTAGGGGTTGGAACTAAAGTTTGTAAAGTGAATTTCCATGTTCCAAAACTTGAGGGCAAGTTTTGTAACTTTCAAAACTTTTCATCTTTCATAACTTATGAGTTAATGGTTTATTAAAATGAGAGAGTTTTCATTTTATGTAACCTATGTGTTTCTTTAATGGACTCTAAAAGAATGAATTTTGGTAATCCATAACTTGAGGACAAATTATGGATTCCATTAAAACACATAATGATCTAGAATTAAATTAACAAGCAAGTTACAAATAATTCATATGATCTATTAAACTCATAAGTTCATGAACATACATATCAACAATTTCAAGAATCATAAATTAACCATATAAGACTTGAAATTTTGATAATAGCTATTGAAAATGGATTAGCATAACCATTACACCATCTAAAACAAGTTTTATAACATCAAAACAGTTTAGGGTAATGTTTCTAGTCCATTTCCAGTGGCAAAACTCGAAAATCTGCATTATGGGGCTCCTGCACGTCGAGTGCACGAACCTACTCGACGAGTAGGATGAATTTACTCATGGACTCGTCCAGTCCCCCCATGGACTCGGCGAGTTCATGCTGCAGAATGCAGAAAACTTTAGTTTTTTTTCAACAATTTGCATCAAGTATCAAATAAACAAGCCTAGGCTCTGATACTACTGTAGAGGTTTAAGCATTCTAACACTCCTATGGTGTACATGCAACCCTAGAAACATTGGATCTATGTTTTACTATGATACAAGTAAAATTGATTTTCCAAGGTTCTTAACCTATCTAGCATAGCATGGGGAACTTTTAAACATAAATGCTAGAAGAAGAACATACATTTTTGTTGTTTGGATTCCTTGAGAACCTTGTGAGCCTAGCACCTCAAGTGTGATACCTCAAATGTCTCACACAACATTACAACACTTGGAATGACCTTGAGAGAAGTTCACTAACCCCTCAAAATCGGCTAGCCCTTTATCTTGTACAAGTAGTGCCGATTTTGCTTGCATATGAGTCTTTATATAGTTGTGGCACAATTAGGGTTACACCATTTAAACCCTAATTGTCATGGCTTTTCATATTCCATGATCCATGGGTTTGTAACCTCCATGGATTATCCATGGAGCACCTTATTGGTTTTAACCCAATCCATACAAACCATGGATCATTAGCCCACTATACAAGAATAGATGATTTACACAATCAACCCCATATATTTAATTAGTCTCTTTTTGATCACTTAATTAATTCCAAATTAATTCTTTGATCAATACTAATTAAATAATATTATTAATATATTAGAACGTACAATATATTAATAATCCTTAAGTGTCATTTCTCTCATTTAGTCTATTCAAGTGTTGTAATGTCATGCAACCCAAATGGACCATGCTAATCGGGTCAAGTACATTCCAGAAATTTTTATGAACATAGACACCTAATCCAACAATCTCTATCTAGTGTCGACGTCGAGTATCGTGGTGTTGCTAATGTTGTTGCTGAGACGAGCTTGTTGTGCAACCTCCTTCGTGAACTTCATCACCCTCCACTTTCTGCTACCTTGGTATACTGTGACAATGTCAGTGTTGTTTATTTGTCTACGAATCTGGTTCAACATCAACGCATCAAACACAATGAGATCGACATTTACTTTGTGTGCAACAAAGTTGCTTTGGGACAAGTTCAGGTTTTCACAAAAAGGGTTACCATCTTCGATGTTAATTAGACTTTAGATCCAGTCTGAATGTCCTCTCCAGACTTCCCGTTCAAAATTCGAGAGAATGTTAGACGTATTTATTATGTTGTATGTACAACTCATTTATTGTATTTAGATAGCCCAATGTATTTGTATTTGCCTCACCTTGTATTTTGACTACATATATTAATGTGAGAAGACAATACACGCTCATGGAAAAATACAACATGTAACAAACACTAAGGTCACATTAAAGTCGAAAGTTCAAGTCACATTATAAATATATGTGAAATAATTTTAAAAGTAATTAGTATTTACCGTTAAGAAAACAAACACTAAGACCCCAAGTTTTTAAGGGCCACTATTTTTTCCCAAGAGAAGGCCCCATAATTTCAGGATAGTGAAATCTTTTGATGAAATTTCCGACATAGTGCATTTTTCCGGCATATCATCCCTAAAATTACGTGTGCTAGCACTAACATTTTATTCTTTTATTCTGAGTCCGACACACTGCGCTTATCATTTGTAGATTGATGCACACTATGGTTTGCACAAGACCGAAGTTGACATATTTAGTTAGGGTTGTTAGCCGATACATGTCAAACCCATGCTGACCATATTGGGAAGTTGTAAAGATCATTTCCCACTACTTAAACAATAATGCATAAATAACATACTCGAATCAAGTTATTGTTAAGGGTCGTCGATTTATAACGAATTGTTGCCATATGGGCCTATGGTGTGATGTGTGTTTTCTGTCTTTTTCCCAAATATGTCTACAACAAAACACGATAAATCGAAAAGAAATTAATATTATTTAATAAAAATAAAACATTAGTTTTCATAAAGTTTGGTAGCGTAAGGATGAAGGTTTTGATGGCGTTGGAAGAAAGGCATCATCACCAACCCCATCATGAATCAACCAAAAACCGTTAAACACAAAAACAAAAACACTTTTTTCAATAAATTAATTTGGTTTACTTAACGCACAAATATGTTTTTCTTTACAAGTTACAATTCCTTTTAAATTCTTCTTATCAAACTTAAAAGTAATGGCTAGTTGTTAAAAATTCTAAAAAGAATATCTTATGTCACAGTGAGTGGTAAGATATAACGTAACGCTGCATACACCCTCCATAACCCTAGGGCCTTACGCTCATTGAGACAGTAATGTTAAAAGCAATGGCTAGTTGTTAAAATTGTTAAGGTTAATAAGTATTTATAAAATTTTCTAAATTGTTCTAAAACCGTTCAGGGAATAATTTATAAATAAATAGGTTTAATACAAACAATAAATTAATACATCTTACTTATTATCGTACAACGAATGAGAAAACAAACGAGCGACAAGTTGTGTCACTAAGCCTTTTTGTATGATAAAGTCAATTCTTTTGAAAACTACATCCATAGATCTAGGAGATATAAAATTAATATGCAGGATCCGTTGTATTCTACTAAGAAGTTTCACCGCATCCGGCGCAAGAAAACCAAACGTATCAAATGCAAATGGTATGAACACGTGTGTTGATTTTCCATGCACGGTTTCTCATGTTTGGTGTTGCATGTAACAACTTTTAATGCAGTCTGTTCCGCCGTGAAACCCCTGACCCTCAAGCCTACGAGAGGGGATACCCATGTAAGGTCCAAACATGCGTGTTCCCTCCAACCCATCCAAAAATCAAAACGTCATCCGGTCTAAGGGTTGACCTTCCTTCTGTCGGGTCAATTAGGAAATTCACAAGAGCCTCTTTCTTGGCGGAAACTCCGGCACGCTTAAATATGTCGACCAAAACATCTCTAACAATATCATGCCTGTACTTAAACCCTGAACTGCATGCTCTCCAAAAGAGTCCAAACATGCCTTTTGGCACACCGGTCATATCTTGTCGGCTAGGAATATTGGAATTATGAGTCGATATTGAAGGATGGTACGATACTCTACATGAGACATATGTTGTCCAAGCTCATCTATAGGGATAACTAGAAGAAAATCTTGAGCATGTGGTGCACGTAAACATTGAAAAACTGCTTTCTGTCGAGCCATCATGTGGAAACTTCCATATCTTGGACAATTTTACTAAAAAAGGCACTCGCCAGTGTATTCTGCGATTTAGGGGGGGGGGGGTCCGTAGTAGTAAAACTGCTAAGGTCAATGTCTGAAAATTTGTTACGAAGAGAAGCTAAGGCACAAGCAAAAAAAAGAAAAATATAACTTTTTTAATAGCCGTTGAACGGACAAAAGAGAAAAAATAGAGAGATTGTGTGTTTTGATCCTTGGGGTCCTAAGCGTAGGAACCGTTCTAGAGGGGACATTCCTATTGGGGGCCGTTGTGATGGCATAACACATAGTCCAAAGCATGTTCGGCACGAAGATTTTGAGACTTTTAAGAGTTTTTAACTTTTTATTTTTAAGAATAAATTTCGTTCAATAATAAGCGTTTTTAACTTTTATTTTAAACAAAAAAAAAAAAAAAAAAAAAAAAAAAAAAAAAAAAAAACTCCTAATAAAAAAGTTACCTCAAATAGCTTTTAAGACTTTTTAATTTTTAAATTTTATCTGATTTTATATATTTAAAAGTTAAAATTTATTTTTTTCGAACATTTATGTACAATTAAAAGCTCCATTTTCGCTAACAGCTTTCCGCTTCAACTAATTTATGGTCCACTTAAAAGTGGGTGTCAACTCAAATTGGTCCACTAAATTAGTTTTGTCATTGTTTTTAGTAAAAGAAAAACCCAAAATAACCTTGGAAATGTAGATTTTTTATTTATTTGTTATTTTTTCATATAACATGTACTCTGTTAGTTTTGGTTCAGGATCCTTATATATATTATATGTGGTGTCATCAGCATGAACCATTTCGTTATAACATTGGCATCTTAGTTAGCCCTTACTCTTTCCATGTTCATATCTTTATCTCATGACATCATAACACATTTCTATACATATACACACGTTTTATGTGTGTATATATATATACACGTAAACCCTGAGTTCTTTCATCTCTTGAATCAAACACACACCAACAGCAACAGCGCTTCATCTGTATAAACCAATGAACTTACTACTACTTGCCACCTTCATCATCCTCCACCATGTCTTCATCGGATATTCATCTCCGGCTAATCCATCAACCTCCGATGATCACCAACTCCATATACGAAAACTTCAAGAATTCAAGTCATCCTTCTGGCAAACTAAACCCGTAAGTACCCATATAATTAATCCTTGTTTTTTGGTGTATCATGTCAGATTATCAGTACAAAAGCTTAAAATACATGAAATGTAGGTTTCGTCTTCACGTTTGTATGGCGTGAGCTTGTATGGAGCAGACCCAACGGGGAAAACCGATAGCACTGACGCAATCCTTAGAGCCATATCCGACGCCGTGTCAGAAGAACGTGTTGGGTTGTTGATGGACGGAATCACCAACCACGGCGGCGTTCAAATAAGTCTGGAAGGTGGGATTTACAAGATTAGCCGGCCGATGAAGTTTCCGGTAGCGGGAGTTGGAAATATCGTGGTAATTAAGTAGACTTTAAAGTTAGGCACAAACAGTCAAACCTTGAGAATAAATTCGACTAGTTTTGACTTTTGACCACTAAAAGTCACATAAAATAAAACGTCCATTAATCACATAAATGTTATAATCTTTATTAACAACTCTATTTATGATCATTATTTACATGTTTTGTTTGCTTCAATGGTTATGAACAGATATCTGGTGGAACACTAAAAGCATCTCAAAATTTCTCAACAAATGGTTATCTAATAGATTTAACAACTTTTTCATCGTCTTCTTCAAACAAGAATTACAATTACGAGTACATTACCTTAAAAGACATAATGTTGGATTGTAATTACCGAGTTGGAGGGATTCGAGTAGTCAACTCTTTAAGAACAAGCATCGACAATTGCTACATCACCCATTTCACAACCAATGGAATCCTAGTACAAGGTGGCCACGAAACCTACATTCGTAATTCCTTCCTAGGGCAACACATCACTGCAGGTGGCGATTCCCACGAACGGGATTTCTCAGGAATCGCCATCAATTTAGCAGGAAATGACAACGCTGTTACAGACGTTGTCATTTTCTCAGCCGGAATCGGTATCATGGTTTCCGGCCAAGCAAATGTAATCACCGGGGTCCATTGCTACAATAAAGCAACAGGCTTCGGTGGTACAGGAATATATTTAAAGTTACCTGGTCTTACACAGACGCGAATCGTCAATTCCTACTTCGATTACACCGGAATTGTAGCCGAAGACCCCGTGCAACTTCATGTTTCCGGTTGTTTTTTCCTTGGTGATGCGTTTATTGTGTTGAAATCGGTTCATGGTGTTGTGAAGGGAGTAAATATTGTAGATAACATGTTTTCGGGATCAAATAGAGGGATAGATATAGTTCAACTAGATCAAAAGGCTGGGGTATTCAACAATATCGATCAAGTTGTGGTGAATAATAACAATGTGAGAGGGATGAATTTGAAGGCAACTATTGCTAAACTTGCCATGAAAGGTAATGGCACCTTATGGAGTGTAGACTTTAATCGAATATTGGTTTTTCCACGACACATAAAATTTGTTCAATACACATTGATGACACAAAGTAATGTGTTTCCGAACTATGTTTTACGTAATATTTCAAACAATAAGGTGTTGATTGAATCGAATGTAGCAGTTGAAGGTACGATTTCTGTAACAGTGGATCAAGGGTTGTCCATATAGATTTATTTTTTTATAGTTTCGTATTGTATTTTTAAATATACATTATTTGATTGGTTCAAAAAGAGACCATTGTTCATTTATTCTTGTATCTTTTAGTCTTGTTTGTCAAAATGTTGACTTTATAACATTGTTATATGATTTCTTCGTTGAACTACTTTTAATCATAGATTAATGCAACACATAAGTTTCAAACTTTGAATTTATGTTTTGATATCCTGAATATATTTTATTCTTAATTATGTTTAAGTTCATACGAACACATAAAAATAATGAATTTATATCATATTTATAAGTGTTGAATTGTTAAAATAAAAACACTAATTAAAATGACAAGCATTAGAATACTACTTTGATATTATTATTTTGATATAAAATTAATGTATGATTATTCATATACTCGAATAATGACATAAATATTGTATATATAAAATATATAACAAAATAATAACATAAATATAGTGTTTTTAAATTAGTTTTATTAAGTGTTTTTATTTGAACTTATTCCTTGTAAGTGTGTATGTATAAATATTTAAGCTTATAAATAAAAAATAAAAACTCAAACATTTATAAATTTATGGAAAAAATCAGGTTTATAAATGTATAAGTGTAATAGTCAAGAAATATTACTAAAAGTCCTCATTGAAAATAGAGAAATGTATACTTTTTGAGATCTAACAACTTTACAAGTATTAAAATTTCATAAGTTTGTCCATATGAATTGAAACTTTAACATATTTCTTTATAATTTAAAGTATACAAATTTAGAGATATTTTGGAACTAACACTACAAGAAAAACAGCCTTTTACGACGCTCATTGCGCGTCGTAAAAGGCTCAGACGACGCGCAAATGCGCGTCAAGGAAGGCCCTGTCATAAAGAGAGACGACGCGCTTTTGCGTGTCGTCTATAGACGACGCGCATTTACGACGCTCATTTACGACGCTCATTTACGACGCTCATTTACGACGCGCAATTACGACACGCAATGCGTATCAAGGAATGCCCTGTCATAAAGGAAGACGACAGGCATTCGCGTGTCGTAACATTACGACGCGCGTGTTAATGACACGCAATGCGTATCAAGAAAGCCCCTGTTAAGAAAGGTCATGTCATAAATGAAGATGACACACATTTTTGCGTATCATAATTTTAAATGTTAAAAAAAATATTATTTATAGATTTACTTATTTTCAAAATAAATTTGTATTTAATGTTTCATAATAGAAAATAAAATATCATATACAAAAAATAGAATCCATTGCATAAATTTAATGTCATACAAATAATCATTCCATAGAAAGATAAAACAAATCAATAGAAGTTGTAACAAAAATTTAAAAACGAATTAGATACAAAAAAATACAATCCATTGCCCCTTTGCTTATTCAAGATCAACCTGCAAGTAGCTAACTAATTTGTACAAATTCACCGTTGTTTATAATCATTTTCTTAAATACTTTACAAACATAATTCATCCATAGTACCTTAACTATAGTTGCAGCCTTGTTTCTTTTTCTTCTGAACTCATCTCTTGCAACCATTGCTCTAAGTCTAGTCTGAATAGATACAACAACTCCTTGTCAATTATGTGAAAAATACAGCTCCTTGTCAACCTGAACTATACCAAATTACCCTTTGCTTACCTTTTCTTATGGCCACCTCCAAAAGTGAGAATTTGATAAAAGATTTAGGTCACACATTCTCTCATCAAGCACTGTATCCAAAAGTGAGAATTTGATAAAACATTTAAAAAGTGGGAAAATATCAAGAATATATAGGATAATACATTAAGAAAAAAAATTACCTTCACAAAGAGCAAGTTTCAACCTTCTTCCCCAACAATGTTTGAAAGCAAAAAGCTCATATATATCGATCTCTGCTAAAAGTAATAAATGTCTCATTAAGCTAGAAATTAAACTAGGATGTTTTAATAAAAGTAATAAATTAAACATACAATCCTATAATGGAAACAAATTAAACTAGGATGTTTTAATAAAAGTAATAAATAAAAGTGCATTGCTATTTCTTGAATTTAGCAAATCATTGTATTTGTATAAGATTAGAAGTTTACCCTCTGTGGTAATTCAAGAGCTGGCCTTGATGAACTTGATGGATTTCCCTACAAAAGACAACAAAAATTCAAAATTATTTTTTATAAATGTCTCATTAAGCTAGAAAAAATCGCATGTCAAAAGGTAATATTCAGTACCTATTTCAATTCAACCCTACTCAACCTACTCTCATGTAAAAATAATTTATCAGACCACATATCCAACTCAGAAAACAATATCAAAGTCACAAGACAAAATGGAAAAGAACCACGCCAGGGTGTAAACCGCATTATGTATAGATTGAACATCTAGAACAACCTTTATCTTGTCGTACCTCCTCTTTTTTAGCAGCAGTAATTTCTGTAACCTCATCTAAACTACTATCAACACGGTCAATCCTTGTAGATAAATGTCTCTAGGTAGCCTAAACAACATAATAAACAACCCAAATTAATAACAAAAAAATAACAAAGTTTTTAAATAACTTACTGCAAGTGATGAGTAAACAGTGTCAAGCTATTTAGCTAAAGCATATGTGGCATCAGATAAATTTCATTTTGTAGCAAACATCATATCAGGAAGTTTCCAACCCTGTTAATGATACCATTTCTGTTAGTTGAAGAAAAACTATGTACAAGTTAATTGTAAAAAGTAATAATATTAATATATGAGCTTATATTTACCTTCCACCAAACATATCCGTATCCAACAGCAACAACAATGATAATGACACCATATTTGTTAGCACCTGCATGCGAAAAATAAGATATCAAGTATTAGGGAGTAACAAAAGAAACCAATTTCAACATGAATCATTTCATATTAAACCAGATAATGCACTTCAAATAAAATAAAATAAAAATCAACAAACCTGATGAACCATTAGTGGTCACAATCAGGTCTATTTGACGCCATTAGAAACATTGCTATTATCCCTTTGGATGTATGCATCATTTATAAATATTCAAGTGTGTTTAGTTCTCAGATATTCAAATATGTTTAGTTCTCAATAGAAAGTAAATCTGAAGATGCATACCTTACCTACTAACCAATTAAGACCACCAGCTTCCATCACTGATATGACTGCCTTCTGATGCCACTGCAATCTTTTTTTTCAGAAAGAGGATCCCTTGAATCAATGAAAGGTTCTATGGAATTATCTAAATCTAATGGCTCCCAATTCTTGTATATTACAAAAAATTGTTTAAGAAATATATGAAAATCCTTTTGTATTTCTGCTTGCAAATTAAGACGAGTCAATGTTAGGTAATGTATGAAAAAAGTTCAATTTTAATCGAGAAAATGACTTATAAGGGTAAGAAAGCTTCAAAAACGTTCAAAAAAAAACCATTGAAGTTTTAGTTGTTCAAAAATACCATTTAACTATAGGCGCCGTACAAAAAATACCAACGAAGTTTATCTTTTGTTCAAATATGACCCGGTGGTAACCGGATCTCCAGGTGAACGGCTGAGTTGGAAAAAGTAATGATTAGTTGGAATATTTAGGTAGTGTGTTGCACATCTACTCAGCATTAAATGAAAAATACATATTATAAATCGATTTAGGGCATCAGGTGGGTGGTCATACATCTCCTCTCCTCTTGACAATTGATTTTCTTCTTCTCCTTGTAAATCGTTCAAATCCAGCTCAAATAAATTGATTTGGGGCATCAGGTGGTCATATGGCTCCACTCCTTTTTGAATCTGTTTATTATTATGCAAGAAAGATCAAAGGAAGTACAATCGTTAATGAGAAAAATAATGAAATTACTTGCATGACTATAAGTTCCTGCTTTCTTTCTTTTTGTCTTGAAAGGAATTGACAGAAAAAGAATTTATGTAAACAAGCTAAGAAAGAATTTATGTAAACAAGTTATGAAATGATCTTTTCATTTAAAACAATGTTACCTTGAATCTAAAGGAATCACAATAGAGGGGCAATTTGGTCACAGTTAAAGGAATCACAACAGAGGGGCTGTTACAATTGAGTGTAGGGGCTATTTTGGAGGGTTTTGAGTGCATGTCGTGTTTTGATGCTGTTACAATGGAATGCCATTTAGATTCTTTATTAACCTCTTTTTGTTGGTTGATAAAGTTTGCTGCTAAAAATGACAAAGTTTAGTCCCTGCAATTGAAGATTTGCTGCTGGAAATGCCAGTATTATTTACTGTTACCTTGAATCTTTGTAGACTTTTAGTTAGTTTTTGACTATTTATAGCAGCAAAATGTAACAAATTTGACATATTTTCAGTAGTAAATAGTCTTAAAAGCAATAAAATTGTCAAAATGGCATTTAATTTTAAGCTGAATCATAATTCAGATGGGGTCAAACCTGTTAAATAGTATATACGGGCATTTTAGTCAAAAACTATTACATCATTAATTTTTTACCAAAAAAAAAGAGTATATAAGGGCATTTTGGACAAAATCTCTTAAAATCATTATTTTTTTATCAAAAATACAGTATGGGTTGTATATTTTACAAAACAAACCATTATTTCATTATATATGATTATTTAGAGAATATTAATATAGTTATATGTACTTTTGTTGCCCAAATTACTTCAGCACCACTTTGCAAAGTACACTAACGAGAATTATGTAAATGTTTGTGGATTAGTTGCACACAACAACAAACGGATTTTTTATATTTTACAAAACAAAGCATTATTTCATTATAGCTTTAAAAAATTGTCAATTTGTGACACTGCAATTCAAATTTTGGTCATTTTAGAGAGTTGCCCCACTTCTTTTCTTATTAGTTGATTTGTAGTGAGAAATTGGTATTAGCTTTTGTATAGAAGTGACATATTTTTCTAGGACAGGGGGTGTTTTTAGTAATAAAAAATATGAATATAGGGGCAGTTTGGTCACAATCAAGGGCAAATTCGTCTTTGTGCACGAGCATGTAAATGGTCTTGGATACTAACAATTTCTAAACAACACCTTAATTGACTGGTAAAATCAGTCAATTGTAACAAAAAAAACTATATACAGGGGCAATTTGGTCATAAAAAAGATGTATGTGTGATTAGCCCAAAGCAGGAGCAGATTCGTCAACTGTTAAAATCAGTCAATTTAAACAAAAATAATTATATACAGGGGCAGAAACTAACCCTAGAGAGGGTTCTGTGTTGACTCCCTCCTGATTTTGAGAAAGAACGCTGAGAAAATGGATCTTCCCTTGCAATTAATCCACGTAAGACTAAAAAAGGATGCCATGTCATTTATAATTTCAGTTTTTAAAATGATCAGGTAATTTTTTTTTTGACCGACAGATGCAGGTTACCAACCTGTTAGATTTGACAAAATGGTAAACTTGGTTGGTGTTTTTTATACAAACAATACTTTGATAGTCTTTTTTAAAAGTTTTTAAAACTTTCTTACCCATATAAGTCATTTTCCCATTTTAATCCATAAATAGTTTATGCTTTGATATCGCAATACCTTTTCAGAGACACTTTGATATCTCTCCCATAGTGCTGATAAACTTGCCTCATCACCAATATCACTGAACAAAAAACAAAACTAGAAGTCTTAAAAAATCTGCATGTATTTAAGAATTTTAAGAAAAAGAAAAAAAAAACAAGCAAACTAGACTGATCAGGTCTTTGTTGTTAGATATCAACTATGAGAGAGCAGCACATGGATAGCAAGTGGTGAGCGAAAAAGATAAATAAATTCTTACATGTATTCATAACAGGGGTTACCTTGAACGAAAGTTAGTAATTACATCTCATTAAATGCTTCAATTTTCTTTGTTAGCCCTAAATATCCACCGAAGATCTAAATGAAATCGATTTATAAAGGTTCTCATTTAATGCTTCAGTTTTCTTTATTTAGCATTTGCATCTCCAACAAAAGTTAGTAATTACATCTCATTAAATGCTTCAGTTTTGTTTAATCTAAGATTTTTGTTTTAGATGTACTTTTATGAACGTACAGAACATCAAACATTCTAACATGATTTCTAATTTCCTCCAAATCCATATAATAACATAATATGTGCTAGGAAATCGAAGCCACCAAAGTGAAATTGATTTTGCCTCGATATGAGATGAAAAGGGGAGAGGTCTAAGGAAATGAGAAACGGAAAAATTAGAGGTTTACTTACTGCAAAAAATTAGTTGTTCTTAAGAAAAAAGCCCTAACTTCAGAAAAGAAGATTAAGATGAAGATGTAGGTTCAATTAAAAACCCTAGAAATTTCAATAGAGAATCAGGAGAGATGTAGAAGAGAAGAGAGATGACTGAAATTCGAAGTTGTAGATTCGAATTTCAATATAGAATCCCTTCAATTTAGGGTTCAAACATGTAGCGGATGAAGTTTTTGCCTCATTCATATCATCCTCCTCCGTTCCCATGGAAGCCACAGAAACGTCCGAAGAGAAATAAGTGTGTAACAGTGCTTTAGTTGGGCAGAAACTGAAGGTGGTTGATGAAGAGATGATTACCGTGGGGAAGGGTTTACGGGTGTAGGAAATCAAGAGACAAGTCTTCCCGACAACGCCATCACCGACTGTGACGCACTTTATAAATCTAGAAGCGCTCATATTTCTTCAATTGAGCCTCAGATCTTCTCTTCGCTCAGAAGACCTGATCACGGATTAACACATCAGGTCAAGAAATCTCGTTTGTTCGCTTTTCTTCTTCTTCTTCTTCTATCTTCTATTTTTCCTCTTCCGATCACTCTTGAAAAATTCACGGTTGTTTAGCTACAAACAAGAAGAGGCGTGGGGGTTTTAAAAGAAAATCCCCAAATTTAATAGTAAATATGCATCCAATCGGACGAATAAACAGTTTGAGAATAGAAATATATATTAGGCAAAATTCGATTACCTGTTGCCGACTAACTCAAACCCTTAACCTTAAACATGATGTGAAGCAATTGATCCATAATCTTCTTCGTCTTGGTCAATTCCTTAGGCTCACATAATCGGACGATGGTGGTAAATGAAGCATTCTTCGAGAAGGAAGGTGCATCGCCGTAGTTTGAGGCTAGAAGAGGAAATGAGGATTGGAGGTAGTGGATGTGGATGAGGGGTGGAGACGAGGGAGAAAAAGGTGGGGGTTTAAAAAATTTGGAGATTTCATTTTCCCTTCGAGACGCGTGTTTCTTAAAAAAATATATATAAAACGACATTCACAGACGACGCACAAGTTCCTTCCGTGTTTTTTAATATTTTTACATGAGACACTAATTTAAGGGCACTCAGTAATGCGCGACCTAAATCCTTAAATTTTTTGAAGAGATGACACTTTTTAATGTCGCTCTCTAATGCATAACATAAATCAAAGAGCATCGTGTTTTGCGTGTCATAAAAGGGTCTTTTTCTTGTAGTGTAAACCGAATTTCGCTAGCTGATAATAGAGGATTTAGACATGGACTCTTCTATTGTTTGGTTTGGGTTTTGGCCCAAATGCGAAGAAATGTTTGCCTCATCTAAATCAATATGAAATAAAAGAAAATATTGAAGCATTGGGTCTTGGGTGCCATAAAATTTTGGATTAATTTGAAGTCTAGAAAAAAGTTTTAGGAGGGTAAAGACAAATCTTAAGGTGTTTTGGCATCGTAGGTGTCAACGAGGGAGATTTCCCTGTCCACATCTCGTAAGGTGTTTTGGCAACCTTCTTTGTAAGAACTAGGTTAAGGATATGTGTGACAGTCTCTAAGGCATACCCTCAGAATGAGATAGATAGCGAAGCACGACTCATCATGGAACGAACCATGTCCAACAAGGTTCGATTACACCTTTCAACTACACTATTCAACTGCGGTGTCATAGGTGGCGTCAATTGCGAAACTATTCCAAATTCCTTGAGGTAGTCGTGGAATTCAAGACTAAGGTACTCTCCACCTCGATCGGATCGAAGCATCTTGATTTTCCTGCCCAACTGATTATCCACTTCCTGCTTAAACTCTTTGAACTTTTCAAAGGTTTCTGACTTGTGTTTGATTAAGTAGATATAGTCATATTTGCTATAATCATCAGTGAAAGTCACATAGAAGCGGCTTGCATCCCTTGTGGTGGATCTAAAGGGCCCACACACATCTGTGTGTATGAGATCCAATAAACTCTCACCCCTTTAACAAGTACCAGTGAAGGGTGACTTGGTCATCTTTCCAAGTAAACAAGACTCGCACACGTCATCGCCCCTAAGGTCGAATGACTCCAACACTCCATCCTTTTGGAGTTGGGCTATGCGTTTCTTGTTGACATGTCCAAGACGACTATGCCACAAACATGCTTTATCCAAATCATTGGAAGAATCGATATACAGCACATCATTTCCTAAATTGTCTACAACCATCACAGTTTCATATATTCCATTACAAGGCAATGCTTCAAAATAGAAAACACCATTAAGAAAAGCATTAATAGAACCTTTTTCATTATCAAACGAAAATCTAAATCCTTGTTTATATAAACCATGAAAAGAAATGATGTTTCTTGCCATTTCAGGCGAATAGCAACAATTATTCAACTCTAGTCCTAACCCACTACTAATCACTAAAGAGTAAACTCCAATCTTGGTGACAGGCGACGATCTTCTGTTTCCCATGATCAGGTTTATCTTCTAATGCTCCATATCCCTATTTCTTCTTAGGACCTGAAAATCAGAACAAATGTGAAAACCACATCCTATATCAAGAACCCAAGAAGTAGCATACGATGAGTTATTAGATTGAATAGTATAAATACCTGCGTAGGATGGTTTTATCTTTCCATCCTTAATGTCTTGTAGATACTTCGGGCAGCTTCGTTTCCAATGCCCTTTTTCATGGCAGTGATAGCACTCTGCATCCTTTGGGTTGGAGGAGGGTGCAGTGGGACCAGCCTTGGTTCCACTAGAAGAGGTGTCATCATGAGACTTTCCCTTGTGGTGGCTCTTGGAAGGAGCCTTCCTCTTCTTACCCTTCCCCTGCCCAATAGCCAAGATGGGGGTAGCGACAGTAGGAGTTGATACAACGTATTTGTCCTTGAGGTTGCTCTCAGCAGTCTTAAACAGGCCTTGAAGCTTGCTCAACGTGACCTCCTCTTTGTTCATCTGGTAGGTCATGCGGAACTGGTTGTAGCAAGAAGGCATGGAATGAAGAATAATGTAACACTTTAAAATTTTCAAATAATTTAAACTTTTCAAAAACAACCCGGTTTCATAAAGTTATTACAAAAAGGTTTTCAATACAATTATTATCAGAGTCTTCCCAGAACCACATCATAAAACATAATCATGAGGAGCGATACGATCACGCCTTTGCCTTGCCACGCTCTCCTGAAGAACCTGAAAAACATTAAACCGCAACTGTAAGCCCGAAAGCTTAGTGAGATACCCCCAAAATACCAACCACATATACCATACATGCATAACATGCCATATCATAACAGAACACGGAACAACCATGCACTTCGGGTCTACTGTGTGACTGGTCCGCCGCGCCGGCCTTCAGTCCACCTGGTCCACCCTCCGAGTCTAGCCATATACATCGAGTCTACAGTGTGATTGGTCCGCCCGCACCGGGCCTTCAATCCACCTGGTCCACTCTCTGAGTCTAAAGTATGACTGGTCCGCCCGCACTAGGCCTTCAGTCGGCCTGGTCCACTCTCCGAGCCTCGGTACGTCTGGTCCACCCTCTTGGGGCCTACAGCCTATCCGGACGCTCGCTGAGCCTTCGGGATAACCGGTCCTCCCTGGGTATGTTAGCCTACAACACAAAGCAGTACCCGCCTCAACCCAACCCCAGTCCAACAACTATGTGCACATAAACATTCAATCATATAAGAATTCACATCCAATCAAACCGATCTAGCAGATCACATAGCATAACATCATCCTAACCATGATACCGACCTAACCGGTCACTAGCATATACCATCCTAACTACCAGGATGCAAACATAGCAAACCAATAACAACGATACCCGGATCACAATCCGATAAAGGGCCGGCCTTGGTGCCGTAGACCCTGTCGATATAGTGAGGATAACTCACCTCGCAACTACCGACTGAAAAGATAAGAACAAGATGCTCCGACCACTGACACAATCTCCACCACTAGCCAACACCAACACTGAACTCAAAACAAAAGCCAATAATTACCACAATGCCCCTGGAAGTCAACTGGTTAACCCTTGGTCAAAGTCAAAGTCAAAGTCAACCTCCTGACTGACTCTACTCGCCGAGTCATCCCGATGACTCGTCGATTCCCCATGCTTAGAATTTCCCCAATCCGCGATTCAACTCGCCGAGTCACCCCGAGACTCGCCGAGTCCAACAACTCTGAGTCCCCTCGCACTCAACTCACCGAGTCCTCCCTTGACTCACTGATTCACGACTCAACCAGATGAAGGTTAGGACCTCACGACCAGACTCACCGAGTCCAAGAACAGACTCTCCGAGTCCAAGGCTATCTTCAACCAACTCACCGAGTTGTTCTTCTAACTCGTCGAGTTCCTGCCCACCTTCATGCAACTCGCCGAGTACACCCTTGTGACTCGCCGAGCACCCCTAGATCTTAATCCACACAGAAGCTTTCCAGGCCATGCAGATGATCCAAACCATAGATCTACCCTTCTACAACCCATCCATCACGTAAAGTGGCAAACTTTACGTGAATCCAAAGAGATCTAAGCATAAGACACTCTAGGGTTAGGGTTTGGGACAAGATGGCTTAACCAATCACTCAAGAACAGGTACTTTACTACACTCTAAACCTTCTCCATTCCAGATCTGAGGTAGCAACCTCAGATCTAACCTCCAAACTCAAAACACCACATGCTATCTTTTCCAAAAACTCCAAAATGATGAATAATAGCCCAAGCAACGAAATAATACCTCAAAAGAAAGCTCCAACAGAATAGAAATATGAATCCTTGCAATGTGATAGTTAGCTTTGTTTACTTCTTTTTATAGTTTATTTTAGCATATTTCATCCATAATCTAGTTAATTTTCATGCATATTTTCCTTTTTGTTATTTTATGACTATTTCGGGCACTTTCTAGTTTCGTGAGCTTTATTGCAGATTTCATGGAGACTAGTGGAGCGGGAATGTTCGGGACATATGGAAAGCGATGGGAATTGGTGGAAAACAAGGATCTTAGGCTTGATGGGTGGTGGAGATGATGCATGGAGCGAGCTTGATGATTATTTGAAGGCTTGGAGAGAAATAAACATTTAAATTTGCAAGATGCGGGAGTGTATTCAAGCATGCATAGATTATTAATCGGGCGAGTTTACGAGCTATGAATCATTTGGACAAGCCAAATTGGGCTTAAATTGAAGAAAACTTGAAGAAAAATGGGCTAGGAGCTGATTGGGCTCGCACTGGGCCAAGTGGGCTAAGCTATGGAGGCCCAAAACCTCAAAGATGCTACATTCAGGGACCACCCGCACAACAGCACGCGGGTCGCGCAACCTCCTGCAGGGGCAGTTTCAGAAATTCTTCTTTTGAGCTATTTGAGGAAGGTTGGTGCCCATCTTTTGGAGACTCTTGGACATCCGATTTTTGGAGATTCTCTCTGGAGTTTTGAAGACTTTTGAAGGCCAAGAACACTTGAAGAACATCATATTTTTACATCTTGATTCTTGCTTAATGTTTGGTATAATTTTCTCTAACTTTGTTTCTTTGGGTTTAGCCATGCTTGGCTAAACTAATCTTGGTTGACTTTTGGTTAATCCTTTGAACTTTTGTTGAATGTTGAAGAATCCATGAACATGTTCTTAAATCTTTATGGGAATGTTTTGTGTTTTAACATCTTATCACTACTTGTATGTTTTAGTTCATGAGTTTAAATGTGTTTGTGGTGATTAGTTGGCTAAATTCTTGATTAAGTAAAGGATCCTCAAATTAGCAAGCAACAAATGATTTTTGTGTTGTTTTTGCTTCACACAATCATAAAAACATTTCCTCCAACATGGTGGTGAAAGCATTTGACCCCTCTTGGATTTGGTGACTTTTTGGTTCTTAATGCTAGTTGACTTTCACTAATTACATGCTATTTGGAATTAGTGACTTTGACTAAGGAAATTGTTATGAGCTTCTCTAGCCATTTCAACAATTAAGAAAAGTCTAGATAATCTCAAGCTCATTGGATTACTATAGCCAAATTAAGGATTTAAATCAAAGTATTGCACCATTGGATACTAATGATATGTTCATCAAAAGTCAAAGTGAGGAAACTTTAAGTCAACCATCTCTCCCTTATTGATTTTACATCAAACTCTTATTTTTGTTGCATTTGTCTATTTAAATCATAGTTAATTCTAGTTTGTTTCAAGTATTTCAAAACACCAAAACCCCCCATTTTATTTTTATTGTCATTTTACAAGTATTTTTACAAAGAGATTTTTCATAGAGTTATAAATTGAACCGATCTCCGTGGATTCGATCCCTTTACCACTATACACTATTTTAGTGTGTAATATTTAGGGCTATTATTTGTGTTGGCCTCGACAACCACCAAATTTTTGGCGCCGTTGCCGGGGATTGGTTTTGATTTAATCAGTTTGTTTCTCTATGCCTACATCTCATTGTGCAGGTACTCTAATTTAAAACCCCGAAATTAAAAAAAAAGTATGATTTGGAAATGAACACTCCTTGCACCGAAGACCAACTTTCTGAGCTAGCTCAGTTAGTTATGATGATTGAAAGTAACCAAAGTGTGCAGCCCACACCTCTTCTTTGTGATTTTTGCGCCCAAAATGGACATCATTCCGACATGTGTCCATATTTACAAGGAGAATGGGAAGAAGTGCAAGAGAAAGGAAGCTACTACCGGTCAAACCAATGGAGTTATGATCAGCCTCAACATGATTAATGGTGGGACAACAACCAAGTTTGGGGAAATAACCATTACCAAAACCCATACCAAACATGGGGAAATAACCAATACCAACCAACTCCACTATTCCAAGAACCCTATCCTTATCCTCCTCAACAAACTGAAACGCCAAGCATGTCCTTAGAGGACATTGTGAAAAGCATTGCCACTTCTACCCAAATTTTCCAGGAAACAACTCAAGCTAGCCTCAAAAGCTTAGAGCAACAAATAACACAAATTTCTCAATCATTGAGTATAGTGGAATCTCAACACAAATTACCATCTGAAGAGAGCCCATGTCATAACGCATGTTGCATTCCTTTGAAAGATGAGAAAACTTTTGATGGCCCAAGAGTGTTATATGAAGAAGAGGAAGAAGAGGAAGAAGAAGTAGAAGTGGAAGAGGTTGTTAAAGAAGAAGAAGAAATTGAAAAGCTGACAATGAAACTATAGAGGAAGTGATATGGGTTAATGAAAGAGAGGTTGAGCCACCCACTACCATTGAGAAACTAACTCCATTGGTATACCAACCACAAGAGCCAGAAGCGATAAATTTGTCGGACTCTTCAAAGGATACGTATCACAAGAAAGAAGACGCCCAAACGGTCACCTACTCAAAAACCATGTCCAAGAGTTTAGAAAAGAAGGAAGAGTTGGTAACCTTAATGAACAAGTACAAGAAAGAATATGGTTGGATGATTGCTATTATCAAAGGTCTGAGTCCGGTATGGTTCTCCCGTAAAAAGAAAGTCAAATACAAGAAAAGAGTCCCAATGGAGGTGTGGAAATTAAAAAATGTAGACACGGGGCAAATTTGCAAGGTTAATGGACATCGATTGAAGCCATTCAATGAAGGTTTTGATTCAAATGTCCAAGATGTCGTCCATTTGGACGCCCCAAAGTGTTAAAGTGAAGTTTGGAGGCGTCTCGCCAAAGACGTTAAAGAAGGGCATTTTTGGAAAGCATTGTGTTTTCGTGTTTTTAATTTGAACAAAATGAGTTTTGAAGATGTTTTTGGGATTCAAAAGAGTTGTTTTTTGAAGAAATCAAGAGTTTCTAGGTGTTTGGGGCTGTCCGAAGCAAGAACGGGTGAAAAACGAAGAAAAATGAAGCGAAAATGAAGATCAGCATCAGCGGGTTGCACGACCCGCGTGCTGTTGCGCAGGTGGGTTGCGCGGCCAGGTGTGATGAAGCGACATTGGCCCAAGACTTAACTGCAAGGTCTGCGCGACCCGCGTGCTACTCTGCGCGACCCGCGCACTGTGCTGGGCAATTTGGGCTATTTTTGGCTATTATTTGACCAGGTGTTGACCAAAGGTTTTAATGAGTTGACATTTTGACTTTTTGTGACCAACATTGATCGAAATTGACCCTTTTTGACCCATAGATTAAAATGTTCAGCTTCCCTTCTTCTTCATTTAATCATCTTGACCTCCCACTCCATTCCTCTTATATAACCTTCCAGCAACCACCTCGCCGGAAAATTCAAGATTGTCGGAATTCTACCGGTCGTAATTTCACGAAACCACCGCCACAAACATCTCCCGTCATCCAACCCTCCGATTTAGGTCATTTTTGCCCTTACCTTAAGCATTGAGGACAATGCTTGTTCTTAAGCATGGGGTGGGGCATTTCATTTTCCTTTTATATTTTTTTTCCATGCATTTTTAATTAGGTTGCATAACATTTTAGATTTAAGCTAATTTTCATTCATTTTTATAAAATCCAAAAAAAATTTATTTTTTCTTTTTCACCTTTTATATTTTTGCATAACATTTAGCTTAGGCATTAACATTCATGCATTTTTGTTGTCTGTTTATTCTCACCCCTGGATGCCATGGAATAGGTTCACAGTTATTGTATCATTATTGGTCCAGGATCTTGTTGTTATCTCACCCATCGAACCGGGACCATTAGCTGCAGTTTGGGATTTCATACTTGGGATCAGATGCTGGTAGCTTAAAGGGGTAAGTGATCATGGCCAGGTAGTTTTCATGAAGAATTATGCATACAATACTAATGACTGTAGGATATACTATAGCAATGGATGTCTTAGCCTTGCGGTCACTCCCGCCGAGAGGATCACACTTGATCATGTTTGAATTGTTAGGATGAAGCACTAGTGCTTGTCCCCGAGTAGAATCCATATCCGGTCTCTTTACATCACCATATCTTTTTGCGATTTTCTTAGGATTTTAGAGAAGTCTTTTAGTCCGCATGTGGACATTTTCATTATTTTTGAAAAAAAAAATCACAAATTTGAAGAGGAGCTTACATTATATCTTTATGCTCCACACATGGTCATTTTCTCGCTTAGACCATTCGGATTATATTACTACCCTTTCGGTTCCACTTACACACTTTAGGAACCAAATTTTGAGTCAAAGGGTTGTTATTACATTACCTTCAAGTATAAAAAAAACAAAAAAAAAAGGGGGCAGGCAAATTCCCAGCTGCAGAAATCTGAGAAGGGTGACCGGTTCAATTATTGAACTAAATCTTCTAACATTTTGGTCACCCAACGTTTGATATTCATTTATTTAGGTATGTTTTATTGTATATAGATCGAATTGTTTTTCGCAAATTGGTGATGTTAGGGAGACTGTCGAGTCAGATACTACGGGAGGTTTGGGCCAACACCAAGTGATCCGATTCCTACAACGGTGCCCGAGCGATTAAACCTAGTTACACATGAGAGAAACCGGAAAATGTGAGATCAGAGTGTACACTTACAGAAGAGCTCCACCCGAGCCCATCCAGCTGCTTTCTCCCTACTACAGATATTCTTCATTGTATGCATGTTCCATTGAGGCTGCAACTGCTCATCCCTCCTTACTCACCTAAAGGAGTTATCCTGGTTGTGGTTTATGGTCCCTTTGTCATCGGATGAAAAATTCGTGAGGTAATAGCAATATCAATTCTGACCATGTTGACTAACGGTGATCAGGTTCTGCGGCTCTATCCATTCTTTTTATTTTCTCTAGGATAGTTCATCCCGAGTTCATTTTAGTCTTGTCTTACTTGAGGACAAGTAAGGTTTAAGCTTGGGGTGATTTGATAGTTAGCTTTGTTTACTTCTTTTTATAGTTTATTCTAGCATATTTCATCCATAATCTAGTTAATTTTCATGCATATTTTCCTTTTTGTTATTTTGTGACTATTTCGGGCACTTTCTAGTTTCGTGAGCTTTATTGCAGATTTCATGGAGACTAGTGGAGCGGGAATGTTCGGGACGTATGGAAAGCGATGGGAATTGGTGGAAAACAAGGATCTTAGGCTTGATGGGTGGTGGAGATGATGCATGGAGCGAGCTTGATGATTATTTGAAGGCTTGGAGAGAAATAAACATTTAAATTTGCAAGATGCGGGAGTGTATTCAAGCATGCATAGATTATTAATCGGGCGAGTTTACGAGCTATGAATCATTTGGACAAGCCAAATTGGGCTTAAATTGAAGAAAACTTGAAGAAAAATGGGCTAGGAGCTGATTGGGCTCGCACTGGGCCAAGTGGGCTAAGCTATGGAGGCCCAAAACCTCAAAGATGCTACATTCAGGGACCACCCGCGCAACAGCACGCGGGTCGCGCAACCTCCTGCAGGGGCAGTTTCGGAAATTCTTCTTTTGAGCTATTTGAGGAAGGTTGGTGCCCATCTTTTGGAGACTCTTGGACATCCGATTTTTGGAGATTCTCTCTGGAGTTTTGAAGACTTTTGAAGGCCAAGAACACTTGAAGAACATCATATTTTTACCTCTTGATTCTTGCTTAATGTTTGGTACAATTTTCTCTAACTTTGTTTCTTTGGGTTTAGCCATGCTTGGCTAAACTAATCTTGGTTAACTTTTGGTTAATCCTTTAAACTTTTGTTGAATGTTGAAGAATCCATGAACATGTTCTTAAATCTTTATGGGAATGTTTTGTGTTTTAACATCTTATCACTACTTGTATGTTTTAGTTCATGAGTTTAAATGTGTTTGTGGTGATTAGTTGGCTAATTTCTTGATTAAGTAAAGGATCCTCAAATTAGCAAGCAACAAATGATTTTTGTGTTGTTTTTGCTTCACACAATCATAAAAACATTTCCTCCAACATGGTGGTGAAAGCATTTGACCCCTCTTGGATTTGGTGACTTTTTGGTTCTTAATGCTAGTTGACTTTCACTAATTACATGCTATTTGGAATTAGTGACTTTGACTAAGGAAATTGTTATGAGCTTCTCTAGCCATTTCAACAATTAAGAAAAGTCTAGGTAATCTCAAGCTCATTGGATTACTATAGCCAAATTAAGGATTTAAATCAAAGTATTGCACCATTGGATTCTAATGATATGTTCATCAAAAGTCAAAGTGAGGAAACTTTAAGCCAACCATCTCTCCCTTATTGATTTTACATCAAACTCTTATTTTTGTTGCATTTGTCTATTTAAATCATAGTTAATTCTAGTTTGTTTCAAGTATTTCAAAACACCAAAACCCCCCACTTTATTTTTATTGTCATTTTACAAGTATTTTTACAAAGAGATTTTTCATAGAGTTATAAATTGAACCGATCTCCGTGGATTCGATCCCTTTACCACTATACACTATTTTAGTGTGTAATATTTAGGGCTATTATTTGTGTTGGTCTCGACAACCACCACAATGCCCCTTGCTCCAAGCCTCCTAGCCTTCAAAAGTCTCTTCCATAACACTCTTTCAAGGCCCCAAAGCTCACTAATTCACTCACAATCGAATATTAGGGTTTCTGGACTTCAAGGAAGAGTAAAGAGGCTGGGGAGAGGGTATAATGTCCTTTATATAGGGCTCATCCTCCGAAATTAGGGTTTTCTCCACACAACACCAACTCGCCGAGTCCAACCGCCGACTCGCCGAGTTGGCCACTTAACACGCGACCAGAATCGCGACTCTACTCGCCGAGTCCACCCATGGACTTGCCGAGTTCCCCTTTCACATTTACACTTTGAACCCTGAACCTGCACTTCTGAACTCGGGATGTTACAATTTTCCCCCACTTAAATTAGGCTTCCTCCTCGAAGCCTACGGCAACACAACTCCAGAACTACTCTCGCAATGCACCACCTGGCATTAACCAGACCAGGTTCCTCAAAACACAACCACCGAAACCCAAAACCCAACTCTCCCCTTGCGGTGTCCTGACCACCGCTTCAAGCCGGACACCGGCCACATCCTTTGATAACCACACTTATCATCCGAGTACCACTCCATGATACTTCACTCGCTCCAAAACACAACAATTACTTGACTCATACGAGCTAGAAATAACCCTGAACCACCGGGATCCCGACCTAAGACCAACTTTATCCACTCCATGTTGACAGGATGACACATCCTTCAGCCTCAGAGCAACTCCCATGAGTTCTACTCCGTAATCTCATACCCATGCTGAACTGGCTCTAGCATCCTCGGGTTGGGAAAACCCGATACACTGACGACACCTCCAAACATCCCCCGGGATGAATTACCACCACATACATAATTCCCTGATCAAAAACAAACTAGGAATCCAAGACTCCATCCCTGCATCCCTTCCGAGCCTCTTGGCTCTACACCCTCGGAATTCCTTTCGAGACCTCAGCTGACATCCAACCCGGATGTGATTCCATACCACCGCCGCAACACACTACTCAATAACCATAATTGGAGCACCCCAATCATAACTCCGCACTACTGCTTTCACTTCCGTGAACTCTCACTCCCTCCCGGAGCTTCATTCCTTTC
Organism: Lactuca serriola; assembly: GCF_051521515.1. Taxonomy (NCBI): domain Eukaryota; kingdom Viridiplantae; phylum Streptophyta; class Magnoliopsida; order Asterales; family Asteraceae; genus Lactuca; species Lactuca serriola. Next base: position 144,598,563 of record NC_136409.1, read on the forward strand.
CCTTTCCTTACCATGGAAATCCACTTGGCTGCCTTGACACTACCACAAGTGTCATGGTGCTCACCCAATACTATACCATCCCCTTATAGCATAACCGCTATCTCATGCATTACACATGCTCTAAATTCGCTCGCAAGGACTCTCGAGTCGATGCACCACCTTCCGCTAATCACGATCAATACCCGGGGCCAGACCTTCTGATGCTATCGCATCACGACATACTCATTCCAAATCCTCATACAGATCTATCAACACATGCATAGTCTTCAGCATGACTGGACCGCCTTACCAGGCCTTCAGTCAATCTGGACCACTCTCAGGACCTTCAGCAGGTCTGGACCGCCCTCTAGGGCCTTCAGCCTGTCTGGACCATTCTCCGAGCCTTCGGCCTGACTGGTACGCCCATCGGCCTTCAGTCTATCCGGACTGCTCAACTAGCATCCAACACCCCGAATTATCCCTCCAAGAAAACTCTCCCATGCATACTGTTCTAGCCCTCTAGGGGCTCTAAACTCTGGCTCCATCCTACATACTCAAACCCGGCCTGATCCCAGGCCTTCCACAATCAATCACCCCTTTCTCACAAAAACCTTGGTTTGTATCCCGTCTCGTCTGCCTGTCACTTGCTCATACCAGCCTACGCTCTTGGCTGACCGAACCGCTGTTGAATCCCCAACAGCTAATCGACTACTCATGTTTATCGATCTTCCATAGAATTTCCAATTCTCCCCCACTTAGAGCATTGACCACCAACCACCGGTCGTCATCACCGACAACCTTACACAACACAATTCCTTACACGCGAACTTATTCCCACTAGAACGAGCAACCTTCACAAAATTACATATCAACACAGATCATCTCGGACATCGAAAGAAACCCGACACTCAGCAAACCACTTCTCAGATTGCAGATGTTACCCGACATTCAGACCAAAAGACAGATTTCCCACTAAAAATCCTCATGAATGATAACCAACGAAATTCCCAACATCAAACCCATAACCACACCATAACCCTCAAGGAACAATGAATACCATACCAAAAATCACACAACGAGACTAGCAGTTATACAATACTCCAAAATAATCACAAGATAACAAGACATCAAGAATGAAACATACCCGCAGCTGCATCCGGCACTGCCCTGACCTCCTCTGCTGTAAGCTGAAAAACACGAACCTGAGCCCTCGGGGGCTCCGCTCCACCCTGACCTCCACCCGTAATCCTCAAAGTGGCCGGTGCTGGAGCCTGCACCGGTCCTGAAGCAAGTTGTGGACAGTTGACCCTCAAGTGTCCAACCTGATGGCAATGATAACAAATCCTCAAATCCCGAACCGGGGCTGTCTGCCGACAATCCCTCGCATAGTGACCCTCCTTTCCGCACTTGCGGCATGCACCACCAGACCTACAAACTCCGGTGTGACCCTTCCCACACCTTCCACAAGTGTGGCTGTCCTGATCTCCCAATCTAGAATCAATGGTCTTGGACCGTTTCGGCGCCGGTTGCGACTGCACCAGAGCCTGTCTCTGCTCTCGCAACTGCAACTCAATCTCCAACTTACGCCGCCTGGCGGCCTCCTGCAACTCCAACAAGGTCTCGCACCTCTGCGTAGACACAAACTGCCTGATATCCCTCTTGAGCATACTCAAATATCGGGACATTTGAGCCTTCTCCGAGGCGAACTTAGGGCAAAACATTTCCCTCTCAGTGAACATCATGGTGATCTCCGTCACCGACTCCAAATCATGCTTCAGCTCCAGGAACTCCTGAGCCAATCTCTCCCTCTCAACCCGCGGAACATAACGAGTGCTAAACATCTCCCGGAACTGATCCTAAGAAACCGTAGCCCTCTGCGCATCCGAATATGACCCCGTGGTCAATCTCCACCAATCCTTCACCCCGAACCTCAACAGGTTCAGAGCACACCTCACCCTCTGATCAGCAGGGCATGAACACGTGAAGAAACACCCCTCCACGTCCGACAACCATCTCATAGCAACAATCGGGTCCTGAACTCCATCGAAGGTAGGAGGCTTCGTATTATCGAAGTCCCGATAATGAAAACCTCGACCGGCTCCTCCCCCTGCTGCTACTACAGCCGCTGTAGCCGCCGTGGCAGCCGTCTCTATGAGAGCCGCATAGCGCTCATCAAAATACTCAACCATGACGGTCTTGATCGACCCAAACAGCTCCGATAACTCGGTCCGGAACAACGCAGCAACCTCATCATGCGGGATCTCACGAATCCTAGCATCCAACTCGTCTGTGCTCATCTGACCAATAACCTCAGGCGGTACTGACCCACCCTGACCGCCCTCTCCTGCTCCCAATCCTGACCCGGATCCGCTCCCAGCATGCCTCGTAACCACAATACTGAAAAACATCGCAAGATCTCAGATACTTCCCACTATTCCGGGAACCAACCCCCACCCAACCCTAGAGGTCGTGGCTTCTTTGATACGCGTATGGGTCCTGTGCTTTCAGTAGTACGGGCCCATAATACCTTCCACACCTACCCATATTTATATCAATTATCACCACAACACCCTATTGAAGAACATACATAACAAGCACTCAACCCTCACTCCTAGAGGAACACTGGAAATCTCCCACAGAAGGAACCCTAGGCTAGCAGGCATCATAAATCAGGCAACATTATCATGAAATCATGAAGATCCCTAGCCTAGTACTAGCATGTTTTTCTATCATAGCTCAAAACAAATATCATGTATGGTATTTTGGGGTTACTTACTGGCTCTGGCTGATCGTACATCCGCGTCCTCCTTTACTCATTTTGAAAACCATTTTAAAGTCTCTTTTGAAAACTCTCATTGATTTAAGATTGGATTCACACGAATGTTCCTCCAATTCACTCAAACCAAGGCTCTGATACCAACTTGTAACACTCTAAAAATTTCAAACAATTTAAACTTTTCAAAAACAACCCGGTTTCATAAACTTATTACAAAAAGGTTTTCAATACAGTTATTATCAGAGTCTTCCCAGAACCACATCATAAAACATAATCATGAGGAGCGGTACGATCAAGCCTTTGCCTTGCCACAGTCTCCTGAAGAACCTGAAAAACATTAAACCTGAAAGCTTAGTGAGATACCCCCAAAATACCAACCACATATACCATACACGCACAACATGCCATATCATAACAGAATACAGAACAACCATGCACTTCGGGTCTACTGTGTGACTTGTCCGCCGCGCTGGCCTTCAGTCCACCTGGCTCACCCTCCGAGTCTAGCCATATACATCGAGTCTACAATGTGATTGGTCCGCCCGCACCGGGCCTTCAATCCACCTGGTCCACTCTCTAAGTCTACAGTATGATTGGTCTGCCCGCACTGGGCCTTCAGTCGGCCTGGTCCACTCTCCGAGCCTCGGCACGTCTGGTCCGCCCTCTTGGGGCCTACAGCCTATCCGGACCGCTCGCTGGGCCTTCGGGATAACTGGTCCGCCCTGGGTATGTTGGCCTACAGCACAAAGCAGGACCCGCCTCAACCCAACCCCAATCCAACAACCATGTGCACATAAACATTCAATCATATAACAATTCACATCCAATCAAACCGATCTAGCTGATCACATAGCATAACATCATCCTAACCAGGATACCGACCTAACCGGTCACTAGCATATACCATCCTAACTACCAGGATTCAAACATAGCAAAGCAATAACAACGATACCCGGATCACAATCCGATAAAGGGCCGGCCTTGGTGCCGTAGACCTTGTCGATATAGTGAGGATAACTCACCTCGCAACTACCGACTGAAAAGATAAGACCAAGAGGCTTCGATCACTGACACAATCTCCACCACTAGCCAACACCAACACTGAACTCAAAACAAAAGCCAACAATTACCACAATGCCCCTGGAAGTCAACTGGTCAACCCTTGGTCAAAGTCAAAGTCAAAGTCAACCTCCTGACTGACTCTACTCGCCGAGTCATCCCGATGAATCGTCGATTCCCCATGCTCAGAACTTCCCCAATCCGCGACTCAACTCGACGAGTCACCCCGAGACTCGCTGAGTCCAACAACTCTGAGTCCCCTCGCACTCAACTCACCGAGTCCTCCCTTGACTCATCGATTCACGGCTCAACCAGAAGAAGGTTAGGACCTCACGACCAGACTCGCCAAGTCCAAGAACAGACTCACCGAGTTGTTCTTCCAACTCATCGAGTTCCTGCCCACCTTCATGCAACTCGCCGAGTACACCCTTGTGACTCGCCGAGCACCCCTAGATCTTAATCCATACAGAAGCTTTCCAGGCCATGCAGATGATCCAAACCATAGATCTACCCTTCTACAACCCATCCATCACGTAAAGTGGCAAACTTTACGTGAATCCAAAGAGATCTAAGCATAAGACACTCTAGGGTTAGGGTTTGGGACAAGATGGCTTCACCAATCACTCAAGAACATGGACTTTACTGCACTCTAAACCTTCTCCATTCCAGATCTGAGGTAGCAACCTCAGATCTAACCTCCAAACTCAAAACACCACATGCTATCTTTTCCAAAAACTCCAAAATGATGAATAATAGCCCAAGCAACGAAATAATACCTCAAAAGAAAGTTCCAACAGAAGAGAAATCTAAATCCTTGCAAAGCCCCTTGCTCCAAGCCTCCTAGCCTTCAAAAATCTCTTCCATAACACTCTTTCAAGGCCCCAAAGCTCACTAATTCACTCACAATCGAATATTAGGGTTTCTGGACTTCAAGGAAGAGTAAAGAGGCTGGGGAGAGGGTATAATTTTCTTTATATAGGGGTCATCCTCCGAAATTAGGGTTTTCTCCACACAGCACCAACTCGCCGAGTCTAGCCGCCGACTCGCCGAGTTGGCCACTTAACACGCGACCAGAATCGCGACCAGAATCGCGACCTTACTCGCCGAGTCCACCCATGGACTCGTCGAGTTCCCCTTTCCCATTTACACTTTGAACCCTGAACTTGCACTTCTGAACTCGGGATGTTACAAATAATATCAATCACCATCTCTTCATCGAAGTTAACATTTAGCTTCAGCATGTGGTCAACATATCTCTGCATTTTCTGCAGGTGAGCAGTGACAGACTCTCCGTCCCTCATTTTGGTAGTGTTCATCGAAGTGATGATCTCGTACCTCTCCTGCCTGGCACTTTGGTGGTACCTGTCCAGTAAATCCTGATGCATATCATAGGGATAGAAGTCCTCGTAGGACTTTTGGAGTTCGACAGTCATAGTCGCGAGCATGATGCAATGGACTTTCGTAGCATCGTGCTCGTTGGCCTCAAAGGCGGCGATTTACCTCCTTCAGTTCCTTGTCGAGGACATACTCTTTGTCCTCGTAGCAGGTAACCATTCGAATATTGCAGATCCAATCACTGAAATTGGTCCCAACGAAAATCACCCTCCCACACAAATTCATGAGTGAGAACGAGCCTGAAGCGTTGTTGTTGTTCGAGTTAGACATCTGAAAAGAAAAGAGACAAAGTTTGATTAGATAAGAATCCCCAATTAAACACCCAAATAAGAAATTAGGCTAGGATCCAACAACATTATTCACAACTTAAAAGAGCGATTTCGTAATTTAAATTGCAAATAATTTGAAGTTAAGTGAATGACAATTCACTAATTTCCACCATGAAAAACAAAAGAAAAATTAAGTTTTAAATGTATTCAAACTCCTAGATCATTTTAGATTTATTAAACTTTTCAATGGGATGTTTAAATCTCGATATGTCCTTCAAGTTTGTGACTGGGATACCGAGGATAACAAACAAGGTGTAAATAACCATGCAAATGTACTTGGTTCCCCCAATGTTACAGTCACCTAATCAATGTGTCAGTTATCCACACATGCTCCATTGATCTATGAAAAACATAGAGTCACCATTTGCCACCTTTGCTAGACCCAAATTAGTGTGCCAGTTAACCACACACGCTCCACTAACGTCTTGGAAAGGGTACAAAGTGTAATTTCATGGAATAACATCATTTTCATATTTTTCCTAAAGTAACTAAGATTGGGAATTTATAAAAACATTTAGTTATTTTGTATAATCATTATTATTTTAATGAGGAATTAGTTGTCCTATCCTACCCGTTCGACTAACGACCCTCCACCAATCAAGGAAGCGGTGGGTGAGAGTGGACACCCATTAGACTGCCATTTTATAGGCAGCAACCTTATACCCCCCTTATAGATCGGCTTTATGAATGAGGCCTACTAACGATAAGACTAGCATTTATCTTATACATATATAATAATTATTCTTATAATATTATAATAGTATATGGGTGAATTTTAAACTTGTAAAATTCTAGGGTTTAAAATTTAAATGTTTCAAAATTAAACTTTTAATCAAAAATTTAAATTCCTAAAATTGAGGGAAAGTTTTGAAATATTTCAAAACTATCTAGATCAAAATACAAATAATACAATTAAACAATCAATTGGTGATTATCTAATTTTGACCTAATCCAATTTCATGCAAGATAACTGATCAAATAATTCAAATAATTAGGATTTATCAAATAAGACAATAATTATCTAATTAAATGATAAATATCTTTTATTTTGACAAAGATAATCACAAGGAATCAATAAAATTTGGATTTTATTAATTAAAAACAATTATGGTAATTATCCCAAGTCAAAATAAGCCAAAATCCCGAAATTCTCTCTGTCTGACACCCCGACTCGTCGAGTCCCTTACAAAACTCGTCGAGTTCATCTGACTCGTCGAGTTCAGTTTGGGACGTCTCGACAAGTTTGTCAGGCAGAAGGCAGAAAAATCGATTTCAAGCAATGAATAAACATATAATGCATCAAATACAATAGAAACCAAGCAAGGCTCTGATACCACTGATGGATTTTGAGCAAAAGAACATTCATATGTGCACATGCAAAACCCTAAAGCTTTGGATCTAGGTTTCTCTATTGTACATCCAAATTTATCCAAAGCTTACAAACTCTAGATCTAGCATAACAAAATCGAAATAACATATAAAGAAGTTTAGATATTTACCTTTTGATTATTGCAAGAATCTTCAAGCTTTGAGGGCCTAGTATCACAAGTGTAATACCTCTAATTGCTTACAAACACCAAGGCAAGAAGATGATATAGAAGAGAGGGAATGGAGGCACAATTTCAGCTCTAAGAACTTCTCAGGGTTTTTGGTAGCCGAATTTTGTAGCCCTAGGGGTCCTTATATACTTGAGTTGCTAGGATTTCAGCCAAAACCCTAATTGGATAATTTAGGCCTTAAGCAGTCCAAGGAACCTTCTGGAATAAGGCTTGGAGGATTTCAAGGTGGCCTTCCACCTTAATTTCGTCCCCCTTATATCCATAAGGATCCACAACCCAAATCCAATTATCTTATAATTAGCAATACCAGTCCCCTTTAATTAATTAATCTCTTTTAGCCACAAAATTATTTTTTAATTAATTCTTGACCAATATTAATTAAAATAATAAGATTTCTCTTTTAATATATTATTTTTATAATATATTAATATATCATAATATCCTCTATCTCCATAAATCATCCTGACAGGTTGCTTTGGTGAAGGCAACCCAAAAGGACCATGCTACAACCGGGTAAAATACATACCAAATATAGTTATGGACTTAAACACTAATCCAACACTCTCCTACTTGGATACGTCTAATAACTATAAATGCAAGTACGACTTCAGGATCCGATTAGCAATCGTAGCTCTCAAAAGCTGTTGTCGAACTCTGACTCGTCCTTTAGACAAGGGATCGTATAATCCTATGTTCTCAAGATATCATGCGGACAAATACATGGAACATAGTCATTGTCCAACAGTTTGTTTCTCGATCTCTGATTCGTCTGACATAGAACTTAATTAAACACATCAACTCAGTCCTGACTGGACCCGACACATAAGTTAAACCAAATCATCGAGGGGCCCAAATATCTCTTTTACCCTCTTAGGATAAAAGGAACATATAAACTTCGACTTATATGTATTTACTATTCACTCATCAAATCATGCACAACAATGCATTTTATAACATCAAGTTACTGATGCGTTTACACATTATCAATGCACAACCAATTCACAAACAATAAACCGGAGGGTCCAACCCGAGTTGTGGGACTGGAGGTTTTCCACTGAGACAAAATCGGAGGGTCCAAACCAAGCTGTGAGACCGAAGGGTCCTCACTAAGACACATGACCGGAGGGTCCACACCGAGACGCATGAGACTGGAGGGTCCATACCGATTTATAGCCATGAGAGGCTTATTATTTGTGTATGTGGTATTTTGGGGAAGTCACTAAGCTTTGTGCTTACCGTGTGGTGTGATATGTGTTTCAGGTACTTCTCAGGACCGCGGGAAGGCGCCGACATGATTGTATACACCTGTTCGAGACTATGTTGAGGATTCTGGGAATTGACTTTCGTTTGTGGATTTATGTTGACATTGAGACACTTGTGGTTTTTATGAAATGTAATATATGAGTTTTATGTGTTTTAAAAATGAAAAATTTGGTTTGAAAATTTACGTCATTACAAGTTGGTATCAGAGCCTTGGTTTAAGGGATTTGGATGCACGTTAGGGTATGTCTAGACTCAAATTGAAGATTTGAGAAAAAATTTCAAAAGAAATGATTTTTCTAAACCGAGTAAGAGATTTTAAGAGAAAACGAGAAGGAACAGTATGTACAATCAGTCAAAGCCCGAACGGTGGTTTCCCAAAATATCCTTAACTGTTTACTTTTCGAGATATTTATGAGATACTTATGAGATATTAGAAATGCATGCTAGAGAGTAGGCTAGGTATTTCATATTCTAGGACTAGAGTTGCCTGATTTGTGATGCCTTAGCCTAGAAGATGTTTTTGAGTAGTGTTATCTGTTATTTGCTTTGAGTATGTGCTGAGTTCTGAGTCGAGAGATAAATATATAATATTTATATATTAATAAATATTACTTTATTGTATTATTAGTTTTTATAACTAATTTTTTTAAATTCATTTTTATTGGATTAATTCTTTTTTTGGACAACATCGCCATCATTCTAATTTATTCTAAAAAAAAGTTTATCCATTCCACCACTATTAGACATAAATCGGATCAAAAATCACACGTTGGGTTATAAAATAACAACGTAATATCAACTTGAAAAACAATAAACTAAAAACAACATAATTGACATTGTATTTGGATTTTAATTGACTTGTGTTTAATTACTTTATATGATAAGTTGTTTTTGGATTTTTAAATTATTATTGTGTACTTTTGATTTTATATGAAAATTTATATGTTTTTATAATTATTCAATAATTTCATCCAGTATAGAACAACATGGTAATATAGTTATTTTTTATCGTTCAACACAATCAGTTAGATTTACAATCAAACAGTTATGTTTCTTTTCCAATTAAAGAACTTTATCAGATATCACTTTTCCAAACATAAACTATCATACGAGACCTTCCAAACAGAAAGTATCAACGGTGACCTTAGCATTTAAAATGTCGATCCCAATATACTTGCATATAAAAACCATCTAAGACTTGTATCTATTCACGAATTGGGAAGGAATCAAAAGGGTAAATTACATTACATACGAAAAATAAAATACATATCAATCATCAGAAACATCATTATCTTAATCAAAGTGTATAATACCATCATACACCTCAACAATGAACAAAAATAAATCGAACAGTTTAAAATACAGCATCTTTCCAAAGGGGAAGTGAGCCTTTCCCCCTTTAACAGATGGATTTATTGTTGTAGAATGCATTGAATACGATTAAAAACAAAACTAATTGACTCACCCATTTAATGTAAAGCAAAAGTAAAAGCAAAAAGAAACAAACTAATTAAATAAAAAATTATCATGCCTTCATTAAAAACCTCTTCAATTCTTCCCATTTATAAATACATTCACTTGCCAACTCTCTTTCACAATAACAAAAACCCTCTTCGTGGCTCGAACCCAGCATCCTAACCTAACCCTGAACCGAGTCAGGCTCATGGCTCGAACCCAGTTGAGTCAATGGCTCGAACCATATGTTAGAATGAGACCCTTTTGTTTGCTAGTGCTGTTTTTTGTGTTACAAGGAGTAAAGTGTTCTCAAAAGCAGCAAAAGCTCTATGATTTCAAAACGAAGCTTCACCAATATTCATCCCATTTTCGTCTTCTTTCATCTTCTTCCGATGTTGTAAAGGTACACATTTTGATGCGTGATGTACAGTTTGTTTTGCTTGTGGATTGTGGAAGTCGTCATTTTCTGATTTTTTCTGTTAGAGCTCCGGTAGGGTGTTTTACCCAATTGGGTATGGCGGAGACCCGAGTGGCGTGGAGGATAGTACGGAGGCGATTATGGGTGCGGTGGCGGATGCTGCCCTAATTGATAACGGGCAGCAATTGCTGCCCGGAGTGAAGGATTTGGGTGGCGCCATTGTTGATCTTCAAGGTGGCAGCTTTAAGATCTCTAAACCGGTTGTTCTTCCTCCTAACTCCGGCAATCTTGTGGTAAATTTCCCAAATTGTCCTTTCCTCTTCTTTTAATGTTTTTTTGACTTTCACTTAATTTCATGTCTAATTTAGTAAATATGGACTTTGTGCATGTCATGTGCACGAAAGTTCTCCTATTTTGAAATATGGCAATATAACATAACCAATCATATTATATGTCAAGCAAAATGTCAAATGATCCTCATAAATAGTCCTACTATTGGATGTCATTATGTTTTATGTTTTATAGGAATTATTTATTAATAAAACATTTAAATTTTGTTTGACAAATATAAAAATATTATATTACATGAATTACAGGAGATAAATGAATTCGTTTGTCAAATATAATGGTTAAAAGTATTTAAAACGAATATAAATGAATAAGCGATCTGACTTTTTGTGTTTCATATGTTTCGCATTTTCTTGTCTAATTTATTGAAAATAAAACGATTTTGTCACGTAAAATGACCAAAAACTATTTAACATTTCTATGTTAACCCATAAATAGCAATCAATCCGATAAAAAAGTGAATGCTTAAATAATCATAAACATAAATGATATAAAAGAGTATTTTCTTGTCTCTTATATTATACTAGTATATTATAATAATGTTTACTTTCATATCTATCGATGTCGATTATGTTACTGTTACGTATGCGGTGGAACGACCGGGTTTTTTCAAACTTTATTCCGACAAAATAGTAGCATGCATAGAGCGCACATTAGCAAAAAGTGTTTCTTTTCTATTGTAAACATCAGGTTCATTACTTTTTTTTAGACGTGTCATCAAAGTATTATTAATTTATTAATACACTTTCTACTTTTGTTTTGAATTTATAGTGATCACAAAAATATCTTGAAGTTTTTCATATCATCTAGAGATAATTTTATTTTATTTTAAAAGATTATACTAAAAAAAATTCAAATGACTCAAAATAAACCAAATATTCAAACCTAAAACTTCACTTTGACAGTTTGATTTGATGTGCGAAATGTAGTACGTGGAGTCCCGTGTTAATTGAATGTAGGGCTCGGATGTTTATGCTTCTAGTTCTAGTCTCTTGACACGTGCCTATGTTATTTTAATCCTCAACAACAATAAATTATATTTTTTACCCTTGAAGTTTATAAAAACTTTTCAATAATCTTTTAATTTAAAAACATTACAATAGGAAACAAATACTATGGAGATGTTTCATATATTTTTTTACTAGGTCAGGTAAAAAAAAGTTGAGTTTGACCCGATTAAATTCAAATTTTTGATATCATATTTGTCTATGATTCGTTTTTGGATTCTCTGAAATTTCTATCACTAGATCTTTTATGCAATTAGATCTCACTTAATCAACAGTTATCAAACAATCCTAAAAAACATTTATCAAGAGTTAACTAAATTTCACAATACCATATATTAAAAACAAAAACTTTAATGTTTTCCTAATAAAATACCATGATTTTTGTGAAATATTTACTATTTTATAGTAAGAAAAAAATCATTTGCACTGGGAATAAGAATTTCCCAATAAGCAATATAAATTTTACAGTTTTTTTTTTTTTTTTTTTTTTTTTTTTGTTATTCCACAGTCTAATCTCATTTCGCAATGATTAAGTGCATTTAGCAGTCCATGCCTATTTGCAATGAATATTGCATTTTTCAGTGGGTCACTAATAAATACTTTAGAAATAAGTAAAATTTTTGGGTATTATTTGACAAATAGTTAAGAAAAATGGTTATTTTAGTTTTTTATTTAAAAGTAGTATATTCAATTTTCAAGTTAATGACAAAAATACCCTTGCTTTACAGATTCAAGGAGGTACATTACGAGCATTCAACACGTTCCCATCCGACGGATACCTCATCGAATTACGGTCACCGAATTCCCCAAACCCCGCCAAAACCACCACCAACAACTCCGGCGCCGGCGACACCTTCTCCGAATCCAAAACCCGAAACGAACCAATCTACTACGAAGACATCACCTTTCGAGACATCCTCTTCGATTCAAGCAACATCGGAGGAGGTCTTCTGGTAATCGACGCAGCAAGAACTCGCATCAACAACTGCTTCTTCCTCCATTTCATCACCCAAGGGATACTAATCGAGAGAGGCCATGAAACCTTCATATCGAGCTCCTTCCTCGGAGAAATCCCAACCATTGGTGGCGATGCACGTGAGAGGAGTTTTCTGGGAACAGCCATTGATCTCGCTAGTAACGATAATGCGATTACAGATGTTGTTATTTTCTCCGCCGCGACCGGGATTGTGGTTAGGGGTCAGGCGAATATGATCACCGGAGTTCATTGTTACAACAAGGCGACGTTTTTTGGGGGGATTGGGATTTTGATTAAAACGGGAGAAATTCGGGTGGATAATTGTTACATGGATTATAACTCGATTGTTGTGGAAGATCCTTTGCAGGTTCATATCAGTAATGGGTTTTTTCTTGGAGGGGGGAATGTTGTTCTGAGATCTGTTAATGGTCGGATATCGGGGCTGAATGTTGTTAACAATATGTTTTCCGGCGACTCCAGGAGTGTTGTGGAGATAGATGGGGTGTTCACGAGTGTGGATCAAGTTGTGGTTGATCGGAATAGTGTGAAGGGTGGTATGAGGTTGAAGTCGACGGTGGGGAAGATGGCGGTGGTTGGAAATGGGAGCCGGTGGACGGCGGACTTCTCGCCGGTGCTGGTTTTTCCGAATAGGATTAGTCATGTTCAGTACTCGATTTTTAATGGAGGGATGGTGGAAGGGATGGGAGGACATGCAGTGAGAAATGTAAGTGAGAATGTTGTTGTGGTAGAAAGTGAAAAAGAAATTAATGCGACTGTGTGGTTTATGGTTGACCAAAATTCATGAAGTTTTGTGTTTATTCTTCTTTCTTTACTTTATTTAATTCTTTTATGTAATATGTAATAAATTGGTGATTGGTTTTTATAAGTGTCTTTTATATAATATACATATAACTTTTTATAACGAGTTAATGACGCCTTATGGTAACTAACTGTTGTGTTTGTTTTTATTTGGTATTATTTTTTTATATTCAATATAACATCAAACTTGTTGTTTGTGTTTATCATAACTTTTTTGACCGGCTTTTGACCTGTGATAGTCGGTCAAAGGGTTATGGTGAACACAAACAACAAGTTCGATGGTATATTGAGTACAAAAAAAAGGAAAAAGACCAAATGAAAACAAATGCAACAGTTGGGTACCCTCTTGATTCATTTTTTCTTTGTTCATTTACAGCAAATCTCACGTTTATCTTTAATGACTTTATGACATTCATTTTTGCTTCTCTTCAAAACATAACTCACGAAAGAACATTATTCATACATGTACAATTTTGTAATTCACTTGAATATTTGTTAGGGGAATCTTGAATAAACAGGTGTATTTCATGACTACATTTACACTTCTCTTCAAAACATAATCCACAAAAGAACTTTATGAGATTCAATTATGCAGACACATCACCATAATATATCTTGAGATAAACATTTATGCTGATAAATATACCTTTCATACACTGTTATATCCTTTTGCAGAGATGTGTTGACAATTAACCACAGTAAGCATAGCATAGACCATGTTTTAACGAAGTTATCCCTCCGAAACTCTCTTTATATACGTTATGGCTAAAAATTGTTGCAGTCGTTGATAATTTTGCAACTTTTATTTCATTTAACTTTTCGGGGGAAATGAATCAGGAGGGTAACCAACTATTGAGCTCGTTCTCATTTGATCCCTTTCATTTTTTTGTAATTCATATACCATCGAACTTGTTGTTTGTGTTCACCATAACCCTTTGACCGACTATCACAGGTCAAAACGGTTATGGTGAACACAAACAACAAGTTCGATGATATATTGAATAAAAAAAGGACCAAATGAAAACAAACGCAACTGTTAGTTACCTTAAAGAGTCATTATCCATTTTATAATTGTATATTCGGTATTTATTTGGATATTGAAAAGTTGTATTTCGTAAGTTTCAAAGTATGATATTGTTTTTTGAATTTCACTTTTTTCATATGGATTTTGTGAAGTCGTATTTTGTATATATTTTTGTTTTTATTAGAATAGTGGTATAACATGTAGATTTAACATAAAAGTGACCATTAAACTTGATTGCATAAAAATTATTCAAATACAAAAGCCCAATACATCGTCTGGTAATTCTCATTGATAGGAAGCGATAAATGATTTCCTGTATTAGTTTGGTATGTTGCTCGATGCGTGATCCACTATAGATGCCAAATTGAAATCAACTAATTGGTGAATCTTGACATATTAAATGATCTAAGTGTAATTATTGCATGCCCACAAGGTATACCATTTTTTTTTTTGTCATTTCCCGCATTGCAAATTCAACGATTTGTGAATCAAGTAAATGAAAATTCATACAAGGTCAATCTATGAGATGCTAAGGTGGAGTTATTTATTTATTTATATACTAGTTTATAACCCGTGGGAACCACGGTTATACAATTAATTAAACTTTTAAAATAAAAATTAAAAATTATTAAATAAATATGTGAAATTATATCACTTTACAATTTGTATTAAGTTTATTTTAATATTTATTATAATGTTATTAATTTAATGTAATTAGAGTGACAAATTTGAAATTTGAAATTTGAAATGGAAAATCAATAAGTTACAATGACATGCATTAATTATGAGATATAATATGATGACACATGACAAAAGGAGAATAAAATATGCATTAATTAAGAGCCCTAATAAGATGACACATGTCAAAAGGAGAATAAAACTATTCTTTTATTAGATAGGAAAATTTTTATTGACAAAAAACTCTTTTTAAGCGCTTATATCTGTTCACGGGAAAACATTTACGTTTGCGTATTTTCGTAGACTTTGTTTTTTAAAAGCCCATAGACATTAAAATGTTTACGTGTTCTCTTCTCCAAAAAAAAAAACATGAACCAAAGTCTCCTAACACTAAGGCCCTGTTTGATACTCGTCTGACCGAGTCAAGTCAGACATTTTTGGTTGACTCGGCTGTAGCTGTTTGATAACCCTTCTGACTGAGAAATTGAGGTCTGATCCGGTAAGAGAGAAGGAATCGGCTGACTGAGAAAGGAAGACGACTATTTCCACTTGTGCCCTTGTGTGTGTATCCCTGTACGTGTAGGAAGAATCGATCCAACACCCCTTTTGCATCTCGTTTGTAATAGACTCACAGAATTGATCATCCAACACCCCCTTTGCTTTCATAAAATCAATCACAGAATCGATGGACTGTCTCTCTCCACTTCGGTTCGAATTTAATTGCAGGTATGTTTCCCCTTCTCTTTTGCATTTATATCTCTAGCAGTAGTAAGAAATTAACCATCTGAAATCACTTTCATTCATCTTCTCCCAATCAATCAACCATCTGAAATCATATCAGAATCCATATGCTCCTATGTTCTCATTTTTCTTTTGTATCTGCTGGTTGAGTAAAGAAGAAAGAAAAAAAGACATTGATTTTCTCTTGGGGGTAAATGGCAAGGATGTTTTGTTGGTAGTTTAAAGTGGCTACAATTGATGTTTCTTTCACAAGGTTGCTGGTAATTCTCTTGCTTTGGACAATTTTGCCCTTGCACAAGTTTTATCCAGAAAGGCCTTTTGCTCCCCTGTTTAGTATAGACTTTGGACAATTTTGCCCTTACACAAGTTCCTTAATTTAAGCTAAACACTCAAAACCAAAAAGCTTAAATATTCGATTGTCATAATTCTAGATTGCCTGCTGATGTTCCCTTTGTTCAAAACTTGGGGTTCTGTCAAAGCAGATTGTAAGACATCCGGGTGTTTCTAGATCCTGAACCAAATAAGCAATGCTCTCTCTGTTTAAAAATAAGTTGGATTAGGTTTATACTTCAGTTTTCACTTCCATAAAAGTTGGGGATGCGAAATTGGAGGAGATTGATATGCTTCAGGAAGTGACTAAGCAGATTGAAGGGCATACGATTTGTGCACTTGGTGATGCTGCTGCTTGGCCTGTTCAAGGGATTATTAGACATTTTAGGCCTGAGATGGAGAGGAGGATCAGGGAGCATGCTGCTCGGGAGTTGCTCCAAGCAGCTGCTTGAAATCAGGTTTGCAAATTGTTCAAAATACCAATATACTTTACCTTTCTTTTACCAATTTATGAAATATAAAAAGTCTACCTGATTATGGCAGTACCCTCTCTTTAGATTGGGGGTGACTTTTGTGTGTTTAAGGATACAAAGACATCCTATGGTTATTATTGAACGTCAGTTAGCCATATGCTTTTGGACATGTGTCCAAATGTTAATAAGCCGAGTGCATTGTTGTAATCATACAATGGGAGCTTTTTATAACAACATATAAAATGAATATACATGTAAAATGAATGAACTTTCAAAATTCACAAGATATGGTTGTAATGGAGCTTATGCTTATTTAATGGTTCATAGCTTTTATAGTATTTTGTATGAGTATACATGTAAAATGAATGAACTTTATAACAACATATAATAGAAAAGATGCTATGAAACATTAGGATCATCCGAATTTTAAATATATATTTTTCATTTGTTGAACGCTAGTGTAACTACCTGCACCTCTGTTTCTTTTGTTGAAGAATCATGCGGTGCATAATTGAATCAATAAATCCAAATTACATAAATGACCCTTATATTATTTTCCTTTACGCATAAGTATCCAAGTTATAGAATTATCCTTAGAATCCATCCAAACAACTATTTTCAAAAGGTTTTAGTTCAAGCTTTTAACAAAAGTTTTTTAGAAATTATTAAATTTATTTTACAGCTTATTGTTTTACAATTTCTTTTTATAATGTCTATTATTATTATTATTATTATTATTATTATTATTATTATTATTATTACATTGCATAGAAACGTGTAGAGCATCAGGGTAAAATGGTCATTTTGCACCAGTCAGCACATTCGGTCAGATTTTCAATCAAACAACATGATTTCTTACTCAGTCAGAATTTCTTACTCAGACAGACATTTTTCAGTCAGCACTTTCTCAATAAGCAACTATCAAACAAGGCCTAAGATATTTCCCATATGCGTCTTTTAGGCAAATATATATATATATATATATATATATATATATATATATATATATATATATATATTAAAACAAATACATATACACGTATGTTCTTTTTTCCTTCTCTGTTTACTTTTTTACATAACACATTCATACCCCTTTTCTTTTTATTCTAACATATTAAAAATAGTAAATAATTTTATTTATTTCTTTATCATAAAACTAAGGCTTTTATATTTTCTAAGTCAATTAAATAACGGACTAAATTACTCAGCACCTAAACGTTGATTCTTTGATGTTTAGCCCATATTTTTATTTATTTAACTATTGGATACAAATAAATATGTCCATTGTTTTTGAAATATTTACTTGTTTAAAGAACATGATAATACAGCAGACCGGAAATTTTTAGCTCAGTTACATAATAAATTTGATTAGTAGTTAATGTAAAATATGAAATGAACGGTTTTAAAAAATGTTATTGTTGTTGCATGAGTTATATTTTAGTGTTGTAAAACTAGAATTATTTAAATCATAATGTTGAAAAAATGTTTTAAGTTAAAAAAATCAGTTTATTTATATTTCTATTTATTTTAGCATTTTGCAATGTTAAAAAAACAATTTTTGTTTTGTTTTGCAGTCTACAAACATTCAGTCAACCTCTTCTTTTACATATGTTTGCAGAATGTGGTATGCAAAGTGCATACCTTTTACTTCTTAAAAAAACCACCTTAGTACTAGGGATGAGCAGTTTGTTCCAAAGTAGGGATGAACAGTTTGTCCCAAACCTCGATCCGGTACCGGTACCGAACCGTACCGAATTTAAAAATATGGGACGGTACTTGGTACTCCAAATATATAAAATTCAGGATTCGGTACCACTCGTATCGGTACTAGTACCGAAAATCGGTACCATTCCCGGTACCGGTACCGGTGCTTTTAATTCGGTTCGGTACTCGGAATTGACTCTCAATCAAATTCGGTTTTCGGTAAATCGGGAACGGGACGGTTCGGTACCGGTTTCGTCCCACGCTCATCCCTACTGCAAACTGCATACCTTTTACTTCTTAAAAAAACCACCTTAGTGAATTTGAGCCATTGGATCAACCTTGTAGGGGTATTTATTTACTCGTTGTACAAATTGAACTTCTAAACCATAATAACATCACTTGAAATGGTGAATACGTCTGTTTCACTGACTTTTAAGTGGGTTTGAATTATTAATTTGACCTTCAAACGCAATTTGTGAAGAAATACTCTGACTAGAAGAAGAGAAGAAGATATTTGAAATTAGGTTCGATGCAAACCCTATATTTGAAACTTCATCCTGCCAGATAAGATCTGGCGTGACTTCCACATCATAATATTGTCGTGTAATTTATTTGATAACCTGCTAGATTAATGGTAATCGTTCAATTGGTTGACATTGCAACAAAATTGTAAATGTATGACATAATTGAGAAAAAACAAAATACAATGTCAAAATCAAAATTTTTGGTAAACTTAGTGACTTTATTGAAATTTGAGAAAAATATGGTTATATGAGAATAGGGATAACAATTCACTTGGTTGATATTGCAATAAAATTATAAATGTAATGATTTAGTTGAGAGAAAAAAAATACGCTGACAAAATTAAAAATTTCAATTAACTTAGTGATTTCACTGCAATTTGCCCTTAAGATATTAAGGTATATGGAAGGAAAACCATATTTTCATTTCTAATATAGTGTTTCACTATTATATAGTAATTTATTTTGTTATTGGTGTAAATCATACAAAAAGTTCCGGCTGAAGTGTCATAGCTATATATTTGGTAAAATTTGATGTCGATGGGCTTTCATCGTTGACCTAGAAGGTCCAAATGGTTGGTCCATAATGTGAAGTCATAGAAGTTTTATCTAATTTTGTTTTATATCAATTTATTAAATAGTTATGAGAGTTATAATTTTTATAGAATATTATAGGGATTCTAATTTTGAAAATAAACCAAAATAGTACAAAAAGGGAGAGACGTGATCATGAATTTGCCACTAGCGAGTTTGATATAAAAAGGGGTGTGAGACACGGTGATTCCCTCTCCTCCTTTCTCTTTATCCTTGTTGTGGAAGGGCTAGTTATCGCTATGAATGAAGGTTGTGAGCAACATTTTTATCAAGGTATCACTTTTTCTAATAATGATACTCGACTTTATAATCTAATGTATGCGGATAATGTTACTTTTACAAGTGAATGGTTTGAGGTGAATTTGGTCACTCTTAATAGAATCATGAGATGCTTCTTTTTAGCTTATGGTTTGAAAGTCAATCTTCATTGTGTATGTTGTCAAAGATGACGATATAAAGACAGATTTAACTCCAAACACTCTTGTTAGTCAATCTTCAGCTAGTATCTTATGTTGAAAGCTCGCTAAATTCCTCCTCTTTTATATTGGGCGCCATATTTGAGCAAAAATGAATATGACGAAAAAACCTATTATTGACAAATTTAACTCCAAACACTCTAGTTACTTGTTAGAAAACCTAAAAATATATTTTTAGGACGTTTTACTTTTGTTAAGTCCGTTTTGGGATGTCTTTCGTTTTGCTACTTTTCACATTTAAAGCTCCTTTGAAAGTTGTTGATGTCTTAGAAGGAATTAGAAGAAGATTTCTATGGAATATTATTTTTGATAGCATGACAGAGAGACGCTTAGGGGCTGGAAATTATACATAATTTTGGAAAGATAAATGGTGTTATGATGGTGTTCTTAAAGACGGGTCCCAGAGATGTACTAAAATTAAACTCACAATTTATATGGTAAAAGATATAACTCAAGATATATAATGACTCTAATGCCCCGCATTTGGAGTGATTGAGAAATCTTTGAAGGACAGGAATTGTCATTATTGTCGGTCTTATGTAACAAGATAAATTTGTTCCTTTCTTTGATGTTCATGACTCTTCGATATGAAATGGCTTGAGTTCTTTGTACAATTTGCATCTAGAGTAATGAAGGAAGGTGTTGATCATCTCTTCTTTGAATGTTCCTTTAATAAAAAT